>NC_092459.1:98570864-99987669 GCF_047495875.1 Pithys albifrons albifrons
CATGCCTCTGTGCAACATCAGTGTGCTGTGGCTGCCTCACCTAGCAGACCATGGGAGAAAGTATTTTTCCAAGAAGGAGAACATCACCAAAACTAGGGGCAAAGAGGCTACCAGCACACTAAAACAGAGCAGCAAGCCAGCTGGGACAGTCTTAGCTGTCCACAGCAGATTTGCCTCTGGGATCAGACCTGTCAGGCATCTTCCCATCCAACACCTCAGAGGATGGGTGTAGGTTCACCCCAGCATTGCTCCAGGGAACAATACATACATGTTTATGCACGTGAACAAAAGAACACCACTCCTTTTAACCTAACAGAGACTGAGGTGCTTGCTTAACATGTGGCAAACAGCTCTCCTTTTGGTGCCTTGGCTGCCTTAAAATATCTAGCAAGAGCTATATTTAGGACATTAATATGGATTGGGAAACGAATCTGAGGGGGGAGGGAGAAGTCACTTTTTCAGCTCGTGCCTCCCCTGGCTCTACTGTCCACCTTGCTGGCTTTTTCAAGCACTATCTTCCTCCCCTTCCCTTTTTGGTTTTTTTGTTGTTTTTTTGGGGGGGGTTTCTTGTTTGTTTTTTTTTGTTTTTTTTTTCTGAGGAGGAGGGCAGCTTTGCAGAGCTGGAGCAAGCAAAGCAAACCTTCTTTCTACACCTCATTCTGCAGTGACATCAGTCCCAGGCTCCCCACCTGCCTGGTTTCCATAGCGATTACACAAAGCACACAATGACATCAGCTGGCATGACATCAGCTCTTTGAGCGCAAACAATACAAGAACTACTACTTTGTTCGAGGTCTTTGGTTGGAGGCAGTGGCGTTCCTGGGAGCCACTGATGTAATGCTAACAGGTGGCTCCTCCGAAAGAAAAAGGCGGAAAGAGGAGGAATGCAATGATACATCCCTTCCCCCTCCACCTCGTCCACAAAAGTGCACGTTGCTGTTGTACCAGGACACTTGAAGACATGCTCCGCATCGAGACGAGCCAATTGTTCAGACTCAATTGCACTTTGTTAACTGCATGCCAAAACCCAGGAGGGGGGAGAGCTACTCTGAAGTTACTAGAAAGAGCTACAGTAGCCAAAATAAATGCTGAATGTCATCATCCCAGTAATGTTACTTAAAAAGAAAAATAAAATAAAAAAAAAATCAAAGAGAGGCTATTTATCTTTTCCATGCTCTTTCACAGTGATCTAGTGAAGGTTTAAAACAAAGCAAAATATGCTGTCACTCAGGCTGTGGATCAGACACAGCAAAGGGCTGCAATGCCTGTTCTGAGTGCTGCAATTCAAATGTCTGCGACATATCTGCTCATAGGGTGGTACCCAACCTGGGCCATTTCAGTGCCATCATAGAATCACAGAATGAACTGGGTTGGAAGAGATCTCTGAGATCATCAAGTCCAACCCTTGATTCAACACCACTGTGACTACTAGATCATGGCACTAAGTGCCACATCCAGTCTCACCTCAAAAACCTCCAGTGATGGAGAACCCACCACCTCTCTGGGCAGGCCATTCCAATGCCTAATTACTCTCTCTGTAAAGAATTTCATTCTAATATCCAACCTAAACCTCCCCTGGCAGAGCTTCAGCCCATGCCCTCTTGTTCTACAGCTGGTTGCCTGGGAGAAGAGACCAACCCCCACCTGGCTTCAACCCCCTTTCAGGTAGTTGCAGAGAGCCTCCTCTTCTCCAGACTAAACAACCCCAGCTCCCTCAGCCCCTCCTCATAGGACTTGTGCTCAAGTCCCTTCACCAGCCTCATTGCTCTTCTCTGGACACCTGCAGTGCTTTCAATATCTTTCCTGAACTGAGGGGCCCAGAACTGAAAACAGTACTGAAGGTGTGGCCTCACCAGCACTGAGTACAGAGGAAGGATCAGTTCCCTCGTCCTGCTGGCCACACAATTCTTGATACAGGCCAGGATCCCACTGGACTTCTTGGCCACCTGGGTACACTGCTGGCTTATGTTCAGCCTCCTGTCAATCCAGATCTCCAGGTCCCTTTCCGCCTGGCTGCTCTCCAGCCACTCTATCCCTATATGCTGTACTCCCTGGGGACAAGGCACCCAGACTAAGTTACAACCATCTGAGCCCACAAAAGTCTCAAAAAAGAAGCCAGACAACTCATGAGTGCTGTTCCACTCTCACCACACACAGTCCCTGCATCTAGTTGATTTATGAGGCACTACTCTAATTTAAGTGAAGCTCATGCATGCGTAATGCTTAGATTTTTCTAAAGTTTGCAAGACTACTTCCCAAAACAGGTCCAAGTCAATTATGATCAGTCCAAAAGGGTAAAAGAGGAATGGACTTTCCACATGAAGGTAAATACAAGGTACAGGCTGTTTAAATGCATTTGTGTTCCTTTTTCAAGCAGCTGCTATTTCAGCATTTAAAGTCTTCACGTAGGAGGGGAGAAGAGGCCAACACATAGTTCCTGCAAGCCTGGTCTAAGAGTTGATTCATTCAACACAGTAAGGTCCAAGACATACCACTGCTACTGATCACAGCTCCAGATCACAAGGAAGCTCAAGGCATAGATGCAGAGACTCCACTCGTGGTTCTAACAAAAGCTGTTTTGTGGCTGACACTGCCCAAGCCTTCCCAATCCTGGGGCATGAAGGAAGCATTATACAGGACACGAAGCATTATACATGGTAGCCGAGAAGCACAACCCAGCAAAAGATTCTCACTAGCACAGAAGTAAGCTACATTTTTAAAACAGCTTTTCAGATGCTATTTGAAATATGCAAAAAGTCTTCAACATACAGGAGAAACTTCAGCAGAGAAGCAATATAATACATCCAGCATGAAAGCCCATCAGCATTCATAGCAGTGCTGTTTGAACCATGGCCATGGTGTGTAGCCACGTTCAGTGACAAACCAAAATGCCAGTAGCCAGGTAAGCCACCAATTCACTTCAACAGAATGTCATGCTGGTAGCCTGCCTCTTCTGGCTTTAAACACACCACACAGCTGTAATAACCAAAGTACAGCAAAAAGCCTGAACTGCCCAACAGCCTGATGCAGCCCAAGTGTGGGTGCAGAGAACATCCCAAGTGCTTTTGTGCATACTCTGCTTCAAAACGGCTGCTGGGCAGGTGTTCAGAGGGGCCAAACCTACCCAAATCCAAAAAGAGAGGGACATAGAAGGATGTTCAGCACTCTGGGGAACTTAAGGTATTTCTTCCATAAGGAAATTAATCAGTGAAGCAGGACCCGTCCTGACAGCTGGCCTTGGCTGGTATCTAGCAGGACACAACATAGGACTGAGGACTCTGGCTCACTACTGATGCCAGAACCAGGTACCTGGGCAGTTATAACTGCATGTCATCTTCCTGCATCCTGCCCTGCCAGAACAGTTATCAAGTGACCATAGACTTTGGATTGTCTGAGACTTAAAACTTTTAGGAAGTTTCAAGTCAACACCGTACGTTCTCCGGCTGCTCACACTTGTTTGTTCGAGTTCTTTGCTGCCATCTGCCCATAAACATCTTGCTTAATGCTCCTCAAACTCCTCTGCTGAGCAGCACCCAGGCAGCAGCTGCACACAGATTTCCCAGCTCCAAATCCACCCAGGAGTCTGAGGCTTGCACCAGTGCTATGAGACCAGGTGAGCAGCTGGAGAGGAGCCAGAGCAGCTCTGAACAAATAAAAAAAGACAAGCAGCATGATGCTTGCATAAAAAAATCATGCTAAACACAATGTCTGTCATTTGTCATCAGAAGAGGGCAAATACAATGCAAAACAGGCACAAAAGGTAAAGCAGGAACTAGGCAATCAGCTTTTGGGATAGACCATGACCTCACAATACAATCATCTTCAAAGAAAGAAAGAAAAATAAACCTTACTTGCACACATTTATAAAAGTGGATTGATTAATTGGGGGTTGGTTTGTTTGGGTTTGTTTGATGTAGTTTTTTAGTTTGGGGGTTTTCTTGTTTGTTTTATGAGAACATTGAGAATTTAAGTACAAGGAGTACAGTAATACCTGCCCTCCTCCACTGTCTCTCCTTTGGCACCTCCTTCAGCCACCACTGGTGCTCTCTAGCTGTGTGACTATATGCAAACTAGGATATGAGTTTACAATCTATTTTGGTAGATTTGCAATATGTTTCTACCCCACAGTGAAGAGAGTAAATAACTTTATTCCCTCTCCAGTGAGAAAGCTTAGAAAGAGGCAGCTGCAATGAAATGCCCTTACAACAAAGCAACACCTTTGCATTACCTCATCGGTGTGGACGTACTTTGTTCTGAGTGTGGCAGGTACTGGGTGTTCCTGCTACAATTGCAAACAGGAACATACTTTTATACATGACAAACTGCAGATGTGGGAGCCACATTTAGACATAACACGTGATCTCGGGAGACAACCAGACCTTTTTTACAGCTTTCAAAGCTGTCCAGGAGGATTTCTGGATCCACTCATCCTCGATTACAATACCACAAAGCCACTTAAAAAAAAATAGAAACCAAAATAAAAGCAACAAAAGCAGAAATCCCAGGACACTGGGAAGTATCAGCAGAAAAGATGTTCAACCTGTAACTTCCCCTTCTCTTGTGTTGCTGGGCTCTTGTGGGGTGCACAGCAGAGAATTCGGCAATACCGCAGTTCTGGCCATCACAAGCATTACTTGTTCAGGAATAGAGCCAAGTTTTGAAACACCCACTCAGCATGTACCCTGTCAGTACCACCATAGCAAACCGAGCCCCTGTGGCTGCATTTGAGTGTGTTTGAGGTTGAAATGTTACAGTGTGCATTTGGGGCGCGGAACAGAGATACTCAGACAATCGGTGCATATCTGTTTAAGACGATGCTTTGAATTTGTGCAAGTACAGCGTGTTCCTTTAAACCTGTGACCTCATTTATTTACATTACTGCAGAAAAGCACTGCCAGAAGCAACAGCTGATGACAGTCTCATGTATTTTTCCACTAAGACAACAATTAAACTGCTCCTGTGTTATTAATGAACAGATGACTTTGTGTCAAGTTGATTCAAAGCACAGGATGCCTCAAGGTTAAGTAAACGTGACTCCAGCATGTAAAAATAGAGGTTAGGTATTGTCCAGATGCTTTGCCCACACAACACTCTATCCCTTCCTCAGCCTGGCAGGAGGGTCCAGGTCACATGGCCACCCCTTGCCACACTGCCAGCGACTAGAGGTCCTTCTGCAGAGTGGCACACTGGTGCTGAGCCACCACCACCTTAATGCCAGCATTCAGGCTGCTCCTGTACCATGGGCTTTCTACCAAGGAAAATGCTGCTGTACAGGTTGAAGCAGAATTCTGCCATTATAGGTCACATCCACTCCCAGGATATGGACAACCACCCAAACCATCTCTTCATGTCACCCCATATACACAGTTAGGTATGCAAGTGTAGGTCTACTGAGTAGCCAAGGCACTAGCAGGGAGGGCATAGAGGCACTGGGGTTGCACTCACAGGGCATGAGAGCTGCAACCACCTTGCAGTAGAAGGTCTGGCTGTGGCACTTGCTCACAGCTGTTGCTGGCATGGTTTCAGACAGAGCAAAGATGGTTCATGGTGCATACACTAGGGTTTATGCTCTGTTCATCCTGAGGTGCTTAGGGATACTCAGATTTCCTGAATAACACAAGACAGACCTTCCTTGTCCAAGTAGGGCTCTCTTTGCTCTCGGGAAGCACTAGAAGTGGGGGAAGCACAGTTGAAAAAGGCTAATCCAATCAGATCATTGTAGGAGTGTACCTACTCTCCTAGCAGATGTCTTTCTCCTCACCACAGCTGTTGGAGAGTAGTACTCAAGGCTTGCCCTCACTGCTGTGGGCTCACTCTACATGAAAGCTCAATATGACTGAAAATACTGTATTTGGCCCACAGAGTGGGAAGGGCAATTCCCCTCTGTTCAAAGCAGTGGGGACCTATTGAACCCCACTCATCCAGGTGAGATTAGGAGTTGCTCCTTTGATTTCAAGGGTATTGTGGCAGGGTTTCCATGTTCTGGAAGTAGCTTTACATGAGATTAAGCTGACAGAAGGGAGCCCATCCTTCTGCAGTACAAGGAAGCTACAGTGTAAAGCTACCTTACCATTCCTGCTGTTAAGAGAAAAGGGGAAAGAAAACAAAATATCTATCCTTATACAAAGTAAGTATCCACATTTACCTCAATAACCCACATTGACTCCATCTCCAAAATCAAAGACATAACTGAAAGTTTTTCTACTTCTGTTGCTGATAGCAAGTACAACAGGTCTAACTTTCTGGTCCTGTTGAGTTTACTTCTCACCTATTTGCAGGATGTTCAAAAGACCCATCTCAGGGTTTCTTTCCCTGTCACTCGCATGGCACTCAGCATCAGCCTTGCCGCAAAAGATTACATTTTAAACAAACATAAAAAAGTAAAAGTAAACAGTTCACAAAGAACAACTTCCACCTCGATACACTCAATCTAATCTAGTCTCTCCCTCTAATCAAGCTGCCAACGGCACTTCAAAAACAGGCAAAACTCCACATTCCAAAGAATTTGCAAGGTCAGGTTTTTTCCATGTGGGAACTACACTGAGAGGTCAGTTTGTACACAAATTCTGGCCTAGAGGATTTACAAGCACATCCTTGACACAATGGCTTTGAGGTCCCTTTAGAAGTCAAGAGTGTGACACCAGACAAATAGAAAAGGTTTCCCCTCAGCATGGAGGGATGTGTGCACACATTTGCATGTAATTTCTAATTTTATCTTGCTGCAGCTCACACCCCTTGCCACAGCACATCCTCTCCTGCTGGCCTGTGAGGTTCCTGGTCTCATTTACTTTTTTTTTTTCCTTTGACACGAGGCACAGCACAGCCAGCTGTCCCAGGGATACGTTCCAGAGAGGCAGGAGAGAGGTTTCACCAAAAGCCCCTTCCCCTGCCAGGCTGTTCCAGAGATGCTGGCTCTGCCGAGCTCTGCTCTCAGCTCCTCCCATCCCACCACCGCCTGCTCTCAACCACACCACCAATATCCCCATCCCCCACCCCATTCCTCCCACACTTCAACACATGACTTCCTTCTTTCCACCATTAGATCTCACCTCTTTCTTTTCTTGTTCCAAGGACCACTAGGTCATCCAAATTCATTCCAATTAGAAACAAACTTTTTCTTTTTTTTACTTCTCAGTAGGGAACCTTTTTTGGTATTTCAGTTTGATTCTTTTTTCTTAAATGTAGTTGGAGGGGGGAGGTGTTTGGTTTGGGTTTTGTCTTAAATACAGATTTTTTTCTCAGACCTTGGACACCCAGGCAAATACTCCACACCCTTCCCTACTTTACCTTTACCTGCCAGCTTTTTCAAGAGATGCTACTACTGAACTACTCACCAGCCTGTCCAGAAGCAGCTCTGAATACTTCTGGACTACATCTCTGCATTCAAGACAGTCATTACAGCTTGAAACTGGAAATCTATCCATGCTATGACAGTGCTGAGTCTTCCCCTTCCAAAGCAAAAACTAACCAATTCATGGGAAAATAAACCAGCATCCTTCAAAGCACTGTGTTTTCCTTGAGGAGTGGTCAGGAAGGTGAAAGAGGAGAAGGCCTGCTCTGAATTTTGGTACAAGGATTAAACTATGTAAGAACATAAATAGGAACAAAACAAGAAACCTCAGATCCCAAACATACTACAGTGAGACTGAGCAGCCACAGAAGAGGACTGGACTTGCCCTGCCTGGAGGGCAAGCGTTTATAACAGAAACTCAAAATTAGACACATTACAACTTCTCATGGCAAAAGTATGCATTCCCATGGGGATGTAGGCTAACATGAAGACCAATTAAATAATCACTGGAAATGTCAGCGTAAACCCTGAAGGAATACATACTTCTACTGTGAAATGCTCCCACTGGAAATCACATTAACAAAAAGGTCATCAAGAAATGCTAAAGCTATGTACAAAGGAGGCAAGGGAAGTGAGGGGGGAGGGAACAGATATAATTTTAAATGCAATAAAATACCACAAATGGTTTTATATTGACAAAGAGCTACGGGTCTGTTTTCACAGACAGAGGTAGAGCTGAGTAGATTTGCCCAGAACATCAAGTTTTGTTTGTTTTTTAATCTATTATGAATTCTCTCCCTGACCATCACCACAAGCATCTCTCAAGCAACTAGCCTGGAGACAGCCAGCAGCCAGTGTGATGGCACACGAGCAGGATGCAGACAGCCACAGCTCCCTGTGGCTGAGCATGTCTGGAGAGGACGAGCAGTCCTAGCACGGTGTCAGACATCTGTAATCCTGGATATGTAGGAATGGACCTTTCTGTTTAATTTGCATATTTTTGAGAACACAGACATTTTCACGGTTCAGCCATCCATTTATTCTCTTCACCCTTTTAAGGGCAACCTCTTCAGGACAGCTTCTTTCTAACAACAAAGCAGGCTGCTTTGTTTCTCTGGAGGATAACACAGGCTCTTTTCCAATCCAAACCACTGCTCCTCCTCCACATCAGAAACACCAGCACCATTCACATTAACACAAAAGGAGAAAAAAGATGCTGATATACCACACTAGCATTTGGGAGTGCCATCCATTCCTGCTGAAGGGTTTAGATCAAAGAGCTTCTACCTCTTTGGCTAGAAATAAGAATAATACCTGGCTCCTAATTGACACTTTCCAGCAAAGTATTTCAAAGCTCTTAAAGAAAAAACAGAGCAAATAAAAGGTGCTGACTTGACATATCCCAGTGCCACATAGTTCAACATAAAAGCAGCAACCTACTTGAACTAGCATGGTGCATGCAAGACCCCACTCTGACAAAAGCTTCAGAAATTAAATCCCAGTCCTAATGGTCAAGGAACCATGGCTAAAAAACAAGGTCCTAAAAACCCCACAGGGAAAGAGAAAGTTGACAGAGATTGCATCCCTATACTGCAGAGTCAAGGGAAGAGGGAGCAGAAGGTGGAAAAAGAAAAAGGTATATTTACAGAATTCAGAGCTGAATAGCAATAAAACAAGGAATATGTTCAAGATCAAAATCAACCCTTGTCTCCAAATAAAGTAACTCCTTGTCTCCACAGGTGAATTAACACTAATGTTTCCCAGGAAGCGTAAAAACTGTGTTATCCCTCAACAGAGATGTTTCTCTGCCCTGGAGGACTAACACAAACCCCTATGAACTTATGATTAACCTCACATTAAACAATCAGAGCAGTTTTGTACCTCAAATATGTCAAATGCTAAGAAGCAGCTAAAGTCTTATTTTTAGCTTTCATCAGCTGGACAGACTCCCATTACCTTAAGATCAAGAGGAATTAGAGCCCATCATCAACACAGTACAGGTGAACTGCTCCAACAACTGCTTTTGCTTTTAAAACATTAGTGTTCAACTGCTTACATAAGCCTTAATAACACCCTTTGGCACAATGAACTGGAGAAAACCAATTCAACTGATATGACAGAAGTTTGCAAGTTATCTTCTATTTTCCAAGTCTCTTAAGGACATTGTGAAAAAAAAATATATATATTGTAATTCCTCTGTGGACAAGGAATAACATCTGTTCTTTTTATTACCTTTAATTAGGAGCAGTTCTCTATTGCAGTGAATCAAGTGAGAATTAATTCAGGTGTCCTGTGGACTTTTTAAAACCAGGGTATAGTAAAGGAATTGGAACAAATGTATTCACATCACTATTATTGTTCTCTTAATTTATTTTTTGCAACTTCCTCCTTCAAAGTCATGCTCTGGAAAACAGCGTGTGGAACACATGCAAAGCAGCACCTAACCCTAGCAGGAGCAGTAGCTCCCAAGCCCTCCCACCTACTATCCTATTCATGTTCCCTCAGCAGCAGATGATGACAGATTTGCAGTCCCTCACCACCCCACTACCCCAGACCCCTCCAGTGTCAATAGTCCAGGGCTAGGCCACACAAGAGCTCACACCACAGGGAGCTGTGGATGAGAGGCTCATTCCTTCAGGACAAGAGAGACCAGGTGGCACCTAGAACTACAAGGTCCCAGTTCCTCCCTGTGGACTTGCCAGCTTGGGTCTCTTCTGCATGCACTCTCCTGGGATACGCTCGCTAAAACCAAGTGCCAGAAGATCAGAAGCTTGTATCCCATTCTGGATCTTGGTTTCTTCATTGGGAGCACAGTTTTCTTTCAAAAAGGAGGTAACCTACTCACTCATGCAGAGAAACACATGAAAATGAACCTTGAATTTTTAAAAGCACAATAACCACCTAGAGGCAAATCAGAGCCTACAGTTTATCACGTTAGCAAAAATGCACCATATCAAGGGAAGAGGGGAAGGGGATGCTCCTAAGTCTGACTCTCACCTTCTGCAGCAAGCAGTTGTGTTGTTCTCAGGGAACCATTGTGACTATGGATGAACCTGGATCAACAACAATTAACACTGGTGGCAACAAGAGAGATGAGCTCAGTGTTACAAACAGTGCAAAGGACAGAAAAACAAAAAAAAGCCCAGTCATAGGAAAATTACTTCTCTAAGGCCTCACAGCAAGTCTGTTGTGTGTTTGCTTAGTCACAGAGCAGGAGACTAACCATCAACTCACCCTTGGCCAGAGTTCACATGGCCACAAGACCACTCTGCTATCTACTCCACAGAGTATCCCTCTAGCCAGATCACCTCCTTTCTGCACCATAAAGGAGACAGACCTGCTCCTCCCATCTCTTCCCCTTTCCACTAAGCCCCAAAACACTGCTATACAGTTGTAGAACCAGGCCAGACCACCTTCAGCAGGCTCCTGGTCTTTCAGAGCAGCAGAAGACACACCAAAACTAACCTTTGGTGTGCTGAGATACTTCCAGATGTAAGGTTGCCTCCATCACAGATATTAATTGAACCAAAGAGTTTCCTGTACTAAAAAGGCAGAAGGTTTAAAAAAAACAAACCAAAAAACAAAACAACAAAAACCCCAAGCATCACTAGTGAAGCTCAGAGCATTGATCAGACACCACTGTGCAGAGATCACGAGCACCTCAGGACTTTCCAGATGCAGAAAAAGGCCCACTGAATCCCTCCATGCCTCCTGCTCACAGCAGTCCCTGGTCCTGCCTCCACACAGGGTGTGCTGAGAGGCACAGCCAGGACTGGTGGCTGAACCCAAAGGCACCAGTGCATGTTTCGGCTTTTCCACATTCAACAGATCAAGAGGAGGTGAAAGGCCTGTCAGAGGAAGTTGAAGCAAGTGCAGTGCTCAAGACAGCACCTTTATCCAGTCTAGTCTCAACAGGATTCTTTGCCAGCCTTGACTTTTAGATGAGGCAGGGAAAGATGACATGCATTATATGTATTTTTCTTTAAGACCCAGCTTACTAAACACCTTTGTGATAACCACAAATTAATTTTTACAGTACAGAGGTGTTTAAAAAACTGCTAAAGACAGATTCAGGCGAGCACTCTGAATCAAAGCTCCAGAAAAACAACTACTAACAGTAATTCAGGTCAGCCTTGTGATTTCTGTAGCTAGCACTCTCCCAGGCCCACCAGAGACTTCCCAACAAGGTCACAGCACCATGAATAATCTTATCTTACATACAAAGGGACAATGCATTAGGTCATCTTCAGATTACCATAATCTATTTCTTTAAACAGCATGACTTCTATAGCCCTGCAAGCTGATGCTGAATATTTGAGAGGTGTTTCCCTCCTCACTGGCTAGTGAAATTGCAAAACAGACAAATGCTGTGCATGCTGTTCATATTTATGGCATTTCTTTACTTCCAAGTTGCTTGCCTAAATAAAAACCCCTAACTGTATTGGGGCTTTTCATAGAGTAAAGGAAGAGTCATAGCCTAAAGACAAGTAGATGATCCTCCACTTCAAATGCATCATAAAGCCAAGGTGATCCCACTAAAAATGTTTGTGCTAGTTAAGTGTCATAAAAATACGAACTGTTACTTTGCAAGGCAAATCCCCCGTGTATAGGTCTAAAATAAAAAATTCCATCTGTATAAGTTAACATGCAGCCACTCTGAGCCTCTCCAAAAGGCTGTGCTCACCTCAAGAGGAAAAAGCCAGGAAACAGACCGGCAAGCAATCTGATAAAGATTTTACTAGTAGAGTTTTTCACCTCTGTCAGAGCAAGTGTAAGGGCAGCACATCAGGCATTTAGCTAATTATAACCCAGTATCTACCTATGAGCAACATCACAGGGAATGTTCCACCAGTTCATACAGAACTGGAACAGTTTTTCTTTACAAGCATCAGACATGTCCGCCTAATGTAACAGTTTGCTTAGCTCCTAGTTTGGTTTCCAAGGGTATGACAAATCAGAGAGCCAAAAAAGGGGGAAACAAAACAAAAACTCCCCAAACCTCATCCTGTTCCTCTCTTTCCAAGGCAGTGTCAGTGCTCTCTTCCCTGCAAGGACAGTTAAAATGTGATAGGTACCATGTAAGCCAGCACTTCAAACTCAGATGTCATTATCTGGAAGGAAATGCCACACTTTGTGTTACTGTTGAACAAGCAAAGGTTGTTGTACTACTCTCTAGAAGTATCCCCTCAAAATACAATAAAGACTATGGTGTCCAATCACACCATTGCCCCAATTTATCTCTATGCAAAAGGTACAGACACACACAACCAATTTTCAAGAATTATGGCCGAGAAGATTATTTATTCCAGTGGAAGGATACTTTAAGCTCCAGCAAGCACTGAAGGTGAAATCTCACCCTTAACAGAGCCAGCAGAAGTTTTTTCCCCCAGTGACTGATAGGGCCAGATTTCTCTGCAACAGAGGGAACACACTTTATTTTTAAATGTTAAGTAATGCATGTGAAACAACCAATGTGTTTAAAACTACACATTTCCCTATTACAACCATGACCTAATACTTATTCAGTGGAGATCTCTGGTAGAAATAAGTGCCAGGCACATGTTTTGTTGGTCAGCTGGATTTGCTGACCATTACATCAAGTTTTACTTTCAAATACTCTTGTACAGTGCAATCCAATTAGGATTTAAAACAACACTGACACTGTTGTATTATATAATTAATAACAAATAACGTATTTGCACAGATTATGATCAGGTCAAGTATTTCTCAGGCAGCTGATCACAGTATTTCACATGAACACAGAACATAAACCAGGTACTTATTCCTTGTGTAAGCATCTCGGGCCCTCTGTACGCGTAAAAGTCTCAGCTTCGCTGATATGCGACTCTGGTGTGGTCAGAGATCTGAAGCTATTCTTAGACCATGGCAGAAAACATGAAGTGGTTTGTTGGCAGGTCTTATACTCTCCACTATAATGCGAGCAAGTCACTTCATTTATTTCCCTGTTAGATGAGCAAAGAGAAGACTGAAAGCCAGAGCATAAATAAGCTCCTCAGACTGGGAACAAGAACAGAGAATCAATCAGTTTTTGGGGGAGAACCAGCCAGTTCCTCTCCATCTTCCTTGTAGCAGTCCAGCCATCAGTTTACAGCATGTAGGGGGAAGAAAAAGAATGAATTATATACCAAACTACATTCTGCACCTCTGCTTTTGAATTGTTTCTCTGCAGTCAGACACAGAAGCCTTTACAAACTAAACACAAGACATGGGCCGGTTCAGAAGGCTCCCACTGCTGCGCCTCAAAGGTAAAGGAGGAAGAGCAGGATGGACACAATACAACCAGATACTGGTCAGGGAGACAAAGGCAACTCCTCTTGTGTTAAAAGCTGTCAAGATGTGCTGGCATAGATGCTGTAATTTTTCATTTTTGTTTCCTTTGTAGATTTAATTTAACTTGGGAAAAAATGCTGAACTCCAAACCTAAACATTTCCCTCCGGGTAAAATAATACTTTTCATCTGAATGCAAATGAATTTCCCACTTTCTATTTTTAGGTCCCACTAGGAAACTCAAGCACACAAGCCCCTAAGACTCCAGGCCACTTTCACTATGAGCCAAAGTGCTCAGGAAAGGCAGAGATGCCTCACCACTGGGTTTGCAGAACGGAAAGGACCACAAACTCACCAAGGAGGGCCAGGGCTGCTGACCCAGCCCAGGACCACAGAGCCATGCTCTGCTGCTCCCCAAATTCAGCAACAACCTTGACACTGGCCTCAAGCAAAAGGGACACTGAGTTCATATCACTAATTTTGCCTCCTTTCCAATACTAAGAAAGTAGTAAAAACAGGGAAAAAAGCATCCACAAAAAGTGAGGCCTTTAGGTTTCAGCAAGCATGCAATATCATAGTCTAGTACGGTGTAGGGGAGTGTCGGGGGAAACATGATTTCTTCCTATATTGCATATAAACAGCAGAAGCAGAAGCTTCAGCCCTGCTAGCTCAGGCTGCTACAGCTCATGAAATACAAGATTCTTATGGGTTTATTTTTAGGGCGTTTCTGCCTGTCCCACATGCTGTTGTGCCTTGCGAACAAAGAAATAAGCAAATCTTTCTTCTAAAGAGCTTAAATCCAAACTACGCATATGTTATGTTTATGAGCAAAAATATGCTCCATGTTAAATGAGACAGCAAAGAAAGGCATGAATAGAAAGGGAGGAATACAGGTCTTGAAATCCCCCCCATACCACAGCATACATAAACCCTCTCATCACAATGCTACTTTATATATTGGTCTGCATCATTAAAAATAAATCCGGCCACCTCATTTTAACTGGAGCCTAGTAAGGTGCACTATACATACATTTATCTATAGACCACCACAGTAGCACAGAGTTTCTCTACTGCTTAAAAAGACTGAGGGATTTAAAAACTAAATGCACACAGGGCCACATTCGCCACCCCATCGTGCTGTAAACCAAAGCTGTAACTCAACCCTTGGCTTTGCCGATCGGATTCACCCCACAACGTGACACCGTGCCACGAAAACGGCAACGGGGCCACAGGCTGACAGGCAACACCAAACATGGAGAAGGTGGCACCAGATCAGGGGAACATAAACTTGGACAGCCAGGCTAGCAACCAGTGTTTGCAAACACAACACAAGGGATCAGATGGGCCGGCAATAAATTAAGAGTGGATAGCAAAGAGCAAGAGGAATCACTCAAAATAACAAAGGTAGCCAAAGAGGGCTCCCCAGCCACCCCCGGTTTCATTTTAGTGCCTGAACCCAGGTATGCGATCGTAGCAGCTCCAGGGCTGATGAAGCATGATGGAAAAAACACAATCTGTCAAGGGAAACTAAATAACGAGTGCTTCCAGCACCACGCCTCCGGCTGGGAATCTTAACCACAGCCTTCCGAAATGCCACTTTATCCAATTCTCAACTCCATTTGACCCCAGTTTGAGCCCCACTTCAAAGAACGGGAGAGGAGTTTAGGTGATAGGGGGAGCTCCTCACTATGCACTCCCCCAAGTGAGGTTTGCTTCAACCCAGATGATTACTGCACCCAAAAAAGCAAAGGATTTGGGCTTCCTCTTTTCTCTGGCATACTTCCAGATCTGCTGGCAGACCAGTGTGGGGAGGGTGTTTCTACTAAGCAGGTCTCCAAGGTAGATGCTAACACTTCTCAGTGGCTGAAAACCAAAAATTACCCAAGGGCTCCCAAACACACTTGGTTAAACCCCATGCAACACCCAGAGTTGGAAGGTGGGAGAAGGCTCTGGCGACAACACCTCAGTGCTGCCCAACTACAGCTCTGCAGCCTCTTCTCCACCAGGATCTTAATCCAGGTACTGAAAAAGTGCCAGTTTGAGCTTCAGTATTTTCCTCTATATTTCTCTGAAAAGACCTTCAGTATATCATTTTTCTAAGGAGAGGAAAGCTTGCAGACTACAACCATCTATCTAGTGGCAAAGGTAATTCAACAGAATGATTACCACCAGAAAAGCAGGACTCCAGCAGTAACCTCACTCTGCCAAGTACTTTGCCTCCCTCTTTTACAGATGAAGGGCATCACCATAATCGAAGAGACTTACTCAAAGCATATGGGGAACCTGTAGCAAGTATCAAAACAAACCCAGCATGACCATAAGCTTTCTGGGAGCAAGGAGACAGTCCAGCCATTTTAAGCCTCCACAAGATACACCCACAAAGAAGTATCTCACAGGACTCTCAGCTCCTACAAAGCTATGAAACTCAGCTGAGGAAAAGGGATAAACTATCAGCCCAATCCATTCTCCTGCCACATTGTGAAGGTTGAAAGTAGTAAGCTGCACAGAATAATTAAGCAAATTAAATACATACAGTATGAGGTAAGCAGCAAATCCTTCCATAGTTTCCCAGTGCCACAGCCAGTCTCTGCCAACCATGCCTCTGAATGGCATAAACACCCAGGGGAAATGAAATTCAATCTAGAGGGCAGCATTGTTATAAATAGGATCTACTGAATAAAATGAAGAAAGGGAACTGTCCTTGGATGCTGCCTTAATTGGTGGGGCTCATTTCCACCAAAGCATTAAGGGATAAACCAAATACCACACTAAAACAAGAACTTTACAAGAAAGCAATATACATATATAAACACATATACATGTAAACACACCACCTTCAGGTCAGTTTTTGAATGAAGTATCTCCCTCTGTCCATTATTCTGACCTCATACCACCAAAACAAGTCTTGATTCCTTGTTTTGCTGACTTCCCTGCCTTTCCTTCTCCCTCCTTCTACTCTCTCACTGCCTATCTCCAGCACTTATGAGTTCAGTTTTATAGACTAAAATAAGGCCGCTAAGTAAAGGTCAGTCTGACAAGCTAAAAGAGAACTATCCTCTCCTGGACCTCTGCTCCTTGGGCTATAAATACCAAGAATAAGCACTGGGGGAAATTCTTTGTCTGCACAGACACCAAGAAGCATCTTTCCTCCTCCTTTCAGTTCCCACCCCTCCTGCTACTCAAGGACAACATTCAGAGAAAAGGAAGCATCTCCATGGACAAATCATGGAGCCAGTAGAAGGAACAGCATTTGCTTTACCACCAGTGACTCAGGGCATAACAGGCCTTCCTAGAGATAAGCAGATGCTTTCAAGGTTCAACCATCAGTGAGGGTGACAGCAGAATGTACATGCTGCAAAACAAACCATGAGATTACGTGTGGGCAACCAGGAGAATTACCTTTTAGGACTAGGGGCTCCTTGCCTTCTCGCTTGAGTGACTCCAGCACTATGTGGAGTGGCTGGGAAGGCATTACTCTGCTTGGCTCATTGGTATTCTCATCATAAACTATAATTTCTTTGGAAAATATTCTCTTGAAGGAGTCCTTGCCTTCCCGGCAGGAGATCAAGTCCAAGACAGTGATCTTGCCCTGCTGGAGCCTTCTCCGGCTGATTTTGTCAGAACAGTTAATGTGGACAGCCCCTTGAATGTGGCTCTTATTATACTCCATGAAAGGCCTGCAGTCAATGATGACAGGCCCTTGGTTCTGTTGGTGGCTCTTGCTGCATTTGGTCATCTTCTTCGCCAGATCATTGGGGTAAATGATTTTGATGCTAGCGAGTTGCTTGGTGGTGCCCGAGACAGGGCTCCCCACTCCGCCCAGTGGGCTCAGGCTGCCAGCATTCTCATTGTTGTTGACCATTTGGTTGGCAGGGCAGGCAGTGGAGGCTCCGGTGTGGGTGCTGCTGGTGCTCGCTTGAGTTTGGGTCTGAGTGTCCTTGTCGTACGTTGCCACAGTGCAGCAACTGGCACTGCTGCATCCACAACTCAGGGAGCGTGCAGAGCCGTTGGATGAGGGCATATACGTGAGATTAGCAGTCTTTAGGGACACAACAGCTGCACCGAGCAGACTGGAGTGGCTCTCACCGGCAGAAGAGGCAGATTCAAGATAGCTAGAGTCTAAACAGAGGTTGAGATCCTGAGGTCTCACTGGCCTCGAAAGTGCCACTACTACCCTGTCGTCTAGAGGAGATGGAGGCATGAGGAGGCTGAGCACTAGCAAGTTAAGAAGAACTCAAGATCACCCTGAAAAAGAAAAAGTGGAGGGGAAAGAAGAAAAAGGTGATGAAAACAGACCATGAAATCACACAAACCTATAGATACAAAAAGTTACTTTGCCAACACACATTACCCTCAGACCAACAATCCCTTCTGACAGTTACCAGCTCACAGCAGTTGCTAAAAAGCCTTTTCAAGCCAGCAGCAAATACTTCAGCTATCTGCACGTGCACACATGGCACACAGAACACACGCGACTAGCCTGGATGTGCAGTTACACCCATGAGGAGGCATTTGGCTACATGCAGATGGTGCTGAGCTATTCTGAAACCCCAGGCCTTTGCAAGGCATGCCACTGATAACGACAGAGACACATTCTCTCATCCCGTTGTTTAGTGCAAGGGAAGAAACTACTGGGCTGACTCTGCTACTGGAAGGAACGCATAAGAACTGAATAGCTGAATGTGTCAGTGGTGATATGCAACTTTTCCAGCAAGATGGAATAAAATTAGCTTGCGAACAAATTTTCTGAGACAGTTACAAACTTGAACACATAAGGCTAAGCAAAAAATACCCAGAAGAAAAGGAAAAAATTGTGTTCCAGAGATCCTTACAAAAAGTAAGTGCACACATTGCACTCCCATCTCCCTGTTAGAGAGAGAGGGGAATCAAGCCCCAGTTAAGATCCCTGCTCCAGGCCCGGGAAAGCTGATGCTCTCCAGCAGTCCGTGAGGCAAGTTCCCGGCTTCTCACCACATTTCACAGCATCAAGAAGAGGGGTCCCCTCCGCTCCAGCCAAGGTCACTGCCTGTCCAGCCTTTGCCTTCTCATTTGCTAAGACACAGCGTGCAGGTTTAGAATCCCCCCATGTCCACTCGGGAGGGAAGGAAGACGATAAGAGCAAAACAACCTAAACCAGTCCCGACAGTGCCTTCCCTTTAGCAGCAACTTTAGAAGCAGCCGCAGCTCTCGCTGAAAAACACAGCCCAGCACCAACTTCACCAACTTCATCAAACCCCCGGAGCGCGGCGAGCTCTCGCAGCCTTGGTTTGCCGCCCAGTCAGTCGGCTCCGCACAGGGCCCGCCGGCAAGGGGTATGGAGGTGCCCCATCCGCATCCCGGCGGCCCGGCGGGCACTGCCACCCGCAGCAGCCATCGCTTTACGGGGAGAACCCGCGGGCACCTCCGGAGCAGGGAAAGGTGTCGCGACCTGCCCGCCCGGGGCACGCCGGAGCTGCCGGGGCCGGGCGGAGCGGGGCTGCCGGCGGCGCACCGGAGAGGCTTCCCAGCCCGTTACTTCCCCAAACCTCCTCTCGCCCTTTTCTGAGATAAGAAAGAAGATAAAGGAGCCCTGAGCGCCTTCGCCTGACAAAATTTTAAAAAATTTAAATAAAGGGGAGAGTCAACCCGGCTCCCGCAGCGAGGGGAAACAACTGAGGAGCACACGAGAAGCGGGAAGCTGAAGTTTTGCCCCCGAGCACAGGGACCCGAGGCCGCCACCGCCAAGAGGTGCTCCCCGCCGCGGCAGCCCCTGCGCGGGCTCCCGCAGCCCCTGTCCCCGCGCCGTGCCCCGCATGGCTCGGCTGACTCGCACTCACCGGCGCGGCGCCCTCTGGCCCGGTGCGTGGTGGTGGTGCTGGCGCTGGTAGCGATGTTGGTGTCGGTGCTGGCGGCGGCGGCCGCTGGTGCCGGTGCGTGTCGCGCCCGCTGCCCCGCGCGCCGCCCGCACCATCCTCGTTACTTTCTCTTTTGCTACCGCGTAAATGTACGGCCCGGCGGGGGCGGGGCCCGCGGCGACGGGCGGCCACACTGCCCAATCAGCGCGCAGAGGCGGGGCACAGGGCGGGGCGGTGATGTCATCGACAGCCAATGCGCAGGGCGCGGCGCCGGCGCGCGCCCCTCGGCGGTCGCGGCTCGCGCGGGTGGGCGGGGGCGGGCGCAGCAGCGCCCCCTGCAGAGCGGGGAAGCCCCGACACGCACCCGCCGGGAGCGCGCATCGGTCCTTACCGGGGACAGCTTTGCACAAAGCCGTGCTGAGGCAGAGCTGTGTACACGTCCCACGGTAAAGGGGCCAGGAGAGCATCACCCCCGCTTCTGGGGCAGGGGATCGTGCTGCCTGTCCCACTTCAGCCCCGCAGCAAGTGGCTCGGTAGTGTACGAGCGGCGCCAAACCAAGGAGGATGCTTTTAAGTTCTTTTCCAAGCAGTCCTCCCGTAACAAAAACAAGCATGCGTGAGATACTTAGTGTGGAAAAACAGTAAGTTCCCCACATGGCAGTGGTGAATCATAGGGAGGGCAGGAGATGTGCCCCGCACGCTGCTCAGAGATAGCCAGGCCTAGAGGTCCCCACCTGCCTGACCCCCCAGGTTAAAGGTGGATCCAGTTGCTCCATGTTACGGAAATTCAGACCAAATGCAACTTCTGACACTGGACAGTAAGGGTCACGAGTGCTCAGATTAGACTGGACTCTCCCTATGGAAAAAGAAAAGCAACAGGGGCTTGAGGACAAGATTTTAGGAGTCTGTTACAAGGACAAGCAGAAATCCCTTTCATCCTTTCAGTCAGATGTTGACATGGGTGAAATAATGAGCTCTCACCCTTGCTACACACACACTACAAGGCAAAAGGTGAGAATTGATTTTCAAGCCATATGGATCAGCTCAGCACTAGGAAGGTACTGGCAACAGCGGAAAATTTTTGCACCCCTTCCTCGCCCTCTGTGCAATCTAATTTTACATTTCCTGGTTCAGCAACCACATCTCATCATTTATCAGTCCACATATACCAAGCCACCAAGTAAGAGACAGGGAAAGTGGCATCTCCAACACAATGCACCCCACCATATCCTCCCTGACCACGGGAGCGCCAGAGAGTTTCACCTACAACTGGGAATGCAAATCCTTTGAGCTAGAGGAGGAAAGGTGAAGTTAGGGCTGATAAGAAGTTGTCAGCATGATAACATTGAATCCAAATTAGCCCCTAGAGGTTTTGGTTCTGGAATGTATGCAGATAATTGATTTTTCAACTGGGACTTTCAAAAGCTGTAAGTACCAATCCAAATGTATCTATTAAAAATAGTTTAAAATGAAGTAGTATCATCATTCAGCAACTCAGAGTAAAAACACATGGTGAAAACAGGTAGCAAGATTTCAGATGCACTGAATACCTGATTTTCTGATTAATGGTTATAAGGCAAACAGCAAGTCAAATCCTTTTCCACACAGCCATTCCTTAAACAATCAGCTGCTTTCCCCTAAATGTTCCTCTTTGGGACAGTGACTCATTGAGCAAAAATTCAAGCTTTTGGTTTCCAGTGCTGTGATGCCACACCAGTGCACCAATTCTCCAGCTTGCGGGGACGGAAAGGAGAGCTGGGAAAAGGCTCTCACATGCAACAGCTTCACCTGCAGCAATCTGCTCCCATTGAGAGCAAATGTGTACAAAGACTTTGAGCAATTAAGTCACAGAATGGACTAATCTCCAGGTACAGCAAAGACTGCAGTTGGAAGGTGTTACCTTCTGAAAGCTTATAAAATGTACGTCACCATGCTACGCAGCTTAAAGGCAAACCAGGCTTCTAACAGCAGTGTGCAACTGCTGCATTAACAATTGCCCTGCCCAACAAGAGACCAAACAGATCAATTGACAAATGCATTGGTCTCCGACTCCACAAACACTGTTCAGTTCCCCAGAGGTGCCACTGTGAGACATCACTGTAGCGTTTCCTTGCTCTCTACTCCTCTTTGTCCGTGGCTTGCTGATGTTGACACTGGGCTCACTACAGGGGAGGGTTAGCTCATGCCTCACTCAAAAAGTCCCTTTCAGGCCACACTCAAGCTTGGGAAGGAGCTCTCCATGGGTTTGTGTTCAAAACACCACCTGAAATGGTCTTTCCAACCAAGGGAACTGGAAATCATGTTTCTGTGTTAGCACATCTTCCAAAGCTAGGCATCTCCTAAGACAAATATTTGCTAGAAAACACTTGGAATCACTGATTTAGCAACCTTTTACTTTCAGAACAAACTTCTCAGTACTAACAATCTGCACCAAGAAAATGTTTTGTGAGTTGTTTATGGAGCAGCTCACCTCTCAGAAGAGCTGTGCAGAGCTTACTTGCAGCGAGGAATGCTCCCTTCTGAAGGATACTCAGCCTTTGCCAAGTTTTTTAAATGCAGAATCCTAATGTAATTTTGCATCATATTTTACTTAACTTTTTATTTTTCTATGAATGTCTACTCTACATTGCTATTCCTCCCCAGTTTCAGAAGATTTCCTACAGAACTTTTACTGACTTCATGCTTAATACAATTTATTAGCCTACGACATAAGATTCTAGGACTTCACTGTCACTGTCCAAGCTCGCTCGGCCGTGGCAGATGAACCTCAGGACTTAAACAGTGGGGCCAGTTCTGCACACACTGAGCCTCACCTAAAATCCACTGCGCAGGCTGGAAGGGCACACCCACGTGGGGACGGCCCTTCCCAAATCTTCGCTCGCGAAGCCGAGCCCCACACACACACACACAGACACACAGACACACACACACATACACACAAGACTGGCCTTTTTCCTGCTCTCGGAAACCCACAACCCACTGTGGTTTTTTTTTTTTCTGGGCATATTCACTGAAGGTTTTCTAAAGGCTTTTGCTTTCTAAAATTCAACATTCAGAACAGACAAGACTTATCTATTTCCTAAAAACTAAACTATTTTCTGAAAAGCACACAAGAATTCTTACTATGAAAGCTGGCAGATCTTAGTTAAACTTTCAGTTCCAGCAGTAGCAGCACATGAAATTTTGACATTCATTTTCCTCAAATGCTTTTGCCACTGCGGTGCACTTGCTCAGATATTTGAAGAAAATCACAAGCAGACAAAGAGAAATCATCTCAGAATTGAAACAAATCCTCACAAACTCTCACAGTATACTAATTGCATAAAATCCAATCAAACCCGTTCAACCTCATAAAAAGGGTAAAGATTGCTGAGAACACATGCTGAATATTTAACAGATGTGAAAAAGAAGCCATCAAAATTCTCACCAGTAACACATCCTTTAAGTACTCTCAAACTAAACAGTTCCTTATTATTAAAAGATTTCTTCCACATCAACCATTCTTCTACCCTACAATCAGGGACCTTTTCTCTTGTTTAGGATTAAAAGAAATACGTAATTACTTTTGCCAACACAGCCATGTACAGAACTTGCCCTGCACCTAAGCAGAGAAGGTGGTCTGCTCTTCTATCCCAAACTGAACATTCAATTCTCTGACGTCAAGAGTGAAGAAAAGATTTAACCTCTTGTGCAAGAGGGTTCTTCCCTCCACCATAAGCACCCCATGCTCTGCAGTCTATATGGCCACAGAACTGGGCACTCCAGTGTTCACTGCTCTCAGTGCTGCCCTCTCTGTGGTAGCATTATTTCGATTTTGGAAGCACAGTAACAACCAAAGTCAGGTGTTCACAGGTAATAGGCTGCATTAAGACAACAAAGGACATACACCTGTTCCTTCTCAGATTAGAATTCAAATAAAGATGAGCTGGTTTAAAGGTAAACCAGTGGGAGTAAGGAACCCAACTCAAGAGAGATTAGAAATCAGTTACAATTTACTAAAAAGATTACAATAAATACAGTGATACAGAGGAAAAACTGGTCTTAACCCACAAAAAAGAGATGTATAACCTTGCTGGTTTAAAGGTAAACTAGCAGGAGAAACAAACCCAACACAAAAGAGATTATAAGTCAGAGTTACAATTTAATAAGAATATTACAATAAATGCAATGGCACAAAGAGAAATTGGTTTTAACCCACAAAACCCAGAAGTATAACCCAGCACTCTGGGGCATGAACACAATGGGATGTGTTAGCCCCTTTGTTGAGACCCATGTGGTTCCTCCAAGTTCAAAGTAAAAGGAGTTGAAAAACCTGTTGGTGCAGATGATGGTTGCCATCTGGTCAAGAGCAGTGGTCTCCTCTTGTCAAGGTTCTGGTCCTCCTCTGGATCTGCCAAGTGGTTCACCAAGTCTCAAAAACCCCTGAGATTATATACCCTCAGGCCCAGGTGGGAATGCCCAACACCTCCCCCAGGGTGGGGAATTACACAATGGGTGATCTCACTCTGTGAGTCATAGGGTATTTTTGGAATCATTGATGGCCCATTAGCAGACATGACCCCTCAGGCTGGGTGTTAGAGGTGCTAACAACTTCCTGGAAGGAAGTTATCACAGCTCTTATCTCACAGGCTTCTTTAACACCTAGCTTACATCCTGTGAGGTCGGGTGTGCCCTGGGCAGTTGCTGCAAATTGTTAATAATTCGGGAGAAATGGCATACAGGGTTTAGAATACACAGCTTTGGCCACACCCACACAGTGATAAACTGGTCCCAGCTTGCTGAACTAGGACAATAACCCATCACCCTGGGACACAAATAGAATGGTGTTCATCAGTCCCTGTGCTGAGCGCCACATGGTCCCCCTGAGTGTAAGGTAAAAGGAAAGGAAACATGTTGGTGAGGATGATGGTCGCAGTCTTGTCAAGAATGGCAGTCCCAGTCCTGCTGAGGTTCTGGTCGTCTTCTGGATCTGACAAATGGTACCAGAAGTCTCAAAATCTGAAGATTAGATAGGCTTAGGTTCAGGTGGGAATGCCAAGTCCCTCCCCAGAATGAGCAGTTTCACAATGGGTAACTTAACTCTGTGAGAATTGGCATGTTTTGGAATCTTTGATGATCTAAGTCATTGCAGCTTCCTATTATGCCAGTCCCTAATGGACCCTCAGGAGACATGACCCCTCAGTCTGGGTGTTAAGGTCCTAACACCTTCCCAGAGGGGAGTTATCACAACTGAGTCACTGGTGTGAAGACAGAAACATTCCCATGCCTCACAGGGTTCTTTAACACCCAGCTTGTAGCCTGAGCGGTCAGTGTGTGCCCTGGGCAGCTGCTGCAAACAATCCATTATTAACAGTTCATCAGAAATGATGCAGAGGCTGTAGAATACACAGTTTTGGTTAAACCGGCATACTGATAAACTAGTCTCAGCCCCTGTAACTAGGACAAGAAAGTTCCATATTTTACCAGCAGAAATGGGAAGCAAGATTGAGTGACTTGTCTAAAGATACACAACAGTCTACACTGTTGAGCAGAAAACTGGGAAACTTGGGGAAAATAAAAGTGCTAACCAGCGTAGTATTTAAACTACAAACCAGTATTTTGCACTTCAGCAGGTATCTCAGGAACTGGCTAAAAGCACATTTCCTGGGGGCCAGGCTGAAGTTCTATGTGTTCACTACTGAAGTTTGCCCTTTTGTTTTTTTTAAGCATTCTTTGATTTTTTTATAGGTTTTAATGCACCACATTGTGCCTTTGTTTATCCTCATTAGGAATGCCAGTTCACTACACAGGATAAACTGAAAAAATGAATGGATTTAGTTTCTGTTAGCCTTTTGCTAGAAAAGAATACCCCTTTTTCTTTTTAATTTTTTTTCCTGAAGTCTGTCTTCAAGGTACCTTCCTCAGTAAAACATAAACTTCCCTCTTAACTAATCCTTCAGTACAAGAGGAAACATAACCTGTTTTAGAAAAACAGTTAATCTTCTAAGTAAGGAGGTAGATTTAAAACCATGCACAAAATGAATTTATAAAGAAAATGAGATCCAGTAGTAAACATAAAGATGTATCCTTGTACTTCTGCTTGCTTTTTATGGCTTTTCCCCAGTGGGGAAGCTGTTACAAAATGATCTAAGTGAGAAATTAAAACACAACAGCTATTTGGCACTGTAATTCCACGTGGATGATTTTGCTGCACAGTAACCAGCCTGCACTAGTTTGGTAAGACACAGCTGATGCCAGGTGTCTCTTCCCTGAGGCACACCACAGGACAATTAGGACAAGGAGGTCATGGCAGTAATCAGCATGCTTTAAACAAAGCAACAACGCAGAGGGTCAGACAGGTGAAGTCAACTCATATGTGCTGACCTCCATGCCTGCTCCAGTTTACCTCTCTGTCACTGCCATGGGGCTGTGGTCAGACACTCACCCCATAGCCTTTGCAGACGTCCTTGCTTTCCTGGTTTTTGGGGGCAGATCACAGCTCAAGACCATCCTGCAAGCACCTTGAGCTGCTCCAGATGGGATCGGTTAGGTTGATGAAGTAGGGGACAAGCTAACCTAGGGGCATTTGCCTCTAGCAGCCCCATCAGCACCCCTGTGACCCTTCTGTCAGCAGAGTAGGGGGACAGCTGCATGCTAGAAGGAGTGGCAAGTGATTCAACACCTTCAAGACGTGGCACTTGAGTGAGATAATCTGTGCTTACACTCATATTTATACAATTTCATTAAGCAAATGCTGCTACAGATTGACATTTTAATTCCTCTATATGACATTTACCCAGGGCTTCAAAACAAACATATTTCCACTTACCTGGCACTATATGCCACCTTTAAAGCAACAGAGAAATGATTAAATAGGAGTTTAAAGTCAGCTAGTTTTTCAAACCTGCCTGGGTCCAACTTGCTCGTTTTTATTTAAGCTTCTCTAATCACCTCTGCCTGCAGCCTGGCCAGAAACATCAGCAGGTTATTATTTTTTTACCATTATTATATCCCCACTTAAGCTGTGGCTGTTAAGGTGCGCAGGCAGTTACTGGGCTCCCCAGGATACATATCCCATAGAGAGCAGAAGACGCTCTGGTCACAAGATATCTTCAGGTGTGTTCCTGCAGCCCCTACACCACCAGCATGAAGCATTGCCAGGAGCACATCTGCAGGACAGGACAGGCAGCACATCTGTGCTGCCCAGGAGAGGCCATAAGGGCCCCGGAGGGAAGGAGTAAGAGTGTGAAAAGAAAAATGGAACTGCTTTCCAAAGGTCTTTATTTATAAAATGCCTTGAGGCCAGACACAGTCTTACTTCCTTTTCTTAGAGACTGGGTGAGATCTCTCACTCTGTCTCTCCTTAGGAGAGCCAAAGGGGAAGACACTGGTGATGAGGAGCAGAGCAGGAGGACTGGATAAAGTCCAGCTGGAGTCACTCCTACAGCTCTGTTCAGCAGTTTGGGGTCATAAAGCCTAGTCCCTCCTGATTGCAAAAAGAGATCAAGAAAGGTGAATTATTCAAATTGGCCCTGTCAGAAGAAAAGTGCGTGAACAGTTGCTGCCCTGACAATAACTGTGAGCTGAGAATGCTGCAGTCCTATTGACAGACAGCTGGGCCAAATACCATTCTTCATCACACCCAAAGCACCCAATCGATTCGGTGAGAGCAAATATTGCCTTTCTGTGCAGTGGCACAATGTCTCCTTCCCAGAGGCAAATATCTGATTGTCCTGTCCTGGCAGCCTGGGAACTGCAGGCGGACATTCACAGGGTAGAGGAGGGCATGCTGCAGCTGACAGTGTGGGACAGGGTACTTCTGGGGGTCCTTTCAGGTCCCCAGCTGAGAGATGCTGTAGGTGTGCTCCTGGGCTGACCTGAGCCCTACTACTCCTCTGCAAAGCCAGGTAGGGTGTCTCGGTTTGAGGGGAAAAAACCCAAAATGTTTTACCCACAAGCAGGGGAGGGGCCTCCTCCACGATAATCACACCACTCTTTATCAATTTTAAGAAAAGGAATTTTAATACAAGAAGGATAACTGAGATAGATATATATATATATATATATATATATATATATATATATATATATATATATGTAAACAGACTAGTGCAACCCACTTCCCCAACACCACAAGAGAGGAAAAAAACCAAAAAAAAAACAACAACAAAACCCAGCAGGTTTTTTTCTCCGGGAGGAAAGGTTATACTCAAGTGTTCATATCACAGCCCGGCTGGCTGCAGAGTGAGTTTCAGTCCCTCAGTCCCTCTCCAGCGAGACAGACGAGCAGTGAGCTTTCAGATGGACTCAGTCTCTTCCCCCTGTGTTCCCCGTCCAAGAAGCAGAAAGATACGAGCAACCAGCAGCAAATCCAAGGCAGGCAGCAGCAGCACGGCACGAAAAAGTAGTCCGAAGTAGGCAGCGGCAAAACAGCCAGGAAAACCCCAGCAGTAACCAGCAGGGCAGCCTGCCTCCTTGGAGTCCCCACTCCCCCGTTCCGCCGAGCCAAGACTGGGGAGAATATCCAAAAAAAAAAAAAAAACACAAAAGAGACAAACCTGCCCCCACCCCAGCGATCAACAGTTAACTGCTTCTTTTGTTAACCGCTGGCCTGGGCAGTTAAGTGGCAGGGGAGAGAATTTACATAATAATCCCAAACTACAACATAGGGCCAAAGCCTTTCCTCCTCACACCAGGGAGTATAACTCCCTCCCGGCTAAAAGTGACAGCTCTTGCCTATTTTGTGCTTTACCTCCCCGTTTTAATTTCATGGACCAATTTGGCTCCTCTCTCCTGAGCCACAGCAGTGAAAATACTTTGTCTTGCATATATTTCTGCATCCACCCCCAAGAAGCAAAAGGGGAAGCAGGACAGGAATATGACCTTTATGGCTTATTCACACTTGGAAGTGTACCAGAACAGATCATCAGGGACACTTGTTTCAACTACCACTGTAGGTGCTTCAGTAGCGGCCCTGTACAGCCCTCCTTCAGGAAGGGCAGTCTTACATGAGAAGATTTTCATCTTCCAGAGCAAGCTTCCACATCAGATCTTCCACACGGACCTCAGTTTTGGTCCTGTGTGGCTGCAAACATTAGCCAGACTCTGAAGGTTAGGGGTGTGAAAAAACAAAATGCAGATGAAGTCCTGCTAAACTGCAGATTTCTGTTGGCGGTAGAGCTGAGCTCTTAGCAGCCTCACTCACCACCATGAGCAACCTGACTTTTGGGGGTTAAATTGCAGCCCAGATAACTGGCATTATTTTTCCTAATTTAGAGGCATTTTGTGCCTGCATCACTTCCAGCTGCTGTTCCTGTTCTTTGCTGGCCTACGCATGTGTGCAGACATATGGCACAGGGGCTCATCCCACTAACACAGGAACCAACAGAAGAGGCCCAGATCTCCCTTCCTCTGCCTCTCCTTGCACCAGGTCTGTTCTTGAATGTGCACCATCACTTGTGCCAAAACAGTGGTGGGGCACAGAGCAGAAGAACTCCATGGGCGAAGCACCACCCATGCAGGGAAACCACCAGCTCCACTTCTTTGCCTGCATCAGCCTTTCTCAAGGCACGATTAACCAGGACAATGGGCTCCCAGCACTCCCCCCAGCCCAGGGGAGATGAGGAGATGAAGGACATGCACAGGCAGGCTGCAAGGGAAAGCACATCCATCTCCTGTGGTGCGCTTTGTCATTTGCAGGTGTTTTGGAGGAAGACAACTGAACTACCATAAAACCACTCCAAATGTTTGTCCTAAGAGAACATCCTAGCTAATTTGTTTATGGCGGATGCTTTGCACTGTAAATTGCTGCTCATTTAGATTAACATTCAGTGCCAGTTTCCACCCCACCCCATTTCCATCTGTATTAGACAGAGCTGTCAGCATCTCATCTCTGATGAAAAGAGCATCAATATTCCTTGGCAGCAGGCAGAGGAGGCTCTATGCAAAGCCAGAGTTTTAACAGTTTAATGATGTGAAGACTTGTGAAGCTGGAAACTTTTGCACAGTCAGACTACATGGTTGACCAAACCACCTCCCTCCTTCAGTGCAGCTGCTGCCAGAAGGGAAGGAGAACAGGTCCTCTTCTGACCTGTGTACCTTCTGTGTGGCAACACTGATGGGTGGGAACAACTCCTGAACCATACAGACCCTGCCCCATGGGCTAGAGATGCATTTCTTAAAGTACATTTTCGAGCGACTCTTCTCCTTCTGCCTGGGCCTCAAGCAACTTCCCCTCCATGAGATAAATGGCCTCTTCCTCAGCTTGATTACAGCAATCCTAAAATTGGAACTGAGAAGCTAACAGGAAGAAAGAGCTGGGATCTTATTGAGATCAACTCTATTTCTGTCATGTTGACTGAAATAGGCAGTTGACCTTGTTCTACTTATGACTACCACAGCACAAGCCACAGCTTGCTTTATCACCAACATGGGGCGAGCAGGTACAGCTGAGGTTCCTGGGTACCTTCTGCCTTGTCTCACAAATACCATGCCTCCCACTGCCTTCAAGCAACCAGCGGTCACCCCCATGCAGCCAAGGTCAGTCAACAGGGAAAGTGGAATTCGTGTTAATGGGCTTCAGATTCTCAACTTGTTAGTGAATGAGCAAAGTGCTCTGGGTCACAGGACAGGCTTTTCTCCCTCCTCCTCTGCTTCCCTGAGGCGGTGAGCAATAATTATGCTCACCATCTTCCTTATGCTGATATGACAAACCAGTTTAACTGCAGAGGGTACTTCCCTTGGCAGTCTGTTGTGACAAAGGCTAGCGAGCCCCACTTGAGTTTACACAGCTTTCATTGAAGAAATTTTCCTTTTGAAAGGGATGACAGTTTAATCAAAAGCATCTCTGCCTCCAAAGAGCCTCCCTCCCCCCAGAAAACCACTCCTTACTTCCTTCTGCCCTCACAGCTGCCAGCTGAGTCCCTCAACATGCTTGGGATCCCCTTTAATTTCAGCCCATCAGCTGTGATGCCAGGGGCTGCCAAGATTTGCCAGAGTGGGTATAGGAGGCCAAGGCCCTGCTTATCCCTGCAGGTGAGGTGATGCAATGCTGGACAACAGCTCACATGTTGCTGGTGCCAAGTTCTTTCCTTGGTAGGTCACCACCACTTTTATTTTAGTGTGATGCTCTGGCCTTGCTGAGCCTCTAAAAAGGATGTTGTTCCAAAGGGAACAGCACATTCTCTTGCCATGGTTCAGATGTCCCCTCTTCCTTTGGGAGGTGAATATATACCAAGGCCAATAGGAGATGAGGGAAGGACATTGAGGATTAAAGAGGGTAAGAGAAAACTAAAGATTGATTTGGCTCTTACCAGATGAGTTTGTGTCCATGGTTTATGCTTGTGACCAAACTTCAAGCAGGCTGAGTACACTCTTACCACATAAATCAGTGACAAAGCAGGGGGGGAGTATAATCAGCTAATCAGTATTATCAATGCTTGCAATTGATAAACATTTTATGGCAAATCGTGCTCACTTGACTCACAGGATTGAGGGACTTCCTAAGGGACTTCTACCACTCTTTGTAGAAAGAAAACAACATGATGTAATTGAGGGAGAAGAGGAAGCTGGCTCCATTGTGCCCACTTATGAGAGCACAGCAAGCAGTATTTGGCCATAAATATAGATCTTGTGCAAAGTGGTTACTCTCACTTAGCAGGTAGATTACCCACACTTGGGTTAGGCTGTCTGCTCCTAATAGGAAATCACAGTGCTCTTCTCTTATACAGCAAGGTACTAAAAATAAAACCAAGTTTATTTATGGTTAATATTAATGTCCCAGGCATTTCTTATGATTCCTGTTTTCCCACGCTGATGATCTTGCAGCTGAGGGATTGTGAAACCACAGTGCAGGGACTCACACAAGAGATGTTAGCAGTGGAGATTGCACACTATGGGGTTGCCTCCCCAGCCCACTAAGGATTATCACCACACCTACCATCTACTTAGATACCTCCTTGAGAGGTTAATGCGTTGGTTGGATGAATAACCATTTTTCCACCTGTTACTCGCTGAAAGCAATTTAGCATGCAGCCATGACCTGACCAGTCCTTTTTCCTACTCCAGGCAAATTCTGTAGTTCTGAACTCTAATGATCTCCTTCAGTCCTTATAAATATCCTGTTCTCAAAAGGCAACACATGGCTGCTCCTGAGTTGGCTGTAAAATCCTTATGAACAAGCAGTGGCCTTGGCTCCAGATCCCAGAAGCACTTTATCCCGCAGCAGGTGCAATATATTGAAAAGACATCTCTTAGTGAGATGTTCATGCCACAGCTTTGTGTTACACATCTCTGCTCTGCCTGTGGGATTCTCCCAATGCAGCTTCACTTCAGGGTCTGCTGGTGGGCTTGGTCAGCTCAGTCCTTGTTTCTATGTTCAGCAGCAAACTGCAGGTATTCAAAGCTGGATGGGCAAACTTTAATGACAACCCCCTTTCCTGTCTCAAAGCAGCACCTGAAACAGTGCACACAGTGTTCAGACAGTTGTGGGACAGGCTGTCACTACCAAAAGGATCATTAGCCTCCAATACCATATTGCTCAATCACTTCACCATGATGGCCTTTTGCAGGTGATCTCTAATTCATGGCTTATCCTTTTGGCTCTGACTGGAAAGAGTCACTACCGACAAAAACAGAGGTAATGCCAGTCCTCCACAGCTAAGGCAGTGATGCCCATGCCACCCACATGACAACAACCACACCAGACCCCAGGATGGCCTCTTTCCTCACCACCAAAGGAGAGTTTAGTGTGATGGCGTTGTACATCCTCAGAGCATTGACAGCACATTGACCAGTGCTCCATGCCACCTGAATGAGACAAGGAAAAGACGACATGGCACTTTGCAATCCAGTCAGAGGGTGCCATGTTCCATAAGTGGCCCTGTAGGGTCCAGAGTGACTGCCTGAGATATGAGATTCTGTCCAAAGAGGGGTCATTGGTAGCTTGGAGATATCATGTGACTTAAAATCAGACTGTTGAGGACATAAAAAGTGTGAGAAGCAGATCCAGAAAGAAGAATCCAGGGCAGATGTCTCTCAGTCTCAAGTTCAAACCAGTAAGAGCATGCTGGGACACCCACCAGAATTTCAGTTCTACATGAATCCTGCATCAGCAAGAAAACACTAAGATAGGCTAATGTCATAAACAACACCTGTGTGTTTTTCACCATTGGGTTCAAATTCTGCTCTTCTTCCTAAAGCACTGATGAATTTTGCTTTCATAAACACATTCAAAGAATACTGACTCCCCTCCTTCTTCCCCCAAACAAGGCCATTAATTACAGAGATATAATAATAAAGGTACAGAAAACTTACAGGACTTTGTATGTTATTTATGAGATGGTGACTCAGCCTTAAAATGCTGTGGAAGCCAGCATAAGTAGCTGTAACCTAGCAGGAGAGAAAGATTCTTATAGCAAAAACAATCACCTTTACACCAGGACAGAGTGTTGTGCAAATATTTCTGAGCCATGCTGATCACTTGTGCTGCATCAGGCAAATCAAGCAGATTTCCTCAAAAATTAAAAAGATTTTTCCTAGCTGAGCGAGTATGTTTACTATTATTCTGATTAAAGTAGTTTTCAAATATGACTAATCCCATCTGGCCAACAAGAAAGTAAATAACAGGGTTTTTTTTATCTGTCAGATACAGCTATACTATGGTAAACACTGTAGTTCCAGGTATCAGTTGGGTCTGATCTGAATCCTGTGAAAGGACTTTCATTCAGGATTTTAGTCCTCTTCCTTTCTAGGCAGCCATGCCATCCAGATGAGACACTCAAACCACCCAGATGAGGCACCCAGCTGTCGCTGCCTAAATTAGACACCGCCCACGGATCACTCCAGTGCTCTGAGTCACTGTCCACTGCTTATCCCTGGAGATCTAAGAGGAGATGCCAAAGTCAACAGTGTGAGTAATTACTCAAGGTTTTAATCAAAGGAGTGTAAAAATAATAAGTGATGATATAATGAAGTGAAAGATTCTTTCTTGATGAGTGTTAATTAAGTCATGGTCACACAGGCCCTGTGGGAGCTGTGAGTAGATTACGGTCTTCAGGTGGGACAACAGATCCACCTGGGTCTGCTGAGCCTATAGCCATTATGAGATTAATGTTCAGTGAGGTTAATATACCCACCCTCATCCTGTGAGAGAATTATCTGTCTCATCATCTCTTAGATCCATTTTGGCTCTTCCTCTTCACAAAGAGGGAATTACACCCTTAATCTGGTGTAAAATATCACAGAATCATAGAATGGGTTAGGTTGGAACAGACTTTAAAAGATCATCTAGTTCCAACACTCCTGCCACGAGCAGGGACACCTACCACTAGACCAGGTTGCTCAAAGTCCTGTCCAGTCTGAAGACTGCCAGGGATGGGGCATCCACAGCTCCTGTGCGTAACCTGTTCCACTGCCTCATCACCCTCACAGTAAAGAATTTATTCCTATAAGCTATTATAAACCTACTCTCTTTCAGTTTGAAGCCATTCCCACTTGTCCTACCTCTACAGTTCCTGATAAAGATTCCCCCTCTGCCTTGCTTGTAGGCCCCCTTCAGATACTGGAAGACCTCTGAGGTCTCCATGTAACCTTCTCCATGTTGAACAACCCCAGCTTTCTCAGCCTGAATATCCCAATGCCCCTCCAAGTCCCATTTTATTTTACTGTTTTGCCAGGGAAAATCTACTCCATATGCAGCAATCAGTCACACACTGTTTCAGAAACATCACAGAAAATCACTAAGGAAAAAAACTTTTTCCCAAGAGATATTTCCAGAGGCATTGCAGTAGATGTCCGTGTTGACAACAGAGGCTACCAGATCCCTGCATGTCTGTACAGGCACAGCACATGTTCAGGAAGATTTAGCTTCTCTGCTTTTTTTAATTCTTACAGTACAGAATGACCTCTTCAGAAATAAGCACTCCAAAGGGACTTTCCCCCTTATGTACTGAAGATGTACTTCCCTACCCATACAGGGAGCCTTACATCACAATTCAGCAACTGTTAGCATTAACAGCATTGCTTGTGGAGGACAGAAGGGGATGGAAACTGGAGTTTCATTACCCTTTTAAGGGCACAGACAGGTTCCAAAAAGAAAAATGTAGAGGATTGAAGCAGGGTTTGCATTATCTTTAAACAAAAATATTCTTTGTGGCATCATGGCCAAACAGAGGCCAGGAAATGTCGCAACTCAGCCCAACTGAGTGTTCAGAAGCATCAGTAGGCACAGCTGAGTACACCAGTGTGTCCTTGTGTGCTGTTCTTACTGGTGTACATGGAGAAGCTCTGGGGTGTGCTACATGCCCAGCCATATGGCTGCCTGCATATTTTGAGATCAGAGAAAAAGCCCTGAGTCCACATCTGAATAGTTTCCCTTATAGTTTTGTGCCCCATACCTGCAAACTGTACGTGTAAATCTGTGCCTTCAACTAATGGAGGGGGACAAATATATTTACTATAAATTTCCCCAGGAATGAAAAATCTGTGCTATAAAAACCATACCTTCTGTGTGTTCACTTTTAGAGATGAGCAACTCAATGTTAGGTTTTAGCTCTGAACTAATTTTAATGGTTGAACCGTAAGCACTCACACAGCAGGGTAATGGAAATCGTCACAAGCCCTTATCTGCAGCAGCTCTGCCAGCTGCTGCTGTGCTGCTGCTTCTCAATTCTAACTTTTTTTTCTCAAAAGAGTTTTTGCCTGTCACCTAGTTATCTGCGGAACGAGCAGAACAGGGATTGAGAAATGTGCAGTAAAATTGTTTCAGACCCATGGAGGCTCTGATAATGAGTCACCAAAGCTTTCTTTGCCAGGGAGCACATTTCTAATCCCAAGCACAGCCTGAGCACTGCTTCTCCTTTACCCGCATCCTCATAGCACTCTCTTTTCAGTGCATCAAGACCAGAAGTGGGGGCCCGCAGTTCTCAGGAATCCTGTTTTTTGTCCTGTTCTCTGGCTGGCCCCTCCTAACTCCTAAATCATTCCTTCATTCCCAAGAGGGCTTGGGATAGCTCAGGGCACCCATGGCAGGGATAAACTCTGCTCCTGATGGAGGGAAGAGTGATGTTCTCACCTACAGGTTTAATAAAATCAGTACCACTTTGTGTACTACTCACTTAGTAGATTGACTACACTGCTCATGATTAGCACTAATTGTAAATGTCAGGGGAGTGAGCAATGTCCCTTGTGTTAAACACAGAGCAAACACAAACAATTAGTGCTCAATACACAAATAAGGAATTGTTTCATCAGGCAAAGGATGTATGTAACTGCCACAATGGACGACAAACACCATGTCTCTTCATCTGTTCCATTTGTCACTGCAAACACAAGTCATCTCATCCACAGCATTTCTTAAAAGACTGCATTGTATTATAGAATTATACATCCTTTCAAAATAGATGAAATAAAAGCTTAGGAGGACAGTGATCTTATAGATATTTCATTTATGACTAACGTTTTTCTGGCAAACTGTGTAAATAAAACTTAGCTTGGGCTCAGGAGAATGATGGGGGCTTCCAAGCATTCTGTCATCCTGGCTGGCTCAATGTCCTGCAGCCTGGCCTGCTGGGGAACAGCAGGGACCTCGAGCCACTGCTCAAAGCATTAGGACATGCACATTCCACTATGATATTTCAAACAAACAGAAGTATCAGGAAGAGCTCAGAAATTTTAGTTTAAACTGCGAACCTTTGTGTGAAGATCTTAGGGCAGATTTGGGGAGGGAGTGGGGAGAGGAAGGGAAAAGGAGGTTGTTTTAACACGATTGCTTGTTCAGCCCATTATAAAGAAAAGATTTTGCAAAACTCGAACTTAGCTCAGTGTAGGATTTGGGAACATGCATATGTAAGCAGCTGGGAAGCTTTGTTTTGATTTTTTTCCTTGATATTGCTGTCTTCATTGCTACATTTGCTGAGGTCAGTATATAAAATGGAGCCTGCAAGCAAAAAGGTGATAAATGGAACATTTCTCCTTGACAATGTCATGCCTTCAGATTTTTCAGCCATAAAGCTTAGTGAGGTCTGAACAACTATGCATATTAAATAGTTCCAATTTACACTGTGTGCACAGGCATATCTACACACACACACAAAACACTTTTTGCTGATTCTCTCCACACTGTACAAATGAATTGATATTGCCAGCAACCCCAGTGACCAACTACTTGATCACTGAGCTTCTGAGAGCAGAGAGACTCAGCAAAAGATTGAATGAATCCCCCAGTAGACAACTAAGTCACAGCTACAATATCTAACCCTTGGCAAATGCTTCTGAAGGCAAGACTCCTCAGAGCTCTTGACTCCTTCTAACAGAGCTGTTAGGAGCAATCTCATTACCCGTCTAAGTGTTTAGTTCACTCTCTTAATCCTTCTCTCCTGCCTCTTGATCTCGAGACTCTCTGAAAAGAGTTTCCATGCGTTAATTATGCCTTGTGTAAAAGAGTATTATTTCTCCACACACATTCACTACCTCTTAATTTTTCTGGGATACTCCTACACTGGGGGAAGCTCATAAAAATTTGGTGAGCTAACTTCCTGATTCACGTGCTAGTCAGCTGAGTGAAAAGGGCTGTGATAGTCTCAGGCAGTTTCAGTGAGCCATTCCTTAATCTTTGAGTTCCAGAGAAAATTGAGATCTTTCCCATTACAGGAGCCTTTCTGCTCCTCTGTGACTTTATTCCCCTGCAAATGAAAATGCCTGGGACAAGAGTCACGCTGGGGTCTAAATGCTAAATGATGAAGTCACTCCTTTTCATCAAGGGATGAGTCTTCATCAAGGGACAACATTGCACAATTTACAATCATTTACAGAAGTGATGACTGGAGGTGATCAATCATGGCTAGACTAAGGGGAAAATATTCATTATCAAGCTAAGGAAGAGGGAAACACAACGTGACTCATGAGTTTTAACCATTAAGAAATCAAAACTGTCACAGAGGTGGCAATTACACTGGGAAGGTGGTGCACCATATTAAAAAAGAGGTGAATACTTTCAGCCACTACCCTCCCTGCATGAAGCTTACACCCTGCAGAGAGAGGATTTTCTTTTCCAAGAGAATTATATGTAACCATTGCAGGGTATGAGAAGAGGGTCTTTGTTGAAATGCCATCTCAAGTAGAAGGGATCACGTGTACCCAAGGGTTTCATGGTGCCACAGTTTATCAGCTGTTAGGTGGATGTCGTATAAAACTTACCTCAAGGATTATACCCCAAGGGCACTGCAGTCCCTCCTGAGACTTGAGATATTTCAAGAACAAGACTCCTTGGGCTGCAAAACACCTTCCTGCTGGTACAGTACCACAGCACCCTAACCCCTTGAGCCAGCCTGGCTCTGAGTGCATGCTATGCATAAATATAAATTCACAGGCAGGAAGGATATGGGTCTTTTGACTTTTCAGCTCAGGCAGTTTACTTTTGTTTTCCTCTGAAGATACCTCTTTGTTGGCAAAAAAACAAAAGACTTCTAGTCTTTTTCTGTGCTGTGGAGTTCTTTCTAGGTTTGCAGGCTCTTGAAGAGATACCAGAGAGCTGTTATCACCAAGGGTGTAAAGCCAGACACTGGTATTCCAGTGTCAGAGGAGCACGATAACCCATCAGTACTGCACACCCACCATACAGTAGGAAGACCAGGGACAGTGTTTCTTGAGACAGCTGTGGGCTAGTGTTGCCAAATATCTCAGACTGCTTCTTTCTGCACAGACATTGTGAGCTAAATATTACAGCAAATTTAAAAGTCTGTTTGTCTCCTAGTTCCCTTAGTGCATCATTTTACATAGCATTAAATCCATGGAGCATTAAATCTAATTCTCTATATAGTTGCATGCAAAATAGTAAGCATCATCAACTGCCTGAAAGTTGATATTAAAAGGAGAGATCCCCGTATATAGTATGCTCATATTAAATACTCATCCTCCCTTTTCATAAATCAGTACATTAAAAATAATGACATCTTATGTTACTGTAAGATATAATGAATTATGCTAGACTCATCCAACCCTGCTTAGTCACCACACATATCCCATTTGAAAAAATGGTATGAGTAATTCTGACTAGAAATCAGAAAAAATGAGGAACGAAGGCCAATGTAACAATGAGGCCAATGTCCCCTGTCACATTGGGTGGAACAGCTGCAACGACACCAAAGGAGGTTTTGCCTTTTTATGCCACTGAAGGCTCATGCAAAAGGAAAGTGGAAGCTATCAAGAAATCCCTTTAATAATCCTGAAGAAGAACAGACAGTTTGCCATTACTACCAGACCCATTAGTAACAACTTACTGATTAAAGGCTTCACTCCATACCTTGACCCATTCTCATGGAACAAATGTTTAACATTTTGTTCCTTCAGAGAAGCAAGTGACCAGCTCTGATATTGGTCCAATTTCCTGATATGTGCTGGGTGACCCTGGCCCCAGTGAAAAGCTTTCCTTCCCCAGCTATATCCACTGGCATGGATGGACCAGATCTACAGTCAGCAGTGATGGGCACAACAGCAGCACTGGTCTATTCAGTCACTGATCCGAACTTGCCTGCTGAAGTTGATGTCAGAACCATTGCCTCCAGCTTACAGGAACTGTTAATATATATTCAGGTTACATGTATCATGAGAAAAACCCCAGGAAATAATTACAAGGGTTATTCAGTGCACATTAGCAGGGCACAACAATCAAGAATCTGTATTCCAGATTTGGCAGTGAAATCAACATCCTCACCCCGCTGAACATAGCACAGATTTGCCACTGCTCTCCAGCTGAATGGAAGAGCTTGAACATCATTCAAAGAAGAAAAGATTATTTAGTGTCATACTAGGAAGACTGCTATGTCAGAAGCCCGGCTACAATCACTTTCAAGTGATGCTTCCATTAGCCTTGAGGTGTATCCTGTGTTACCATTCTCCCAAATGCTAGTATGGCAGGAGAAGCAGTGCTCTGCTGAATGAATGACAGATGGAGGATGGGAGGTGATTGAATATCCTTCTAAAATAAATTTTTATATATAAGTACACATGCATGGATGCACAGAAACTAATGGGGTCGAGGTCTGAGGTTTTGGGGGTTTGTTTAATTGCAGAGTTTCCTTGAGTGCTTAAAGCTCAAAAAGACAAATATGCATTTCACCTGCTCCTAAATTCCCTGCACTTCCCACATGCAGCAGTCCAACGTGGACTTTTCTGACTTACAGAAGTCCCTGTTGTGCAGAGACCCAGTTCAAGGTCCATGTGGCACCTCTGTCCCATCTAAGCTTTCAGCTACAGCAAATCAGAAATTATGACAAGGGCTCCCAGTTACTGGAGGAATGAGATTTACCTGCAACCACCTCTGCAGTTCATCTTTATCTGAGAGATATGAATAAAACTGCCTACAAAGCTCAATAATTTTCCCTGTGCTTCCTCATACCTCATGCACTAGACATGAAAGAGAAGTCTAGCATTTGCATCATGCAGGCTCTTGCCACATCAACCCCCTTCTATTCAGAGCCCCAACCGCAGTAAAACCCCTGCCACTCCCACACCACCTCCTGACTGCACTCATGGTCATGGGACACCCTGTGCCTGAACCATCCTGGCCTGAACAGTCACTTCCAGTAAGGTTCACCTGTGTAGGGGAAAAACCTCTGAGTCCATCAGATGTCCTCCACCCCAGAGAAGAACAATCAAGGAAGTGACTGGGTGGTGGCAGAGACACACAGACACATCTCTTGGAAGTATGCTAGCTCCTAAGACAGGACTCTAGAGAAGCATAAACAGGGATGGCTGCATTTGTAGGCAGAGGCTCTGCATGCATTTACCTCCCGATGAGGATCTGGCCCCTTTCTATTTGTCCATATCAAAGTCTCTGTTTTCACACAGAGCATTTCTACACCAGTGCTTCAGTTGTCTTCTTGTTGCCAGCATCAAGTAACCACAGGGAAGCACATCAGAATAAGGGGGAAATGAAAGGAAGCAATATGTGGCAAAAGATAAAAAAGAAAACCTTCTGAATTCAAAGCACTAACATTTTCCTGCAATGTCTTATGATACATAGTCCATGAAATGCATCCTAATCAAACAGATGAAGGGAGGGCTACTCAAGGCTTCCACTTTGGATCATCCTTCTTGGAAATCCCCCAGGAGCTGCAGACAAACCTTGCCCCTGGAAATTCCCTGCTCCTGGCAGTTCAGTCCCTTTGTCTATGGGCAAAACCCCAGCCATGCACTTTACTCTCCTATCGCAGGGTCCATCTGGCACGAACAATGTTCAGAAAGAAGGCAGAGATTATTTTTGGCCACTCTGATACAGAAAGAAGTACAGGCTGAGGAAGAAATGAAAGAATCAGATATGCCTCAATTATTGTCCTACCTGGGGTAGGGGGAAGTTCAGACTGAAGAGGTAGCAAATGGGAGTATCACATGGATCAGACCCAGGTCTTCTCCATGTTCCCAGTCCTTGTGCAGCCCAAGTCAGGCAAAGGGGATATATCCTGACCACACAACCATGCTAAGTGGTCTGCTATGGAGAGGTGGCTATAACCAGTACAGTGCTGGCAGGATTGTTCCTCCATCCCAGTGGGCTCCAAGGCCTGAGATGACCGAGTCCCTCCTGGGTGACCTGGAAGATGCAGCCACCAAGTGAGTGCCATGGTCACTCAGATACTGCAGCAGCCTTAAAAACTACCAGCAAACCTCAGAGATAGTTGCAGTTCCCAATAAATGCCCCCTCTGCTGTGCCAAGATCTGCTTGGCACAAAGAAAGAGCTTGGCACAATAAACTGAGGGCTTCCCTTCAATGAAATCAATGCTGGCAGCCACAACAAGCATGTCTGAGTGCAGACACGTGTCTAGCATCTCACAGCACTAACATGTTGGCCTTCAGCAGCAAGGTGAGCTGCCACCTTCCCGCACAAAGGGTTAAAGCAATGTGATTTCATGCACTGAGGGGCGGCCCAGCAAGCTGCCAAAACACACGTCCCTGCTGCCAGCCTGAAGCTGTCCCACATGAGGGACCCAACACCTCCTTGACCAAGTTGCTACACAAGTGGCCCTGCAGGAAGATATCCATCACAGCTCCTAGTGGGACATAAGGAGATGCAATTTTCACTTAGGACAACATTCATCCCGACTCATCTGCCAAAACTGGAGGAGCAGTGACAGTTTTGTTGCCCAGTACAAGAAGCTAGACCACCATCTCTTCTCATGCTACCTCATCATAAATAGAAACTGAAAAAAAAACGTGAAATATCCGAAGAACTGCTACCCTGCAGCTGTGCTCAGTCGCATCCACAGACCCAAACACTCTCACAGTGCTGAGGTCAGACTGAGTCTCCCTCCAGTTCCTGCGGAGAGGGGTTGAGCAAGAAGCAAAACTGCTGAGACCTTCCCAGTCACCTTGCTATGTGATGAAGCAAATACAATCTCTTTGTGGGCTGCATGGTGCTGCCACGGTTTGTACTTTTTCTGCCACCTTTCCAGTACTTTCTAAGCCTTAGCTCCTTGAGCTGTTTAATACTTTGACAACAGAGGCCACTACAATCCTTTCCACTCTCTAGAGGGAGAAAGGGAGACAAAAATGGGAAGCATAAGTCCATGACAGTGGAAATGGGTCTCAGCAGGCCTAAATTAGACCTTAGCTTTGTCTTAGCATCAAGTTCAGCCTTCCTGCTTTCCCTGGTGCTTCCTACAGGTCTGAGTTTGGATCCTAAAGGTAACTGAAAATGAAAGGAGGTTGTGGTCCTGGGACTCGACCAGAAAGAGAAAGCCAACACTCAACAGACAAAGCTTTTATTAAATAAGCTCTAGGTCAGATCAAATTCTGCATCATGTAGGTCCTTGAATAATACCATTTTCTTCTACAGAACAGTACCAGGCATAAAATAACACTGATGGTGAGGAAACACTAAGATTAAGCAGCAATAATTTCTTGGTCACTGAACAACTAATTAGGATGCAGGTAAAAGAGATAAAGCCTTATCAAGGTAGTTCACAGGCAGGTGGATGCACCTGCAGCCAGCTCTGCACTAGTGTGTATGTCCCCAGGGGCCTGACTTTGACACCACTCTCACACTGCAACAATACCGCTGATATTGGTGATTCAGGTAGTATCTCTAGAGGTTACCTGGTGCAGCCACCTGCTCACAGCAGGGCTTGCCTCAGAGATGCAGCTGACCTTGAAGCCAGACCCTACAGCTCAGCATTTCTACAGAGTTTTAGTAATTGCAAAGGGGAAGAGGGTGGGAAGTGGGAAGCAATTCCCAATCCAGCTGTCAAGCTGCAGGGATTTCCAGGTAGACTGCTCACTGCCCTGGAAAGGATGTGATGAAACATTCGTGCTGCACTAGCTATTTCCTGCTGAGTTGCTGCATACGCAGTCAGTGCTGCATAAAACCCACCACCGCGGATTGCAAATCTGGGTCAGCATCCTGATGCACCCCGTGGAAATGAATGTTCCTTTCCTCTCTCTGCCCTGGCTTTGGCCAGGGTATGCACTGGCATCATCTTTTCTTTGTATCCCCTCATTTGACAAGTATTTCCATCCACTAGCCTCCATCCACACAACAGACCCACCCACCATTTTTGGATGTGTTCCCAAATTCATTTTAAGCCCCCAACAGCGACAAAGCAGACATTTTGAGCGGGTGAAATGCAAAGGAAAATTCACATGGAACAACATGCCTTGCAGCTGGCATCTCAACTGAATAAAATCAGGGCGTGCTCCAGATTTGCTGCAACTGCCCTGAGAAAGGTTTTTGGAAAGCCACACATCGTGTGAGCACTTCTGCTGTGCTGTGTTCATTAAAGTCTCCTCCTAATCTCCAGTGAATATTTGCCCAAGGCCCTCAGCCCATGTCTTAAAATTGACATGAGACTGAAAGTCTCTGATAAAAGAAGACACGAGACAGTGGCAGAAAGAGATATCAAAGGTCAGAGCTGAAATACATTGCAGGTCCAAACAGATTTAGCCTGCTCTTTTTTAGCTTCTTCCCATCGGCACGCCACACTTCCCCTTAAATATTACACACAGAAAATATGTGCAGGCTGCAGCAACTGTGGGGCCAGGTCTAGTGCAGATTGAAGGCTCAGCTGTGGCTTCATTCCCCCTGAAGCAGTCTTGGGGAGGATGTCCAGGGCACCCCGATGGACACTAGAAACCAGAAGAGACATCCCTGCTCTCTTTCCCAGGGTTGGGAGTCTTGTGGCTCCATTGCAGTGGAGTATTTTTTCCAAATAACAGTGTTTTCCTCACTCAGACAAAGGTCTGATGGATTCACTTGTAACTAAACCATCTTGTGGTCAGCAAAAAGCTTGAAATCTTTCTTCCAAACTCTCAGTGGGTTCACAGATTAATTTTCAGCTCACAGTCCTTTCCATCTCTTTTCTCCCTTCTCTGCATCAGAAACATGGGCAACCACCTCCCTGCCATTAAGAGCTACATTCTGCCAGAGTGGGTAACTAAAACAGCCATCCCTTTGATCCTGCTGGGTTAATTAAAGCTAGATAGGAACTGGAAACAAAAGCAGTTCAGGGGAAAATTGTATATCATTCCCCACTATCCAAAAGAAAATGTTCTCCAAAGTCACCACCTCAGGTAAAAAAAAATAAAAAAGAAGAGTTATTGAACAGACCTCCACTTAAATCAAAGTAGTAATAGCAAGTAGAAGTTGAGAGAACTTTCTTAGCAAGCTACTAGCAGATAGAGACTGTAGACAAAAGGAATTTTTTTTATTCCCCTTGGGTTCATGGAGCTGGTCTGCACTACAGTTAACAGCTCCATTCCCAGTTTCTCCATCTCATGAAAGTGAGTCTCAAAGATTCTGACTTGAGGTAAGCTCCCAAGCAAAAATAGTTAAGTTGATTAGGCATGGCCTAATCAAGAGTTTGGTGAAATTATTCTTTCCAAATCGAAACACTTTTAATGTTAAATTATCTAAAACATTCTTTTAATGAATATTTTATTTTCTAAAAAATAGCATCAGAAAAAAACCTAAACCAAAACCTGCATTAAATTTCTGCACAGCCTGCAAAGCCATATTTCCTCTTTCCTAACAAAAATGCTAACATGAAAAGAAAATTTAAATCTTTAAAACCCTGCAAAAAATGTTAACAGTTACTGACCACATTTAATTCAAAAGAATCATATCTGATAATTCTGAGTCATCAAAACTGTACTGAAAATCTTGCAAAAGCAGGTATTTTGCAAGACTATCATTATTCTGCCCCTTAAATAAGCCTTATTAACAGGAAAAATCTAGGTGGCACTGCAATAGCCTACTGCATGCAAGTTAATCAAAAGGAGCTAATTTCAGATCCAATTTTCCTGAAACCTTTTGCAAACTTGCTGGAAATTCTCATACAGCTGTTTTAAAAAGTCTTTTTTGAAAGAGGTGATTGTCAGTTTAACCCATGTTTGAGTTATTATTTGCCCAGCTGAGGAGAACTGCCAGCTTGCATGCCAAAGAAGGCTGGTGAAGCAGAGGGCTCTCGCACAAGACAAGTCCAGATGAGACTTGTGAAACAAAGACACTCATTTGAATATAATTTCTTTCTTTATTCAGGAACTGCTAAAAGACAATCAATAGCTTCATAGCCCTTTCTTTTGTTTTGGCAGATTTTGGGTAAGGAAGAAACATTGTTCTTAGCACAAAAATCCATCCAAGCAGAATATGTTTGAAACAATCCTAAGTGCTAAAACTGTTTTGATTAACAAGTAGCAGTAATTCATTATTTTCTTGTGGCTGTTGGATGACATTAGCAAGACAGTAGCTCATGGCATGCCAGCAATCTATGCACCATGGATGATTTTAAAAATTTCTAATTTTAAGAAAGCTGAGAACCAGTCTGCTCCACTGCTTTCAACTTCACCATGGCAGAGGTGGTTAATGAAGAACCGAGGACACAAACCATACCTGCCTCAACATCAGTTGGTGCTCCTCTGCTGTCCGCTGCGGGATTCCAGCTGAGCCCCTGGGCTTGTTCAGCTTTGTCCTGCCATGGGAGCATTCCCATCCAAAAAGCACCCAGATGAGGCTCCGCTTCCCCCAGCCATGGACTGTTTGTGCGTGAGGGCAGAGTGAGAAGGCAAAACAGACACATGGAAATAGGGAAAAAACCTAAGCATCTTTTTAAAGTACAGGGCACCAGGTGCAGTGGACTGTGCAGGTTTTGCTCAGGGTTGTCGGTGGCACCCAGGGCACAAGGATGGCTGCAGGAGGCTCATGTTGCATTAGGCAGGGGAAATGCTCACTTTCCTCTTGCAAGCAACAACACCTTCTGTAGGAGTCCTGCTGCTACTTACAAAAAAAACTCAAAAAATCCTAAAAGGGTTACAAGTGAACCAGTGAGTAAAATTCTCCTAAGCTTTTTGGTTTGGAAATTCAATTTTTCAGACATTGATATCTGGCACAGGTCAGAGCAAGAAGTTATGTGGTCTCAGGGAGACATTCAACTCCAGTGTTTCCAAGTTTCTGTCATGATAAACCTGAAAAGTCCAATTGTTAAGTTTTTCTACTAAATATAAATTATTTTAAAATAAATCAATTAAAAAATGCAGAAATACCTCACTTCTACAATGATACCACAATAGAAAGTGCTGCTGCCTTCAATAGGTCTTAATATTAGCATTCCCTTCAACTTAAGTAGACCAAGTGAAAAGGAATAGGAGCCTTGTTGGTTGAAACAAAATGCTTTCCTCTTGTCACACCAATCCAGACTGGCACCAATTGGAACAAACCAAGGATGTCAAAGCAGCCATGCATCCCCTCCTGCTACCTCTTAAATGCTGGTGTGATCCCACAACACGCTTCAATTTTGACAGACTCCATTTTCTGATGCAAATGTGGTTTGGAGAAAAGCTTTGAGCCATCTCTGGGGAAAACGACTCTAAAGCCTCTATGAAGGGGCACATGTGTACACAGGCTGAGCACTGTCCTGTCTAAAAACAGGTACAAATTCAGCACAAGGAGGGACAGAAGACATATTACCAGGGGTGCAACAACCTCCTCCTTGCTTTTTATGTCCCTGAGTAACAATTTCATGCTAGGATTGCAAGGGCTTCTTTCCCCCCCCCCCCCCCTTAGCTGCACTATGGACCGTGCAGATTCTACCACAATGTTGGCAGAATTCTATAATCACCCAGGAATGCACTAGTTGTCACATGGGGCTTTGCTCAATACAGCTGTTCACTGGCCCAGCTGAACAATAAGCATTTGAAGTATGGCAAATGCTCTTTGAGGGGGAAGGTTTGTTATTAATGTAAATACTAAAGGACTCTTGAAATGGCCTAGTGACTTCATTTTCACTTGAGGAGTGCCCAAATTATGAAGCTGGAGAATACAGAAGTTGAAAACCAAGATGTTATTTCCCTGTTATTCAAGCAGTGAGAATTCATTTTAAAATATCTGTATGACCTCAGGGGAGTCACAACCACAAAACCCAGAAGATTAAAGAAAATAAGCTTAAAATACCTTCCTCACAGAGTCATGCATTTCTTTCCCAACTGTAAGAAGTGATGGGCAAACCTCAGAAGGTCCAGAGGTTTGGATATATCTCCAGAGCAGCTGATGCCAGGGAAGATTTCTGACCACATTTAGTGGGAACAAGAAAGTCAGTAAAGTTTGAGCTCGTGCGTTTGCACTTCCAACCCGAGTTCTTCACTACCTGTTTGCCCACACTGGTTCTCACTAACACAAATAATCGAGGCTCCAAATCCAATACCATTAGCAACAATGTTGGCCAAACCACAGAAGGGGTGAGAAGTTGTGAAGAGCCCACAGTAAGTTGTTCAGATGGCATTTTCTCTGGGCAGAGAGTCCCAGGGGAGATTAAAACCATAGAGAGTCACAAAATAAAAAGAAGTGCAAGCTGTAGGCTTTCTCAGAGGGTGCAGTTTTCCCCAGCAGAGATATTCCTCCCATCATGCCAGACTACCAATGGCTGATTGTATTTGCACAGCAACCAGTCAGCAACTAGGCTTTTTTTTTTAAATTATATTTGCTCTGAATTATATGTTTTCTGGTGTCAGCTTTAGAGGTAGATAAAACCTAGCTGCAGCAACAGCTTTTAAATCAGCTATCATCTGTGCTTCAGTCAACAGAAACCTTTAATTAAAGCATTGAGTTACACGGGTTTTGGTTACCATATAACTAGCAACATCTTCAAATATTTGGATTGTAAACAATCTTCATAACTTGGAGACAGGCATCATCTTTCCTGCTTCACGTCAAAGGCTTTGCAAGCATTTTGTAGGGGTCTGGAACAGGGAATGACAGAAGGACGTGCTGATAAGGCACTGCAGCTCAGCAATAAGGTTGTGCAGGAAAAATATAGTATACATGTCATGGTTTGTGATCTCTTATTTTCCATAGTATGGGAAAAAAATTTAGGATATCTACAATTATCCTAGACCTTTATTTGATAGCACACCAAGCCATGAAGCTCACTAATGCTCTGGTCGAAAGTACAAAAAGATTCTGATTTTACAGTACTTACTAGCCAGCTGCTTTCAATAGTAAAGAGCTATTTATTTATAAGTGATATTGTAAGCATCCTATTCATCTTGCTCTTCAGATTCAGGAGAAAGGACTTGCATATTAAAAAAGAGTGTTGGACATTAGAAGTATTTATGGAGAAAAAAACAACTAAAGAGATTCCTATTAGCTAAATGAAAAACATTAAATGTGCTAAATCATTAGGTATTGATTAGTATGCAATAAGTATCTGCTCAAACTAAATAGGCTGAACCTGTTAAAACACTCCACAGGCCAGATGTAAAAGGTTATTCAGACAGCCTACTAAGTAACTTAAATTCTTATTCATACCAAAGCAATAAAATTTTGTATATCTGTACCTTTTTGTAAGTATCTACCTTTTTGTAAGTATCCTTTGTAAGTCTGTTGTCTGTAATCCAATACTGAAAAACGTGTCAAACAGGATCCCTCACAGGAGAACAGACAAGAGAAGCAGCAGACGATGCTAGACATAGTGCTATCTTTAGAAATCCTGCCCTCATCCAAAACCATGAAACAATTATATTTACCTATTCCAGAAGGCACTTTAAGGTCTCTGAATTTAGGTTTCATTTTAATAAAGCATTTCAGAAGAGGAGAAGCACCTAAGTGTAAAGCTGTGACCCAAACAGTTTTACCTGCCACCAAGACCTGAAGGAGCCTATGTTCATGAGATCCCTGTAGGACTGCAAGTTTATCAGGTTCACCAGAAAGTCTCTGCATGATGATAGCTGCCCTAAAAGAACCTGATAATATTCACCCCAAGCATCAGCTATAAACTGCTTTCCTTGAAAGATGAGTCCAGCAGGCCCTCTCCTATGGTCATCAACTCTCAAAAAATGAAACTTTAGAGATGCCACCTCCTCCCCTAGCCTTTGTAAATTAACCACATTTTTATATCAGCTGGCCTGGAAAGGGAGATTCAGCTCCTTTCTCAGACCATATCACACCTTCTTCATGGGGCATTTAATTGCCAAATGCAATCCAGATTAGGAAGAGAGCTGGTGAAGAGGCAAAATAGAGACAAGAACGATGCTTCACCTCTCCCCTTTGGGCTCTCTCACCATGCAGTAAAAAAATCCACCATTCACAGGACTAGACAGAAATAGGGAGAGAACAAGCATGGAGGGGACATCAGTCTGGAGCCTGGTCAGGACAGACAGGTCCCTGCTTGTGAGGTTATGTTTAGGTTCTAATCAATGAGTACTCAATGTTAAGTGTATAAACAGCCACTCAAGGAGCTCTGATCTTTGCCAATGCCTAAGAGAATGCTATTAAAATGCAAGAGACATTGTCTTATAAAGAATCATGCAGCACAAAGTCCTGTTTTGCAGAGCTAGGCATGAGACACATCATCTTGGAAGGCTTTTAAAGGATTATGGTATGTTTCAAGGCCATTCACACCTCAATGGGAAGGTTTTCACTGACTCACAAAAGTTGGATCAGTCCATTATTGCAATAGATCTTGCTACACACAGAGAGACATCCTCATTTCTGGAGTGCCCAGCATACTGCCATGCACACATTTCTGTATTAGGCCACAGGACAGGCAAATGCTATGAATATTGCTATTCTTCCAGTATCCCTCAGCCACATGACCACTGCACTTTCAGCATCACCTTTAAGCACTTAACATTTACTTGCCTTTGTGCTCCCTACAGCAGATACACTTCTGTTTGGGGTTTTCGGGGTTTTTTGTGAGCTGCACTTTTAAATCTTTAATCACTGCTTTGGTTAAGGAAGCAAGAATGCATTGTGTGATCAAAGCAGTGTAGATAGAGCTAGGAAGGTCCCCTCCTCTAATTAAAACCACCCACTTGCTCTCTGCGTAGAGAGAAATATAACACATCAGGAAACAACTGTTGTATCAAATACCCCTTTATGGTAACTGTGGTTAAATACCATCTTTTTAATGGTAACATACTTATACAGGTTTGGCAACAGATGTAAAAGAAAGTAATCACTTTTGCTGGAGGGCTACCAAAATGGCAGGTTTCCCAAGTCAATCAGTTCTCCCAGGGACTGGGAATGTAGAAAGCAATTTAGTGCTGCAAGGAATATGACAATCTATTTATAATGGCCCAGTATGCGAGGCTGAGAGGAGAAACTGCAGCTGTTGTACAAGGATTATAAGTGACTGATTGTTTCTAACAAAATGTATTCCTATATCAGAAGGAAGTACAAGTTTAGCTGCCTGGCTGATTTTCTTTCCCTTCCCCAGGTGTGGTGCCAGCTTGAATGAAATCAGGCACTAAGACTAAAATGCTCTTTTGTGATGTCCCCCTAGACATTCCTGGGTAGCCTTTGTCATCTCTCTTGGGGTCATAGTGCATAAGAACTCATCCAGCCTTTGTTAAAATGAATAGAAAGGCTACCCCAGATTCAGAAGACCCCACGGGAGCATCATGAAAGATAGAGAGCATCCCTAAGTGTTAAATAGTCCTCTCTCTCTAGTTCCTGAAAAAGCTTTGCTTCCTGTTTCATATTTACTTCTTTTCCAGCTGCTGTATGTATTTCTATGGGTTGTTAAATAACAGTCCCTCCATCCTAAAGGAAGGCTGCTTGCCAGTGCAGAAAAGCAAATGATTCCTGCATTTTATGTACAGCACATTACACATACCAGATGTTGTAACAACTATTTTGTTTAGGATCAAGGACACAAAAATTAGCAAACAGCAAAATTATCAGAGCACCCAAAGCCATCCACTTTGGAGAACCCATGATCCAGCAGCTGACTGACTCACAGGAGACACAGGTCCATGCTGTGCTTCCCACCCTAGTTTGAAAGGGCCCAAGGACTACAGCAGCAGCAGCAGGATGGGACTACTCTAGCAACATATTCCAGGCCCTACATCCTTTGTAAAGACTGCAACAGAAAACAGGCTTAGCAAAACATGTTTTTATCAAGTAGGATGTTAGGCATGATCTTGCTGTTAATATAAACAAGGGGACGTTTTGTTCATTGATGTGGCTAACCATAGTGCAGGGGGTAGTCTATCTCCTAAATCTGTGCTCACTCTTTCCTTGGAAGAAGATAATCCAGGCCTGATGACATCTTTCCTACACTCTTATCTATTACATAGTCAGCAGAAATCTGGTAGACAGAGAGGAGTCTGATGAGAAATCTCTTGCATGTAAATAGCTGTATTTTACACCCTTTATATGCTTGGAATGTACATTTTCCGTGGCTTTTTGGTAGAAAGAAACCTAGTCCTCAGTTTATGCATCCCACTACCCCAACTTCCTCAAAGCCAAATACCAGCAGACATTTAGGAATCTGTAGGTCTCTTTATTATGGAAACGCAGGACTGATAGAGGCACCCAGACAATTAACACGTCCCCTGCTGCTTTGCCTTTCCCCATCACCTCAAGGTCATTTTCTGGCACACAAATGTCTGACACCCCCCCTCCCCCCAAGCTATGGCCAGAGCGGTTACTTCTGTGGGTTACTTTCAGCTAGCATGGTATGTCTTGAATATGGGCCTCTTCCACACATTTTTTCAAACAGCTGAAAGAATCCCCAATTATTTGGCAGGTAAGCTACAGTGACAACTAGCGACACCCAGAGATGCCACCACACGAGGTTGGGGGGTCACCCCAGCATTGAGACAATACTGAAGCAGACTGCAGCGTATTATTAAGGAACAGATCAGGCACCTGACTGCTGCAATCCAGCCACTAGAAGCCCTTCATTTTCACCTGGCTCTAGCACAGCAAGTTACCTACACATACAAACCGTGCATCTGGAGGAGGTGGGGGTGTTTTTCTGTGCTATTTGTAACGAGGTTTATTGCTCTTTGCGTCATACAGACAGCTGTGGCAATATAACTCTACCTGCTGTCGCAGCCCTGCCCAGCGGCACAGAGGGAAAATAATGTTTTGTTACATTCTAGATGGGCAGCTGGGGCATGGGAATAAGACAGATCTCTCTATAAATATACACACACAGAGAGTCCTAGCAGACTATTCTTTCTTTCATTTGGGATCTTAAAGCACTTTGAAATAGCAGAAATCATCAGACTCCTGTAAAAGCTGAGGTAGTCAAGGGAAACTGGGAGAGAGTTCTTACAATGCCTTGTTTCAGCAGTCTGTTGTAAGAGCAAAAAACCACATAGGTAACCTGAGATTCTGTGGGGGGCATCAGGGAATTTTTGCATTTAGAAAGATTTTAGTTTTTTTATAAAGTTTCCATTTGCATATTTCAAAACTTTCTCTATTAAAGCACCAATTAAAAATATTTTAAATTATGTTCGGAGAAAAAACCCTAATTCTAGTGCATTCTGGAAACCTTAAGTCAGCTCCACAGCTCTGTTGCATACACTATTGCTCTCCAGAAATTGTTGAGATACACCAGCTTGCACACAGATGGTCTGAACATATCAGGTAGTGATAACAAGAAGCCAATGCAATTATTCTTCACTCTTTAACACTGAAAAATTAAAGTACTGCTTTAAAATTCAAACTAATATATACCATTAAGAGGTACCTTTACCCCTTCAGATTAGTGCAATTAGGCATTACAACAATTAAAATGAGACCTAGTAGCTGTTCAGTAATTAAATAAAAAACTTCAATATTACCTACCCTTTGGCCTCATCTAACCCTGAGATTAGCTCAGTTGGTTAGAGCTTGGTGCTAATAACAGCAAGATTTTGGGTCCCTTCCAACTCAGAATATTCTGTGATTCTGACATTTTATTTGAAATTGGGGGACCTGGGTATATGACTCATCTCCATGCTAGAAGTGGCAAGGTATGTAGCATTTTCTCTCCTTCCCCCTTCAACAGCCTAGTCTATATGAAAGAAAATCAATCACATAAGCCACAAGACGGCTGCAGCGTGCTCCTGACAGGTTCATAGAGAGCCTGCAGAGCAGTTCTGTCCCACTGTTCAACCACAGTCCCTCTAAGTGGTTGTGCCAGAGCAGAAGCTCAATTTCTTCAGTCCATGACAATATGTGACATGAAGACATCACTCAAGAAGGATCAGAAGCAAGAACATACAGCAGGTTGGGATTGCTGTAATCAGTCAAGGTGAAACATGCTGGTTCTGGAAGCTAAGAGAGAGCCCCCAGAACTCCCTGCTTTATGATGCCCTCCCCATATTGCATGCACCTCTACCCTTTCCAAAGGGCAGAAACAAAGCCTTTTCTTGTATCTCAGAGACCATCCTCCTTGGGAAATTTTGCTCTGTAAGCTACTATCTTCAGGTACAGGATTAGAGCAAAAACATCTGGTACATCATCCTCTTTCTCCTTAAATCCAAGAGCTTCGCCCCCCAAGACATGCCAGTTGCCATGAAAAGACAGGCCATCAGTTACAACTAACCCTTATTGGGGTGAAGGGGTGCAATGGAAGTATGGGCATTTACAACAGCACACAGGTCCCCCATGGATTCAGGTCTTCATTGCAGCTAAATGTATTGACAGCTACTGTGTGAAGTTGTATCCTGCAACTGCATTTCATCAGCAAAGGCAAGTAGAGAAAGAATAGCACTTCATCTTAAGAAATCCAGAAGCACTCCGATGAGGAATGCCCATGCTAAGATTAAGGTGATTTCATTTTAGTAGCTCAAACCTGCACATATCTCTTCAACTGCAGTCTTTTTATTAGTCACATTTTAATGGTTGCCAAGAATCTAACTATAAAGAACATTGTACAACTCAGACATGGAAAAAGTTAGTGCTTTGTGGTATCATATTTTACATGAAAAACCACTTCCTCTCTTGCACAGCAAAGCAAGAAAGCGTAGGCTTCAGTTTTATCAGTCATTGCATCTGTGCCTTCTTAACAAATTTAAAGTTTGGGAGCCAAAAATGTATCTTTCCCTCTTTTACATTCATGTAAATTTGAAACTTTGGAGTTTACAATGGTAAAAATTATGAATGCTGGAATTTTGGTTTTTTTCTTTCAAGAAGAACAGGTTGTTTTACAGAATAATATGCTTTCACTTGAGAAGGCTCAGAAGTTATTTCTCTAACTACACCTAAAAACTATATTGATTTTCAATGTGCTGCTGCACATGGGTTAAGGGTGAGTTTCACACAAGTTATCTGCCGTGGGGTAACAACATAGCTCTGTAGTGACAGGAGTTTCTGGGGAAAAGGAAGCACTCACTGTTGCTCACAAACCTTCTGGCTAGTCCTTTCTGGTCACAGCACAGTCTGTTTTGACCATTTAAAGTACGAACCTTTTCTGGCATTTGTTATTACTTCCACTATTTGTTATTACAGCAGAAAACCACAAGTTATCTATTGTAAGGTCATCTTTATACACTGAATTTTCACTAGGAGAGTAAAACAGGTTGGCACTGGGCTGGTATACCTTTCTGTGCTTTATCTCCTCTACTGCTTACACATTTAGGTATCTTCAAGAGGGTCATTACTTCTTCAGTGTCTTTCCTCAGTTGAGCAAAGTGTAATTCTCACTGCATTTCTGTGGTCATCCCTAACTTTTTTATCTGCTGGTCTACTTAGCTAGCTGTCTGGTTTGATATTTCTAGTTTGCAGTTAACCAGGTTGGATATTTTCCCTTTGTCTTTCCCTATAGTCATATGCATCAATCAGACCTTTTTTTAAATTATTTTTTTAGCAGATAGGGAAGAAATATAGATGAAGCCATTCTTACAAACACCCTAACAGAAGAAATCAACACCACACGAGAAGATTTGGCTATATCAACCTCAAGATGTGGTATAATTTAAAACTGAATATAGGCCTATAAAGTATTAAAAAAAAGGTAATAACATCCTTTACTTATGTACGAAAAATGTTGGCCTCTTAGTAGGAGCTACAGTATGGCTAATAATATATCCATGTGAACTAAAGACCTGGTTTTTATTATAATCATTTAAACAATGAATAATTTCTGATGTAGAAAAACCAAAATCATTTATATAGAAATTAAACACATTTTGGTATCACAATAGGAAACACTGCCCATGTGACCTTCTTTAAGAATGAGATTTTCACATTTCTAAACTGTTAATAACTGGTGTAACTCTTAAGGGTGTTTAATTTGTTGGTTGTAATAAAGTATGACAATAGCTGATGAACATTTCACCAGAATGTCACTGCTATCACTTTCCCTCTGGCATCTCAGCTTTCCCATGTTCAGAAAACAGTTTCAGTGTTCCCATTTGAGTTCTTCAATAACAAATCTCAGATCTCTAGTCAGCCCAGAATATTATATTACAAGTCTTTTTCAGAAACATCATAATTCACACATTCTGCACCTACTGACTAAGTAGAAGGCAAAGCCACCCGTCACTGGAATTAGTCTCCCACACAACTGTCACTTGTAAGAAAGGGGAATCCAATGCTACTTTCCCAGTCTTCACTCTTTCCCATCTCTTGATATCTGACATGGAACACATTGTTGGATGACACCCTTCAACTCTCTTGGCCCCAGAATTTTGTCTTTACAAGCTTGATACACCAAAACTGTTGGCCTGTTTCTATGATTACAGAATAATTTCCCTACCATGCTGCTGATTTTTCACACTCACAGTTGTGTTTTGTAGAAATATTTTGTATTAAGTTATTTTATATAAAAGGTTGAGCTCTGGGGAAAGTTTAAACCATACCCCTCCAGGAATTACTGAGTTTGTTGACTGTGAGGAGAAAAAGAAACCTCCTAAATTTTCAAACTTTTTAGAAACATTTTAAACAAGTACAACTAATTAGAGTCTGATCAAAGCCAAGTGAAGCCCTCTGGAGCAGCTGCATTCCCTGTATTTGTGAAAATCAGGCCATTTAGATAGTTGTTTAAATATGGAGTACTGGAACTAAGCCAAAGCCCTTCAGAATCAATGGGACTTTTTAATGACTCCAATGCAATTTGTATCATAACTTTAGAAAATAACTTATTTTATTTAATTTATTGTTGCTGCTGACTGCTACAATATAGATTGAGACATTTTTCTGTTGCAAAATCTACATAGGGTGAATAAATTCACACAGAATTATTAAGGTCGAAAGAGACCAAGATCTTGAGATCATCTAGTCCAACCGCCCAGCTCAAGCGGGGCCAGCCTGAGTCTGTGTCCTTCATGTGTTAGGAAATGCCTTCCAGAAAGTTTTATTCCATCACTGTCCCAGGCATTGAGGTGAGGATGACCAGCATGCAGTTCCTCAGATGTCCTTCCTGACTTTCTCGTAATATAGAAGTGAGATAGAAGGTCTATCAGTCTTCAGGAACCTCTCCCAGTCATAATGACCGTTTGACATAGTCAAAGATTGTCAAGAGTGGCCTTGCACTGGCATCGGCCAGCTCCCTCAGCTCTCATGGGTGCAACACTTCAGATCTTATGGGTGCAAGTCCAGTATGCTTAAGTGCTCCCTAGTCTGAGAGTAAGTCCTCCTTGTTCCAGGCTTTTCCTCTAGTCTCAGGAGCCTGGGATTCCCAAAGGCTAATTTTACTGGTCAGATCTGAATCAAGGATGACACTTGCGGTCCTTTGCTCATTTTCCTGCTTTTCGGGATGATCCTTTCTTGAGCTTGGAGGACATGATCCTTGAATATCACTCAGCTCTCCTGGACCCCTTGTCTCTCCAGAGCCATGTCCCATGGAATTCTTCCAAGCAGGTCTCTCAGGCTGAGGTCTGCTACCCAGAAATCCAGGGGTAATTTTTACCCTGCTCCCTCCTCCACCATCTCATAGTTACTCCAGCCAAGTCTGCCTTTGACTTGTGTCCCAGACCAGGTCTTCCTTGTCTGTATCATGTCCAGGAAATCACCCTTTACTGTCAGCTTCTTGATTACTTGTGCTGGAAAGGTTGTCATCAGGGTACTCCAGAAACTTCCTGCATTGCTTTTGCTCTGCTGAATTATCCTTTCACCAGCTATCAGCTGGGTCCTCCATGGGGACCAGGGGTGTGAACATGAGGCTCCTTTCAGTTCTTTGAAGGGCTCATGTATATTAGGGCTTCCTAATCAGGAGGTCCGTAGCAGATACCCATTACAATAGCACACATATTGGACTGCCTGTTGATCTTGACCCATAACCTCTTGACTAACTCTGGCCTATTCCAAGGCAAAAGTTGTCAAAAAATAAATTACAAGTACCTGTATGTAAGAGAAGACCATATTTTTGTAGTCATTTCTACCTAAAAGAAAAATTAACCCAACATAAATCTAACACCCCACAAAAATACAAACAATGAGCACACTCTTACCAGTTGCAAAAATACCCTGTAGAAGTTCATTGTGCCAGGTCAACCTTATGTTTTGGAATGTCATACCTGGCAATCCTCAAATGTATGATTTAACACTCAAGGACAGCTTAACTCAAAGCTAAGGTTTTCTATCTGGCCTACAAGGAAAAGGAACTTCACAGTGATGCTGCAAGCCTGAACTAAACCCCACCTAAACCCCACTAAACTCCACATTTCCCTTTAGAAGTGGGAGGAGTTTTGGACAGGTACAGATCATGCGGTGATAAATTGGGAAAAAACTTCTGGGGGCAGCCTGTGCTGAGCACAAATGTTGGCAGAGGTGGTGATTTCAGTGAGTCCAGCATGTCCTGATCCTTTGTCACTGTTGTACATGGCATGGAGCTGGAGGATCCTGCACACACAGTGAGCCACTCATCCTCTGAGGCCAACAGGGCAACATGCTTGTGACTCGGCCCTGTCAGGAATTACTCAGAAGTTGTAACCAGGGTCTGCAGAGAGTCCAGACCACCAAGTCAGTCCATAAGGCACCTCTGAGGTCAAGCTAGAAAGCTGAATACAGGGGCCAGAATCTGGCCCCAAACAAAACAGAGCACCCTGGTTTGGTGCAACAGCAGTCTATAAGAGGTACTCTCAAGCAAAGGGAGTTGAGGCCTCCAGAGACAGGGAACAAACCCACAGTCAACTCACCGAGAGAGGAAGAAGGTCAGGGTCAACCACCCTCAGAAGGAGGCAGGCAATGCAGAGACATCTGGATATAGGATAGCCTTTGTATTTGTGAGGCAGCACTTTGCAGAATAAAATCAAAGAATTATTTAGGTTGGAAAAGACCTTTAAGATTACCAATTTCAACCATGAACCTAACACTGCCAAGTTCACCAGTAAGCCACATCCCTAAAAATATGTTTGCCACAAGGGAAAATTGCTATTTTCTTTTAATTTTGATACAGTGAGATCCCTCTCAGGTCTTGTTTCTATGCTTCTCAGCCTCTCCTTTACTTCACAAGGCTATTTTCTGTTGCTCTAATAATAGATCCCACTGTAATTCTCATGACTAACACATAATTCTTGATGCAATTCAAGTCCTACCTCTGCTTGTCTGGAGTTCCATCTCAACTGTCTAGCAATTGCTGAAAATGAAACTCAGACAGAAACTAAGCAATGCTTGACTGAGCATGGAAATTATTATTCAGCTCTCTGTTACTATTACACACAGCTCAATTATCATCTGTCTCTTTCAGAAATCTGAATGATACATATTACTGAGACCTCACAAGAAACAAGAGTCATCCTGTGTCTGAATCCAATGCCTTAGTTTTTTGTTTCACATCTGTATCACAGTCCACTATCTTTTACAAATCTTAATTATTTCAAGTCCCAGTTGGCTTATTTCCCTAAATACTGTTGCCTTGGTTAAACACCCACTATGGTCCACTCTACAGATAATTTGAATCTAAAGGTTTCTACTGCATATTAGTCTGAGGCCTCAGTTTTCCCATTTGACTAGCATTTTTAAAGACTTAATAGTTGTTTTACTGTATTATTAACAGGATATTTGAAAGGTAAGAGCTCCACTATTTCTCCAGTCAGGAAGAAGTGTGAGTTGTGCAGTTTGGCATTCACACAATGACCCTTTAGCAGGTGGAAAAGAAGGGGCAAGTAGAAGACTGCATCCCAACTCTATGCTTTGTATAAGGGTTTATGTATTACATAAAATCTGTTTATCCATTTACAGATAATATATAATATGAAATATCAATACATACATAAAAATTGCATTGATTGATCCCTCACCAGCCCTCTTGTTTATGTTAAGACTTCACAGGGACATTTGTATTTTTGGAAACTGCTTGAAGGCATTTCTTGTAAATATGCTGCAAATATGGAAATTGATTGATTGACTGACCTCATTGTGAGACTACTGTTAATAAAACTCACTGGCAAGTTATCAAGAGACATAAAACAATGCCATCTATGTCCTCTCCCTGAGAGGCAGAAGCACGTTTCCTAGTTCTTTCTAATAGCTCATTTGGAAATCTCAAGGTCACAGTGAATAAATCTCCATCACCCACTACTGTCTATCCTTGACTGTCTTGCTGCTTGCTGTTTAACCAGCAGTGATGGAAGCTGATGATCAGACCACGGGGCCTTCCCAGCAAAAGCAGGTCTGGTGCATACTGAGGCTATCCTATATCAAGAATAGCGTGGCTAGCAGGACCAGGGCAGGATCCTTCCCCTGTACTCTGCATTGGTGAGGCCACACCTTGAGTGTTGTGTTCAGTTCTAGGCCCCTCAGTTCAGGAAAGATAGTGAGGTGCCGGAACAGGTCCAGAGAAGAGCAACAAGGCTGGTGAAGGGACTGGAGCACAAGTCCTATGGGGAGAGGCTGAGGGAGCTGGGGGTGTTTAGCTTGGAGAAGAGGAGGCTTAGAGGTGACCTCATCACTGTCTAGAACTACCTGAAGGGAAGTTCTAGCCAGGTGGGGGTTGGTCTCTTCTCCCAGGCACTCAGCAATAGGACAAGGAGGCACAGGCTCAAGCTCTGCCAGGGAAAATTTAAGCTGGATGTCAGAAAAGAATTCTTTCCAGAGAGAGTAATCAGGCATTGGAGTGGCCTGCCCAGAGAAGTGGTGGATTCACCATCCCTGGAGGTTTTTAAACTGAGATTGGATGTGGCACTGAGTGCCATGATCTAGTAAATGGACTGAAGTTGAACCAAGGGTTGGACTTGATGATCTCAGAGGTCTTTTCCAACCCAATCAATTACATGATTCACAAAAGTAAGGTATGATCCTAGTGCTGTAGAAGTGGTCCCTTCCTGCTGTGACACTGACATGAGGCTTCTCAGCATCAGGCAACATCAGGCTGTGCATAACAGGGACAGCAATGCAACCCCTCGGGTGCCCACATCCCCATTCCTTTGAAGGCAATTGAGAGCCTGGGTCCCATCTTCTAACAGCCTTCAAAGGAAACAGGACTCAAAGTCCTGTGATCTTTGCTCTTTGGCAAAGATGTATTATATTTTTCTATTGTTCTATTTTCCAGTGTGATGGCTATCAGATATTTTAATGACAAGTCATAACAAGCTTGAATGGTGCCTCAGACACTTTCTCTACTGTTCATGATCCCATTTGATAATTGTCAGATTTTAAGGCTAATGAAACTATATGATCATTTAAACTAGCTTACAAACTATTTCTGTTACTTCAAATATTTATTTTTCTGCTGAACCCACTAATCTTTATGAAAAATTGGTATATACTTGTTTCCCCAAAATGACTTGCCTTGTTATGAAGACACCCAGAGATGACAATCCACTGCTGCCATTAGCAGTTTTCCTGGTGACTCATCCACACAGACCAGTAAAAACATTTTCTTAACTTTTGGTTGAGCCTCAGCTCTCAGCCAATGGTTTCTATTACAGGTTTTTTCCACTAAATTCAATTTCTGTTTAGATTCAATACTTGCTATATTCTGTATTTATTGGGCTTATACATCATAACCAAGAAACCTCTTGTTATTTATTGACAAGTGAAGCATGATGAGTTCTTCAAACTCTCAGGACAGCGTTTTCTCTAAACAAAAAAATCATTTCTGATGCATTTTTCTGAGTGATTTTTCCCGTATTTTTTCTTTAAATGAGGTTAACAAAACCAGACAGTTTTGTTTTTGTGCCCACCAGTATCATCAGCTAAAACTACAGGGGTGGGGAACCTCAGTGCATCCCACTCTGCACCAGTTTGATGCTGGTGCCAGCAAGAGATGCTCAGAGCCTGGAGAGGGATCAGAGGTCAGCAGGAGCACACCTGAAGAGCAGCACAGAGGAATTCCAGCCAATCTAGCCAGTACAGTGGCTTCATCAGGGCCCAACTTAAATGCCTATATATGTATGGATACACTTAGAATAGGGAATAAACTCAAAGAATTTGAGATCTGCACACACCTGCAGGGCTGTGATCATATTGATATCACCACAGAGACATACTGGGAGGATGAATCCTATAACTGGAGTGTTGGAGTGGAAGTACACAGGCTCTTTAGGAAGGACAGGCAGGAGAGATGAGAAGGGGATGTTGCCCTGGGTCAGTGATCAGCTGGAGTGCACAGAGCTCCACCTGGGGATGGATGAGCTTGTGGGTCAGGATTAAAGGGAAGGCAGGGAGAGGTGAGAGTCTGCTACAGCCACCCAGCTGGCAGGACAACATGGATGAGGCCTGCTATAGACAGATAGAAGCAGTCTCATGTTCACAAGTTCTGATCCTCATGGGAGACTTGAACCATCCCAACATCTGTTGGAGAGACAACACAGCAGGGCAAAAGCAACCAGAAGGTTCTTAGAATGCACTGGTGACAACTTCCTTCTGCAAGTGATAGAGGAGTCAGTGAGGAGAGGTGCTATGCCGGACCTTGGTCTCACCAACAGCAAGGAGGGCCTGGTAGGGAAATGTGAAGCTCAAAGGCAGTCTTGGCCATGAAATGGTGGAGTTGGGGATCCTTAGGGCAGCAAAAAGGGCGCACAGCAAGTTGGACCCTGTAGTTCAGGAGAGAAGACCTGGGCCTCATGAGAGATCTTCTTGGTAGAGTATTGTGGGATAAAACCCAGGAAGGAAGAGGAGACCAAGACAGTAGGTTGATACTCAAGGATCACCTGCTCCAAGCTCAGGAGTGATGCATCCCATAAAGAAGTCAGACAAAAGCATCGGGAGGCCTGGGTGGATGAGCAAGTCGGTTCTGGACAAACTCAAGTACAAAAAGGAAACCTACAGAGGATGGAAGCAAAGACAAGTAGCCTAAGGAATACCGAGAAAGTGTCCAAGCAATTAGATTAGGAAAGGTAAAGCCCTGATAGAATCAAATCTGGACAGGGATGTGAAAAGCAAAACAAAAACTTCTACAGGTAAATCTATGATAAAAGGAAGACTAGGGAAAATTAAAGCCCTCTCAAGAAGAAGAAGACAGGAGACCTGGTTACCCAGGACATGGGGCAGGCTGAGGTATCAACAACTTTTTTGACTCAGCCTTCACCAACAAGTGCTCCAGCCACACCAACCAAGCTGCTGAAGGCAAAGGCAGGGACTGCAATTACAAAGGAGGAGGTCAGATTCAAGAACATCTAAGGGACTTGAAGGTACACAAGCCCATGGGACCTGAGGAAGTGCATCTGTGGGTCCTGCAGGAACTTGTGATTAAAGTGGCTAAGCCACTATCAAACATACTTGAGAAGTCAGGGCAGCTCATTGCTTGACACTGACTCTGAACTGTCAGCTCACAGTGACTGAAAAAGGGGAAACATAACCCCCATTTGTACAAAGGGGAAAAAAGGAAGATCCAGGGAACTACAAGCCAGTCAGTGTCAGCTCAGTACCCAGCAAGACCACAAAGCAGATCCTACTGGAAACTGCTAAGGCACATGGAAAATGAGGAAGTGATTAGTGAGAGCCAACAAGGCTTCACTAAGGGCAAATCGTGCCTGAGTAATTTGGTGGCATTTATTGTGGGGTTACAGCATTGGTGGATGATGGAGGAGAAACTGATGTCATCTACCTGGACTTGTGAGGCATGGATTTGATGGATGGACCATTCAGTGAAAAAGGTCAGACTGGATGGTCAGACTTAGAGTTGTGATCAACAGCTTGATAGCCAAGGAGTCATTATGGGGACTAGTGCTGGTCTGTCGGCAACATGGACAGTGACATCAAGTGCACCCTCACAAAGTTTGTCAGTAACACCAAACTGTGTGTGGAGTCGACATGCTGGAAGGAAGGGATGCCACTCAGACGGATCCTGACAACTCGAGAGGTGGGCCTGCATGAACCTTGTGATGTTCAACAAGGCCAAATACAAGGTCCTGCACCTGGGTCAGGCTAATCCCAAGCATGAATACCAGCAAGGTGGGGAATAGATTGAGAGCAGCCCTGAGTAGAAGGACCTTGGGAGTGTTGGTTGGCGAGAAGCTCAACACAACCTAACAATGTGAACTTGCAGTCCAGAAAGCCAACCAATTCCTGATCTGCATCAAAGGAGATGTGACCACCAGTCCAAGAGAGGTGACTTTTCCCCTCTACTCTGCTCTTATGAGACCCCACCTGGAGTGCTGCATCCAACTCTGGGGTCATCAGCTTAAGAAAGACATAGAGCAACTGGAAAGAGTCCAGAGGAGGGTGACAAAGAGGCTCAGAGGGCTGGACCACCTCTCCTGTGAAGACTGAGTTGGGGTTGCCCAGCCCAGAGAAAAGAAAGCTTCAGGGAGATCTTGTAGCACCTTCCAGTACCTAAAGAGGGACTACAAGAAAGCTGGAAAAGGACTTAAAAGGGCAGGTAGGGACAGGACAAGGTGGAATGGCATTAAATTAAAGGAGGGTAGGTTTAGATTCGATGTTAGAAAGAAACTCTACTCTTAGGGTGGTGAGGCACAGGTTGGCCAGAGAAGTTGTGGAGGTCCTATCCCTGGAAGTGTTCAAGGACAGGTTGAATAGGGGTTGGAGCAACCTGTCCTAGTGGAAAGTGTTCTTGCCCATGGCAGAGGGATTGGAACTAGATGGTCTTTAAGGTCCTTTCCAACTCAGACCAATCTATGATCATAAATCACCACTGTCCACTCTTGAACCTCCCTGTCTATACACTCAAGAGCCTCATTTGACTTTCTCCACATTATCAGATTGGAGTTTGTGTTCACTTACTCCTAAATCATTTTAAGAGTTGCTACATTCCACAATATTATCCACTCTATAAGGTTTGTCTTCATTTCTCTATGTTCATTACTTTGCAAATGGCTGCAAAAACATACTTTGTTTCAGTGGGGCACAGGAAGAGAGTAATTTACACTGCTCAGTGTAGCTGAAAAATCCTTAGCATAATTTATCAGTGCTAGTGAAAAAGGTGTTGAACTGGTTTTTCCCTTGGAGTCCTTGTAACACAAATATATTTGGAAAACAGTTCAATTTCAACAAAGTTGTAATAGAAACCAGGCACAATATTGTGGAAATGGGAGCCACAGGTCTTCCAAGGGTCTTCACCTCTGCCTTCCTGTATGAGAAATGTAAAAACTTATGAATTTCATTCCAAACCAGAGTGTTCCAGCTGTAAGGATCTACAACGAATTTTGAAGTCCTCTGCAAAAGAGAATCACTTTTCCCCAGAGCTCCATCACTTGCCCCTCTACCAATCATTGTGTCATCTGCAGCTTCTCAGTAGAAAACTGGAAAAGCCATTGTTTATAGAGAGAGTAACATAAGGAGTATCTCCAATGTCGTTTTAATCTGTTTTGAATGTAGTTTAACAGCTGGTGACAAGGAGCTGAGCCAACTCAAGAAGCTCAGCCAACACTGTGGACCATCAGTAAGTGGTGATGCTTTTTTCCAGAGAGGGAAATCCTAAGCTATTTGTTTGTTTACCCTTCTAGTTGTGACTCCTCATTAAGATTCCTGAAAGTGGTGTCAGTTGTATTGTATTTCAGTGTACTACGTATGACAATACTTTGGGTTATATTCCCCACCAGTATAAATCAGTACATTGTTCAGTGATGCTTTGTGTCAACTTACCAGTATCTCAAGATTCAGGGAATAAAACAGAACTGACAGCAGCTAACTTTTTATTATCAAATAAAATACTATTCAGAGTCATTCCAACTTCTGCCACTTTGAAGACAAATGCTAATTAGGCATGTGTTTTGACATACATAATGATATCACCTAGGGAATAAAATAAGGATCAGACCAGACCAAGAATAATGAATCCCCCATCATTGCTTCCAGCAGAAGTGTATTCTGAGGGACAGAAAAAACTGATTTTGAAATCTGCTTTTAGTAGGCACTTTGGAAGTTTTTTTCCTCTCCCTTTCTATGCTCCTTATTAGCATATTTCCTCTCTTTTACCACTTGATCAACCTGGAACAGAAAAATTAAACTGCTAAGGAGTAATGATGAGAAACCCTCCTCTACTCCTTTTAGACAGACTAATGTGAGCAGGAGTCACTAGATGGTGGTTGTTCAGGATGTGAGAGTCCTAACAGACACCTCATGGAGTTAGTTGTCACAAGCAGTAAGGCTGCCAATTTGCAAAATAATGCCTCTTCTCCAAACGAAGATGAGGCTCAGGATAACTATGGTTAATCTATAGCTTTGTCAGAGACCTCCTATATACACTGGTATCCCTGCTCACTCTCAGCCAGGGAAGGGAAACAGGATTCTCAAGGTTACCTCTTTCAGTTATTGGCTTTGGAGCTTCTAGTGGCCTTTCATCACACATTTATATATGAGTGAGCAGTGGAGCCTCCACAGCACACTTGTGTATCCCATGCACCCTCCAGTTGCACAGAGACAGCTTTACAAACATAATCCAAAATCAGCCAAAGTCAAAAGGACTTTAAAAGGATCTCCTTTCAGTCAGGCCTGAATGAAACAAATATCTAAGAATCACAAAAAGGACATGTTACCATTTCTAATCCCTGAAGAATACGTAGAAAGGCTGTATCTGTGCACACTGCTTAACCTCCTCTTGGAACTCCAAAGAGCCCTTACACAGCCCAAGTTGCATGTAAGTTTTTCCCTGCTTTAAATGTGAGCTACACACCTCAATTCTGCCCATCCAGGAACACTGAACCAGTGCTCAAGCCCGGGGACCATGAGAAGCAGCCAGGACTCAATCCAGAGCAAATATTTCATACATGTTGTTTGTTCATATAAAACTTTGTTCTGGAAGCCAAAAGTATAAGCCAGCTGCAGGCCTCTACTTCCCTAAATACCTCAGCCAGCATTTTATGTTACTTTCAGAAGATGCCCCAAGCTCTGCACACAGTGGATTGCCACAGCTCCCTGGGATGCCTTATGCACCCTCTTTGTCACGAAGGAAAAAGCCTCAGAAACACATGCAGAAGGTGGAAATGTTGCAGAAGAGAGGACAATATTTGTGAAGAGCTTCATTCATCATCCAGGAGATATGAAACAGCAGGAGCAATGAAACAGCAGCTATGCCAGTTCTCTCTTCACAAATGCTTGCAAATAACTCATTTCACCCCTTATCACCTCCCAGACCAGAAAGTAAGAGCACTAGCCCATCACACTCCTTCACATCAGCTGAATCCATGTTCTGCAATAACACTGCCACCTCTTATATATTGCAAGACCATGACAATTTTTGAATATTTAAATTTTAATCTCCTCTATTTCCCTCGAAAGAGCAGCAGGAGGACTTGTCAGCAATGTACCGTGTGAGAAAGAAGAGGATTGTTAGCATGGATAACACTTGCTGTGTGGCTACACTTCACATGAATAAAATGTGAGCTCTGAATGCAAATACTTGGCTCTGGCATCTACGCCAGAGAGCTTAAAACCAGCCACTCAAGGCATGACTGTGCAAAATGATGTCTGTATTGCTCCTTGAGAGCCAGGAGTATTAGGTCCTAGAGGAATCAATATACTCAATAGCTCTAACTTGACAGCTGTGAACCTTAGGAGGCTACAAGGGGTGGGAATGTGAGCAGCAGCCAAACTTTGTTCTCATTAAACAGCCTTTCCTATTGCTGCTGTCAGAAACCAAATGCTGGCCTAGATGGTCCCCACAGGAGCCAGCTCCTACAGCCACATCAGCTGACAAAACAGAGCTAATTCCCAACCATCTACTACTATACCCTCACTCTGGCCTCCTCTGTCATCCTGCTCTAGTGAATGTGTGCCTGCAAACAAGCAAAAGCTCTAAGCCTGCACAAACAGTATAGCCCACGTGACAGTGCAGATCATATCACACTATGGGATTATCCATCTTAGGGTACCTAGAGGGTGCATTTGCAGGCTAGGTAGCACCATATTTCACCCAGAGAACAGCTGGGAGCAAAAGGTAAACATATCTCAAGCACATCACAAGGAAATACTGGCAAACTGGTCCTAGACCCTAAAAGGCCATCAAGACAAAGCACCAGCTCCCTGGTGGTGCTTCCACCCAGTGCCAAGAATAGTTCTGATGTGCTCAGAGCTGTCAGTCAGCCATGCTGGGAAGCAAGATCCCACTGTCCCTTCTGGGCTCACCAGACCACCAATGTGAAAAGGTTAGGCTGCTTTTCTACTTGCAAGCTGTGAGCAAGACAAAGGGTCCTTTTTAGGCCAGTGCAAATATTTCTGCAGGATAAAATAAAAATATATCTTAACTCAGAAATATTCCCCAAATCTACACCCACTCTCTTTTAAAACTTGTGTCTGCATCTGCAGTGTTGTGTTTAAAATTATATTAGCCTACCCTGGGAAGGGAGAGAAATCTCTAAACTTCTTTCTACCATTATTGCTAAGAAATTCATGAAGTAGAAATAAAGGATTCTGAAGGGTTATGACACATGCCACGTACCTCCTAAGGTCTATAGATTTAAGCCATGAGAACCTCACTTCACTTTGACCTCTGAGCCATATTTGCATTTATTGTGCAATACCTGGCAAAGTAGTGCCACGTATGAGGTGTCACCTGCTCAACCCCTCAGTGACATCATCGCAGCAAATATGAAAAACAAAAAGTCACTCAACCAGTAGGGCAACTGTGTTGTGTGAAAAATACTGTGCGTGACCTCAAGAAAAAACAAGCTCTTGCTAAGGTGGGGGATGAGAGAGAAAGAAGAGAGATTTACAACACTTAATTCTGGAGAATAGGAGCACTTTCCTGCAAATTCTTGCAGATGAGTTGAGACAAACACTGGGAAAGCATTAGTTCAAGAATATTTGTGGATATTTATCCGCCATCAATTTATAAAGACTGAATTTGCAAAAGCATTGAAGTGTCCCTTGCTCTCCACTGCTGAAATCAAGAGAGGCCTTCTGCTGTTGACATCAGCAGGAACCAAATTCGGCCAAAGCAGATTATTTTCAAAAGTCTTTGAAATATAGTCTACACAGTCAAATTGTACAATTCCTACAGGCCTACTTATATGTACTAGGGAGTCAAACTAAATTTGCTATATGATCCATGAAATCATAAAAAGCTAAAAGCTATATAAAAAGAGAATAAGCCCGAGCTCTTAAGTTTAACACACAATTTTATACCATTATTTTAAAATATGACAGCTTTGCCATAAATATGTGATCTGCTGTCTTCAAGAGCAGTCACACTTGCATAAGGCTAGCACTGGAACAGCAGTTAAGGAATCATGAGCACTACCCTTTGATATAGATCCTGCATCTCCAAAACCTGCTGGGCATCTATCCTCTCCCCTTTCTCCCTGTACCATGAACAGGAAGGATGAAGGATTTTTAATTTGTTCATTTGTTTTGTCAGAAGAGAGTCACCTGAGAAGACCTCATGAGAGGACTTACTTCAGAGGCACATCTGCCCCCAAAAAACACCTCCTAGTTAAACCTGTTATGCAGTAAAAAAACTGCCCAGGAGGAGAGGAGAGTCTTTGACTCGCTGTAGGATGGGTGCTTTCACAGCTATGCTCACACACCCAAAGAAATGTGTAAAACTACAGCCCCTGAATTCACAATAGTTTCCATTTCCTTTTTTTATGTGGACTATGAACTGATATAAACTATTTTTTAAAAAGGGAATGCTGCTGGGAAGGTGACAGAGTGAGATATAGGAGATGAACTCTCTAGGAGGAAGAGGAATATGGCTTTTCCTCACTCCCATGCCCTGCCACGCACACACCTGTGGGAGCCTTGGTGGCAGCCCTACTGGTAGCAGAGCTATGATGGCCAGGAGGACCACAGATGAATTGGGTGAAAGGACTGGCTACAGCAGGGCAAAAAACTGTTGTGCCAAAAGAAGGCTCAAGGTCTTGGTAGCCAAGTCATCACTGATTCCAACAGGGTTGCCCCTACAGAGGTCCCAGGCATTTTACAAGGACACCAACTGCCTTCCTGAGCCTATCAGCCCAGAAACAGAATGTTGGCTCCATAATCCCTCTCCTGCCTTGCTGGGCAGTGTTGGTGTCACCTCCTGGATGACTGGCCCAAGGTCTTCCTTTGAAGTTGTCAGCTACTGCTACAACCCCATCATCTTGGAAGTTTTTAAGCACCTTCTTCAGCCTCTGAGTACCTTCTTTATTTTCCCTTTGAGATGAAAGAGCAGGCTTGAAGAGTGAGTCTGTGAGAGGAGGAATGTAGGGAACACATCAGTGACTTTCGCAGTCTTAAGCTCAAGACTGCCTGCTTGATGCAAAGCTCCAGCAAATGAGTGAAAACCTAAGTGACATTCATAGACAGAGTGGGTGCTCAACCCTGTCAACATCTATGCACTTCTTTTTATGTCCTTTTTATTAAAGTATTTACATTTTTAGCTTAAGAACAAGAATCTCTTCACAGATGTGCCATTTGTGAGACACATCACAAGTAATTGACTTTCATGCTATAAATACATTATATCTCACTTACCACGCCTGTGATCACAAGATAAAGAGAGCCTGCAGAGTAGGAAGATGGCCATTTGAATTTGTGAAACTCCTCTAGGATGCCTAACTCTAGCACTAATTTTGGCTCATAACTTTTCCCTGCAGTAATATACATCCCTGTCAGACTCTTTCTTTAATCCATCCACAGGCATTTTAACATCCAAGGAGAATTTATGGCCAGTCCAGGAGGACAATCTGGAGTTAGCCTTTAATGCTGAATGACAAACTAGGACCAATGTAAGAGATCAGAGTTCACCATATCACTTATCACAACACCACCCTTACATGCCTTCCCACAGTGGCTTTGACAGATCTCACTCACTTAACTCTTTCCAAACGGGACAGGCATAAGTCCAAGAGCACACACAAGGAGCCTGGCCACACAAAAGACTATAATGAAAGGAGGGAGTATAATTCTCATGGGAAAAGGAGTTATTTCTGTTTGGGTTTGATATTTTTTGAGTGTTGTTATGGGCTGTTTAATTTCAAACAGCAACAATCCTCAGCATAAACACAGAATCATAAAATAGTTTGGGTTGAAAGGGACCTTAAAGACTGTCTAGTTCTAAGAAAGGTATCCAGGTCTAGGCACACCTTCCACCTAGACCAGGTTGTTCAAAACCCTGTCCAACCTGGCCTTGAACACTTAGAGGGATGGTGCATCCACAGCCTGTTCCAGTACCTCACCACACTCACAGTCAAGAATTCCCTCCTAATACCCAATCTAAATCCAACCCTTCAGTTTAAAGCCATTCCTCCTTGTCCTATCACTAGCTGCTCTTGTGAAAAGTCCCTCTCCAGCTTTCTTTAGGTACTGGAAGGTGCTGTAAGATCTCCTTGTAGCATTCTCTTCTCTGGGCTGAACAACACCAACTCTCTCAGGCTGTTCTCATAGCAAATCATTAACTCTTGCAAGGCCCCCTCAGGAACAGCATTCACCAAACCCTCAGCCTGTCAAAAGAATAACTCTACTCAACCAGCTTCCCACAGGGGGCCTGGGCTCACTGACTGGTACAAGAGTTGTGCCCACTGACATCAGTTCATGTGCACAACTGCTGTGGCTATCTGGGACCCCACTGGCACATCAAACAATGCTCACAGAAAGCAGGGCAGCCTCAGTTTCTTCATGATTAATGCAGAGACATTAATTGCTTACAGCAGCAAAGTGAATGAGGGAAGGGTGGTGCTTAGCAGAACAGCTTCAAGGGTAGATTTTGGTAGGTTTTACAGCAACTAAGAGCTGTGGGGCAGCTAGATGCTGACAGCCTTTATGTACAAGAGACATTTTTATTCTTTGTCTTTTAATTTTGTTTGTTTTAACATGGCCTGTTCTTGAGCAGGTTTGACACGGCAATCAACTCTAGTAAAACACCAGGATGACAAGCTCAGTGGTTTATAACCCAGCCCACTCACAGGTTTTCACACAGCTCACAGTTTCCTTTTCAGTGGAGTTTACTTATGGGGACTGCAAGTTCTAAGTAGAGAAGTGGGGGTTTTTCAGCCCCTTCTCCCTCTGCATGACTGTCTTCTCATCTTTTCATCTGGGTTTAGCCATGTTTTGTATAAGCATGGTTATATTCAGACTGCATATGAAAATTCATAAAGTGCCTCTATGACTAGTGAAAAATAGTAGGTAATTGCCCTGTACAGTGCCATAACTCAGTGCTACCAAAGTTGAGCTCAGAAACCAGAATGGACATGCAAGGCCTGGACACATTGCAAGGCCTCTAGTGGGGATTATGAGCTTAAAACCCCATCTCTAATTCACTTCATCTGGGAAATTTAGTTAAGGGCTAGAGACTCCTCTGAACCCCAGAGGCTGATTGCCTTCACTTTGCCACCATAAAACAAACCCAACTACTCATTTCTAGAGATAACACTCATGCTGTTTCAATAAAGTCCATCTAATGGATGTGCCATCATTAGGTGAACTAATGGTGCAGCCAGGCCACCAAAGGATCCTTGTGTCCCTCACGTTAAAGCCCTGCAGGGCTGACAGCCTGAGTACAAGCTCCACTGGGCAGCAGCTTACTGGGGGGGCAGGGAGCAGGGTCCTGTCTCTCTGCAGACACAGGCACTCACCCGACTGGTGAGCTACCACATGAGGACTGTCTGCAGCACAGTCCTTATCCCTGGAAAGTTCACAAGTTGCATACTGGATACTCAGAGCATCAAAACCTGTTCTGCGCAAAGGAGGGATGTGTCTCAGCATTGGAAAAACACAAGGGCCTGCTCCCACTGGAAAAGGAGAGGCTAAGGCCATACACTTCCATAGGCCTCAGTGATTCTTATTACACATCACTGGGTATCAACTATTCTTCAGTATCTGCTAATGTGTTAGGTGTCTCCTGAAGCAGAAGAGGCATGTGTGTTCCCTGCTCCAAATCTTTTGCACAGTACAAAAGAAAAAAAGTTGTAAGGTGGAAGAAGTGGAGGGAAATGGGTTTTGGCAATGACAAAATATGAGCATTTAGCCATATGCCTGGTATCCTTAAACAAAATCTATTACGTAGTTTGCTATGTATGAACAATGATAGTAAACTGGAAAGTACATAGGAAAAGAAAGCACATGAAAACCACAACTGCCAAGAAAGAAATATGCCATCACCAAACAAGATTATCCAGCCAACCAGCATCAGGGTCCATGAATTTGTGTCACCTCAAAGTGCATATCCCCTTCCACCCTCCTGTCCACTACTACTCTCTAGAAACTTTTTCTTTGTGCCTGATTGACGCTTAGAAAGAAAGCTTTTTGAAAGAATATATCCAAACTTCTTCCACATGAGAGACAAAACATAAAAAATGCAGCATAAATAATAAAAAACTCTTTATCTTAGAAGAGAGGGACAGGTTGCATCTTTTTCTGGCTCACTGTTGAGTGATGACTATAGAATTAGAAGCAAGAGGAGGCTGTAAGCCACCTACACACTGGTAATTCTGTCCATTTGTGGGGTCCTTGAGGGGTAGGATGAAGCAGCCCCAAGGGAGCTGTGAGCAGAGCTTGTTTTTGACATCCTTTAGCAAGTCATTACATGGGCAGTCATTACCAGCAGTGAGGACAGTGCCAGCCCACCCCTGCGAAGGAGACCAGACAGCCTAAATAAAGAACCTATGAGGAAGCTTTTTTCTTCTCCCACTACTGACAGTATTAAAAGGACCAGCATAGAACATGATGCAAGCAAGCAAGCAATTGCATTCTCAAATCACATTATTTAATAGTCCAAGAAGGAACACAGAATAGGATTCTCCCTGGCAAAGATGGTTACCCTGCCAGTCTTGCTTACAGAATTCTTTAAAAGCTCATTTCTGTGCTGTGTCCTATGGCCCCCTTTGCCTGCCAAAAGCAAAGTCTAACTTTCCAAGTTTGGCTACTGTTTTGCTTATGATGTCATTTTTCAATTGCTCTGCAGTGTGCTACAGTATTTGGACTATTCAGGCTGTATTCAGTGTTTACCCTCACCACAACTTGCAAAGAACATTGTCTCAAAGCATCAAGTGTTCTGTCAGCTCCACAGCAAAAAGGCCAATCATCATGAGGCAGTGCAGGAGCTGTGCCAGGAGGCCCATCCAGGCTCTACCTGCTGAGCTCCCTAATTGCAGCTGGCAGGACATCAAGTCCCAAAACAAAGAAGGTGATCTGTGACATTCTTCATGCACATCCACCAGAGAATGGGCAACAGCCTCCTGGGTGTCCCACAGGCAAAGCCTCATGGATATGGGTGCTTCTGATTTGCAGGGCCATGTGCAAGGGCTCCACCTTTGTCCAGGACACAGGAGCACTGCAGGAACCTGATGCCAGGCTGGTACAACCACACAGTGCCGCGTCTATGAAAACATGCTGGTTTCTTTGGAATAGATGAATTTGGGCAAATTTCCACATGCCCACAAGGGAGCAAAGTGCACAGAGACTTCACCAACGCAGGTGGTGCTAACATCCTTCACACATGCTGCCACCTGGCTTTGTAAGACACAAAAGTTTTGCCATTGTGCTCCATATGCCACAAGCAATGCTTTCACACTCTTTCTCCTGCCCTCCTCACTGTCTGTCTTCAGCCAGATTTGACAGAAAGCAGGTGCCTTTGAGGGGATTGTGCTCTTATGTGTTTTGTGGAAAGAGTTGTCGGGGGGAGGAACAAGACCTAAGTGTTATCCCATTACAGGGAAAGGCTTCAGTAGGCAATCAGTTAACAAAGGCTCTCTGATATTCTTTGTGGAATGAAATTTACACCAGCATAAGCTTAAAAGGACTTCAATGAGGCTAAGCGATGAGAAAAATAAATTCAGTATGATATCCTTTTGCTGAGAGAGATGGAAAGCAAGCACTGATCTGCTTCATACACACCAGCCTAATAAAGAAGGTAGCACAATGGTGGGCATCCAGTGAAGTCACTCATAACTTCTCACTGAGATGGTGACACATCCCAGGTGTCTCCAACCATGCAATACAAAGCTGAAACAAAGATTAACAGTACTGAGATAAGTGGCTGCAGTATTAGGGTTGCTATTGTCTCATGGTGGGATTTGAATGACAGAGTCATAGAATGATATAGGTTGGAAAAGATCTCTCTAAGATCACCAAGTCTAACTGTTAACTCAGCACTGTTGAGTCCACCACTGAACCATGGCCCTAAGCACCATATCTACACATCTTTTAAGTACCTCTAGGGATGGTGACTCAAGCGGTTCCCCAGGCAGCCTGTTCAAATGCTTGACAACTCTTTCTGGGAAGAAATTTTTCCCAATATCCAATCTAAACCTCCCCCGCTGCAACTTGAGACCCTTTCTTCTTGTCCTATTTCTCAATGCCTGGGAGGATGAGCCCCACCTGGCTACAACCTCCTTTCAGGTAATTGTAGAGAGGAATAAGGTCCCCTCTGAGCCTCCTTTTCTCCAGTCTAAACAACCTCAGCTCCCTCAGCCGGTCTTCATAAGACTTGTGCTCCAGGCTCTTCCCCAGCTCCATTGCCCTTCTCTGAACATGCTCCAGAACCTCAAGGTCCTTCCTGTAGTGAGGGCCCAAAACTGAACACAGTACTCTAGGTGCAACCTCACCAGAGCCCACTGATTCCTTGAAAAGGCAATATTTAGCGTCCACCAATTTACTTCTGTGCTAATTATAGGAAAATATTAGCATGGTTAAATGCTTTGATTTAGGTCTCTTACTCAGACAGAAACCTTTCTGAAAGATTGCTAGTTTACCCACAGTATCTGTCTGTCATTTGAAAAGGCAACATTTCCTAATGCCATTTGAAATACACAGGTAGGAGGCAGCAGCCTTGTTACTCTTTCTTCTTATGCAAACTCAGCCTCTGAGCAAAACCCCAGATTTTCACATGCAGACAAAACTTCAGGCACCAGCTAACACACAAATCAACAGCACTGAAAGTCTCATCAACACAACTCTTATCTGAAAATTCTGGGGTAAGTTTTTTGGGGTTTTTTCAGTATTGAATTGACACATCCTGGCACAAAAATCAATAGGCACTTCACTTCTCAGCTGTAGAGCCAAGGAATTTTTCTCTCATAGCTGACCTGATATTTTGGAAAGGGACTCACCACTTGCCACAGCTGGAAGGTCTGAGCTGGATGCTCTGAGCAGTCAGAAGGAAGGCTGCAAGACTCTGTGCACAGTCACAAGTCAAAATCAAGCCACAAGACATTCAGATCACTTGGTATGCCAGTTGCCTGGATAGAAAAGAACCATGGGCCCATCTGGGATTCAAGAGACAGCTGCCACAGATCTGCCATGTGAGATCAGGATGCTTAGTTCATTCCATCATCTCTGAAACACAGGGGTGTAATATTGCTCATCTTTGCCTGAAGAGCATTGGGGAGAAACAGCTAACACAGGTTTGATGTTGGCCCCTCAGAGCAGCTCTATCCCAAATCAACGCTTAGGAATAACAAGCACTTCAGTATCAACCAAACCTTAGTCATTTTAATGTGGTTATCGCTTTGAAAGCCATACAACAAGCAAATTAAACAAGCTAATCCAGCCAGCATCAAACATTGCCAACACACATCAATGAAGACGATGGCAGGCTTTGCCCTTGTCTTGGCTATTGCAAGACAGGCAACAGATTTTTATTTGCTTTTCTGCGATAACAGGTATCAAATGATGTTCAGGTGTCAAGTCTAGGCTGGGGGGATGGGGAAAGCTATCCCTCCAAGGTCAGGTAATCCATTGCTCTTTGTGCCTGCAGGGAAAAGGCAGCATTGATGCAGTCTTGCTCTCCCTATATTTATTCAGTCATATGCTGAAGTAATAGTGACTGTAGTATTGCGTGGCTAGGATATGGAGGCATTTTATGTTTGCAGTTATGTTGTTGGTATATCAACTGACATGTACCTCAGTTCTCTTTATTATGATTCATGCTCTGTGTTAATTAAACAGCACATGACAAAGGCATCATTACTAATAGCAGCTGGAGAGCCAGTAAACCTTGCAGCAGCTTGAACAGAGTAACCGTGCAGTATGACAGCATACTCCAGGTGTTGAAAGAGGGCTGATGAAGAATGCTGAATTCAGGCAAGGGATAAACACCTCTTGCCAAGCACCCATAAAGTAGTCACAGCCCCTCAGCAGTAGAAGACTGATGTGTGCTACATGCACAGACAGCTGCAGATAATACCAAACCCTTATCTAGCTTCTTCCCATGTGCCAGACCTTTAAGACAAGGGTAGCCTGGCTGATGCCATCTCCCCCTCATCCAGCCTACAGTTGCAGAGATCCTCTTTGTGTGCTGAGTATTTTACTTTGCACCAGGATCCTGCTCCAGATTCACCACTCTAAACTACCAACACAACCTTCATTTCTAGCCTCAGACTAACACCCTCCCATCCGCAGTTTTCCTCTCTGGCCCTAGGGCATCATCGTGCAATGAAGCAGCTTGCTTTTATCTTCTTATGATGTACATTGGCACAATCTTCAGCATTCTAGAAGGAGGCAAAAGAAAGCCAGTGACACCACACACACTAACTTAGTTTAAACAGCAGCCAAGAGTTAAAACTTATGTGCATATGCTGTAAAGCTATTGTTTCCAGGGGGCAATTGCTCAACAGACTTCCAGAATTCTGTATAGTTATTGCTTTTTCTCTACACGTCATCTCTTTGTCTCTGAAAAAATGCTGTTGTCAGACTACACAGTGATGAAGAAGGAATGATGATTTGTGATTATTTGGTGGAAGAATTCTTTAAGAATAAGTAGCAGCTGATGCACTTTTACAGCAAAACCCTGCATTTTTCATCATTGTTGTCATGGGTTTATTTATACAGAGCAATTCATGTAGAAAACCTCCCCCCAGCACTGGGCAATCCAGGGCACAGCCACGCTGAAAGTCACAGCCATAACTGCAAAGTAAGCCTGTACAAAAAACCCCCAACAAACAAAAAGCCCAAACACACTAAACAAAAACAAACAAAACCCAAACAAAAACACAAAAGAAAAAAGAATAATAAAGACAGCCCTTCAGGGATTTTTACATCGTTAAAGGTTCCTGGGAACAGAAGTTGCTCCTGGAGCCCAGGTGCTTGCACAGAATGTGGTGGTGGTGCCCCAACATTTAAAGGGTGTCTCTGGCAAAGGAGATTAAAGCTTGGAAAAGCAGAAAGATTTTGACACTTATTTAAATAGGAGAAGCTAGAGATTTTGGTTTTCTTGCTGACACACACACACTATACAGGCACTTTCTTTAGATTTAGAGAGTTGTTTCAAGTGTGAGAGGAACAACCTCTTTATTTCAGTACGTCTTAAACCTCTGCTGGTTCACATGATCATTTTAGCATTCAGACCATTTGCAGAAACTTCTTTTTAATGTTATTTCCTCTGTATGAATACCTACATGGGGCACTTCCATATTTACTATTGCATGACCTTCAAATGCCAGCCTAGTTTAATAGCACAGATGGAGACAGCAAACCCAGCAAGTGCTCCCTGGCACCCAAGTCCAAGGAACGTGACCAAGTTGTCACTGACTGTTCCTGGCTCTGGCAATTGACCTCAGCAATGTCTCTTTCACCAGGCCACATCCCAGTCCTGGAGGAAGCCTTGCAATTATGCGAGATAAACAAGTGTAACAGAGACCCACAGAAATGAAGGAGTTTTTCTCATACACATGACACCCCCCTCCCCACCACCTTTCACCAGGTCTAATCACTACATCTGACCTGCACTTCCTGTGGCTGGATAAGGTCTGCCAGCTCCAGCCCCGTGTATTAACCCTCACCTTATCTGAGGCTGTGCTTCTCTCAGTAGGAGTACACATCACCCTTGTCCTCACCTCCCATCTCCACCCACTCCCTGACTGCTCATGGCAAACCCCCAGCACTCATCTCCCAACCTTCCTTGATCCCCTGCCCTTGCCTTTTATGTCCCCACACTCTCACATCCCAAGTGTCCCTGTGGACAGCCATGTCTGTGGGGTCACATAGTGGCAATGGGGCTGCTGGCTCTCCTGTACAATCAGGCACACTGAGTCACTGTGGTTGCAAACAAGCAGCTGGAGCAGTGCTGAAGCTATGTAAGTACAGGATAGTCCATTGCTGAGTATCCCAGCCCTCTAGCTGTAAAAATCAGCTCTTCATTATGAGTCATCTGACTACCTAGTACCAGGGAACAAACTGGACTAGAGGTGACACCACCCCCAAGGACACAGAGATCTATGTTTTGAGACACTGCATCTGCACCAAGCTAAGTGGTGAGCATCTGAAGCCAGTCACTGTTCTCACACAAAACAAACCATAATGCTGCTGGTGAACTCACAGCATCATTCCACCCTGCATCCAGCCAGAAGGATGAGCACAAAGGCCTTCAATTCACCCTGCAACTCAACTCCAGGGCAGCAGAGATGACTTCCAGGGCAGAGAAGGATGAGAACAGATGTGGCAGAAGTGGTCCAGACCTGTCCACAGGGGCTGAGCAAATGCCACAGCAGCGAGCCCCCAAGGCTCTGGTGCACTGCCCCAGCTCTTGAGCTACCTGGTTATGACCACCTTGGGCAGAGATGCAGTAGTGTGATGCTGCAGGACATGCTTTATGGGTGGGAGGCAATGTCAGCATACAGAGCGTTTACCATCCTTGACAGATCTTTGAACAGGAGGTCAGCCATCATGTTACAGGCAACATAGTATCAATTTGTCCAGCACAAATAACATTTTTGTTACCATTATCCCGTGACTCAGCACTCTGCATTTTTCATTTACTGCCATTACAAAAGAGCCAATGCAAAAAGCAGGGGAGACAGATGTGAATCAAAAGGGAGGCTGGAGAAGTATGCCAAGGAGCTGGTACCGCTGGCACAGCACGAGAGCCACGTGACAGCTGGAAGAGGAATGAGTACAAGTGATGTGTAGCCAAGCAGTGTAAAGTCATCCTGTGTGTGAGGGAAATCTCTCTGCATCTGCCAGACCAAACTGCATCAGAGCTTAGACACAGAAATTAATTTTGCACCCACTGAAGTAAGTGGTAAGGCTCCCACCGACCAGGACATGTTCCTTAATCTGTTGGTGAGCACCAGGATCCTCATGCAACTTGTTTGCTTTCTTACATCATGAGAAGCAAAACTCCCTTGCCTGGAAAGTAAAATTGAATGAGTTTTAGCAAGCCGTTAAGGCAGCTGGCTGATGAACAGCACATGAGGTCAGGCAGCACTTTACATCACTGAAGCAGTGTCATATGAGAGAAAGGACATGTAGCTGAGTTCCCACAGCCGAAGTCACAGCTGCTCACCAGTGCGTGGATGGAATCCCCTGAGGTCAGTCACTGGCTGAAGCAAGCAGTGCATTCGGTCACCCCAAGAGAGGGGGCTTGGGTGATGTCTGTCCCCACACAGTACAGAAGGTTAGCACACATCTTTACCATTAGATTGTGTCAGCTCAGGTAACTTGGTTTGGGCCAAGGGTGGTGAGCTACAGTGGGGTGAGGATCAGTGTTACCCCAAAAAGCCTGCCCTCACCTTGGTGCTTCTGCAGGTCAGGCATCCTGCCAGCCCAGGCTTGTTTCTAATCTGTCAAACAGTGACAGCATTCTCTAAATCAGTAGCTGTCCCAGGTTGCTACAGGCATAATTAAAAGAAATTGATGGACATTTTAATATCCGTTGCTCTTGAACCAGTAATGAGATTGCTGAAAAGATGCCCTGGTTTTAAGCTTCAAAAGGTGAGCCTGTCAGAGAGCACATCATGGCTCTTACTAGTACTCAGACTTCAGTCACAAACTAAAATTAATGCAGCTCAGCATTAGACTGCAGCCAGTGAGCAGGAACGTTCCGTGCTCTAGTAGAGTGCGAAGAAAGGGAAGCTGAGTAACTCCTTCTTTCTTTCCATATATAGAGAGTAGGCCAAATTCTGACCCTTCCTGCATTGCTTTGAAGCCAACTTCATTGCTGCTGGTGGAAGCTGTTTGAGAGAAATCCACAGATGCCCTAAGTACAAGAAGGCCCAGAGGAGGGGAAATACCAGCAAATCACATCTGGAAAGGTAACTTCAGAGGGTCCTAGCTGCACAACGTGCCAGCATGACTGTAATTAGCTTTCCCCAATGGAAGCAAATCCTCCCCTAGGCTTCTTAAGACCAGCTACAATGAGGATCTATTAAATCAATCACAATCAAAATCTAGTCTGTCTTCAAGTGACTTCCAATTAGGATGCAGTAACATTATTTTTGTCTGTTTGAGGCCTTTAAACAGCTACACTGAGGAGGAATTGTTTCCCAGAGGGCTAATTTTCATCATCTTCAGAAATAAAAGCCTCTAGAAGGTCATATTTCTGATTTTAAAAAACCCAAACAAACCAAAAATCCCACATTATTAAAAGACTTGCTAATGTTATGTCACTGTTATGTTTTCCTCTTTTGGATACTAATTTTTTTCCTACCCAACTGCCACCAAACTGGAAGGGTAAAATCATGAAGCAGTGCCATCTTCCCATCTGATTACCCACATTTCATCTGAAGCCTTGATAAAGAAAAAGACACGATGACAGGAAAAAATTAATTGCAGCATTGTTGAATGGTTTGTATTCTTAGCAGGGGAACAAAGAGAGGAAACCTATTCAATCATTCCAAAATCAGGAACCACTTTGAAACTGAGCAATGAGCTCAGATTAAAAGGGCAGATTAGAAAGTGGAATTTTGCAAATCAATTTTAAAAATTCAAGAGCAAAGAGGACATGACTCATTTATCTATTTATTGATCTGAGGAATAACCGCTTTAACTCCTAGAACTCTCTGCCATACATTCAAAATGAACCAAAGTCAAAAGTAATAGTTTCCTATGTTTGAGACGGGAACTTTTTCTGTTTTAAATATAGAGTTTATTATTTGTATTAATGAAATAACTATAAATATTTAATAATTGTATAATTGATTCATTTCCATATAATTTGTGTATTTATATATTTTTATATAAATTATATATTTTATAAATAAATTTTTATATTTTTATATATATTTATTTATATGAGCTAAAACTAGCTGCTCACCAACATCAATATTTTCTCAGCCTGCATACTTAACAAAGACCCTGGAAAAGCTGTGTTCTTATGTCACATGAGAGCCTTCATCAGATATGAGAGGCAGGAGGTGGAAAAATAATCTCCAAAAAACTACAGGAAGAAATATCCATCATATTCCATGCTGGAGGTCAGGCAAAAGCCTAGCCTAAGTCAGGGATGTCACATCTTTTCTCACTTTCCTGTAACAAACACCAGCTTGTGCAAATCACCTCCAAACCAAGATTGCTACAGTTTATACTCATGCAAAACAAGATATTTTTCAGTTTGGTAGAGGAACTGGGGGAAAGGGGGCGGGGGGTGGTGAGACCAAAACATACACAAAAAGACCCCCAAATCAGATAAAAAAATCTGAAGGAAAGACCCCAACTAACATGACTTCTAAATGACCTACAATATCATTGTTCATATCACCCTCCCTCACCCTTCACAGTCATTTGTCTTCAAGTTCAGCATTTGCTTTCATTTCTCTCCATCCCCACAAGACCTTTTTGCTTTTTCCTTATATCAAAAATTGTCATTGAAAATTGTCATTGCAACTAGTTCAACTCCCAAACAAAATCCACTGAGAAACAAAGTAATCTGGGTGATCTGAATTGCTTTCCACTACCCTCAGTTTGTTTGGGTTGAGTTATTATTTTCCCTTGGGTTGTCATGTTGGGTTTGCTTCCCTTTGCTTTTATTTATTTATTTTATACCTACCTGATCACACAAAAATGCCAACCAACCATAGTTTGGTCCCCATCCCTGGGAGGACAGCAACAGCCAGCTCAGGGTAAGTGTTGGTCTCTATACATGTGTTTCCATACCAGGGGAAACTGCTGTCAGGAGCCTCATCCCAGTTCACACCTCCACAGCTGCAGCCTGTCAGATACAAGACATGTTGGAGCTGATGACTGTTCTTGACTACACAATTTTCCTTTGAACTTCACTGGGAGCAGAGCTAACAAACTAGGTGTGTTTTGGTCCAAAACCATGGAAGGTATGAAGCCCCATATTCACACTTGGCCATGACAGCAATAGCCACCTCCCCAGACTCACATGGCCTCAGCCAGCCCATTTTTTCTACAGGCAAATACAAGCTGGAAGGAGAAGAAACATATCTTCCAACATGATCTGTGAACTGCATCTGAAAGGAGAACAGGGGTGACTCCAACCAGCGTTTTTAACACCTTCCCCATCTACTTTTCACTGTAGCTTTTAAAATACTAGCTCTATTGAAATGGCAGGACTGCATGGCAATCATCAGGAAGCGACAGAAAAAAAATCAAAACAAAGAGCAAGAAAACAGAATTCAAGAGGTCTGGGTCTACTTTACAAATGCAGCCTCTGCTGCTGTGTGACTGTGGAGAAAGTCAGCTCCCTCCCCCCTATGCTCAATCCTCTCCATCTCTCCAGTGGGATGAAAATTATTCTCAACATCTTAGGTGCCTTCCTTCACAGTATATGCTCAGGTGAAGAATAAAAAGCTGGGACAAACATTTTCCCTAGCAAAGAAATTCCTTACTAAAATATTATTATTTCAAACTTGATTTGGCAATTATCAAAGCTGTGCCTTGGTCCTATGCACAGACACAAGAGAGGCATAGACAAGGTTCATTTTTGTTGATTTGGTTTTTTAAATGTTTTGTTGGGTTCTTTTTAAAAACACCTTAGTTATCTTTGACGCTGTGCAGGAGACCAGACACAAGGTCACACCTTGCTGTTCTGCTTCTTCAGTTCTGTGTAATCCCAACACAAAATGTTAAACCAGAATGGAAAATGGCCTTCAGGTTCTCACACTGGGCTAGAGGAAACGCCTACGCTGAAGTCAAAAACCACTGTTGTCAGCAAAACGAGCAACAACTGTAGCAGCTGCTAATTTCATGCCACTCTTTCTAAATTCACAGGCCAAACATGGCATGGGTGCAGGACAACCATAATTTCCCAGGACAGCAGTAGCTGGCTTATTCCATTGCTTCCTGGACCAACAACCAAAGTGGGTGCTGATTTATCTTAGCAGAGCATTTGGTTTCATAGTACATGTCTCAATAAAAACAATATTGTTTACTAAATTAGCACTGGTTTATCTCCACTGACAGGAAAAGAAAACAAATGAATTTAGCAACATGGAAGAGATGAAGGAGATAAGAATGCCAAGGCAGACAGCATAGGATCATGGACTTCATCTGAGAGTTCTGATGTCTATATAAGCCTTTAAAATGCATGCTAAGTTCTTTCTCTAGAAGTACACGTCTTTAACCTAAAATAGTCCTTAAGGTATAAAACCACACTTGCAGGCACAAGGTCAAAAGCATTTTTTTGTGCTGAGATATTTTTGAGCATCATCACGTATAGGATTACCATACTTTCTATGAATAGCAAGTCTGGCAACTACACCTTCTGCACCTTGCTCCAGGCACCCAGTATGGTTTGTGTTGGAGGTGAGATACCGTATGTCCACATCACAGCTCCAGCATCTGGTAAACTGTGCTACAAAATGCAGCTGACAGGTTGGCTGCTTCTCCTTCACATGTAGCCTGTAGGTACCTCCCCAGCAGCTGACAGCTACAGCAGCTGGTTTTTCCTGTAGTCTTTTGCTGATGGTGTTTATCCTGCAGTGCCTGGCACCCCGAGATCCTCAAACTGTGGATTGTAATGTGTAGCTGTGGAGCTGAGGGTCACAGCTTCTGAGCTGTGATCCTCAAACACAAGCAACAACACTGCTGTAAAGCTCAGTTGTAGACATGCAACCCAAGGTCACAGAGGTCCTGCTACTTCCACGGAAGTCAAAATCAGTTTGTGAACTCAAAGCACCTTCCACTTGTGGAAAACAAATCAGTGTAAGCCAGAATAGTTTTGAAGACTAAAAGGATTGCTATACAAAAGGTGGATTTGATTTCTACTCCCAAGCCCTGACACACTCTCCACCCCAGCAAGCCTTTTCTTTCAATGGCCTTATTTCTCCTCCCTGAAAGGCATCGTTCTCTTCCTGGCCAGCCTCACGCAGCAGTAGTTTGTCACTCTCAGGTGCTCCCAGCAAGTGTTTGCAGGGGTGCTTTGGAGCTGTGGTGCTGGAAGGATGTGAAAGGCCAAAAGTAGAGTTTGCTCAAGACATCCTCATCGCAGAAAGATCTGGGGAGATGATGAGTGTGGAGAGGAGACAGGCAATATTTCTGCAGCCAAGGAAATAATTCAGAGAAGGAGCTGGTGCAGATGATACACACCCCTTTCCAATTCACTGCCATTCACCCAGCTTACCAAGACAGATCAAAGACTTGATATTCCCAGAGAGTAGCACCAAGGATTTATCCTTTGTTTGGCACTTGCCTCAGAAAAACACTTAAGACAGCCCACACACATGGTCTCCCACAGAACTCTGAGCTCTACCCCTTGTGCCCTTCTTACCACCAAATTCTTCTTACCAGCATTTAGAGATAGGCAGGAGAGAGCAAAGCAGCTAAGGCTGGAACAGAGCACAGCCATCAGTGTCCAGAAGTATACATCAGCAGAAGAGGCTGTGAACAGATAGAGTTAAAATTGCAACAGTGGCCTTGAGAACAAAGCAGCTGTGGTTAGGCAAAACATGCGTCATAAGCACAGCCGAGACTCAGGCTCATCCCTTTTCATCTCCAGTCTGTCACACATGCTGCTCTGCTCTGTGGCACCCAGCATCTGCCACAGATTAGGTCCCTCATGTGGGACCTGAAACAAGGTCAAATTTGGAGGAACACTCAAGCCTCCAAGACCACAGTCTAGAGCCATGACTTCAAAAGGACTCACAAATGCTACAGAGCCCCAGGGAGCTGGCTTTCACCTGGGGAGCAAAGCAATGAGAAAGATTATGTCTGTGTAGGCTTCTGCTCTCTTTAGCTTGTCATTCCTGCACTTCTGAAGTTCAAAAGGTGAAGAGAGGATGCAGGACTTGGAAATCCTCCCATCCTTCCATGTTGGTCTGCTGCCCAGGCTCTGCACAGAGAGCAGAGGCCATTCTCATGGTGGTGTGGGGCATGGCTGGGAACCCCTTTGGCCACCCTTACTCACCTGGAAGTGGCAATGCAGGAGATTAATGAAATTAATATCTACCATTACAATGGGTTAGCGGGGGAGTCTCTTAAGCTGTAACACAGTCCCACTTCCTTGCCTCAAAATATGCCTCTAGGACAATATAAATATGAATTTTAAAGTAACGGGATGAACTCAGAACTAAGTATTTAGTTTGACTCTGCCACAAAACCATGCAAAATTCAGAAGCAAAGAGGACTCCTTTTCCTTCTCCAGTCAATCGGAGTCCCCAGAGAAGTCTCACCTGCAGCAGGCTGCTCAGGCAACAGTCCCAGCAGCGCCACACTGACTGCACACACTACTGTGGGGCGAATAATTGGGAAAAACAGCTCCACAGCACAATGCTGTACTTGGGTCACCACTATTAATGTCTAGTAGGAAGGGAGAGGTGGTAGAGGGGAGATATACTAGCAGAGGCAATGCATCTGGGGATCTGTTTCATCCAGCTGGTATTAAAGCCAGACCTAGGACAGCAAGTGCAGTTTTGCTGCAACCCTTAAATGCTGTGTGGTTTGCCCAGACCGCGGATAGAGATCTGCATGACTAGATTTGATTAGGTACTCTTGGCACTGTCCTTGACTGCTGGTCTGAGCTCCCCTATCATAAGCAGCAGTAAATGAAACAGGAATTATGCAACATGAGGGCTGAGTGATGGAACAGTGACTAGAATGGAAAAAACTGCCCCTCAAACCAGTGATTTGCAGGCATATTATATCATTTACTACCATTTCACTGTAACCTTTCTCCATGAGGAGAAAAAACACGCAGGAGCAGAGGGCTCTGTCTTTGGGATACAGCTAAAAGCTTCTGCAAAAAATTGACTGCTTGGCTATAAGATGCTTTCACAGCCAAACTCCATGAAATAAGAGGTTCCCCTTCCAGTTCAAAGTCACCACTGGATGCAAGTGATTCAATTTCTTCTAAGTCACCATGAAATTTTTCAGTCTGAGAGCAAAAAAAATCAAATCCTTTTCTGGCTTTCTGTTCATCAGTAATAAATATCCACTTGAATTCATGTCAAGTCTCATGAAGAAGCAGGCAATAACAGTGCCTGTTGCTAGTGCAGAAGTTGCTTGTTTCTCCCCTCTTCACACACCTCCTGGTCCAATTTCCTGCACCCCTTGACTTCCTCTCCAAATTTCTGGAGGGATCACAGAAAGCAAATGCACTTCCACAAGGAATATCGCCACACATTGCCTCAGCCAACAAACTGCCTGGGGAAACATTAAACTGAAGTTTGGTATCTGCATTGCGGAAGATAAACACCTTGCCAAAACAGGTCAAGCAATATTCAAGGACAAATCTCCACTTCAAGGGAGGTGAACTCAGAGCAGGACCAAGGGCAGTGTAAGCAGAGAGGAAAAATAACAGCACAAAGGCACTGGAAGCAGAAATAAAGATGGTAACTGCAGCATGAAAACTGAGAAATAGAGTAACACAAAAGAAGTCTCAACCATAAATACTTCCATACTGTGGAGAGACACTACTATCAGGGCAGGCTGCTGCCTCTCAAAAGTATTCCATAAGTGTTGTGGAGGGTCTGTAACCAACCAGCACATGTGCAGTGAGCAAAACTGCAAGGGTTCAACATAAGCCTCTTTTTCAATTGCAACCTTTTATTCACCTGAACAGAAGCATCCCACTAGACTTTCTACTTTCTGCTAAGCAACCTGCCACTTCCTAGCTTGCCCTTTGAGGTATTTTCAAGGGCCTTTTGGTGGGTGTTGTAGGGGGGTTTTGCCCCATAATATCCTGCTTCGTTCATCCCACACCACAGAGGGAAGCCACATGGGGAACTCATTCTGAGTCATCCCCAAAGCACCATTCAACAGGTGGTTCCAAGACAAAAGTCATAATGCACAACCTGAAAGGGCCATTTCTAACCACACTCACTGCACAAAGCATTCCAGAGCTGAGTTCTAGCCATGGAAATTATCAGTTTGAGCCTTGAAATGCTATAGCCACTGACAGAACTGCTTCAGTTAGCTTGGAACTTTCATCACCTCTGAGCCACTTGACATCCAGGGCATCTATTTTACCAAAAGCGCAGAGTACAAATGAGCATAACCACAAATGGATAGCTTTCAGAATAGGAGACAGAGACTGTGACTTAGGAGACAAATCTTGTAGAGAAGAGAGAACACAGGTACAGCAGTGAGTCTGAAGAGGTTTTTTCCAGGTTTACGCTGTTATCTTAAATACACTTGATAACTATGGACTTGCTGCAAAATACCTTCATACCCTGCTCAAATAAATGGAATATTAGAAAATACTCAGTGCATATCACCATCACTTAATACAGTTAACTACTGAAAATGAAGTTATTAACTGTGTTGTTTTAGTAGACATGCACATTCCTCAGACACACAGTTAAGTGGGGAGAGGAAGAGAGAATAATTACTACCTGGTCTGCACAGTCCCTCATGCTCATTCATTGTTTCCACTGTGGTTTGGGTTTGCACCATATCATGCTCTGTGTGAAGCAGCATGACAGAAATTACTTACCAGCAAGCAAGACCTTCTTGCTCTTTTATGAATGATCTCTCTCCTTCCTCTTAACCTCTTCACACAGCTGGAAGCCCAGGTTGCTAAATACACCATCTGCTGTGGTTTGTCACTGGTGGCTGTCACCCCCTTCTTAATGACATGTTTTTCCACCCAGAAGAGGTACCACTCTCTTGTAATTTCTAGTAGTGTATTAGTGTCTTGTTATACAACATATTGAGGTACTAATTGAAATGCAAAGGACAGAGAGCCCTGGCAGTAACTTGGTGGTGGAGGATGGATCCATCAACCAGCTCTCTCCCCTTATGGCTGGTTTCAAATTGTGATGAAAATTCTGGGTTTGATTTAAGGTCAGACTGCCCTTACAGCTGTTCTTCACTGTACTGGGAAGGACAACCTGAGGCCAGGGATTTCTGGGCAGTTAATGAAGGAGCAATAGACAGCTGACAGGCTCCCAGGTCAATGACTCACAACAGTACTGATGCCAGGTCCCAGTGGAGAGCAGCTCCTCAGCAGGTAGATGGGAGCAAGGTCCAGGAGGCAACAACACTGTACAGCATAGGACAGATGATTTGGGGCAATAACTCTGTAAACTCAGTTTATTTGTGTCAGTATTTTACGCTCTAATTTGATTCCCCTTGACTAAGGGCTGGCTAACTCCCTCCCACCAATTCATGCTGGGGAACAGCATGGCTATTGGTAACCATGGTCTCCATTAGCTCCATCCTTTATTTTGCCATCTGCCATCATCTGAAATTGGAATTGCATGACGTTTACAGGGGACAGCCTCTTTGTGATTAAGTCCACACCAAGCAAGGGAACTTCAACAAAAGGAGAAGGGTATTTTATCTGAATCACAGAATCATAGACTCAACTGGGTTGGAAAAGACATCCAAGATCATCAAGTCCAATCCTTGATACAACACCACTGTGACTATTGGATCATGGCACTAAGTGCCACATCCAGTCTCATCTTAAAAACCTCCAGGAGCAGTGAATCTACCACCTCTATGGGCATGCCATTCCAATGCCTGATTACTCTGAAGCCAGAGCTTGATGCACATAGACTCTTGTCTCCAGGGCTACTGCTTACCCCTGGACCTGGACCCTCAGGCCATTGGGAAGGTCAGCAAGCTTTCCAAAAGGCCATGGATGGTCACTGTTCAAATCCACCTTCAGGTTTAATATGGTCTTGATCAGCACTGCCACTGCCATAAACAAAGCAGCACCGTCCGACCTTACTATTTGAGAAGAGCAGCCCACTGAGACAATCATCACAGCTGGCACCAAAGCTTTTTGAATTCAACACCACAAACCTCATTCCCTACCTAAGTTTTCCTGTCAAACTACTCTTAAAAAGTCAGGGCTACCAGACTTTAATTGCCTTATTTTTTAATGCTTTTTTCAGACTCTGCAGTGTGACAGATTTTGATCTACTCCAAGTTGTTCTTTATCATCTTTTCCGATTAAATCAGGGGAAAAAGAAGTTACAATTAAAGTAAACCCATTTGAGAGAAAAACATACCAGTAACTTGACCAGATCTCATTCTATGAAAATGCAACAAAGTCCTGCAAAGTAACTTTTCAGCACTACAGAATCAAAAGCAGTCTATGCCAAGACAAATGTCCTTCTTATCAGGCCCTTTCCACAGTAGTTTTCAGGGGAAGAAAAAAAAAAGCCTGTATGAAAATTTTTTTAGACTTTGTGAGCAATTATAATGATAACTGGAAATAAAGCAGAACAAAAATCTGATTTCTTCATTCTTGAGAACCAGATACCTTCCTCCAACCAATAGTTTAAACCTTTTCTCAGATAAAGCTATTAAACAGAAATCCTAATCTCCAGTTGAAATGAAAGGTTTTGAAAACACCAAAAGGAAAGTTTTACCAGAGACAAGTTGATTCTTTTCAATTGCAGTGAACATGTCAGCAAGAAAAACAAAATCAGATATATTTTGTGCATGTTAGGTTATTTTCAATTTTCCAATTTCTCTTTCGGGAAGAGAAGCAAGAACTACATGATGAATTGACCTGAATGGTTGTGGTTTTCTGGTCCATGTCTTCCTCCTCCAGTCATAAGGAAGGCTTTAAGATGCAAAGCACTCTCAAAAACCTATGTTGTTCTAATTGAAAATTTGATCATAAGTCCACAGCTTAATAACAACAGATTTTTGGCAGAATCTATTAACTAGCTAAAGTTTCATTTGATGTTGGTACAAAAGGTATTATCCTGCCAAAACAAAGGGCACTTGGATTTAAAAACATGGCAGCATTTTCTCCTGTCGAAGACCTCCCCCTCTGTTGCCCACAAACATCCTGCCAGCATGAACCAGACTTTGGAGTAATTGCAACCACCCTATGCAATCAGCAGAATGCAGGCAACATGTTATTATGGAATAATTGCCTGTCATAATCCAGCTGTGCTATCAGCTCATGGCATTTACCTCAAGCCTACAACAAATTCCCAGACTTCACCAATAGATCACTGATTGTGATCTCCAAAAAGAGATTAAGGTAAAATTCATCCTCAGGCTAGGCAGGTACTCATGATTTGAAAACAAGATAAAGCATCCACTGTTTCCATGGCATCTCATCCTGGTGGACAATTGCTTTCTTATCAATTTGTGCCCAAAGTCCACTTTTTTTGCTGGATTTGGTTTCCATGTACTGGCCCCTATTTTACCTTTTCCTCCCTGCTTTCCCCCAGTTACCATCTATCACTGTCTTTAAATCTCCTCTCCACCAGCCCCTCTGATCCTCTGGTCAGTGCTGGGTTCCTGCATTTCACCATAAGGAAGCATCCTCTCTAACCCCAGCCCTGGTTTTGTAGCAAGTTTCTTTGGTGCTTTTTGGTTAAACTGCACACAGATCCACCAACATATTTCACATCTGTGATCACTGCTTAGGGAGGACCAATGGGATCCAAGACCTGACAAGAGCTTCAAGGCACCCTAACAAAAATTAACGCAGATTTATCTGCAGAGTCCTCCTCCTTTTCACACACACTTCACAGAGGATAACACCAGCAGATCCAGCTCCTCACCACAGAGGCCAGTGTATTTCTGCTGGGACTTCTGTAGTGCTAGAGATCTCAAAGGCACAAATGACCCTCAGGTCATGGACAGTCTACCAAGTCAAAGAAACACTACATTTGGCATCCACACCCAGACAGGTACCAGAGAACAAAGCCACAAGGCTCAAAAAACATATTTAATCCACTGCACTGATAGCTTTCACAAAACTCTTTCTTTAATTAATATTATCATTTTTACTTAAATAAGAGTTGGGTCATGGAGGAACCACAAACCTGGGACCCTTAGAGCAACCTCCACTGCCATCAAGGCCCTTCCAGCTGTCACAGGTGACAACAAAAACCTCGGTTATTATGGAAAGCTTTAAAATTATTAGTAGTCTCTCTCTCTAACAAACTTTAAGACCCAAGCAATTACTAGTCCCAGGAAACCTGGCAGATTTTTCAACTCCAATCCCACACATACTGAGTTGCCTACACCCCGGTGACTTTGGTTTGCTAATAAAACAAGACAGAGGCAGTACAGAGCAAGGAAAGCAAAGCGAAATCTGTTCAGCAGAAGTAAGTGACCACAGTTCACACATAACACATTCAAATGCATTAGTTTGGCACACTGTTGAAAGAAAAAGCTCCAGATTTGGCTGCACATGCCCCAGCAATTCACACTAAACATCTAAAATAGAGGCTCAGCAGGTCAAGTCTCTGCAAATGCAATTTTGTCCCCAAGCTTTGTAAGACATTAGACACATATCCAGTTAAACACAACAGCAAAAAGCCTTAAGCCTTTAAAGCTTTAAGCCTTTAAAAACTGTAATACTAGGAGAAAATGGTTTGTAAAATGGCCTTGTATCCCAAAGCCATCACACAGCCAGTCCCAGCTTCCCTCACCAAGCCCAGATAGACCACAGGAAAGAATTCCCCTCATTTCCCACAACAACACTTACTGCCGTCCCACAGCTGGGGCAGCAGTCAAGGAATATCTTCAGCTGCAGAGGTAAAACCCAGCCAAAATGAGCAGTTTGGTTTGAGATAACCACTGCAGAGGACAAAGGCATTTCACTGGGTTTTTTCCCCTGGGATAAAACAGCATAGATTCATCAGCAGGTTTGAAAATGTCAGGACCATAACAAGCCCATAAAACTCTTACTTGGTGCCAGCATTACATCTTAGTCAGAGCAGACTCCATGTTACCCTCCGTCACAAGCTGCAACACTGAGATGCTGCAAATAATCAAGGCTGAGCAACCCAGTATTTTCCAGCACCACAGCCCTAAAACATCTTGGCTTGTCACAGCTGTGACAGGGATGGGCAATGATTCTTTATTTCCCTGCCAGCCCCATGTGACTAGTGATTCGTGGGTACAGGTGGTGGCCATTAAGCTGTAGATAGTGCCACTGCCTTCCAGCTCTTGCTTGGTTACATGAACTCAAAAATACCAAGGGAATGATCCACTCTATATTGTGGTTTAATAAATTTTGCTACAGCCTGTCTCACTGCATAAAGGAGAGACATCCAACACAAACAGGGATTCTGCCCTAGAAGAGCTCCATGTTTGAGGACAGAAGGGGGAAAAAAGGCTTAAAACTCAAAATCCAGCACCGCTGGTTAGAGAAGGCTGAACACAAGTACAAAAAGCTGGAGGTACTATGATAAAATTAGCTGTTCTCCCCACACACTCTTAGTGGTTTTCACGTACACTTTCCTTCAAGTTCCCAACACTTTGATCTAAAAAGCATAAAAAAAGGAAGGTGGTCTACCACTGATAGAGATTTAAAAAGCACAACTCAATGGCATGTTTTTTAGTGAGACTGCAAAAGCAATATTCCTGTCCAACTGCAGTGGCCAGCACCTCGACCTGCACTGGCACAGCCAGAAATTATGCTGTTCTGGCACTGGCTGGTGCTCAGCAAGTCCTTCCAACCTCACATCACATTTACTCTGTTTTGCTAAGCTACTTTCATGCTGCTTCACATGAGAAGGCAGGCGGTGAGGCAGCCCAGCTGAGCCGCTGCGGTGCGAGAGGCAGCAGTGTGGGTGCAGCACTGCAGGGACAGCAGGTGTCTCTCAAGATTCCACACAATCCCTCACTGGGGATCCCTAATCCTGTCAGAGATAATTTGTTGTAAATTTTCCACAGTGCTTAAATACCAAGAAAGAATTGGTTTATCACAGGAAACACTTCCTTTCCAAAGCTTTAATTATTCCATATATGTTGGGTAAAATGTGTGCAGGAGTGATTTACAGGGAGAAGCCAGAGAAAGGGAAGAAAAATGCAGGGACCAGTCCAGCTCATCTCCATCACACCGCACGACTCCTCCTTACGGATCCTGGTAATGGTCCATGCCATTTGGTTTCTGCCACCATAGGGGACTATAGATCGTAAAGCTGCACTTCAGCCTAAAGTAAACATTAATTCCTCATCCCATTCTTTCTGCTACCAAGGAGCATTATCAAGGAGCAGCATGGGCACAGAGAGGAATCTCAGCCCAATTGCCACGTCTCAGACCACAGAGATTAATTATCTCTATTTGCCCTGATTCATCATACCAATTTGGTCATTTGCAGGTGACTTGATTTCCAGAATTAACTCTTTCCAAAAGCCAGGTCACTGACACCTGGTAGCACATTTATTGTGTCCATATAATATGGCTGCAAGAATGTTTATAGACTATCTCTGCAACAGAGTTACAATGTTTCAACTACTCTTGGTAAGAGTTTAGCAATCCCTGCAGAAAAGCAATTTTTGATTTTGTTGACATTATACCTTGAAATGCCCCTTCTTCATGTCAACATTTGGATGCTGTTTGTCACAGTAAGTTTTGATAATATTTATCCAGCTTCAGGATGTTTGTTGTTTGTTTGGTTGGTTTTTTCTCAGAAACAGAGAAAAAGACTCACTCCAAAAGAACTAGATGAGATTCTTAACCACTGGGGCTGGTGGGTGTTCTGGCTGGTCTCTAGCACTCTTTAATGAAAAGTACTTAAAAGCTTAAGCGTTAAAGCCAGATGTCACAATTTTGGAAAGTGTGAGGAAAAGAGTATATCATTTCTCAATATGTTCTGCCTCGTCTGCAAGTCCATGAGTGTTTATGAGGCTGTAACATTCGCAAAAATCAAATTTCAGCCTGGATTCCTAAGAAAAGCCCCAAACTGGACATGCACTTGAAAATCTGGGGTAAACAGGCTTCCTCTCCACAGCACAGGAGACATCTGGTAGAACTTATTTTCTTGTAATTCAGTATTGTTCTTGCATTTCTTACACAGCCCATACTAACTTACAAATGGTTTTGTACTGACTTAGGGGGGTTTATCAGCCACTGCAGTCGAGATGATAAAATTTCCTCTTTCACGGCATTACTCCAAACCTGAACTTTAGAGTGATATAATTTCTGTAAAGAGACGGTTGTAAAATTTTCTGAATTACACTGAACTTTCTACATGTAAGTATGGTAAAACTTAGCCTCTGATAAACAACAGAATGATTGAAAAAGAGAGTCATGGGTGGTCCAACTGTCCCATGGCCTAATGCCCCATGTGACAACAGTAAGAATGACACAGGCTACAACATCCTAGAGGAATTCAAACTTGCACAAAGTGTTTTATAAATGCCCAGTGTTAGAAATGAGCACAAGGCCCATCTTCACTCTCCAGTTTTTTCATTAACATCCCCAGTACATTGTTAATCTGATGTTTTATCCTGCCTGGAGGCTGAGAAATATCTGAAATATTCTTGACTCCTCCCTGTTCAAAATAGAAATCAGAGGCTCTCAGTTACTACCCTGAAATTTGCTGAGGAATTTCTTTAAGAAGCATAAGTAAATAATAATTTTCTCACTAAAAATTCAATGTATGGAAAATCTAGACCACTCTGCCATGAAAACAAAGATGGTAATAAAACAAAATGCAGCCACTCAGTGAAAGATGCCTCATTAAAATAAACAAAGCCAATATTATTGTCAGTAGTATATGATTTAGAAGGTTTCTAAGTAAGAGATTCCAGGGTTGAGCATGGATTTGCTTCCATCATTACAAAAATCACTTGGAAAAACAGTGCGTCTTTCAGCATCATTATCTTCAATTAGTTATTGTATCCACTTCAGACAGTTTCAATCACATTTTTCCTTCTCTCAGGCTTAAAAACCCCACTGTTTTTCATATCCCACTTCAGTATTCTTCCTCCTTCCCAGAACAACTCACTGCTCCATAGTCCTGTAATGAAGCAAGCAGTTGTTCTGCAATGTCATGTCTCTTTGGTAATGGTGATATAAATAAGGAGAAATAAACCCTGGGGCAAAAGATTCTATTAGTTGCTCTCATATCTTTACTGGCAGAATAATTGGCTGCACTGTAAGCCTGATCCTACTTGATTTTGCTATCTACCACTGCTGTTGCAGGTTGCAATTACTTTCTCTGTTTCCTTCTCTCTGTCCCTTTGTCCTATGTTTTCCTTCTACCTGGGCTTCTGCCATCACCCCTCCTACTAAAGTCTGGTATAATGATGATAAAATTCACTCTTTCCTTCACCTTGTCTCCTCTGTTACTATACCATATAATAAAACATCAAGTGATAAGGGATTGTAAGAGGGAGAGGCAACAGCCAGAAATATATAATGGCAAATGAAGTAGGAATGGCAGTGTGGCAAGGGGAGAGGAAGGAAGGGTGATGCCACTGAAGCAGAAGGATAAGACAGGTGCCATAGGAAAGGCAAACAACAGTGATGGGACTTAACACAATGAGGGTGCTTTCAGAGATCAGTTAAGCATTTTAAGAAGAAATAGTCTAGCCTACTTCCACAATTCTCATATCCTCCACCTGCACCCCTTCCTAGCATGCAGCTTGAATTGGTTTGACTTGGAGGGAGGTGAGAAGGAGGATTTTAGAGATGCAGCTGAACAACAGCCAAGTTAAGGATGCTGTTTGCCTGCTGGACCCTGATAAAAACAAGCTAAGCCTCTGAAGCAGAGCCATAGGGATCAGCTTGGCTGACATCACAGTCAAGGTCTGTGTGTGCAGTGGCACTCATGGCATTGAGCTCCTTGGTTGTTTTTAATATCAGGGCAGGTAAGGTGTCTTATTTTGTGAGAAAAAAAAAAAAAATTAAGATGTGCACAAACAATTGTTCCCCACAGCTGAAAACAAGAATCTGTGGGAGGAAACAGAGAAGGAAGTTCTGAAGGGGTTGTCAGGTCTCAGAGCTGCCAAATGAGCAAACTGAACTCCCACATGCCTACAACCTGAATGCATGCAAAACTGGTTTTGAAATGGAAGGCTGCAGAGAAAGGAGAGTAAGGCCAGATTAACATCACTCCACTGAGCCCAGCAGAGAAGAACACAAGTGGATTCTGCTGTATCCTGTGACCTGTATTTTCACTGTCCTTTTATTTATTAACAGCCTGCCAAAAATAAATCTGCAGAGCAGTAACACGGGTCCTTTGAAATTTGCCTGCATTTAGGACTGATCAGTACAGAACTCATGATACAGACAAAATCCCAGAGACAGGATAGGAAGAAGGCAAATCAGTGTAGTCCATGCCTAACATCTCCATGGGATATCTGAGGAAACTTTTCCAGGAGAGGGGATACCATGGGAACTGACTTTAACCCACAGAAGAGAGTAATTTTGTGGATTAAGCACAGCCTCTGCAAGAATGATGTTCCTTGCCTGTACATTTTTTATTTCTTTCAAGGTAGAGTCACTCAATCCTCTCTAAGGTACATGAGCCAACACCCCCGTATTTATTTTCTGAAGCCCAGAATGTAAGTGTATTAAGGCTCCTGAAATGAGTAACAGCAGTTTGCACTCACCTGGATTTGCTCTGAAGTGTATAACCACAGCATTTCATGGAGACCCGGGGCTTTAAGTTCATCCTTGTGAACAGGCTTCTGGCCCTGCCGTCAACAGTGAAGGCTAATGCCCTGTGCATGCTGTAAACAGGCACCATTTGCTCAGTTGTCCTTGTCCATATATCTAATGGTGGCCTGCTGTCAAGCGGGAATATTTGGTATCTTTAATTAAGGTATGCATTTTTTAGAATAACAGGATCAATAGCTGGTCTAGATGCTGGAAAACGGCAAAAAGACCAAGCCCTAATCATGACAACAAGCCAGTCACTCAAGACTGACCTTTGGAGGGACACCAATGAAACCAGACAAGGCCCCGGAGGAGTGAACTAAAAATGAATTGTCTAAATGATTGTCTAAAGTGAGAAAGGGAGGCAGAAAGAGAGAAAGGCAGAGAGACAAAGAGAGAAAAAGAGAGAGAGGGAGGGAGGGAGGATGGAAGGAAGAAAGGGAGGGACAGAGGGAGGGAAAGAGAAAGAAAGAAGTCAGTCTGCTTGAAGATCTCAGCCCCTCCTTGGCATACAATATGCCCTTGATGGGTGATATGGTCTGGGTTCACTTAGGCTGAAACACACGGGATAATTTTAGTACACTGCAAACAATGCATAGACATTTACCATTTTCTGTGATGCTCAGACCCACTCAGGAAGGGAACCATCACCAACACACTCTGCTATAGCCATGCGAGGTGGGTGGCAACACAGTTTAAGGCTCTTTTAGTCCCTGAGAGTGAACAGTGCCCAAGTACACCTTCCAGATCATTATGATAGCCTAATTTCCTTGAAGGTTTCTCGTCAGTGAGGTCACACTACTGTGTTCTCCTCTAGTGTTGTCTGACTCAGGAACCAAGGAAGGAAATTACAACACAAAATTCAAATCAGGGGATTTTTTGAAGAACTTGAAGTAGCACATAATAAAAAAGCTAATAATATGTTGCAATCCAGTTCTCCTCAAGCCAGATGGTTTTGCACCAAGAGGAAGCTGTTGAAGATGCCCTGCAACCTGGTTAGTGTAATATCTGGGCATGAGAGGACATCTCAGAACAAACTGTTTTGCTTTGACTTCCCTAGAGAACAGTTAAAACTGTTAACAGCTTTTTCCTTTTGGGCTGAGATGTTTTAATAATTCAAACAGTGTTACTACATTTTCATCTGTTTCTGGTCCTCCCTTTACTAGTCCTTGGTGATGTGAGGTGTAGCAATCAGAGCGAAGAACAAACCTAGATCAGTGGACGGACCTGATCCCACTTTTTAAAACAGCTCCCTATCCTCAACTACTGCAGTAGCTGTGACGAGAGATTGGCGACTGGTACGAGTGACCTTCAAAAGGATTATCCAGAGATGTGTGACTGCCAGTGAATAACTCTATTCATTTATTATGCGTGATGAACAGTAAATCATTCTAGTAAGATACTTTTCCAATTCATTTGTTGCTTGAGAATGATTAGCAGCAAACAGCTCTTAGAGTCTTTTCCAGTGGAACTGAGCAAAAGACACACAGGGAGAGCAAAAAAATTTTGTCCGATTCACTTGTGGTCAGCTCACATCTATAGAGATGGCCAAATGTTAGGGAAAATGGTGGGTCAGCATATATCTGCACAACACACAGATATCCTTTTATTCTAAATACTGTATCTTCTAGTCTCCTGACTATGCCCATGCCACTACGTTTGCCAGGTTTTGGTTCAGATGGACCAATGGTTACTCTTTGAACAGTTTCTCTCTAAATTAACATAACTATGGATAAAATGGAGCATGTCCCTTATCCAGGCAGACAGCCAATGGATGACTGTTAGAATGACTTCTACATCTATCTGTCACTGTGGACACCAATGACTTGTTAAAACTAGCAGGCTCCAGCTGCCATTTCTGGCCACCCACAGGTGTAAATACCATACTAGAATTAAAACAATGAACTCAGGGATGCTGAATCAAAGTGTAAATCAACATCCCATGCTTATGTCCCTGTGTGTTCCCCTTTCTCTACTACATATAAGGAATATTCCTGTGTCATGCTTACTAGTGTGGTATAACTGCACCAAATGGCTGAAGCATGGCTAAACTGGGTAAAACCCAGTGTGCCCCAAGACTCCTGCATGGAATGCTGCCCTTACACGTGTGGGACCCCTACTCAAGTCCTTGCCATCCAATTTGAAGCAGAACCTTGCCTTCACAGTCTAACAGAGTCTATGAATTGGCTGCACATCTTAAGGAGACATGATGGCCAAGCAGCTTTTCTACCAGACATAACTCAGGAGACCTTGCTTATCTTACCTCTTTCCTATGACCTTAAGCAGCTCTATCTATCCACCTGTTCCTACTCAACTTCACCATTACTTCAATTTTATTTTTTAGGTAATGACTGCTTACAGGTTCATCCCAAAGGGACTCTTCTTTCTCTCTGTAGGCATGACTGAAATTCAAGTAAAAGCTAATGAATTTCTCTTTTCAACTACACTTCAAAGTCAAAGGCATTTATGCATACATGTACAAAAATAGAAAACCAGTGGGGCTATTTGCTTCAGATGATAATGCTGTATTTCACAGCCCCATTTTCTTGCAGCAAAATTATTGGCTTTTTGCTCAACATCATATGACTTTTGAGTAGTGAGGACTCAATGCATCTCCACTTGGATTTAACAAAATACTTAGCTGTTATTCAGCACAAAGAGAAAGTCACAAGATTGCAAAGAGCAGCATTAAGAGTGCAGCGACATGGAAGAAGAAGAGCATCACTCTCTGAGCTGATGATTAACTATCCATATATCTTGGGCTCTGGCCGCAGCACTGTATCATTTTCTGTCTATTCACAGCTGCTCTTGGCCAGTAAGAGCTGGAATGAAGCATGGGCTCTGGATTAGCTCATGTTCATGCAGAGCTAACAATTACCTTTGGTTTTGACTGTTGCAGGGAACTCCAATAACTTCCTTTCTGGGTTCACACTCATATTTTCCAATCCTCAAAATATCATGCACCAAGACAAATAAATTCACAGTGGGAAGAAGTAGGTAGAAGACTCACTTCTTTCATGGGTCAGAGGGATTTCTTGGAGTAACAACAATTTTCCTAATCTACTTATTTTCTCCATGTAACCCTACCATTCCTGCCCCTTTCCTCCTGAAATGTATGCAGCTCAGTAATTTCCTAACAGCCATTATGTTTATAAATTATTCACAAGAAGTAGCTATAAGGGACAACTAATGTTTTGTCTTTAAAAAAGGTCTTACAATGCTGTCCATCCAAACGCACAATGGATTTGACGCTTGCAGGGCTTCCCCACTACCATTACCAGAGCTCCAAATGGCACTGCATCCTTTCACATGACAGCCCTCAAGACCATCAAACCTACTCCTCTGCAAAGATAACTAGGGACAACCACAGGTTTTCCTTCTGGGTCCTCCCACACAGCACTAACTAGTAATTCTTACTGAAAACAATCAGACTTCTCATGTGAGTAACAACTTAATAATTTGAGAGAAAAAGGATATGTAATCATTCAAATCAGGAGCAGCCACAGCCTTCTAATTAAGGAGGCAGTTTGTTTTCTTTGTGCAGTTTCCTGAGAGACAAATATCTGGGAGATTAACAACTGGTCTTATCTATGGTTCAGTGCCAGAAAAGCACAAGAAAAATGCATACCAGTCTGGACATTAAAACAAATAAATCTGGCTTTATGTGTAGAATAACCACAAATTGTACATGCTTGATTGATTACATGTCATCATACGACAAGCCCGCTGCTAATGAAGCATAGTGCTGAATAGATGAACATTAAATGAACACCACTAAATAGCTTATAATAAACATGTTGTTGCAAGGAAGTTTTCTAGACTCTTTCAAATGCCAAAATGCCACAGTAATGTTTAATACCTAGACTGCTACAACAAAACTAATGAACTGTCAAAAACTTAATATCAAGTATTGCAGTAAAAAGGAAAAAAAGTAGTTTGGTCATCCATTGTGAAAAGCTGTACAAGACCATCCCACCCTGGCTATATAAAATTCCTTCCTGGTGCAGGGAGAGTGGCTCTTGCCACCAGTGATGTTCAAGTTCCAATCTTTTTTCAGATGGTAACCACCTTGATGGGGATAACATGAACAGCCCCTTCTATGTGGCTGAAGTAAATGGCTCAGCTGGCAAACCGATCCACTTCAAAACCCAGCAAAGAGTTAAACACAGGAGTATAGAACAACGCATGGAGGAGACAGGAGCACGCAACATGTGGTGTTAACTAGGCTGTGGATGCTGGGCCACCACAGACTCCAGGAGCACCTGGTCTGTGCCAAGCCATGAAGGTTTACTTTAGCTGGAAACCCAAGCAGTAACTGTCCTCACTAGGAGACTACTTTTGCCTCTGTATTACCTACAACAATCGTTTCTATAGATTACTTTCCCTCTTTGGACAAAAGTACAAGTTCTTCAACACCAGTCAAACATTTTTCAATCCCAAGATGTGCAATCACAAATTTTTGAAGGTAGGTAAATGAACAAGTCTGAAAAAAAAAAACACCTTTATTTAAGCACTGACAGACTCCAAGAATCATGCTAACACTGAAGCAAGAAAAATCATGGACATATTACATAAGTGAAAAAAACAAAATTGAAGCATTTTCTTCTTCTGCAGCATCTCACATCCTGATGTATCAAAGCACTTCATAATTCAGTGATCTCTCCAGTGCAACTACGGGGTTTGCAAACATTATGCCTGTCTGAGAGATGGAAAAGCTTAGCAATGCAAAGATGGTGCTTCTGCCTATAGAAATTACTTCTTTCAACCACCTTGAGTGAATATGTTATTTTGAGTCTTGAAATGGAAAGTGTGAAGAAATGTTCACCAGAACTATCATTTTTCACAGATAAGGTAAAAATTCTTCGAACAGCTGAGCTTTACAATACCTCTGAGAAATGATCGTACTCCCACAAAACACATTTGCAGGATTAGGCACTTCAGTCAGAGGCAACTCTTCTGTTTTCTTTTCAGAAGTGTTCCTTGTGATTTCTTCTTTGTTGTCTATGTTGGAGTTGGAGGGACTATTTTTGCAGGTGCTCAAACAGCAAACATCTCCCGTGACTCTCCCAGCTTATAAAAGATTGAATGAAAAAGGGGAGTTGTTTATCTTTTTTTTCTTTTTCTCACTAGCCAGCAGGAATCTCTAAGACAGACAAACATGACATATGGTCCCTGCAGGAAATAGGCAGTTGGACCTTTAAAGACTCCAGTTTGCCACCCTGTCTTTGTACCTCCAAATTCTTCCTGCCACATCACCAGAAGACAAATACCTACCTTCATCCCTTTGAAATTAGCTAGTGTGGCAAGAAATAAATTAAAACCTGAAAAATTGGGCATGCAATTGACAGCAATCCATTCATCCCCCTCTAGCAGCTGCTCTTAGAAAGTGCAGTGGTGGGAAAGAAATAACTGCTTTCAGAGGTTCTCTGTTTATACTAGATTGCATACTAGATGGCTTGCCAAGCTGCTTTCCATCATTTATCAACACTCCTGGCTCACCAGAGAGGTCCCAAATGGTGGGAAGTTGGCCACTGTGACACACATCCACAAGATGGGAAGAAGAAAGATCTGGGAAACTACAGAGCAGTCAGTCTGATCCCAGTGTCCAGCAAGGTTATGGAACAGATCATCTTGGGTGGGATCACACAGCACCTATGGGATGGATAGGGATCAGATCTGGCCAGCATGGGTTTAGGAGAAGCAGGTCCTGCCTGACCAATCTGATCTCCTTTCATGACCAAGTGACCCACCTGGTGGATGAGGAGAAGGCTGTGAACGTGTCTACCTAGACTTCAGCAAAGCCTTTGACACTATCTCCCACAGAATACTCCCGGAAAAGCTGGCAGCCCACAGCTTGGACAGGTGCACTCCTCACTGGGTTAGGAACTGGCTGCATAGTCAGGCCGAGAGTGGTGGTGAACAGGGCTGCATTCAGTAGTGGCCAGTCACCTGTGGTGTCCCCCACAGATCAGTGTTGGACCTAGTTCTGTTTAATATCTTTATTGATGATCTAAAGAGGGAATTGAGTCCACTATTACCAAATTTGCAGATGACACTGAGCTGAGGGGGAGTGTCGATCTGCTGGAGGGTAGAAGGGCTCTGCAGAGGGACCTGGACAGGCTGGAGGGATGGGCCAAATCCAGTGGTATGAGGTTCAGCAAGGCCAAGTGCTGGGTCCTGCACTTTGGCCACGACAACCCCATGTAGCACTACAGATGGGGGCCAGAGTGGCTGGACAGCAGCCAGGCAGAAAGGAACATGGAAGTACTGATTGACAACAGGCTGAACATGAGCCAGCAGTGTGCCCAGGTGGGCAAGAAGGCCAATGGCATCCTGTCATGTACCTGGAATAGTGTGGCCAGCATGACCAGGGAAGTGATTCTTCCCCTGTACTCGGCATTTGTTAGGCCACACTTAAAGTACTGTTTCCTCTGGGCCTCTCATTTCAGAGAGGATATTGAGGTGCCGGAGTGTGTCCAGAGAAGGGCAACGAGGTTGGTGAAGGGACTGGAGAACAAGTCCTGTGAGAAGAGGCTGAGGGAGCTGGCGTTGTTTAGCCTGGAGAAGAGAAGGCTCAGGGGAGACCTTATCACTCCCTCCAACTACCTGAAAGGAGCTTGTAGACATGTGGGAGTTGGTCTCTTCTCCCAGGAACTAACAATAGAACAAGAGTACACAATCTTAAGCTGTGTCAGAGGAGGTTTAGGTTGCACACTAGGAAGAAGTTCTTCACAGAAAGAGTGTTTGGGCATTGGATTGGGCTCCCTAGGGAGGTGGTAGAGTCACTGTCCCTGGAGGTATTTAAGAAGAGACTGGATATGGCACTTACTACCACAGTCTAGTAGTAGGTAGTGTTGGCTTAAAGGTTGGACTTGATGATCTTAGAGGTCTTTTCCAACCTAGTTGATTTTGTGTTTCTCTGAAAGGACCATGCAACATCAACATTTCTGGTGGCATATTACCCTCAGAGCTGATAAAACTCATTCTTACATAACGTCTGCTCTATCACAAAGTGATGGAGGCTAGTAAAGTATTTCTGTTTCCCTGGTGTTTCTCTATGTTGCAATTCTCTACATTGCAGAACTAATCTGTCAGTGTGTTCTTTCCATTATTACCTTACTAAAAGAACACAAGATCATTATCTTCCCGTAACTCTGCTGACTCTGTAATAGTGGATTGTGATGTCTCAGTGTGATGGGAACTCACTGTGGAAATCTTGCAAGATCTTTCATGCTCATGTTATAAAGAGCATCATTCCTGTTCACCTCTGTTTATGCTGATCACTTCTTATAGCAGCATTACTGAAGAGGACAGCTAGATAAGAAGAAGTCATGAAGAAAGAAAGGAAGGAGAAAGTATGTTTGCGTACAGGTAATTTCTGGAGAATCTTCTATTATCCCAATGAAGACAATTCTGAGAATCAGAAACAGTGTGAAAAAGTAAATTTCTACTAAGATTTACAATATTTATTTACCATGGGCCACCTGAAATAATTTCATCTATATTTTCAGCTGTAGGAGCCAAGTTAAAATGCTGGACTGGCTTTATTAGGAGCTTATGAATTAAATTGAGAATGAATGCTTTAGTAGAGGTTTTCTGGCATCAAAGAACTAGCTGCAATAAGCTTTCTTGGACTAAGTTGAATTATTAATGTTGATTATATAAGAGTACCATTCACCTTTCAAATGCTGAGGGTAATTAGGAATCACTCAGCAGAATAGCTGGGGAGAAATCACTCAAACAACTTTCTTAGGCAGCTCCTTTGAAAGAAAAAAAAAAACCCTGCAAGAAAGGCTGCCCTGCTAATATGCATGCTTGCAGCAGATTTCAAAAAGACGAAAAAAAGAAAAATAAAAAAGAAGAAAGACTTTTTTCTCAAATTACATTTGTAGTTAAACATTCGCTTTTGAGATGGGATGTGTTTTCAGCACCACAGCATTAGAAACGAAATGGAGATGTTGCTCTGAATGCTTAACGATACACTGAGCTGCTTGCTTTTAATAAAATCTCATTTCACTAACATCATTCTGCTGAGAAAGATGTGTTGAATAATGCCGGAGAGCCACCGAATCATCACCACACTATTACATCATCGCTATTAAATATTCGTCTTTGTGCATTCATGGCATGTTTCCACTCAACGCATAAGAAGTGAAAATGGCAGTGAGCTAAAGCACCTCAGTGTTCCCTTCAGCATTAATCAAGCTTCTAGGATGTTAAATGCCTGCAGGGTTACATCCCTGACCAAGCCAAAACCCTGCCACCAAACTTTATCTCATACAGGCAGAAGGTATCACTGAGTACCTGATTTGGGGAACTCATGCAGCACAGTCATGCACAGGACAATTAAAGACTGATTTTTAGGTATGCTAACTTCCCAGACAACATTGCTCTTAAACTCTGAAAAGACGAAAAAGGACAGCAATAATATATATGGATTAAAGAACTACTTGCCTTTAAAACAGACCCAAATGACAGTGACACAAATTAAACAGAAGCCAGGACTTGACTCCATGCCTGCTGCTGATGCTGAGCCTGCCTCACCCCATCAGTGGAACCAGCAAAGCCAGCTGTGCTTGTCCCTGGGATGCACTTTAGGGACCCGAGAAGTCAGTCCCACACCTCTTATTCAACAGTCTTCCATCTTCCTGTTTTTCCCCTCCCTCTGTGCCTTTCCCTCCTCAATACCCAACTCCCCTTTCCCTTCAGATTAATCTCAGCTCATCTGAACCCAAGCAACCTCACCATAGTCTCTCCCCTTGCCTCCCAACTTCTCTCTCTCCCCCCAGTCTCTTTGGGACTGTTTTGAGCATTAGGAGAACACATAATCCAGCAGCATGCAAACAACACTCAAGTCATCCCAGGTATGAAGAGAAAGTGAAAGCAGTAAACCCTTTTAAGACCTTGGGGACAACATAGTGTCCTGCTTCCCCATTTAACAGAAGGAATCTAGTGCCAAAAAGCTACTTTTAGGGTTTTTCTCTGTTTCTTGGCATCAGTATTTCATAGCTGTTTCTGCTTCTTTTCCTCATTCTTCTCACTCTAACTTCTCTCTCTCCTTCAAGCACATCCCAGACAAAAATGTAGGAAAGCCTTCTTCCTGAAGGAAAACACCTTTTGTTTGTTTCTGGTGCCATTCTGGGTATTTTTTTGCTTAGAGACCTCTGCCTCTGCCTCCTGCTACAGAGAGTTTGTAACTACCTTCATGACAGGGCAAAGGCTGCCTCATTATAGAATCATAGAATTGTTTAGGTTAGAAAGGATTCTTTAAGATCATTGAGTCACCATTAACCCAGCACTGCCGAGTCCACCACTTAACCATGCCCCCAAGTGCCACACAGTGGGGACTATTCTATCAAGCTGACTTCAGTCAGTCTGAAGGAAGGGCAACCTCTCAATTTCAGAAGAGAGGAAAATAAATCAAAGGATGGGAGATGTTTATTTTGTATACATCTTCTTACTGCATTTAAGGGGCATTGTTTTTAAAAAAGATGAAATCTTGTCATTAAGTAGGGATCAGTTTGCAGTTAGTGTAGTGTAGGGAAGCCTGAGCCAGTCAGTTCTGCTTTGCTCATCCAACTCCTCCAAGGTGGGGGTAAAAGAAGACGTTTCCCAGCTACCTCCACATCAAGGGGGCAGCACTGATAGACAGCCTGTAGGAGGTGGGGGAAAGGAGAATAAGGAGGGCCTTGTTCCAGATTTTTAAGCAACTTTGTTTTACATGTTTAATTTAGACATTCTTTAGGAAAAAGGAACAAGGTGGGATTTATTTGGACACTCTCCTGTTTCTCTCACCTTGACAAAATTTTGCTTCTTCAGGCAATTGTTTCTGCCAGGAAAAACAGACCACAGAACACAGGGTCTTCAAACGGGGTGAAACTTAAATGTGTCTCCTGTTGCTGCCAGTCATGCCTTGGCAGAAGGGTTACACATACAGTAACTGATCCCCCAGGACTTCATCTTCTGGCTCCTCCACCAGCAGAACAGCGGGACACATAATATACACTTGCCATGTGATACTTTAACAAATCTTTTGCTGTCTACATCTTCATAGGCTTCTCCTCAGCCACCTGGGCTCATGTGTATGAGAGTGACAAGTTACAGGCTCCCCTGCATCAAATGTACAACTTCTCTGCAAGTCAGTGGGATCTGAGCAATGTAACAAAGCAAGTGTTCTTGTTCCTTCAGAGGACAAAAAAGCACATCTACCAGGTCAATGCCATCCTAGAAGGACTGACCAGATTTTTGGACAAAAATCTGGACTTAAACTTCAGTCACACTGGAGAAACAGGTCTCATTCCAACCATGATTCAGGATTCTTTCAGTCTCTAATGGGGCAAAATAAAGTCCCCATTCAAACTACTTCTAAATGTCAAGACAGTTCATTTTCCCTCTGATTTCAAAGGAGGGAGTTCAGGAGTGGTTTGGGGTGAAAAGGAGAACCGTCTATTTGTCAAATTTGAGGGAGGAGAAGGCTACCCTTTGTCCACAGAAAAAGCAAGCAAGGCAAACAAATAAACAGTCTTTACTTCAGAAGATCACATAGCCTGTGAGGTTAATAGAAAGAAAACACAAAAGAAGGGCTCCGCAGGGACACCTGGGCTGGCAATCAGTGCTGAAACAGGCCTGGAAAGACAGTCCTCTTTGCAGCAGCAGCAGCCTTGAGCAGGCATGCAGCACACAGAAAGCAGCAACCTGGTACCGAGGCAGTTAAGCCAGTCTCACACACATGGAGGCAGAATTTTTACCTCATCCTGAGCTCCTTGTTAACTTGAACTTGGTGGTAGGACCAAGGACACATAATCTAACTGATGCTGATACTGCCTCTGTGGTGTTGTCCTTGTAATTTGACTGGCTTACCCTAGCAGATAATGAATTAGGGGACATGTTAGGGAAGTAAATGCATACAGAGTGTAACTTCATGCTTTGTAACATCAGTGATGGCTCTGCCAGGTTAGCAATGCCTTCACTGTGGAAACTAACTATATAACATTTACTACAGGGCAAAAAAAACATCTAAAATAAGTTCTCCCAGCTTTTACAGCACAGGATTGCCTACAGGGAGCAAATCTCGCTTTCCTTAGTGTGCCACACAAATGTGTTACCTTGCTTGGGGGAACACTGAGGCTGATGGCACCAAGCAGAGGAAAAGTGATCATGAAGGGCACAGCTCCAGGTGTGTGCTTAACAAGTGCAGGTGGAGAATACCCTGCCCTTCTTACAAAACCAGCCTTCGAGTCCTTCCCTCCATGCACTGGGAATTTCAACTGCACAGAGGAAGGATAATTTGTACCCTTAATTAATCAGTTTATTTTGTCACTCTCTATAGCAGAACAAAAGATGGGAAGATAGTATCTCTGGTCCTATCCATTCTCAAAACATTACTGAAAACCCTTTGGGCCCCAGATGCTACAGCATGGCAAAGGTAAGTGCAGGATGCAGCTCTGGGTACCCACCCAGGCTCTATGGCAGAGGGTAGGCTGCAAGCACTGGTGCCAGTTTCATATTACAGAAGCAGGACTGCCTGAGGCTAGGCTCCAAACAGCACATCCCTGTGATTTCTCCAAGGCTTGGCTTCTTTCAGACGAGGATGAGGTTATCACAGTGCCCATATTCACCTTGCCTAAGCAGTCACATAAGCCAGTTTGGAGTATGGGATATCCATACTCCAAGGGACACACACACATACCTGATCATGATCAGCATGCATGTATAACTAGAGCTGATTCAAACTTGTCTGAGCAGTCAAGAATTTGCAGTGCAATTGTACCAAGACTGTGGAAAATTATGATTGAACTTTGAGAAACAGATGTTGATCCCTTTCCTTTTACCTTGGGCAGGCAGTGGTATGTGTTTCATCTTGATAAGCAAACCCTGACCTCATTTGGGACAATATTTTTCTAATGTATCACTAATAATGATGATGACAAATATACTCCTTAACAAATAATTGACATTATTGGGTGAATGTAGCATTTGATGTCCTTAGATCTTTCCACAGATAGACATAAATGCTGTAGATGAATCAGACTGCACTGATCATTGACAGTTCACAGTTTCCCTCTTCAGGGTCAGTACTTTTCCTGTCTTTAGCACTTCCTTGTGTATAATTACAACATGTTATAAAAAAATCAAGTGCTGGCTATGAAACTTACAAGTTGAAACTATTTTCTCTTCTTCCTTCTTTGCTAAAAAAACCCCGTCCAGCATTCCCATGGTTTGTTGCAAACTCTCTGTGAATCCTATGAAACAAACAGTATCCACAGTCATGTTTTTTAATTTTCCTGTTTCAACTTCAGATTTGCCAAAGCACTCCTTCCTTCCCACAGAAGGTAAATCTGAAGTGTGAATTGTATGCTCCCCAGTGGTCATGATTTAATCAGCAATAATTGTCCAAAAAGATACTTGCAAAGATTAAATTACTTTTGGTTCCATCTCTCTTGACTGAGAGAGATTTATAGCACTTGATTGGAGTGCAAATGATAGTGGTTTTCTATAGTTGTCTGCGTTAACTGATCAAGGCATACCTGGTAAGTCAATGCTACTGGTTAGGTGAGGGAATGCTCATGTGCTTCTCTCAGCTGGGAAATCTGATCAATACATAATCCCCATACTACACAAATATGCTTTTAAGTAATAATAGTATGAGTGCCAGTATGGTCCCTTCTCTCATGCACTCACTCAGAATGGCTTTCAAGCACTAGATTCTGCTACTTTTGTAGGCAAGGATGGATTTAGGTTTGTCCTCACAATAACTAGGAAGGTAAATAACTTCAAACTTCTGGGGGTTTTTCCCGAGTTTTATGAATAAAAGGTTTAAAGGCTTCCTTCTCAAGTATGGCATCCTTCCACTCCCACTTCCCTCAGCTCAGCCCATCATCTGAGTGCACCTGGTGTGCCACAGCTTGGTTTGGGCATTCATCTGAGATATCTGCATTTCTGCCTGTATCTATTTCTATTCACTGTCTTTCTTCTCCCTTGTCTCAGTGAGGACTTTTCCCCTTTAAAAAGAACAGCATTAGCAAGAGAAAGCAGTCTCTTCCTTGGAGCCCGAACACCCAGGAGTCAGTGGCAGGCTGATCATATGTGCTGCACCACTCCATTTTCCAGAAGGTTTGGGGCTTTCTTCTCCTTCCACTACAAGAAAAAATTGGATTGACAGGCTCTGATGGCCAGGCAACTTTCCTGCTTTCAGTCACAGTCCCAGACAGCAAAAATCCTCAGTGCATGAAGCAGGCAAACAGCCAGAAAAAGGAGTGAGCAGACAAGACCTCCAGAACTCCTGCAATGCCTGCTTTGCTTTGCCTTTGGTTCAAGGGATGGGCACTGCTGAATCTGAGGCAAACTCTTTCAGACATGAGGATTCAAATATTACTATGGCTTTTGCTCTCACCTAGCTTCAGCTGCAGGAAGTGACTAGGCATATGAAGAAAGGAGTCTGGGAGTGTCCTCTGGGCTATGGCTTGCTGCATCACCACTCCAGTACACTAGCTAGAAACTCAAACCAACAATTAAGGTTAAACTCAAATAATTAAAGCAGATTATGGATACAGGGGTCTGGATTAACTTGGCATGGTGTAAGTTCACCAAGCTCTTGTTTGAGGAGAGCCAGACCTATTACTCCCTTCTCCTTCTCTATGGAATTTTATCTCCTGAAAATCAATGAGAAATTTGATCCTGAAAATATGAAATTGGTTTGCTACAAAATGAAAGAGTTGCCCTTGTCAATGAAGCTTTGAAAGCAAGGAAAAACAAATGTTTACCATTCCTGAAATCCAAGATGAAGCACATCTCATTGACTTGCACAACGTAAAAGGGAACAAAGTAACATATTTTTCAAAGTGCAACCTTATTTTTCCACAGTGCCTCTGAGTTGAAGGATGTATTGATTTATTACTGATTTCAGTATCTAAGGATCCCTGCAACCAAGAACTCAATCAGTCTGGAAGGAGAGCATTAAATGAGTATCTGCCTTCACGACCACAGTAACAAGATGGACAGATATCAAGTAATCTGTTTTCCACAGAGGAATAAAATATTTTCCACTATTGACTCCCACCTAGCTTTTAGATCCTAAAATTAGTAGGGAAATTTCCTGGAGATTCAAAACTCTACCCATGACAATTTATAGCAGCTAAGGTACTTGAAATTCTTCTTTAATGTGCTAATCTACCTATTGGTTAAAACTCATGTCTCTGCATTAATTTACTTATAAGATGACAGTAGCTTCCTTAGCACGTTTTCCCATCCTAAATCTGCCAGTGCAACCCTCAAATTGTTTTTATCAAAATTCTCATGGTGAAGGAGCAGAAACCACTGCAAAGTCTCACTGCCTTCCTTCCATCACCTTACTGACACAGTGGCATCCTCAATACCTCTGCACACAGGTAATGAAACATTTGACAGTGTGGTATCCTTGCAAGGATCCAGCAAGTATGTGCTTCTGCTTACCAATTTATCAACATGAGCTAGTCTCATGGTTCCACACTGGATTGAAAACCTGGTGTTCAAGACCCTTGGGTTATGTGTCTGTCTGATTTCAAGACAAGGTTATTACCTCTTTGCTTTGGTGAGACATTTGAAATCGTCTGTGTGAGGATGGTGACCTACCAGGAACAGTTGGCACAGTGTGAGCCTCCAAACATGGAATATTAAACCCCTATTACATTAGGTGGGTGGTACAAAGCTTCCCCAAGTTAAAGGAAAGTCCTGTTATTCTTAAAACCCATCACTTGAGTGGGATCTGCAGCCCACACGACTATCTGTGGAAAAGCACCTATCAGTTGTCATTAGCATTGCTCACAGTTTAACGGACACAGAAGTGACAGGCACTGAATAAAAGCATTTTTAAATACGTATCTTCTGCTTTAGTCAAGATTTATCGCAGAGATTATACATGATTGCTCCAGTTTTCCTTTAGAGAACCATCACTATGAATTAGGATCCAAGAGCCCCCTTCACACCAAATCTTTAGCTTGCAAGAGTTAATAATTCAATGAAATCATTTCTATATTTAAGAAGGGAGTAGATCTTAAGACAGATAGTGGACAGGGTGACTCACTGTGCTATTTCTCCTCCTTCCCTAACCCCTCTCCCTTCTTTTTCTTGGTTCATATACAGAGTTACTCGCAGGCTATAGCTGGCTGAAACATAAAAAAGACATAGAAAATAAGAAGATTTACTCTTGTTTATATTCCTCCATGCAATAGTCACTGCCTCAGTGAAAAACAAAGCTAAGGACTGAAAGGGTGTAGATTCGAATCTGTGCAGAGGGCATGACCCAGCTGTATCTTCAAATCTCTCTGCTGTAAGATGACTGCTGATGTACACAAGAAACAGGAGGAGGATGATCTTGTACCCTCACAGTCTGCTTTCTCCCATGCCATGGGAAAAAGCTATTATAAATAGAGTTTCAAAGAGCACAACTTATTGGTTGTACAACTTGTTTTCTGGGTACAGACCCATTCATAGATGTCAGATCTCCTTTTCTCTAAATTACATCTGCAATTTTGCTTGCACCACACTATGCCACAGAAAACTGAAAGCAAAGACACTCTTTAACAGAACTAATACCTTAACATTTTTTAGTTTGTTCTCTTCATATAAACTTCAGATAACTCTACATAAAACATTTAAGATGGTCCATTAAGATAAACAATGCAATTTACTTCAGTGAATTTTCAATAAGATCTGGCCAACTGAAGACCATATTACTGTGAACTTAAATAAAATACATTTTTCAGTATTAATATAGACCACTGACTCCCTAAACACAATTGTATATTTCTCCAAACCTGTACTTTAGGATATATCTTTCATTGGCCTCTCCTCTTGGAATTCCAAATCTGGTCCATGCTGAAGACAATTCTATGTTTCAAGGACAAAATTCTTCTATTTGATATTCTCACTCAGGTCTGTTCAAAAGAGTGGAACAATTAGCTTCATATATCTGTTGTGTTCCCTGTCCATAACTCACCTTTACACTTCATTTCAATACATTTTCCTTTAATTTCAGCTCTCATTCTAAAAGAGAGAAGTTCTCTTTTTATAGGATGCTTATTAATTTAGATATGCTGTCTGAAATTGCATGATAATTTTACTCTCTCTAAAATCTTCACCACAGTAAAAGCAAGAGTAGTCTTGCTTTTGGACTGTCATTGCCTGATTATGTATTAGTATAAAGGGTAAATGGATCATGAAGAACTGTGTGTTAATTGCTTCAGAAATCAATATGTTCAACTTGAATATCCCCAAGCAAAGACTGTCCTTTGCTGTGTCAAACCACAGATATTTTGTGCTTGCTTGTCTTCCCCCCAGCTCTGAACACACTACAGACTTATTCCCCTTCTATTCCATTTGTGGTTATGAGCACAGTATTCTGAAAGCTTAGATGAAATAAATATTGGGGTAAATGGACCCACTGGCACTAGAAGAGTTTGTGTGTTATTCCGACAAATCAGACACTTTAGCTCTAGACATGAGAATTAATTATTCTTAAAACAGTGCTTTTTAGTGCTGGACATTGAAAGCCTTACTTCTTCACACAGTTGTTACAGTGCTCACCAGGCAGCACTGCAGACAATACCTGCTGTGGGGGTTTTATTCCTGTTGTACCATTCTTCTCCACTGTAAAGACACTTGCCATTTTAAGTTCAAGTGGAAGAAAAGCAAATGCCAACATTTTGAGGCTTGTACTTTCACCAGAAGAGTTAATGATCACCAGAGTTACAGTATGTAACATATGCCTGGTTTAAGACTCATCCAGACACTGAATTAAGCTGACCTATTTTAAGTCATAATGGTATAATCAGCATTCTTGGGTTATTTCTTGCTTCTCCATGAAAGCCAAATGCTTTTTCCTTCCAAAGACTATGCAAACTTTAAAACCATGTATTTTTCCAAGTGTATCTTCATAGAGCAATGTGCTAGACACAAACTCATCATCAAAACAATCTCAAAAAAGCTGTTAGTCCCTTCAGTCACAGATGGCACATACTGCTCCAGATTCAAGTATTAGCTTTGGAGGTCACATTACAGGACAGCTTCTAAGGTATTGCTCCCATCTCTTGGACACCAGGATTTGGATAACTTTCACTCTGTTGTTCTTCCAATGTTCCTGGAAGCAATACACCTGCCCATGGCCATTGTAGGACATGAACATCATATGGTTCTCTATGCTTTCCAGCTGGCTGGGAGGAGATTGTCTCACCTCTTAAAGAAACCAAAACATACTGTGCTTCCCGCAGGGCACATGGATCCTTGTCCTGCCACGCTGTGTCCATGGCTACACCAAATCATTTCATCACAGTGGGCAGCTGAGCAAATGACAGTAACTTCAGGGGCTTTGTCAAACAGCTGGTTCACTCATGCACTTGACCAAATCACATATACTTCCTGGGATGAGGAAAAGTGAGTGCTCATATCAAATTATTTTAATCTCCATGTACAGGAATAAAAACTATGTGATACGCTGTTAAGCACAGGAGAACATTTATCATGCCATAACTGTAAATGCCATGTTGGTTTTGTATCACTGTGTGTCTCATTATTGGAGCAAATGAGGGTCGGGTGACATCGGCTGCCACATTCCAGCTGCTTTTTGAAGCGCCTCCACCTGTTGTTTTGCCCTTCTTGAACCCCAAGCAGTTACATTTAATGAATCCTTGCCATACCAGAAGAAGATCACTGTTGAACGGCTTCTGCCACACATACAGCGTTCTTATAATTTACATAATTTTCACTCAACAGCTCCTAGGGTTGGCCAGCAAGAAGCCTGCCCTCCCTGGGGTTCCTATGTGGCAACCAAAAAAAAGTAAATAAATAAAAGAGGAAGAGAAGAGAAACCAAGCATTCTCGGGTCCAAAATAACATCAAGAATGCATCCTGAGTGACTCCACCCTCTGTCCTCAAGTGGAAGAGGATGAGCCACGCTCTCTCTCTCCCTTCCTTACCCATAACTGAACAGTTGCTCCACAATTCCTTGGCTATAGTTCTCAGGAAAGTGTCCTTGGAAGACAATCAGTGACCACAGGCATTGACCCCCAGGCTGCTAGATACTGGCACCACAAGCCAGTCTGACCTTCAGGTCACCACTCTCTACTGCAGAACAGGATGGCACCTCGCTGGAGTTGGTCTACAGAGTGTGTACTGGGGCACAGCAATGGGGATTTGCCTCTATGCCAGCTGTACAGTAACATTTCAAGGACTTCTTAGTGAAAAGGATTTGTCTTCAAAGATACAGTTTGTTGAAGGTGAAACATCTTGTTTGGAGAACAGCTATGAAAAAACAAGCTTTGCAACCTTCTCATTGTGTTTCACCCATTTCATCCTACATCTACCCCAGCTGCAGCACATTTATATTTCTCCTTCGCTTCTCTGGCTATTGTTTTGTTACCATGTCTGTCACTGCAGCTTTCAACAGATGGCTGCTGCAATCTTCTTGCTGTAGAGTCCCATTAACTTCAACAATAACTTCAATAAATAACTTATTTCCCTTAAGATGCTCAAAGGCTTTCTTTTGGTTCCTTTCTTTTCTGTTTAAATCTGTCATTAGAATTTATGGCAAAACATCTGGACATTTTCCCGTCTCATTTTTTTTCTTCATGGTTCTGTTTTACTTCACACTGTAGCTCTTCTGTAGTTTTCATCTATTTATTTGTAACTTTAGTTAAAAGTCCATTTGGTTTTCCAACAAAACAAAGGTCACAGATTCATAGAGATGTCAGTTGGAGAGGAATTTTGGTGGTCTCTAGCCCAGCCCAACAACTGGAGCAACACTACCACCAGCGCTAGAGCAGGCCACCCACAACTTTGTCCAGTCATTCCACAAAAGCCTCCCCACAGGCCTTCCCTGTCATCTTGGCTAATGGGGTGCAGTGTTGCACATCCCTCCTAGTCTCCTCATTCCATCCCAACAACCACCTCCAGAGCTGCAGCAGCTTTGGCTGAAACCAAGAGCTGGGAAGCTCTGAGATTCATTCCCAGTAAACAGGGAAAGGCACCATCAGCTCTGTCCCAGGATAAGGGCCAAGAAGCACCAGGTATCCTCTGCCTGCCATGTGCAGAGTGTGCAGGCCTACAGCATCTGAGGAGATATGCAGCACCTTGCTATAAGGGACCACATGGTCCAAGTCACAGCAGAAAACCTCTACCAAAAGGACTTAGAGTTTCCATAGGACCTCACTCTGCTTTCTGTGATGGAAATGAGTGCCAGTTCCTTCTCCTAATAACTCCCTCAGGGGAAAAGATATTCCTCAGCAGGAATGGGGCTGGTTACAACCAGGGTCATCACTAGCAATCAGGGAATTTTGTGGCCATTCAGCTGATCACAGGTCCACCAGGAGTCAAGGAAAAGAGAAGACTGGGAAAGATGCACACACGAACATCCTCTGGACCCAAGCATTTACCCCAAAATACTGCAATCCTCAGAAGCTCTGAGGAGAAAAAAGGACAGAGTATAGGCAAGCAAGGCAAAGTCTGCAGTGGGACAGGACTCAGGAACAGCACTGTAAAGCACTGTCTATTTTTTTATATAGCCAGAAGAATTAAAACAGTCCTCCACAAATACTAACAGAAGGTATATACACTACTGCACAGATTGGTGATCCACAGAATACATTCACAAGGCCACTGTCCCAACACAACCACACAGCCTGCAGCAGTGTTAATAGGAGGGGCCCAAACAAACCCAGTGAAACTCATCAGTGACAGAATTTCTAGGGAAGTTAACAGTGTTATACTGAAGGCTGGCATGTTTTTGCAGAATGCTTTGCAAGCCATTTGCTTTGTTAAAGCCAACAAGCTCTGATAGCAGGGTAGCAACTATATAAAATGCGTGGAAGCCAGCCTAGTCATTTCAATAAAAGTGAAGCAAATAACACGTTGTGTAACGGAGAGCAAGAAAATTATTTCACCTATGCAAAAAATCAAGAAAGGCTCAGTGGGGATTGTAAGCATGAGCCCAGAAAAAAACTCGAAAACAACAATGAAACAAGCTCATTCCTGACACCATTCCAAAGGGAGCCGCTGAGATAAAAATGCACTGGGGAAAAAAGGTTTGGCCCTGTTGAAGTGTTTACATGGAAAGCGCAAACATTTTGATCAATAGCTAAGAGAATAATGTTGAAAAGGGAGGTGCAAATCAACTCCAAAAAGTGGGAATATCTCTTTTACTAAAGGAGGTGAATATTGCTGACCTTAAGAAATCAAACTTGAAGTTATTTCCAAAGAATATGTGAATCCCTAACAAGCAATTGTTTTAAATACTGTTTAAAACCACTGTCATGATACTGAAACTATATTAGTTTAATGTGAATCATTCTCAATTCATGATTATGTCAATTAAAGCTGCTCAAATAAAAAAAGATAAAGAATTAAGCTATACATTGGAGAAGGCTGGAAGAAGTCAGCTTCTGGAAAGCAGAAACAGGTTGATTAACATCCTTTTATGTAAAAACATTTTTGCCTGCTGGAGCAACCCGGGTCAGATTACAGAAGTAAACTGCCTGCTGAGATGCAAAGTGGGTTTTCATATATTTCTTTCTGGTTCTGGCCCAAAATTCAGAGGCTCTCAAGCAAGTTTCACAAAAGTGAGTTGTGCTGGGAAAATAAGAAGGGAAAGGCTGGCTGGAAGCTTCCAAAAAAGGACAAATTGATTAAGGGTTTTTGCCTAGTAGTGATCTGCACCTTAATTGTTTCAATGGTGCTTTATGGAGTTTATAAAGCTGTTACACAACTGCAAGCACAGTTACTCTTATGGATAGTGGGCTATGAATCTAAAGGAAATGGTTCACTTTAATCCCATGGCATTAATCTGAGTTTGGGCAGGAATGCCTTTTGATTCTTGGGATCCCTCCACCATTTCTACCAGATAAAACTGGAAACACTTTCTACAGTTAAACCCTTATGATTGCCATCATCCTTTTCCTCTGTTCATTCTTAAAACATCACTAGAAGAGCTTTTGGTGTGAGTAACAAAGCACAGTGTATTGCTGAACTCAAAATAATAGGATGTGATTTACCATGAAACGCAGACAACTTCAGATAACACTTACAAATTGCTTTCAAAGGGTTGGATTTCAGAGACTGGGGAAATTCATACCAGGAGGTACAGAGCAGAGTTTCCACTTGTATTTCCTCCTGCAAGACTCTTGTTTGCACACACCAAAAGCGCTCTGTGAACCAAACAAACACACCAGTGAACAGGGGTTCTCTTCCCCACTGCTCTAAAGCAACTCACTGCTGTCATCTCAGCTGATGAACAGCTCTTGCTTAGGTCTGTGATGAAACACACCGACCTGGGCTGACCACTGTCAGTAAAGAAGGGTATTGTGGTACTGCTAAAACAAAGCTGGAGAAGCAGACCCTCCTTTTCCACATTATTCAATTTGTCTGGACTGCTTGTAGGCAATTCCTGGGCATTTCTCAGAAGATGGTTCACTCCAGAAGCTGCTTCCCCAAAAGCAAGAGAGATGAGGTGACATCAGCAGTCATCTTTTTTCCTTACATTGTACCCTAAACACCCTCAGCAAGCCTGGAACCTCCAGGAACTCCCAGTATCCCTCATGCTACATATACCTCATTCACCTCCCATTTTCTGCTGGAAGCACATCACTACTCAGGGTAGGGGGGACAGGACACATACCGTTTCAGAGTATTTGACCTGAACATGCACACACAGAACAATAACTATGACCCAAGGTCACAGGGGGAGAAACTAAACTTGGAGATGGCACAATCTCCACCCAACATTTTCCAGAATTTTGTGGTAATTCTACTTTGTAGAAGTTTCATGTGTTCTTGAAATTTGTTTCCAATTTGGTTAAAAACAGCCAGTGAACAGAAAAGTTCAGCATTTTGAAATTTCCATCAAATGGTGAACTGCAGTCCTGGAGTCATCTGTGTGAATTGCTGCTTCACAGCCCAGGGCTCTGGAGTTGAGTGCCTGAGGAAACTGCTGGGCTGGGAGCTCCCAGGGTTCAGCCTCACACCAGCCTGCAGCCCTGACTGGAGGTGGGAGACAGCCATTTGGTTGTCCCAAAACCATTTTCTGTGGTGGACTGTGTTGTAGAAAGTTTTTATTTTAATCAAATTCCCTTTCTAATGTGAATAAAAAGCAAAAATGGCATTAGAAGCTTCTGGATCAATTCCAGTGGTGAAAGAGATTGCAAGCCTCAAACTATCTCTCTTTGAATTGTTAATATTGCCACTGAAAAACAAACAAGCAAAAAATCCCACCCTACCTATCAGTTTGTCTTGTTACACTATGATGGATACCCAATACCCCATCATGGTCTGTGTGGGGTTTACAATGCAGAACAGTTAGAGCCATATGCCCCTATCACTGTATAGCTAGAAATACTTGTTACTTGTGCCATTATCACTGGGGAGAAAGATCCAGACCATTTTTTAAAAATCTGCTTCAGGAGTCCTTATTGTTTGTTTTCCTTTGAATTCCTTTCACTGTGTTACTGCTAATTCTGTTATTTTTTTATGAACTACATTATTTTCAAAATGTGGACATTCCTCAAAACTACACAAAGCATCTTCCCTTTCAGGCATCACAAATTCCTTTAATCCAGCAACTCCCTTCCCTCAGACAAGCAGTTAAATGTCCCAGTTCTGCCAGAACCAAGGAATGAGCCAAGCAAAACACGGCAGAGGTGCCCATGAGGAGAAATTCGCCGAGTGCCCCCAGGAAACACAGAACAGGTGGATGCAACATTCCCAGATGAGACCATGCAGAAGAGGCAACATGGAGACATGGCAGCAGAGCAGGTGGTGCTGGAAGCCAGGCCAAAGCACAGTACCTTTAATTTAGAAGAGGAACAAAGGTGTCTCTCACTGACAAGGTCCTTAGGACTCTTGTCCTCCTTGCAAGTGATAAAGAACTGTAAGCCTGTAGAAGTTAGACACAGTTTAAAAGAGCCCAAGATGACAGAGGATATATCAGTATAAAGGTCAGTTTAGACAGAAAAATATTATTCTCAATTTAGCTACAAAGTTTTCCACTCAAAAAGCACAGCATAAAGCCTCCCACCTAACCCTTCTCTATTAAACATTTGGGTTGGAGTCTTTTGTCTGTATGCCAAGCAAAACAAACTCCAGGAACTGATTTTTTCATAAATCATGATAGCATCACTCTGCAGAAAAGCAAAGCAGCTTGGGAATTTCAGATCTTATCAAAACAACTGTGTCCAGAGATCAGTCCTGGGTAGAGACACAAAAGCCAAACCCAGCTCTGAAAACAGAGGTGGTGAGAGATTCATGGTCATAAATCATTGACACCAAAGCCTCATATTTTAAATGAGAGGCAATTGCAGCCACTATCTCAGGTTCACTTCACCTCTCAAACTGTAGATTGCACAGATCAATCTTATGAGGCATCCAGAGGAAAAGTGTCTGGTCTCAGTTTTAGATATGCTTTATACAGGGTTGACCAGAGAAGTCAAGGTGGACAATTTCTACAATGAACCTAATACTGTTTCTGTACAGCAAGTGTGTATTCCTAGTGAATTTATGGATACAGCCAGTGCAGTAACAGATTTCTGAGATTATGAAAGATGTGACAAAATGGGATTTCAGCTGCAAGTAGAAAAAATCTAGCTGCATTTTAAAAGACATTGAAGAAATTTAAGGGAAACATATTTCAGGTCAAACAAATTTTCATTCCAGTAATTTAAAACTACTTTTAATATCCGAGTCCCATTGAAGGACATTGCAAAACATAACATTTCCAACTAAAACATCCAAATATTTTATTTTCAGTGTCTGGAGGGATTTTCTTTCCTTGAATACCTAACAAAAGTTTTTTCCTAAACAAAACACCAAATAAACTTAGAAAATGCACATATCTGAGAATTACTGAATCTGCCAATTTTACCCTCTCTTTTCCAAAACCTTTCTTAAGGCTTTGAGTCCTATGACATCTGACTGCCTCACTACAAAGAACACTGAGCATCCCTCTTTTCCAGGAGGAGGAAATGAAAGAGGAGGCCCAGTAACATGGAAATAATTTGCTCAAGATCATCCAGCAAAAGCAAAACAGATTAGAGCACATAGCCAGTCCCATGTTAAGAAGAATTAGTCTTCACTGATCAAAAGGTTTTCCTTTACAATATGCAAAAACTTAGTGAAAGTAAGTCTCTTTTTTTTTTAATTTGGTGAACTTCATGCCATGTGTGCCAGTAGAGATCAGAGAGATAGGTTGGGAGTCCATATACCAGACATTCCTGTGGGTAAGGATTTCCAGAGGATCCTACAGTCCATGCAAGTCTGGGAAATAAAGAGAAGTTGGGATATACCAGCTGAATTTGCTAGAACAGTAATGGAACAGAAACAAACCATGATGCATACAGCTGAACTATTTTTTTAATTTAAGCCCATTTTCAAACTACTTCAAAAAATATTCCCTGCTCATTTCACAAAATGTGAAGTTTACTCTAAAATGACTCACTCTGTCACTGAGGGAGAAGGTAGGATCTGCCACATGTGTCAGAGAAGGCCTATGAGGTAATTTCATTCTCTCACCATATGAAAACAATTATTTCTTCACATAATGAAAATGTGAGGATGTAGGTGGTAATACCCAGTGGGACACAAAAATGAGAAAAAGCTCTGGTGGATTGCTAATCATGTTTTGAAAAAACCATTGCATTTCAATCATAGTGAATATTTCCATGTATGGAAAGTAGGTTTATCTCATTTGCAGCATCCGCATAACATTTGGCAATAACAGCTTAAGCCAGAATTCATATGTGTGTATCTCATTTCTGATGCTGACATTTCATGATGAGTTGAGCTACCCAGGAAATTCAGGTGCCATAAAGGGTAAGTATCCACACAGAGCATATCTTTTGCTTCCTCTGTGGTTTCATTACTCTCTGGTACTCTTCCAGATCATATGAAATACAATCTTGCTCACCAAGTTTTCTGGACCTTCAGCATTTGAATTAAGCACTCACAGATGTTCCCTTTACTCTCTACCCCTCTAAGCGTGATGGATCCCCTCACTGCAGGCTCTCTGCTGAGGTACAGTTGTTTCCTCACTTTGAAAGGAATTTCATAAAACATTTCAGTTTATCTGCAGAATTTTCCATCTGAGTGCTGTTATTTTTTGCATTGTCACCATGCACCAGAAGCCACTCATTTGCAAGGGCCTTACTATAAAGGAACTTATATTGATGAAATTTATACTGTCCCCACTGCAAGTTTTCAGGAGAACTGTGACAGAGCAGAACCCAGCATGTTTTACTTCCAATTACCTGAAGCTAACAGGAGGGAGGGGAAAAAGGAAGTCTAAAGGGAGAGGAACCAGGACTGAGGATTTGTCTGGTGAATTGGTAGGGTCAGTGCTGTAACTTTGCTGCCTGTGAAAGTGCCGCTGAGACAGACAGCTGAGGATCCCTGTAGCCGAGCTCTCAAAACAGTGAATTCTTCAAGCAGCATTTCACAACATCCAGTTTGAGAGCATCACTTTCCCAGGAGATACTTTGGGTTCCTGATTTTAGTCTTCAGAAACACACACAGCTAAACAAACAAACAACATGAATGTTACACCTGTTTTGACACTTGCACTGAGTGGAAGGTTATATATCCAGTAAGGGCTTGGTGGGCAGGGGTAGACTTCACCTCCCTGTGCTACTGAGATGGGACTCCTATGCTGCAAAAGAACTGCTACTTGAACTCCAGCACCAAAGAGTTTCTTGACCTTTGTAGGGCTGCTGGGGCTCTGACAGCCCCTGGAAAACTCCCAGGCCACAGCTCAGAGTAGCCTCTTGTGAAGCAGGAGAAATGTTACTATTTCACCAGGTTGCACCAGATAAGAGTTAAAAAGATCACAAGACTGGGTGGCCTCTGTAAGACCCATGTGTTGAGAAATATTGAGTCATTCTAGAATGTGTGTGCTGCTGCACAGAAAGCCCAAGAAGAAATAAACTCATGGCTTGTGTACATACACCAGTGTGCTTCAGGCTGCATTAGAGGGCAAGCATGACTAGAGACACAGCTGCGAGAGGAGCTCCATCCTCAACACCAGGGCTCAGTTTCACAGCAGTGGGCAAGTAACTCATTTGTTCTCCACTCCAGCACTGACTGGGGTGACACAGCTGGTAGAACCAAGGTCTTGTGCCCACTTTACAGCACAGGATAAGGTTTGCTGCTCTCCAGGGTTAAAGGGCCCCATTAGGGAGAGACCACAGTAACTCCCCACCACAGTAACTCAGCACAATCACTGGAGAGGCACAGCTGCCCAGACAGCCATCATCATCATCATCATCCCAACTCACCACCAGCACAGGGTAGAGCTGTGCTACAACTCCTTTAACACCCTGAATCTAAATCCAGTTCTGTGCTCAAAGAAGTAGCAGAGAATAACACCAGAAGTCAGTGCTACAAGCCCAAACCCCTCTGCTCCCTCAGACCAGCAGCATACCCCTCCAGCCACCAGCACCAGAGCAGACTGCCTGCAAAGCCTGCAAAGCCAGCAGTTAGGCTGTTCCATAAGCTGGGGCCTCACACTCCAGCTCAGTGCCAGCGGCAGAGAAAAGGCTGTCCTTTGGCTTTCCTCAGCAACAACAACAGTGATGTCCATACAGCTGTGGGAAATAGCAGAGGAGTAGAACTCCTGGGCTGGTTTTGCTACACATTTCCCTTCTCTCTGGCAGATGGATTTGAACTTTGCCTAACCTACACCTGCAAGTGCCCTGAAGGATGAAAGCACTCCAAGCCCTATCAGGCAGCAGGAACAGCCAGAGCATGGCTGGCATTGAGCATGGGCTCAGTACTGTAGCAGCAGAGTCACAAGAAGATGTGCTATTCATAAAAGTGTCGATTTGGGAATGCAGGTAAGTCAGCCAGATTTAAGAAAGCTTTGCTAAGGCAGCTAAAGACATGTCACCTCTGCAGGGTTTTTTAAAAAAATTTTAGGCACCTGTTCCAAATAGGAAACTGTTCCTAGAGGAAATATTTTTCAGAAGAGACTAAAAAGATTTTAACAACTCAACCTATTTTCTTCCAGTTCTTGGATACTTCCTAGTTTACTAACATTTTCCCCAACCCTGAGAATTCACACAGCCAAGGCAGAAAGCCAATGCAAATACTCCATCAGACCCTTCCAACTGCAAAATGTAATGAAAAGAGGAACTTTTGGGGGGTAAGCTCAGCTCATCTGCAATGGTGGTTTTTACTTGAAATGGGCCCAAGCCAAGTTTCCTTGCTCTCTACGTCCTTCTTTCAGGACTGTGCTGTCACAGGAGCCTGGGATTCCACACAGAGACCCAGTATTTCTGCAGATGGCCTGTTTTAGGAGGTGAAGCACCTCATAGGTACAACTTCCCCTTGCCTGAAGTAGTGATCAAACAGAAACCTTTGGGGCACAATTGCCCTTGTACTTGTGCCTGTTCTTTGTGAACTGACGTCAAATGTGCTACACATTTGTGTTGGCATAAATAGCAAGAGAGGAGAATCAATTCCTGTTCAGCCAAAGGCAGGTCACTTCCATCCCCTGGCCAAAAGTACTCTCAGGATAGCATACAATTTGGTCTATTGATTTTAATATATTGGCATTTCTTCCCAATGTGTGAACACACTATTTACAATTTCAGTAAGCCACTCTGGAAAACACTGTTATAAATCAGGATAAATAAAAGCTTGTCCTGTTTGCCTCCAGTGTTGGACATTGCTAGTGTGGGAGGTAGGTCAAATGGGGATATAAAAAAATCCCACCCCAAGCCTTCTTAGCTAATTCCTTAGCATTTCAGGTCAGCTTTAAATTAGTCACTTAAGAGGAGTCTAGTTCAGTGGAGGCATTTGAGTGTCTTTACTGATTCATTTACAGTAGTCATCAGTATTCCTTTCAAGTGGGCATCGCTCACACACTAAATCTCTCGGCAGGGAGACAAGCCTTGTTCATTTGCTCTCTTTGTGTCTTGCTTTAAACCAAAGAGTAAAGCAATAATCTAGCTCAAATGTGTATTCCGGATTGGCTTGGCTCTGTTGCAAAGGGTAAGCACAGAGCTCCTCTTCAATTAGCAGAAGAAGAGGCAAAACTGGAATTGCTGCATGAATTGCTTACAGTATTTGAGGAGACAGCAGAGGATACGGCTGCACTTTCCAAAGTAAAATGAATCACCTGTTGTCTGCCGGAGCTCATGCCAAGAATGGTCAGATTTGAGCTCAAGGGAGTCCTTTCCAGAGGACTTCAGCCAACAGCTGTTTCCCTTCAGCTCGATTGTGCTGAGAATATAGCCTCAAGTTCAAGCATGAAAAGAAAAAGTGGTACTAGATGCCAAAAGAAGTGTGAAGGCCAAATTTCCCAATAAAGTGGAAACATGGATTGTTGGATTATCTGCCCTACTTTTCTGCTCACAGACTATTCCCAGCTTAGTCTGGTGACCCTGTCACAAACACTGGGGTTGCAGGCAACCAGTGTGGAGCACTGGAAAGTTCCTGCTCCTTCCAGAACAAGTAAGAGGAGGATCTTGCTCGAGGATAAGTCTTATCAATAGATGTGTTCAACCTGATGCAGATATTTAAGCACTGTTAAAGTCCAGGGATGGATGGGAGAAGGCAATTTCCATAGTGGCAAGGGAGAAGACTAAAGTGAGGATGAGGCTGAGGATATATTATATGGGTGTCTGGCTCCATCACAGACTACATCTAGGCTTATTGTTATTGCTGACCTCCTGAAGGTATTATGGATGCCTGACCAGCCCACGCAGTTTTGGTGGAAGCTTGGTACTCTGCATCTTCACAGATCTGGAGTTTGGTCAGTTTAGTCACCTTTTTATGAAATGGGATTAATTCTTTTCTTCTCCATACCTGAGTTACTGTGAGAATAGCTGAGGAGCCCAGACCTTCCCCCACTTAAGGCCTCAGCAGCGAACTATATTCCTTGCACGGCCCTGCCTCAGTTTTAGCAACTATAAAAAAATACCACCCAGAGCCCCCATTGTACTTTCTAAATGGCAAGTCACTGCAGAGGAATAACACTTGAAACAATTTCCCTCACCACTTCACAAACATAAGATAGTTTTTTGTAGGATCTTAAAGGAAAAACATCATCATCAAAGTGGCTTATATCTCATTTCAAGAAACCTCCTCAACCTGTCTTCCGGGGTCTGGTGATTCCCAATATGGACAAGACAGCAGAAAGCGGCTATAAAATGTTCATTTCTGTGTTAAGACTGAAGACAATTTGCAAAGCCTCAATTCTTAAAAAGTTACTACTGATTCAAGAGAAAGGCATCTTTTCAATAGACTTTAAAATCAGGAAAGATCACTGATCAAGTCAGACTCCTGGTAAAACACAGGTCAATGATTTAATCCAGTGAAGCCAGTACCCTGCCCATGCATGCAAAATGAGTCTCCCAATTAGCACTGGTTAGAGCTTTCCAGTGCAGTATCAGAAAATGCTATTTCATTGGAAGTGAAATGTGTCAGTTCCAATTACCATTTCATTTTGAAAAAAAGTATCAGACTACAGATTTCCAGGACAGGCCAAATGTAAAATTTTGCTTTTCCCTTCTGTGATGGCTTTTTGTATAATTTCTTGGAGCAACGGGTATATAAACACATCGAAAAAATAATTGCTTTGATGAACATTCAGCTTTCACATTAAAATTAAATAAATATGTTTACTCTTCTCTTTGGACAAAATGGAAAACCTCATTCTCACAGAGCTATTAACAAACCAAATACAAGATCATACACAGAGAGTTAACAGGAAGACAAAAAGCCTTAGCAGATATATGGCAACATGCATGGAATGTTGCTCAATTTTATGCAGTCACACCATGTTTACACCCACATGACTAAAGGCAGTAAGGACAAAAGCTCGTTATGAGTCCCTCAAAATCTCTTAGAAAGAAACCCTTTGGTAAATGTGTGATTTTGAGCCAGAAAAAATATTTTCTCCCCTGTACTCATAATGGTGAGATGATGGGAAAGAAATGTCATTTTGGAGACATAAAAGAGTATTTAATCATTGAAAATTCTAATTAATTTACACACCCTATGTCACAAAGCCTTACTTACAAATATCAAATGATCTTCTAATTATTGAAACATCACAGTGCATTTTTAGGCATAATACCTACCAAAGATTTTCTCCTTTTTCCATTTTCTCATTTTCCCCCTCACAGTCTATAGCACCACAATTTTCCCCAGAGAGACTTCAAAGAATTTTAATTTAAAGAGGAGAAAGCAGAGATTTGAGGCGAGGAGGAATTACTATATTTGTATGGTCTTCCCTACCCTTGAATAAACAATATAAATAACCAAAAATCAAAACAAATCAAACAAGCTTAGTTATGAGGACTAGACACAAAGCGGAGAGAAATGCAAGATTTTGACCTGGGCTCCAATTTTGAAACCTGCATTGTGCATTAGGTGTCAATTTTAACACTTTTCTGCTGTGTATCAATTCAAAGTGCTCGCTTCCTCACTTTCAGCCATAGTAAGCCTGTCCCTACAAGAAATCCACAGTGCTTTTCTTCCTGAGCAGTTACTTTCTAGAATGCTGAACTCAAACATAAGGAGGACCCAGTGCTCTCCAATAGTGACACCGCTCTGGGGCAATGTTGCTGATGGTCCCAAGGACAAGCACATGGGAGACTGAAGGGAGCTGTGCATTACCAAGAGCTCTCAACTTTGAAACATGCTCTCTCGGTGTGAAACCAAATTTACATCACTGCAATATCCTTCAGTAGTTACATATTTTGTGTGTTTGGTACCAAATCAGGAGACGGTATAATGTGAACAACCAGCAATGTATTCCTCAGATGAGTGAAGCAACCTGTAGGACATGTGACAGCAGACCATATGAAGACTGACACCCAATTCACCATAAATCAAAAGAGACCCTACAGACACCTATCTCTGTTACCAGCACTGCCTGGAGGTAATTGTGGACCACACTTTGGAACTAACAGTGGAATGGATGCCTTTTAGACATTCTGAAAGTCTCAGCATGGAAAGGATTACAGTCTATACACCCAAATAAAAGCCCAAAGCTTCTTTGTCTGAAAGAGTAATTATCTGTCTGACTTCAGAATTTATGCTGTTACTCATTACTAGGGTATCTGAGACCATTCCTGTTTAAATCAGTGGAAACAGAAAAACCTCTGGTGGTGGTACTTTTTGAAACTCCCTAATTAATAGTTATACAAACACATACCTTGCATCCATAAAGATATTATTTTGTCTGAGAGCAGATGAGTATCCTTTGTTAATGTTTGCAATGACATTAAGGTCCAGTTCAAAACCTGTGCTTGTCTTAAGCTGAAGTAGCAACAATATAACATCAATTAATTTGGCAGTATAGGGAATGAGCTGCAGAGGGCCTACAAACACACAATGCACCAGTTTAAAATACTCATTTCTGTTTCTACATTTGCAAATGTCAGAACTGCACCATGTTCACCTTGATATTGCAAGGAAGTAAGGCAGGAACTCCTTACAAGGGATTATGAGAGCAAAAGGAAAGGGCAAACAATGAACTATGACAAAACCAGGCAGTATTGTCACCTCTGAACTTAGTGAAAAACACTCTGAGCTGCTTGTGATCATTCATGAACACCTAGAAAAGAAGGGAACTATAAGAAGGGGGCAGGCTGACACCTTCACCTGGAATGGGGACCTCTGCACTTTGTTTGGAAGCCTCTCTGACATTTATGCTACCTACAACTTTATTTCCAATCCCTCTACAAGATGATCTCTAAGCATCCCTTATACAAAGAGCTTAGAAATTTAGCAGCTGATACCTACTGCACCAAGTACAGCTCTTACCAGCACCAAGAGTCAAACCACTTGCTGTTCCACACTCCATTGTCATTAAGCATGTCCAGTGAAGGTGAGTGACATGGAAGGAACTGTGTGAAGGAAGGAACATGGCATGACTGTGGCAGAGGTAAGTATCAAACTGAACCCATCAAACACTGACCACAAGGAGACATGACTACAAGTTTTGGTGATCCCTCACGCACCTTGCAGAGAGTGCTTTGCTGTTGTGGGGGTCACTGGAAGCTTAGAGTGGACCAGGACAGTTTTTTCTCCTGCTTGAGCGGCCCCATGACTTGTTTATATGTGGAAACAGCTCCTATCCAGGAAAACCTGTTCTAGGCAGTGCAAAATGGGTCAGCTTGTTAACTGAGTGTTTTCTGCTTTCACAGCCACTTGTCACCACAGCAAATGCAATGAGAGATAGGAAAATCCTCAGATCTGTGGGAATGACCTCTCAAAAGCTAACTCAGTGACTTTTCCCAAAAATACAGAGCCTTGTTCTCCTCTGAGTTACACCCATGTAACCCATCTGACATTTCTTCTACATTCACTTCTAACACAGTGAGGCAACTAATAAGCTCATTAACTGCTGAACTCTGACTTGTCACAAAATTATTGAAAAAAAAAAGGAAGTTTTTCACACAAGAAATGTGAGCTGGTCTGCAAGTGTCAGGCAGCAGAAACCACATGGCTTCTCCCTGAGGGAAGGTAAGCCAGGAGGGATCTCACAACCATGCTCATCATCCCACAACACCAAGCATAGACCTGGAAATTGCAGACAGGTCCAACCAAGAGTCCTGTCCATGAGGCAATAGCAATATCACAGTGATGAGGTAGATGCCAGATAAAGCAGGGAAGTCAGTCCTCAGGTCATGCTTAAAAATCAGGTCCAGTGACAGCCAGGGAGATCCACAGTAACACAGCAGAGTTGAAGTCACAGCAGGAAGCCAGTCTGCTGGTTAGGGACTAGATCAAGTTATTCTACAGTAGTGGCTGCAGAATAGCACTCCTCTAACATTGCTCTGACACAGAGAGGTTGAAGGCTCAGGAATGAGCTTAAATAGAGCCCTGGGGCCCATGTCATAGGCCCCAGGTGAGGTTGGTCATAGACTCAAGGCCATTAAGGGCCATTAGTACTCTCAGTGGTCTGACAGTAAAAAATACAGATTGGGGTTTTCTTTAATGTTTATGAATTACTTAGGGCTTGACACAAGGACCTATTCAAATCAATGCAAAGATCCATTCAGTCCTCAAGGAATCCCAACAGAGAAATTAAAATGAACATGAAGACGCAATAAAATGTACAGGTGCTCCTTAAGTCAGCCCTACCTGGTTGGAGTTGAGATGCTGTGGGTGATCAGGTGAGGAAGTTTATGTCATTCCCACATCTGATTGACAGATTAAACATTTCTGAGAATTATTCAAGCCTTTTTACACAGAATTACTGAGCAAATTCTTGGTAACATATGTAGTACTACATATGCACTGTACCAACATGGGTAGTAAAGAAATAATCTCACACACCAACTCTTGGAGTCACTTACAAACAGAATGAGTGTGTTGGCTCATCCTTGTTTGAAAGCAAAAATAAATATGTGTTATCTTTTTTGTGAGTATTACTGTCATCAGTGATTAATTGGAATAATGAGGCATGACAGTGAGCTAGCAGAGGTTCCTAAAGATGAAAGGTATATCACACCACAGAGAGAAAACCACTAGCCCTTACAAAAGTCATTCCCCATCTCTAGGGAAAATAAAAGCAGCACAATTAGAGGCATACAGTAGACATTATCTCCTCCCAAATGTAATTGTGAAGTATGAAAAAATGGTATTTCACCCAGTGATTATGAAACATTCTGGTCTGACACAGTGGAGATGGTTTTAGCAGCCTTGATCTGGTATAGCATTTAATATAACATAGTGGCTTAAGGGCACTTAAAGACTATCTGTGGGGTACATGAACATAAATTTCATCATATTTACACAGGTAAGGGTATGTAGAGATAAGATCCTTCTTTTCCAATTGCATGGATCTGCTTCCTCCTTCCAAAGCATATGCTTACTGTACAAGTTTCTCTCTGGGCTCTGTTCTTTATAAGTGACATTACATTCATACCCAATTGTTCTAAGGAAAAAATAAGTAAAACATCTAAAATATACATGAATGATCTTGTTCCCCAGCAGCGTGTGATGTTCAAAAGGACTCAGAAACACAGACATCAAACCCACGACTTTCCTTTGCAGCTGATTGCATAATTCCTCTAATGTCCCACCATAAAATTCCCTTCTTTCCTTGGGCCCTGTTGAATTCCTGTGTTTCACAGGGGAATGATGTCTTTTGTGGAAGAAAATATTTCCTCCTGCTACTTCTACATTTGCCACCTTCAAATGTCTAAGTATTGAGGAGGAAAGATAAATAAGAGCATGCAATTTATTTTCCTTAGCTAGACAGAAAGCTTGGTCTGAATGAAAGATTAGGGCTCCAGATGCTCTTAAAAATCATCACTCACTGCTTTTAATGGACATGCAGCTCTTTTTTAAAAGGAATTGTTTCCAAAAAGTCCTTTAACTGTGGGTTAAACCTTGAAAACTTAAATCTTAAATATGAACATCTTCTCAAAACTTCCTCTTACCCTTTTAAATGGGTTTGACACTCTCCAACTCCACCACCTGCCCTCTTTGCTGACTTCTGCTGCTGGGTGTAATTTAATTTTTCAGCAACACCTGGTGCTGGCCAGTGAGAATACACAGACTCTGTTGGCACTGCTTAGGGAAGGCTTGCAAAGAGAGGACTGTCCACATGAATGTCAACAGCAGCTACACATCAACCCACACCTTTGTGTTTCTGTCTGTACTATCTCCATCTATCAATTAAAATTGCTGAGTTTTGTGCTGGAAGTCCAAATCTTGGAGGAAGATTGTGCGAGCTACCAAAGATAAAGAAATCTTGAAAGCTGAGTGCTACCTACCTTCTTCTTATATAATTGTATCAAGAAAGGTTTCATAGGGAGAGCCTGACTCACTTCTCACACTTGCTAATTAAACTTTGTATCAGCAGTAATTCAGTGTAAACACTTCCCGCTTAAAATGTCCAAAGACCCAGTAAAGCCCTCTGTAAGAAAATTACTGAGAGTATCTTCCAGGAATGGACTCAGTAACATTCTCACAAATAAAAAGGAATGGCCAAAACCAAGGATGGCTTCTTCCGAGTTCGGTCCAAAGCCTAGAAATTTGATACGTACCTGGTCCTAAGAAACCCAGGTTACATGCTCAGTTTGGGCTCCTGAGGGCATGGGCTGTACAGCCTTTGTCTTCTTCACCTCCCGCAACTGCCAGCACCACTGTCTGATGGGCTTGTTACAGCTGTCCTCATGCTGTACAGGGAACAGAACACAAGAGGTGTCAGGTTAACCCTGGAGTGAAACGAGAATTATAATCCAAAATACTGGTATGAGATGGAGAACCATTTCCTGTAATGTCACAGAACTATTTTGAGGAGCCAAATGTTGAGGAGGCAGAAAGGACACAATCACTGTGCCTTTACAGTTTAGCCATCTGCTGTCCCCCTGGCCAGGTGGCTTCAATGGCCTGGGCACACTCAAAAAATGCCGTATCTCTTCCTCCCACCTTTTAAGCAGTTCAGCCCTGCCGGAGCCCCCATGGCAGGGCACCCACAAACAAAAGGAATTTGTCCCTACAGCTGCTTAGACCTAGAGACAGCCCAGCCTAAAACAGCTCATGAGATCCTGGGTTTGCCTCTTACAGAAAACTCTCCCTGCCTTTTGCTTTGCCATGTGAAAAGAGCAGATGCACCTTCACATGATCACAGCAAGTGGTGGATCCCAGGAGGTGTTTTACATCAGCACAGTCTGCCCATGAATGAGGCTGAGTACGGTATCAGAATAACAGATGTGATGTCAGATGTGCTGCAGCCATAATTAATCAGCTATAATTATTGTCCAGATACATTCACACCTCATTTGGCCAGCAGTACCAGGAGCATGAGAGGACTCCCTTAGCACATAGTCAGCATTATTTTATTGTTAGGGATGAAATAAAGCATAATAAAGCAAGGGAGTATTTGCAAGGAAGAGCCCGAGATTTGGAGAGAGTTAGAGTTTTGTTTTCAGCTTTACCACAGACCTCATCTGTGACTTGGAGTCAACCACTTCATTTTTATCCTTTACAATGGGAATTCTCCCTTCTCTTGTTACTCTTATCAGTTTAGGGAAGAATCTCTGACAGTATGCAGGCATCTAGCAGCCATGACACAGACATCTTAAACCAATTAAGGGCTTTGAGATGTTTCTGTAATTGTAAGGAAAAAATCTGCTTTGATAGATGAATTAATTTGTTCTGTGTCATAAACACAACTGCTTGCACAACAATAAGTGAGATTGGTTTTTCTTAGATATTTTATACAGAAAAATATCAAGTTAGTATGCTGGAAACTAGAAAGATCTACTGATGAAGCACCCCCAACAGCAGCTACAAGCTACAAGCAGATACAGACTAAGAACATCCTTCTGAAGGACCTCATTTCCTCTCCTGGAGTTACTCATCTCCTATACTGAGCCATGGGGATCGGATGTTGGGGCAGTGTGGGAAAACCTGAGGCCATGGAGCCTCCCTTCAGAGAACAGTAGATATCACTCAAATATTTTGCTAATGTTAAACCCAAGAAGGCCCTACTGTCTCAGCTGAATGAGAGGGTTGGTCCTATACAAAGGATGTCTTTACCAACATGCTCCACAACTGAGTTAGAATTAAAATAAAACCGTCTGAGCTCTTGCTGATATTTTCAGCAGCAAAATCCCACAGTCTGTCCTTAATTATCAAGACAAGTTCATCTTCATTAGGTTTTGAAAAGAGACAAGTATTTACTGTGTGCTGTTACAGCTAACCACCACCACAGCACTGCTGAATGTGTAGGTTCTGACTCTGGAGAACATTTTCATTTGAGCAATGCACAGGGGTTCTCTATGAAATAAACCCCTGTAACTCCAAATAACTCTTTGTTAACTTCAAAGCCCTGGCAAGAGCTTTGATGCTCACAAGACGCACTGAGACCTGGCAGCTGGGACTATCAGGCTGACAAAGAAACCTCCCGGACACACTTAGCATATAAACAAGAAAGGTCAGATCATTCTCCTGTGGAATATGATACTGATACCACTTATCCATGGGGTAACTATTCAGTTACATGGACTGGCATGACCCAATCTCTGTGCAGGAGAGGGAAGAGAGCTGTACGCACCAAATTCTTCTTTTGTAGACCTTGCAAAGCAAAGCCTGATTGATAGTGTGGCTTTCTAGTAACAGAGCATAGAAAATACATTTGGCTATGCCCTTCACTGAAAAGGTTAACATAGCCCTTTGCCCTCCTGAGAGAGTTATCAACAACTCAGGGCCCTGGCTCAGCTAAACCAGCAGCTGGCAAAAGCCGCAGTAGAGGAGAAAAGCAATGGTGAGCTGCTCCTCCAAGGATGATGTCTCTCAGGAACATTTCACAACAGAACGAGGACAACCAAAAAGACTGCCTCATCCTTTTGTCATTGCCTGCATTATCCACTGCTGTTCCAGGGCGCAGCAGTATGCTGCTCTCCCCCATGCTGCACTCCCCTACTTTGCAAGGAACTGGTGCAGTTTACTGGGGGAACTCAGATAAGAGTGGGTTCCATGGGGAAGCTGAGTCACACAGAGGTGAGGGAGCCAGCAGGCCTGTAACACAAACACATCTCTGGATTATCAAAGGGAAAAAATGTGAAGGACATATTGCAAAATGTGCCTCTCACAGACAGACATGGAGTCACTGATAAACAATCCTCAAACATTGTTGTTCAAATAACATTTGAATCATTCTCTGACTCAGTGATCAATGAGTGATGGGTGACAGAAAGAACAACAGTTAGCTAAGATTAAAGAAAGAAGTGAGCTAAGTGTGGCATTCCCAGCTTAGCCTTTGGTGAGCTGGGTCAGAAAATTACTGAAAAAGTCACTGCTCTGGACAAATCCTCTCTAAAGCTGTAATCATGGAGCTTACATGAGAAAATGTTCATCAGCTGCTTTGCAGACAATGGCAATTCTTAGAGGAGGATAGCATTTATAGCTTTGGCCAGTTTCTCCTAATCTTCAAGTGTTTCTCTAGTACTTTTCTATTTTCTTGCTCTTGATTAATGAGCACTGAGAATCTCAAAATAGCTGTCAGAATCAAATTACATCTGCTTCAAAAGCAGGGGAAATATACACAAATGAAGAGAAAACTTAGCTAAACATTGCATAGGTATTATTTAGGACTTTGCTTGAGGAATTGTTTCTTCAATGAGTTAAAAGTGAAATAAAAAAAGTTGCTGTCCTATGGGGAAATCCACACAACTGTTGGCTCAGAGAAGTGTCTTCCCATTTGTCCAACAGAAAAAATGAAAGTTTTTCAGTAAATGACTAAAGACATATGAATGTCCATGACAGGAATTACCCCTTTCCATAGCTGCCCAAAATGATCAAGGCATAACCATATAGTTTTCTCATTTTTCAGAAGTAGTCTTAGTCACACTGTTTCACCCCAGGCAAGTAAATCTGCAAGATTTTTAATTATAAAAAGCCCAACAGTACCACATACCCTCAACCAAACCCAGCACAAGTTTAAAGAACCCTCCTGATGAACTTTGGTATCTATCCCTTGAGCTAAACAAAAGCTGCCAATTTTTGGAAACACTGAATAGAACCACTCTCCTGATTTACATTGTAAGACACTATGAGGTTTAAAAATTACTTGTGTGATTAAAAGGGCTGCAAGACCATGTGCTGTATGTTTGGCCAAAGTAGCACCAGAAGTCAGTGGCACAGCAGGAATTCAACCTCTGAGCTCCTGTCCAGCGTGCTATTTTCCTGAAAACCTTACCTCCCTGCCAGGGCAAAGTCCAGAAGATACCCAAGGGAATTGTGGCCGCACAGGTCAGCCCAGGAACATCACCAGCCACTGCTGGCACAAAGTCTGTGGTGATGTGAAGGACAATACCGTGCTCACACCTTGGGAATGTCTCCAAGGCACCTGCAGAGAGCCTTCCAACAAGGCCTTCATCCAGGTGGTCCAGGGAAATAACAAACTCCATTTTATGGTGAAAAATATTTATTTTTCCTGGTGCTACTGTGAAGTGACAGAAAAGCTATTCACACCTCACAACACCTTACAGTACCAGTGTGATCAAAAGCAACAGTGTCTGCGACAAGGTGCCACCCTTTTGTGTAGCTTTACTTTTGAGAGGGACAGTGAAGAGGAAATCGTGAGCATTTGAGGCTTAAAGAACCATACAGCTTGAAAATGCTTAGTGAGGAAAGTGTTCCTGGGGTGAAGCCCCATACAGGGCTCAGCAGACATGGTGCTTTCCCAGCTGCAGCAGCAGACTCACAGCTGAGCAATCACTCAATCTCTCTGTGCTAAGACTGGGCTGAGGTGAGAGGAGTGGGAGGTGAGCTCATTTCCCCTTCTCTCCATTTCCCCTCCATGCACTCATAAGAGGTGAGGTGAGGATAAGCTGATGAACGCATACAGAGTGCTCAGATCCTGCAGAGATAAGCACCAAAAAGGTCCCACAGACACAAGAGAAGCAGGATGCCAGCGGCAGCTGCTAGACCTGAGCATGCATCCAGACCCCTGCAAGAGCTCACCATGGCTTTTAAAGGAGCTGTTCTCTTGGGGCTGATTTGTTTATTCCCAATCCAATATCTTATCTTTACATCGCAAAGTTTATTTCTGAACATGTCAACACACTTCTGAAAAGGTCAGACATATGAGGGCATGCACCCGTGATGGTGCACAGGGAGGCACAGACACAGCTGCATTCCTGGAAATTACAATTTGAAGGGTTTTCACAGGAAAGTCTGACACAGCAGCTGGGTTGGCAGACACATGTAGGCGAGCCATCATCTTCCCCCTTTTGTTATCACTTGCGTTTCATTTCTGTGCTTTGCATGAAAATCTGAAGGTTGCTTCTAAGTATAGGTTCTGCTGGCTTTGTTTGAAAGCTTGCCACAGCTCTCAGACATGATAACACCAGCAGGGTGCTAGCTGAACTATATTTATCAATGTGTTTCATAAAGGAAAAACTTAAGTGCATTTGAGAAGTTGAGGTCTTTCCTTTTCTTCCTTTCTTTTCCTTGGAGCAGACAGCTTAGCTGTCACCCTGACAAGTAAGACAATAAAAGAGGAGACCTCTTTACAGGCAACAATGGTTTGGATAAGCAGCTTGTGTTTAAATGAGACTTGAGAAACATTAACAATTCAGTTTTTTCTCTCTTTTTTTTTAATTTCTAAACAAACAAAGAAGAAATTCAGTTGGTTGTTCTCATTCTTCAGCCCGAAGCTCAATTGTGACACCCCATCAAAGCCAACTGATGGGTGGGGATTGGTGTCTGCTCCCACTGGGAGCAGTGACAGTACCCAACCAACCCTTTTAAACACAGCACTGCAATTAGATTTGTTTAAAATAGCAAGCCAGTGAAAACAGCCTTTAGAACAAGTGGCACACTTTTCCAGGTGACAAACACACCCCAGTTAGGCCATAGGTCCTGTGAGGCACCTCGAGATGGCCCACAGCCACATGCCTGCTCCTTGCCTTGCAAGCCCTTCCATAGCAGGGATGGCTCTTTCCAGGGCTGTGTAATCACTTGGTCCCCATGTTCCCAGCCTTACTAAGAAAGGTAGTGAGGAGATCAACATAAGAATCCCCAGTGCCACCATTTCCTCCATTAATGCACAGTTCTGCCGCACTCTAGGTATCCAGGGGAGCAGCATCACAAAAGGCTGGAGGAAGCAGCATTGGTGTAGCTCTGCTCTGGGTCTTCAGGCACAGAAGCAGGACACTCCACCCCTCACTCCAGAAAACCAGGGTAAAATTAACACCACAGGTCTTTCCTACCACACCTCTACTTGGCAGCCATGTCTCACCAGGAGGGCAGGATTGGAACAGGAAAGACTCTCCCTGGGAGAGGTGACAGATAAGAGAGTGCTGAAATGCAGGCATTCAACTTGTCTGGTACGTCAGCATGTCAAGGCTACAGCAGTGATGAAATGTCTGCAAAGGGGCTGGTGAGAGGAGCTGCCTTTGGCACTCTGCACTGTGGTGCTGGTGTCTTATCCAGAGCTACCAAATGCTTTCTGGCAGGGGATAACCGAGGGTGTCCATGTTTGCTGTCCAGAGAGTGTGGGAACCCACCTTGGAGCCTGCCACCGAGTTTCAAGCAACCATTCTCGGAATTGCCAGGTATTTTGATGCATGTTTAACATTAGATTCAGCAAATGTGCAAGGAAATAAATCCCAGTTACATGAGGGCATCTAATTGCAAGCATAAACATTTGTTTCATTAGCCTTGGAATTTCTTTGTTCCATGTGATAACAAAATTAACCCCATCCATTGAAAGGAACAATGCAGAAACACTAGAAAATTAGGAATTTTTTCGCAATATTCTGATTCACCATTGAGGAAAAAATCCCTCGAAAGTTCAAATATTTGATAAATCACAGATTAACCACTGAACCATCTGTGGAAAATTTTAAAGATGTACCTATGAAAACATTCATGGTTATGCAGAAACAGATCATTCACAATTTCAAACCATTTACAAGCTGTACATAGAGGGATTAACTTGGCAGAAGGGAAGGGTCTGGATGGAACCCAGCACTGTGTGGGCAGGAAATGTACCATGGCTCTTCATCTGAAGCTGATGTTAGTGCACTAGCACCTTTTTTTTTTCCCACTTTCCACCTCTCATTCACAAGGGCAGGCTTTGCTGGCCCACCTGGCTGGCCCTGCCATCCCAGCCACACCAGCAGTGCTGAATGCTGCCGGTGGAAAAGCACATACTATGATACAAGATGCTTCATAAATGCCGGACATGGGCTGATGCTCACGGGGTTTGTGCTCCATGTGAAGATAGAGAAGGGGTCCATGGACCCCACAGTGACACAAATGATGACAACGGGAGTAGTATAAACTGGCCCCAGATCACAGTCAGTCACACTACATGCCTCTAAGTCGTGTTTTAAATTGCAGACTGAAAAGTTAAAAAATCACAAGGAAAATGCGATATCTTAAACTTGATGAATCTCCACTTGAAGTCAAAGTTGACAAACCCACTAGAAATACAAAAACATATACACATGATTTTCTTTATATACAGCTAAAAATACTCTTGATTTCAATGCAAGTATTCAGCTGTCATAAAATCATTTAGAGGGCCACAGATTTATTCTGCTGAATGCTGTTTCACCTCATTATGTTTCACCTCTCAAATGATCACCTCTAAAAATGGGAGAAAATTATTTCTGCATATTTTTATCCCTCTAGAGTATAGGCATTTGATAAATACATACTGTCTTTCTATGATCAATGACAGCTCACCCCCTTTTAAAGTAATCCCTATCCCCCAGTCCCCAGTTTCTAAGCATAGCACACACCCTCAGATGTTTAAAGAGTGAGACTCAATGTTTGCCATCATTTCAGACTTATCTTTGGCAAACAAGCAATTGACTCCAGTATAATCCCCAAAAGGAATATATCTGTCCTTCCAAAATCCACATTCAGCCTGGCTGCCATTGTACTAAGAAATTCAGGTCCAAATCACATGGTAGCAATCTTTAAAACTACAATTTAACCTTGAGTTCACTCTCAGTTTATCTTTCAGAGGATCCTCTAGAATTACTACAAAAGTTTTAACACCAAAAAGAAACAAGCAAAAATAAGGTAAATGGTTCTTCTCCACAACTAGAAAATCTGTAAACTGCAGCATTCTAAATGCTGAGAGGGTGTGAGGGAGGATGACTATACATGTATATAAATCTGTCTATCTGTATCTATCCAGGTATAAAATCCCTCTCAACTCCAGCTCAACTACATGACTGCAAAGAAATCGTTTTACCTACTTTTGCCTGTCACTGCTTGCAGAAAGTGGGGAAAACAGAGCTTGCTTGCAACCAAATTGATATCATTTGGGATTAATTCAGCAGCATATTTAGACTGTTTAAAAGACAGTATAAATTAAGAGAAGTCCTGCTCAAAAGAGCTCTCTACATCCATGCCTCCAGAGACACTGGGTAGGTGGGAAAAACAAAATAGGGCATGGGAAGAATGAATGAAAACACAATAAAAGGACAAAGCTGCAGTAACTGTTACAGCACATCATTAAAATTAAATGATAAACAGATTTTAGCCTCAGAGGGTGTCATTAAGCTCCACCCAGTTTAATGGCTATAGTTGTTTCCATAGCAACAAATTATTTTCAATAAAAAGTTAAAAACTCAAAACCAATAAAGCCAAGCAAAGATGGAGCACGTACAAGATATGGGATGGGATTATAAAAGTTTTATCTCTTCTTGTTGGGTATAACCTGCATAATTCACCTGTGCTTCTGCTGCTCATGTGTATTGCGGTAATGGCTGTAGAATTTTACAGCCTACTCACAGCTTGGCAAATTCTCTATTGATTTGTCTCTTGCAAACACATCAAGGGGAAATGTGAAAGTGTTAAATCAGAAAGACATCTCACCTCACAAGCTGTAGCCATGTGGAAAAATGACCTTAAGCTAAACAGGATTGTGGGATGTGCCTCTTTTTGCAGATCGTTTTGTACTGGATTGGTGTCTACACTCGGTCTTGGTCAAACAAAACAATCACCAACAGAGATCTCATCTGCTTGGGGTGAGGTTAAGATGCTGTTGACTGTGAAGTTTACTGCAAGCCTCAGAGGAACAGAGCCAGGAGGGTCCAGGACATCTGTTTCTGTGCTTTCAGCAGTACAAAACAGAAGATTCGCCACAGGGTATTGGCAATTCAGCTTGTTAAGCATCATCAGCGATTCACATCACAATAACCTCTTGGTGGGAACGAGAAAACTGCAGTGGCCTAGAAACTATGCCCTACACCATCAGGTAAGGTCCTCCACAAGGTATGCAAAAACTAATTACTGGCAATATTCTGCTTCAGCAAGAATTGGTTTGCTCACTTTTAAACATGATGGCTTCAGGAAATTTTGAGCTTAGATTTGTTAGATTGCTCTGAAAGTTGCCTTCAAGACACATGCTCACAATACATGGGATAAATCCACTGACTCTTGGGTCTATGAAAGGGGAAGACTCAGAACTTAATACCCAGATTTTTTTTACCCATATAAAAAGTATGTGTGTGCTTTGCATCCTTCCAGCAGGAGTCTTACTGGGCACCTCTCCTGAAAGGATCATGTTTGCTTCCCAGCAACCGTTTCAGAAGCGGAGGGCAAAGCACAGCTCTCAGAATAGCAGAGTGTTAGTACTTTCATCACTGCAATCAGCCTGCAATCACTTTCATCACCCCAGTGCCACAGAGTGGGTCTTCAAGCAACAATGATTCCCAAAGTTCAAAGACCATTTAGATACAGCATTCTCATCTCAGAAAATGTTAGTGCTGGAGCCAGGACAATACTGAAGACTCAACACCCCTAGCAAAGGCAGTGCAATGGAATTTGAGTGTATTCAGTGCTTGGTAGGATCAATCCTCGGCACAGTGATGTTGTAGGGAAGAAAAATTATAAAGTCTACATGAGCAAATGGCTCAGTGCTTAGAAGTGGCCTGGAGAAGTGGAATGTAAGTGGCTAGACTGTTAAAATATTCCCTGTTACACTTCTGGCTTCTGCAACTACCTCTCTCAAACATGATCTCTGAGTCAGAACAGATACATGAATATCCCCAAAATGCAGTTTCTCCACAGTCTTCCTATCCCATGTGTCAAAAACATAACATCGGTGGGGACTTTTTCCTTGTAGTTTCCTCAGCAGTCAGTGCTGCTCACGGATGCAGTCAGGCTTCAAGTGTGATGCAAGACCTCAGAGTTTTTCCAGGATCTTCCAGAGTCATCTGCTGGAAAAGTTGATGCCTTACTTCTGAGTTCACACAGACAAGGCTGTATGGCCTAAATTTGGGCTCCAAATACAATTATAGTCAGACAAATAATGGACCATTTGGGAAAGCTGGTAAAAAACCCTGAAAACTGAAGAAGAAGGAAAAAAATTAACCTGAAACTTCAGTCCGTTTTTTCCTTCTGTATAAAATATCTTGTTTGATGAGACTTTGGTTTGTTCTCTGGTTATGGAAAACCATTGTTTATTTATCAACTTGAAGATGGGAGGGGGGCAATGTTAATTTTATAAAAATGACCCTGGTCTCTTCTGATACTATTCTGTGATCATGCACATGGGAAATGATAGTTGTATGTCCCAGTTTTCTTAGACAGAAAAAACACTACGGGCTTCAGGAAGGAAATGTAATTTTTTTAATGACCTGATTTAATAGATAAATGTTTCTTGAGAATCTCATTAAAAAAAACAGAAACAGCAGCAGGTCAAAGCAGCCATCTGCAAAGTAAATATAACAGGTCAGATCCTTCATAAAATAGATGCAACTTCTGTAATTTCAGAAGACCGACCCTGCATTTGCAAGAGCCGCAGGGCAGAGTCCTGCCTGCCTCTCATGTGATCCATACAAGCTCCCTGCTGATTTCCCTGTGACTGCAAAATACCCAGCCAGGTGGAATCTGGGCTTTCTGTATTTGCCTAGAAGGGAAAGCAGTTCTTGTAAACCTACCTAGTGAGCGACAGCTGCTGGATTGTGATCATCTAACCATCACCCAGAGATAAATCTGTTACTCTCTAAAGCATCAGACAAACTCCTCCTGCTTGTTGGGAGGATGAAAGGAGCTTCCCTTTCCCTGAATGTGGTTGTCTGTGCTGTGTTAGTCCTCATGGCAGGACTGGTCACCATTGGGTGTTGAGATACACTGAGCCCACAGGCAGCTCAAGTGAGGCTCCTCCATCTCAAAAGTACTGGAGGACCATGCTGGAGCTGTGATGCAGAGATCTAGCCTGAGAGTAGACTTTGCCATGAAAGACTGAGACACAGGTATTACTGAATCCCTTAGTCTTTTCAGTGTTCATCATCACCATTCAGGCAATAGCTGTCCTGCTGCTGCCCATGAAGCTGTCGAAATGCCCTTGTTGTCCCTCATAACCTTCACCAGCTCTAATTCCAGAAAAGATGGAGCCTGCCTGCTTCAATCCCTTCAAGCCCAGGATACTTCTATGTGCTTCTATATTTCTCCTCAATGTCCTGTCCCCTTTTCCAACTATTCTCAGTGCTGGTTTTGTTCACTAAACTGAGTGAGGAGTTCCCCATTCAGCCAAAATGACATCATGCCATACCAACTCATTTTCTTGCACATAAGCAACGGACCATGCATCCCAGGGCAGCCCAAAATAGTCTGCAGTACTGGTGGTTTTCCTGGGTATGCTTCTCCACTGGTTAAAAGCCATCACTGTGTCTGTGCTAAGGAGCAATCACCGGTTGTGTTTGCTCTCACAGAAGAAAAGCTTTCCCTCCAGGCAGGAAGAGTTCAAGTTTCTCTGTGAACTATTCTCTCCTAAAAACAGTATCAATATGGCAGCCCCATGGACATAACATAGTCCCCACTTTGAGAACCCTCCATCCCTAAGCAGGGAAAAATCTCTGCTTCCTTTCTTGCCAGAAGACTGGTAAAACTTTAATTCATTTACGGGAAAGGCAATGCAGTTGTATTCTGTTGAATCATATCAGAGAGTCATAAAACACCAAGTTGGAAGAGGACCTCAAGGATCATCTGGTCCAACCTTTCTTGGCAAAACCACAGTCTAGACAAGATGGTCCAGCACCCTGTCCAGCTGCATCTTACAAGTGTCCAACACTGGGGAATCCACCACTTCCCCGGGGAGATCATTCCAAAGGCTGAGTGTGCTAATAGCAAAAAATTTTCCTCTTGTGTCTAATCAGAATCTCCCCAGGAGTAACTTGTACCCATTACCCTTCATCTTTTCCATGTGACCCCTTGTATAAAAGGGAGTCTCCATATTCTTTGTAGTCAACCTTTAAGTACTGGAACAACAGCGCAACAGAGGTACCTGTGAGTTGTCAGTGTCATTCTTTCCCCTGCCAAGCTGATGGATCACAGCATCTGTAGCAGGCAAAAATGAAAAGAGCTATAGCTAAACCCTGCCTGATCCTAGTCATTGTGCTTCTAAAAGTGCTTACAAATTATGTCGAAAAACAGATGCCTGGGGTCAAATAAGTGGCCTTGGTTTGTTGCTGTACACAAAGCTTTGACATAAACCCCATGTAAGACATTAAATGGGTAGAGCTGTGCCCTGTGAAGGGACTTCTGCAGCGCTGGTGCAGTGACTCAGCCAGCAGCAGTGGCCTGCAGCACTGCTCTGCTGTGATGCTTGAATCTCAGCTCTGCTGGCTGCAGTCAGGGCTTCAGCTGTGGATGCAGCAGACCTCAAAAACACTTGACAGCACAGACAGGCTCTTTTTCCTACAAGGAAGAAAGAGTTGACCTGCAAGGAAGGGAACAGCCATCAGCTGGTTTTATCTTGACCTGGTTTGATCTCATCAGAACCATGGGCATAACTTAGAAATATATATCAGCAAGCGTAGAAGATAGAAAATATATAGCCAAGGACTTCAGGAGGACCAGGAGGGGTGATTTTTCTTTAGTCCCTCTGTATATGATCAATGTGATTATTTTCCTAAGTGTTTTAAGAACTATATGTTGCATGTTTTTCCATATGGACAAATAATTAACATGGAGCATCACAGCTGCCTGAAGCAGTAAACAGAGCTCTTGCACAAACAATGGAAAATATAGTGGTCATCATTAAAAAGTGAACATTTGCCAGAAAAATTACCACATTGTGGTATACGAAAAGACCACAGTTACTTCCTGCTCTGAGTAAAAATGGAAAATGTGGTGTCTCAGATACCAATAGGTTGGTAACTGTTAGCAAATGTTGACTTTTTTATGGTATCCCAAACTGAATCTAAGCCTTTTCTGAGGTCCTGTCATTGCTCTTTTCCAATCCACAACAGCCTGCATTTCACTGGTGCATGAAACGATCCTTCTGCCATGTACAATAAGTTGTGCAAGCCTTTGATATAGCACAGAGCAGGTCACTGTGTGCAAGCACCGCTGCCCTCTGATGAGTGTCATAAGAACTGCTCTCAGTATCACCTAATCCCCTACTGCTCCACGTTCAGAGGAACTTCCCCACCTCAGGATGTTACGCTTTTGAGGCCAACAGAGCTGTGTTCTGTCCCATGTGTGCCATCAGCTTCCAAGCAGCCGCTATGTGAGACAACTAGAGCTGCTTGGAAAAGCTGGGCTGGAAAGTTTTTGATGAAAAACGGAAATTGTATTCCAATGAAATCTTTGCAACAAAATGTTCTATTTCCTCGTTAACTATAGAAGTGGTTGGAAATTTCCATTTAAAAATCTTTCCAATGGAAACCAGACTTTCCCCCCTTCCTATCCACCCTTCCCATCTCCCCATTCCAAGTGAAAAATACATGTAGAGAACAAACACAATTTTTCAGTGAGGTCTCCTGAAGACCACCAAATTTTTCAGTGGCTGTGGGTTAGATGCAATCCTTAAGATAGCACCCTATATCCTAGGGCTTTTTGTCTCAGTTGTCAATGAATCAAACAACAGCATCTTTTAATGAAACTGGAAAGACAAAAAGCATCACATGTTATTTCTCAGTCTTGGCCCTCCAAGTGCACACTGAGTTGTGGTTACATGCAAGTTTCTTTAAAGTTTTGCCTGCAATACAGTGTCTCAGTTTCATGCCTTTGATCCCATGTAAATTTGTCTATATTATTTGTATTACTGCTAATTTATTCTTAAATGTACTGATTTTTCAGCACTTACACTAGAACCCTTAACATCATTTCAGATGAAGATCTCCCAAAGCACCCCACTAGCTTAACACTCCTTTAAATAGCAGGTTATTAAAAATATAAACAGAATTGGCTTTATGCACTTCTATTTCTCATCCCCAAATGCATTTTACATCTACCCTTTCCAACAAGCAAAAGGGCCATGAAATCTCTCTTTCCCTGAACACCCTAGTGAGCCATGTTAAAACTAATCACTTTTTAAGAGGCATATACACTCCTGAGGATGGGATCATAACTGGATTTTTTTTTGTCGACTCAATGGGAAATGCAGAACTGAGCCTCTGCTCTTACGAGGAGGGGGAAGAAGAAGGCACAGTTTTATACTTATTTAGAGGATATGAGAGGTGCCAAGAGCAACATAACAGGAGTACAACCTATTATACCACATGTGGTCTCACTTATCCATTATTCATATAAGAATTCCACATCTTTCGCAAAGAGCAAATAAGAGTTGGAGAGCAAAGGAGCAAGTATACCACTTGAGAAACTGAAGACTTCACTTTGTTTAAGCAAGCCAATGTTGAATATGGAAATAAGACCTGACACAACCTTCTAACAACAGTTAAAACAGGATTTAAATGCAAATCTTTACTAATGTCCTTCTCTTATTGTTTCTGCTTCTATCAATCTCTTCATGTAGAGAATCTAATAGAGACTGACATCCTCTCTGAAGAATTTTTTGACCAACATGAACAAGATCACAGAACAGAGCCCTGCTTAAAAAACCACCACGTGATTTAAACATCCTCTTGAAAGTCTGTCAATTGCCTTTCAGATTAGAACACTCATTTTCAATTCTGCAGGATCAAAAACCTCTGTAACACATTATAAACATTTGCCAGAATGGTCTTTGAAGGAAAAACTGTCTCAAAGAGAGAGAGCAAAATCCTGATCCTGCTCCACTGCTGTGCCTAATCCCCAAACCTTCAAACTCTGACCCGCAATCAATTTATCATGACTTTACACAGCACTGCCCATCAGCCAGCTCCTGCAAACCATCCATGTGCTGGCTTTAACTTGGAAGAAATAAAAAGCAACATGAGTAAAACCCTGACAAATCTGCCCATCAAGCAACTTATAATGTCAGTTTCTGTTTCCTTTTCATGGGCTCAGAGCCATGTTCAACTGAACCAGTCTCAAAAGCTAAATTTCAAATGTCCTTTAGGGTCAGACATGCTGAGAACCTTCTCCCACACTCCCATGAAGTTCTGGACATGTAACTCTGTGAACAGTTCCACTGAGCTCAGAAGCACTGATTTAAGAGCAAGTTGTGATTCAGGGTGAATTAGGGTGGTGGCTTTCAACTCCATAAGATCTTGGAAAGGTCATTCCTCCCATTGAGCCATGGAAATTACTTTTGTCTTATTTGACTAACTTGCTTTCTTGATGCTCTTTAAATACAGGAGATGGCTTGTTTAGTTTCTGTGCTCACTCAGCACTACCACTTTATCTAACAGTACTTAAATACTTAGAGAACTTAATACTTAAAGAAAATTCATTTGTTTATGTCTGTGGTCTTTTCACAAATTTAAGACTTCTTATCTTTGTGTACTATTTCTTTTAGGTAATGCATACAAATAGTAAAAATCTCATTAATTTACAAAATAACTGGAGATATTGGGTGTTTGCAGTCTGCTACTGAAGAAATCCATTTCTGTGTGTCCTGCTGTGACCCATTCCCTTTTAATAGGAGAAATTGCTTTTGGATGGGTGCCTAATGCAAACATATTGCTGTACTGAATAAACAAATGAGTAGATAGTTGCTTCCAGATCTTCAATTCTTTATAATCCTCAAGGAATAAAGTCAGTAGAACATGGTCCAAGAAATACAGGCTGCTCTGATCTTTAGAGCTACAGTTAACAGAAGCTTATTTGCATCCCCAGCTATGGTTGTGTATTTGTTTCCTTGGCATTCGTATCTGCTGTTTTACCCACTGATCAACACAGTACCACAATGGAAAATTTCCTTACTATCACTCTTACTTCTTTTTGTTTCATCTAGTAAAAAAAATACAAGAGAGCAAATGAAGCAATCAATGTATTAAAAAAAATAAACATTTAGCTAAGATTATTAAGTAAAGGGCTTTTGTGCAATGAATGTGGTGGAGTTAATGAGCTCTTGTCTAGTTTGTGCAGTAGGTACAGCCTGCAGGCCACACTACTGCAGAGGTGGAATGAACCACTTTGCCCAGTCTGGGCTTTCTCATGAAGAAAATATGCCCCAGTAGAGAGGAAAGACCGCAGCCTCTGTGACATTTAAAGAGTCCAGACAAATTGACTGTCTCAAAGACTTTGGATAATTAGAATAAAGGCATAATAATCCTATGGGGTTGTATTTTGGCTTCACTGACATCAGCTGTCAAACTTTGACAGCTTCAGAGGAGTTACAATTTCATCTCTGCACTGCTGGGAGGTGACGTTGTCCAGCAATGTTGAGTAACACCTAGGTCCTGGTTTGCAGACCCTGTTTCCAGCTCTTCCCACATTTGCTACCCTTGACAAGTTTCTTAATGCATCCACTCATTCAATTTGTAATTGGGATGGCAGTAATTAGCTTTTATAAAATCCTTTTAATTCCATGGATGAACAAAGCCACACACAGCATGATGTAACTCATTCTGAGGTTTGCAGCCGTTTGTCGTAAGCCTAACATCTGAAACAGCCTAACTGAAGACATCTGAATCTTACATGATGTTTCATCTACCAAGGGGTTTAGATGGTGATTTTCTTCTGAACTTGGCAGGAACTGATAATGTTGAAATGCTATAGAACATCTGGATCTTACCAAAAAACTGCAAGACTTCTGATGATAATCCTAGACCAAAAAGTGACAGTTTCCAACACCATAAGCTAAGTTTGTAATCTTTTAAAACTCCCTTTATCACTTTGAAAACAATCCATTCAGCTAAACTGCTGTTAAAGCCTCTCCTGTCACCAACAAGGTTGCTTATAGGAAATATGGTGGCCATTAAACACCATTGACTTTCTCAGCATTGCATTTAGGTGCTACACTCTCATGTATCAGGCAGCTAAGGACACTCAGAAGGCAGGATCACAGCTAAGGGAAGGGAATTGATGCAATTGTATCAAGGTGATACAAGGAACAAAATCTGTCAGACCTGGGTAAACTCCTGGTCCCAGACAGCCTGCCACTTGTGGAAGAACATCACAGACTCCCTTTTACACCTCAGTCTTTCTGTCTGCCACATAAACCATTTTATATGGAATTGTGTTTGCCATGGAACCCTCTTTCTTGTGGGGAAAAGCTGTTAAAACACTTTTTAAAATAACTTGCCTCTGTTTAGTTACCAGGTGTTTCACATGGAAACAAAAGCACATCTACTAACACACAACCAATGTCAGGGTACTGAATAGCTCTGAACTAAAGAAATGGTTGTACAATTACTGTGCAATTACATCATCTCCATGTCATTTTTAAGTTCATTTGTTTGACCCTTTTTTCACTAGTCAGAATTGACATAATTAACAGAACTGCTGGGCACTAGTCTGGCACAAGAGATCACAGCTTGAAGTTGGCTGGTTTGCTTCTAAACAGCTTAGTTTTCCCTGATGAAAGATGTGCAAACAAGAAGAAACATTGCTACTGTAATGTCCAGAAAACTGGCAGGACTTGACAATGTGGCATCTCAGAACATCCCAGCCAATCTGTTGTCCTGTGTGCAAATCAATTAAGGTTAGCAGATGCTGAAAAACTTCAGCACAATATGCCAGATCCCATGGAGGTTTTGATTATGCTCCCACCATTGACCTTATCATGCTCTTTAATTAAAGTCAGATATAAACTTTGGTTGTTTTCACTGTTAGCAAAAAAAAGAAAGCCCTCACTGACTTTCCCATGATACACAATATTAAATACTAAAATCCACAATACTACAAGGAGAATATAATCTGAGTTAAGAATGATATAGCCTATTTGCTACAGTTGCCTACCAAAAAAAAAAAAAACCACCAAAAACCAAAAAAACAACCAAGCCACCTGACTCAGTGAAACAGGCCATCTTTAGAGTTCAAGTGAGACATGCCTAGCTACAAAGTCCTAGGGCCTGGTTGGAAATGCTTTATACACTTACCTGCTGAACCTGCATTTGGAAGGTTGGTGAGAATTGACCTGAACAGAGTTCACACTCACCACATGCAATAAATCAATATCACACACATGTGCCAGCAGGTGAAATTAGTGACTGTCAAGCTACATCTTCTCTGGAAGACAATTAATTTGCCTAGAGCAACCTTTGCAGTGCCTCCATTTCCGTGACTTGGTCCAACAGCAAAACACAGCCTTACACAGCCTGTGCCATAACGTGGATACAAACGGGACTTTAAATGCATATTCCCCTGTTATTCTTCAACCCTCTTCTCTTCTTGCCTGGAAGATTCTGGACAGTTTCCACAATATCCTAGGCTTTCATTCTGAGTGAAGTTTCAACAGATCCATTCCCAAGGAATGGATTAAGTGATTAAGATGTGGGGTATTTTCATATTTTAAAGACAGGGGAGGTGAAGTCAGCAACATTCAATCAAACATCTGTGCTGGCTGATGCATCTTCCACAGAGCTGGAAGCAGTGCCATTTCATAGCAGTGGACAGGTAAGTATCCAATACTATTCAGAGAGAAATTTTTTCTCACTAGAGAATCTGGATTAACCAGGCAGGCCAGGTTTCAGGGTGCTTAATAAGTAAGTTCCCCTGTAAAATGTTCTTGCCAAGATGATGTGAAGTTTTAAATCCCCCACCTCCATCCCACAGCCTCCTCCAGAGCTTGGCCATAAGCATATCAGAAGCACATTCCCCCAGAGAGAGGACTGGCTAGTGCTGGATGCAGATACTGGGGCCAGGCAGGTCAAACAAGTCTAAACACAGTACAGCAGTATAACTTACTCGCACTGAGTATGTTCACAAGTAGGCACAGTAAAGCCTCCTCAGGAGTAGTCAGACCGCCTTCATATACCCCAGAAATCATTTGTGGTCTTCGTATGTGCTCATTGATGAGCCTCCATCCCAACATCATTTGACACAGACAGAAAAGAACAAGGCTCCCACAACAGCCATGATGCAGCTCAAGCTCTACATTCCTGACCCACCTTCAATCCAGGTTCCTTGAATGACGCTCAGCAAGGCAGTCTCCAGGTTAAGAGGACCATAGTGTCTGAGCCAAGTGGTGAAGTGCTACAACCACCTACAATGAGAAGCTTAGTGGAAGGTTATATGGATTTCTGGCAATGTTCTTTGAGCCCTTGAATGAAGGTCATGATAATCTGGTGTTTGCTAAAGAAAAAGGGTCTCAGTTCTTTGTCTCCTGCAACATGTGCAGCCAGGAGCGAAAAAACACTGCAGACATTAAGAAAAGGCACTATTCTTGTACAGGCCCTGTGATGTCAGAATATTTCCTACACTAAATAAAAATCACAGTGGCAGTTGCTAAGTGAATGAACATTAGCAAGAAAGGGCAAATGCTGGATAATGCTTATACCAAAACAGCTTCTTGCTTGGAATAGATTCCAGTAGCTTTGGAAAAAACTACTCCTGTATGAATGGCACTCAATCTCCCCCTGTGTCTTGCTCTTACCCATCAAGATGTTTTCATGCAAGGAGGAATGGCAGCTCCCAAAAGTGTGCCTTGAAAATGAGGAGGGAACCACCACAATTTTATAGCAATTTTAGATGTTTTCAAAAGCAACTAGAACATTCAGTATGAAGGACAAGGCAAAACATGACACCAATGTAGAGCTGCTTCTGTTCTGCTGGCCCTAATTCACTGTATTCTTCACTGGCACATAACCACATGTCTGCAGCCCAAGGGTTGTTCTTTAACTCCCAGGATTGCTGCCATTTTCCATTCTGACCGCCAAATGAGCACTGTGTGAACTCTGTCTCAGCAAGTGAACTCAGTAAGTCCTTTTATTCTTCTCTGACTCTGCTAAAATGGTTGTTAAAGCTACCCACCATTTGTTCCCTGCATTTCATGCTTTGGTTTCTCATGACTCCTGCAGCTTTCTCTTCTTTCTTTGCCATGAAGCCAAAGCAAGAGAATTCCCTTCTTCAATACCACTATCCATTTTCTGCTTTTGTTCTGTTGTGTTATTCACATCCACCCAGCCTGCTCTGGAGTAACAGATTTGGGGGCAGTGTGTTCCCTCCCCCTCCACTGCAGAGATCATTGCCTGCTTAATTGATGGGGATGATGTCATGCTGGCTGCTCTTTTTAAGGCAAATAAAAATACATCCTGTCTCTTTGGAAGCTGCTTTTGAAGCTCAAACCTAGCTGGAATCAAGAAATGGGTTAAAATCCAAAAATGTGCTCATACGGTACCCAAATCTACTGCTAAATCTTCTTAAAAATTACACAAATCTACTGTGCTGACATACAAGCCACACTTAGGAGCCTGTGGAAATGAGCTCACTTGCTTGTCAGGCTATCATAGGTTAGACAAGGCACAGAGTCCTCTGTTTGCATAGTGGATTTGCCCTGGCTCACCCTCTCTGTGTCCTTCAGCAATGCTGTGCCTTCGCTTAATCATCAGTAAACTGAAGACAGTGTGTACCTGCCTCACAAGCAGACGAGCTCATCTGCAAAACTCTGATGAAACTGCAGTATTAGCAAGTATAAAGTTATTAGGACTGAAAAACACAAATAAATGATCATGAGAAACAGGAGCCAAGTCCTCTGATTCATAACTCAGAGGTAATTTCACAACCAAGAGGTAATTTGATTCAGCTGATTTAAGCCTGACTTCTTATTTAATTCACCTGAGTCTTTTAACGACAAGGCTTAGGATTTAATTTTTTTTATTCTATCTCTTATCATCTGTTCTATGGAATCAAAGAAAATTTATCTCAACTCTGAGTATTAAAAAATATACCATTAAAAGACAAAAGACTGGAATGAAAATGTATTGTTTTATTTCAGTGAAAGAGAACTAAGCACAAAGTCACTTAATCATTTCATAAAATCACAAAATTCAGACCATATTATTCATTCAGAGCAACTGTTGCTGATGTGCTTTTTCTTGACTGCTCAGAAGTAAGGCTTTGTTCGCAAACATTGTCCTCTTACTTCATTTAATGGAGTGCCATGTTTTCCTTGTTCCAGCAGGGCAAGTGAAGGTGAGGGTGCACCACTGTGCTGTGCAGTAGCACTCCCGAAGCTCTGTGTTACTGCTCACATGAATTTCTTTCTTAACCCCAACATGCCATGTTATCTGAGGTGTCTGCTCCACACTTTACCTCTAGTACAATTTGGATCATGGAGAAAGACAGACATAAAATACTTGGTGTGAAATCCTCCACTACGGTGTTCTGTTTTACCTCCACTGAAGTGTATAATGTTTTAGAAGAGGGCCAAGCTTCCAGAGACCACAAAGAAAACAGATTGCTACTTTAGGACACCAAAAATCATGGCTATCTGCAGACCTCATTACAGCTGGACTTTTTTATGTCCAAATTGTGTGAAAAAGTTTCATCAATAATCTCTCAAAAGTGCTGATCCAGAAAAGTGAGAAAATCAATAGAACCACTCTGAAAATGCCACACCTAGAATTATTACAACTATTCCAGCTAGCACAGATGTTTTACTGATGACACTGAAATAATCAGAGAAGAAAAAGGTGGAAGGAAGAAAGTGATTCTTCGGACTCTTAACGCAGCAGGATTGGGAAACAATCCTCAGATTCCATTAAGTTACTTCCCAAAATCATATATCCTGAGCAACTTGAAGACTGTTTTATACAGTCCCAGCCAATGTGGGAATGTACTGCAAGCATCCAGGCCTAAAGGTGACTTCATCCAGAAAAGGCGCTTGATCTCATCCAAGCCCCTTGACTCCAGGTAAATGGTTCAGAGCACAACATGTAGAAGTGAAGGAGTTCACAGCCCCTGTTCCCCCTGCTTCCCCCCAAGCTGATTTACTATTGTAGAGATTGATTAAGAGATAGGGAGAGAGATGGAAAAATACCAAGAGCAGGAGGCTGTCCAATATTTTCTTTGGAAACAAGTTCAACCCATTAAGTGTGAAACTGGTCGATGTCTGACAGCTTTGTCCATTCAGTTGCTAAAGAGAGACGAACCAATAAATTAAATACAGTAAAAGCCTCCTATGAGCTCTGAGGAATTTACATGTAACTGAGCCTTAATGCTTGCTCACTGGGGGCATATCATCATCTCAGAGAAAAGCAAAGCCACTCTTCCTGAAGGTGGTTACAATATGAATGAACTTTTGTCTCCATTTCAGGTCAGTTTTCCTGTGGCATATATTAAAAAATGGAGCCTCTGTAACAAATTGGCCCTTCTGTTCTGCAGGTTGCGTGGTACCTGCTTCGTAAATAGCATACATGTGTACAATGTGGGTGGTGCGGGTCTGGTACTTCCTGAATAACATCCTTAGGAGGCTTTCCTCGCTATCCCCCTCTTCTTAATGAGCTGTTGTTCAGCTATCATTAAAAACAGGCACCAAACCACTAGGAAACTGCTACCTTTCTCCATGACCAACACTTGAGACTTTTCCATTGCAGTGCAACCCTGTAGAAGTCTGGTAGCTGGTGTGCTTATAATAAGGCAACTCAGAGAGAAGCTTCTCAGAGAGAAGCACACAGGCATTTGTCTAGGACCTTGCCCATTTAGAACAAGAATTCGAAATTGAGTTGTTTTCAGGTCTTTCAATTTTTCTCAACCTACAAGAAAGGGAAAAAGAAAAACAGCAGGGGAAAAAGACAACATTTAGCCAGATAATGGGTATTCTCTCACATTTAAAAAACCAACAAAACAAGTTTACACATGTAACTACTTAAAAATATAACTTACTTCTGATCAAGGAGATAAAAAACCTGTTGCAGCAATAAAGGCTGGAAAACATCTCACTGGCAAAGGAAACAAAGAGCTCTGAACTAAACAAAGATGTGCCTAAGCTTTCCAGCTCTGGAAAAACAGGACCAGTCATTGTATTCACATTAGTGAGCAATGTTCAGCACTGTAGCTATGAAATTTGGTGACATCCACCTTTTTGCCTCACACAGCTGTAAAAGACAGACAACCCAACCACCATCTGTTTAGCATGTCAGGCAGAAAAAAAGCAAGTATCCTCTCTAGACTTAGTCTCTAGATCCAGAGCTGTTCACACCAGATAATAACACAGACAGGCCTGGACACCATACTTTTGGAATCATGTTTCCAGAGCTCTCCCATGTTGTTTAGTCAGAATTTTGCATTCATTGCTGCGGAAAAAAAACCAAGTCAGAGCGGTTTGACTCTTTTTCCTTTCCTTTGACAAAATTTCTACACGATAATGTTATTGCATGGGCTTCTGTAGAGATAGTCTTAGTAGAGCAGTCCCCAAAAACAGAGTGGCACTTGTCACGCTTAATTTCTCCTTGTATCTAGGATTGTCTGCTGTTTCCTCTTCATTTCTCTAACCCTCTGGATTATCTTCACCTCTCCAAGAGTCTCTCCCACATTCTTCATGGGTCACTATCCAATCCTTCCCTTGGAGGTCTCCCTCATTTCACCTCATCCTACATTTTAGTGTGTTTTCTGACACACTCCCAGCTGCCAGCTTGTGGTTGCCCCAGCTGAGCTCCCCAGGTGCAAGTCCCTGCTTCCCACCACCCCTCCCAGCAGGTTTGTGGACATCCCTGAGCTGTGCTGAGTCAGGCTGCTCTGGGATGGGAGAGTCCATGGTAGCAGCCACTTCGGAGTTACAGCCTGTTAGTGCACCATTGGGCAATGGGTGTGAGTTAAGAGGGACTTCTGAGATGGATTGATTTGTGTCCTGTGTTTTTAAAACCAGTTTGAATCCAGTTGGAGATTCTATGCCACCATTACCCTTATCTTCCTGACTGCTTATATGGCACACCTGCTTTTTGTATTAAATTGCAAACTCTTGAGACAGGTAAGTTCTTGTTTTAACTCAGTGTGTAGTGCCTAGAACTGCTGGGGTTGTTTCACAGGGATTTTGTCTGCTACTGCAATCTAATGATTAAATAACAATGAAATTAATCTCTGGGGCTAATGCACATGGTTGGGATGTGAATGCCTCGTGATCACCATGTGATTAGCCCAACTGGGGTGTGATTGCCACATGATGGGCATGTGATTGGCCCTTACAGGCCTCAGTCAGGTCTCTGCTCTTTCTCTTGCAACACAAATATGAAAGTTGCCTGGAAACTGCCATGAAAAACATCTCAGTGATAGAGTGGCCATGTAAATCAACATGGGTGTCTCAAGTTGAAAGTGAAAATCATACCAGCAGCATGAAAAGCAATATGAAAAATATGTGCATTGTTGCTAATTTAAGATTAATGCTATAAAGGCAACGCACTGTCCAGGAATAACCTGAATTGCTCACATTGACAAGGTTATTTTGTCCACACCAAAGCGAGCAGCAGGGCCATGCCTTGCTTTTGTGACCACTTGCTATGGTCATACTTAGATGATTTATCGTGTCCTGTGGCAACTTTTACAAGCCAGCAACCCAAGACATGCAGTGAACAGATCTTATTTCTGTTTATCTGTTTTCATTCCACTTAATTTAAGCTTTGAAACTTTATGATTGTTTTAAAAATTCTGATTATAATCAACATCATGCCAATAATAGGAAATACAGAAAATAACACCAAGAAATGGAATGTGCACAAATGCAGCATGTTGAGCATACATTTCTACAGTTTCAGATCCAAACCAAACATTACAACATTCCTAATAGTTTAGTTTCCCATTAACTGTAATTGAATAATTTCAGAGCCTCCTATGAAAAGGACGCTGGTGTTCTGGAAGACCTAAGACTGTCACCATCATACGATGTACAACAACAGCTAAGGTGAACACAGACAAATGGCAGCCAGACTCAAATCAAAATTTCATTTCACAGCCTCCTTGTGGAGAATCAAAACATCTGTTTCTTCTCAGATCCCCAGGACTTTGCAGAAGCTATCACTTCCACAAGAGCCTGCTGAGAACTTTCTCTCCTCACTGTTTTTCACTGCAATGTTTATTGTTCATATAAATTTTTTACATGAGTGTACAGACCACATTTGATGACAGTGGCTTCAAAAATGGTCATTTTCTCCATACTCACTAGAGCAAAGAATAGTACAAAATCTAGACAATTCATTTGAATTGCAGAAATACGGTATTCAAGTGTGTTATGGGTTAGCAAAGTAGGCCTAAACTTAGGCTTTAAAGTTCAGACCAGGCCTGGGGTTGTCAGCTGACTTGAGCTGAGCTGGGCTAGCTAACAGCTGATTTTTTCTAACCAATAATATTGTAGTCCATACCATATTACATCATCTTAAAAGGGGTAAAATCCAGTGTGTGAGAGTGGCTTGTTCAGGTCCATCATGGCTGAAAAGACAGAGGATGTGCTGTAGCTCTCCTACTCTGCTAGGCCCTGCTCCTGTTTGAATTCAGGGAAGTAGAAACACTTTGTTGTTACTCTTTCTGTTTCTTGCTAAGTGTCTTTTGGGGTGCTCATAGATCTGGAGTGATAGAATCTGTTTTCACTGGGGAGTGAGGAGGTTATTTCTTGTTATAGATATATAACTTGTGTGTGTGTGTTATACTGTAGTTTTCTCTTAATTTTCTCTTTTCTGTATAAATACATATAGTTAATTTCAGTATAAACCTGGTTTAGAGGGGTTTTTTCCGTCTCCCTCTTCTTCTTTTTCTCTTGGCTGGTTGTGGGGGGGAGGAACACTTTTTTCTCTGTCTTGGACAGTTGGCATTTTGCCAGCTCAACCCAAGACAAAGAGCTTATTTTGTCTAACTTCATCTAGTGCCTTCAAGGTGAGTCCTCAGTTCCATGATCCGTAGTGTCCTTTGATCAGAATGATACAGGTTATTCAAGAGCTGGATATTGTAAGATGTCCTCATGGATATATGCTCCTGACTATAAATACTCTTATTGCAGCAGAGACTTGTACCAGTTAGGCTGTAGACCAACTCAGCTGGTGAGTGATAAAAATTCTCAGCCCCTTTCCCCATCCTCTCTGTCTGGCATGCATTTTCACAGGGACTTGAACTGTATGTTTGGCTGACTGAAAGCAGATGAGTGAAGAATGGGTAGAATATTCAGGAAATTATACTTTCCAGCTAGGATACTTCCTCACATCTTCTTTGTTCCTTTCCTTTAGTTAAATCTGCAGCATAGGCCTGCTCTGTTGACAGGGAAATAATGTTTAGGAGGATACCTGTGTATTACTCATTTTCATGCTGAGCATAAATACCTTACCTGGTAAGCCAAATAACATATTTAATATGAAACAATACAGCTGATAAAGAGGATCCAAGGGAGATGCTGAACAACAGAACTGGAGAAATTGCCTGGCTATTGTAGTAGAAATAATGTACAAGTTTTAGATTAAAATGTAATTTATTGTCTTGAGTCATGTGGGGAAGGGGATGCTAAATTGGTTCCTGTGATGAGAAAGCAGCTGCCACCAACACTGTGTTCTCTATGTGGAAACAAATCAGCCCATGCTGCAATGTCTCTTTCTGCTCAGGCAGCATTTGGTAGTTGAGTTTTAGGGGGCTGGGTTTTGTCATCTAGTTAGAAATGCTTTCATAAGCTGTACTCTCAGTCAGAGGCCACCTTAGGTTCAGAGTTCCACTATCCTCCACAGCACATCTCTTGTGAAAGAGCAAGTGGGTTCAGTCAAAAGGCCTGGTGAGAGGCAACTTTCTCTGTTAGCAGCTTCATTAAAGCAGCTCCATTAACCCCCCAACCTCCCTAGGGTGTTATCCCTCTGCACAGCAAAAAGAGGAGAGGATCGATCAGGAGGTGTTTTACACCCACTTTGCGTTGATGAAAATCAATAGCACTGACTGAGCCTGCTTCACCAGCACTCTGCTTCTTCCAGAAACATAAAAGCATTTGTAACCTACTACAGCTGCTAGCGCTGCAGCAGCTCTGCACTGCTAAAACAGCAAAAGGCAGACAGAGGATATTCAAGAATGAGGCTGCCATGATCTAAGCCATAATGACTCTAAACTTCTTTTTTTAGTTCAGTTCTGATTTAGGTAAAACTTTTGCTGCTGTCATACTTAGGTGTGCCCTGCTGGCTGCTCTCTGCCAGGTGTCTGCAGGCTTCTTGCACCTGGGCCACTCAACTGGGCAGGGGAAGCTTTGTGCCTGCCCACTGCGGCAGTGCCCAAGCTGCACTCACTGCTACTGGCTCCGACTGCCTTCCACCACATGTCCTACCTCAGGACAACTGGATTCATCCAGGGCTATCCTCACTTGCCCCAATTCAGCTGCATTGGGCTGTCCCAGAGCACCTGAGACTTCCTCACAGATCTCGCAAATACAGCACAAGATCCATGAGAGGTCTTCACCCCTCTGGAGAGATAGTTTGATCTGTCTGGGTGACATCCTACAGATTCTCAAAGTACACTAAACACATAGTGTTAAGTAACTCTGACTGTCTCCCTGTAAGTGATGGATTTTTTTATTTGAAGTCTAGAGGATTTTTTGAAGGTACATATTATTCTGCGATTTTGTTACAGAAAGCAAAGGTCGAAAGAATTTTAATCTTGCCCAGACAGGAGAGTTTGCCCAGAACTACAGCCCACTTTCCTGAAAAAAATGTAGAAGAAAGCAGTCCCAGTCGGTAACACATCTGAACTGCAACACCAGGGGAGCAGCTCTCAAACTATCCTCCTCCCAGCCATCTGGTATGTATCTTAGGCCCAAGCCAGCTACAGGGTTACAACATGGTCCTATTTAATAGCTGATGGACAGCCAGGTCAGAAAGTGAATGGCAATTGCAGGAGCTGCTGGGTCACGAGAATATTTGCACCAATTTCTATCAGTCTGCAATTCCTTGACCTTACTGATATTGTTCCCACTACCTTACACCATGCAATGCAGCCAAAACGTAATGAGGGCATGACATGAAATCAGGTTGTCATTTATCACAATGATGGAAATCCTCTACTCATTTATGGATGCTAAAAAGACTTTACACAAATGCTGCCACTGAGCACCACCAAGAAATCAACACTCCAAGCAGCAAACTGGGACTCTACAAAGGAGGTCAGGAGCTGCAGAGCAGCTCTTAAAAATGTTTTCTCTACCCATCAAAGTCCCCGCTGCTGCCAAAGAAGCTAGACAGCAGGGAAAACACACTGGGAAATCACATCCTGAGAATCTCACAGCGTAAAATTTCCTTTGATTTTTGTGTATTAAAGTACGACTACACTACTATTGGGTTTTTTCCCCATCTTTGCAGCAGAAAATACAATACACGAAGTAAGCAATTTCTTTCCCTAAAAGCACAGACCTTAGGAAGAGCTCATTTTAGAGTGAGGCTGTTATCTGTTTAAGTTTGCATTTCTTTGTTCCTTCTGTGCTGTTTTACTACCTCCTTCTATCAGCTATATCCAAGGGCTTCTTAAATTTTGCCTCCAGCCACAAGGAATGTAAGCAAGTAGAGCTGATGTAAAATGACATCCATGCCTCCATTCACTGAGCAATGATTGTCTGCTGAGTACTTGCAGGGAAATTCTTTCTTTTTTTTTTTCTCTCCCCAATACAAATCCCAAGGCAGCTGAGGTTACACAACCAGCTTCATACTTAGTTTAAAATATGCCTCAATTTATACGCCATCTGCAGCACTCATCGCTAAATGAGAAGGCCACAAACAGGAAAATGCAAAACAACGATAAATGATCGGGACTCAAATGAGCACTGTTGTTTGAGGCAAGAGTTTAGGTTGATCAAAACGCTCTCTAAATGGTGCCAGCTCAATGAATGGGACAATCACATCACAAACCACTTGTCTGGGGCACATGGCCCACTTTCCAAAGTCACTGATACATTTCCTGGCTCTGGAAATTCCTGATCTGCAAATCATTAAAGAGCAGAAGAAGCATCATTAGATGCTTGCCTTTTGCTTTACTCTTCCTGAGGCATCTGCTTTAGCACCGTTACCAGAGATGAATTGGGAAGGAAGGTGGGCTTTTGATCTGACCTGCCATACAACCATTACTGTGTTATCAGGCACAAATCCACAGGTCTAGGAGCATGGTACAGCGTGTTCTGCAGAAAGCAAGAGGCAGAGGGCATTTCAGTGGATGTCCTCACCTTCCCTCACAGAATCCTTTGTGTCAAAATTTCTGTGAATTACTTCATTTACTTATATCCCTATGCATGCAGAAGAAGTATGTTGGTATGCTAGAAAGACTTGTTACTGAAAAAAAAAAAAGCAAATTAAAGAAATTAGATTCTACACTTAGATCTGAACATGACCAAGTCAAGAGACTGCCCTGGTATTGTTCACAGAATAAAGCACTCCCCACAGTGTCTAAATGCATTACTGGAGGTTGCCATGAGTGATACCACTGAAAATAAACGTTGGACTCACAGAAATTGGAGCCCTCATCTTTGAGAACATATAAACCCAAACACATGTGTATCCCATGACGATGAAAATTATAGGACAAGTGGCATTTATTTGTTTGTATAGTGAAGACTGGGCAACTTGAGTCTCCTAAGATTTCCACCAAAATATGTTGGTTGCTTTTGGGATTTACATCCGTGGAGGTTTTTATGATTGCGTTTCAAGACAGAGTATGTGCTCTGCAGAAGCACTGTAATTTCCTTAATTTTTTTAAGGCCCCGGAAGAATTTCTAGATTTTTAAAATTAGAGATAGAATGATTTATCTTTCCCTCTGATGAGATCCCCACCAGAACAGGATTCACTTCTAAAGCATACTGCCAAGGACTCATGTTGTTTAGTTTGGAGCAACAAAACTTATATCTGGAGGCAAGTCCAAAATTTTAAGGGTTTAACTTTTCTAGACTAATCATCCACATGACTGATCCTATCATCAGCTATTGTTTATAAATTCTACATTTTCTAAAACGCTCATTCCTGCCTACTCTTCTAGGACAATTGCTGGACTTCAGCAATATTTGTAGAAGAAGCCACTATGGAAGAATCTGGACAGACTAATGCTCAGTGGTACCTTATTTTATTAATAAATTCCTATTAAGGTCATTAGGTTTCTCTGTATAGTAAAATCAGCAGGCTTTGTCCCTCAGAGCTTTCATGCAAGAAAAATAAATCAGAAAGCATTGGAGCAGAATCTGTTCTTGTACTTTTGTCTACACTTTTTCTTGTTATTATTTTCTTTCAAATCTCTCATGCTTGATTAAAGAAATTTCTCCTCAGTTTTCTGTTCTAGTTTTATTATGCTTTTAGATAAAGAGCCTTTGCACGGCAGGAAGAAGAGCAACAATTTGCCAACTCAAGCTGCATTTACCATCTGGTATCCAAGAACTTAGCAGACTGCCTGTTCTGTCAATGCAATAATATTATGTTGCTTTAATGACCCCATGCTCTGATTTGAAGATAAGCAAGTTGGACTCAAGATGACAGATAGGGACATTCACTTCCTGTAATAACCCGCATTTCCTCAGCTGCTGTCACCAATTACCAAAACGTTGATCACAGACTGATAACAAAAGGTAGTACAATTTCAGAAAATCAGTTTTCTCTGCTTTTTCATTTTTGTGCCTTCTTTAATTGGGTTTAGATGGCTGCAATGCCAGATGGGTACAAGCCGCTCTGAGTAAGACAAAAGAGTCCCATTTCCCCAGAGAAAGAAGAGTGGAGCAGTGCCCTACCCACATCACTGAAGTCAAAGGTTCCAAAGGGACTCACAATGCTGAAGGCTCAGTGTTAGACACCTTAAACGAGTCTTATTTCCCAAAGGAAGATGTTCAACATACTGCAGTAAATGATAGCGGGATTTTTGAAACCCGGCTGGTCAATGATTGGCTCTGACATAAGACCACTATAGTTGTGCAGCAAGTGAAATAAAACACGGATTTCTTAGGAAGAGCACTACAGTCTGAAAACCTTAGTATGAAATGGAAGGAGTGAAGTTTTTCATCCTCTTGATGTCTGACTGATGGATTTAATGAGCAGTGGCAAAGAGGAAAACTCATGGATAAGCCAAGTAGTTCATGTATCTGGCATTATTTGCTGTCCATGTACCCACCTCTGCTTCTGCCTCCAATGCCTTTTATTTACTGGAAGCCACTTCTTTCTCCTCTTCCAACTCCGCAGTTACTCATCAGCTTTTGCTGCTGTGAACAGGGAGTATATTGTACACTGCAGTGTATTCAAGAATCAGCTTCTATTTTCAAGGACAAGGATGAAAAATTGAATGTGGAGCAACTGATAGTTTTATGCATAAACTATGTGCCCAGACTAGAGGGAGAACAAACTCTGTGCAGGCTACTAGTATATCACCTGCCACCAAGTGATAACACAGCCAGCCACCAGCTATTGATCTTCCCATAGTCAGTAGGAGCCTAAATAATGAAAACAAAGTATTTGGGGTTCATGCAGACAGACATCAAGAAAGTCTTTGCTGCAAAGTAAGACTTGGATTCACTGGAGTGGTATGCAGAAGTGTCATCCTTTAATAGCTAGAGGAAATATGGGAATAATCAGAGGAATGTAATTTTTAGAGACTGAAAACTTGTTAAGCTTTACCCCCTGCCAGGGCATATTGCAAGTAAAACTCCCTATCCCAGTCTCTGCATTTACCAAATGAGAGGACAGGAAAGGTGGGCTGGTTTCCAGGCTGTTTTCACAGCTCTCATCACAAACATGATAAGGGAAATAAGAGGGAACAAACCTCAGCTGACCCCACTCAGGACCCTCTGAGACCATTGTTTACAAGCACACTGGCCAACCCATAGACATCTAAAGCCAGGAGGAGAATCAAAAACATTTCTGTGGAATACTGGCATGTCCTTTACAAGCATGAAACACATAATAAACCAGTCATATTTTGCCACATGATAAGGAGAAATTATTATATGTCAAGGAAAGTTTTATCCAGAGCTGACATGATAATCCCTCCCACTATAATACAATTACTAATAAAAGCTAGAAGGAAGGATACTGTCTGTAAGCAGGAGTCATGAATTTCAAGCCAGAAATCAAATCTTGGCTCACATCCACAGGATAACCAACTTCACAAGCATCTATGTGAGTCTAACAAAGCAACTCATGAACTAAGGGAGCCCACAATATAAGTGAGATGTTCACAATGCACCCATTGATGACAACAAAAATAAGATCCACAGTGAGATCTGCACAGCTTTGCTATAAAAATAGCCACAAGTAGGATGTGGTCCAGGGAAGGCTCTGGAGAAGGAACTCTCCAGCAACAATGGAAGTGAGCTAGCTGAAATATCACAGCTTTTAAATATTGCAAAACAAACTGTTACATAATTCCTACTAGAGTTTCAAAATACTATGTGCTATTCTGCCATGTATATTTTATAATGTCAATGTTTTAATTAAAGTGATCTCACTTATGACTGCGTGGAGCCTGCAGCTTTATAAGGACATTTTAGGATTCAGCTACTGCATTATCGGTCTGAAGAGGTGGTGCAGACCTGTGGAATGAGCTGTACTCCCAGAGCACAGCTAGTCTGACTGACCACTGTCAAACAGGGCTGCAGCTTCCTTTATTCTCCTGTCTGAAAAGGGGATGTGTAATGCCTTCTTATTACTCTCTGTCATTAGAGAATAGATGAAAGGAATAACTCCAATACTGACCTTGACTTAAATGCCTGGATGAAGGCTTTATACAGTTATTTGAAAAACTGGCACAGACTTCAAGCTGCTTTGTACCAGTTCCTAACAGACAAACCAACCATAACATAGTGAAGTGCAGGGTAAAAACAGTAAAATACGTCATTTAACCACTGTTGCTCCTGCTAAAAAGTTATAGGACTAGATGGAATCCTTGTCATCTAAATCCTTCCACCTGCAACAGTGACTGAATACTGCAACACCCTAAAGCTATTAAGATTCTTTTCTTCATAGCCCTGTTACTGTGAAATAGTTATTAGTGAAATGCCATTAGGGAGAAAAGAGATGTTGCTCAGTTTTCTGGAACAGGAACTTACTCAGAAGATAAATTCATATTATTATCACTTCCATTTTTCTCAGTGTGTTTACTGATGTTCTACCCACAGGAGAAGCCAATCTTTCTTGATGAAAGAATAAGCTCTTTGGAAAAAAAAAAAAAGAAAAACAGATCAAAGAGGAGAGTAGTTCAGTGATGGAGGATGTCAGCTAGAGGAAGGGGGTGAAAGATAATATACTGCTGATTGAGAAAGCCATTTTTGTTCAACTCCATGTGCACAAGATAAAAGCAGGACTCAGTTTCCACACATCTGTTCATTTCACAAATTGTCCAACATGGAATAATTTTTCAGCCCACCTATTGAAGCAGTATCTTCATCTATAAGATATGCATCAGCCTGTGCAACAGAAAAGGCATCACACCACCAAGCAGGAACGGATTTACCCAGAAAAAGGGATGGTTAGAAACCCACAGCATCATAGTCACTGATTTTGAGGCTACAACTCAAGATAATACTGCATGTTTTGTTCTCAAAACAGAAAAGTTCTCTCAAATGCAACTGTATTTGTTGGACTCTTCACCAAGAGACCCTACATAATGTTTCATGAGATCATGTCTTGTGGCTAATCTCACAAGGCAGTTAAATGCCACCCTGACACCCAATCCCATCAGATCTCGGAAGCTCAGCAGAGTCAGCACCGGTTAGTACTTGGATGGGAGACCTCCTGGAAATACCAATGGGTGCTGTAGGTTCTCTAGTCCTGAGGATTTCACTGTCACCATACAAGCTTGCTCGGCTATGGCAGATAAACCTTATAAGTTAAATGGTGGGGCCAGTTCCGCACACGCTGTGCCTCACCTAAAAAATCCACCGCGCAGGTTGGAAGGGCACACCCACATGCGGAGAGCCCTTCCAAATCTTTGTTGATGAAGCTTATCCGTGACAATGTCTCCCAATCTCATCTCTGAGCTCAACCACAGCACAGGGCCACTTCCAATTTTCAAACCTTCCAGGAAATCTCACTCTGCCAGACTTCCTCAGGGAACCCAGCTGAGCTGTATTTAAAAGTACATATATATTTCTTCCTTTCTTTTCCTAGGCCTTCTTAAAGCTCCTCAAAAACAAGGCCATTTTGTTTATAATACACTAGGCATCTGGTGAGACATTTTGAGTGCTTCTATAAAAAGTGAAGAACAATAAAATGTTGTTTATGCTTAGTGTCTCTGTCCCAGTTGGCTTAGCCATTTAGTATGCTTAGGTTAGTTACCAATAGGTCCACTAAACCTAAGTACCAGTCACACGCCATTGGCTTTTAGAGTTCTAAATATGGACTTCTCATTACAAATCTGGATCAACTCGCTCTGCAGTTGGCTGAACAGCACCACTCAAACCATCACTGAGGAGCAGAGGGAGAAGAAACTAAAATGTGTGTGCAGATATGAATTTTGATCCTTCCTCAGATTCTTCTAAGTCATCCTGTAAACACAGAAATTGGAACATAAAGTTTTTGTCTTGCTTATTTTGGTGTTCACAGTCATAATACCAAATAAAGCCCATTGGAAACCTGGCAACTAGAACTTTTCTGCAGGTTATGCTGCTAAACTCAAGGCTACCATGGCTTGATCATAATTATCAGACTCAATCATGTAACTGAAGTTAATTCTTTTCCCTTGAACTCCTAAGCCCCTGTAACAGAACCCTCCTGCTTGGAACAACAGTGTTTGGATTGACCTCCCATCACAAAAGTTAGTAAGGCTGACAGAGATTTATAAAGACTGGTGTCAGAAATTCAAAATTAAAAGCAGGAAAACAAGATGCATCAAAATTAAAGGTTTATCTGGGCTCACATGCTAGAGTCAGTGGCAGAATCAGTGTCAGGCAGCTAAATTCATGTATCCTCACTTGAAGTAAGCTATACTGGTTATTGGCTTATCATTACAAAGTAATTGCTTGTATACAGGTGTATTGCAGTCATCTACAGTAAGTAGTCATGCCACAATGAAATGCACTGCATGAGTAACCAACACAAAGTCCACATTTCCTACATTAGCTGGGAGTAAAATTGCTCTGTCTTTAGTAACATCCATTGAGATCTGACATAGGACAGTGCCTGGTTATGCAACCCTTCTACTCAGGGCTGCTACTGAAATATTACTTCACATCATTCACTCCTGCTATGTGGCCTGGAAATAATAGTCTGGAAGAGGCTGAACTAATTTATTTCTTTTTCCTAGGAAGAGAGCACTTCTTTTGAAAGAGTGGTAGCACTAGCTTTAGCCTTGTCTAAAAGAGGGTTATATAAAACTCAGTATTGTGCATATGTTTTCAAGGGATGGTTTTCAGACTTATTTGGGATTCAAGAGGTTCCCAATGGATCTGCTGTGAATCTAAGCAGAGTGGTGTTGTACTATTGTAATGCGTGATGTGGAATGAAGAATGACACTGAAACAGCTTCTGCAACAGACAAAGCAAGAGAGAGAGGTGACAACAAAGAGGGAATTATAATACCTGATTAGCCTTCTAAAGAGCAGCATCCTCCTCAAAGGTATTCTGACTTATGCCAGCTATCAAACCTACTGGATTCCTAGTTGTGAATGAGTATAGCAGATTCTGGCTATTCTAATCTGGGATTTATGAGACACTGGTTTATAAGGCAGGGTAAAACATCATCTTTGGCTCATGCAGTTATAAAGCAGCATATTGATTAGTAGTGGAAGAATGAACAACCCAGGGAAATCTTAATAGTCCAGTAATCTCCAGTTCTTGACTTTCTTCCTTTTCCCCACCTTGTATCACTGAAGCAATTAGCCTCACCCTTAATCTCTGTTTCATATTCAGCATCATCTGTGGCTGGGAGATTTGGACTACAGACACAGACAAGGAAAAAATATAACCCAGAAATTGTTTTTCCCAGAATACTCACTAGCAACCTTTTAGTAGTAAACTGTTGTAAATAACTGCCAGAGTACTTTGCTGTTTGTCAGCCTGACGAGATTACCCTCTATCCCAAGTAACAACATGCATCATGGACAGGGCCACCATTTAGTTCCACACACCTGTTGAAGACAAAGGATGTGTGTTAGGGGAGAGTGCAGGAGAAGCTATATTGCTTGTTGCAGAGCCTGCCATGGACAGATCTGGAAGCCCCATGGAAAAGGGCTCCTCCTCACCTGGCACCCATCCTTTCAATCTCACATACACACTGACAAACTATTCCCAAGAGGACTGTTCTTTCTATCCTGCAAATTCCCTGATAAGCCACTTCATGGAAGACACACAAGTATCCTCTTCTTCTCCTTAGACCATTTTGTTCCACCTTCTCCCAGTCCTATGAATGGTCCCCTCAAAGTCTGAGGGAAAGACAGAGCTGGAGAGAAACAGTGGCAGAAGAACAAGGAAGGCAAATCCCAGTTTGACATTTCATTCCCAGCCAGCCAAGAAGCTGCATCTGCTCCAGAGGGGACACCCATAGCATTGGCAGTCCTGTCCTGCCCCAACTGGGACATGCACACAAATAAGCAGAGAGGGGGTAACTCCCTGCTGTGACCTAAGCCCACTTTCATTTCCAGACCAGAGCATGTCATCACCCCTTTAGAATTTACATTGCTGTTATCCATCCCATTAAACAACGTTTATCAGATTAACGAACAGCAGCCCTGCTCACCAGTGAATGCCAGCATTAACTGTAGCACAATAGGAGCACAGGCCTAAGCCCATTTTTTTTGCAGATGGCAAACCTGTCAGTGGAGCGCGGGAGTGGTTGATGTCATCTTCTGACTCAGTGACAGTGCCTGTTCCTGGGGTCACCCAGCATTCCAACACCATCAGCATCCTCTCTCCAAATCTCACCTATTATTTGCTCATTGTGGCTAGATTTTGCCTGGAGGAAGAAAGGAGTGACAGGCTGACATCACCTGCTTATTAATAGAGGGGTAGAGAAGAATGATCCACATTAAAGGCTTAGGCAATGATGCTCTTTCAGGGTGTGCTCAGAAGGGTGGTGTGTTAGTGAGCAATACACACTGGTAACCTTTTAAGGGAAGCAGCTGTCTGCCCAGTGGCTGCTCCTGAACCCTTGAACTGCAACTTGCTGGTCCTTCAAGGGCATGGCTATCCCCTCACTGGGAAAAACAGTGCTGGGGTCAACTGGTGGGAAACAGGGCCCTATGCAAAGCAACATAATTTGTCTTTGTAAAGGAAAATAACAAGGTAGTTAATTACTTCAAATTATAAAATTAATAACTTAAGGGACAAGGTAAGACTGCAGCCCTACAGAACCATGGCTCCCACCAAAGATCCCACATCCATCTGCGGCACCATGTAAGGGATCAGCAAGAAACTCCCCAACCAGCCCTCACTGCCAACTGATCTCAGACTCTGGACTGAGTCCTGCAGCTGGATGCAAGTTGCAGTGTGTGAAAAATTTGAAACATCTCATTCAATGAGTAAATCTCCTCCTCTCTCTGCTTGCATATATCCGGGTAACAAACAGTTGGAAATGCTATGTAAGGCATTTGTTATTGAAAATTGTTTGTTAAAAAAAAACCCAAACAAACCCTTGGTAAAGAATTGCTTACTTCATTTAGGAATGACAACTGCAGGTCATATGGGACGGGGTTTTTGTAATTTTTAAATAGTTGTGACTTTTGGCATCATGCTTCCACAGCAAGATCACAGGATTGCAAATTTAAAATTCATCTCTCATGGGTGAGATGCTACATTAAGTTCAAATGCATTTTTCCAGGAGAGTTTCTGACCAGGGGGCTACTAATGAAAAGTGAACTTGGAACAAGAATAAATAGAGTCCAAGAAAATTCAGTACAAAATATAAATGCACATTCTTATTTTTTTTGTTTCTCCAAGCTGGTGGGAGGAGTTGTTAAAAATGTTTGAGTTATCCAAAACAGAGACATTAATACCTACTCGCATTTCTAAGCCTTCTTTGACATAACTTCTACATATTATTCCCATTTAGCCACTTCCAAGACATGCAGACTCAAGCACAGGGGCTCCTCTTCTCTCAGCAGCAACACTTCAAGATGAGAAAAGGCAGAATATTACAATATTCCCTCTCACGTGGAAAGATTGATTTAACTGTTCGAAACCATATCTCATAATTTACCAGCACATACATTAAGCAGAGGGGAAAGGCAGTCTGAATTTTGCAATTCAATGGTAAAGGTCTTCCCAGACGGAGGGCACTGACTAGGACACACTGGTGCCCCTGACACAGAGCAGGGCATCGCAGCTCTTTTAGGGTGATTACACACTCTAAAGCACAGCACTAAAACTGGAGGCACTCAGCAGCACCAAAATGAGGAAGCATTTGCAGAACATTGGTTGCAGCATGTCCATCTTACCTCCCTCCCAAGGACTGACTGCAAACACGAGACCTGAAGAATCAGCTCCTGCCATGACTTCTTGGGTATTAATGCTGGCAAGCCTGCCACTGTCACTGGCTGCAGGTCTGGCTCATGATTCAGACTGCTGAAGTCTTCTAGAACATCTCTTTTTCTTTTTTTGCTGTCTGATTAATTTGCTTGCTTTCATCTATTTTCAAATAAACTCTTGCTTAGAATCCTCCCTGGGATTTCTATCAGCCAGTGCAAGAGGGAGACTGCCTCTTTCCAATACAACATGCTCTGACCTTTGCAGCACTGCCATGCCAAGAGAGCCAGGCCATTTCTGCTCTGTGAGAATACAGAACTGCAAAGAAGTGACAGTGCTACCCAACAGATCTGTCATACTTCCTGCAGGCACCACTCACGCCTCGTACAGTGGAAATGAACAACAGCCACACTTGATCATGCTGTACACAAAGACAATTAAAATTCTCTCCATTGCATAGGGGAAATTTTAACATCCAGAAAATGAGATCTGGTTTTCTCATTTTTACTCCACATACCTACAAACCTCTTTTCTTGGTCATAAAAACACCGAGTTTCAACTACAGTGTTTATGTCTGAGTTGCAGTGAAAAAGAATCAAATGTCAGCAACCAGAGGGGATCAGGTTTGCATGGATACACCGGTACATCAAGTAAGCCAAACATGCATGTTCTCCCCTATCATCCTTTTTTCTGCTGCTATCTGCACATGAGCTTTGAAATACTGAGGCCAGTATTCCACGCCACAAGGTGACCTGGTTTTCCTCACATTCTCAATTGTTAGCAAGGGGCAGTGAGACCAAGTGGTCATTCTTACCATTCGTATGCCATGTTCCTGACAGAGATACCAGAGTTTTATGAAACCCATGTTCAGAATTAACAGTAAAGAAAATAGCAAAATAAGTTTTTATACTATAGGAATGATACAGTCTACACCACACTCATGGCATCCAAGAGTGGCAGAGATTCAAAATTGAAGACTTTGGGCACTTCGCATCTAAAATGACATTCAGATCTGAGCCAAGGCCAAATGCAGAAAATGAATCTGATTCAGATTCCAGTGATAAAATCTCTGCCCTTTGCTTTCTTGTGAATTTTTACAGGGTGCGAGGCCTACATAAAATGTAGCTGATTTTCACAGCATTATTTCTGAAGTTTGAAAAGTTTTATTCCAATTCAGAAGGGAACACAGTGAGTGACAAGCAGTCTGTTGCTTTTCCTTTCCCTACAGAATGAATCGATTTGAATTTAGCAGTACATACAGTAACCACTGTTTGCTTTACAATCCCTGTAACTCATTGAAATTCAGAGTCAGGTTTCTGACCTGAACTTTGCAGCCAGCTCTTGTCTCTTACAATGGCATATACCAACATCCATGCTCCAAATGCCTGCCACTACAGAGGATGTGGATTCAAGAATTATACTCAGGTTTTAATATCAAAATCCACCTTTTATCAGTACTCATTTTGAAAATCAGGCCCCTCAAAGCATATGCTACTACTCAGTGGCAGCACAGCTGTGTTACAGGATAAAGGAGGTTCTTTCAGGTTTTGGTACCTGGATATGAGGAAGAAATAAGCTTTCTTAATTGGAAACGAGCTTGGGCAAACAAAAAGGAAGATAAAGACATTACTTCTCAAGCATGAATCCTTCAGTGTTCCAGTCTGGCCAACTGTCTTTCCCAATCCATATCCATTCAGCAATGGATTAAACTGCACAGGGATGGTGTGAACATCCCAGTCGGGTGCAGTAAAAAAAAAAAAAGATGTGAACAGTAGCCACATGGAGACACTTCTGTTGTTACTGAAGATGGGGAGGCTATAAAATTCAGATCAAGATCTGGATTTTGAATGTTAAGGAACTTCTGCCTAACTCTCAAATCACAAGGTTCACCCAACGTATGTATTATAGCTTTACAGGTGAATTGTCTTCATAGAATGTGCCATCAAATAGGCACTAAGCTATGCCATTCCTATTTACGGTGTCCAGGAACTGTTTACACAGTACTTCATACACATACATTTATTTAAAGAAGCTTTGAAATTGGCGACAGGCCAAACAGTTGTAGATGGGTTTTATAAGACAGGATAGCTCACTGCCTGGCTGGACACAGTTCTGCCCACAAACACAGCCTCATCCCACTTTTGCATATAAGGGTACAAAATGTCAAACACCAGAAGATAAAGAGGTACTGACAAACATGGGCAACTACATGCTCAGAGTCATCCCCCTCTCTCAGCAAACCTCATTCCCCCACTCATTCACCTAGCTTACTTATTAGTAAGATGTTTCAATTTTAAGGAAAATGGAAAATTGTCAAATACAAGTTTCCATTTACTTGGCACATTGCCCCTGAAAAACAAAGATCTAAGGTACGTGTTCAACAGAATTTAAACTGAGCATTAAACTGGATGTAGAGCACAGTCTGATCCTGCAAAGCAATGTTCCAGTCGCCTGCAGGATTTTCTATTTCTGCGCTGCTCAGGATAACAACAGATGGGACCCCTAATTCAAAGGACAATCTCGAGGCTAGAGGCAACAAAACTGGACCAGAATGCAAAAAGCGGGACTGTTGCAGATGTGGGGAGAAATGTGTATTTTCAGCTGGAAAAGGGAAAAAAGAAAATAAAAGGGGGAAAATAAAAAAAAAAAAAAGATGGAGTCCAGATGGCAGGGATGGGTACTCTGGATTGCTAAAACATCTCAAGATCCCACTGTATCCAACTCCTTCAAAACCCATGCCACTGGTTTCACTGAGAAGGTCAAATTAACTATTGAGGCAAAAGAGAAGTCACATCTACAAGACCAGGAATTGGTATGGAAATTTGCTATCAGCTCAGAGAAAGAAACTTCTCTTCTGCTCTAACAGTTCGGTTGGTTGGGTATTTCCTTCTGTCTTCTGAATGAAAATAAAGTTGGGATGTTTTAATTATTATTTTAATCAGAAAAACAAAATGAAAGATTTTGTTCCAGGTCTTGTTCACACAATTGAAACACCTCAGGTGCCCTATTTGAAAATACTTCTTTTAAGGTTAATTTTTTTTTTATCTGTCTACCTCAGCCACCACAGTGTCTTAGAAAATTGATGTCTCATGTTCTTCCTTTCTTTTTTCCCCTACTGCTTTCTTTCCCTGCATTCTCTGCTTGGATTTAATTTGAGAAGATGTGGGATGTCATCCCCCCTGAACCATTGCTGTGTACCATGAAGATAAATCCAGCCACAGATTAGAAGGAAAGCCTAAGGCACTACAATTGATCCAGGGGATGTGGTCAAATTAAGCTGAAACAAAATGCTTTGACTTTCAGAATGAACAGTTCTGAACATGTGATAAATTAATGATAAATTTCATTACCCATTCTTTGCTGAATGATTAGACCAAAACTAACTACTGAAGCACCCATTTTCAACAGGACTTGAATTCCAGTTTATAGAAAAGCTGTGCATGACCACCCCAGTGACCTGCCCTCGAAGACCTCTTGGCTGCTTCGACACCACTTGTCCTGGCTGGCTGCAGTGCTCTCTCCTGCCTACTGCTTGAGCTGCTCTGCTCGAGGTTGCCTTTGACTGGGAACCAGTCACAACAGGAGGGCTCTTCCCAAGCTGGAAGCCTCTCTGAATGCTGCTTGTTGTTTCCCCACCAGCAAGATAGTCTGCAGCAAACTGCCCATTCCCACTCTGACATAGTTGAGCTGTTTATGGTTAAAATAGCTTTTAGGTTCTGGCATTGGACTTCCTTTGAGCTACCTCACAAGCTCAACCTCAGCATGCCCATCCAGTCAGCACAGGGGCTGCACAGGGGCACTGCACCAGGCTGCACACTGAAAGAGATACACCTGCACAAGAGCAATGATCCATCTCCAGCTAATACAGTCTCAGCATAGCATATCCAGTATGCAGAGTGCCAGGCCAACTCTGCCTCTAAGTACCCCAGGAAGCTACTCACTTGGAGGGGCAGGGACATCCCGAGACAGGGCCAACTCGTCCTGCCAATTCTTTCAGCAACAGGCGTGGGCAGCTGGCAGGGCATACTCCAGTATGCAGAGTGGGCCAATTCCAGTACAGAGCCAGGGATTCAGCACTGCACTGGCACTCCTCCTAGCTCATCTCAGTCAAGTAGAGGAGAGCAACACCAAGGGGTCATGAAGGCAGAGAGGATTTCTCCTCTGAAAGTGCTGAGGAACATAGCCAGCAGCAGGGCAGTGCTCAACTTCACATCTCACAGATGCTGTGCTCTTTTGAAGCCACTTCAACCTAGGAAGGTCAAAAGAACCCAGCATCCCTGATGACAGAAGCATCATCCTGAAACTCATCATTATGTAAGATTAGTGTCTCTACCACAAACTTCCAACATGGCCTTACAAGCAATACTAAGAAGCAGCACTTTTCTACTGCTATAAACATATCCACCTTCTCCAGCACTCAGAATTCTTTTCTTCTCCGTGCCTCGATTCCCCCTCTGTATGCTTCTGTTGGTCCTGGACACTACTTAGGGAAGGAAAGGAGTGTCTCTCAGCAATGTTAGGGAAAGGGTTATCACAGTATTGTAAGCACTCCTTAGAATTCTGGTTCTGTATATTTTTACTGTATGAGTATTTGCTTGTGTAGCACCTGTTCAGCTGCAAATTAGCAAAGAAGCAAGAAGCCCCAGGAGTTGTATTAAAGGTTGAGGTTTGTTCATGACTGAGTTGGATCTGTTCCTTTGCTGCTTATGTATGTGTTTCATGTTCACGCAACGAGCGCAGTAATCTCATGTTAACCAAAGACAGCTGCCACCTGGATTTTTTTAGTTCAAAGTGCATACAAAATATATCTAAAACCACGTGTTGTGCAATCAAAGTGATAGTCAAAATATTACATATTTTGATGTCCCCTAACTGCGTTGAAATGCCCATTGAACAGCTCCCTCCTGTATACTGCAGGCTGGTGACCACAGCAAGTTTGCAGCACCCTCTGGAGGCGAGTTCTGAGCCTTTGGAGGGGAAGGAAACCATCAGCTCTTGCAGGGGAGCTTTTAGGGCACGCGCTGGAAAGTATGAGGAGCTGCTGATGTCTGGGTTCACACTGGCATTTACAGCCAACAGGATGCATGGGGGGCACTGTGTTTCTTGTAAATGAAGAAATCCATAGAGAGATTCACTCCTTTGCTTGCCTGTAACTCACTCCTTACATACATGCAGTTCAGTGGTTAGAAGCACTGAATTTGGACCTTCAGCTGAAATTCTGAGTTGCATAGTCAGGACAGACACCCAGGAGAAAACCTTTATAAAACCAGGAGCCCTTCGGAATCAGCACCACAATACAGTGCTCATCCATGCTGTTATTTCATTCACACTGCAATGAAATTCCTATACATGGTTATTTTCTTTGTTCCATTTTCCATTTTTGAGGAAAATTTGAATTTCTAAGTGCTGTGTGGTACTGGAAGGAGAAGCACTGAAATTTTAGGAAAAATACAAAACTCTTCTTACAGGATCCCTTTTTGCTCCTTAAAGGGGTCTGGCCCAGAAAAAATCTGAATAAAAGCATCAAAACTGTTTCATCTCAGACTTGGAATATTTCAAAATAGTTCCAGCCTGGATAACATCCCTAGCTCTCATAAATAAAAGGAATAAGAAAGAGAGTCAAGCATACTTCAAATACCACTGAAATTTCCTAAGGATATCTGCCAGCAACCCAAAATTAACAGCCTTCCAAGTCTAGAAATAAACACCACCAAAACCAAAGAGAATATGAATAAAGGTAATTCAAAAGCTGGTATTATTTTGGTTCTTTTGTTTGGCTGAGAGAGCATCGCAAGCAGAATGCCTGGCCCCTCCTTCCTTGGAATTTCAGATGAGAAATCCTGCAGCTTGTAACCTCAGACCAGCTCCATTACTTTAGATGAACATTTAATTGTAAGCAGACAACTGACCCCTTGCCAGGAGCATCATGTTTCTGGAGTTTGGAGCTACAACTAAGAATTTTATTATAGCCTTTTGAATATTGTATGAGAAAATCTCATATTTAACTTTTGTTTTCTTCAATATCTGCACAGTTTCTGATGAGTAATTCTTAGCTTACTATACATACCACATTTTCCTAATTGCCATGAGACAAATAGATAAATGATTGATCATAGCAGCAATTAACTATGATAACCCATTATAAAATGTACATACTATTACAGTGTTTTATTTATAAAACAATAATAGTATTTTCTTTTTTTCTGAGACCATCATGTCTATGTCTATGTGTATTCTGTTCATCCTCAATGTGTACCTGGCACAAGAAGTACAGAAACTTAGACAGTACCTCTAGATGATCTTGTCAACAGTGGATGCTTCAGAAAAACTATCTGTATACATTAGTGGAGAATGGAAAAGGGGAAAAGTGACAAGGGAGAATGAAAGATAAACACTTTCCATTTATCAGCCACCACTATTCAGCTTTCCCTCCCTGAAGGGTCATAACATCAATAATCTCAGGCAAGTAAGGGATTCAGAAGCATTTTCAGCTAAATAATTCATCTCTCTTCCTATTCTGATGCAAGAAATGGGAGATAGTTGGTAATAACAAAAAGGCATCAACTTAAAATGTAGACAAGAACTTTCCCTCTGCCAGAGTACACAGAGAAGACACACAGCTCAGCATGTGCCTTAAGCCAAGACCCAGATGGTAACACAAGCATCACCTAGTTCACTAGCCAAGATAAAATGAGACCAGCACAGTCTTCATAGATTGAAATATGAGGCAGCAGCCCTTGACAGTTGAAAAACAATTTCTCTCCCAATCCAGACATACTTTAAAAGGCAGAAAGAGGATTTCCAGGACTCACATCCACAGCTCCCAATTCACTTATAGGCTGTTCAGGATGTGTTCAGATCTACAAAGCAAAGTTCACTGTCACAGGATTCACTAGCTTCAGCTGGCCTCCTGCAAAGGGCTGGATTCAGCTTCTGCAGCACAGAGGAGCACAACTACAGTAAAAAGCCTTCCTTAATAGGTTAACTGTCTTTAACACAATAAATTTTGGCCCAAAGACAGTAGCATGCTCTTAAGTGGACTAAGCTTATCATCTGCTATGTTTCAAGAACCTGGAAGAGGAAGAAAATGGTGCTCTTAAAAAGAAAAAGGTTTTTCTGCTATCCATTTTTCATATGAGATAACCACTCCTTGTGGAGAACAACAAAAGTTGCTAGGAAAGAAACAGTACATGAGCGTGTTTTCCAAAGCCACACTGAACAAATCTCTTATACTGCACTGAGACTAAAACTTAGCAAATGCTCATGCCCATAAAAATTTTTATTAGGCAGTAAGTAACATGTAAGGACAGGAAACAACATTTCTCTGTTGTTTTATAGAAATTTTAAATCTTGACATGCTTTACAAGATTCCTTTAACTCCACAGTGCCACAGGTAACACTAACTTGGGATGATCAAGGTGCAGTTAGGAAATGGATTATTTGAAATGGCAAAGAGCAGCCACACAAGCAGGGTGTTCACCATCTTCAAGTAAGAGCAGGAGTGCACTCTCAGCAAGCACATATGATAGTGTAAATTCTCAGGAGAGAGTTGCCACCACTGCACAGCCATCTCTGCACAGCACCATTCATCATGATCATCATGGTCAGGCTTCGCGAACGAAGATTTGGGAAGGACTCTAACCACATAGGTGAACCCTTTAAGCCTGCACAGTGGATTTTTTAGGTGAGGCACAGCGTGCACAGAACTGGCCCCACCCTTTAACTCCTAAGGTTCATCTGCCATGGCCGTGCGAGCTTGGACAGTGGAAGTGAAGTCCTCAGGACTAGAACCTACAGCACCCATTGGTATTCCCAGGTCTCCCATCCAAGTACTAACCAGGGCTGCCCATGCTGAGCTTCCGAGACCTGACAGGGATCAGGTGTCAGGGAGGCATTTAACAGCACCATTCAGAGAGCTGCAAATGGTAGAGCCAGGCTCATGCCCTGCCTTTGGGCGATGCAGCTCAGTACCACTCTGCACCATGGAGGATGTCTGTGCCCTGAGAACACTGAGCATGATGCACTATGCAGATGTGCCTTTACTTCCTCTGCTTCAACCCCAATTTAAAAATGTGAAATCAAAATTGCACTTGATTATGGGGTACACAGACACAGTGCACATGGGGCTCATCTGCAGGAGGTGCATGTTAATTGGTTTCCAAGGCTACTAAAACCACCCAAAGCAATGAAGCAAACTGTGGGGTGTGATAAGCACGAGGCTGGTTTGTCAGCATGTTCTACAGACATCCTCGGAAACAGCAGATATTCCACAACCACAGAACAAGCCATGAAGTTAGACCCAGCACACCACAAGGCAATGAAGTGACTGTGGAGGGCAGAGTGTCAAGAAAAAACAAAGCTTCAGAAACACTTCTGAAAGCAAACATACTTATCTCTGCAACAGTAATAAGAGAAAAGAAGCAGAGGTCCTGTTGCTCAGCCCATACTCAGGTTAGAGAGGCTTCTACCCCCAGACTGGGCATAAAATGAAATGCACACTGCATAACTGAAACCACATAAATCCACATCAATGTTTTTCAATATAGCAAATTATGCTGGCTTTATAACCCATGAAGAACAATTATGGATCTAGAAAAGATATTATGATTAGAAAAAGAATGGAAAGTGGAACACCGTTTTTTTACCAGGTAATTGATGAGTTGCCAAGGATAAAATGATCCCTAAAGAATACATATCCTATGTTTAGAACAACTGCATCTCCACTGCAGCAATGCTCAGATTGAAAACTGGCATGAATAATTGGGGACACTAGAGTTTCTCTTGTTTCTGGAAGTAATTCATTTGAATTATTCTGCTTGTTAATGGGAAAGAACAAGTCACTTGAAAATAGCCAGCCTGTCATGTGACAGAGATAAGAGGGAAACAGCATCCCATTATTTAATCAACTTACATTAAATGCTTCACCCAGAGCTGGCTACTAATAAACAAATTAATAAAGTCACAGAAAACTGAACCACCACATCTTTGCAAACCACTTTGTGATGTCAGACAAAAAGCTGGGCCCAAGAGCATACAGAGAGCTACTCTTGCATCTGAGCTCTGGCTTTGCAACTGAATGCCTTCCCTCCTGCCACATGCTGCAAGCACCTGCTCTCTGCAGTGAACAAGGTCTAGGGCAAGCAGAGGATAAAACACTGCTGCCCTAGTGAGAGCATGGGCTAGAACAAGTCCCTGTATCTTTCTGGAGCTTCACAGAAGACGGTAGCCACGTGCTGGGAAGATTGATAGATGGACTGTTAGACAGACTGGTATTACTGGTAAAACTGGCAGTTGGATAGACTGGTAGAAGGGGACTGGCTAAACTGAAATAACAGCAAGAATTACATCAGTGTGTCCCTTTCCTTAACAAAATCATCAAGGTATGTTCCCTGCTTCTGAGGACATGCACCAGAAATGCCACTATAACTAACACAAGAGCAAGTAGTTCCTGCTGGCTGCAGGGAGCGTGCTGAAGAGAAGATGCAGTAATGACAGTATTATCCAGCTCAATTTGTGGCTGCTGGAAGGCTCTAGGCAGGAGGTACAGGAACTCACTGGCATGAATCTGAATTGCCTGTGATTCTCCCTTGAGGTACTCTGCTACCTTTCATGCAGTACAATAAGCTTTAAGGACAATCTAGGCTGCAGACTGAAACAAAACTCCCTAGGCAAACATTACAGTCAAGAGCTTTCTTATGCATTCCCAAAGCATTTTAATGAAACGTTTGACTACAGCTTGGAGTTCTGAGGAAACCATTACACAAAAGAAGTTTGGCCAAATATATTTTGGCTTCTGAAGTCCTGCTTGTGTTCACAGCTGAGCCCCAGGCTTAAGTGATGAATATGTCCATCCTTAGAACGGATGCTGTGGTTTTCAACAGACCTTCTTGCCAAAGGGGAAAACAATATCATTTGTGAAGACTAATGGCTTGGTTAAAAATCAGCAAGGTTAAGTATAGGAGAAGACAGTCTCTTCCTTAGTGCTATACAACATCAGGAAGCTAGTCCTGACATTGCCTTCCATTATGTAAAGCAGTGGAAGGGGCTGGGGTCACACCTGGAATGGAGTGCCGACAGCCTGTGCAGAGAAACCCCTGCCACCAGCTGCCTCCTTTAAAACTAAAATCTGACTATCCTTTGAAGGACGACAAAATGATTTCATACATACAAGGCCAAGTTGCTTGTTACTGTGCAAAAAATGGCTTCTTTCTTGTTCCTAACAGTAAATGGGTCTGTCAGAAATAGCATAGATGGCCGGAGCCTCCTGGTCACCTGAGGATAAATGAGAACAAGATGGACCGTAAGCACATAAAGGCAAGTAGGAGCACAAGTTGGATTGACCTGGGATTTCCTGGTGTCTGTCTCATATTCAGTCCTGAATCCGTGCTGCCTCACCAGCTTTAGATACATCAAGTGGAAAGTTTGACTCCACACCACGGTATAGGTCTCCTAAGAGCTGGTTTGTGGTACTGTAAGATTGGAAAGTAGCTGCTACAGACTGGCCACTTGCCATCAGAGATTGCAGGCTAAGTTCATCTCTTCTTCACTCTGAACAACTTCCCCTATTCCATCAGAAAAAGTTGCATCTCACAGTCATCCTGCAACCTGTCTTTCCTTTTGAGCTGTCCTGATATTGTCTTCTTCTGGATAATCACTTAGCTAAGGGCACCTCCTTCAGGAACCATACTTAGCTGCAGCAGTGCTGACATCGATGCTCCTTGGCCAGAAGGAGGATCAGAGTTGTCACTTTAACCTTCTAGAGGCCTATAGCTCACAACTCAAGTCATGCTTCAAATTACAGAGAGCCAAAGACACCAAGACCTCATGCTGGTCCCGGGCCCAGTCACCTGCAAGGTAAACAGATATTTCTGCCAGATGTTTCCAAAAGAGACATTCATAATTTCTCTTGCCAACACACACAAAGATATGGGGATGCCCAGGGGAATGTACTGAAAAAAACACAGTTGCCCTTTCCACATAACAAAAGCCTGTGTTTTTAGGATAGGAACAAGCAGGAGTGCACCATTTCAGATAATACAGACATCCCAGAAGTTTCAATGCCAGCTCTGTCCCAACCAAATTCTTTAATGGGAAATAAGGGCTGGCATGGATTATTCAGTCTCAATTCATTTCCAGTATCTTTTCCATTCATAATGAGCAACACAAATGGCGTGTAGTTTCAGGAAGCAAAATAAATGAGTATTTCAAGAAGTAGGAATTTGGACTGGTTGTATATCAGTCTAGACAAAGAGAGAAAATTTTATTTGTTGCTGAGGGTAAGTCAAGTAATTGGGGTTCCCATTTCTATTATTTTGCATTTCTTTCCTACGCACTGCCTGTAGATATAAAATAATAACTGTATTTTGAGACGTCGACATAACTTCACAGATTTCAAAATTGTAAGAAAATATTTGGGCTACGATAAATCACATGCCAAGACTCAATCCAGCTCAAATGAAATATATTTATTTCCTCTGATCAACAAATGGGAAGTTCTTCTGACTCCAGAACAATCACAAAAGTCAGGCAATCTTTAGTTAACCGAAATTCATGCACTGGCCCTAAATGGATGTGTGGGCACGATTATGGGAGAATTAAGCTTAGATACACTAGTTAGACAGAAACTCATTCCATCCTGCTTTATGATCACAAAGCCTCTGAAAAAGAAACTTAAGAAAGCCATCAATAAAAACTGCTAAAAATACTTAGCCTTAAATTCTATAATAGTTAAAAGACTGGCTGTAGTCACTGAATGTAACAGACTGAGAGTATTATATTTGACACATAACTTTGAACCTCCACTGCACTATAGAATTTCAGGGAGCAGGTCCATCAGTACAGTAGATTTATCTCCTTTTATGAGTGCACACTGCCCATTTTTATCCCTTTACACAGTGCTTTTAGTCACAAGTGTTATATAAGGATGGGTATTAATTACTAAGTGGAAAAAGTCCTAAAAAAAAGAATCCAAATGCAAGTGTTCCCAAGCATCCAAGGGAGCCTGTGTATTTATGTGCAGTCTCTAATGAGGAGAGGTATTCCTCCAAATAATTTATTCCTGTTTCTGAGGGAATTCGATATACAAAATTTACACCTTTTTAAAAAGAGAAATAAAATTAATTTCTTACTGTTTTAGGTGGGTGTGAGATCTGTTATTTGAATCCTCCAGCCATTCCACATGATCCTAACAGAAATGGATGATAGAAAAGAGCTGAACTGGGAATGCATAAGTTGAGCAGGAATTTATATTTTAAATAATACACTTTTAAATACAAAAAAGGAAGAATACAGATTTGGGGCCTTAGGGGTCAATCTCAAACAAAGAGAGATAATTCTGCAATATGTCAGATACTGGCAGGGTCACACATTCTAAGCAGCTTAAGATAAATGAAGATAACTAACATTTTTTTAAAGTAGATAAAAGCTAATTCCCTGCTAGGAAATTAATCACCAAATTTATATTTCAAAAGCACTTCTGTGTTGCCTTTTGCTTGACTGAGTTTTCTTACAGTACAAAGTCTGAGGTTTCTACTGTTTGCTCTCAGTTCTTATGTGTGCATTAGTAGCTGAGTTTGCACTAGAAATCCATTACTCTACAGCTCAAGAATGCAATGGAGAAAACACTTAATTTCCTGCCATCCTTAATATCTTTAATGCTATTTCATGCCATCTATTTTATGTTATGTCTAGAGGTCTGGGTAATAGAAATGACTCATGTATCCCATGCTTTGCAAAAAAGCATGCTTTTTCTGGGTGGATAACCTGAACCACAGCAAAGCTATCTGACCCTTGCACTAAACTATAAACAGAAAATTCTTTGCACACCCTGCTAGTGTTGGGTGGTCTTTGTGCAGGGATAAGTTTTATAGGCTCAGTTTTGAATCTGAAAATGCACTAGATCAAGTGGTGCTTTGGGAGGAGCCTGGTAGTTTCAGAAAGCTTTTATAGACTTCCCAAGTGACTGAGCAGTAGTTAAGATACAGCCTCACTCCCATAAAAGCTGCCTCTTTTTTTCCTAGTAATGCATCTACACTACAATAGTCAAATCCTGTGGGGTCCTTCCCTGGCAAGAACATCTCTGAGCAAGGGCATGGTGAAAGCTGAGTTGGCTCAATCCCTCTTGTGGCCAAGCTTGCAGGAAGAAGTAAAGGTCCAGAAAGTTTTCTAGAGATGCTTTTTAATAGCATTTCCTTAAACTATGTCCACAGGGGACAGTAAGGCGGGGGAGCTTTGCTTCCCTGTTCAGGTCCTACAAACTAGGAAAGATAATGCAATATACAGAAGGTATAAAGCCAGCTAAGCCAGTAACTTAGGGGGTTTTGCCAGCTTCATTCAACTGGGGACAAATTTCACACCAGAGTTCATAAGAAATGGGCCACACAACTGCAAATGTCACCTCTTTCTCAGCCAAATGCAAAACAAGAACTGCTTCTTGAAGATAAACATACAATGCTGTGTTTATGTAACAAATTCCAAGTGCTAATTTGCATATACATGAGGAAGAGGATGAAGCCAAGCCACTAATCACCTGATATGTTACTCCCACACAATTTAATGTACTCAGGCACTCAGACTTCATAATGATAAGTGCAAGCCAAAGAACATCATGAAACAGAAGATCCTATTTTGTTCACTCATTGGACTAACCTTTTTATACTAGTATTAACCATCTAAATGTTCATTCAGGATTCAAGGAGCTAACATAAGCCCTCAAGATTTCAAGTGGTACTACAGTAAACAGACATGGGACAATAAATCCAGCTCTCCAGACGTCCAGAAGGAGCAGGATCATTCCTCTAGAACAGTGTTTACAAGTGGCAGCAATATGATACCTGAAAAGAGGGAAGTCTGACCCAAGCACAGCAGACAGAATGATCTTTACAAACTTTCCTACCAAATTCAGATTTTCTAAAGTACAAGTCAATACTAGTTCCTTATACCAGCTACTGTTCATGAAACTAAACCACAAAAAATTCCCTATCTGACCAAGTTATTAAAGGATACTTTCACAATTTGCATAAATTCTCAGTATCTGAGAGTCATACATGCTGTACTAAAAGCCAGGTTTAAGGCAGGCAGATGGAGCAATCTGTACTAAAAAAGGACATTGTGCTGGAGCTCTAAATTGGCATCTCACAAGTAGTGGTCTGAGGAGCAATCACGGAAGCTGAGCTCAAGTGCACAGCAGGCAGAGACACAGTTTACAAGAGATGAAGTGTCAGCTTTGCAAATGACTGAAAGCAAGAGACATCTTGGCATATGAAAATACTTGTGTCAGGTGAGTACTAGCCCTTTTGCAGCACAGCTCAGCTACATATCTTAAAAGGATTCATTACAAGGCCATAAGGCTAATGGACATGGTTTACAGTCAGGGGAGCAAGTTTATTAACACATTGTGTAAATAACTGCAATTGCCTCACAACTCAGTATGCCACTGCTTTACCAAACCCTGTTACTACAAAGTAAATCTCAGTATTGGAGCATTTTAAGCCACAGCTGTATAACTAAAACAGACCACGTCCATTCTGCATGTTGCACCCACACTGCAATACCTTCACACTTAAACCTGCTCACAGGCAGTCCTTCTGGTCCAGAGGGGTTCTCTGCTGAAATCAGGTTCCTTTTACAAGCTTCCCTGCTTTTGCTTGAGCCCATCAAACTGGAGGCCAGGGTTACAGGGACGGTTTCCCAAGGATACTGAATTCTGGGGAATACCAGAGGCACTGCACAGTAGAACACCTATCAGGCTATTGCAAAACATCCAAGAAGACAGTGACAAAAACACAGCCTAGGGATGGTAAAGGTTATAAACAGGCAAAATAGATGCTTCCTCACTACCTATCCATGCCAAGCAGTTCACTGACTTTTAAGACTAGTCAGTCTTAAGACTTTTAAATACTTTCTTCACACCTTGCCTCTCCAAAGCAGCCTAGCTATAGCTGCAAGGAAAAATACACAGGTGCCCCAATTAATACCACCGTGCAAAGAGAGACGCACAACCTCAATACATGAGAAACAACATTGACATGGTTATTTGGATTAACATAAACAGACTAAAACATCTGTTTCTGTTTAAAAGGGCTGGAGAAGGACACCTTTGTCCTGCTGCCACCTTCTCCCATGAAGGATGCTGCTGAGTTCTCTGTCACAGGATCTGGTAGAAGAATAACATTCCTAACAGAATTGCTAAGGGGCAACTGGTTTCTTATGTATAGGACTGATAGATAAGTTTAGAAATACACCTCTACGTGAGATGTGTGGATGCCAATGCTGCTCTGCTGTCCTCTCAGAGGATATCCAGACAATCATGCTGAGGTGAGCTGGACTTGAAGGCCTTTTCTTAATTTGCTGCAATAGTTCCTTCACTGTAAAAAACAAGTTAATGCAGAAGTATTCATGTCCAAGCTCAGGAAGCAACTCCATCCTTTCCTTTCTCCATCCTAGGCATGTTGAGGCCAGGCATGTTTATGGCAGGCAGGTGCAATAACAGGATTAGTGATCACAGCAACATCATGAGCATCAAACCACTCTTAACTCATAGAATCATAGAATGGTTTGGGTTGGAAGAGACCTTAAAGATCATGCAGTTACAAACCTCCCCTCCATGGACAGGGACATCTTTTACTACATCAGGTTGCTCAAAGCCCCATCCTACCTGGCCTAATCTCAACCTGATCTGTTTCTTTATCTTCATTCTTGTTTCTCTGTATTTCCTTTCCTTTAAGTTAGTCTTCACTCCTTGACTTGAAAAGTAGCTCCTATTCCTTTCCTCTTCTCCCCATGCCCTTCATTCCTCAAGCAACTTTACGTCAACCTCCCAGCTTTGCTTCAGCAATACTTGCTTGGCACTGCCTACCATGTTTTGACACACAGAAGAAAATTATCGTATTGAACACCTGCAGGAATCATACGGCACAGATATTCCTCCTCATGTCTGCTAGGTAGGCAATAAATGTACTAATTCCCATCAGATTGATCCCCATCAGGTGTAAACTTGTGTAGTTCAATTCACTCCACTTCTGGCAAGGGGAGGTCATTATTCAAAGCCTGCAAGTGGGAAGCAGGTTGGCTTCCACACAGCCACCCACAAAGACAGGATTTGAGTGACAGCATTTGATTGCCTAGGTCCAATGCACATTTCTTTCAACAACTTTCTCCAGCTTTGTTTTATGTCAGCTGGGAAGCCAGCTCAAAGGTTTTCTTTTGTACTGGATAACAGCCATAAGAATCCACTCGACTCCAGTTATGTGGTATTTCACATGTCCAGCACGCTGAGACCGTATGTACTTGTGAGTGTTTACAGTGTTCTCAAAAAGACCCACTTCTGCACATGGTAACTTTGGGTCTCTGATTTTGTGCTGCACAGCAGCAACTTCCCTCTTTTGCCAGCTCTCCAACTCGCTGCTGTTTTGCTTCCATTGCCTGTGGGATATCAATTCCAGCTGCCAGCTTGCTGGCATAGAGTGGAGTGGTTTGAGTTCAGCTCAACAGCTGTTGACTCATACATGAAGTATCAATCCTGGTCTGGAAAAGCAAAGCACTCTCGTAGAAGGGCTTGTTATTAAGGACAGAGAATGCCACTTCATGAAGATGCATCAGTCTCCTTACCACAACCTTATGGCCCCACTGGGTTGCCCATCATTGGAAATAAGGCTGTTAATCGTTTCCCCCAGCTTAGAAACCACATGGTATTAGGTACTTTGGTCAGGCAGCTGTAGTCCCAGAGTTACATCACAGCAAAGGCTGGGCTACAATAGGCTAAAAGTTTTCTTTGGTGATAGCATAAGACAATACCTGCTTGAAACTCTAGTTAGCGTTTTGGGATCTTAAAACTTCTTTACAGTAACTTCTCTAGGTAACTTACACAGCATCATAAAACACAACAGAAATAAATCCAGAAATTAAATCTGAGCGTAAGGACACCCTATCTTGTTATGAGCTACTAACTCATTCCAGCCCACCCATAAATCAGAAGTGGTGTCCCACGCCCAGTGACAGCAAATGTCCTGAGACAACAAATGCCATGATGGATAAGGCCTTGAGTAACCTGGTCTAGTGAAGGTGTCCCTGCACATGGCAGAGGGGATTGGGACTAGATGAGCTTTAAGGTCCATTACAATCCCTAAACACTCTATAATTCCATGAACACACAGAGGTCCTGCATCAGCTCGCTGCTGGACACAACCCTCTCTGCTGTCTGCATTAGCATGGGGCTCATTTTAAGGGCACTGTGACAATCTGACAACTCACAAGCATCTGCCTATGCACTACCAAAATTGGTTTTTACAGTTTCATGTACTCTCAGAAAGCACCACTTTGTCTGAAACTACCTATCTAGCTATTCTCCAAGAAGGCAAATGCACCAGGAATAGCTATGCACCCATTTCCCTTTTGGTCATACTTAGTCCAACCCTACACATAAAAGAGTTTGGTCCCATTGACTCTCAATAAAGGTTCCATTTAGATGGTGAGTTTTGTGTCATGGCCTCTGGCAGGCTGACAGCTAAACTGATGCAAGGCAACTAGATCAACACACAGCAGAAATGAAACTTCCCAGCTGTGTCCTGAAATAAAGAGTCAGCTCTCCTCTGCTAGCACACACTGGACTGAAGATGGCCTTAGCCTTTCTCGCAACAGTTTTCTGATATACCCATAACCTGAGTCCCTCTCACCTCTCCTTAAAGCCATGAGCAGTAAATCAGACAGTCTTCTGGCCCACCTTTGTCAGAAGCTTAACCAACATCATATAAGTATTTCACTACCAAAACCAGACTTTCAGGTCCCAAAAGAGATTGCATGTTAGAGGGAGACGATATGCTGAGAAAATCATCCATGGTTTTCCACTCACTCATTAAAGGAGCAATAAAACAGCTGTATTCAATTACCTAAACTGTTAAACAGTGAGGCAGAAGGAAGCAACTTACACCCATATTTAGAAACATGAAGTCTGCTCAACAGATCAGTTTGGGAGATGAATTTACACCAGACGATATCATCATAACAGTGGTTATTTAGCTCCTGTTAACAGGTCAGAAGCATTATTGTGTCAAAGTATGAGGCAGAGCTTCCTTTCTAACTTCTACACTGACTGACACACTCACTCAGCAAATCAATCCAACTCTGAGAACCCATCCAGCTGTTTGACCCAAGAGTGATTCCTGCCTTGTTAGGGATGACTCTGCCAAGATATACTGCAGTCAGAATCAGGGTTTTGGAATTGCCATTCCCTCTTTGCAGGGAAAGAAGGAAGTCTTTGGATGAAAGCAAACAGTGGTAGCCACATGCTTAAACCAGTGGCAAATAGCTTTCACTAAACACAGGATTTCAAGAAAGAAAGGCATTGTAATAAAAAGGTCTACTCCACACAATTTCAAAGATCAGAAACCTGTCCACGCTGCTTTATTGATTACTTAGAACCAGCCTGACATATTTAACTAAAAATCAATGGGAAAAATAAAGGACTGCTTATTTGACTCAGAGGAAGAATTTCATTCATGGGATAAGGGACTCTAATGAGGTAATTCAGTATTCAAAGAGAGCTATTAGCAGTGAAGGAATGAAATGGTTGTGTAACAAAATGATGAGCACTGAGTGCAGATGGAGGAAATGATGTTTTGTAAATTCCGAATCCGGGATTTTTTTCAAGTCTTTAAATACTTCATACAGATACTCTGCCTGCAATATTTAGCATGATTTTGGGTCTCATTCGTGGCCATTTTTTTCCCAGATGGGCCACCTGCAAAAATGTGCTTGAAGCTAGTGGAAGCACTTGCACACAATTACACACAGATCACTTATTCATACAGGCATGCCCAGTACTTCCTCTTGTAAGTGTCAACACTTTTTAGACTCCAGTGCTTTCCCCAACAAAATAAACAGCTGAAAGAGCCTGTGGACTGACACAGCTAATATGTGTAGTTCCATCTGGACAGAGACAGACTTCAAGAAATGCTGCATGATGGTCATGTTTTTAGCCTGAGGGTAGAGGTCAGGTTAGAGACTGAGTAAGGCAGAAGTCTGTCCTACCAGCAAACTCCAGTTGGTTGAAGATTTACAGGGCTTTATCTGAATGGAGAGCATGTGGTGTCCACAGCCAGCACAACTGTATGTGAGGCAAAAGTTGAGCAGCCTGACTGGCACTTCCAGCTCTGCCACAGAGGTGTCTGACTAACCTGGTCAAAACCAGGGCACACATCCACTCTGCTCTACATACCTCAGCTCCAGAGCAAGATTGCTGCAAGGACACAGCACAGCTCTGCTAAATATCAGCCGGCTTCAGTTAAACCGTAAAGCAGTATAAGAAGGAGGGAAGATTTCCTCAGAGAGGAACTAGCCTTATTTTACCATCTGATAAATCTTGGAAAACACCTTTTCAAGCTCAAATCTCCACATTTACTTGGGCAGCTAACAAACTCCAAGCAGTGTATGGTCTAGACACAATTACTCTAAAGGTCTATGCACAGGAATCATGGTTTTCTTCAGCAATATCAGTGAAAAAACTCCTTCCTGCCCAGTCCTCCACTCCAGGCTGTGACCGCTACTGTAGTCCACCCCACCATACTGCTTTGTGCCTCTCTCTGTGGGTGACACTCAGCTGCATGACTGAAGCATCTGGATTAATAAGTCTCCCTGATCAATATGGAACGAACTGGTTGCTAGAACAGGTAGAGAAGACAAGATGCAGCAAAGAGACAGGCCTCTCTCTGGAAGAGACAGAAGGCAATGGGGAAATAACCCCTGAGCTATAAAAAGAAGAGACAGCACAATTTTTGTGTTTCGGTGGGGATTTAAGTATCGGGATCAGACTTCAGCATTTCCCTTTAGGATGATACCAAGAGATCTGAAACAGAGAAACAGTTTTGTGAAATTTAAAAAACCAAAACCAACAAACCAACATTCAGCAAACCCCACATGCTTTTCTCCTTTGCAAGTGGGTATTTGTGCCCCTTTACAGATGCCTGATATTTTATTCTGTGGCCCAGTGTATGCCCTGTCTGGAGTAGAGGATGACAAATCACATTTTGAGATAAGGCTGTGTGGATTTAAATGATTCTTTCAGGAGGACATTGATTACAACTGCTATGCCACTGAATTTATTGTTTGGGCACAGCTTGGCTCTGCTTGGAGTTTTTTGATCTGTAGAAATTTTGCTTCTGGTGATGATTTACTCTGATTTTTCTCTTTTTAGTCATATCTATGTAAATGTCATATGGCTACCGAGTAAGAGAAAAGTCCTTTCAAGAAAAACTAACTGGTTAAAAGATGGAAAACAAAGGGTAAGGTTTCACAGTAGAGAGAGATGATCAGCTGATTTCCTCAGGGAACTGTGCTGAGATTCAATTCACTCATAAATAAATGGCAAAAGATGAGAAAGTTTGCTGCTGATAAAAAAATCATTCAAGACAGTAAGAATGAGGGCAGACTAGGCAGAATTTCAAAGAGGTCATGCAAGATTTGGTGATTGGGCAATAGATGGCAGATGAATGACATTTTAGGTAACTATGCAAATGGACGAATTAAAAACTATAATTTCACATAGGAAACAATGACTCAAACCTGAAAATTATAATCCAGGAACAATATTTTTGCATATCCTAATGCTAGTTCCATTAAACATCAATCCAATAGGAGTCAAAATAGCAAAAATAAAATAGCAAAACAAAATATACTAAAAACAAAATAGAAGAAAATAAAATATATATTATCAAAAAAAACACAGAAAACCTAGTTATGTGATCATGTGAATCTATCTATGGCTCTTTCACATCTTCAATATAGCCTATCGTTCTTGTTCCCCCATCTAAGTAAGTCTGTATTAGAACCAAAAATGGTCTGAGAGACACAACTACAATGACCTCAGCTACAGAACAGCTTCCACACATGGAAGGACTTTCCTATTATCCCTTTGATTTGGAAAGGGGTTATCTCAGTGCATGTACGACACTGATGCCCAAGCCAGGAGTGGCCAGGATCAGATAGACAGGCACCTATAACACTCTTATAGTATAAAATCTAAGGCCTCGAAAGGAGACAGAGGCCATTTATGAAGTAAAGTAAAGGAGATGGCTCTTCATGCAGCAGGTAGTCAGTGTGTGGAATGCCTTGCCAGAGAATGTTATTGTTGCTAATAGTTTACAAGAGTCCAAGAGAAGACCATACACTTACTTGAAAGAGAGATGTACTGAGGAGAAAAAGGATTTGAAAAAATGAGAAAAAGTCGGCAGTAGATCTTGCGTATGCCTGTCCCCAACCATCTGCCAGTGGCTGCTGTTGGCAGAGGACATGGGAGCAGGCAACTTCTGTTCTGAATCAGCGAGGCTGTGCTCTCTTACATCTCTGCCCTTTTGTCCTGTGCTCTTGCTGGGTGACACAGTATACTCTGGCTGTTTGCTTTGGGATGGATCACATGTCCTATTTTTATACACGTTAATGAATAAAAAATTGAATTGATTTCAAAAGCTCATCTTCCCCACTGTGAAGACTGCAGCACAAGCCCAGGAGGGACTTTACCTCATGCTTAAAATGTCTGGCAAACCATTTTGTACAGAGCTGATGATAATGAATACAGCAGCTCATTTTCCTGAGAAACAGGAGCTCACCATTCCTTTGTCCAGTAGAAAATTCATGAACAAAATGTTCAGCCTTGCAAGAGAACTGAACTTCAAAATGAAAGGATTTCTACTTAGATAAGCATGAAGTCTTTTACTCTTCCACTGTAGGTGTCCATGAAGAGGTTTTACCTCACTCTCAAGAGCTTTCTTGGTAGAAGAATCACCATGCTGCTTTCCCATGGATATGAATAAAGTCTTCGCCCACTGAGGAAGCTGGACATACACAGAGATGCCAGAGAGATATTCAAGGGTAAATAACATGAAAATGATAGATAGAGCAGAGTCAATGCCAGTTTTCCAACTTTCTCTTTGAGGGGGAAAGGGCTTCTATTGGAAAGAAATTAATGGCTGAACAGCAGTGAGACTACTTCCAGTAGGGTTCTGCAATGCAAAATTAAAGTGAAAATGTTGAGCTTCACTTGGATAGCACTGTATCAGAATACACCATATAAAATATATCTTACCTTCTCCTTCAAGCTCTGACTGTGCCTGGCCTGACACGGAATTAGTGAGACATTTCTATCTAGTGATTTACATGTTGGTGAAACAGTCTTGTTATAGTTTTTGAAATGTTGTTCATAGTTTTAGCCATTTTCTAACTTAAATTCAGTGCCAGTCCTGTAAAAACATTCAGAACCCAATGGCCATAATATGTTCTGCAGACATACAAAATACCCTGAGGAGAGAGTTAATGGGAATGAACATAATAAGGCTTTTTGACGAGTGCGAGATGTGGTATATATTTCATCTTAGCAGATTTTAACTAACTCCCTGAAGGTTCTTTATGTGGGAAAAGTTTTTCTGTTTAAGTGAAAGTCTAGTTGAATTTGAAAGGACATTCTAATTTTCTCTTCCTCTAAGAAGAGTGTTGATAGATTTGTTCTCTGTTATTCTGTTTTGGGGTTTTTTTGATCTCTCCTGCCCCACCAGGGATCCTCTAGGTCCTGAATAGTCTTCATTAGCAAAGATTAATGCAGAAAAGAGGAACTATTTAGATTTTGAGCAAAGATTAAGATGGCCTTCCTTCCAGATCTCTGTTTCCACAGAACTACTTTTTTCATTTGTACAGTTAGGCATCATTAAGAATCCGATTCAAGTCTCAGTGAAATGAGTAGAATCTATCTCCAAATCAAGGATCTCAAAAAAGGCAGAACTGTCAAAATACAGTATCACATCTACCCACAACACGAGTCCAGCAGAGTTTTCCCTTCCAACACAACAAAAATGACCACATCTCACGACAGACATCCCAGCTGCCTTGTTTCATTCCCATCTAGAATTGTATCATTGTCTGTGGCAACCCAGATTCACAAAAGCCAGGTCAAGATGGACTCATTTGCCTGTCGTGTGAACTCTCTCTGGAGCTCACACAGCTCACCCAGGGATAGGGACCGGATGATTATTTCTGGCTCTGTTTCTTCTGCTTGGTGTGAAGGTCCTGCCTCTTCCTCGTCATTAACTATACAAACTGATTTGGTCTTTGATTTTCTTTTCTGGACAGGAGTGACTGATATTGGTTTCAGTTGTCCTTCTGGCTCCTCCACAGTTTACATGGACACAGTGGTGGCTGATGTATTCCTTTTTCTCTCTGGCTCAGCCATGGTTTGGGTGGACATGGTGCCTGTGGATTTGCTCCTTTTCTCCTCCTCCTGATGATGCTGTACCACACCAAGCAGCATGTGGTAGGCAGTGGCCAGGGCCCAGCAGGTTGCTGTGAACTGCACACCTCTGGGGCTGCCAGAGCATTTTCCTTTCACATACCTTATTATTTTGTCAGGGTCCTGCAGTTGTTCAGGAGTGAATTTCCATATCATTGGAGGAGAAAAACTCTCCAAATACTGGCCCATGTCCACCTACTTCCCTTGCCACTCAGCATTATCAACTCCCAGAGCAGGCCTCCAGGAAACCTCCCTAAAAGGCCCTGTTCTGCCCCTAAGCATGTTGTAGATGGTACACTAAAGCAACACTAACAACAACATTATGATATCCTTAACATGAAAAGGAAATTCAATATTCTCAAAGACTGTTGTAGCAGGTCTAAAGGGGGAGAAGGTGAAAGGGTCAAAATAACCATCCCCTCCTGTTCCCCCCACAGGCTGGGTGTGATTTGTATTGAGGCTCAAGAGGTAGCAACCCAAGCCAGGACAGGCAAACAAGACTGAATATACATTCACAATGAAACTCACTGCATCTGATGTTATGATGACATAAACATAATATATTAATAAAGCAATTTTGATCCCTATCTCTGATCTTAAAAAGAGCATCAAAATAGGCAAATAGTTCCCCATAGATGGAAATGTGAACAGGCTCAGATACAGCATCCGCATGAATACATCAAGAAACATGGTGATCAGGGAGTTTCTGTATCCAAATACACAAATATTTAAAATGAAATTGTAATTCTAACTTCTCTTTCGTGCCCCATGTTGGGCGCCAAAAGATGTGCTGGTTTAAAGGTAAACCAGCAGGAGAAACAAACCCAACATAAGAGAGATTATAAGTCAGAGTTAGAATTTAATAACAATATTACAATAAATGCAATGACACAAAGAGAAAATGGTTTTAACCCACAAAACCCAGAAGAGTAACCCAGCACCCTGGGGCACAAACACAAGGGGGTTTGTTAGTCCCTGTGCTGAACCCCATGTGGTTCCTCCAAGTCCAAAGTAAAAGGAGGTGAAAAACCTGTTGGTGCACATGATGGTTGTGGTCTGATTGAGAGTTGTGGTCTCCTCCTGTCAAGGTGCTGGTCCTCCTCTGGATCCGCCAAGTGGTCCCCCAAGTCCCCAAAGACTATATCCTCTCAGGTCCAGGTGGGACCGCCCAGTACCTCCCCTAGGGCAGGGAGTTACACAATGGGTGATCTCACTCTGTGAGTCATGGGGTATTTTGGAATCATTGATGGCCCATTAGCAGACATGACACCTCAGGCTGGGTGTGGAGGTGCTAACGACTTCCTGGAAGGGAGTTATTACAGCTCCTATCTCACAGGTGTCTTTCACACCCAGCTCATACCGTGAGGGATCAGGTCTGCCCTGGGCAGTTGGTGCAAATGGTCCATTGTTAACAGTTCATGGGAAATGAATATAGCATGTAGAACACACAGCTTTGGTCATACCCACACAGTGATAAACTGGTTCCAGCTTGCTGAACTAGGACAACCAGGCCTTCATGGGGTGTATATCAAGCACCCAGCTGCTACTTCTTGGCCAGTATCTAAGCACCTTCTTCAACAATTCCTCATCATTTCCATCACACCTGCTGTGTTGAGCCTCAGCTTCAAAGGTACAAAGATCACAGGACAAGAAAGGAGACTGACCTCGAAGACAAAAGCGAAACAGAGAAAAAATCCATTTCTCTCACTGTACCTAAGCAAATCCCTCCTTTGACCAGTGGAGCACTTTGACATTACTAGAGAAGTGATAGCATATTCCAAGTCTTATATTCCATAGAGTTCTACAAAGGGCAGCCTCCTTTCACTCTTCACATACATGACTCAAAATACAAGGCAGTCCCTGCTGTTAAACAAACCTTGACATGCAAAGCTTACCCTGCTGAGATCTTTTCTCAGCATGTTTTTGTCCCCGCCATGCTAGCTAGAACGCAGAAACTTATAGATAAAAATGAGATAGGAGGAAGGCAAAGAAGTTTTATAGAATTTTTTCCAGTTATATACTACAGAGAATACATGCAAGCTTCAGTTTTGTGCAATAACTACATCTTACAGAAGCAGCAAGCAGCACCCTGAGCCCCGCAGCAATTGTGTTTCATCCAGCTCCAATTAAAATGCTGGGAGTTTATCACCCACTGAACTCTCAGTGTTTCAGGCAAAACCTCTCATGAGGCTGCAAAATAAATCCAACACGTGCCTGATATACCGCAAAACTCCTTTATGGATCTTTTTACTGTCATGGCTACCCATGTCTTGGACTGTGAAGAGTTTCTGCACATTTTCTGTGATCAGCTGTCAGTCGGGTGGATGAAAGACAAAGCTTATCAGCATTTTAACACATTATTTCTCAAATTTTGCAGAAGGTTGTGAAGAAATTGAACCCACTCACACATTGTTCTAGATCATTTCAAAAAGTGGACGATGGGATGACTTCTCCTTCTCCCATCACAGTGGGTAACTGCAGCAGTACAACAGCATTACTTTGCAGCAAATTCTTCTGTAACACAACACCACCACTGCAGGGCTTGTCCTGTTTGTTTGGCCCATGACACCAGACAAAGGGTCAAAACCAAAGCTACAGCACACCCAAAACCATGGGCCCTCTTTGGAAGCTTGCACATGGATATTATGCAGATTCCCCACTGCAGTAACTACATATACCCACTTGTAAGCCAGTCCTTGGAGATGTGCACAGTTCAAAAAGCCACAGTGCAATGCAAACTTTTTCTTACCCTCAGACATAACTTTCAGTATGACTCTTGGAGATTTCATAAGATGTTTTCAGGAGGTGTTTCATTGTCTGACTAAATCCTGTGCCCAGCTGTGCAAGGTTCCAATCCAATTCCTTAGAGACCAAGAGCTGTTTCCTATCTTTTATGTTCCAAGCCACTCAGATGGCTTCACCATTCAATGTCAACATGGCTATGCTTCATGAACAAAGATTTGGGAAGGGGTGTGTCCTTCAAACCTGCAGAGTGGATTTTTTAGGTGAAGCACAGCACGCGCAGAACTGGCCCCACCCTTTGCTCCTAAGGTTCATCTGCCATGGCCGAGTGAGCTTGGACGGTGACAGGGAAGCCCTCAGGACTAGCACCTACAGCATCCATTGGTATTCCCAGGAGGTCTCCCATCCAAGTACTAACAGGGCCTGAACCCTGCTTAGCTTCCGAGACCTGACAGGATCGGGTGTCAGGGAGGCACTTAACTGCCTACCATTGAATGTGATAGACTAAGAATTCATTGCTAGGAAAGATTTCACAAAGGTAATTTTTTATCTTAGGCATAAGCCTTAGAAGTTTAAAGTTAAACTAGTAGTTTCAATTGTTAACTTTTTCTAGCACTTCCCAGCAATTTTGGTTTTTTCCATTTAATTGTTTCAATTTTTCAAAGCACGGTTATTATACATCATAATAATAAACTGATGATTAATTTTACAGGGAGGGGAGGGCAAGGAGTAGGCCCCAGTGGGTCATTTAATCCCATTCCTGAAACCACACTGAGACTCCAGGAGTAGTATGTCTCAGATAATACCTCCTCAGCAGCACTCTAGTAAAAGAAACCAGACCATATGCAAAAACCACTTGAATACATTCCTTAAATTAGGTTCTACGATAAGTGCTGATCGAGTTTCTAGCTCTGTCCTTCTTCAGTACTGGTGCAGGTGGGATTCATCTGGGCCAACAGTCCCCTTCTCCTTTGAGAGTTTTTCTCTTACCCTAGGCTATGGGCAGAACACCTGCAAGTCCTAGCAAATACAGTGCAATCAAGAAACCAGGCAACCTCTGGGAAGTCTGTTTGTCCTTATTAGTTAAAGGAGGACACCAGCCTAAGTGACAGAAGATGCAGCAGCACAGAATTTAAAAAACCATTGGGACTGAAGATGACAAAGTTAATATGAATGAAGCAAATGATCTTCCCTCAGACATGCTACTTCCTTCACTGACCACAAGCTTTTAGCTTATAAGCCCTTCTTCAGTTGTCTGACAACAGAACACCAGACTTCAGGTACTGCAGCCTGACTTGCCATGGTTAAGCTGCTGACAGGCAGTTTGGTGTGTTAGTGGAATAGCCCAGCTACACCTGTGGAAACAACACAACTGCCTGGCCACATCTGCAGCTGCAAGGAGAGAATTTTACACCAGTGGTCCAGGACATAAGTTAGAAGCAGGGCTTGTTCCTATTGTAGTTTTATGACCATTTTGACCAATTAATTTAATAGTCATATAACAGACACTTCTGTTAGCCTCTCAACCCTGCTCATTTCACTCTTCCTGACCAAGCTTTATACCTTTTTACTACTTTGGCAGCTGTTGAAAACTACAAGGTGCTGACTGAGAAGGTGAGAGAGATGCCAGACCTGCACTAACTACTCCATCTGCTTCCTACAAGCAAGATGAATGAGAAGCACCTACTGTATTTTCAGGCATGGAATATTTATCACTTGGTCAGCACTATCACAAAGGCAGCCTGAAAGGTTTTCGGCATCTGAAAGTGGAGTATAATCATTCCCAGAGTACAGCAGCTGGTGTTGAATGTCAAAGAAGTGCAAGTCTGGGCTCCATGTTTGCATCCCAAGGCATCTGCTACCTCCATAATAAAGCACAGACACCGCTTTTCAGGTTTCATTTTGTACTGATACATGTGGACTTCTCTCTTCTTATTTTAAGGATTTGTAAGAGTCAAGTTTTTTACTCATTGGACTGGGGTGATATGGAGAGAAGAATTATACCAGCTCTTTTAATTAAAGGCCCAGAAAAATAAGGCAAATCAAATTCTGAGTCTTACATAAGTGTTTCAGAATCCAAACCTTTCACTCACATCCGTAAAAATTTCCCTGACTTTAAACTTCATTTGAACAGCTGACATGAGAGCTCTAGTGCTAGAAGAGCAGGGAGAGACAAGCTTTGGAATACAAAATTAAAGGACTTACTGGTTTCCTAAATGTCTCAGTCAAGCTCTTTATTGTACATTCACACGTTCCAAATGAAGGCCTGTACAAAAGCCAATAAAGAACATTTTTGACAAGCTGGCCATCAGATTAGTTAGGAGGCTCTGTACAGAATAAAGAAGGGTTCAGCTGCAAAAGTGAGCTCTATGTTCATGTACAAGTCTTTCCTAGAGTCAACAATACCCCTTTTCAGACCAGGCATTTACTGTTTCTCCCCATCAAAAGAAGTATCTCTTCAATCCATTACATTTCAAACTGAGTCTGGTACCCAAATTTAAGGATTCTCAGATATGGTGTTTTTATTTGGACATAAGTGTAGCTCTGAGGAAAAATAACAACATTTTTCCCTTAGCAAAACTATTCCAGATTTGTATTAAAGAGAGTGAAGAAAGAAATTATTTTGGTTAGTATCTAATGACTTCTTCAGGATACAGGGACTGATAGAGTCATTGCATTTTATTTTATTTTATTGCAGCACCAGTAGGTGCAAGTAGGGTCTGTAAATATCCATCTTTAGCAAACCTGTCCAGCATATGCAAGTGCTGCATCAGATAGCATTAATGAGAATGTAATGTATAAATGAACAGAGATCATTCAGTGGTGTTTGAGCTTCATTTGCAGTGTTAGATCCATTTTAGAAAGACATGACATTTCATTTTGACAGTAAAAAGTAACCTGAAGAGGAAAGGTGGTTTCATATATGTTGCCTGCACACTAGGAACTCCCTGACCAAACACTTTATGTACTCCCAAATACACAGGACACCTTACCCTTGCAGCGCAGATATCTTCAGGAGTGTTCTGCAAGGAGGGGAAAAACCACCAGTGAATAAAACAACAAAAGGAAAGGCATGGTAAAAGTAGATGCCGCAAGCATCCTGAGAGCCTTTAAGTAAGACAGGAGCACTTAAATCCTCAGGGAGCTTCTATCCACAAGCTGGGGATTATGACATTTGCCCTAGTATCAGCACCAAGATGCCCTGTTCAGAGCAAAGTCTCTTCCCATGGTTCAACCAGGAATAAAACTGAAGGAAAAAGTGGAAGATCTCTGCAGACAAGAGTTCCAAGGGATGCTCATTATTCTTACTACATAAGAACACTGTGAGAATGAAGGGATCTGCTGTTGTTTAATACTGATACTTCATATAGAACTTCCCATGGGCAACAGTTTTGGTTACAGGTCAGACAAGCAGCTAAAAATATACTCAAGAAATTACCTGTGAAAATAGCCTGGCAAGTGACAAGAGATAAATGTATTATTTTCCCTGGACTTTTTGCCTTCTACTGTGGAAGGGGCTAACCTAACTACAGAAACATTTTCTGTTCATATGATACACTGATAGTGTATGTTGCTGATATCATGGAATTTGAGCCCCTTGCAGATGACATTTAATCCAAATGCAGTATCAAAAACCTCTCCCAGAACAGGGCATCTCTAAAATCTCTAGTTTGAAGATGATAAAACTGAGGTGAAGTCACTCATTCACAAGCATGTGAGGAGACTGCAGCTGAAATTGGAACTGAGCTCATATTTCATGAGTGCCAGGCCCAGTGTTACCCCAAAGTCCTCCTTTCCCATCCAAATAGGAATACATATCTATTTCAGTACTCTAGAATTTTTTTCCATTAACAGTATTGCTACAAATCATAAGAACTATCAGAACAGGGGAAAATACATAGTGGTCCTGTACATTTGTGCAGAAATGACAATATTGACACTTGAGTCCAAAAAGCTTCAAAGAGTTTTCCAACAAGTTCATGGGTTATTAGTGCACTGAGTACTGGCATAAGGCACAAGACATTCACTTTTATTAACTTTCCAGATAATAGAAGGAGGATTCAGAAATTACCCAGACTATTTTTCAGATAACCATATTTGAAAAGCAGTCAAGCATCACATATATCACGCTAAATAACGAGACACTCTCCATTGATTTTACTTTACTGAAGAATCACAGAATTCAGCAATGACCAAATTATTTGAGAGCAACCAATGAGAAAAATTTCCAAACCAATTTGACTCCAAAATGGTCTCCTGCAGTTTGGCAGGGAGATTTGAAAAAAATGGCAACTAAAAGCAGCATTACTATGGATCCCATAATTCTGCAATCGTCCCATCCATCAAGCCATAAAATAAATACAGAACAGGAGAGACAGTTACATAAATCCATTCACTTCACAGTCTAAAGCACGGGAGAAGAATGTCAGCACTTGTTAAGTTAGATGTAACAGACATGAGAAACTGGCCATGGATAAAAACAGAAGTGGACAACTGAATTAATATTAACATGGGGAAAGTGTCCAGTGTCTTTTACCTTGCTGCTTTTTATGATGGTATAAAAACAGGAGTAAAGGTTACATGGGGACTGGCATGGCTCTGATAGCCAACTCTAAGTACATTTGTTTTAGACCAGGCTAAAGTCCCAGAAAGCTGGAGCATGCCCTCAGATCTGGGAAACCTCCAGGGCACAGCAGACCCAGGGCACAATCCAAGATACACTTTCCATTCCCTTCAAGGGGCTCAGGCCCCGCATCCTGGAATATCCACCACAGCATAAATAAAGATACCAAATCCAATGGAAATGGTTGGCTTCGTTCTGATTTAGCAAAGTATTCCACGAAACTTGTCTGTGCAGTCTACCCTGTTCTGCAAGAAGTTTCTTTTTGCTAATGATTTAACCTTTAGATGAGAGCAAAACATTTTCCTAAGCCCCCATTATGGAGACAGCCATTCTTTCTCCACCTTCCAAATGCTCAAGCCTTACACAGTCATGGCTGGCTGCCTGTCATGAGACACTTTACTGATGACAAGGGCTAACAAACTTCACAAAATATCTAAAGCATATGGCTTCCAACTCCACAGCTTCATATACAAAGCTCTCATATGCAGACAGCTTATATCTTTAGGCCTGTAATGAAAACCTGGAGATCAGGTGCCTTGGATTCGCACTCCCTTACACTAGCTTAAATCAGAGCAAATCAAACTGAGCCCCAGTTGCACAATCAGCTACACTGCTTCCTCCCTGCACTGCCCAACAAAGCTGGTTACCAATTGTCAAGCACTAACCATACACATGTTTATCAGGTTGTTCTTGTAAGGAACAGAAGGAAAACAGAAGAATTGGTATCTGGATTTTCTGTACTGTATTTGAATGTCTTTCAAAGTCTTCTCTCCTCAATTTTAGATTTTCATTGGGCTAATCCCTGAAGACCCAGGCTGTTTTCTAGCTTAACATGTAAAATTAGAGAATGTCAATCTTGCCTTGGTTACCCTTTGAAAAGAGGTATTACACTTCTGTTTCCCATACTGCACTGATTGCTTGTAACCCAGTGTCTGGCACAGAGGCTGATAACTGCAGCAGGACGCTTTCCTGATTGAAGCAAGGATTTTGTCCATAACACAGGCAAGATAAAAACAGGGTTTTTTAAGGAACAGGAACAGCACATGCTCTTTGCTTGTCCACAGAAATGAAGATAATCAGTACCAAATAAAGAAATTAAAATAAAATATAATATATGGGATTTGGTGGTTGTTTTTAAAAACAGCATATCCATACACAAATTATAAAATGAATTATAAGGGAGGATAAATAGAATCCAGAGGCATAGATGCTAGCCCATATACAGTTCAGGATACATAGTGAAGTCTTCTGTATTTCTAGATGAGCAATTTAGGTACTAAATGGCATGCCTGTAAGGTCATTTTAAGTGATGAATTTTGCCAGAGAAGGTTCTCACACGAAGGCAGCAAGCAGGTACTATGTGCTTGCCCTCCAAATTCAGAGTGATAAGACCGCTAGAGGAGCTGGGTCAGCCCAGTGAAATGGCTCAAACTAATTAATGTTTCAACTTTCTTCTAATGCATGATTAGATGCATGCAGTGAGCAGTGAATTAAATGAGAAAAATGCGAAGGACTAATTATGTTTACAATGCTGTGCTGAAGAACAGCAAGAGAAAAGATTATCTAAGCACTGGAATCATCTGAAAGACCTATTTTTTTCTCTTTTAATAACGGAAAACCCAAATACTGTGATTTTTCAAGTGGTACAACACAGCTACATAATTCTTCTCAGACAGCCTTTTATCTATTAAAAAATAGAAAGTTAAGAGAATTAAAGTTGTTTGGGAAAAAAACTTACTTATCACTAGTACAGTATATCCCAAATACCAATGTTTAATCTGCTCCAGAAAGCTAAAGTGATATTCTTATCCCCATAAGCAAGACAGGGCACACACACCCTAAAAAAAAAATAAGTTAGCTTAGGTCACACAGCAGAGTTTGTCACAGCTAGTGAATCCAAAGTCCTGCATCTCCAAGTTCTGTGCTTCTTTGCAATGGAGTTTAATTGCTTTCCATGCATTACTGAATGAAGAAGAAAAAAATAATTGATAAAAAGGCGGTGGGGGAGAAGGAATACACAACACAAACCAAATCAAATCCACAATAAAACCCTAAATAGTTTTCTGTTCTTGTAAAGACACAGCATTTATACTTGCAGCTCCCTGGAATCTCTGTCCTGGAAGTGACCACCAGCAGATCCCACCACTTGGCCTGTGTTGAAACAGCTCATGGGAGTCAATCCCTCCCTGTCTCAAATCACACAGCTAGCAGCTCATTTTCACCTTCAAGCTGCCCAACTCACCTTCACCTTTGAGCTGCCCACCTCCTCACAACACACCTCCATCTCTACTTCTTTCCTTGAAATCTTATTTTCTCTTGGGTTTTGACTGTTTTCTCTGGGTTTCCATTTACATGACGCCCTAAGCACCTCTGATGCAGCCATCAGCTCCATCACAGTCCTTTTGCTTTCCACAGGACTGGGCTCTATAGTACTGCTGCTGAAAAATGTGTGTGTGTAATATGATCAGATTGCTGAACCGTTCAGATTTCTTTGCAATTTTTGGCAATTTCTGCACTACCCAGTGTACTGGACAAGAAAACTACATGTTCTTCTTATATCTCCACTATGCAGCTATCATCACATCAGCTCCCTTTCATCCATTAGCAAGCTTGTCAATATTGTTGTGCAGGTGCAACTAGACAGTTATAGCCATTGTACTGGTATGAAATAGAAATCAAAATTTATCAGCCTCTCTACTAGCAGTACCTTACTCAGGAATAAAATTTTACAATGTCAGTTGTATGAGCATCACTAAAAGTGCATCTTTCATGACCTTGAGATTTTATAACAAGACAGCAAAACAAACCTTTGAAAAATCTCCCGGGACAAAGTTAGAAATAAATAACATGTATTTGTGGGAGAGGGTCTCCAGGAATAATGCACATAAAATCCAGACATACACTCCCTCCACTAATACCAGCTTAATCTTTAATGAATTCTTTGGTTGCAGCTGAATTCCTTTTTATTATTAATAAAAGTTTATTTTTATTGCAGCATATTCTCCAGCCTCCAGACCACATCCAGGACACTATAAAAACACATAAGAGCACCCTTGACAAACATGTTCTGTGAGATGGTCCCTGTCTGCCCTGAGGCATGACTAAGCTAAATAATGTGGAAGGACAGCATGACTCTCATATTAACTCTGAGCAATAAGGGTTTGGATTCTCTTACTTATTTCTATAGAAATTTCATATGAAATAATTCATTTGGGGTCATGTAGAAAGCCAGTAGCAGAAACGGAAACAGAACCCAAAATTATTCCCAGCTCATTTTTCTAATCTTCCTTCCCTTTACAACCATCTTTTGAGATTCAAATTATACCTATCAAGAACATGTGACAAAAACATGTCAAAATAATGTGCATCTTTCCCTTCATTAAACAGAAGGGAAACAAGACACTGAATAAATTCAGTAATTTGCAAAACTTCACAGATGCAAGATTTCCTTAGCTCTCTCCCCAGAGACTTCCTTCCTGGAGTCGTGTGGATGTTTTGCATAGGGGTCTCTGGAGAAGATGCTCTGTGGAGCACTGCTGGTTCTCCACCCTCTCATTAGTCACAAACTTGCCAGCCCGTGGTCTCTGTTTGTCAGTGCTGCTGAGGCTACACAGAACTGGAAGATATCCTGGTGCTCTGTGCCACTTTCCCTGGGGCATTCTCCTGGCATTTGAAATAAAACAGTATCATTTCTCATACCTCTCATACCACTGCCCACAGTCTGGGTATTTTTCTGCCTACACTTTGTGCTGTTTTTATTCTTGAATGAACAAGATCAGGACTCCACCATTCCCACTTGCCACCTAGAGAAGTTTAGCTTAGACTTGACTGTATGTGGTTGGTTTAGCCTCTTTTGGGATAATCTGATCACCTTGCTCTCTAGAGGTGCTTATTTAAGGTCCCTTTTTCTCTCCTTGAAACTTCTCCAGTATTGCAAGTCATCACTGGCAATCCCAGAGCTCCTGCTCTCTGAGGAAGTCTGCTATCCTCTTCATTAGCTACAGCAAAACCACACAAACATTACCTTGTGTGGACACAGCCTTGTTTTGTTTAGGAACACAAAAATCACAGAATGAGAAAGGTTGGAAGGGACCACAGTGGAGCACCTGCTCAAGCAGGGACATCCAGAATTGCATCCACATGGTTCTTGAATAGCTCCAGTAAGGGACACTCCACAACCTCTCTGGGCTACCTGTTCCAGTGCTCACTCACCTACACAGGAAAGAAGTCCTTCCTTATACTCAGGTGGAACTTTCTGTGCATCAGGTTCTGTCCTTCGCCTCTTGTCTTATTGCTTGGCACCACTGAAAAGGCTCCATCTTCTTGACATCCTTCTTCAGATACTTACAGACATCAATGAGGTCCCTACACAGTTGTCTCTCTTCTCCAGGGTGAACAGGCCCAACTCCCTCAGCCTTTCCTCATAAAAGGGTTGTTCCAGTCCTTTAAACATCTTCATCACCTTACTCTGGACCAGCTCCAGGAGGTCCATGTCTCTCTTGGCCTGAGAGCTCAGAACTGGACACAACACACTAGATGTGCCACCAGGGCTGTGTAGAGGGGCAGGATCACCTCCCTTGACCTGCTGGCAATGCTCTCCCTGATGCATCCCAGGATACCATTCACCCTCTTGTCCACAAGGGCACACTGCTGGCTCAGGGACAGCTTGCTGTCCATCAGGACTCCCAGGTCCTTCTCCATGGAGCTGCTTTCCAGCAGGTCAGCCCCCAACCTGTGCTGGTTCATGAAGTTATTCTTCCCCAGGTGCAGGACCCTGCATTTGCCTTTGTTAAATTTAAGTTCCTATTCCACTGCTTCAGGCATTGATCCCATACAGTATTACTTCCACCCACTTGGTGATGAAGTTCACAAAAAGGACTTCATGTTTCATCTTAGTTTGTATGGCGAGGTCTGTACTTAGATCCAGTGATTGCTTCCCCTTTTGCCTTGCTTGGGCAAAAGTCTCTGTTAGGAGTTACGTTTCTACCTGCATCATCTAAATGAATGCACTCTCAAACCACAAGAACCATGTTTCAGTCTTTAAATAATGCATTAATCTAAGCAAGAAAGGATATAATGTATGCTCACAATTTTAAATGCAAGCATGGGCCTAGCTCCACCAAGACAAGTTTATAGCATAAAAATACTCTCTCCTAACATTATCTTATAGGACTAATCCCAAGCTGGCCATAAGAAGAAAAATCATCAAGTAGCTGACCAGTTCTATTGTTTTGCTGAGTAAAAGAAACAAGCAACTCACCAAAATCAAAATGAAGACAATTCAAGCCATACTCAATTTGTATGAGCAAAGCAATTTGAAACTGCATTGACTAGCTAAACCTCTGGCACTAAAGATAAAAATAATTTTCTCCAACTGTAAGTGCATTGGGAAAAACTGAGACTGGAATGTCCTTGAAGCAAAATGTCAGAGACTCGCCATTCCAATTCCAAAACCAGTTCCTATTTCAGAGGAAAATCTCAGAGTTGCCTCCTAAATATAGACAATTATTCTCAGGAATAACTGAAGAAATGCCCTGCATGGACTGCAAGTCAAAACAAGAACTGTTATAGTGTGGCTGAGACTTGTAGGTACTAAGAACAGAAGAAAGAGGTCATCATCTCAGGAGTTCTTGGCACATTGATCTGTTCCCAGTGTAAAACAGACAGCATCGTTTCTCCTTGGAGCAGACTTTAAACCTCTTCCCTCATGCATGGTGTGGCCCTCAGCTGCCTTGACTCAAGCTTCCTCTGGCTCTTAAGCTGAGACAGGCTTGTCTACCAGTTCCTTACCATTTCAAAGAGCCATACACTGCACTTCTCTGGCACAGTGCTTAAGAAAACACACTCTATTGCTCATGATGAGCAATATGTTGAATTTTCTTTTAGATATTATCTTGAAATACGGTAAAACTATAGACTAGGAAAAGTTATCAATCTAATTCAGTACTGCCCAAGAAAAAAATCATGCCATATCCATTTTCTTTTACTTTAAGTAGCCTCAAAATGCTCCCTTGACCATGATTCTCAAAGGATACTGTTACAGATAGATTTCCAGAATGCACACTGGAGACAAGAAAAGCATGCTTCAAAACCCCATGTGTTATTTTTATTATCAAAATTGATAAAATCTCACTGCTAGTTTTATAATAGCCTGTTAAAGCCATAAAAAACCAGGCAGACAGCTGTGTCAGTGCTTGGGCATCAAGTTCACAGTATGCAATATACAAGCAAGCACATTATACTCTGGTCTCAAAGCTCACTCCAGAATAATATCCTATAGAGTTATTTCTCAAGCTGCAAATATCTCTTTTACAGCTACCCTGAAGAAGAACTTTTTCTCATTCTAGTAAATTGAACTTTCAGATGGGCCTGCTCCTAAAAAGAGTGGCTAAGGCCTTCTTCTAGCACACTTTAAGCAAATGCTATGGAGTTTGGGCAAAGAGACTGACACTTTACCAGCCATGCTACTGCCTTTGTAAAGACACATAGACCTGTTTCTGAATTTTCAATATGCTTTGTAGATTAGGGACAGAAAATGCCATCTGCTAATCTGCTCCTCCTGCACACAAAGAAGCACTGCATATGCTGTTTCTGATGTTTTGAGGTTATGGCCTTTCTCTGCCACTCAGGAAAAATATGCAAGGTATGTCATAAAATCAGTTACACTGAGCTCTTTGTAGTTTATCCCACAGTGCCACTGTCTGCCAGGGGCTTTCCTGCTCACCAACAGCCAGTAAAGTGGTTCTCCAGTTACATATGGTGTGGTAACCTAACCACCAGTAATGGTTTGACCAGACACTGGTATTTAGCAGTGCCTGCCAACTGCATGGCTACCTGCTGTGATGCCACAGGCAAGTGCTTACGCAATTCACCTCTGCTCTTTTGCTTGTCCTTTTGGTCTGAAACATAAATGAGTGAGAAGGGACAAAGCGTCAGCACTGGTAGAGCTGCCTGCAGGCAGTCACTCATTTGTGAGGAGGTACAGGGACCTACACACAGTTCTGGAAGAGTAACACAAGCCTTGAACAACTGCACATGGTTTAAAAGCCCAAACTTTGGGAGAACTCATGTCAATTGGAAATAGTGGTGGATGAATATGACTAATAAAACAGATAGCACTGCCTTAGGATAGTCAGCCAGAGGTACCAAATAGTGGCAGAAGGGACACAGGAGTGATCTCCATCTCTTTCTTTTTATACAAGTTCAAATACTACTCACAGCCACCTTTACTTTTTCATGAAAAATAAATCAAACAACCCATCTCAAGCTTCTGGTCATCATCAAAGGTAAGAAAGGAAGAAAAAGATAGAATGGAACTATGAATATTCCAGAAACTTAACTAGAGCAGGTGATCTGGAAATGGGATGGGCAGAGAGGGAGAATTACTTTTCTGATTAGTTGCCTCTCTCCAGTGGCTGCCTGAAAATCAGGCCTCTCCGAATAGTCTCATGCCCAATGTTGCACATCACTACTTTGAAAATCTTGACCTAAAAACAAAATATGTACTTTAAATAATTAATAGCATTCTCTAAGTGGAATTTTCCAGCCCCAAATAGGATGTTCAGCTGAGTTCCCCTGAGATGAGGCATTTATAATGGAAACATTGACACAAGTGAAATGATGATGCACTGAGTAGCATTAAAGCTTAGCACATGATTAGTCATCTCATTCTTCTTATCAAATTGGACCTGGTCCCACAAAACTATCATGGCACTTCACTTGTTTGCCTGGCCTCAGTTTAAACACCTCTACACCTTACAAAAACATATTGCCAGTCCAAGTGCTTTCAAAGTCTGACATTAATAAACCCCACAACTTGTTATGTACACAAAGAGCAAAGCCCACAGCCAGGAAAAAGGGTTGTGCTCCAGTTGCCTCTGCTGTAAGTTTGGTAGAGGGATCTGGGAATCTTCCTCCAGATGTATTATGCCCAAATGACTTCAGAAACAAAGCGAGCCCCCTCAACCTGGTCCACCATGTGCTCTGGTCTGTCCCTTATATGTTGGCTCACGCACGCATTTACAAAAGAAATTACACCACCTTTTTGGTAAATGACCTTTACATATTTTGGGCCAAAACCTGCCTTTTGCCATACACACACACACACACACACACACATATATATATATATATATATATTTATTTTTTTTTACGGTATCAAAAGCAGCACAAACTATGTTTTTGAAGACCTTAAGAGGTCAGACCCCAACCTGGACAGCATCGTCACCTTTTTTACTAGACCTGTACACGTCTCTGTAGGATTTGTCCTCCCTACATGTTGGAACATGGGTAACCTGGACCTTTACTAATTGAGGTTGCTTTTGAAATTGGATCTCCTACCTAAATTTTATGCTATTTGGGACAAAGCTGGACTAGAAAGTCCCTGAAAAGACATAGGACGGACCATAAAAGACATAAACCTACTTTTAAGACAGACCAAATGGGAAGCATGAGTAAAAACCAGGAAAAGATCCAGACACAAGAAAACTACAGGCAACACTTGAAAAAACTTGTGATTACTTGGTGCAAGATACAGAGATATGGATAAGTGAAACATCTGTATCCTTGCAAGCAACAAGGGTTTTTTACTAATTTCCATGAGTTCAGAAGCTCATTCTCTGAATTTCATCACGATTTTGACACACATGAAGAGAAGTTATGGAGGTGGTGATAAAATCTGGACAGCAGAAGACAGAAAATTTCCACCAAAAAAATTACAATTCTTTAGTCAAAAATCAAAATACTCTAACCCAAACTATTAACAGCATATATACTTTCTGCATTCAGGAACCAGAGGAGATTTCACCTTACACTAGCCATACTCCCTTTTTAAAACATATGTCAACTACCTACCAGATTCATCAACCTGCTCTCAAATATGGACTCAGGCTTTTTGAGTCAGTCTACCTTTTCCATGACAAGGCATGGTTTCCTTTTGTTGACAAGAACAAGCACATCTTGAGAAACCCACTGCTTCATCTGTCACATCTGAGATGAAATGGTTTCAACAGAGATATAAACAAAATATTTTCCCTCAGCAACTGAAGAGTCTTTCATGGGTATAAAAGTAGGTGGCTGCAAAAGTCTGTCTAGTCATCCTTCATCCTAGCCATTCCCTTCACATTAGACTATATGCAAAAATCTATTAGCGCAAATGGGAAGAGGAGAAAGTGTATAAAAAATACACTTAATGTTTCTTTCAGGAAACCACTGTCCTTTTCAATTACAATGTTTGGCATTTCAAAGCCTTAAAGCGCAGACTGATCCGCTTTGATAGAGGTCATAGTTAAGTTATTGATCAAAAAACATCCCTGGTTTACCATAACACATTTTGTCTAACATACTACATTGCAACAGTAACTCTTTAAGGTTTATCACACAGACTGCAGGGAAGAAATTCCTTGAGCGTCAGAGAAACACTGAAAGATGAATCAGGAAACTCCAGCGTCAGCATCGTCTTGAATAACAAAATACACGCTGTCATATTCCCAGGAGTATCTAAAGCCAGACAATAGAGAGAACAAACCAAACACATTTTTAACTTCATAACATCAGTCTTTAATATAACATTTAAATTATATTAGTGACGCATGCTGCAGATAAGTAAATAAAGAAGCAGAAGATTAAAAAAGCACAGCCAGTCAGGTTTTATTGTGACGTAAGGTAGTAATGTTTAATTCATCCTATGAGAAGAGAGAGGAGTTTGCAGCTACCCAGGGAGAACTGTTTCAGAAGCATAGGGAAGGGGAAGGATAGAACACAGCTCAGTGATGCTGTTAAGCAGCAGGGATGAAGATGGGGGAGTGGAAGTGCAAATACAATTTCACCCTAAATGTTCAGGTGGCTTTCCTGGATGTTTATTAAGCAGGGCAAGAGCTATTTATTTCAGATAGGAGGAGAGACAGCTGCACTGTCAAAAGCAAAATAAGGGACACTCAGGATACTGCAGCATGCTGTTTCTGCCCCATGGCAGGCATGTGGTGCCCCTCAGCTGTGCTGCTACTCAGATTAGTGGGGATCAATGGGGCAGGACTGGGACCAGCTGCCTTTCGGTCTTGTTGGGACTCTCTGCTTTCTAAAATGCTTCTCTTGTTATTTGGCCATAGAAGGGTGCAGCAGGATCTAAGCATAGCGTTGAGCCTGTAGTGGATCCTCAGCAGTGACACTGTCTTTGATACAACTGTCCCACAGGCTGTGGGGTAAGAGAGCTGTATTTACCCCACCTGCACATGTTAGGCATCACTCCACAGAAAACTGGTACTACAGGGAGAGCATGTATCCTTTCCAATGCCATTTATTTTTACAGAGCCGTTTGCCCTTAAGTTCTCCAAAATACATATGTATCTTTCAAACTGAGGGAAAATTAAAACATTTCCTTGGTTTGTAACAAGGGCCTGAGTAGACATGAGACCAGCACCCAACAACCAGACCACTGAAGCAATGGATGGTGTTTGCTACACCATTTGCATGTTTGTGGCTAACCACTACATACATTCCCTGTGGGAAATTTTAGAAACAGAGCATGCTGCTGTGGCAGAAGGCATCACAACTTCTGTGAACTAACATAATTACAGAAATGATGGACAACAAAACCTCCCACTGGACTCAAGAGCAGCTGCTAAGACTCAGCACTTCTGAGAGGCAGGCCATGCTGCAAAAGCAGTCATGAACTTTTGAAGATTTCAACATCTCATGTCATAAGATGAAAAATGTACATAGCAATCATAAAAAAATATATAATCAAGAAAATTTTTGCTGTGAGGGACTAGTAATAGAATGAGGAGCTCATGGCTGATTACAGCATCAACTAATCTCCCTTGTGAACCAGAGACAATAATATCTGTAAGATGTGGAAAAAATACTTCTCTCCATTGACCGTATTTTCCACTTCACTGACCCTCCAATTTTTCACACTAGCCACATACAGGTGTAATTGCTTGTGGGGACTTATCAGCACCATCAAAAAAAAAGGAAAAGAACTGGCAGGGAAAAAAATAAATGGTCATATTGCCTTTCAAACATATCTACAACTCCATATTCTTTCCCTTCTGCCTGAGCAGCCAAAGAGTAAGTTCTAACAATAAGAGGCCATGCACTTTTACAGGAGTTCTACAAAAACATGAACTGTACGACAACTGCTAAAGCACCTAAGCAGGATTCCAGGGTTTCCTATGGTACCTAGATGCAAAGGAAGAAATTGGTCAAGCCCCCTACTTCATCCAGGGCTGGCAGATTCTGGCTTCATGTACCATCAGCAGGAATCAGGCAACTTACTCAGTTGTCCAGACATTATATCCCTATCTCTTCGTTCCTATAGGTTCAAAAGACAGAGTCTTCTGAGTCACTCCTCACACAGAAGTTATTCCATATCTATGGCAACACTTTCATACTTGCTGCCCTTCTCTGAACCTTTTCCAGCTTTAATATACCCTTTAGAAATGAGAAGAGCAGCACACAGTAATCAAAGTGTGTGTGAATCATAGATCTATACAGTGGCATAGTGACATTTTCAATTTTGCTTTCTATTCCTTTCCCAGTCTCTGCAAACATTTGTTTTGTCTCTTCAACTGCTGCTGAGATACAGGTATCCCCAAATGAGTGTCATGAAAAGTTTTATTCCATGCCACCCTTAACAGAGTTCACCATGGGCAACTGCAGAAGAAGAATGTTTTAATTTCAAAAAAGATGTTTCCAGACAGATATTCTCCTACCTCTCTTTGGCTTTGAGTATAAAGTGACAATAAACATACTAATTAGAGCATTCCAAGTGCAATAAGGTAAAATACTGGATCATCTTCTGCTCTCTAGCCCTGGCATAAGTTAAAACTTTTGAGGAAAGAGGAGTAGTGTGAATAGGCAGATTTAACTTGCCCCACTAACAGAAGGAAAAGCAAAAAACATGAGGTGCAGTGGGGCTTCATTCTGTGCATTCCTCTTGTTGCCCTGTCCTTCTTTCTTCTCTGTACCCATACCCCCAGTCCCTTACTTTGGACAGCTGGACAGAGAACACTTGCACTCCAAGCAGAGCAGAAATGAGGCACATGGGCAGTGTGGTCATGGAGGCACTCCCCAGACAGGGTGAGCTGGCTCTGACCCGTGATGCTTCAGATCTGGCTTTGAACTTCTTGAAAACAAGACCCAAAAATGCTCACACTACTGTTCCCCAGTTCTCTGACTGCTCCCCTGTGTGAAGAATTGCAGAGTACACTACAATCTCTCAGCAGCATCACAGGAAAGACTCCATGTGGGTGCACAGTTTTTACACCACCAATGTTTTTACACCACTTACAGTGCTGTCATTCCCCAAGAGTGACAGTCATCAAGGTATGTGACAAGTTCCAGACAAGCCAATGCATTTCATTTACAACCTTCATTTAGAAGCTTCTTGTCTCAGTACAGTGTGGATTTTGTTCCCTGCAGCTGAGGGATATGATAGAGTAATGATCAGTGCGTGCTAAAATTTAGCAATGCAGAGACAATCTAATAAAGGAGATAAAGAAGCATCTGACAGGAAAAAAAATCAGTTATATGCTGAAGCATTTCCCCTTTGCACATGTAGGAGCCAAAAGGAAGAGAGATAGACACAGAGAAGAAGCACTCTTGGGTGCTTAAGTCTAGGAAGTGAGTGCTGAGAGCAGCACCAAATAGGATAATTTGAGAAACTTCTCATTTTGTCTGATTTCAGCAAATTAATTAATCTTTTGCAGAAATTGAACTGTTTTTTTTCAAAACAGTCACAGCTGACAGAAAATTTCCTTTCAAAAACCTAGTTCGCTAGCAAATTTCTGACAGCCCCTACGCTCCCCACATTGGGAGGTCAGGCTTTGGGACTCATACATTTCCAGAGCAAAAAGCCATGCAGACAGTCCCCTGTTCCCAGGGCACCAGAGACTGCAGCGCCAGGAATCAGCAAGAGGCAGACAAATGGATTGTCCTACAGCCTTCCACTACTCTGCCTCTGATCAGATTTACTTTCCTCTGAAAGGAATTCAGGAGAAAAAAAATAAAAATCTTCTTTTTGCTCAGAAAAATCCTGCCTCCTGCACATGCACTTCAGTCCTCAGTGACATTAAATCTTTCCACTTGGCTCTGGCAACAGGACCAAGGCTCTGATCCACACTGCGGGAACATTGCCTATTCCCTCTGTGTGCTCTGTTCCTCTTTTGCAAGGCAGGCAAGATGCATCACAGACAGATTACAAATTTAAGGGCAGTAGTGGAAAGACCAGTGCATTACTATTAATATTCTTCTGAGATCCTTTGTCCACCTAGCAACTGAACATGACCAGATTCCCAAAGACCTCATTTTCATTTATGCCGGGGTCCCTTACAAAATGCAGAAGCACAGATGGACCATGAAGCAGGAATAGATCATATTAATTGCAGCTCAGAGTCCCTTTAAACTAGACAGAACGACATAAAGGAGCTTTTCTGTAAAGGAGAACCTGGTCCATCAGTCTTTTTAATGCACATAAGCAGGTGATAACAAGCTGCAGTGCACTTTACAGATGGCTGGCAGCACATAATACAGAGTAACACATTGTAAATAGAGCCACTACCTTGTGAAGCCATCACAATTGTCAGAGGAACAATGCTTTTAGCAGTGAACTTCAACAGGGGGTTTAGGTTATGCACCAGCTCTGGGCTTTCACACAGGAAATTGTTCCTAACAAACGCAAGTGTGACAGCCTTGACTGAGCAGTCAGGTCAGATGGCAAACATAAGGAAAATGTGTTATTTACCCTGTTTTAAAGTTATATACAGTAATCATTCTGCTGTAGCGCTTCAGCTTTTAGCCTGTTCTGGGCATGAATGTGATCACAACAATGAGACATTATTCAGCAACAGAGAATCCCAATGTGGTTTTCTCTGCCTCTGTGTCCCAACTCTTGACGGTTTCTGTCTGGGATTTGATCCAGATGACACCATCAGATCCAGTGTCTTCTCCTTTTTTTCATATCTTTCAAGCTAGGATTACATTCCTACTATGCAAAGAGAAGTCTGAGTGAAACATCTGAAGAAAACCCCTGTATGAAAGTCCCACGCACACATACAAAGAGGTACCAACAGCAGTCCTGGTGCACTCTCCCTTACATGCAATCCATCCCAATCTCACATGACAAAGCACTGTGGTTTCTGATTGTCCATGTATTTCACCAAGAATAGTAAACACTTTAGAAATACTTCAGCTACTTCAGGTTATCCAGTGACTTCAGGTTTATCTTGAGCAGTAACACAGCTTCAGCAGAAAAAATCCAAGTGTAAACATAACCAGAGACATAAACCAGTCAGATCAGATGGGGAAGAACGGCCCATCTTGTGTGTTTTGTAAAGGAGTTGCTGGCACCTTCAGCAAATGCCAGTGCAGCTTTTTTTGCCTCTGTATTCTCCCCACTGGCTCAGTTATGATTCTTCCTTTCACAAGTAAAGCTTCTCTGTTGCTATAGCAGAAATTGACCTTCAAAAATCAACCATGACAAGTTTTTACAGTAATAGGACCTTTGTTTTATGAGCTTAAATTAATCAGTTAATCTTATCTACAGTGTAGACATGTTTGTGCTCTGAAGCTGTTATTGCCTGCACTGAAATTTGTTCAAGCTCCAGGATTTGGGTTCAAAGCTCATGAAATGGCATCCTCAGTTTGAAAAGCCTCTTAACTGAGTAATCTCACTATAAATGACAAGAAGTATTTTATATTATTTGCTTATTGGAAGCCCTCTGCCCATGAGTTTTCACCATACTATAATGACAGCATCAGTAACATTTGCTCAGATCTTCTCCAGTGTATGCACTTAAAGACTCTCCTCCTGTAATCTCAGCCTTTTGTTTGGCACTCTCTGGTGTATGAAGATACAAAGTTTGTCTTTAACAAATAGTGACATACCAACCAAAGTAATAGAGATTGGACTTGCATGATGTAATGAGAAGTGGTCTGCAGGTAGTCCTTAAAGATATAATCACAGAATCATTTAGGTTGGAAAAAACCTCCGAGATCATCGAGTCCAGCCTTTGACTCACTACCACATTGTCAACTAGACCATGGAACAAAGTGCCATGTCCAGTTTTTTCTTGAACACTTCCAGACTCCACCACCTCCCTGACCAACCCATTGCAACGCTTAACAACCATTTCTGTGAAGAAATTCTTCCTGATGTCTAATCTGAACCTTTCATGGCACAACTTGAGGCCATATCCTCTCACCCTGTCACTTGTTACCTGGGAGAAGAGATCGACCCCCACCTGGCTACAGCCTTCTTGCAGGTAGTTGTAAAGAGCAATTGGCCATTGGCTCTCCTGTCCACATGGGCACACACTGGCTCCTGTTCAGCATCCCCAGGTCACTCTGCCCCCAGCCTGTAGCACTGCCTGGGGTTGTTGTGATCAAATTTTGGTGCCATGACCTGGCACTTGGTCTTGTTGAACCTCATACTGTTGGCCTTGGCCCATCAATCCAGATCCCTCTGTAGTCTTCCTACCCTCCAAGCAGATCAACACTCACATCCAATGTGGTGCTGTCCACGAACTTACTGAGGGTACATTCAATCCCCTCAACCAGATCATCAATAATTATGGGTCACATTTAAATACAACAGTAGTGATAAAAGAGTGCTGTGGTTCTTGGGCAATTTCTGATGGTGGACAAAGGCCAACTGATCTGCAAAAAAAATGTGATCTGAGAAAATACCTGGCCAAACTAGACTTTTCTTACTTTGGATAAAATAAGGCTTCACTGAAAATGAAAAGCAAATGTTGACTGGATGTTCACATTACATCTTCATGTGAAACGTGGCAACAGATGAGGGCTGATATGACTAGTCCTCCAAGAAAAAAACTTCTAATCTTCTTAGAGTGAAACCAGGTTGACAAACAAGCCGTAGCTTCCTGAATGTGTGAAGTAGTAATGTGTAATTTTTAGAAATTACTTTTCCTTTTGTAGTTCTAAATTCTGTTGATTTTTAATGAGAATTATCATCGCATTTTCATAAGCACTTAGGAGTGTATGTACCATTTTCAGAAGTCAAACTATTATGAGCTTAAAATGATGTACACTGGGGTAAGTCCATAAAACTAAGTTCCTTTACCACTGCTGGGAATGGAGCTAAAGGATCCTAAGTCACCTCAATAGTTGTGGAAAAAAATTATACAAGAACCTATCATGCTAATGAACTCAACTACTTGAAATATTTCGTTCTCCTAATTGCCCTGTATAAATCTGACCACACTGGCCAGGTCTTCACAAAGAAATTAACTTAGAAATCAGAATGTAGGAAGACAAAACAAATATTCTTAAAAACCCAGCCCTCTCTTTTCCAGCTCCATCTCATCATGCTGATCTATTAGCTCCATACATCATCCTGGCACTGCTCTCCTACTAATGGCTTACAAAGCATTTGGCAGCAGCATTAAGAACCCCTGGGGAAGTTCTTTTCTTCTGATATAATTATTTTTCAATCTTATAGATGAAGTATTTAATTAAAACAGAAGAACACAGCTTGGAGAACCATGAGAGAAGAGCACGCATTAAATCTTGGGTCATACTCTCAGAGGTTCACAGAACTGAGATGTGTCAAGTTGATGATGAAAAATTAAGACAATGAAGAGGTAGTTCACACTACGAAGTGTTTTCCCAAATTTCACCATGAACAAAATCTAACACATGCCACATGTTTGCAATTCCCATTTAAGCTAACTGGCCACTCATCAGTAGTCAAAGGCAGACTGAGGTGTGCAACTGAACAGACTGTACAAGTTGTGAGAACAACTGAAAGCACCATGAGTAGCAGCACCTCCCTCAGCCACAGACATGTCCAAACTGAGCTTTTCTGACACTCCAGAGTACATTAGTGACTAGGCTGATTTGCTGGTAATCAGTTAATAAAGTAAAAAAATATCTTAAGCCATAGCTTCAGATTAAAATGTGCTCTTGCCTTGCACTAGCCCTTCAGCTGTTCTGATAAGATAGCAAAGCTGGGTCAAAGTATAAATATGCAATAATGAAACCTAAGCTGTTGATAATAAGAATATTTTAGTTTTCAGCCCTACAAAACAGTGTTTCCGGTTTACATGCTGGAAAAAAAGAAATCTTCTGAGGCAGGTGAGGCTATAATATGTATCTTGTCTAAATCTGGGAATTAAAATCTTTCTCGTAAGCAGCAGTGCTTCCCAAACCCTTAATCTTACTGCAGATCTTTTTGATTGCTGCATTTCTCTACATCTTGATTTTTCCCAATCTGATTAACCAATGAAACTGATCTTATCAAGAGATCAAAACAACACTGTAAAAGAGTGCCCTTGCTGAAAAAAAACCCTGTATTTCAGAGCATACTTGGGAGAAAAAACTCATACTTAAAAAGACAGCTCCCAGGGGCAGGGAGGAGAAATATTCTCTGAAGCAATCACCACAGAGATGGTAAAATAAAATAGGTTTTCACTGGAGTTGTCACTTTAGCTCTAGCTGGGATTAAATCCATTTAATCAGTAGTACACACATTTCATCACAGAAAAAAAAAAGAAAAGAAAAAATCAGAACATACAGTTAAAACTTGCAAGCATTGCTATTCATTATGCTTCTGTTTTGAGAGATGCAGATTTAAAAATACAGAGCCTTCTTAAAGGACTGGTCACTTGGCTTATTTGACAGTTTCTGTCCCATTTTTATCCATTGTTTTTCTTTAACCTCAAGTTTAGTTCCTTTCCTTTAAAAATTAACATTTCCTAATTTTCTTGAATATTGACTGTTTATTTTCATAAATGTGTGCACAACATTAGACTCTCAAATTCCTAAGTAGATGCCCACACAAACGAAGATTTTTAAAGAGCAAACCATTTGGCAGTACAATTGCTACAAAAACCCAATTGCTGTCAATACCACTTTTTAAATCTTAATCTGTGGCTGGATTTCACAGAAAAGCTCATAACATACCATCAAGCACATGAAATAATTCAGCTCTAACTAGCCATCTCCTTGTCACTTCCTAAAGTAATTTGTCTGTAATTCATGTAAATCCATTTAATTAGTCCAATAAATGTACCCACGTATAGACAATAAGGAATTTCAAATAGCTCCACTTCTATTCATAAATCTGTACAAAACTCATCAATCAGCCTGGAAGACACAAGCACAGACATGCTGTAAATTCATCCGTGTTTAGAAGACTACAACATTCTGGTCTAAGTGTCAGCAAAACAAAGAGATTGTGATCACAACATCCTTTATTGTTTGACCCCACAATAACAGAAACTGGGGAGGTAGGAAAACTCACAAGGCACAGATTTGTTACACAGCTTCAGTCTTTTTTTGGCATTTTAGTTTGTGCTTGGGTTAGAGCCTTCACTAATCTCTGTGAAACAGCAAATTGTTATGCCCCAAGGATGCAAAAGCATCGCTGTAGCCCCTTTTAAAATTTCAATTATCAATCCAAAAGTAGGCTACTATAATTCTTCATTAATGTAGGATGAACAGGGTCATCATCATTTCAAACAGTGTCAGAAGCTGAGGCTGTTAAAAATAAATGCACACATTTTATAAAGGGCTTTTTTTTTACATGTGAGAATAAAGAGCAGAGTCCCTCTACATCATCTAATCCTCCAGGCTCTCATTTAAATAACTTCATTAACTTTATCTAGAAATTAGACTGGGTAATACCAAGTCATCACACTGAATCCAAACAAACACAAGACACTAAAAAAAAAAAGTTATCAATTGTTACCCAGCCATGTTGGATTGCATCAGGCACGTATCTAGATAACATCACTGGATTTATCCAATGCCTCTCCTTGACAAATTTTCCATGACAACTACAAGTTTACCAAGATAGAGTCTCAACACATAAAGAATTTAATAATCCATAAAGAAAGATGTATTATTTCTAGACTGATATTAACTTCCTGTTTGAAAAAGACAATAATTATTTGAGTGAGAGTACAGATGATTTATAAGACAAGAGACTAAGCTACTACCAGCTTTGTAATTAGAAATCCCCTTCTTTCTTAGATTACTTATATTTCCAATCAAGAAAATGTCAGGGTGAGCAGAGAACACAATCTTGTGCCTACCTCCTGTGGTAAAAGCTACAGCAACTTCTTCCTTGTTATCTTTAACCTCCAGTGCCAAAAGAGTTTGGTCTTGGTCTTGGCCTGATTAGTTAGGCCAATATGAGTAGTGACAGCCTGAACAGGCCATCTTAGATAAGAGTGAGAGAGAAGCAGATCTCTGCAAATCAAATAGGCCTGAGAAGTCATGGTACAGAAGACAAATTGTTCTGCATGTGTCGGTATTGATGTTTCACAATAAACATTATCAGCTGAGATTTACAACCAGAGGTCTAGTTAGAGCACTGATCCCTCATCATTGCTGCTGTTGTGTGAAGGCAAATTGAGATTATATATGCAATCAAGCCACAATACTTTCATAAAAATGATTGTATCTGCTGAACATTCACATCTGGGGTCTTAGATAGGGTGAGGGAACAGAAATATCTAAGCACTGACATTGGATGCATGTTTAATACCATCCTTCAAAGCTTCTCAGTGTTCTGGAGCGGGAATGATCTTGTGTCCCCATTTAGGCCTATTTGAAACAATGACATTTGAGTGATTGTAGATTTCAAGTTGCCATTATAGACTGTGTTTGTATTCCCTTAGCACACAACAAGGTTTTGGCTAAGAATGTCCTCATAGCTTTTCCTCTCAGTTATTCACTTTCTGGTTGTTTCCTATCAAAGTAGTAGATACTATCCTTCCTTCCCTAACCAGTTCCAAAGGTAGAAAACATTATTTGCAGTGTTTATTCAACCAGGTTTATGTGATAACTTGAGGATAACAGAGAGAGAATCGTTTCCATCTGCAGTGCAAGAAGCTGCCCAGGGCAGACAGGGATGGGGCAGCACCTTTTACTCTTCAGTAGCTACTGTCAATCAGTCCAAGTTCACTTTTGACCCTTTTTTTCAGACAGCATTAACTTCCTGCTACTTAGTTGGATGGTACAGGCTAAACACAAGCCTCATTCACTGGAAAATTCTTTTCCGTGACATCTTTTCAGATAGCCCAAAACACTCAATCAGTTGAATGAGTTCTTTAATGAATTTCAGACACTGGTTATTATCATCACTTATCCTCCAAACTATCTTTGCAATCAGAGGAGAGATGAGAAGAGCCCCCACTGTGCTCCACATCAAAATCCTCACACTGGGACTTAGTCAATACACCAAAGAGCATAAAGTCAAAATAAAGGGTGATACGCAGGAGCAAGTTAGGAAGCAATTTGCCACGCAGCCAGTGTGCAGCAGAGCCAGCTCTCCAGTGCTCCAATCCTAGCTTCTAACCACTTCCCCATTTAAGCCATTCCTTTTGAAATAGAGCCCACCACATTTTTTTCCACATCCCAATTTAAATTTCAAATCCTGTGCTGCATTTCATTTAAAACAGTCCAGTTTAGCTAGCATTTTCAAGCCGCACTTGAACACATATGCAATTAGCAACTCTTTTACCTCACTGTGATAGCAGAGGCTGCATTTTAAATACAAGGACCCATAGAAACATGTAGAAAGATAGTTCTGCTTCTCACTCGCTCATTTGTTTCAGGCACACTAGTTCCTGCACATAGCATATAATAAAGACAACTCTCTTTCCTGGCACAGTGCCATTTGTGTTATATGGATATACAAAACGGCACTGAAATTGTGGGTGCATACAGGCAGAACTCAGAGCAAACTAAAAAAGACAGTTTGGGTGTTCATAAAATGTGATGGAGTTCTTTTATATCTCCATGCTGCCCTTTTCCCCTTCCTATGCCTTTTATATCCTGAAAGTAAGTAGCACTCTGATAAAGTCAGTGGTACAACTACCATTGACTTAACCATGCCAGAAGCCAATTTCCTGAAATACTGTAAGAAAATCTTCTCTTACAGTATATCCTCCTTGACCAGAGAAATACCAACAATCTAGAAAATTTGTTCCATTGGGAACCAAAGACGAAATCTCTCCATCGCTGATTTTCATACACTTCCAGCCTCAGTCTGTAATTACAGTCATCCTTCAAAAAAAACCAGTCCTCTGTTTCCATACTCTGTTTCTCACCATCATCAAAAACAATGCAATTATTTAGACTGATGGGCCAGTATCAGAAGAAGAGTGATTTGGTTACTCGTAAAAGGGCTATTTGGCAATATTTTAGCACTTTAATGTTTTTTCATAATCTAATGCAATAGACTAAAAAAAAAAAAAAAAGCCCACCCTGAATTTCTTTGTCTTCTGCTACACAAGGATTGTTTTCTCTTACCAAGCCAGTATGAAATACAAAAGACTAATCCAAGATGAATGGCACCTGCAAAAGAAACATGGTGAGTAATTTCTTTTAAATGAACATCATTCTCCATCATTCTCCAATCTACCTGGGACACTCACTATCATTTTTCTTCCCCTTGAGACATGGGATACAGAAAAAGTGAGGCAGGATGATGCTACCTCTGAACCAGGGGGAGAAAAACTGACTTCCATAGCTTCCATGGTATTTTTACTTCAAGATTCTCAGACTACCCCGATTATTAAATATACTCAACTTCTACTTATAAATACACTACAGGTACTGTTTGTACCTCATTAAAAAAAATACAAATTACTATCTAAAGTACACAGAATTACAGGCTACTGGTAGCGTCCAGAAATACATAAGGCTGACACTTTTAACTACTCTCAGAGTTGATTAAATTCTCTCAACATAGAGACAGAGTACAATAGATCATCTGTAAACAAGGTATAGTCACATTGGAATATGTCATTATAATCAGTTAGATTATTATTTACTTTTATCAGAGCTTTGTAATTGTTAGCCTCTTGCCTACAAGCAGCATAAGGAACTATTTGATTAGGGTCTAAAGCTGATCCATGTAATTACAATCAAGGTGATATCTATGGCATAACTATAGAACATTTTGTATCTTCAACAATAATACAGAATTCTGGTCTGATTTGGAAATCCAACACACACAGATGCATGGCTTTACCTGAAATTTCACATAATGCACATTGGGCACTTGCTTTTGACTTGCTTTGTCACATGCCATGCACACTGCCCAGTAGAACTTCGCAGCTGACCCTGCAAAGCAGCACCCAGCTTAAGGTTCTTGGGGGAAAGGAGGGAGGGGGGAGGGAAGAAGGGGAAGCAAAACACCACCAAACAACCACTACTACAGAATCAAAGGGACTGGAGAATCACTTGGCTCTTGCACAGGCCATCTATCAGCAAGAGAAAGTCTCATTCTCTTCTTTGCCTTATCACCCCTTCACGACAGTAAGTTTTGCAGTAGGGTTGAATGTCTCCTACCAGTTTAGGAACTGCAGGGGCTTCGCCTTTTCTCGTCACTACTGCTTTTTTTGACCAAAACAAGACACAGAACCGCATGTTCATATGTACCTATGGTGCCCAGATAGACAACTGTGGTTCTTTTGTAGGACACCTACAGAAAACAAGTTTAGAAAAAGCATCAAGGACGGTCTTATGCATTGTCTGACCCATTCCAATAGCAAGAGCACTCATAACTCTTTCCTCAGAAATTCATTTACCCTATTCTTAAAAACCTGTATGTCATTTGTTTACATAGTCCTGCTGTTAGAAAGCTTTTCCCACTGTCTAGCACAGCTTTCCTCCAGTGGAGTTTAAGCCAACCCCTTCTTGTGCTATCTGTATCACACACAGAGCATACCTCCTGGGCTGAGGCAGCCATTTTATTTTGCTTTATAAATTCTCACAGCTACACAGCTACCTTGTCTCTGGATCAAACAGACTAATCCTTCCAACCTTTCCTCCCTGCTTGTGTTCTCCAGAGCTCTGATCTTTGCTCACTCCAAGCTTTCGTGCGGGGCCCAAAACAAGACAAAATGCTCCAGCTGCAGACGTACCAGTGCCAACCATGGAACGCAGGCTGTTTCTGGTGTTTTGCAGGCTATGGTCATGTTTATGTTACTTTGAACACCACTGTGAGAGCCTCCACTGCTGTTCAGTTTGTTACTCACCCTAACCCTACATCCCTCCTTGAGAGACTGCCAGCCAGTCCTTCATTCATCTTTTAATCTCACACATAATTTATACCTTGTCATAGGACTCTGTGCCTGTCCTTGAACTGAATCCCACTTAATTCAAATGAGTTGTTCTAATTGTCAAGATTCTTTTGAATGTTAATCCCTTCATCCAAATGCTTGCAGCCTCTCCAGCTGAGCATGGCCTAGAAAAGCAATACGCATATTTTCTAGTTCCTTGCACAAATTGCTGCTCTTTCCACTGACAGACACTAAACTCACCACAACCTCCCAAAGAAACCCACATATTGCATTGTCCTTGTTTGACAAAAGCTCACAGGTAGCTCCTTTTCAAGACTCTTCCCACAACAGTACTCATTTTGTGTATCTTTATTTAGTTTACAACAACCTAATTCAAAATAATATCATGAAGGTCACTTGCAGTGAAGATACAAGTTGCCATTTCCTTATTGACAAGGTCTATTATACTAATGTGGAAAGAAATTAAGATTGTTGTCATGGTTTAACATATCTGGCTGTACTAACACTTCACTGTATTCAAGACAATGTTTTAAACTTTTCATTCCATGGTTCTTCTAAAAACTGAAGATCTCTGCTTTTCCCTCCACCCCACTGCTTCCATTTTCAAAGCTATTTCAAATGCTGATACTCTCTAAAACCTCACCCATCCTTCACTAGCTCTGAGAAGCAATTCCTGATGGATTTTAACTGAGTTAGCCATTCTCCTTTCAACATTTCAACTGCCCCAATTTGTTATTTCCCTGTTTTAACCTGACCTGTTATCCATTCTAAAGTTAGCTGTAGCAACTGGTTGATCATTGCTAAGAATTTGTTAAAAATGAAATCCAAGGGAAAAAACCACACTCAAAAACATTAAATGGTTCTCCCTGATAGCAGCTTGCTGTTCAGACAGAAGCTTTATTCTGATTTGCCAGCCAGTTCTGGAGAATGTCCTGCGGGCCCAGCTCCCACCACACTACAGCTCTGTGAACAACCCCACAGCCTCCCTTCCCTGCCTCCTCCTCCACCTGCATGCTGCTTCCTTTCATAGCATCGTTCAGCCATGTGATTTATCCCACTCAAACTCTGATATGGCTAATTAAGCCATCTTTTTATTGCACATAAAAATGCTCAGGTCCTCCTGCTAGAGGCAGATTTCTTTTTTGTGAGAAAAAATAATTGCTTCAAGAACAAAATCTCTAAACATGACATCTACTCCAAGAGTCCAGAGCAGAATTTTTAGGAGATAGAAATTCACCTGTTTTAATTCACCTCAAGCATAGGTGAAGTAAATCCTCCTACTCCTTTACTCGTGATTAGACTCAATGAAATTTCCTATAAAACAGTCCATAACCTGCTTTCTTCCTTGTTATGTTTCCTTATCTGTAGTGTTTAAGCCATTTATATTATTTTCTTCACTAATATGCAGATTTGTCAAAATTACTTTGACAAGTAATTTTAATTGGAAAAACTTTTTTTAATTAAATCATTTTCTCTACTCCATTTTAACTCTAAAAATATGAGAATCAAAGGCTTTAAAAGCCTAATTGTAATAAGCATCTGATGTAACTAACAATGATCAAATGATAACACCACTGATCAAAAGTGGAATTCTTGAGACAAACTAGCCAAGAAATTTTAAAGGTAAAAAGAACTAAAGAAGTTAAATACCTGGCTGCTTGGTGTAATTATCTTTGCCCTCCTTTCCCACAGTATTTAATCTTATTTTAAATAAACTCCTCCTTATGTGCATTTACACCTGGCTGTCAGCTTTCAGGAGCACTCACCCAGAAGAGTACAAAAGGAATGTTGTAGTTACTAAGCCCTGGGTATAAACCATTAGTAGCAGGTTCCTTTTAAAAAGAAAAAGGTGGTGCTCATCTGGGGAGGATGGCCCTTACTTCCCATGGTGTCCCCCAGACAAGGCAACAAGTGAGGTTTTGCTGCCTTCTCAGAGGAGACACAGCACATCTCAAAAGATCACCAAGGTCTCTGTAAGCTACCTTTTCAAATGTAGTTTCAAAGGTACCTTGGAAAGTTTCAAAGGGCCCTCCCGCAAAGCTCGGTGCCACCAATGTCCTTGATACAGCACCTCTCCTCTGCTGTACTAAGGACTTTCCATGTCTATTCTGCTCGGCAAATTTTACCACTAATAACACTGTTATCAGGAAAGGAAGAAAACACTGATGTACTAAAGCATAGCAGGGCAAAAACAGGCACCTGGAGCCTCTGTGAGGCTGCAGCACCACCTCGGAGAGCACAGCCTGGCTGCCCTTGAGGGAACTGCAGTGAGGGTCACAACCCTTGCATTAACCACCCTGCAGTACCCAGTTTAGGAAATCTTGGAGAACTCACAAGCTCCCGGCCAGCCTGCATAGATTTTTTTTTTTAGCTCCATCTGGTGGGCAAACAAGCTGCTTATGGGCCACAGACACCCATTACCTTTTAATAGTAACTATTTTTTATGAGAAAAAGAGATTAATAAGGAAAATTGTCTTCATTAACAGAAATTTTTTCTTCTCCTGGGAAGAACTCCATTTATAAAGAGTAAAATACATTACTGCTGGCTGGGGTTATTTCCTGCATTTCTCTTTCTATTTCTACATATTTTGGTTATAGACCTGAGTTTACCTTCACAGGTCCCAGAAAATCGAACCTGCAGTCCCAGCAAACAGTCACATCTCCTGGGACTCCAATTATCCTGGTGGTAGCAATCATCAGGCAATTCCTGAACAACTCCTAGGCAGAAATGGAGCAAACACAATACCTGCAGGTGGACTGTCTGCTGCTACTACTGTGCATAAACACAGCAGTCACCAGACTTGCTTCCTTCAGTCATTACCCAGGGATTTTTTTTCTCCTTGGAGGAGTGGAAGGAGTTGTATATTGCATCCCCACTGTACATGTTTCCTCAATAAAGACCTTACCTAGCTCTTTGCCATGGATGGCAAAGATGGATGAGACATAAATCAACTACAATAGGAGCTCATGACAAAGAATTCAGCAACTCCTTGAATTTGCCCTTGTCCCCACATTTCAAGAAAATATATAAACATTACATAGGAAAATAGTCCAGTGAAAGGCAGGACATTATAATACATGGCAGCATTTAAATTCATGATGGATTTCATTTGTTGACCCCACTGACAGATTCTGGAATAATTTTTCATCCCCTCTTGTCAGATTTTTTATACTTGAGAAACAACAGAGGTCTAATAATTGAACTAAGGAACAAGATAGTCCCAGTCATTTTGTCTGTGCACTCCAGCTAATGACAGAAGCAAAAAGAAAATATTTAGTTAAGTATCTTTGTCTGCGACCTGGATGCAAACCAACAGCATTAATAACCCTCTTTAAGACAGACATATGGACCAAAGCCCTAGATCATATCTCTTTAATTGTGAATACAATAGGTTTCTAGTCACTGAAATATGTGCCCCAGTTTAACAAGGTCCCTGCTGTCACTATTTTTTGAAGTTAAAGCAATAAATAGTTCTGCACTCTCAATTTCTGGTTTAAAAAAGAAACAATCCTAATGGTATTTCTGTGGCCTTTTCAATGTCAGAATTCCCTTCTGTCTTTATCCTTTTTATTATGTTTGAGTTAACTTATTACATGACAAAAATATTTCTCCCACTCACAACCCTCCACTTGCAATTGCAAATGTATTTAGTTGCATTTAATAAGTATCAACTTACTGCATTTAGAGCTGAGCAAAAATGGTTTCCCATCAAGCAAATCTACTTCTTCTTAAACTACATTTAGTAATTATCATGACCAAAATACATTGTTTTAATTCCTGAAGAAGCAGACTTAGGTCGTTTTAGACTTGTCATAGCAAAACCTCTTATAAAGGAAGATATTATCCTTCTTGTACAGAAGGGGTAGCCAAGGCACAAAGAGATGAAATATTTCACCTCTGGAGGTGAAAACAGGAATTGAGAGCAGCTCTGTGGACTTCTGATGCAGCACCATACCCCACGACATGATACAGATCCTTCATGTACTCCATTGCTAAAGCTGTTTGCTATGTCACAGCTTCTCAGTTCACAACGGTTTCTACTGGCAGCTCCAACTTTGGAAAAAGAACAGGTTCTGTTTGAATCCAGCTATAATTTCTACTTGAGCTCACATGGTGGACATCCTCCTGGAAACGAGGGGCTGTGCCTCTCACTGGCTCATTAAATGACATGCAGCTGTTTATTATCCATGGTATCTGTGTTTCTCAGAGGAGACAAGACTGCCTAAATATGCAGATACGTACTCACATATGAACAGCACTGATGAGTCACATCATGAAATTTTACTTGTCTAATCTAATTGAATCTATCCCAGACAGTAATAACACTAAAGAAAAAAGCAAAAAGGAATTTCACAGCCTCTGTTCCCTTCTTCATAAAAAGCTCAGCTCTGAGTGTAATACATGAGGGCAATATTTGAATGCTACAGTGCACAGATGCAGTCACACAGAAAATTAGAACTGCTCCAAATTAAAAAAAAAAAGCTATAGTACATAGCCGCATCAGTACGAGCTCAACAGTGGAAAAGTACTTCATCTGCTTAGCCCCCTCTCTACTCTGTTGGTGACGTCAGTCAGGCACTAATGAACGCACAATTAGCATATCACCTTGTGTGTTTGAATGTACAAGTGGAACAGCTGACGATTCTCTTCTGAGATTTTAAATAACCACCAAAGCTGAGCCAGAGCTGCTGCTTGGTAGGAAAGATTTAGCTTCATAATATACTGAGTTCCCTGTGCAACACAAACAAATGTGCCAATAGTGGAAAAAAACTCCAACCCAGAACAGATGCATTTCTCTGAGGAAAGCAACACAAAGCAGCTTCAATTTTGAACAGCATTCATTTGGCCCACATTCTAGAATAAATTGAGTATGAAAACTGCATTGACTATTTGCTCACAAAAATCAGGGCACATACCTGGGTGAGCTTTAGGAAAGCCAGCACCCTTTTCAATGCCCTGCCAATTTTCCAGTTGGCAGTGACTGCAGAGCTAACAGCCATGGGACAGAAAGTGCATCCTTCTACCATAGAAGAACACCCTGCTATCAGCCAACATAGAAAAGAAAGGGAATTTGCAGACCATTCAGGTTCAGACCTTGACTGCAGTGTCTGGTGGGGACGGTTCTATTTCTATGATTTCAGGGCTCTGTGACTCCCCATGATCCCCATTCAGCCAACAGTGTCCAAGGGAGGACAGCAGTGCATGGGTCTCAACCCGTTCTTCCTGAACACCTGCACCCAGCTATTCGTGCTGTAAGCACTGATGTGAGTGGTGGCATCCAGGGAGCCACAAGTCATTTCCAGTACAGCATTGCATCAATAACTGGGACTAGATTCAAATTATCAAAATGAATAGTGGAGATAGAGGTGAGATGAAAAGTCAAAGAGGAATGTTCTGAAGCAATGTAATACTGACAAACAAGAGTGAAAAAAAAATGAAAGGCCTTAGTTTGTAGCCAGAGGTTGACTTTTAAATTCCCTGTACATGGACTGAAATCAGGAACAGAGGCTCCTGCCAGGCCTTAGAGAAATCCTAAAGGGCACCACTGTTTTGCAGCATTTAAGGGCTAGAAACTGAAAAATCTGTCTATGCCAATCCAGCAGCAATGACAGGAAAGTGCAGTGCTCCGAGCAAAAACTTCAACTCTGACCCAGATAAAGACTATCTAAAAGAAACACGAATTCAAGCCCAGCAGGAGTTCCTTGGGATCTCTGTTGAAGTGACAAGACTACTTATGAAGTTCAACTGGACTTGTAAAGCACTAGTGTTGATCATTCTGCCTAAACAGACAGAAATCAAACCCCAAACACAACAAATACGCAAAGAGAAACCCTTCAGTTCCCACTCACCTCAAAGACCTTCTGGCCTCTCCCTAGTCCCTTTAGATACTGTATCTTCCTATCTGAGCAAGGCGGTCTTAGGACACAGCATAATCTGTGACCATCAGGGAAGGCTTCAAAGCAGACCAAACCACAACAGATTTAAAAAGGCTATGTTAAATGAGACCGTGTCCTTCAGTGATTTTCAGCCTCAATCCATGCTCTCAGTCAATCACATCAACATGTGCCAGGTTTTGCAGACTAGGCAAAATGCTAACAAGTCAAATAGAAAGGTAAGACTGCATTTAAATCTTTATTAAACATGGCTAAGTGTACATAGATGTAATTAAAGTCTGGGCTTTGATTTGGCAAGTCTCCTCTATAAATCATCTTTCTGTTTCACTGTTCTTTCTCCTCAGTGCTTCACCAAAATCAAGGGATGTCCTTCAGCTCTTCCCTCACTCTTGGGATAATAAAATGTTTTATAGCTCTGCAAACCTTAAAAAGGCCAAACACTACAGCTATAGATGAACAAGAATTATCTTCAAGGTGCTTTCTCTCATTTTCTTGCATGGGGTGGGGAGACTTACCAGATAGCTGGGACAAAAGAGCAGGGTCCTGCTCCAGAATGCAGAATAACAACACAGACTTGGTATCATGGCTCCTTCCAAGTGATGATCTATCTTCTAAATGATCTATGGACAAGGAGACAATACTGAAAAACTTTAAAACTGGAGGAAGGTACTTCTTGCCAGGTTATATATTTCATCTTATCGTTTCTCATGAGAGATATTATTTTGCTAATTATGTCTAATAATTTTTTATGGTAGAAATTTTCCAAAAGATTTTATATTCATTCTTATAGCACTAAAGGGAACCTGTTATGTTGATCTAAGTTCATATTTAAGCTTTGGAGCAAATAAAGAGGGCACAAACTGGTTGTGAGAAAAAAAATCCATACATCAACAGAAATATGTTTTATTTTCAGTTCTCCTGGTTTTCTTTTAAAAACATCCTTCCATTACACCATAAATTAAAGCAGACTAAAAACACAAGCTGATCTGACCCCTTTTTAGCAATGAATAGACTTAGTAAACAACAGGAACCAGGAAAAGGAATACACCTGCATAAACAACAAAAAGTAAGATTGACATCTAATGGTATTTATCTCAATACTCAGAATTACATCCAAGATCAGCATTTTTAAACAATCACTCTATGAATTAGAATACAGCAGTGTCTCCTTATAGTATTCTAACACTGGAGAAGATTAAAAAAACAAAACTAATCTTTAAGACTAGATCCATTGGCAGATCAGTTCTAGCAAAAGGGTGTTTGATCAGTTTTATCAAAGGTGTATTTGAACAGAGCAGAAATCCCAGTTGGATCTGATCTTTGGAAAAGTTTTCTTCACAAATGGTCTTACAGTCTCAAAATCCCCCAGAAATACCTAGACAAGAGCAAAAGAAGCAGCAATAACACAACTGAGACAAACATAGTGAGATGATCTCCCTGAAGTGATTTAGAGACATGAGGTATAAGAGATTTAAAAGTGCTCTTGTCCAATTTCGGGTCATTAATACCTGCAGAGTGGGAGGGAACTGCTACAGCATCCAAAGGCAATGCTTTACATTGACTGTCCTTATGGATCAGTAGCTCCAAATAAACTTCCAAAATGTCCCTAATGTGCCCTGCAACAACACACAGGCAGCTCTACCCTCCCTTATTCTAGAGGAAATAAAATTTAAATCCAGTACAGTCAGCAGTTTCATCCAAGTAAAATTAAAGGAGAACTGAGTTTTCTCTTTCAAAATTGACAGTGATTTGCAAGCTGTAATGTTGAGTTCCTGCTTCCTCTTCCTGGTGGCTGGATAATTAATCTGTACACAGAGCATCTGGGAATCTAGAAGTACTCACTTCTCAAAGACCACTACTTGAAATGACTAATCTGAATCAATAATAAAACCACAGTTGATTCTTTATTTGCTTCCAGTGGTTGCCCTTATCGACTTACAGTGTAATACATTTCTAAAAATCATAGGAGTCTTTGTTTGCTTCCAGAAAAAACATTTATTTCAGATAATCTTGCCTCCACAAGTTATTTTTCAATTTTCTTCAGTCACTACTGTGCCTCCAGGAATGTCTGATTAACCATAAAATGCCTTTTGACAGCTCAGATTCATTACTAAATTACCACATTTAAATTTTTCATGTGCACAGGGCAATTACTTTTATGAATGACTGCCAGCAACATTTCACAAAATCTGAATGAATTTTTAAAGGATTCTAATTGACACTTAGGTGCCTCTATAACTCTTGTTTTAAAGGCTTGAATTTCTTTTAGTCATACTTACCTGTATTCAATGCAAACATGTTCCCTCTCACATTTTACATCACAGAAAATTCTTTACATCAGAAACAAAGAAATACGAAACTGGTTCTGCTATATAAGCAGTTAGACTGCACAGTAGAAATGATTCATAGCCAAAGTCTTGAGAATGAATAATTATCTGTAACCCTCATTTGGAGCTTTTGCATCAAGTTACATTATTCATTTGGATTTTGGCAGGAGAAATTAATGAATACCAACTTGACAGACACCTTAAAAATTACAAATTTTTCAAGCAGTTGGGCCAAACTAAACGTTTAATATGTACAGTGAAAGAAAAAAGGGAGGTGCACAAGGAATGTGTTTTTTTAACCACTGAAATTTTAAAAAGCAAAGACAAAAATACACATTCAGAAAGGACAGGTGAGTTTTAAATTACACCACTAAACTAAGCTGGAGTTCTGACTTGTCTCCCAGTGGAGTGTCATCAGGAAGTTTCATTAACATAGTCTCATTTTTATGCCAAGGTTGCTAATGAAAATGATAAACAAGATCAGAAATAAACTAATCATTGATGAACTCCCCCAATAAACTCCAGTTAGATTTACGTTTCTCTTTGAAGTGCCACACTTTGTGCCACGTTCTTCATCCAAGTGTTTGCCCACTTCTGAGATTTTCTATTTCTCTTTCCATTTTCCCTGATCCCTATCAGTTTGTAGAGAGGCATCAAATCAAATGTTCCCTTGAAAACGAGTCAGATTAATGCTCCTTTAATTCTTTTGTCTAGAAAGCCAAAGATCAGGCTAACAGGAAGGCAACAGAAGCAGATGTCTACAATGCCTTCTGAAAGCTGCCATAAGTTTGGTCTTGAAAGCAAACCCACCTGCTGCATGACCAGCAAACACTAACACAGAGCTCCAAGCAGAGCCAGGCAGAGCTGGCAGGTCAGGACACTGCTGAGAATGCTTGCCCAATTCACCTGCGCTGTGCATGACTGCCATTTGGGCCAAAAACTGAGGGTATCCCAGACAAGATATGGGTCAGAGAGGGAGCTGTATCCATGACAGAGTTACAGCATAGAGATTCAAGCACAGACGTAACTGAGCTGCACCAGATCCTCAGAGGTAAGCAGTAATTAAAGAAGGCAAGTGGTCTAAGAGAGTCATTTGAAGAAGTTCCCATCAAAAGGAGATGTTGAAAAATAACCTATTAAAAAGGCTTTCAGTTCTTGAACTATAAATGAAGCAAATAACCTATCAAAATCCAAGATTCTTTGATTTCCTTGTTGGTTTTGCTGCTGGTTGACTGGAGAAATGTGGGCAATCCAGTAAAAGTGAACTGCATCTCTCTGATCCCATTTTTAGTGGAGAACATGTGGCAAATCCACTTCTGTAAAGATTTTGAAATCTACTGATGAATGTGCTGCAAGCCATTTCCAAGCAATACCAATCTTCTGCAACAGCAATCTATTTCACTGTGACCTTCAACAAAGGCCAAAACCGGAGGGATGGTTGCCAACAGTAAGTTCCGCTTTGGTATTCAACCTTGCACAGGATCCAAGAGGGTTTTTCATCTGCGTCTAAACTCTAATTAGCAGCTCTTGAAGCTGTGTTTGATAACTTTATTCCAACATTAAATGTCAGGTCTTAATACTTTCCTGTATTACTGTCCAAAATACATAGCTATGGATGAAGAACTGCTTAAAAAAGGTGATTCCAGCAAAACCTGCCACCTGTGAGAAACATTCCATTGTATCACAGAGGCAAGGACAGGTCAAACCTGAGTGCAGCTAAGCCAAGGGAGCAGTAAACTGCCATTGTTAGTCCCTTCTTCCCAGTGGTGCCACTGATCTTGTTTACAGCAACTTAGTGAACCCTGGTCTTCTGATCAATTCCAATACAGCTCAGCTGAGTCCTGGCCCCAACCTTCCTTACTGGCATGCTTAGATATAGATAAATGTTTATAAGTGTATTTCAGCACAATAGGCACAGTGGGTGGTGCTTTGCAGTTGTTGTGGAGTGATTTAAAAGAACTCCAGGTTTCTCTGGTAATTGCCTATGTACTGGAAGAGTTGGGGTTTTTCCCTCCCTTACATTAGGGTACAACCTAGTATTTCCAAAGATCCTCAACATTTTGTAAATCAGAGTCCTACCACAAAAACTGAAATAGTTTGAAGAAGGTACCTCAACACATTCTTTTGCTTTGCCTCTTCTCCAGCATCCCACTTTAAATTCCTCCCAGATGAGCAATATTGAATAGCTCTCCAAAAATGTTGAGGGCCTAGCAGAAGGGAAGCTCCACAAATTTTGCCAGGCTTTGGTGGAGATGTGATTACAATTTTAACTAATAGAAAAACAGAGGCTGTTGCCCTTTGGACTGTCAGTCATGTTGCCCAGACATTCAAATTAACTGCATGCATTTATTTCTTAAAAACATCACAACCACAAGAACAGATGCCAAGTGTGGCTGGTGCCTGTCCCTCTCATTCCATGAGAGAGGACCACTTCTTCCTCACTACACATGAAATGGAGCAAACTGTCTTTGGCAAAACAGAGTAAACGAGAAGTGGTGGAACTGGATACTGGGGTATATTTAAGAACCAAAGTTGTGAGAGGTTTTCCCCAGCCTAATTGTCTCACATGCATTCATTTGCTCTCCTCTGAACTTTGTACATTCACTAAGTCTTGATTAACCCTCCCCAGAGAAAGATCACTGCCAGCCTGAGAAAGGCAGAAAGTTCTAGTTCCTGTTGTGCAGCTGTTTGTAGCCACCAGCCTCAGGCATGCCTGGCCAGGGTCCCTGCACATCCCCAAGCATTTGCTCCATGCAGTTCACCAATCACCTGGCTCTACACCCACTTTCTTTCTAGGTGCCCCTCTTTTCAAGATCTCTTCATTTTGGGAAGCTACCTTTTTGGCTTCCTCTTCTGTCCAGCACCCAAGCCTCTGTTTCTCCCAGTCTAAACCAGGATACAGTGTAATGCAGAAGTACGATGTATGATCAGCCTCCTCATTGTTGGCTCTTTCTCAGGCCTGTTTATTAATTTTAGGTTTTGGATCAATTGGAGGACTTGGGACATGCCACTACTTTTTAGCCCACATGCTATGAAAATTTACAACTGACCCACACCAACATCAGCTAGCAAGCAGCAGGCTTCTGCTTCAGAGTTCAAAAGTTCAGCTTCAGACATTCACATATACACACGCCCAATTATCTGCCAGCTGTGTGTGCTCACAGTTCAGGCTATTTCTTCACCTAAGACACAGACAGATACATTATAGCCATGTTGAGACAAACTGAAATCTGCAGATCATTTCTGCATATGAGCCATCTCTCCCAAGAGACCAGCATGGTAACCGGATTAGGTAATGTGTCATCCTCTAGTCTCAGTTAACTCCCCACACGTGCTCTGGAGTCAGTTCAAAAGAAAGCAAATTGCCTTCATCCAAAATTCTCTACAGTCTGTGCATGGATTTCTCTACTGAGAACAACTGGATCAGGCCCCAGACTTGCGGCTGTCATAGTGTTTGGGCGTTTGTCTGCTCAGTGCACAGCCACAGCAAAGAACTGGTGAGGCAGCACAAAACCGCAAGCACCAATTCATTACGATTTTTCATATCTCAATAGGAAAGAAGCAATTAAAAGTATCATAAGAATATTCCCAAGTGGATTTTAAAAAGTTTTGAAGCTAGTTAAACCCTTTATTCAAAGCTGACAATGGTTATTCTTAATAGCTCAGAGTAGGGAGATTTAATGACTTATGTAAGACCAAATGACAGTCAGGAAAAACCAGAAAAGCTTTAGGCCTTTTACAGGATCTATTTTGTTCTAGCTAGATCAGTGGACCTAATAAAACTTTATCTGCCTCATACCCTCAGGCCATCAAAGATACAAAAACACTATCTTTTTAATAACTTAGCATCTTAACAACACTAAGAATCTGATTTCATGAACATGTTTCCCATTAGAAAGGAGAAAAAAACAGATGGAACCACACTCTGGAAGACTTACCATGCTATTTATACTTCACAAAAGGTATTTTCTTTCCATGGGAACTCAGAGCTATCCATCAGGATTAAGTTTATGACTCAGGTGTATTTTTAATACAAAAAAGACAACAGATAATGTATCTGGTTTAACTGCTTTTTCCCCAACAGATTAAGAGAGTAAATCTGTTGAGTTTATCAATGGTAGAAACTTTCATTAACATACTGATAACTGCATATTGTATATACACCCAGAGAAGTGGCCACTTCACCCTGGAGCTTCCATCTATCAAGCTATGGTTCCAGTACTGCAATACCCAAGCAGCTCAGAAATCTAAGAATGTAACACATCTTCTTGAAACTGGGGATCTACCATCACTCCTAGCTTGCAGGTAAGGCACTGAGGCAGCAAGAGACGACTGATCAACCTAAAGACACCTGAGGTCTACAGAACTGCTGTAATTTTGAACTTCATTCGCCTGTGCCCCAAGCCAGTGGTCCTGAGTACAGGACAGTCCCTCCTGGGGGATGGTTGTTACCCTCCACTGTTCACGTTAGGTAGCCCTGTTCCCATGCCGCTGACAGAATTATTATCCATCATGTTAGTAGTACTCTGCTCACTAAGAAAAGAAAAAGTAGTGTTCAGAACTTAAAGTCCCCCAAGCGTTGCTGGGAACAGTCACAGCTAATGGCCTTGATACTCAGAGAAAGAAGAGACAATATTAACAACATTGGGGAAAAAATTATCCTCAGTCCAGCCATGCACTGCTGTCTCCTCTGTTTTTTAAGTGGCACATCCCTGTCTCTTTAATTACAGCAGGCAGGATGTGAACAGATGCTTACTGCACCCAGCAGCCCAATAATTCAGGCAAACTTTTAGCTATTAGCAAATACTTTAGGTAGCTGACTCGGGCAAACAAGATGTGCAGATTCCCGCGAACTGATTAAACACTGGGTTTGCACAAGCTTAGCTCATTGACTACAGCTGTTGGAGATACAAATGTCCTCAGCTGACAGCCCTGTTCTCAGTTTCATCATCATTTTGGGTTGAAAACCAAAATGTCAGCACTCGCTGGCATCTTGTCTAGAGTTGGACAAAACACCCCAAATCAGTAGGAGGTGAGGAATTTCTGCATGAAATGAATCACAGGTTAAAGTTATTCAAATAATGAAAAAGAAAAGCAGAGAACAAGACATAGGCTACAGGGATACTCAACCTGCAGTTCTCTAGATAAATCCTATGGATTTATGTACTGCTTACAGACATCTCAATTATGAGGCCTGGCTCTGTAACTCCCTCACAAGGAAACAAAACTTACACATCTTCAATGATATACAAGCAGCATGTGAATTCAATTTCTTTAATAATCAAACCTAAATCCCTAGCAGCTCCTGCTGTCGGATCCATTTCTAGCTTCTGCAGGCACTTTATCAGCCTTTACTTCCAGAGCTGTTGTCACACAACAAGGCCACTGGTTTTTGCTGTGAAAAGGTCTTCAGTTTCACACCATCCAGAAAGAAGATCCTCCAAAATACTGTGCTACAACATGCAGGCACTTCTTGACAGCCTCTCCAGCAATAAGTAGGCACAGTTCTAGAAAAAATGAATGAATCTTGCAATTCTTCATCTCTCATCACATCTGTGTCTGTTCCTGCCACATCTTTTATTCCGCCCTCTCCCCCTACAGTCCTTCTCTTATCCATAGAAGAAACCCTCTCTTTGGTAAATATGAGGCTTTCATAACCCACTTGCTGATGAGAAAAACAGCAATGGAAGCAAGCACATATGCCTTTTTCCTTATTTATTTTTAGGATGCCATAGAATATTTTTCTGCAGCTCTGACTGGATGGGTCTGAACACTGGAAAGATACAGACAAGTAGTAGGATGCCTGCTGCAACCAAACAAGCATTGATGTTTAGTGTGGGGATGCTGGAAGAATGTTATATATAAAAAGTCATATTAACTGCCAAAGCTCAATTCCCTAGAGTTTTACAGGCCTTTTAAATATCACAGCTAATTATATCCAACAGCCAGACTCTCTGAGGCAACCATAAAAATACAACAGATGTCACAGTTTAACTATATTCATTCCTAAAGTTTCTTTCACTTTGAACTTCATGGGTTCAGATTTTTAATAGTAGTTTCCCCATAAACAAGAAGCTACTGTTCATTAGGAGTCCTATCCTGCAAGGTGTTGAGCATCTCTACAAACTTCAATCATCTGGGAACAGTCAGTAAAAGAGATGGGGAACACAACTTGTAGGATCAGGCCCTGAGAATGGTAATACAACACAGACTGCCAGACTGAAAGACTGTCCAAGACAGCATCTTTCTACAAGCAAAGTAAAGAGGATTTAGAACAGTTTGAGAAGTCAGGAATAGAGAAACCCCTTCCCTCAAAACATGTACTTGCCATTCAATATTTTGGTAATTTGCCATCCAACAGATGGCTCTGTTGCCATCCAATATTTTGTTCCTATTGAGCAAAAAGTCACATGGCCTTAAAGGCATTTGTGAGTCACTTAAGGAGTCCATGTAGTCCAGTTGCTAGGAGGACAAACATTTGCTGGTGAAAAAGAAGGAAAGGGAAGGAGGTGAAAGGGGAGGAACTCTCTTTCCTACAGGACAATAATTCTGGATTACTGAAGGTGCTAAAAGAGAAGACTACATTGCTAGTCATCCCCTCTCTGGAAAAAAGAAAAATCGGCATTCTCATTTTGCATACTCAAATGATGAGCCTGCAGTGACTTTTTGGATTAGTGGATTGTAGCATCACTATACCCACTTATCAATTAGCCTCCAAATGATTTCCCAGCTCCCAAGGAACCAGAACAGAGTTATCATCAGTTCCCAGCACTAATACAGCATTTCAGCACTCTAAATATCTAACAAGAAAAGTGACAAATAATTACGCTAAGAACTCTACTGGTTCTTAGCCTTGCTAAAATAAACAGTACTACATGCTACCCTATCACAATACAAATAACTTTGCATTTCCTATTTTATTCTGGTGCCATTTTCCCTTCTCCTCAACAATCATGAGGTCAAGTTGGAAGGAGGGAAAAGACTCTTCTAAAATGCTAAACCTACAGGAACTCAGGTTGCTTAGCGCTCCACAAAGTACAGTCAAATGACAATAAAACAAATAGACTCAAGGGAAAAAACTGAAATTGTCATTCAGTCCTTATCCAGACAATCTTACTGGTGTGTACCGGATTTTCAACATCGAAAGGTTGAACAAAGGCATAAAAGGATTTGCTCCTGACAAGTCACAGAACTCACAGTTTAACAACCAGAACTGTTCTCTTAACACTGCTACCACCACTGTGCCTGTGAACCTCAGACACAGACAAACCCCACTGGGCTAAACCGTATCCGAGGACAGGAGAAGCAGTTCCCATCTCAAAAAATTATTAAACTGGACACACCAAATGAGTACAAACTAAAGGGAGGAAAGCAATGAGAACATACTCTCTCTGTTGTCAGGCAGTCACAATCCTGGTTTGACCACTGTAGACACCAGTCCACAAGGAAAGCTTTAAGGAAAGTTTTGATGGGGATAACAAATGTTTATGGAGAGCTCCTCCCAAACATCAGAGCTAGCAGGAGTTCAAACATCAACATAGGCACAAGAAACTAAATCCAGCCTAAGTTGATGGCAATCCTAACATCTCAATAATGAATGAGAGAGGAAAGATGAGGGTAGTAGGCTCAGATAGGCCATCAAATGGAAGGTTAGAAATGTAATGTTCAACCAAATGGCCAGCACAGGGAGAAGCACCGAGAGAGAAATGACAAAGCCAAAGAGGCAGAACCCAGGTTTAGGCCCAGGCCTGTCTTCTTTGGTCACACCTAGGCTAAGCAAAAGTCATTCTGCTTACAAATCTTGCTCACACAGATCCCTGGCACAGGGATCAAACCCAAAGCAGGACACACTGAAGAGCTTGCATGGGAAGTTTAAAAGCCCCACATAAATAGGGATCAGCCTGAGCTAGTGATGACTTGTACCCCTGACATGGTGACCAAAACTGCAGTTGATGATGAGTGCAGAGATAAGTCTGTGAAAGCAGAGAAGTCATTATTTATGGAATATATTATTTTGGGGCTACATACAGATATAAAAAAGAAAGGAGAGAGAGCAGACAACTATGGGACCTCCTCAGAAATGCAGTGTGTGGCAAAAGAATAACCCATTTAAATACTACCTTGTAACTAAAGAACAATAGAAATCTTTAGAGTAGATGTAGATGTGTCCAAGAAACAGTGGTCCCACATAGCCAAAAAGCACTAATCCAGAAACAAACAAGGTTTGAGATGTTTTCTTTCCTTTATGATTCACCAGTGCACTCCAGACCATGTCCCTACATTACATGTAACAGTCTGAAGATTGCTCTTAAAACTTACCATCTTTGACCACAGCATCCTTCCCGAGAGAAAAGGACCAGTAGATTAAGAATCTCAACCTAGACACCTTTTCCCTGGCTATGTTCCCAGCCAGCAGCAGAGAGAAGATGATCACAGAGCTGCCATCACAACACTCTGTGCCCCTCACTGCCAAAGGCCATTCTCCAGCAGGGAATCCTTGCAGTGACAGCAGGTTGTGTCTGTCCTGCATCTCCTCAGAGTCCAGACTGACCTCTGCGTGGAAGTCTCAATCTGTACACCTCCAAAGCACCTGAGCATCCAAAGCCAGACACAACCACACCACTAGAGAAAGCGAAATGCACCAAGTGAAGTGAATAAATGAAAAATCAAGTTCAAATCAATACTACAACTGATGTGAATGCTATTACAGGGAGTTGTGTGCTGGTCTTTGGTATTTATGTGGATCATTTTATTTGATCATTGTTTTATAAATGGTTTCTATTGGTATATATGACTGACTGATTACAGGGTATGCTATTTCACTGTATCAGGCTACTCTCCACAACACACAGCCATATAAATTACTTTCTGGTGAGATTTATGAGTTTTTCCTCATTCCCCTTGTTTTACAAAAAATAAAGTTTTAAAACAATCAGCTTGTGACACTCCTAAAAACATACCTATAAACATATTCTTAAGATAACCAAGAGTTAAAAAAAAAACAACAATTAGGCAGTAATGAAAGAGCAGCACTCAAGAGTTATCTGAAAGGGCATATGGTAATCACCAGCTGGAATCATCAAAGAACTTTGTCACACACATATCTTCAACACATTGCAACACCAGGTATGTAGAAAGCTGTTCCTCCAAGGCTGTACAATCCCTCAGCTTTCACTGGAGTGATAGCTATAAACTTATCACTCAGACATGGTCCTTAGTCACATATGCTCATAATATTTTAATAGTGAAGTTTAACTAAATATTTTCACAATTTCAAACTCAGAATTAATTACTTACTCAGTTTCTTACTCAGTATTTTTAAATTTGGAATTTCTTACTGAGTTTGGAATCCTGAATCACTGAATGCTCCCAAAAACTTAACATTTAAGATTTTTTCCCATATACATATACATATAAATATACACATTACATATTATAAAATATACGAGAACCAACCTTGTGCTCAGCAGAAAAGAACTGCTTGTCTAACAGTAGTAAGGGAAAAAACCTATACTGCTATGAAAGCATTTATTTCAGATGGGTAGACTAAGTGTTCTCACAGTTACACACAAGAACTTGTTTTAAGTGGACAAACAGGATATTGCTCAAAATACTGTTCTCATGTAACTCTACTCACCACTCAAGCAGAGAATAGTAGGTTTTCTACAGATCTGTTTTTATCTTCTTATCTAATATCCTGTAAGGGAAATAAGCTTTCTATTTTCTTCAGAGTATGGCCACAGTGGAGAGATTTCAAGATATATCTCATGAAGGGATCTCACAGAGGCACAAGAGTCTTGAAGCTATCGACATTTATGAATCAGCATTTTATTTCAGTAAAGACTCTTCTTTTTTTTCTCCATGGCAGATGGATTAAAATACCTGTATGCAGGTTCAGATATGGATTCACTGCTTGAACTTAGTCATCTTACAGCATTTCTTTTACTGTTACAAAGCTTGCTATTCCAGAAGGATGATGTCTTGACTATTTTTGGTGATAACAGTATGCAATGCCGTCATTTTCAGGTTCTCGTACCATACTCACACATCTAATGTCCAGGTACCATAAAGTACCTGCAGGCATGCAATCCATATTCTGCCCCATGGAAGAATCAGCTGTACTTTGTCCTTTCTGACAAAGTCTAGCAAGTCTTCATTTCCTTCCAATGGCCTGCACTGCCTCCTCACACAATATCTCAGTTCACTCAATTTTCTTGTATCTAGTACCTATCTGAAATCCATTTTGTTGCAAATTCAGCTCATTTAGAGAAGAGATTATTCCTTTCTTCTTTTGAAAGTGTCATTATTTCCTCACTTTGTGGATGGCTCATACTCTCCCATCATCACTTGCTTAACAAAAGTCTGGATAGCTCTGATTTCCCCAAATTCCCTTAGCACCAACCTTTTGCTTCAGTGAATTTTCCTCATTTTTCAAAAAGCCCCTCAAATCTTCATCAGTCTGATCTTCCTGGTGGGTTAAGACAGAGAAGGTTTTCATCACAGAATTTTCTGTGTTCTTCTCCCTTTCCATACCCATGAGTCTAACTCATATTTGGGATTTCAAAGCAAGTATACATACTGTTGATAAAAGCGGAAAAACCTACTTTATTTACATCTCACTTCTCTGAGCAAGTGATATTCCCTTTTAACTCAATTCACATATAGTTCTCCAAAAACGAAAGTTGTACTATGTATCACATATCAAAACTTCCAGTTCCTTTTATTTATTCCCTCACTTCAGTATATTCTTCATCAAACAGACCATTTGTTCTAGACTTTATTCCTAACACATGTCATATTGGTAGCATTTTTCCCTTGGGATGTTCAAAATTCCATCTTTTTAAAGAGCTTTAATTTTATGTGACTCAGTTCAGAATAAAAAAAAGTAGTTGAAAAATTCTGCCTTGATATAACACACTCACGTCCAGTCTATCCTACATAAACAGAAAGTTATAAAAAGCCTAATTTACACACAGTCTTTTTTGTCTGCCTGTTCAATGTCATTATAATGTTCACATTATAATGCTGTTGAAAGGCAGGTGGTGTCAGCAATGGGCTAAGTGAAAACATTAATGTCATAGTTTATTAATGAATTCTCACAACCCCTAATGCAACAAAAAGAAGCATAAATAAATGCCTGATCTGTTAAAGTACTGCAGGGCTTTCACATTGAGACATAGGCCCACTTGAAATTTCTTGGCAATTTTAAGTTCAGGCTGCTAACACTTTGGAGGATAATGTACTAGCTAAAAGCATTAATGGTTTAAGGTTGGTTTGTGCTTGCACTTAATTTTCAGTGAAGTTCATTATTGAAAGGCACTGGATCAACAGTGCTGGTTTTGAGCATATTTACCTCAGACATTTCCCCATGGTCTTATCCACGTGAAACAGAATTCAGCTTAGCTAATACTTAGTTAGCCCTTGCTGGTTTCTCAATTTCTGAGGACCAACCCTAATTAAAAATTAAGATACTAGGTGTGAGACAGTTGTTGACTATAGAAAAGGCTCAAAAGTAACTTCCCAGCTATAAGCTGGCAATATTCACAGCTCTGTGCCCCCCTGCCCCATCCTCACTCCCATGCTGTCCCTTCCCTTGTGCTGACAGACAAGGCTGTGCCTGCATGTGGGGAACCAGAGGGGAGAACTGGGTTAAACCAAACCTGAACATCACACCTGCACTGCCATAAGGCACAGGGCTAAATGGGAAGGAATTATGGGGAGGGGGGCAGCTCTTTCTTTCAGTAGCTGTGCTGGCTTCCTCCCTGGCTAAAGCACTGGTGAAAATCTAATGTCCATTTACTGCCTAAAATCAGACAGGATGAATCCAGACCTCCCTCATTTTTTTCTCTCTTGTACATACAACAGACTGAAAGAAAACTGTACTGTTCAGCTTGGACAACATTTTTGCATGGGGTGAAAGAGAACTGAGCGAGATAGTCTGTCACATTCCTTGTCCTAATCACACACAGATGTTCCATATTAAAAACTAATATTTACTGAAATACTTTCAAAGTTGCATCAGAACTCCTCAGAGTGCGTTAAAAATAAGCACATGCAAAATATTACATTTAGCTGGGAGCCAGATTTCTTCACCCAAACTACAGTGAACTACACAACTGTTTCTCTGCTAATATGATGAGCCAAACCAATCCCCTTCATCTAAACACTCTGAACTCTGGGACTGGTTTTATCTAAGACTGTATTTGGCCAAAGGACTGTTACCCTCCAGTGAGTATATGACCACATACAAAAAGTTCACGGCATGATCAGTTTATTACATGAAGAAATGTAATAAACTGTGATTTAATTTAATAGCCTCAGACAAATTTTTCTGTTTGTTCAACAGAGTGAACTTTCAACCTCCACTCATTTACACAGACTCAAGATTGCTACATTGCACACAGCAATCCAAATCCCCTCAGCAATTAATAGAATCACAGAATAGTTTGAGTTGCAAGAGACCTTAAAATCATCTTAATACAATCCCCCTGTCATGGTAGGGACTCTTTCCATTAAACCAGGTTGCTCAAAGCTCCATCCAAACTGGCCTTGAACACTTCCAGGGAGGGGGTATCCACAACCTCTCTGGGCAAAATGTTCCAATGCCTCACTACCCCCATAAGAAATACTTGTTTCCCCTAATAATGATAAGTAACAACAATAACAATAATAATGCAGCACATGTGTTTCTGATAAGACCGAGATAAATAGGAAGGCCTCAAATTCCTATTTGATTAAGAGACCATCATATGACAAATCCAGCAGAATCAAGTATCTGCCTGAAACCCAGGGAAAGTGCTTGATTAATAGCACTAAGTGGATGTCTGCCATGATTTTCACACACTTAGCTATCTTGGCTGACCTCTCACACACGTATTTTTTGCACACCAACAGATTTTACATGTTTTTAAATACAGTGACAATGGGGAATTCGTAAATAATTTATCTCCACTGAAATATAACTTTCATGTCTGAGTAGTTCCGGCTCCAGGCTTGATCTGCAGCAAAAGCCAGACATGTCAGGTTTATAGCAGCTCTCCCCATTCTGCAGCTACACTATTAAAATGACTCCACTTGTACTCCACTGCCCAGACTTGGAGAGCTCAAGCTAATGGTACCTAAATACAAGTATGAAATATTGCCTCTTGTCAGGAAAAGTTACAGTCATGCATGACTAATTAAGTAGGTAAAAAAGTGTACAAAGTACATCAGACAAAGTGTGTACATGAACACTTTGTTTCAAAAAACAAAGATCAACTTGGTCAGATTTGTCTTTGTTTTGTCAGTTTGTCTTCAGCATCACTCATGGCCATCACATGGGAATGTCAAACGGCATCCATGGACTGGAGTAACACTCCACTGCTACAACCCAGGCCATTTGCCCTGCACTGCTTACACAGTATTTTAGGGACTACTAATGTTCTGTGTGGGCTCAAGTCAAGCTTGGTGGAAATCTCTCCATTCTTTCTTTCTTCTCAAATTCTCTGAATTGTTATCCTTGGTCAGAAATCATAGGAAAAACAGGATTTGCTCTAGACCAGACCCCAAATTTGCAGTTCTAGCCTTCAGCATGAAAAAGGAGAAGTAAATGAACATATAGGGGAATTTTCAGAGAAGCAAGTACACATCTGATGCTTTGGTAATTTTACCATCTCTCCTAAGCTATTTTAATTTTTCTTCTGAAGTTTTTTTTCTACATTTCCTGAGCATCTACAATAAAGACACTGTATGTTACCTGGGACACCTCAAAGGCTCTGATCTGAAATCACCAGTCACAGAGTAATACTAAAAACCTCTTTCCACTGACACACACCCTGCTACAAAAATCATCAGAAACCACCATGTTCTGCCTGATTACACCCATAAGGCACCATCAGAGACAGTAACTGAGGTCAGACTCTGTTGTTACTACCTCAGATTCAACAGATGTGCAAATATAAAAACATTCCATCTTTCTGCCCTGTAAAAAACATGTCATAGCTCACACAAGAAAAGCTGCTCAAAATCCTAAATCATGCCCCATCAAACAGCTACATGAGGCAAAATTTCTCAGTATGCATGAAAAATCTTCCCATTTTCAGTACCTTGGGTGCTCAGAGCAACTTCTAAACTAACTTTAAATATCCCATATAGGCACTCCACACAAGTGATTTATAACTGCCCTAGAAGTTTTTAGAGCACTTAGAAGAAAGTTGAAGCAGCCACCAAGGTACCTTCACAAGCAAGAGCCTGGTATTCCGTGGGTGTGAGAACCACAGAAGACAGCCAAGATCTTCTGGCACAGAGAAAGGGATTTCTGTTACTCTCTTCACTCAAACATACAGTCCTTGCAATGAGAGATGGGAAAGTCCAAGCCATCTCCCAAGTCTAATAAGGATCATTCCTCTGGGCTTATCCACCCATCAGTTTCCAATTACTCAAGAAATGGATTCTTCTACCTCATGTCCTGGGAAAGAAATTGTTGGTGTAATGAATCTCACAGCTATGCACATTTCCTACTTGCTCAGTCAAAATTATCACTTCCTTTGTCTCATTCCATTACTCCTAAACACCACTCTCAGAATATCCTTCTATGAGGAGTTTTGCACTCCTCTCTTATGCCTTCTAAACATTATACTTGCAGTCCCTAATGAATCACATGGTTTTTCTCTACTCTTGTTGTATTGTGGCCTCCCATTGCTATCACCAATTATGTCATCTCCCAGCCCAGCTAGGTGGAACTAGAGTAAACAAAAATCCATTATGAAAAAGTAGAAAAAGAATTCCCAGTTTCGTACTGCATGGACAGCGTAAATTATTCTGCCTTCTGAGAACTTTGGAATGAAAGATTACATTATTCTAAGCCCTAGAAAAATCCTAGTGATTTCTCCCTCCTGTGGTTTGTCTTTCCATCCTGTTCCAGAAAGAAATATAATACAGGAGGCAGTTACGTGTTGGTAGGGTTAGTGGTCTTCTTTCTTCTAATGTGCCCCTTGCTGTGGATATATATGAGTCAGGGAAATGCATGTTGGGGCAGGGAACAACTTGGTCTATAAGAATTATGCAGAAGATGAGGGTCATCAGATGGACAGTAGGGTAGACGTGTGAAATCCAGGGCAAGGCCAGACACAAGGAGGGAGTTACAAAACACACACTTCCACACTTGCAGGCTAGCAGGGTTCACTCTGAGCACTGTCTTTCCTGTGGAGAACTGGGACAATTCCTGATGATACATGAATGCCCAAATGCCAGAGCAGACAAATGTACCTACTCTGCTGAGCGAAGGACAGCTGCGATGGTGCAGCCTGTGCCTGGCTGAGTGCAGTTAAGTGCTTGCTAATACCCTATGCATGCACTAGGAACTGTAATGGCTCTTTCTGAGATGTTTTCCAGATACTGCCTGACTCTTCCACAGAGTCGGCAGCTCTCATTAACATTTTAATAAATTGGGTCAATAATTGCAGCAAAAGCCCCAATGCTCTGACATAGTGCTAAGCTGAAAAAGGACAGGGAATAGCACTTGACTAGAGTGCATCCCAGTGCTACACAGGGCCACCTCTGCACTTGTAACTCCGGTCAAACTCAGTCTGAAAGTCATAGATTTTGAGAAATCCCACGACAGTCAGAGCTGCCATTCACAGGAGACAGGAATGTTTCATGTTCTGCTCCTAGGAGTCAGTCAGTGACTGAGCTGCTCCAGTGAAAGGGCTGCAGTCAGGCAAAGGCAGGCAGAAATCCCTGGAGCGTGTCTACAGCATATCTACACACCAGGCAGCTCTCAAAAAAGTCCAATAAACAGATGCTCAGGTAGACACAAGGGTCTGCAAGGGCAAGGTCATGCTGTCCTCTGACCCCCCTTGTTGTTGCCTGTGATGGGCCCCAAACCAAAAAGACAGGCTCTAAATTCCATCTTTATCTTGAGACAAACTAAACTAGGTAACAACACAATAACTCTTTCCAGTGTTGCAAACGTTTGCTTCTGTAGGAGATAGACAAAATATATGTGCATTTTGAAACAAAAAAGTTCTTGCTGCTCTTGTAAATCAAACCTTTGCTTCTCCTTTACATGGGATCTTTCAAAGGAGTCCCAGTGCAGGTGCAATGTCAGATAGTTCTACAATACAAAAGATAGCATCAAAATTGGCTGTGAACCTGCTGGTAACTATTCATCCTATGCTACGCTTCTCCTAACAGCTGTATCTTGCTTTGCTGGCCTGGGAAATTATCATGGACAGTCACCTCTGTACATGTGTGATTTCTCCCCTAAATGGCTGCTGAAAAGGCATCCCAAGGAATGAAGAAGCTTTGGATGTTCAGAATATATGAAAGATCGTACTAGCTAACACCTCTTCCACAGGGATTCTCTTCTTTTTCTTGAGGGAACAATGGAAATATGTGCAATCAAACCTGATGTCACTGTGACTAGTTAATTGGGCAAATAAGATAAGCTTGTATACATTAATGCATGCTATAGAACAAGAACTGTTTTCTTCTTTTTTAATATAGGTAAACATTTACACTTTTTAAAAATCTCTTCTTCATATGCAAGCCTCTGTTAATAGTTTGTTTCTTTCATTTTCTCTCTTGTTTTCAGGTTCAGATAATTCTGTAAGAAAAATAACTATTGATGGGGGGGTTAAGCTAGAGTAGTCCAATTTTACGGGAATCTATTCTGAAAGTTTACAAAGGAGGACCTGACCACTGAAGACATGCTAAAAACTGAGATTTCAGTACCTTCAAAGTCCGTTATCAAACTACAAAACAGTTTATACTATTGTTTTGACTATCAGACATCTCCTCTCTGAATAGTACAGGTTGCAGAATGGGCATTCATCCTCTGCTGTAAATTTGCAAGATTCCCACTGATATTTCACTGTAAATGGAAGCAGAGTTCAAACTCTTTGAAGCAACAGGTAAAGAACCTCACAAAGAACATCTCTCTGACCAAAACTGTTGCTTTTCTAAATGTTACTTTTCTGTAGCGCAAAATACTTCAGAAAGAGTAGCAGTAATTGTGACATCTAATAAGGTAACTCCTCTTGTCAGGTAAGCAGTTTAAAAAAATTTCATGCTGTCCAACATGTTGAGTATTTGTCTCAGCAGAGGAAAATTTCTTTCCTTTAAAGCTTCTGATGATGTCTGCTCTCCTTTCATTTTCTGACACCTGCTCTGACATTCCAATACCTCGTACTTTGCAAGTGTGTGACAAAATTAGTTCTTGACAAAAGTAAAGGCATCCCTTAAAGAAATTCACTCCTTCCATCAAGAATAAAACCTACCATCTACAGCTGTCTCTCTAGTGGACTTTTACCACCACAGACTAAGAAAAGTGCCTTCAAACGAAATTCCAACTTGAAGGTTTGAATTTAAAAGCAAGTTTGTCTCTGCTACAAAGAATGGACATTCACAAATACATACAATTTATATAATGAATGTATAGCAATTCTTGCTGTGTTTTACTTTCACATAAGCTACTTACTCTGATAGAACAAAAAGGGGAATAGAGGTATTTTATATCTATATAAATACATATAGTGTATATAACTAGGTATATCATAGATATATAATATAAGCCCCCTGAAAATATCAATGACAAGGAGAAACAACAGCTCAGCCACTGGTGATAAAAAAGCCATGTAAAAAAAAAAAAAACAAACAGAAAAAACTATACTAAAAGTTTTCACTGCAACAATGTAATAATTGTCTTCTTTTCTTGACAGCTTATGAGAAATTGATCCAAATACCAACACAAACTCTGTTTTTATTTTATTGCTTTTTAATTATAAAGAGCAAGTGATAAAAAAATGTAATGTAAAAGATGTTCATATTCATTCTTGTTGGGTCACAGCCAAACTCAGCTGCAGACTTGGACTCCAAATATGCCAAAGTTTAGATAGAAAAAAACAATACTATTCATTCTAATTTTAATAAAATTATTTCTAACTTCTATTCCACTTCTGGCTTCCTCTGGGAACTGGTCGAATAAATCCTGAAATAGGCATATGCTGTACCATCCATTTATACACTTACAGAGGAAGGGAAAATGCTAAACTCTGCAATGTGCAACAGGACTGAGTCAGAACTGCAACTGGAACCTCAATTTTGTACTTCCGGACCTTTAGCTATTTTAAACTGCAGTTCTAACACTAAGTTGGCATGAGATTTTGCATTTCCAATACGAGACAAGCATTTGGTACTCAGACACAACTAACTTTATTTTCAGGAGCTAAGGAAGCAAAAGCTTTTCTGTAGCCTTACTACTACTTCCTGCCCATATTTGTTTTCTGTGTGACCTTGTTGGTAAGGATCCTTGCATCCTCCAGCCTTGTGGCTCAACCTCCCCTGCCCCTGCTGCTCCCTGGCACTGCTCTTGGGCTTGCACAGCAGCCCCATGGCTTTCCACCCAAAATCTCACCTCAAATAATCCCATATGGGCAAGGTCTACTAACAGGATCTTGCCAAAACAGCAACATGGCTCAGGCGTCTTCTTTTCATCCATTACTGTTTTCCCAGGGATGCACAGGGATGCACTTTCTGTCCATACAAGGAGAAAAGAGGAAGAATGCAGCTGTTGTAAAGAAGGCTGCCAAATCCTGTAGTCACCTAAATGACCACTGTGCTGAGATCTAGAGCTGAAAACCTCCGTGCTGCTGTCCAGAATAGTGTATCTCCACATCTCTCTTCTGCTACCCTTAATAGCTTTCATTAAAGAGTAAGTACCTCAGAGAGCAAAGTAACTGCAAGCATGGATGATAAAAACACATTCAGCAAGAACATCTCATACCACTTCCTTCTCTCCCTTGGCATTAAGACAACCATATGCCCTGTGTTTTAAGGACTAAAAAGAAACATACAAAACCCCCAAAGACATTATTTTCATATCTCATTTGCATAACAGATGAATAGTTTTTAAACAAAGTCTCATCAGTGGCCCATTACCATCCATATAAAGACACTGGGAGGACACACTACAGCACAATAGAGGAAAACCTCTTGCTTCTCAAATATGTCTCTTCCTTGACCTGTACCTACATTAGACTAAAAGAGGCATGAACACAGATTCAGGAGGTCAAAGCAACCACATATCTCATGACATGGGGCAGACATTCATCTTTGACACTGAGACCCTTCACATCTACTGAAATGGTGTCTAGCTGACAAGGATTGTCAAGAGGCAAGAATGGTTGCACAACTAGAATTGGTGCAGAACACAAGGACCTGCCTTCTGAGATATCTGTTGGCTTTACTAAAACATGATGCATTTGTAAGGAGCTGGCAGTGTTCATGGTACTATACAAGCTGCAGGAAAATATAAACAGATACGAATCAGCACAAAATCTCTACTGACTTGTACTGGATGAAAATTGGCCCCAAAGATTTTGTTACTTAGACAATCAGAAGGAAGCTACTTCTAGTACCATATGAATTGGCAAGGTTGACCTGTTTACAAAGTCACTCTTGATCCTTGTTTTGGTTTATAAATTATTTGGGCCCTTCCATAGTAAGCTGAATTATATCTGTCATGGTTAAGACAGACATAATTCATCTCATTAGGGAGATGCCCAAACTTTATTTTCTGAGCAATTCTCTAGGCTTGCTAAGCAAAATAAAGACATTTTGTGTTCTAAGCAGGTTACAAACAACCCCATGGTTAAAGACTTCTCATTCTTTTTCGAAACAGACTCAGCTGACATGATTCATGTTTAAAACCTGTTTGATGCTGGAACATGTAGAAGTGGGGCCCTAGAGCACTGAAGTGCTCTGACAGCATGGTGACAACCCAGGCGGCCCCAAGGACAGAGGTTTCTTCTTGTTGGTTCTGCTGCAATGGAGAAAGAGGGAGCTGTTTTCCTCCAACTGGCTATATTTAGAGCTATTGATACCAATACTGCTGCTCAATTCAATCTCTCAGGGATGCTTACCCCACAGAACAGACTGTTGGGACTAAAAGATGTGTCTGCAACTACTCTTCTTCCCTTCTCTACTGCTGACCAATACCGGAACTGATTCTGAGCATGACTGCACTAAAATTCAGCCAGAGAAACAGCTTCTTCATTGCATCAGAGAGGAGCAAAAGGCAGAGGGAGACAAGGCAGGTCATATCTTGGCTTTGTAAAGTATGCATGGCATTCTTGAAGGCCACAGCACACCTCATTTTGAAAGACTTGATCACACACTCTTCCACACAGTAAATCATGCAACTGACTTTCAGGGAGCAGTGCTTCAGAAAGTAGAATGCCCTTCCCTGGACTTCCATGAGTTCACAGAGATCTTCAGACAGCAAAACAAAAGGTTGGGCTGGTTCATCCCTAGTCCTTACCTGACCTCAATGCATGCCTTTGTAAGGCATCACCACTGGCTTTGGTAGAACCTGAACAGAAGAGCAAAGAATCCAGCAACTGGTCCAAAATTCACATCATCCTTTGGATGGGTGCAGGCCAGCTGAGAGTCCTGTGGGATCTGCATGGAAGTTTTGGGAAAAAAAAAATCTCAGTTTCAGCTAGAAGAGGCATACTCTCACTATCCTGGACAAAAGATGGGGGTAAAATGTTTCTAAATTAGTTTCTTCTTAGTTCCTTGCATGCTCATTTCTGTGGGAGAGAGCAATTAGACCCTTGATATTTAGATCAGCAATCCATTTCCTCCCTATTTCAGTTGAGACAATACATTATAAATGTTAAAAAAAAATCCCCTCATGAGGGTTAAGGCAAAGACTAAAAAATCCAATACTCAGAACAAAAAAACCCAGGCAAATACTGGAAATAAATTTGTTAGTGGGTCTAAGCAGAAAATGAGAAGTTTTTACCCTTCCAGTCCAGCAATACATCTGCCTGCTTACTGTATTTAGAAAACCAAAATTACAAAAAGAAAATGGATAGGCTATCAGAGTAGCACAGTCCCTGCTGGAAAACTGTTTCAAGAAGTGCTTAACTTTTGCTATGGTGTTTACCCCTTGGAAAAGCAGCTTCACTGTGGAGAAGGCAGGAACAATATGCTACTGGAGAGAGTTGCTGAGGAAGGTCCGTCCTAATTATGTGGGGTAAAGGGAGGCACATCTATCTTCACTGGGAAGGGGAAGTCACTGTTCAGGTATAGCCAACACATGCCTCACTGATGCAATGAGGCTACTAAAAAAGTTTTTTTGGAGCATCAGCTCATCTTGCAGCTGCTCTTATACTCCACCAGGAAACCTAGAGCAACCTTGAGGTGCCTTTCCATGATACCCCTCAGCTGTGGGACTGCAGCAGATCTGTTTTCACTCCCTTATGTCTGTGACACACAGTAGACAACCAGGCTTATAAAGTGAGAGGTGTTCAATGTTCCACTTAACCATGTTAGTGCTGATACTTCAAGTTCAGACAGGATGTTTTACTCAGAGACCCACATCACACTGCATGAATATTAAATTCAAAACCCCATTACATGCCTCTGTAATGGAAAATTCCTTTTATTGCACAGAATTATACGGGCTTGAGTGAAGGAAAGCCCTGTTATAAATAATTCACCCAAATAATGAAGCAATCTTAAGACCTGGAAGAAATGCTTCACATGCAGTTCTTTCATGAAAAATGGCCTCTTTTGTCTTTTGTTTGCAACTCAGACTTTTTTTTTTAAAGCAATGCCTTCTTTTTGTCAAAATACTCCCATAAAATTATTGAATGTCAAATTATTTTCTTAGCCAACCAAAATGCTGTGGTTTTAGGGCATTGGTCCATATAAACACAATCTTCAGCTGACTTTCTTGAAAACTTTTGAAGAACCTGTTCTGCTCTCCAGCTCATCCACTTGAGGAATGATTGAGAAGCTCAGCAATCTATCCATTACTTTCTATCTCCAGCTTCCCACCACTGGTATTGCTACACTGGGACACACAGCAAGGTCTTAGTTGTATGGTGGGCTAGACAAACTCACAGGAATTCAAGTATAGCTGGAATACCTCCACCCTGCTTTTTACCACTATGGGACAGATAGCTAAATGTGCCCCCAATATATTAAAATTTGGGTTCTGTAACATCAAAGTTTACAGACTTTTGATGCACCCTAAAAAAATAATGTAAACATTTTACAGAACAAACACACATTTGGACCTTCAGACACTGCTCCCGCAATACAGCATCAGCTACAAAGTATCACAGAGCCTGCATATATTTGTATGGTGCCACCATCTCTGTCCTTGGCACAGGGGCAGTCAGGGATAGAGGTGTGACTGAGGCATTCTGTGCTCCAGAAACAGAAGCAGCTGGGTACAGCATCTGCAAGAGCACCCAGAGGGGCTGCTCTAATTTAAACTGGCCCCAGAGCAGCTCAGAAGCTGTGGAACAGAAGCAGAGATGGCCTCAAGCCACTGTTGTACTCTCTTCCTGAAACTGCACCTTCTTAAGCACAGCAGAAAATAATAGCAGATGTAAGAGGGCCAGGAATGAAGCTGGGCAGAAGAAAGTCTCTTCACCGAACAGTCTCTTTTACCCAGACACCAAGAACACCACAAAATTCCAGCCCTGCTGCAAGTTAGCATTGCTTGATGTGTCAACTAAGAGGAAGAGGAAAATGTCTCAGCCTTTGATCATGTTTATCCCAGTACTAGCAAGAATAATGTCATTTTGCTTCCGCAGCATTGCTTTGGAATTACCCACTGGAAATGAGGAACATTTAGCCCCTCCTTGCACACAGAACTGATCAAAATTTGAGTTTTTATTTTGGATCATCCCAGATTGGCAAAACAATCACTTTGGGACCTTTCCTAATCAGAGGAAGAGGGTTAAACAGGTAACAAGAACTTTGCTGTGTCTTACAAGTAATGCATCTTACTCAAGCACAATGCACTGATCGCAGACTGCCTATATCTGATGGATTAGATTGGGTGCTCAAGGAATCTGCTCTTCCTTAACAACATAGACTCTCAATGGGGAGAGTTGGGAACACGGGAAGAGAGAAAAAGAAAAGAGCTAAGGGGAAGAAACAAACATTTAGCCCACAACACAGTGAGCACACAGAAGCTGAAGCAGGAAGCTGGAAAGTCTGTCATGACCCACGCAAGCTTTAAGACAATCTCATGGATGTTCAGTCCTGCTGGTGAAAGGCTTTGGCAAACCCAGAGGGGAGAAGAGCATTCTTTTCTGCCACTGCTGACTGTTATACATCTGACATGGGGCACAAGTTCTAGCTTAGCAGAGTTAATTTCTCATTTGGACTCACTCACTTCGTAGCTGAAATTGGGAGAAAGGAACGGGATGGTCTCCAGATATGTCTCCAGGTACAAGTCAGGTCCAAGGTCATGGAATGTTTGTGATTTTATTTCAAACCAAATCAGAGTTAGGCTTCTGTAAATTTAGAAGTCATTCTTTAGAGATACATGTTTGTAGAGCCTTCTGTGATCCACAGCATTTCTGGGAAATAGCATGTATTCTTGCACCTAAATACTGACAGATTCAAGCACACAAATAGATTCCTAGTCTCCAAACAATTTTATATAGAAATGCTGGGTTTATTGGCCAAAATCATTTCAAAAGCTGAGCCTACAGTGGCTGCAGTATGCAACTGAAAGCATTTCTCTAGCCACCTCTCTTCGCTTTCAGTCTTGGCCACCCTGCCTCTTCTTACCAGCACTGAATACAGATCATTACAAAAGCAAATGAACACCTAGTGCTGAGCTTTCATGTATGGAAAGCCAGCATCCTCAAACCCTCTGAGCTAGTCAGCACAGGGCACACCAACCACATGATGAGAGGACATTAATAAGCTCCTCATGGAAAGAAGAGTTTTCCTGCGCCCACCACACACTATGTCTACACTCTTGGCTTGGGGACAAGAGAGGCCTCACAGCACCTGATCTCCCCTCAGGAATCTCTTAGCAACTTATTTACAGGGTTTCCTATGCCTTAGGGAAAGAGAGTGAGCACGCAGGAACCAGCAAGTGTGAAACCAGCACTAAAGGGGCTTTCATGCAGCTGGGGTTGCCCTCAATAAAAGGCACCTTCTCCTACATGACCTTATTTCTCTGTACATCCTCCCATTGCTACTATGAGGGTAACCATACACTCTCCCTCACATGGGCATTGCAAGAGGAAGTGCATAAAAGCGTCGAAGTGCTGTGGTAATCAAGTAAACAAGTCTTTACCTTAAAAGACAAGAATTTGTTTTGAAAGCAGACTGGGCTTTTGCACATTTGTAACAAACACAAAGCAACTAAAATAACTAAAAATGCTACTTTTTATGGTTTGGATTGGAGAGGTAACTAGCCATTTTGCAAAGACAAGATAGGCAAGAAAGCTGCATTTTAGCCCCATTAATCAAAACTAATGAGCCCCTAAAACCTGATGTTTCTCTCAATCAGCAAACTATCAGCAGTGACACTAGAGCAGCCTTTCTCCATCAAAGAGAAGCCCAGGGGCCATTTAATGACACTCCAGTGTGAGTGACTCAGAGTTTTTCCATAAAGTAAAGCTTGCCTAAATTTCCAGACCAGATGGTTGAACTGTGAGACAATCCGTCAGATGGCTCTGAGGTCTTTAATACAATTAAGGATATGCAATCTGGAAATGCCCTGGGCTCAGACAATTTGTCCTCAGATTTCTGCAAAGCTTTCAGAAACAAACCCACAAAGTCTCCTTCTGAACACACTTAATGATTTCTTAGTCAACAGCAAGGGAATCAGCCACTAAGGGAGGCAAACAGAATCTCTTCAGAATGCCTTCTCACCTCTGTAACAGGTAAGACAGCAAAGGAGCAGAACATCATCTCAGGAAGAACTTCACTGAAAAGGTTATTAAGCATTGGAATGCATTGTAGAAAGAAGTGGTGAAGTCACTGTGGTGAAGGGTGGACATGATAATCTTAGGGGTCTTTTCCAACCTAAATGATTCTGTGATCTACTCTTGAGAAGCATCATGAAATAGCATCTGTTTCTCAAGAGCAAACATTTTGTGTGCATAATGCTGTTTATTCAAGCAAAGGAAACATTTATCCTCCCTACACTCAAGGACTGGCAATTATGCCTGCACAGATATGAAAACCAATGCATGTTGCTCCACAGCTTGGCCCCATCCAGGAAACAGTGAGAGAACAGCACATACTAGACCCACCTGCCTTCTCCTCTTTACTCACCCTCTTCTTTTCTTTGTTTTCCATGAGCATCACCATCAGTCTAAGGAAGCAGCTGCCAAACCCCTAAACTTTTTTGCAAGCTTGGCAAGACAACTTGCCTTTGACACCAGCAGGGACAGGACTCCCACTCAATGGGACAAGTCCACAATTCCCATTTCAGAACAGCAGAGCTGAGGGGAGAGTGACTGTGAACAGAATCACACCAGTATATGGTCCTAATTACCCTTTTTCTGTCATCTCACCAACACAAGTATCTCCTTACCAAGAACAGAAAAATCTGGTAGCAAACATCCCACATGTGATACCTCTCATGTATGTACTTTGTCTACTGTAGACTGAAGGGAGTGACTTCCTGCCTAAAATATACACTCAGACTGGAAGAAGAAAGGAAATAGATGGAGGAGAGGCTAAGCTGCAGTAGCATAAAGCTAAAAACTAGTACCCATGGGCGAGTTCAAGATCTCCTGCTTCTAAGTAAGCTTTGTGATCTGTTAAAGGGCTGCAGGGAGCCTTTTAGTAGGTGTAGTGGGTGGTGTAAGTCACAGAATCATTAGTGTTAGAATGGACCTCTGGAGTTCATCTAGTCCAAGTACCCTGCCAAGGCCAGGTCATCTCAAGTCAAATCCACTCCAGGCAGGAATTCAACTCTTTGATCTCCATACAAATACATGAAGAGCTTGAGAGTGCTTAAAACAACATGAGGTACACTCTACGTAAAGACATTACAAGTATTTCCAAAAAAACAGTGAAAACTCAAGATATTAAATTTAAAGAATTCTGGGTTACACCTGGACAAAAGTACATATAATTGCATGGCTAAAACTAAAACTGAGTGCCCAGAGTCATGAGCTGTAGTTCCATGACTACTTTAAACCAACATAACCACCAGCTGCTGCCAAAAAATCAACTCTTCCACTTGACACTCCTGTCACTCCTTCCCATTCACACCAGCAACTGGGATCTGCATCAAGCTGTATTGGTTTATGAATGTTCATGCAAGCACTGGTACCAGCCTTGGAGAAGCAGAGATGGGAATGAAAGGCTGGAAGTGACTGTGGCATTGTCATCCCAAATCAAATTCATGTGCCTTTAAAAGATACATGTGACTTCTTTTCCCTACACTAACCTTATGGCCCACGTGTGACTCCTCCTGCCAAAATGGTGCATTCCCTGCTGCTTCTGCCAAGCCCCACAGCCTCCTCTCTAGGCTGAGCTTCCCTGCCCATAACATTTCCATTGGGCCCTGCAGCTCATGGCAGAGGTTGCTCTGTAGCCACACAAGTTCCATCCTTCCTATGGCTCAACAAGAAGAAGGGGAAATGTGACTGCACAGCTGAGAACTGTATTGAGACCTGCATTGAGAACTGCATTTGTTGCACATGCTCAGATGAACAAATGAAGGCCTTACAGATTAGCTTTAGCTCCTGCTTCACCAAATCCCGAGTGTTTGTTTTCATGTTTCTTTTCTGCTTCAGGTATTCGTTTGTGATTATCTATTCATACAGGGAATATCCTTGTCCATTGTGCAAGATACCTCATGTAACTATTCCTGGTTAAATGGCCATACACTACACTTGACAGCATACCTGAAAGCAAGCAAAAACCTCTTAGTATACATTTATGTATAATAAATGGAGACTGCCTGTAAAAACAGAGTGGGGAATCTGATGTTAGAGCACAAAGAGTAAAAAGGCTGTAGAAGGCATTTCAGGATGGAAGACCCCATCTACCTAATACCCTAGAAGATCAGAACTCAGTCAGTAAGTATATATTTAACAAAATAGGATCTCCAAGACTGTAAATGCTGATCAAGGGCACCTTACAGCCTATAAAACCTGGTGTCTGGGGCAGATCAAAACTAAAAAGATCACAAGAATTCATGCCTTAACTATCTTGTTTTACATCTCTCTCAGAATGTTGGAAGGGTACAACACACCTTCCAGTGCCTGGGATGTTAGGCTTGCTGACGAATGCAACACAAGCACAGAGGGATGTAACAGGAGCAATTACAGGAGGACTGCATCCCTCCTTGCATTATACAGCACATGAGCCCACATGCATGGGCCACTAGCTGGAAACTCCTCCTGCTCAAAACAAGCTACAAGCTGTCTCCTCCAAAGGCTGGGTGTAGCATTAGCTCCCTTCCACTTCCTACAGCACATGTGCACCATAACACTGCTCAAGCTGGCAGATGCAGCAACAGACACAAAAACTGCAGGAGCCATATACCATCTGAAGCATAACTGTTCCCAGGAGACATTTCCATGCTTCTCCTTGAATCACTGATGCACTAGTCTGACAGGTTTAAGGAGGTGAGAAGTGACCTGCTACAATCTTATATATGAGCAAGTGATTCTATTCTTTAGAGCTGTCATGCAGTGTGAAATTCACAGTTTTCATGAAGATTATTTGTAAATTAGTTCAACAGATACTGCAACTTTCTTTACTGTTACATAGGAAATTGCACAACACTTGGCAGCACTTGTGATACATTCTCTAATTTCTCCATACATACTTGTCATCTTCTCACATGACCTGTCTCACACATTGCTCACAAGCTCCCTGTGCTCCACATGTCAGTCTCTCGCCCTGCATGCAATACCTACCAAAAACCCCTATGCAGAGCTCCAGGTTCACTCGCAAACTGCTGCAGTTTTTCTCTCCCTGAGCTCATGAAAAACATCTTCCGTAGGCAGTTGCTTCGAATAAATTCTTGTCTACAGATGCTTTGATAAACAGCCTGTATTAACAGAAGGATGTTATCTATTAGGTAGCACTACTGGTAACTCTAAGATCGGGTCTCCTGGTACACTTCCATGATGTTTTCGATTATTTAGCAGAACTACTGATGAAAGTCAGATGACAAAGATAAATAGTGAAAGGAAAATAAAGTCTTCAAGCATTGTGCCATGGTCTTTCTTCCAGAGACAGACAGCCACCTGCAAAATGCTGAGCTTCAAACGATGCCTGGCCCTGGCAGAGAAAGGCAGGAGGGATTGCACAGGGAAAAGACTTCCTTGGCCTCCGTATGTACGGGGTAGTATGGGAGTTAGCAAATCACTTCATCCTGCTCTGTGTGTGGTATTTTGGCTGACAAAGACATCTCCCTTATTTTGTTTTTTTTTGATGACAACTTTGGACAAATTATCATATGTGCAGTTTTGTAAATACCAAATCTGACAGTTTCAGACAATGTCCTTTCCTGCAGAACAAGGACAATTTCAACCTTAGCGTGTAATTCAAATCTCATCATTTCATTGGACTGTTGCAGATTAGAGCTCTGTAAAGGTCTCACTTTCTTCCCTTTGCTTCTGAGGCGAAAATGAAAAGCAGAGGGGAGCACTTGATGAAGATTTTTCTAATAGGATCACCTACAGCTTTCTTTATTGGTACTGATGACAGCTTATAAACTCAGACAAAGAATTATTTTCATTAAATAATGTCCCACAAACCAAATTGTTTTTCTAACCAGAAGCAGCTATGACAGACAAAAAGGATATTAAGCACAAGCAGTATAGTCTGAAATGTAAGAACCTCAAAAGAATGTCCAGTTCCTCAATTACAAGGCTCAAATAATCATTTAAAGTCATCAGTTTAGATTGTCATAGGCTCAACTGTCATCTAGCATAGATTAAAACAGCATAGTATAAGGCTTCACAGTGGAAACATGGGTAAACAACTTGCTCTGATTTTCTTCTAGAAGTAATAAAATGTCCTTCACTTCTACTCTGACCTGCTATGCAACTTATTAAATTGCTCACCCTCCACAAAGCACATCAACTGGATGTTCCATAGCAATACCTCTGATGCAGGGACTAGTTGAACTCACAATCAGCCAGAAGAGTTTTGTGAAGCTCAGCCTGGTACGTTAACTGAGTAAGAGGTTCCACATTGACAACACATTGTAACTTATGATGTCAAGAGTAAAGTGTGCCTTCACCTGTGCCTTTCACACGAGCTCCCAGAATGTAGGGTGCACCCACAGGGACCTGCAAGGCAGGCACTGCCAGACAAGATGATCATCTAGTCTGACAGCTACATCCAAGCATAAGGTGCACTTAGGAAGCTTCCTGAAGGACAGTACATTTCACTTTCCACTCATGAGGCCTGATACCATGAATCTGGGACCCTTTGCACCTGGCAGTGCCCATCAGCACAAGTAAAACTGATGACACAGTACCCAAAACAGGTGGACAGAGAACATACACTTGAAAAACATTGTTCTCACCCCTGAGGCTATATTTGCATACCATGTATCAGAAACAACATCTACACATTACTCCAGCCTGGCTGGGCCACAACACACAGATCCACAGAACGAATATCAGATAGTCTCACTGATACACCTTTACCAAGCCATGCTTAAAGAGAACACAAGCTTCAGCTTCCTTCAGTTGCACCCCAAGATAAATGCTAAAATGGGAACTGGAAGAATGAACCTGGAGAAGGCATTTAAGGGAATAACCCTAGGTCAGAGTTATAAGAGAAAGGTTTTCAGGCTCTGCCAATTCATCTAAACAATACAGTGGTCAGGGCCCAAGGGCTTTGGGATTTTCATCTACACAATATTCAAGTTTTCCATTGTTTTTTCTCTTGGCAAAGGTATATTTGTAAAAGAAGCAGTATTACAACTAAGGTGAAAAAGAGCAATCCCTGCCTGCTTCCCCCAAACATGCACAACAGACACTAAATGCGCACTGCAGCAGCCAATAGCTGCTCGTATTATCAATAGTTTCTAATCTGTCTCCCAGCAGGTCAGGTGGAAAGAAAGGATCACTCTGGGGTTTCTTCAGCTTAAATTTGATTGATCAGCTCTTGCTGAACCAAATTGTTTCTGCAAGTGCTTCTGTAAACAAACTAATTACAAACCCCTACTAGACTGTATTTAGTTTATGCATTTAGCAGTGGCATCTGCACTACCTAAATCAGAATGGAACAAGCACACCTACCTCTGGCACAGTATCTACTGAAGAAAGCATATTAAACTTCTTTTTGTTCACCATTTTTAGTCCTTTCCCTCAAATCCAGTGACCCTTTGTGACAAAGATTTATAGAACCAGCAGTCTAAGGGGGGTCATTGCAGAGCAAGCAAGCGTAAAATGAAAATGGAAGAGGTAACGGGAGATCAGCTTAACCAGAGATTCATGTTGCAGAATTATCACTGTAAATTCAGGAGTTCAGAGGAGACAGCAGTGTGCTATTACTTCTCACTAAGCACGTCAGAGTGATTTAGAAGAAGTGCCCATTGGTTCTGCTAGAAACAACAACTTATTCTTGAAATTACCTTGACTTGCTACTTGCTGCTTTAAACATGAGCTGCAATGATCCACCTTCCAGTCTGGAATTCTCAAGTCTCATGAGGAAATACAGCAAGATCTGAGACTTTCAGCAACATATTTGTAAAAACATCCCTTTGCTGGGACTACTGAGGAACACTCACTGGGGGGAAAAAAAGAAGAAATGAACACCAAAGAACAGAAAGTCTCTTTACATTGATTTATTCTCCAGTTCACATTCTTAGGCAGTGAATTATCCATCTTCTATACAAAATGATGTATCTATTACTATCTATTTTCCAGACATCCCACAATATATACCAAGAATTCTCCTTACAGAGAACTCTCAGCCCAAGGACATGTCTAAGGGGCTGGGTACAAGCAAACCCACACTTCTTTGCCTTTCCTTCTCAACTTTGAGCACTAAAAATAATGTGGGTTTCTCTACTCTTGTTTCATAGGCATGTCCAAGGACTCCAAATGTTAGACATCTATGTGAGGCATAAGAATGGCTTAAGACTGACCACATGCACTTCACACTAGTGCAAAAGCATCTGGTGGACTGGAGATTAAGTTAGTGCTTCTGCATTACTGCTGCTTCTTTTTCTGTTATCCAAAGGACTTTAAAGTGCATCTATTTATTCTGGGAAGAATCCAAACAAGTTTCGTTCATTTGTTCTATAAAATCATAATAGCTGAGTCAGTCTTTAAAAGCATGTCTTTTTTTAGTGTTTATCCTTCACATACACTTACTTAACACAAACAGGAATGGATCAATTTTCGTTACTTGAAGATGTGAACATTTCTTTTTTCCAGAACTGTTTGAAAATGAAATTCCCAGTCATAATCTCTTGTAGAATGATAATGGGCACAAGTGCCTTTGACCTTGAAACAACTCTGTTTTAACTGTAAAAACAAAATGAAAAGTAATTAATTTTTTCTACAGAACTGCAACAATTCACCACTGGTCTGATTCATCACTCTGCTAGAATTGCTTCCTTCATAAGAACAGCCACAATTAAGCAAAGGTAAGTGTAATTTTCAGTAAGTTTTAGCCCAGGGTTGCACCAGTAGAAAGGTCACCAGAGCTGGGTCCTCTACAGGTAAGACATCTTATCCTCTCTGTTTTGCATTTTTTCTGGAACATTGGTAGAGAGCTTTTCCACTGTGCTGAAGAAATGCCAGCAGGAAAACAAAATGCCTCATAAAAATGCCCACTACACAATACCCTAATTCATAATGTCTGAACAGGAAGACTAAGAACATTTCATAGATAAACTGCTAAATTATTCCCTTCTTTGTAAGGTGAGATGTATTTGATAGCTCAGAAAGTATAAAGCCACTGTAAGAGCTAAGAAATATCAGGCAAAGGATATTCCATGTAGTCTATATTGAATTACTCTGCTGATAAGGAATGTGGTCTTAACACACTGTATTTCATGCTCTAGGACACAGTGGATGGGCTATCTCTTGTTTCAAAGCCTGCACTGCAGTGAATGGAGTGATTCCTTGTTCCTCTCCTCATTCTCACTGGGAATGACTGTGGAGGTTAATCAGTACAACAAGAAACGAGGCTTCCTGAAGAGCAGAAAGCTTAACATCTCTTAAATGAAGATGTCCTGGAAGACACACAAAAACACTATGGACTGGTACAAGCCAGATGCTTCAGAAAACTTCTGAATACCATTGAAAGTCACACCACTTAAATATTTTGCTGATCTGAGATCTAAACAGGTTCAGATTAATAAATAGAAACTTCTCATGGGATCACAGAATCAGCTGGATTAAAAAGGTCATCCAGTCCAACCCCTCTACAATGAACAGGAACATCTTCAATCACATCAGATTGCTCATCACCTCCTTTCAGTCCCACTGGACTTTTTAAGTCCTGTATTTGCCAATATAAGTTGTAGTGTGACTTGATTATCATTTATTTGGCACAAGTACCTCTTCATCCTGATCTGGATCACTTCCTGCTTCTGAATACACAGAAATACTGACCCGGTCTTTCCACAGGGGTTGAATCAGTTCCATTCCACATTGCAGAAATCATGGACTTGGTAAATCCACTGTCTTTCAACCAGTCCTGGCTGGAGACTTCAAATTACTCACTTCTAAATTCACTCACATAATAGCAAAGTAAATCAGGACAAGCCTTTCCCAACACACCAGAAGAATTAATGCATCAGTTACTTAAGTGAATTAAGATGCTTAACATACTTTCTTTACTCTATGGCAGGTTGAAGTATCCTTCAATTAAATTTTAGTTAGGAGAAGAATTATTAGGCAAGTATAAGCTTTGAAAGAGATCTGTCATGTATGAAGAGTAGCTGCTGCTATTTATGCCCTACAGAGAGGCTCACTTGGAATTTGATTACAACAGTCTAATGCTCTGATTCAAAAACTACACTCGAAAACAATTTATCCCCTCATGCAGGTGTGATCTAACCCCATCAGTCCCATTTGACATACTCAGTGGTGCCTTTAACACTTTTGGACACATTTGATCATGGAGTCAGCTTGACAATTCTGCTTGAGAGGATTTGTCAAAGCCATTAGAGTGCAGACTGGATGCGACTATCTGAAGGATGTAGTATCAACTGCATTAGTCTTCACTGGCTAGATGGGACCTCAGCGGTAGATATATCTGCCCTACCGTATAGAGAGCTAATTCAACAGGGACAAGCCTCAAACCAACGGTTTTACAAAAAGCTTAATCCAAATCCTCAAGATTCAAAACATTTTCATTCATTCTCTTCCCACTCATTTTCAGCTCCACATGATGTGGTACATTCGGGAAAGCCAAAGAAAAGAGGACTCTTGGGAAGGCTGCAGTCTCAGTATTACCAAACCAATCAAAACCATGAAAAATTGCAAAAAAGACACAAACCCAATCACAAAGCTAAACTGTGCATCCAAGTTTACTAAGAAGAAAGGATATTCAAGGGTCTACAGACAGTTTGATACTTCAGAAGCAAAGGAAGGACTTGGAAAGACTCAGTTACCACTTTGAAAACCTATCAGTCAACTCTTAGTCAGCGAAAGCATACTCTGAAACAGTAGCACCTGCCTGAAACTCAAGGAGGTGAGATTTTCCATGCTTACAGAAGCAGTGACAGAAGAGGTGTTGACCACTCAAAAGCTGGCCTTCGAACCTTTCCAAATTGTGGCTTAGAAATGCTACACAGCAGCAACTTAGTGAGGAGGAGCTTCTACCAATTATTAGCAATGCTGGAAGCAGAATGACAGGTTTCCAGCATTCAGGATGCTTCTCAGACTATTTTCTGGCTCATTTCTAGCAGAAATCAGATCTGAGAAAGGATACTCAGCTGGTTTCCTATCCTAAACCAAAACTATTACTAGATTTTATGCAGTGAGGCTGCAGCATACCTACCCACTAGCTGCTATTTTTGTCCACCTCATCAACTTCAGATACTCCTAACTTGGTCAGAGTGTACACAAAACCCTAAGCAGTTTGGCAGCTGAAGAAACAAAACCAGAGTACACAGAACCTCAGCCACCTGCACAATCCATGCTCAACACCCCAACTTGAAAAGGGAGCCAAGGGACTGGATTTCAGAGGACATGAAAATTCACAAATGGGAAAGTATGCAGAAACCTTCTATCCAACACTCTTTTCTATTCAGTTTGTTCTGTGGCCTGTGTCAATCAGTTTAATAAGGAGAAAGATGAATGTGTTCTTCTGGGAGAGAAGAGCAGAGCTGCTGAGCAACACATTTCATCCAGAGAACAACTGACCAACCTGTATGTAGACAGGACCAGGCAAGTCCATCCAGCTGAATCCTAAAAACAGAGAAGGGAAGCTGTAAATTCCTATTCTCATTTGGTATCCGGGGACCACTAACCCTACCTTGGGGATTAAACACTTGGTCTCAATCACTCATCTAGAGAACCTTTCTACTTCAGCAGAAATGTGGTGGGCTGCCCAGCCCAGGATGGTGAGGATAGCTTTCTGAACATCTGAAACTCAGGGCACAACTCCTCCCAGGCACTTGAGGAAAAGGGGCAGGATATTCTGAACTAACCACCCAGGAAAATAAAACACTGACACTTTTGTGACTCTAACACACAAGCTGTTGTCTCTAGTGGCAAACATATGGCAAAATCAGAAACAGAGCTGGGAACAAAACCATATTTTCAGTTCAATTACTCTTCCCAGGAGGAATAAATACAAATTACCCAGCCCCACTGATCATGTCCAGCATTTAAGCAACAGTTGGCTTTTCACAGTTTATATAATATTTATTATATGTGCATCTTTCCTCCATCTACTCTAAGAGAGCTTCATAACAAAGCCCAGTTTGTTCCTTGATTAGCATATACTGTCTGCCTTTGGGACTCAGATGTGTTTCACAGGAAAGGGAATGTAAGCACTTGGGAAAGGTTCCTAATAGTTGTGACAGGTCTTTTATTTTGCCTTTCCCAGTAACTGAAACTCAGAGCAGACCTACATCTGTGTCTCGCTTGAGTAGCTGCATCCTCAGTGGAGCCCAATATTCAAACCTTTGCAAACAGGCCATGGCTGAGACAACAGCCTCCCACCTACAGCAGTGGTGGAGTGGTGGCCATGCTAGGACACATCACCCACTGAGTTGCAAAAGGAATTTAGCACCTATAGCTTTAGAGCTCCTTGGAAGGAACTATCACAAAAAGTTTAATTAAAACAAGGATTCTGACACCTATTATTCAGCTTTGTTTTCTCTGTCTAAAACAGAAATACAAAAATGAACTTAGAATGTTCTTTTTGGTTTTGGGTTTTTTTCCGGGGGCAGGGAGTTTTGAGTCATCCTGTTGCTACATCCCTGACACTTGATCCCATCAGATCTCAGAAGCTAAGCAGTCAGGCCCAGTTAGTACTTGGATGGGAAACCTCCTGGGAATACTGGGGGCTGTAGGTTCTAGTCCTGAGGACTTCCCTGTCACTGTCCAAGCTCACTCAGCCGTGGCAGATGAACCTTAGGAGTTAAAGGGTGGGACCAGTTCTGTGCACACTGTGCCTCACCTAAAACATCCACTGTGCAGGCTGGAAGGGCACACCCACGTGGGTAGAGCCCTTCCCAAATCTTTGTTCGCGAAGCCGAGCCATACACATACATCTCCTTACAGCCCACTTGAAATCTTCTCAGTCTATTTTTACACTTATAATAACATGACTTTGCATTTATGGTACCAACGAACACATTGCCTTCCCTTTGGTAGACTGTGAGGGTAGTGCTGGACAGCTGTGGAAACAGGGCACTGAGTTAAGCAGAGTCCATACTGGAGTAACTATGGAGGACTCTGGATCTCCAGGTTCCTCTGCCTCACACTCATTTCCGAATTGTCTGTTTTCCAAAGAACTTTAAAATCTTGATGGGAAAATGTGATACGTACATTTTTAGCTTGGTTTTATTTGGAAAGGGGTTTATGTAACCACACTGGTTGCCAACGCCCCTTCTAAGTAACCTTCAAATCTGCTAACTGGTTTTAGACAAATCTGAGAGGATTAACAGTCTCAAAAAGGGTCCTCACATCCCTGCACTGTCTGGAAACCAACAATTGAGCAGACACCTTCAGGTTAGTGTCTCCAGAGAGGGAGAATGCAGCTGTTGTACACCCTGCTCAGCAACAGACATGCATACACGTGTGTTTACATACAAGACATAAACATACATGTTTAGTGACAGACCAACTGGCACATGTGCAGCTCTGGGTCATCTATTTCCTGCCTTGTGGACTTCTGCAACGGACATGCAAGGACAAGAAGGTGGGTAATGGCAACACAAGCTTTCAATGTACTCTCCCTTTTGGGCAGCTGGCATAGCTGACACATGGGCCAGGGCTGAGGGGCACCACGCAGCCAACACTTCATCTGCAGGGAACTTGGGGTAGGTTCAACACATATCAGATGATGAGTTCAACACATATCAGATGATGAAAAGCACACCCGGATAGAGCACAGTGCACGCAGCTTCACCGCTCACAGCACAGCAAGACGTGTGGGTGTGGCTGCACTTTCTTCACCCACCCAAAGACAACCAGTCCTTCAAGATGACTGTAGGAGGGGAAGCCTTCATGCTGCCTCAGAGAGGTGAAGTGCTGGGTGATCACACTTTGTCCTCCCCAGATGGGCTCCAGGAGCATCTCTGTCTTCAAGGCAAAGGCAGGCTTGGTCAAGTCCTCTTCTGCACTTTGCAGAGCTCTATGTCCTTTGGCTAAGACCCAGGTTTCCTATATGTTTTCAACAAGGAGACAATCTTTTTGATAGTAACATAGATAGACACAACCTCTTTTTAAGCCAGGAGGAGAAAGAGCTAGAATATTTCCCAGCCTACATAACTGTGATGAAAACAACTTTCACTTTCAGTCAGTTCATCTTGAAGCAAGTAATATCTTGAGTTTTTTGAAGATCCTAAGGGTCACCAGCTACCTTACTATCACAACCAGAAACATTTTATTATAATAAATAGCTTCAATTCTGATCTGGATTGGAGAAGTAACCCTGAAGCAATGAAATTAGATTATTCCTTTCTTACTCCAGGAAGATGAAATCATAAAACATTTGAAGACAACATTTCTTCTGCTTGCATCCCTGACATTAAGATATAACACGAGAGAATAATGAGACAGATACACCACTGTTTCTCTACAGTATGACTTGGAAAAAGTGATGTTTCTCCAAAGAGAAGTACTGATGCTCAAATATGACTAATGAACACTTCAACACCCCTTACATGAGCTGGCCTACGAGCAAATAGAGATGCATGGATTCTGATTGTTTTTACATTTCCCTTGTGTGCTATGTCACCTTTCTGAAGAACACCAAGAACTGAATTTTCAGACATGTCAATCTCTGCCTTCTCCTCAAAGCTGCACAAAAATGCTGTTAAAAAGATTTCTTTTTTTCATGTGATAGTGGATGTTTTTCCAGGAGTATTGAGACTATCAAAGTAATTTTGAAAGGGCACTGTATCTGATGCATGTTTGAACTTTCCCACAGAAAGCAGAGCACCAAGGAAGAGAAAGGGTGCACATCAAGATCTTTCATGCTACTTTGGAATAGGGATGAAAGCAGCTCACAAGAGCCTTCACAGCATCTTAGCAAGTTTCTGTTTAAATGGTAATTGGTAGTGGAAAAATCACAGCAGGTTTTTCCTGATTTTTTTTTTATCTAGTTCTAGCTCATGTTTTGTATCCAGTGTTTCAAAGACAAGTAGATCATTCCTGTGTAATTTGAAGAACAATAATTCTTAAAAGAATTGATTGGGTCATAACTGCAAAACCACAGGGAGTTTCCTAAAGCACATCTCAATCAAACAGGACATAAAGCTTCACAGGAAGTAGAGAAAGTGAGCCTCCACCATATGTTGAGATCCTTCCGTACCTAAAATACCCCAAGGACCACCTCCAAAAGCCACCCAAACTCAGCAGAAAATGTTCCCTTGATTTTAAAAACATATTACTCACAAACCTGTGCATTTGCACAAGCCAAAATAATCCATCGGCACTTGCCAATTAAAATGAACACATTAAACTCATATATCTTTTGGTTACTTTAAGAAACAAAGCCAACAGTGCTGAACCTGTCAAACCATTAAAACCCACAGAACAGCTCATTTCACAAGAAGACTGAAGCTGTGTTGCAATTCCTTTTTCACAGAAGTTAACAAAGAAAGGCAAGCATGCCAGTTTTGCTGATCTGTACATCTGATGAGGTAGTCCCAGGTGCACTAGGCTTCCCTCGGGACACAGAAAATCCGATGCGATAAAGACAAAGGTAGGCAAGCCATGACAACCTGTTAGGAGACACACCATGTCTGCAGAGAAAACATTTCCTGCTATTTATTTCATACTATTGCAGCCCAAAATGGGTAGCTGGTTTGTCCAACAAAGAACCAAACCCTGCAAAACAGGGGCTGACTGAACTCAGCAGGGAATTGGGTGGCAAGCTGGGCAAAGGAATTTACAAATGAGAATACAGTAGTATAAGAGAATTTCCAGGGATAATTCATGAATCAGCTATCTGAAGAGTCATTCCCTTGGTTCACTTCTCCTGTCAGCATTTGAATGCAAGATATGGCAATAAGATCATATGGAATATGCATGAGATTATCTCACCGCACTTAACGAGACAGACATAGACTCACAGGAACATCTGTGGACTGACACCAGCTTCACAATCAGTTAAACACATATTTGTTCAGTGGGGCTGTTAAAGACGAATCAGGAGCAAATAAGTCATTCTTTAATAACAGCCTTGGTCTAGCCTGAGCACAACTACACCTGTTCTTACATTAGCACCCTATTTTCTAGCTAGATGCTTGGGCTTGGTGTAGGTCTAGAATATATCATTCAAACCCCACTCTTTCTTTGCAGCTTCTCTCAGCAAGGGGAAACTTTTCTGTGTGCTGCTCCCAAAACCATCCTGCCTTCCTTCCTGCCATGGGAGCATCTCTTACAAAACTCTCTGATAGGAAAGCAAAAGCCAAGTGTGTCATACCAGCCAGGCAGTTTGCAGAGGGCCTGCCCGCTTTCTTTAAAAGAGCTTTTACCAAATAGCTGCTACTAGTATTAACACTCCCCTGCTTTCAGTATTAATTCACTGAACCAGATGAATAGAACCCATGCTTGGGAAAGTCCTGGTTTAAGCAAGGGGACACACACAACACAAGTTTAATCTTATTGTAAATCAGCAGAAATTTTACAGAACACATATAAACGTGCATCTTCACACACGTGGCACATCTTTAAAGATAAGTCATCCTACAGATCTTTCTTAAAAACCTTTGTGGTAAAAATTCACTTCTCAGCATTTGAAGTTTGTTTAAAGTATTTTCCTCATCTTTTGACACGGTCCTTAGGTTCCACCTAGTGGCTTTCAGCAGCCATGAACAGCAGACTGGATAGACATTTATCACCTGAATGCTTAATCTGCGTGTCTAGCTGAAGAAAGAATCAGTCTTCTTCAGACGTATGATTTATCTTGCCATCTCCCTGAAAATTCCTTGGTCCTCTGAGGGAAATTTTCCAACTACAGTTATTCTAGTTTAAATGTCTATATCGAACCGGTGTTAAATTAAACTAAAGGTTATTCCTGTGCAAACGAGACTGAGTGGATGGGCTGGCCAAGAGCATTAGCAGCTCGCAGACAGGAGCTCTGCAGGGCTGCTGTGCCCGTCAGACAAAGCAGCTGTCGCGTCCCTGCCCCTCCAGGGCTCAGCAGGGTAGCTGCGCTCTTAGCAGAGTAGTACAAATCTGGCACACCCAGCGAGATGTGTCTCTCTGAACAGCTGAAATCGGCAGCATGGGCCGCCTTCACAGCCAAGTGAGAAACAGACACCTCTAGGCCATGACTCAGATGACTTACTACAGAGGTTTACCTTCAGGTGAGATGAATTACATCCCAGAAGTGTCTCATTTCCTCATTTCCATTACAAAGAGAAGTCAGAGGGCTTACTGATAGCGTGGTACCACCATCACAGGTCCTGAATCCCACCCAGGGTGTTTGACTAAGAAAGACTGCCTTGTTACGCAGTATTTGAGGTGTAGCCCGCCTTGCAGTGAGCTCTGAGCAGGCAGCAAACTCTGGAAGCACAGAAATAACAACAGTAACACATTTGCACCTAAGTTAAAAAGCCGAGTGGTGGCAGGTAGCCAGGCTATCACAAAAGACTTCAACATTGTTCTGTTCTCACAATACATCTTACTCTGCTGTTCAGATGTGTTAGACCGATGAAGATAGATTTGTCTAATAGCATGAAAAGTGTAAGACAGTTCTGCTCCTGCCTACTTTAAGGTTATAAAACAAGTGATGCTTATATTTAAGTTCCCTGAGGCATTCTCAGAACACTCACCACAGACATTTTAGCTTTCTTTGGAAGAGCTTTACCAACTCTTTAGAGTCACTATCTTCAAAGAAGAGGGGGGGAAAGCAACCAACGGATTTATCAGCTGCCACATTAGAGGTCAAAAGCAGATATTTCCAAGTAATTTTAGTGTCTTACATAAACAACAGGACATATTTCACCAGAACTGGTCTAGCTTGTCCACAGAGATCATATCCATTTAAAGAGAAGGTGAAATAAAAACTAAAGGGGGGGGAAAAAAGAGGAAGTTGACCTAGTTCATGATTTGTGGAGTGTGGGATGGATGAAAGGTCTTTAACTCCTTAATGCAGCGTTCTCTGTCTATTCTCATTTCAAAGAGTTTTGCTTATGGTCACACACAGTTTGAGGCTTGCACCCAGCAAATCACGTCTGCTTTTCTAGAACATGATGCAGTGTGCAGCTAAACTGCTCAGATTTATTACCCCGTAGTGGTGTCTCCCAATTTCCTCTCCACGGCTTATCATTTCACCTTCACCTAAACTTTCATTGAGCAGGTCTGCATGTGTCAGACTGGCTCTTTTATGCAAGGAAAAGGAGAAAATCCTCAAAGGGCTTCAAGATTCCTTGCTCAGTAAAAATCAAGAGGGAAATGAAGGCTGCACAACGCCTATCGCGCTGTTGGGCTCACACCCCATTCAAACTAGACTTGTGGTTTATTTGCAAGAGAGATTAACCAGTATTTCTGCAACAGCTATTTCACAAAACCTCAGAAGACTTACAACAGTGAGCTTATTATTATTTACTTAAACTGCTTCTCCCCATTCTGCACGAAACCACGTGCTGTGCAGCCTTACCTCCCCAAACCTTCCACCAGGGAGGCACTGCCCCCTCCACAGCACTGGGAGAACGCGGCATCAGTCCTAGGAGCAAACCCTCCCATGAGCCTCAGTGTGCTCCCGAAACACCCCCGGCACCACGGCGATTTTTCCCTCTCTTTTTGCAGCAGGTGCGCCCGCCCACTGATAAGGGGGGAAGGGGCGCGGCCCCTACGGGCAGTGCCGTAGGGGTGTGGTGGGAGCGGGATTCACACTCCTGCCGTGGGCAGCTTTTCCCGTGGAGAACACGCGTGAGAGGAGGCTCTAGGGCCCGGCTCAGCGCCCCCAGACAGCTCCAAGGGGCCAGGAGCCTTGGAAGCCCCAGCGGCGGCACTGCCACCGCTCCGGTGGGCGGACACCGGGGAGGAGGGCAGGGTTCGGGAGGCAGGGTGGGTGGTGCCCACCCTGACCCTGCGGCTGGAGGCGCCCCGGAATCCATCGGGAGCGCGGGGAGGCGGCCTGGAAGCAGGACAGGAGCTGTCGGCAAGCGTGGAACTGATAGGTGGCTCCATAGCTCAGTGGTTAGAGCACTGGTCTTGTAAACCAGGGGTCGCGAGTTCGATCCTCGCTGGGGCCTGCAGTATTTTTTTTCCCCTTCTGTAATTCCATCTCCTCCCCGACCGAGTGGGGAACTTGGGGTCGCTCCCCGCCGCGGCAGCAGGGCAATGCTTTATGCATCCCGATGCGGTGTCCCCAGGAGGTGGCGGTGGGAGACAAACGTGACGTTTGGAACTGCAAAATGACGTTATGAGCTCGGCGGCCCCCGGGGCGGGAGCGCAACTCCGGCCCTGACTGCGCTTCCCAAATAAATGCACTTGTCTGGAACTGGACTTCTGGGGGTTGTTAGTGCGCAGTGTTCGCCGTGGGTGCTTCGGAAGCCACGGGCTGGTTTCACCTCATTGCTCACATGTAACGGGTGTCCGAGCGTCGCTCGGCTACTCCCCTCTGCCGGTTTAAAGCCATTCCGCCTTCTCCTTACACTCCTGGCCTTTGTAAAATCTCCCTCTCCATCTTTCCTGTGGGATTCCGTTACGGGCTTAGAAGGCTGCTGTAGGGTCTCCCTGGAGTCATCTCCTCTCCAGGCTGAACAACCCCAGTTCTCTGTCTGTACTCGTAAGGGGTGCTCCAGCCCTACGAGCATCTTGGTGGCCTTCCTTTAAAAAGAAAACAAAATCTAATTTCGTTGTCTGAAAGACAGCTACTCTTGAAGGATACTTTTCACTGCATTTCAGTTTAAGGACAAAAAAAAAAGAGAGAAAGAGATGTGTGGTTATTGACATGTCTATTTCACATCCTTTTATTAAAAATGAAAGTCCCAAAATTTGGAGGTGCTGGAATTTATTAGACAGTCCTACACAGCCCAATCTTACCAGTTCATTAGAGACTCTCATAATGACTTATGTTAGAAAAGGACATCACAGGAGGATTTGCAAAGAAAGTTAACATTAGGAGGCTACTGCTGTTTAGCTTTAATAAAACACATATAGAGACTGCTAACACTGCCAGGAGCAGAGGCACACCTGGGAACACTGGCATAACAAGTCAGTCAAATTCTTTTTTATTTGGTCACTATTTATTTCACCATCTTATGAGTGACTTGCTTATTGTAGTGCATCACTGAGTTTCAAAACTTTCTTCTTCCTCCTCTTCTCCAGTTCTCCTTTAGCTAGTGCTGCTTTCTTTGGAAGAACCTTCTTATGTCGGGCTAGGTGGGAGCTCTTCCTTTTTGGCAAAGGTGGTGCTGGTGTAGTTCTGGAGCTGTGTGCAACCTTCTCTCCCTGCCTTGGCTGGTGAGGTTTAGCCTCAGCTTTGATTCCCTGTCTGTCTTTACCAGATGAAGTTGATGCTTTTATTTTGGTCCTTTTTGCTTTCTTAGAAGAAACTGTTGGAAGGGCTGCAGTAAGGGTAGAAGATTTTTTTGGAAGTTTGGTTGTTGAATGTTCATTAAGCAGCTCAAGGACAGTCTCTGAGGAAAGTAATTAACATGGTTCAGCATTCCTGCTTTAAGGCAAAAGGCTAATTCAAAGGTACAGCTGATAGAAACTTCCAGTAGAGCTACAGTTAAGAAAAAAAGCTGACATTCTGAAAGAAGAAATGCACACTATAAACCTCTCTTATTCCATTAAAAGACCTATGGTGTGTTTAGTTTTAGAAATTATGAATCTTTATTTAAGGAAAGTTACTTCCACAGAGAGTATGATGAAACCTTGCACACTTCTTTGGCAGACTTAGCAACACAATTTTTTCATATTACACTAATATCTGAAAATGCCAGAAAAGATAACTTGCTAAACACCATTTCTATTCAAGATCTAACTCCTTCTCTCCTTGCATGAGACTTTAAGACAGAAGGTGGCCAGGTGGAAGTAAGATTGACTCCTCTAAATGTACAGAGAGGGGATTATTTGGTTGAAGGAGCTTGCCACAGAGTCAGACAGAGGTGCTCAGAACTTCCCAGGCCTAATCCAATGCCTGAATCAGAACCATCAGTTCCCTTGTGATGCCCATTTACCCTATGACTTGGCAACATTTTGGGAACAAAAATCAGAGATTGGGATTAAGAAAAAGCATGGCATCTAGCAGATGGCAGAAGCACACATTGAATGTGATAACCAAACTTCCAGATTGGTGCTGCTCAGTGTTTTAGTTTTTAAGGCTGCTAAAGATTCCAATTACATCCCTGAAATATGGCTATATGTTTTGCTTCTCAGTAAAATCAAAGCCTGACAACTTACTTGCACGTGGAACAAATGGTATCCGCTTACTCTTCGTTTTCACTGGAACAGGCTTGTATTTACACTTCCCTGGTGGAGCTCTCCTTGCAAAACAGAAAACCATATGCAGATGTCAGAGATTATTAGGGAACTTTTTTTATTCCATAAGCACACATCAAGCCATTGTCATTTGCCTCTGGTGGAAGAGGAATGAAAGCACTTTAGACACCTGGAGTGAAACAGGTGGAATTCAAAAGCTTAACATAGGGCTGCAAGCCATAAAATCCCTGTTCCAATAGCAGCTGGAAGGGTGCAAGTTCTCTTCTACCACTCTTCTTGTCAACTTTCTACCATCAAACAGTCTGGCCTGTCTTTATCCAACATCTATAGCTAGTTGGTTGGCTGGTTTGTGTGTGGGATGCTGGCCTGCCTGTGTGAACTTGCTTCCCATCACTGAACTGAAGAGTGCTGATGAGGTGCGGTCAGCCACACATGCCCGCTGATGCAGGCACAGCACAACACTGTTTCTAGAAGCCTGGTGGGTGGATGTGTTGAATTTCAGACAATCAGGGCAGTCCTCACCACTACTGGCTTGTGCATCCCACCTGGAAATGGTGGAGTCTCATTCGTGCACACAGGGCTTGTCGATGACAGTTCTCTGACCCCACTCACAGTGCAGCAGCACAGGGATCTCTGTACATGCAACAGAATATTCCCACACAGCCCCACAATCATCAGTGTGATGTGCAAAGGGAGCTGTTTCAGACACAACATAGGCTGCAGGGAGAGGAGTGAGAAAGGAAAGGAACAGGATAAGAGTGAGGGAGCAAGAACTGCAAGGAAAATGTGTCCATGTTCTTCTCCTGATGTTCCCTGACAATTTCCCACAGTACAAAAGTACCAAAAGAACCCCAAAAAACACCACCATCAAGCACATTTGCCCCAAGGTAAAGCTGTTGCATATTAAATGACAGGAAGAGGGGTACAAAGAACCACAACACACCTGTGTTTTCCATTACCCACTAAGGGAACTGCTGTAGGACAAATAAGAACAGGTTCTTCCAATTTGGCATGCTTGACAGAGCAGACCACAGCAAAGCATGACCTAAGGCATCACATTTTCTTGTAATTAGCATTCTCCCTCAGACAGTGAGAAGAGCCAAGCATTTTCTCTATACCATTTCAATTAAAAAAAAAAAAACAACCAAAAAAAACCAAAAAACAGCAGGGTTGTTGGCATTGCTTGTGGGGATTTGGGACAAGGGGAGGACCCTTCCTCCTCTCTAATTTTTAAATCACTTCCTAACTTGTTTTCTCTGTGCTCCTGAGTGAAGGAATTTGGTGCCAATCCAGGCACCACTCTGCTGTCTCCAAGAGTTAGCTGCCAGAGAGAGAAGCTGAAGTGGATACAAACAGCACTGCTGCCATCAGTTTTCCTGGCAGGTTCCTAGGGAAGTTTGAGTTGCCATGGGGTGTATGGCAGTGGCCCTGGCAGTGTTTTGAAGCAGGCATTTGTGTGGCTTGCTGCCCTTGGCAGAGTGCTGGCTGACGTGTCCGCAGGAGGCAGGGAGTGCCTGGCTGGACAGACTGGGACTGCACCCGTCAGAGGAGCCGGTTATCCCAGTGAGACAGAAATGAAAGAATCCTATAAGCAGCAGTAAAATGCAAAGGAGAAAGGAAAAATCTCCACTCATGATAAAATCAGGCACAGGCCAGAGAACAGCCCCGGAGCTGGAGGTGTTAGGACTCTCTTCTCCAGGAGCAAGCACCCTCAGGCTCCAGAGGAGCACACCCTGGACAAGCCTGCAACGTGCTTAAGCAAACAGACAAGGGCAAAGCTGACAGAGCAGCATCCGGGCTAAGGTAAACAAGGGGAACTGAAAAATGCGAAGATAAATTCCAAAGAGCCAAGGGAAAACTGCTTGGTTGAGCTCTAGAAGTGAGGGACATGAAGCTTCAAAAGTGCAGGATTTACCTGGCTTGTTAGGAAGTGGCATAGAGACTAAAGAGTTTTTTATTTTGTTTTGTGAAACACTGCATGCTTATTTCTTGATGTTTCTGTAAGCTCACAAGTACATATATTTTTTTAGTTGAAAATATTATATTTTGGTCAGCCACAGTTAACACAGTTCAAAACCTTCCTGGCAAACAATAAGCATTAAAGGCAGGAGTCTCCTCAAGCAGTTGCAGCAAGTAAAAGACTCAGAAGTTCCTATTCCAATCACCTTGGTACAGTACTATCTAGCTTTGGATTTAACTTCACAAGAAAACATAACTTGGTTTCTTTATTTTCTTAATGTCCAAGGTCTCTGCAACAGCATGGACACACTTGTACTGTATCTACTTTATAGGGTGATTTGAAACTCATTTAATGCTTTTTAGCAAGATCCAAAATATTGGGAGGGAAAAAAATTACATAAGTGTGCTTATTATTTTAAAAAGACTTTAGCAAGGATAACTACTTAATGGGGAAAAACATTTTGCTTGGAAAAACTCAGGTTGAGGCTCCAGTTATTATTTGAACACTGCATGAACCACCAGCTTTCACTCATCTTCATGATGAAAAACTAAACTGCAGAGTGACATTTATTTATTTATATTAAATTGCATGGTAGATATTTGATGTAATGACTCTGAAGGATTTGGACTGTCATTTTTAAAACATCACTGTGCTGCACTTCAGATATGATATTCTTCTAATCCTTACTTCTCTCAGATCTTTCAAGGTATTTGAACTCTATTTCCTATTTCTCTGTGCACAGATATAACCAGCAAGGACTAAATTCACTAAAACTGTTTCAAGTTGCACCAGATGTACAGCGGGTGAGCAAAAAACCAAGGACTCAATGTGGATGTCAGTGAGATTACGTATCAGTAGTACTTAGCGTCCTTTTACTGTGATAGCTGGAGAGTGTATGGTGATTATAGAAGAATTTGTCATGGAAAAACATCTTGAACTACAAACCTTGCAGGATCAATAAGCTTGTAGAGTGATCCATGTGGTGCATAGGCACTGGGATAAGAAGTAGACATAAAATACAGCTCACCTAAATGGAAATGAAAAAACAAAACTGGTCTTACATTCAAGTGCCTAAGCTGAATCTCCCTTTTCTGGCTTTTCACTAACTCCTGTGGTCAGAGAAGAAAACCCCTTCAGTTACCCCCTCAGTCAGGCCTTATGTCCAAGAAGTGGACTTTGGTCTCACCCTGATCTGTGCAGGTGGGCTCCCAGAGACACCAAATGATTGCTTGACTGCAGCAGGTTCCACACAGAACCAGCAGCTCTTGATCAGGCAGAATGCCTAAGCAGGACCTTCATCACCTTTTGGAGAGTCTGTGGCTCTCTAAAAGGTTAATTTCCCTCTGTATAAATATGTATTTTTTAAAACATGTCTGTACTGAAGAAGCAGCCAGAAGCTACAAATAGAGGGGAAGACCACACAAGAAATATTTAGCCACCTCAGTCATTAAAAATAAAAAACCCAAATCCAACAAGAGCTAAATTGGCTAATCCATGGAAGACAGAAGCTTCTTATTTCTGTATGGTAGCTGTGAAAGACACCACCATGTTGTTTTCTAAGAGAACCACCAGGAGAAGAGACTTTTAACATCCACTCACTCCACATGTTAGAACAGTTAAAAATTATATGTGTTTTACACAAAGCCTGCATCTTCCTGCAGCTTTGACAGAATATGCAACCCAGATGATGTAGGATCTTTTCATTGCAAACAAATCTCTTTTCTGCTGAATGGTGAAGCATCAAAGCTCACGAAAGCACACCTGTGTTCTCCAAAAACTCACAGCTGCATTTTGTATCACATACCTGTGTCAGGAGACTGTAGCAAAGTGCACAAAATATTAATTGATACTTGGTCAGAGATCTGGTCATTGTGACCTTAATAATACCCCATGTGCTGAGACATTTACACTAAATTTTAAAATTAGTGACTTTCCTGATCCCTAAATAAAGCCTTGGTCTATAATCCACAGCATGAAGTGCTGTTGTTTTGAATAAGATTGAGGAATTTATACTAAGGAAGTAGGGAAAATTCAGATAAGCTGTAAGAAGTCAAGCTCAAACAGGAGCTCAAACTTCTTAGAGAACCTGAAATATTTCACAAGAGGATCTGTCTCCTGAGCTCTCCATCAAGCCAATCTGCAACAGCCTCACAGAGCAGGAGACCTCTCTGAACCAAAGACCAACCCTCTCAGCTGTGTTGAGACAGCCACAAACCTCTGCAGTGCCTGCTCTTCAGTAACATGTGAGGAAACACATAATTTACACATTTTCCCTACAACAGAGAACTGACAGTACAGTTTCCAATGAAGATATGCCTAGCATGATACCGACCTGCTTCGTCCTCAGCAAAGGAGATGATGAATTTGCTGTAAGAATTGATCATTCCAGGGAAGGCACAAGCTGTTGTGCTGCCGATGCAGATATCCTGCTTCTTCCACTTATTTGTCTTCTCATCTTCCTGCAAAGCCATAAGTCGACTAGATGAAAAATAAAATCCTCTGTTTTATGTTTCCATTATCAAAATTAATTCCTGTCAAAATTCATGCATTACTGAAAATAAAAAAGTCAGTGAGAACCCTGACTGTTGGCTGACTTTTGGAAAAATAGACCTGAACAAAAGCAAACCTACTCTAAGGATTTTAAACTGGAGTCAGTTTAGATTAAAAAAAAAATCTGTAAACAGGGCACTTAATCTAATATACCGACATCTGACATTCTCATTTACTCCAGCTCAAAAGGTTTTGGGATGCTCCAATACACTTACTTGCCCAGATAATGGCACAGAATGGGAGTCTCAGAGAAAACAATTAGTCTCACCCATTCATGAAATCACCAAAAATATAAAGGCCATTCAAGTTGGGCGATTCACATCCTCTGTAGACATAACCTCCAGTAACTGACTTCCCCACATTGCGGCCATATGCAAATATTGGAAGAATGTCACCTGTTAAACACAGAGAATTAAAAGGTGAGAAAATTTACCTTCAGAGAGCATCAAAAACCAATTGCTCAATGACACTGACAGGTAAAATTAAAAGAAGGACCAATACAGACCAACAAAGCGCACAGTGAAATTTCAGTAGGAATTCAGTAATTTACTCTAGGACAGAACAGACCCAGGGGCTTTAAGGAGCTCTCCATGTCCTTAGTTGTGATGAGCTTCCGTAACACATAGAACCAAGATTCTTTGTATTAAGAGAGCAACACACAAAGGTATCAGCCTGCAGGAAGTGTCTTACAGGTTTGTGACTGCACCAATCATTTTAGTGGGGATCATCTTCACCAATATTAGTATTTTTAGAGAAGGGAATAAGATCAAGCAATTGCAAGTTAACATCTTCGTAGGTTACCTGACATTCTAGGCACAGAACATGACTGAGTGTGCTACAGCCATTTTGTGTCATGAGACTTTAATAAAATAAAGATTTTGTCTCTGGCAATGCTAAAATTGAGTCCAGCCCTTTCCCATGTTGAACTATCAAATCCCACAAAATTTTAGTCCTGTCCTCACTTTTTTCCCCTGGCTGAAGTAGCTTGTCCTTAATGATGAGGAGAAAGATCACAAATGCAATTCATTAAAAACCATAGAGTAACAGCAACATCCAATTCAGTTTTGTTTTCAAGGGAGGCCTGGGCCGTTAAAAAAACAACTCAAGAAAAAACTTGAGAGCTATGTGGGTACTAGCATAGCAGAGGAGAAATGCACAATGCACTTGCATTGCACTTGTGCAACAATGCACACTCTGCGCTTGGCTACTCACACAAATGTTTCAAAAACACCTACGTGAACTTGAGACCAGGTGTCTTCATGTCTCAGCCTAAGGAGCATCATAATAATACCCAGTTCTTGTACCATGCTTTGCAAAGAGCTTTACAAAGACCACCAATTTCTATTCTTTTTTAAAGGCAAGAATTGAGTTTGTCCATAACAGCCACAGTCAGACCCAGAGAATAGCTTTTGAGCATTCTACTGCAGCACCCTGCTTGCTGGGACACAGTGCCTCTGCTACAGGAGTTGTCTCAGGGTCTCAGCATCAGCCTGGTCCACTCTCCTTAACCACAGTCATGGCCCAGAGAGAAAACAGAGTATCACTTTTCTACTTAAGCCAAATCCACTGTTTTGCCGACTTCACTGGGAAAACTCTATCTACAAAAGGCACAGGCTTTGAACTTAAACACCTTCTCACGTGCAGTGTGTGGCAAGGAATTCCCTGAAAAGCAGAGCATCTTTTCATACCAGTGCTGCAGGGCTGGGGAGAGGGGATTTCTGCTCTTAAGTAAACAATCTCCATTTAACACACAACACTGGATTATCCAGCTTCAGTTGAAAAACAGTGCTTTAGCCCACTAAATATACACATACAATAAAATAATATTCTATAAGAAAACCTTTCTTACCCAAAGATGAATTGTGGCAAAGCTTTGTGTCATAGCATTCAAATCCCTCCTTTGCTCTCCAGCCATAGTTTCCTCCTTTAACAATGAGGTCAATTTCTTCAAACCTGTTCTGCCCGACATCCCCACAGAATATCCTCCCTCTGCCCTTTTTTGTGACAGGGTCCCCTCTGTCAACTGCACAGCGCCACATGTTCCTGATCCCATAAGCATAAACCTCAGGGTGGACCTTGGGATCAGACACAAATGGATTATCAGGAGGGATGCGGTAAGGCTTTCTGTCAGGACTTTTTCCATCCACGTCAATCCTCAAGACTTTCCCCAACAAAGTACTCCTAAGGAGAATGAAAGAAAAAGAAACCCCAGCATGAGAGCCAACTGAAAACACAAACACTCTTCCTCTTCCCCCTTTTCAAAGAAAAAGTTATCTGCCCAAAATAAACTAACCAATGGCTGGTATGTCTTGCAACCTTCTCAAGTCAAAAGATTCTCTCTTCTCTAAACAACTTGGCTTTCAAAATGTAATTTTATTTTTTTTTAATACTGCATCAGACAGACTTGCAGATGCAAAAGCACTTTTAGGAAGCACTTTTACTTTCTTCTTCCACATTGCCTCACTTTCAAACCTTGTATCTTGGTGAACAAGCTCAAAGCCTTCACCTGCCTTCCAACTTACTTGTTCTGAGCATTCCCAAATTTTCCAAAAGGGTCTCCAGCTTTCCCTCCATCCCCTGTGAACAGATACATATAGCCATCCACACCAAAGAGGACCTGCCCACCATTATGGTTTGCAGCTGGTTCCTCAAGCTCCAGAAGAATCCTTAAAAAGAAAGATAAATAAGTTCAGATGTAGGTATTAGAAAGGACGGAACATTTGGAAGGCTGCAGAAATATTGCATCACCGCTCCTCCAGAAGAAAACAGGATTGTACAGATGTGCCAGCTTTGTCAAAATACATTGCTGGGTGGCATCCCATTTCCTGTGAGCCTGCAGCACCAGGCTGCCTTCCTGCCAGACAGCAGAGCTCCTTTCGGTGTGGCATCCGTCAAGGAAACACTTCTCTCATGAGCCAAGCAGCACTCCTGCTTTGGCCTGCACTGCACTAGCACCTCCTGTTCTACAGAGCTCACCCACCATCATGAGCACAGGAGTCCACAGCTCTTCTGAAAACACAGATGCAAATACAGAATGTGTTCCTCTGCAGGGAACACTTGTTGCCCTTTTAACTTTGATTGTGGCAAGTGGGTTCTGCTTTCTTATGTGAAAAGCAGTTGGTGAGTCCTGAGGGCTTCAGGAGCATCTTAGGGTGACTGTGAAATTCTAGAGAAAAAGAAACTATTATTAAAAAATTCTCCATAATTGAGACTTAGCTCTTATTCTTAGCAGGGAACAGGTTAGGTGCACACATGACAGATAAAAGGAACATATAGGACTGTAGCAAAGTATCCCTCTTCTCCTGCAGTACAAAACACATAGGGCAGATGTTAATTCCATAATAGGCCTAGGACTGCTACTGCTCTGTAGAAGACAAGAATATATAATGGAGAGAGAAGATGACCTGGAAGCCTAGATCCTGGGTCCTGTTTTTCAATTCCATTTTGGTTTACTGTGTGACCTTGAGCCAACCTGTCTCTGGTAGTTTCACAATAGGCCTGTCACACACCTGAGTCAGGGTGACTGTGAATGTGCAGGTTCTGCAAGTGGAAAGAATTATAGAATGGTTTTAATTGGAAGGAACCTTGAAGATCATCTAGTTCCAGCCCCTTTGCTGTGGGCAGGGACACCTTGCATGAGATCAGGTTGCTCAGAGCTTCATCCAATCCAGCCTTGAACATTGGCAGGGATGGTACACCCACAACTTCTCTGGGCAACCTGTGCCAGTGCCTCACCACTATCACAGTAAAGAATTTCTTCCTAATATCTAATAAAAAGCTACTCTCTTTCAGTTTGAATCCACTCCCCCTTGTCCTGTCACTCTATTCTTTTGTAAATGGCCTCTCTCCATCTTTCTTGCAGACTCCCTCCAGGTACTGGAACGCCGTAATTAGGTCACTCTAAAACCTTCACTTTTCCAAGATGAACAATCCCAATTCTCCCAGCCTTTTCTCATAGGACAGGTGGTCCATCCCTCTAATTATCTTGATGCGCCTCCTCTGGACTCGCTCCAACAGGCCAGTGTCCTTCCCGTGCTGGGGACTCCATAGCTAGATGCAACACTGCAGGTGGGGTCTCATGAGAGCAGAGTAAAATGGCAAAATCACCTCCCTCAGCCTGCTGGCCACACTGCTTTAGATGCAGCCCAGAACGTGGTTGGCTTTCTGGGCTGCAAGTGCACCTTGCCAGCTCAGGCCCAACCTCTCATCCACCAGCACCTCCAAGTTCTTCCTGGCAGGGCTGCTCTCAATCCATTCACCCCTCAGCCTGAATTAATACCGGGCATTGGACAGAGAAAAATGATTTCTCGTTGTGGCCTACAGTAGCATTCAACTCGAACTTTACCTTTCAGAGCGTAGATCAGCTTTGTTGGCATCAGATGCCAAAACCTTCATTTCACTGATCCTGATCTTTTCCACTCGGTTCTTATCCATGTATGAGTAATAGATATAAAACTTCCCGTTGTACTTATACTTGGGGTGGAAAGCCATCCCCAGAAAGCCTCTCTCATCCCCTAGCCATGGTGTAGCCAGCACTATACTTCTAATATCCAGAAAGGGCTCCTCCAGCCGGCTGCCATCGGGCAGGTAGACCCAGACGATGCCCACCTGCTCAGCCACGAACAGGCGGTGGGTGCGGTCACTGGGATGCACCACAAGCACCGGGTTTCGTAGGCCATTGGCAACCTCTCTCAGGCAGAGCTGGATGCAGCCCCCACTGTCCTCCACCACAGAGCCCAGGCTGCGGCTGAGGGCCGTGTTCTTCAGCACGTTGGGGAAGCAGTAGTCATCGTCATGCAGGCGGAGGAGGTTGCAAAAGTGTGTTCTGTTCGTCTCGCAGCACTCCTGGATGTGCTGGTCGCTTGTCAGCAGGCTGATGGCAGAGCGGCAGTTGAAATGGAACTCAGAACAGTAGTCAAAACAGAGCCCTGGGAGGCTTCTTAGAGGTGTCCGAGGGTTTTCTGCATCATAGAGATGTGCAGCATACGGAGAGCATTCCTAGAAAGTAAAAGAAACTAAATATGTGGCTGTGTACATGCATTTGGGAGAAGCCAAGACATCTCCGTGGAAGAAAACTAGTTAATAAAATGAAACATTAGTAATGCAGAGAACATAAAGAGTCATCTTTGATGTGGAGTAGTAGAAATTCACTCAGAATATGGCCAAAATGGATTTAGAGATCATTAGTAATTTCCTTTATTGAAGCACAATCAGCTGCATCTAAATTCTTCCCAACAGAAGTACAATGTGGTGGCTGTGGATTCTCCACTCACTATGACTGGATTGAACAGTCTTGCAGAGAGGTAATCAGAGCAGGACAACAGCTTAACAGAGGTCTGTAAACATCACAAGTGACATAGAGAAGTCACTTGTGATATTTACACTTTCCCCCAGAAATGAAATGAGAGAGCATCAGATAAAGGTAATAGGAGCCAGGTTTAAAAAAAAAAGGAGGCGAAACTCTGCCAGAAGAAATTGCAGATGTCAAAGTGTACACTGATTAAATATACAGGCTAAATTAATCCCTGGTCTGATGCTGTACAACTCCAGTTATTTTTCTGCATGCATAGTATTACTGAAGCAGATTACAGTTGAGATTTAAAGCTGATTCAGATAAGTAAATATCCTCTTATGCAATTCTTGTAGATATCATTGAGTCTAGATGTGATCATTAGGAAAAAAAGACTGCAGGCAATATTTTCAAGTGGTATGTATTTAAATTACGTTCCTTCAAAAATTTCTATGCTTTCAATCTGTGCAAAATACAGGTTAAATTCTGGAAATCAGGCATTGTGTTTGAATTTGTACTTAAATTTTAACTCCTCATCTTGTGAAAATTCTGGGACAGAACTTCCATAAAATATTGCCATTAAAATCCCACCACTATTTTAATCAGCACAAAGCTGCAGAATTTAAAACAAAAGAGACTAAATTCTGCAGAAATAGTATTTTATTGGTTTTCATGACATCAGTCCAAAACAATCTATCCAGATCTATTGGGCACATATGGAAGGTAAGTACATAGACAGTGGAAGAATAAAGAACTCCTATATTAGCAATTTTAATTCCTCATTAAACAAGTTTGCTTCATTAACCCAAATTAATTTTAGAAATCTGGGCACTTATACAAACACTGTTTTGGTTGTTTGGTTTTTGTTTGTGTGTTTGTGTTTTTTTTGGTGCAAGGAGAAGCCTTTTCAGGATATTTAATGTGAAGACTACAGTCCCAAATTCCAAATTTGACACAGCAAGCTCTTTCCTTTGCTCACAGAAGACCCAGAGGGCTTTTGGCCATAATAAGAACAGGTATAACTTGTAAGTAGTAAAGCCCTTTCAGTTCTTGGATGTATAATAAGTTTCTCACTTTCCATTGCTACCATTTGGTTACTAAGCTGCACAGAATGAGGTGGTTTCTGTTGCTTCTGCATTACATCAGTAAGAAACCTCTTCCTCTTCCCAAATCAGAAGTCTCCAGCCTTCAAAGGGAAGCCAAGTCCCGCAGGGCTGCCCTTGCAGCTGGACCCCATCCCTACTTGGCAGAATCACACCATTTTCCCCATGTCTAAGGTCTTTCCATAACAGGGAAGGGCATCACCAGACCCTGAGAGCCATCCACAAAAGTCAAAGCTTCAGGTAAGTGTCCTTGCCTTTCTGTTCTCACCTTCCTGAAGGAGAGCAACTTTGGTGCAGGCTCTTAGCAACATTTGGCTGGCATGTTCCTCATCTGATGCTTATGGAGTCCATTAGCCATTGCTCACCCTCTCTGTTTTCACCATTACACACTTGTGTGGGCACTCCCAAAGAGGTTGAGTTTTTAGTTGTCATAGTTTTCACAAAATATGGTGCTGATCTCAAGTGACTAGAGGCAGCGAGAGGTGACAGCCTTATAAGGTGTCCCCAAGGAAAGGTGTGGGAGAGTTGACAGAGCCTAACCTGCATTTCCAGTCCTCGATTTCCCTCATTCCCACTAGCATGTGGCTGCAGCTGGCTCATGGTTCCATTGTGCACAAGTCGTTTGCAGAGCACTAAAGCTCATCCCAGTTCTATTCTGAAATGATTACTTCACTAACACCTTTGAAAATACTTTTAATTTCTCTCAAATAAGTGGAAACAGATTCCAGCAGACCCCACACCAGCAACATGAGAACAGAAAAACCCAGCATCCTCTGAAACAAGACATATTCTCACAGCCCCTGAGCTTCCTCAGCTCTGTTCTGCCAACAGGCTGCAGCACAAAGGTCTCCTACAGTTCATCCAAAATACACGTAGCCCCTGTGCAGCTGACATGCTTTTCCAGCTGTTGGGCTTCCCACTAGTGTGTGTCTGGCAAAACAACGCCTGCAGCACATAGACCCATAACAAAAGAGGGAAGCCATTCCTCAGGGTTTATGTAAACTCCCAGGACTAGGTGGCCTTGCAGTCACCATTGATTGTCTGTTTTCATTTCACTCAAGCATGCAGGAAAATTGATCTCACTACTTAAATAGAACCAAAGACGCAGAAACTGCTAAGATCACATTGATGCTTCTCTGCTGTTTTGTAAGTTTCTCCAAAGAGTGGACATTCAGAAATAAAGTCAGACCTCGCATTAAAACTGTGCTGTTTTAAACTGTGCTGTGTTTAAAGGTAAACTGGCAGGAGAAAGGAACACAACACAAAAGAGATTACAAATCAGAGTTACAATTTAATAACAATATTACAATAAATGCAATGGCACGAAGAGAAATTGGTTTTAACGCACAAAACCCAGAAGTATAACCCAGCCCCCTGGGGCACAAACACAATGGGGTTTGTTGGCCCCTGTGCTGAGCCTTACATGGTTCTTCTGAGTCCAAAGTAAAAGGAAGTGAAAAACCTGTTGGTGCAGATGATCATTGCGGTCTGGTCAAGAGTGGTGGTCTCCTCCAGTCGAGGTTCTGGTCCTCCTCTGGATCTGACAAAAGGGGTACCAAGTCCCAAAATCCCCAAAATCGTAACCCCTCAGGTCCACGTGGGACTGCCCAGTATCTCCCTCAGTGCGGGGAATTACACAATGGGGGATCTCACTCTGTGAGTCATGGGGTATTTTGGAATCATTGATGGCCCATTAACAGACATGACAGCTCAGGCTAGGTGTGGAGGTGCTAATGACTTCCTGGAAGGAAGTTATCACAGCTCTTATCTCACAGGCATCTTTCACACCCAGCTCACAGTCTGAGGGGTCTGGTGCACCTGGGCAGCTACTGCAAATGGTCCATTGTTAACAGTTCATGGGAAATGGCAGAGAGGATTTAGAACACACAGCTTTGGTCACACCCACAGTGATAAACTGATCCCATCTGCTGAACTAGGACAAAAACATTTGTTGCTTTTCCTGCATTAGCTCCCATTCCATGCTTATATCACAGCTTTCAGCTTCAACAAGGCTTAATTGGCCTTCTTGGGTTTTTTAAGCCTCTCCTGTAGCAGTTTTCTGAACAGAGAAGCATCTTCTCAGCCATCAGCTAAAGAGCTGCTCTAGCACACACAGTGTTGCATTCAGGGAATTTTCTAGCCATGCAACTTGCACAACACCTCTTTAAGAACATTTCAGCCAGCTTTCAGAGTTTCATATTCAGTTTTTAAGATAAATCCTAGAACAACTCAGCTGAGGGTCAGACTAAGTATCTAAGAACAAGTGTAGCTAACTAAAATAGAACCAGATCTTGCCAGATCCAAACTGAAACAGCTCTACGAGGAAAGCCACATTGCTTTAGATGCCTCTTCTAGCCTTTTTAAGAGAAATTAATCTGGTTTAGAGTGACAGCAGAAAATCTATGATCCAGAACACACCCCCATTTAATCATCGATGTGTTAAGAAACACACAGCCCCACTGCCAAGGTAAGAGTCACTCCATGGCATCCTTCTTGGGCTCTGCAGGACCAATAAGAACTGCTGCCTTTGCCAAAACAAGCTTCCTCCATGTAATGCTCAGCACACCCCTCATTGCCACACCTGGTATGTTGTCTGGTTTTTACAGTCTGCTGGTTTTGGCACTGAAGGAACACGACTGAAAGAGCTGCTTTGTTATAACACACAGTTACTGCTCTGATCTCATCTGAAAATGTGAAATAATGCTGGGTTTGCTAAGTTAGAGTGGCCACTATTTGGGTTTATCCATAAGAACCTACATCACTTTCTTGCAATCTGTCTTGTTCTAAAGACAAAAGCTAATGCTATTGTTTTGTCTACCACTGCTTGAGACTATTATCATAAGTTCCATATGGATAATATCAATAAAAGCACTTCTTACCAATACCAGTAGTTTATCTGAAGTCCTGCAGTACAGAGCAGAAAAAAGCACTTGGCACAATTACATGCTGATCACATAACTGCATCTGCTTTTTCATATTTGATATGGCAGTAAGTACATAAGTAGTGTACATTTCACAGGTAGTGACTACAAATTATCAGGATACTGTGGAGGTGGTAGAATGGAGATGCTATAGTCTTCCATCCCTTCCACATGAGATCAGCAACAATTTCCAGAAAAGTGACTTCCTAAAGCAAAACCATTTGGTAGATCTTCACTCTTTCACTAGTTCAACAGCCAAATAGTATTTGGTAAAGAACCCACAATTGTTTCCATAGTTGTCACCAATTTGACCAGGAAAAGCAACACATAACATAATCTTACTCTAAAAGACAGAAAAAGAGTAATAGCTTATAACTAATAAATATGGGTAGTCTTTGGGTTTTTTTTAAAAAATATACTTAGAACAAATACAAAATTACATTATGACCTGCAGAATGAGCATTCAAAGAAGCAATAGTCATTTTTATAGCGCTCTTCTTCTACCTGAAACATGTAGAAAAATCTTCGTAACGTCAACACTTGTGGTTCTGCTATGACCTGTAACATTTCTGGTTTACCAGCTTTAAAATGACAAACCACCTTGATGCTGCTTTTTTCACCCCTAGTGCTGAAAGCATGTGTTGCTTACCCCAATAAGATTTAAGAATCTTGCCAGCATCCAAAAAGAGTGGAAACATTTTGATACACCAAAAATATTTTAGAGCTAAGGAAATATTAACTATAAGAGTTTTACACATTCTTAGAAAGATCAAGTGTGTCTTTTGGCTGCTTTGAGTTTTGACATGCAATGAGTCCAGCTTTGCGTGACTACCAGTTGTTAAAAAAGGCAGGTGGGTTCTGCCCTGTAATTATGGGGATGCAGAGGAGCTCAGGCAGAACAATGCCTTTGGTCTTTCCTCCCTGCACAATGCCTGTTTCCAAGAGCCAGTGGGCAGTGTGGAGACAGCACTGATGAAAATGCTGTGACTGCAGCCTCAGGACCTTGCAGCAGCTCTTTGAAACCACTGCCTACTAAATTTTGTTCTACTTTAACAACCACACCATTTGGAGCATCCTCAGCAGGAACACAATCAAAACACGTCCTTCATGCAGTGCAGAGATCCAAACGCTTTGCCTGTAATTCCCATTTGATTGTGTAGAATTTGTAATCCAACACCTAGTAGCTGCAAGCAGAAAATAAATATTGATCTGTAATTCTCTCCTCCTTTATGAGAAAATCAGCAGAGCAGCAGGATTCCCATCATCATCTGCACTGGGCAGTGCTTATATAAACTATTAGTGTTAGCAAATGTCACTATGTATTGCCAGATTCCACAGTGATGCACCTCACACAACAAGCACTTTGCAAAATGCATGCTGAGGATTAGGTGCCATTACCCTGTCAGCCCACCTTCCTCCTGCTCCCACACCTCCCTTCACAGCAACACAGCTAGTTATGAGGCTACCAGAACCACAACTGACACCACAGCAGTCCAAAGCACAGGATACATATATTATTTTTCTGCCCTACCTGACACAGGATATCTTTGATATATGTTCCACACAGCTTATGCCCCCGGGCATCAATGTAATCCATGATGTCCCAGTATTTTGCTGCAATGCTGTTGTCTTTCTCCTGGTCACAGCAGCCAAAATTTTCATAGGCAGAGCAGAACTCCAAATGAAAAGGGGGTTGGAAAGGCGGCCCATAATCCAGACACTGAGGATGCCCCAGCAGACTGCCTGTCAGGCACAACAAGAAGAGGCAAAGACAGACATGTGAGCAAAAAAAGGAAACGCCAGAGCTGCTGCTGCTCCTTCCAGCCTTTGGCCAAACATTCGCTTCCTTCAGTGTAGGTTTCTTGAGGTCAAATGTACAGAAATCCTGGATTTCTTCATAGTATGGTTCATTCATCTTCTCCATCTTATTAATTGCCAGCCACGAAGCTCAGCGTTCACTGAGGTTTGCTTACATTCTCTCTCCCTTTTTCCCTCTGAAGTTTACTACTTGGCAGGAGAGAAACCCTCCGGGCTGCCTCTTTGGTGTTTCACACGTCATGTAACTGAACCCTCCCCTCTGTACATTTCTCATGACCCTGAAAGCACTCACAAATCTAATCCCTACTTTTTATTTTAAATTGGTTAGGAAATCCTTCACCCAGAAATATGGATAACAGAAATATGAGATATGCTATGTATACACAGAACTTGATAATCTCTCCCCCTTTACAAGACACAAGTGAACAGTTTTCAATCACTAACTACCCTTTTGTCCAGCTTTTAAAATGCACCAAACTTGGGTCTGGTTTCATAAAACTGAACAGGGGTCATAAAATGCAACCTTGTTAAGGTAGCAGTTAACCATAGGAAAAAGCAATTTCAGGACCAAAAGTTTTACAGAGATATTGCTGTTACCCACAAATCCAGGCATATATTCAGGGTTCAAATGAGAAGCAATTCAGCAAGAGTGAAGGAGAAAAAATTCATTTAAGGCACCAGCACAACCTGATGTCAACTGCGATATTCTGTGATAACCCTCTACTTAACCAATTGATTTTTGTGGCTTTGGTCTCAGCCGACATTAAACTTAAAGACTTCTGCCTACTTTCTCCTCTGGTGAAGAATTCATGGGCAAGCCCTTCCCATCAGCTGTGCATGCAGGTGTACCATGCTTGTACACACTGCATTCAGCCTGTGCTTGAGTATGACACTTCCATAACTTTGCTCATCTACAACCAGAACAAGGTAACTTTGATCACAACCAAGCAGAAAGAGAAGCTGCAGGGAGTATCTCACATTTAGGGACAACTCCACTCATCCAAAACTCTTTCCAGTCTTCCCACATATCACCATGTACTCACAGGATCTAGCTCAGGAAGAAGTCAGTGCTCCCAGTACAACCACCAGCATAACATGACAGCTGAGAATACTCTGTAACTATGGACCTTCTCTGAGTCTCAGGAAACAGTTATTTAAAATTTCTGGTTTTTAACCTTCATCTGTTTTGCTGTGGCTCCTTGACTGTCCAGCAACCTGACAATAATCCCGACTCTGCTTAGACTTCAAAGAACTGGAAACACACCAATCACAAGATTTCAGCACTGGAAGGAGATAAAGCTTTTTAAATCCAACTATTTATATCCACTGAAATATCAGCTTGTCTCAGTTATTGCTCTTGTACATTGCAGACAATCACTGAAATTAAGCCATTACTTTGGTGTCCAGAATGAGAACCTGGCTGAGAGAAGAGCAGCTGACATTAAATTACTTTGCTTTTCTTGAGCTTTAGTAGACATTCTCAAAACAGGAAAATGCAAGCAGGAGCATCAAAACCATGGATAGAACAACAGGAAAAGGCAGGGGAGGTAAGCTGAGGTCACTGGTAATTTTGTTACCATTATGTTAGGTTTTAATATTAAAAATACCAGAGGAAGAGGTGGAATAGCAGAGATACAACAGACACTGGGTCTGTGCAGAAAATGTGGATTCCCTGAAAACATTCCTTGACTCAGCATAAATGAAAACAGCAAAGATAGGCTATTTCTTTAATGAAAATTTAAAAATATCCTGATAGAAGCTTTGTACACAGGATGGGGAGGGCAACTGATAGGAAAATCAAAGCTAGAGCACAGAATTCAGAGCCAAAGCAGATCATTCCAATACACGAGGAGTTACCACCTTCAAAGTACACACACAGGCTTGAAAACACATATTCACTGAGTAATTTGCACTGAAATTTCACTGAGGACTTGCGACCCACAGGTTTGTCTCAGGTGGAAGTACTGTGGTGTCAGGAAACAGCAAGATTTTTGCAGGACAAGAGCAATGCTCAAGATAATTACACTAAAGCTGTGACTGTGCTGCTCTTCTACTTGCTGACTGCAGCATGTTTATTCTAGCACCAGGAGAGGACATGATTCCCAGCAGCAATCCTGCTTCCAGAGGTCATAGGAAAAAGCTGGAAGCACAGTGGATTAACACATTTTTCAAAGACATAAAGCTCCTCTGTGTCCTCTTGCTGTCTTTACCTTCCCCACATCCCCCCCTCACCTCAAATTTATGCTTTGTCTCACATTTCTTCCTCAATAAAAGCTCCTCCACATGCCCCCAAAGGAGCAGACAATGGAAGAGGGGAGCTCAAGTAACACCTGCTGGGATGCTCCCAGGGCCATCACAGGAGACTCACCCGCCCATCAAAGGCCTGTCTTTGCAAGTCCAGAGGAGCACAGTGGCAGGCAGGAAGCAAAATGAAGGACTCCAGGGAAGGGATACTCTCCCTGGTTGCCTCCTGGGGCTGTCCCAGGGCAGCTTTAGTCCCACTGTCCAGGCATGGAACCCATCAAGATGAGTGTCACTGGGAGCAACAACCTGGATCATCTCTCTCAGCGAAGTGAGGTTGCTTCTCAGGGGTGCGCAACACCTCATGAGATGCTGGGAAGAAACTTTGTAGTCTAAATTAAAGTTGTCAAAACCCAGCTGAAGATCTCAAACAAAAACCCTATCACAAAACATGGCAACAGCATTGTTTGGGAGTCAGAACTAAATGAGCACATGGGTGAGGAATGATGAGTAACTGCCTTTTTTTTTAATAAAACAGTTACAGCAAGCAGCTCACTTAATGCTAAAGGAACATTGTCTTAAGGCACATCTCACAAGACCTGTATTAATCCAGACCAAAATTCCAGATAAACACTGTTTTTAAAGGCACAGCTGTATTTATCCATAAACTACTCTGCTACTAAGACATCTTTGTTTCATTCCCAGAGGTAGATTCAAGAAGATCATCCTCCAGAATTCTACAGATCCATCACTAAAAAGGGAAGTAGTACTTAGAAACCATTTTGTTATTGTTCTCAAGCAAACTGGAGTGCTATTTTGTGACAACACATTAATGTGTGCTGTCCAACCACAGCAACGCTGCATATTTCAACTCACAGGCAAGACTGCAAAAAAATTTCTAGAAAGTCTCTTCCATGAGGTGGAGTGTTCAGTATTTCTGTGCCTCTGCTCTTTCAAAGTAGTGCAACACTGCAACCATGCAGCTACAGCAACCTTTCACTCCCTCCTACCAGCAATGTGAAAACAATCTTTCAACTGGACACTGGACACACAACCCCTAAGTATGACAGACGGAAAAACTGCCTTTAGGCATGGTAAAGTGCATCATCTGTTTGAACAAGCTGCAGTAGATCTTCAGAACCTGTAATTCTTCTCAATATGCAATGCAATAAAAAGTGACAAATGCTTCTTCATTTTCCCTGTTTCAGGCAATGATCAGTTATAAGCAGAAGCTATGTAACCCTTACAGGTTGAAAACGCATTTTCAGTGTCTTAACCTACTGTTCTTGGGTTAAGACATGTCACTTGTTATGAATGCCACTGCTAGTCCTCGAGTTTGAACTCCTTCCCATCTATGCATCGAGACATGAGGAGTCTCAACCCTGCAATACTATTGAAATAGAAATTCCAAACAATAGTGACTAAGTAATTTTCAAGCTGTACTTTAAATCAATGCTGTTTGCATTTCACACAGAAATATGAGACTAAAATTAAAGAAATTCTTCAACCTCCTCAGTTGATTTATATTAATTTTATTACAAAATAAATACAAACCAAAGGGGTTTCTACAGAAGTATATAAAAAAAGTCTAGTACTTTCTGGGTCTGCCCAGAAGTTTTAGAGAAGCACCAACACAGAAGTCGGTGTTACAGAGCGGAAAAAGTACAAGATCCTTAAGGACATCCTCTCGTCAAGGTTGTACAGAGGAATCTGAAAGACCAGATATTCTCAGGTAGACAGGATTGTGCCTATTCACAAATTTCTTCAGCATCCGAAACCTTTTCACCTGAGCTTTGCAGCCTTGGTGTGATACATATTTAAAATACTTGCAATCTAAGGGAAAAGAAAAACAAACTGTTAAGTTATATCATAATACAAACAAATACAAAATGCTTTCATTGCTTAAACAATATGAAAATACCTAGGAAATGTTTAGGTAATTAAAGGTATTAAAATCTAAGACATGGACATTAGAGACATAACTACAGCATTAAATAATCTGTCCACATTTAACCCAGAAAACATCACAGGTATATAAATTATGCTATCTTGCAAAATATTTTTTTCTCTTTTGTCTCTGCAAATAAATCAGAAAGCAACATTTCGAGGGTGTAAAGCAGCATCAATATCACACATTAACTTATTATGCTGGAAAACAGAGGCTCACATTGACACCAATAAGCACTAAAACTTTATTAAAGAAAATCAGAACTGGAACAATATTTTTAGCCAGCTGGAAATAAGAGCTGCAAGACATGTGATAATGTGCTACTGAAAACAAAAGAAAATAAACACAAAGAACTTTCAATATGAGAAACTGTTTATAAAAAAGTCCAGAAGATAAAGTTATAGAAAAGCTGACAATGAACAAGTTGCCTATCAACCAGAATTCCAAAACAGTGTATGAGCCATGGCCTTCGTGCCATATTCCCATTCTCAGTTTAGCAGCTGATTCTTGGCCTGATCCTCCACTTGGTTTTGGCAGCATTTCAAAGAATGCTACTGACGGGGTAAAGACCTTCATCTTCTTACCAAACTGCTGATGGTTTTCCCTCATGACCCTCTGTTCCCCTCTTTTCTGCATTACAACATCTCCATGGTCCTTAATGACCAGCTGCTCCCCAGCACTTGCTGAGACAGTGCGTATGCTGGCAACCAGCAAACTCTCTACAGTCCTCACAATATTCCCTCAGGAGTGGGTTGTGCATTTGTGAAATTGTAGTTTGAAGGTTAAAGAAGATAAACCATATTGTGGCTGCTCAACAAGGCCAGATAAAACAGAGTTCTAAAGCAAGATAAGACAAGTTATGCAAAATATGCCCCACTGTTAAATATCAAACCAATTTAAACATCTTTCATGTTTAGCCCCAAAGACAGGAATGTTTCCTAGAAGGAAGATATTGCATTTCTTCCAAGAAGTAGATCAGTTGCATCCCATCTCATCAGGGCTAAAACTAGACATTATTTCAGTTGTATGTAGTGAAAAGGAAAAAACATGTAGTATTACCCTTTCCCAGTAGAATTCCAGCCACCAGAGCTTTTTCATATGAAAGGCTTTTATTTTCCTGCCAGTTTCTTTTTGCCAAGTACCGGCTAAAATGGAAGGCTGGCCACCAGTCCTTCCTGGAGTTCCACTCTTGCTTGATCCAGTCAAGATGCTTCTCAGAGCTGGAAAAAGGTTAAACAAGTTACAGAAAAGCTTAAATTGTGATGAAAAGATTATCAGGAAACAATGGCTTACATAATCAGATGCTACAAGTCTCCTAAACTAACAGAGACATACTGACTTTACACTGAGACTGAAACACTAATCCAAACAGAAATAAGATATTTTTTTTAAATCCCTGGCAACACGCAGGAGGTAAACTCTAGCAGTCTTATTTAGATTTGGCAATAACACAAATTCTGGTGTGAAATGAAACAAGCCTTTGACTTTCATGCCAGTTTGTCAATAGTAATATGGAAGTTTCTTCAGGTTTGTCAACAAATTAGTAGTATGAAGGGGTTGGTTTGTTTTTAGGAAAGGTTTGTGTTACTCTAGGCATACTCAAAGAGTACATTATCCCAAACAGTTATTTCTGTTATGCAATAGCACTGCTAAGAAGAATCCCAGAATCACAGAATATGATGAGTTGGAAGGGACCCACAAGGATCATCAAGTCCAACTCTAAACCAAGCATTTCAGAAAGAAAAACTTTCCATTCTCTCAAAGGAGCCTATAAGAAAGCTGGAGAAGGAGTTTTTGTATGAGCATGTAGTGACAGGACAAGGGGGAATGACTTCAGACTGAAAGAGGGCAGGTTTAGATTGGATATTAAGAAGAAATTCTTTACTGTGAGGGTAGTAAAGCACTGACACAGGTTGCACAGAGAAGCTGTGGCTGCTCCATCCCTGGAAGTGTTCAAGGCCAGGTTGGATGGGGCTCTGAGCAACCTGGCCTAGCAGAAGGTCTCCCTGCCCATGGCAGGGGAGTTGGAACCACATGGTCTTTAATGTCCCTTCCAACCCAAACTGTTACAGGATCCTATAAAATTATTTGCCACAGGGAAAAGACATTCCCATAAAATGACCAAGATGCCCAGTGTATTTCAAGATACTCTGAAGCCGTGTACTCAAAAACAAAAATGAAGGCAAAGTTACTAACTCTATGCAACAACACTCCTTGCTCTAACCTACTAGCTTCTGATCTTAACAGCAGATGCTCTGTAGGTAGATGTGACAATAAAACAGTAGAATGGATCAAACTAAGTGCCAAAATAATTTACTGTAAATATAAAGGGCTTAAACCACACAACACCCTGTTTGTTGGGTAAAATAAAGTCTAGACATTGGAGGGCAGAGATGGCTTCTTCTGAAATCCAAGGCCTTGTCTGTCACAGTTGGTAGGACACATCAATCCCCAGGCATGCTGGCTCAGATTTAAACAACACACTGGCTGCACCCCGTAACAACAGTCACCACCATCACACAACACACCAACATGAACAGGACCAGCCACACACCCACTAAAGCCCAGCAAGTCTCAAACCAGCTTCAAATAATGCACCCGTAAAAACAGAGCAGAACAACCAAAACTTTCCTGTTCTGACAGAGGGAGATCAGTGATGGGCAGCACATGCTACCCCAACATGTGAATAACTTTTCCTGCATAAAATGTAACCTGGCAAAAACAAAACAAAAACAAAGCACAAAGCACCACAACTTTTTCAGGCAATGCAGTACTGGAAATTCTGAATTCTCCTCAATACTTTCATCTTCCCTCCCAACGAAAGCACACAGCAGTCAAGCAGTGCCACAGAACTCAGGCCAGGCAACTCTTCTCTTCACTAGCAGGAAGAGAAAGGCTACAGAGGGACACATTGTCAACTGTCCAAAGGCAGAGACTTGACACATTTGTTTTTAGCACATTGCATCAGAGATACTTACATTACAATTTGTTTCACCTGTCTTGCCAAGCAGCTCCATGCTTTTACATTTTCTTTCCAGCCAGCATAATCCAAGGCTGCAAAAATAACTTCCAGCCCCAGACGGCGTTTTTTTCTTTTCTCTGGAAAAAGGTTAGGCTGATTAATGAATTACTTTGATCAAGATGAGCTCATTAGTAAGCAACAAGTGAAATGCAGTTCTCCATCTTGCCTCCCCAAATGCTGGTACTGTCCCCATTAGTAAGGGTAGCCCCCATTGCCTTTTACTGCTTCCAAGAGATAAAGTTAAGGAATATTTTCTAGTTCTAGAAAACAGCTCCCAGCAAAGTCACTCTGTCCCTACTCCCATCCTGCTCAAACACTGCTGACTCTAGAAGAACACAGACAACACTCACTTATCCCACACTGCCTTGCTTACAACAGTTGCTGTTTCCAAAGCTCACTGATCAGTGCTTACAAGTGGCACTTCTGCTCAATACGTTCTTCCCACGGGAAGGGAACACTGATGCCTAAAGTTCATGCAAAATAAGCACTTAAAACAGCATTAGTGGAGAAAGATGACAGGTACCATCTATTCCAGTGCCTCTGGAATATTTCAAATCCTGAGCTGCCACCAAAAAATCAAACCTGAGACCGAAATGACTACGGCTGACATTTCCCATCATTAGCTACATGTCAGCAGAGTTCTTAAAACCACACTTGACCTATGACAGGTAATTGAGGGAAAAGTTATGTTTATTGGTATAAATGTCATTAAAAAGACTACTTATCAGCTATGAAAAGCAAGTAAATGTGTCATACATGAATACAAAAAGGGAGGTTCCAGCCAAAAGGTCTTTTTTACCCCCTTCCAATGAAGAATCAGAATGGATTGCATTGGAAGAGACCTTAAAGATCACTTAGTTCCAAACCCCCTGCCATGGGCAGGCAGAGACACCTTCCACTAGGTTGCTCAAAGCCCCATCCAACTTGGCCTTAAACACTTTCAGGGATGGGGCATCCACAGCTGCTCTGGGCAGCCTGTTCCAGTGCCTCACCACGGTCACAATCAAGAATTTCTTCCTAAAATCTCTTCTAAACACACCCTCTGTCAGTTTAAAGCCATTAAGTCTTATCATAACAGAAGGGACAACAATCTTCCTTCATGGACATTTCACCAATCTGTTGACCTGCTGGGACACACCAGGTCACAAGAACACAGACAGCTTGGCATACAATTGATCAGCATGGAAAAAAAATCTCCTAATTGGAGGACTTTTCTACCAGCTGAAAGATAAAGCTCTCTTGATTAATCAATAACAATGAACTAAAGAAGAGATCCATCTCAATTCCTCTACAAGAATAAATAAACCCCCAAAAGGAATGGAGACACTGGAAGTCAGAGTAGAGTACCTAAAAAAACCAACCTATTTTCGAGATCCTATCTGTGCCTTTAAACAGTTTGCTTTGATCACCCTTTAACATGATAAAGGCATTTCTTTACACAAGTTTGTAAATGTCTGCTCACACATCCAACTTAGTTTCTGTGATTGGAAAGTTGGGATTTGGGTTTTTTCAGTTTTTTCTTAACAAATAAAACTATTTTAAAAAGCAGAAAGAAGGCTGCAGAATAATGTAGAATAATATTTTAAAGTTAACATAAAAGAAAAGACCAAAGGTAAAGACTTACTTGATTTTTGAAGCATGGTATTAAATTCTATCATTAGTTCATGAGATGGAACAATATCATGTAAGATCTGAAAAATAAAAGACAAAATCCAGACACATTATTTTAATGTGAAAACTTTGGAACACTTCTATCTGATCAAGAGAAGCACAGGCTTCAAAATTTTGGCTGACTAATTCAGAAAATCAAGCAATCTGGTACCTTAGTGCCTTGGTATAAAGAACAAGTATCTAGGTCCGTTTTGTACTCCTGTGGCACTGCTCTGAGACACAATGAATGAAATATCTTGATGACTGCTAAAAACCACTGCATGTGGCAAATACAACCTTTGAAAGAGCAGCCCAAACCCATATCCAGCGTCCCATTTTTAGAAGGCTATGCAATTTTCTTCCCAGGCCAGTCTCAGCTGCCCTGTCCACTGCTCTGTACATTGGATCATTTTCTGGACCTACCAAACCAGTTCTTTGACTAGTCACTATCTTGTAAGACATTAGTATCTAAAGCCACTGCTAAAAAGCCCTGAGAAGATGGAATTTTACACATGTATGCTACAGTTTAAAAGCCTAAACTTTGTATATATGTATGGCCAGACTTCACCAACACAGATTTGGGAAGGGCTCTCCCCACGTGGGTGCCCTTCCAGCCTGGGCAGTGGATGTTTTAGGTGAGGCACAGCATGCGCAGAACTGGCCCCACCGTTTCAGTCCTGAGGTCCATTTGCCACGGCCGAGCAAGCTTGGACAGTGACAGGGAAGTCCTCAGGACTGTCACAGCACCCGGTACTGACCGGGGCTGACCCTGCTGAGCATCCGAGATCTGACGGGATGGGATGGCAGGGAGGCATTGAACTGCCAGGGGACGGTCCCCACTGAGACTCAAACTCTGGTCTTTGGGATTCAGAGTCCGGAGTGCCAGCCTAAACTTTACAAAGCTGTTTTTAAACACCTGCACCAATGAAAGTACATTAGTGCCATCAAGTGGCAAAACAGACTGCAAAGCACTGCAAAGTAGTACCAAGATCAGCCAGCAAGGGCAAGGAGAGCAGGAATTCAAGAGCAACTGTACAAAAGCTTAGTCAAACAAGGTCTTGCCGGCCAACAACCAGCAGACATTAACTTTTATTTTAGCTTTAATGTACAGCTCATTAAAAGCAAGCAGAGAAACTAATTGCTGGACAGGATCAATATGTGAAAGAGCATGCCTCTAATAAATTTTTACAGTATTGTCAAACTGTAACAGAAATCAATGCATGTTATGTACAAGACTGCTGATACAGAATTCTGGGACCATGTAAGAATGTCCTCTGAGCGAGCTTACTGACTTTAAGAAGTGATACAATGTATCAGTTAAAGGCAAAGTAAGAACTGGAATTCAAAGACAGTACAGGACACTGTTCCCTCCACCTAACATCCCTCTAGTCCTCTGCTTACCATGAAGAATACAGTACGGTAAATAATGTTACAGAGGTCAAGGGGACCAAAGTGTCAGACCCCCACACAACCTGAATGACACAGACTGTATCTCCCATGGAATACACACCTTCAGTGCAGAGATGAGTGATTTCTTTGATTCGCCCTGTCTCTTCAGGAACTGGTAGAGGTAGACATGAGCATTGGGATTAGCAGGAAACCTTGAGTTGTAGGCATATTCATTCAATACTTGGCGAGCTTCGTTAGGGTCTCCATAGAACTCCAACATCTAGAAGTTAAGCCTGTCATTAGTTTGCCAGATATATGCAATCAAACTCCTACAACTAATTTCAGATTGCCACAAAACTATACAACAGCATAGCCTGTACCTAAGAGTGCAGCATATTAGATAAGACTAAGGCTAGTTTATTTCTTTTTCCTGGGTACTTTCATGACAGAGAGACAAAACTTCACACATAGAAGCTGCTACAGGAGAAAATTCCTTCACATTTCATTGTCAAGAACTACCAGCACTTGCTCCCTGGAAAGAGACACAGAAGGAGCCTGCCATGTCTTTAAAGAAGGAAGGAACCTGGCAGATACCAGCACCAAGGAAAATTCCCCAAGATGTGCTTAGAGAAGTCAGAACTTATCAGCATTGACAAGAAGTAAATAATTCCAAAGGGATTTTAAGATTAGCTTTATTTCTTAATTACAAATTTTAAGTAGATATTTAAAAAATCCAAAACAAAACACAGAGGGGTTGTATGTTTGGCATCTCTAACATTTAGTGTATCCAGGAAAAACACTGCCCTGCCAAAAAACAGAGGACTTGTTTAGAGGAATTTAAACAAAAACAGCTATGCTCCAACTTCTGTAGCACTATGAAAAAAAACTATGCAAATGTTTGTCTATTTCTTTGTCTTGACAACGCACAGATAGAGTTCTTTTTGCACTCTCTGTGGACTCTGCAGTTCAACCAGGAGTAAGCTGTGTGTGATGTGGATCAAAGCCAGTGACACACACATACAAATGTGGTGCTTCTAAAATATATTTTTTTAACCCACGCACACACAAAATAGTTGCAGACAGGCATTTAATGAAAATTAGACAAAAGAAATATATCTGTAAAACATGCCCTTACATCCACGTAGCATTTCACAAAGAGATCCCAGACTCCGGGTATTTTAATAATCTCCTTTAAGTTCATCGCTGCCTTTCGAAAGCAACTGTGCATTTCCTGTTCAACAGACAAGTCTGCAAATCCATCCACACCTACCAAAACACAAAAGAATGACACAAAGTTAGCTCTGCCAAGCAATTCAAGACCTTGAAGAAGTGATACACCTGAGACAAACACGTTTTGCTAAGCAAGAACTCCAGTCAGAGAGCTTTTAAGAGAAGATGCCTCCGTTTTTTCAGTAATGAAACAAGAAATTTTCATTGCCCTTCAATCAAATTTATTATCCTGCAATTTTAGCTTATGGAGCACAATGAGAAGTACTCCAAGACTCAAAGATCCTACAAGCACAAGCTCCATTAACCAAATCCCACATTTAGTTTTCACAGAAACTAGGAGAGATCCAATGTAACTGGTAACACACAGCCAGCAGGTGTATGCAGAATTAGATATGACACAATGGTAGCAACTGGTGTTTGAATTACAGTTTATTTTAAAGATACCTAAGGTTTGAGGGCTTTGCCATCACTCAAAATTCGAGCAGCAATCAAGCACTTGCACACCTATCAACCCACTCCTTTAAGTGAATACATTCCTTTGATCATGATTCAATTTTATTTCACGCTGGCTTGTTGTAAAAAATGCAATTCAGGGGGAGAAAGTTTCAGAACAGCATTTCAGGGCAGTTCAGAAAGGTGTGGTTCAGTGTGCCACCACCATCCCTGCTGATACAGAACTATGTACCAGCCACACCCTCAATACTGGAGTTTAGCAAAGGCATCATTGCAAACCACGGTGTCTGCACAAGCCAGTAAGTTGAAGTTTACACCTCAATCCAAAAAACACTTAGAATCATAGAATAGAATCGATTGGGTTGGAAAAGACCTCTGAGATCATCGAGTCCAACCCTTGGTCCAACTCTAGTCCATTTACTTACCATGCTCTAATAGGATGTTCTTCTGCTTAGACCAGCTATAGTAGTCCAACAGTCCCCTGTAAGCCTGAACCAGTTTCATTTCTCTGTCCTGAATGGCTGTTTGTTCTCCATACCTCCAGCTTTCTGCCAGGGACAGGTTTTGGTAAGCTTCATCTATTTGCCCATTACAAAGGAGATGAAAGACATGCTCCAAGCAGACCTGCAAATCAAACAGTCCAAATCACAGTGTTTCCCACCTCCAATGGAAAGATTCTCAGCAATACAGCAAAGTTCTAGGCATGTGTGCAGTGAAAGACACTTACTGACATGCATAAAAAATATTGCCAACAGGTTAATAAAGTATTTTATTAGAAAAGCATTGCGCAAATATTCTTTTATCCAAAAAGTATCTTTACAAAGAATTTGGGAGAAAAATGAAAGAATGGGAGAATACAAGTGACACTTAGGGGAAGAAGATAAGCCAAGAACCTATATAATTTTTTCTGTCTGAAGACATTGGAGAAACAGTAATTAAAAGCGTATCTGATACACAATTATATTTTCTGCCCCAAAAGATACTTTCTGCTCCACAGGTTTCAAAAGCTTCAGTCCTTTCCCTTCCCAGGGATACCTTCTCAGAAAAAGGGCTAAAGCACTTGAAATCTGTTGGGCAGAAAGTGACCCATTAGGTGGCAGACACTCAGTGGTACTTATCAAGGCAGCAGAAAGCAGTTGTCTCACAAACCTGCTAGTCTTTAACGAGTGTTGCACGTATTTTAGAATATGTAGAAATGACCTGAGGAAGCCCAGGTGGGTTGCATTTGCTGATTTTTCATTTGGCTACTCAACTGCAGAGCCTGAAAGAGGTATGTCCTACCACCCTATGTTGATCAGCACTGGATCAAAGTCTAAACCTCCAGTTAGCTCCAGCAAACTCTTGTACAGAACTTCCTTTGACAACAGAAGGAAAGACAGAAACACCATGCCAAGTGAGAAACAGCCAATGAAACCAAAACTGTATAGGTTTGAATGAGCCACCACAGGGAAAAGCCCTACAGCTGAGTCAAACAGGTGTGCACAGTGTACTGTTTTATAACCAGATCGGTGAGATGGTAACAATTGCAAAATTTAAGTACAATTGTTTAGTTAGGAGCACAGTGGTCAAATTATGGACTGGAAACAAAGCTTGGCAGGTGTTAACCTGTAATTAGATGTCATTTGGGCATGCGTGAAAAACAATTAAACTGTTTCAAATTCAAATGAAAAGTTTAAATAAAAGGTTTAGGCCCTTTCAGGGACTGACAATATGCATCTGTGATCAAATAACTAGACCAAATTAAATGAGGTTAGGTATAAAATAACATTAAAATATCATGCATCAATTTTCTTTTGACACTAATGTCAGTAATATATTTCAAAAGAGAGATTCAGAAACTAATATTCAAGTAAGTGTTCAGGTAAAGGTGGAAAATCATCAAGACTGTATTAAGTACACTCACCTTCAAATACCTTTTTACTCCTAAAGTTTTCATCTGTTCCATGAAACAGCTGAACTCTTTCATGCTCTTATGGGAATGATGACAGAAAACTTCAGTTCCTATTCTCCAAATTATCTGTGAATGGGGAGAAAGAGATTCAAAAACAATCTTAGCACAAAAATGGCAAGTCACCATATATACAGTTTTATGAAACTTACAGTCACTGTAGCACATAAAAATATACATTTAAATTGTAAATAAAAAATAATACTAAGTATTATCTACTGCTACAGTAACCGACATATTCATCTTCTTGGACTTTCAGACTCACAGTCATTCAGTGGGTGCTTCATAACTGCTCATTATAAATACTGTTGCACTTCAGCAAAGTTTATGAAAACTGCATGTCAGAAGGTTCCTCCCTCTTTTCACTGAAAAACCATGTTCTCCTTTGATATGATCCCACTGACACACAGGGCATACACAGTTCTTTGAACCTAGTAATAAAGATTATTTCCAATTAGATGTAGCTTCCCATCTACATGCACTTGTTTTAAGGTCCGCAAGCTGGCAAATATTCAAGTACTCCATTTATTTAAGAGCTCTGATCCCTTTCCTTCCACTTGATTCTACCTCAGTACCTGCAAGGAGTTTTGCTGGTACTAGAAGAGCCAGTAAGACCTACACGAGCGACTAATTTTTAAACAGATTCTGACTAATGCCATGCCAGAGGCAAACATGCACTGCTTTTCCGTTTTAGAACACTTTAAGCTGACCTCTCATAGATACACTGCTGATGGAACTAACTTACTCAAAGCCAAGTTTTCATCTGTTGTGTCAAGGATCTATTAAAAAAAAATAATTGCCACCCAACCAACTAAAAAACAAACCAAAGAAACCCAAATCACTAAAACTAACACAACCTCATAAAACCAGCCTGCAAACCCAAAAAACTTTTCAGGATCGCTGAGCCCTCTGTCAGGAAAAACAGGAGACAGCTCTGCAGATGCTCAGCACCCCAGAAAATGAGATCTCAACAGAACTCACGCTACAGCAAGATGGGTTAAACCCTCAGCAGAGGCACGTCTGTGCAGGGGCAGGCTTTTGGTGAGTCATTGGACAGCATCTGCCTTGAGCACTCACAGTGATGACGTCTGGAGTACCTCCTGCAGCCTGCCACAGAAGGAGTTTCTACATTAGCATCTGAATAGTTGCTCATTTGCTTTCGGAAGCTTCAATGTCTTTATTTGCTCGTCTAGTTTATGAAAGTTCCATAATTTTTCAGGTCTCACCTCTGATGTTTTTTATTAAAAAAAATCAAACCTGTGATTAGTTAATGAAGACAATTGCTAGTCCTGAAGCATTCTATAGATGCTGCTTGAAAGTATTTTTTCAACTGCAAAAGAACCCAGATAAGGGACATGGACTTACCTCTGATGGTCCGACATGTTCTCTGGAGTAGTCCTTCTCTAGTGACTCAACGTAGAAGGTCAGAAACTCTGCAGCCCTTTTCCACTGCTTTTGTAGCATGGCATCCTGAATGTAACTTAAACATGCTTCTTTGCTCTTCCTGAAGTTTAGTTTGTGTTCATGGGAAGATGCTACAAACAAACAAAAAAATTAACTGAGCCCATGACTGTCACAGCCCTTATTCAGATGACAATGTGCCCTCCATTTCAGCACCTTTCTTACATGATCTTTCTTGGATGCCATAGAAAGTGATCTTAAGCTCTGTGGTTTGAAAATAAACACACCTTCTACTAGTCCACAGGGATGTAAGACTATGGGAAAAGCTGGAAATGTAATATGAAATAGCATTTTCCACAAACAGCACACAGCTGCAGACACCTGAAACAGTGAAGAAGCCTATTATTTCACACTACTGCCTTACCACAATTAGAAGCCCAGAGGGCTTTGATAGCTTCACAGTATATTTTGTGATGTTTTCAGGACCACTCTCTTCACTTATTAATCATCATCTAAGTCTGTGAGCCCATTGTGCTGAAGATTTGCATACACTCATGCAAACAGGCCATTCCAGTGCCAAAGGCTAAGCACTTCCCACAAAGGTAAATGTAGAGAATTATTCAAGACTGAAATAACCTTTTACATGAATAGTGGTACAACTCATGTTGAAACCAGCCCAAAACTGAAACTTCATTCCCATATCTATTTAAAGCTCCTGGCTGCATTCCATGGCCCTACAATGCTCATCCATAAAAGCTTTCTGAAAGGCACAAGACTTCCCCACGACATCTCCTACCTGGATGTCGTAGGCAAAGTAATAATTCAAAGGCTGGCTAAGTTAGGTAATCACAGAATAATAGAATACTTAGGGTTGGAAGGGACCTCTGGAGATCATCCATCCAAACCCCTTGCCAAGGCAGGGTCACCTGGAGCAGGTGACACAGGAACTGATCCAGGTGGAGTGTGAGTATCTCCAGAAAAGGACACTCTATGACCTCCCTGCGCAGCTTGTGCCAGTGCTCTGCCATTCTTCGTGTAAAGTTTCAAAGAATCACAGATGATTCTGAGTTGGAAGGGACCCACAAGGATCATCAAGTCCAACTCTTAAGTCAATGGCCCACATAGGGGATTGAACCCATGACCTTGGCATTATTACAACCAAGTTTTAACCAACTGAGCTAATCTCAGGGTCTAGTTCTTCCTCGTGTTGAGGTAAAACTTTTTGTGTTTCAGTTTATGGCCACTGCTTCTCATCCTGTCCTGGGCACCACTGAAAAGCACCTGGCACCACCCTCTGAGCAACCCTCCTTTGCGATATTTACATCCACTAATGTGATCCCCTCTCAGCCTTCTCTTTTCCAGACCAGACAAGCCCAGCTCCCGCAGTGTCTCCTCATAAGGGATGCTCCTGACCCCTCATCCTTTGTGGCCTCCGCTGGACCCTCTGCAGGAGCTCCGTGTCTCTCTGTACTGAGGCGCCCAAGACTGGATTCCTGATGTGCCTCTATGGGGCGAGCAGAGGGGCAGCATCACCTCCCTGGCCCTGCCGCGAACGCTCTTCTCGATGCACCCCAAGCCGCCACCCGCCCTCCCAGCCGCAAGGGCACGCTGCCGGCCCATAAAATAACTGCGGTGATTTTCGAATTTCCCTCTCCCCGCCAGGAGCTGCCATGTGGCGCCGTGATTCCCAGCGCACATGCCGGAGCTCCCAAGGGCTCGCAGGGCCAGCGCCGCCCTTACCTGGCTGCAGCGGGAGCGGCTCCAGGGAGGGCAGGGGCGGCTGCAGGGCACTGCCCGCCGCGGCGCCGCGGCCGCTCCTACTCCTCCCCGTCACGGCCTCCTCCTGCCGCTGCTGCTGCTCCAGGAAGCTGTCCATGGCGCCGCGGGCAGCCCCGCCGCCACCGCCGCTCCAGCGGGCGCTTTCCGCCTCGCGGGGTGGGATCTGGCGGCAAGGCTGAGCTGGGGGGTGATGAGCCCGCGGGGTGAGCCCAGGTGGGCGGCAGAGCCGGACAGCCCCTCACAGCGGCAGCTCCCGGCGGGCACGGCGATCCCGGTGGCGGCTTCCGGCAGGGCGGGACGATTCCGGTGGCGCTTCCCGGCAGGGCGGGGCGATCCTGGTGGCGGCTCCCGGCAGGGCGGGACGATCCCGGTGGGGGCCTCCGGCAGGGCGGGACGATCCTGGCGGGCGAGGGGCGGGGTGAGGGCACCCTGCGCAGGCGCGCTGGGGCAGCAACGCAGCGCAGGCGCCATGCTGGGATGGGGCGGTGGGCGCCGCGCTAGTCCTGCTGTCCCTCTGCCTGTGGGAGTGGAGAGTGCCGGCAGAAGGGGTGGGGAGCACCACGGGAGGGTGCGCAGTGGTGTGGCGGGGAGGTGTTTAATTCTACACGTAGCACAGACAAAGCATTACTAGAGCCCTGACTAACGCGCTGGTTGGTTACTCTGAAAGTGAGTTAGGAGGTCCTGGTGTCACTTTTTCCATTAGCTGCAGTGCTGCTTTCCTGCTAGGTTGTAAGTCTTCGTGTTCTAACAAAAGAGAAGATTCCGCATCAAAACGCTGTGCGCTGTGGAGCAACGCTATGCCTGTACCTGGATCTGGGAATGCCTCGGCCGCGGGGGCTGGTTCGGACTTAGCTGTGCTGGGATTTGTTTCTTTGCCAGCTGAGTTTTCCGTGGGCTCTCCTGGTGTGTGTGAAGACCAGTGTTCAGAGAAGGCTTTTACAGAGTTGTTTCAGAGCAGCTCTGTCATAGTAAACAATAAACTGGCTCAGATTAGAGGTTTGTGTCTTGCAGTACTCTGGTCCAGCTGTGATCAATAATGTGTGTCAAGAGAAGAGCACAAGGCAGAGCAGTTGTTCTCAGTGTCTACACATTTACCCTCAGTATCATACCTTAATGGGCTATTTAATAAATCTATGTGGGGTTAACAGAAGTCTGCCTTTACTTTTCTTGTATTTTTAATTCTGCATTCTTCCAATATATGACCAGAATTTCAGCTCATAAGGATTTTGTGTTATTAATTGATAGTTAACGTACTAGACTAATGACGATAAACTGTTACACAGCATCACTTCTTTAACAGTGCCATCTTCTTTGACTGTCCTTTATAATTGTACCTTGTGTGAATGCCTCGTTGATCCTTGGTGTTCCCCACGTATGTCACTTCCTGCAACACTTCTGACCTTTTGCTTGGTCAGTGCCTTAATTTCAGCATCCAGCTCACCCACTTCATTTGTAAAAGTCCTCATGTTTGCATAGAAAGATATTTACATTTGGCTTGTTATTTTAATTTTCCTGTGTCATACATGAGTGAGAGGCTTTGCTGATTCTTAGATAAGCTTAGCTAACTGATCTTGTTGGTGGGTATCAGTTATTTTAGTAGATATTTTAGTGCAGAAGAGAGAGCTGCTTTGTAACTGTAGATACACACAAAATGTTAGATTCCTCATGATGGGGCTAGTTGAAAATATGTGTTACCAATGTTGGAGTTGAAGACTGAAGGAAATTTTGCCTAAAATCTCGAAATTGAACTAAGTAAAATGTTTCTGTCTTGTGTCACACACTGTGGAAAGCTGTGTATGTTAATAAGTGGGTATGTTTTTACTCTGAAAAACTCGACATTGTAGGGAATGCTGGACAGTTACAGTGGTAATCTTGTGTATACATATCAGCTATGAGCTGCTCCTTATTGCACAATAAAGGCAATGACTTATGCAAGAACTATGTGATCTTGTTTTTCTTCACATCTCCCTTTCTTGCCCTCGTCTTTATGACCAATAGACACGGTTACCTTTTATCTTGGTCTTTTAATAAAAGATAACCTTGATAAGATTGTGCTAATGGAAAATTACTAAACAGCTATTTCTTCACAAGAGATTGGACCTAAAGATGGGGGCTTTAGAACACCTAAAAGATGTGGGCTCAAGAAATATTAATGTTGGGGGGAAATACTTGTCTTTCATTCATACAGACATCATAAAATGTGACTTGAATACATTTACTTCTATATTGTAAATTATGACAAAGTTCACTTCTAGATTTTCTGTGTTAGGCTCTCCTAGAGCTTTTTATCAGGTAGTATCAGCAATGGTAAATAGGTATCACCTAATTTTATAGGAAGTGAAACACAAAATGTCAAGAAAGTTATGGGGGGCCTACAGCCTTGGTACTGCACTAGGCCTGAAGAACGTATACAGGCACATGGGCATGGGGTGAATGAATCCTTGCATTCCTGTAGCATGTGGATCCTTGGGATGGACAGGGCTGTAAGAACAGGCAGGATGTCCAAGGTACCAACACTTCATTGTGGCACTAAGGAAGATACCTGTTTCTACCTTGATTTTTTTTTATAGCGTGATTAAAGTATTCAACTGGTCAAAATGGAGGCTGAAAAATACATATTTTTTTCAGAGATTACATAGCAGTAACTAAGCTTGGATCTCAGGCTCTGTGTGATGGGGAAATGAGAGTCTGTAGAGCAAAAATCAATAGTAATGAGGATGGGAAAAGAACAGATGCAATTACCAGTGTCGATGGTTAACTCTTGAGATGTACCATTTAAAAGAACTCTTAAGCAAACCCCGTAGCTGCCCAGAGTTGTCCTATGACATCCACAAAAGAAAAAAAAAAAAAGCAGAATCATTCACCTTGACTATCAGTTCTGCTGAGTACCTGTTCATTTGGGGAGTCACTTCAAAATTTACCTAATGGAAAGTGAAAAAAAAAATTACAATTAATTAGCAAGAGGACTCTTACATTACCTGTCCCTTCTTGGCTGCATCTTTTATTCTCTTCATCCACTCAGAGGCTGTGCTGAATAACATGGGACTGAAAAGAAGGTGGGATAAAGAGTTTTGGTTTTCAGCTGTTACATTAGCATTGTGACTTCTTGCAGTCATCCTGCTATTTTAGATCTCTGAAGCAAAATGAAGGTGATGGATGTGTAAAATAGTGGAATAGTAACCCAAAACATTCTGGGATTCTGTGATTTTATGATTCTCTTCTGCTCTGCCCCTACAGAGCTGCGCAGCTTTCCTTCACCAGAACTGCTTCCGACATTGCAACTTCCATTCAAAGTAGATTATAAGGACCAGAAAGTGGCAAGTTCAACCCTGTGCGTCTGATTGAATTCACGTTGTTGGTGATTATGGTTCTAAAAATCTTTCTTTCTTTTATCATTGCAACATAATTCCATGAATGTGAAATGTGTAATTTTAATGAGGGGACAAGGTATTTATTTCTCATTAACTATTCACTGTTTTGGTGTTACTGTGTGTATAATAAGCCAAAGTCTTCTGCTCTCAAAACTTTGGCACCTGGTGAGATTTTGGGATTGTCCTGTGCTAGGCCAGGAGTTGGACTCGATGACCCTTGTGGGGGGCCCTTCCAACTCAGGATATTCTGTGATTCTGCAAGCAGAGGCACAGATGTTCACAAGCAAGTCTATCGGTTTGCAAACATTCAGTAGTTAAAATGTATCAGCAAGTGGAAGCTGCAGATACAGAAGGGCCAGGATGGGCCTGGGGGGGAATCCCTGCGTTTTCAGCTGCTCGGTGTGAACGCTGCACTTTCGCCAGCGGTACCACGGATGAGTGAGCTCCTCATCGCAGCTGTAACCTCAGGCTCTCGGAGGTCAGCGACGGACGTGGAAACTGCTCGGCGGGGCAGGAGGGAGCGCAGCCAGAGGGGTGTTTGGATCTGTCGTATCCTTACAGGGGGCAACTACATCCTTCCTGAACCACGGTCAGGCCGCTGCGCCGCTCGCTTCTCTGCTGCAGAAACCCGCTATTAACAAGCAAGAATAAGGGGCAGGACCTTCCCTCTTGTCTCTGAGAGGGGCTAGAAGAGCCTGAAAAAGAGCCGGATTCCTGCCAGGCGCGGCGGCGGGATCGGAATAGGGATGTGGATCGGGGTGGGGATGGGCATGTGGATCGGGATCGGGATGCAGTGCCGGGAGAGAGGGAGGGTCCGTGCGCTGCCCTCCTCCCGCCGCGGCGGCGGGGCCGCGCTCGTCCCTCCCCCGCCACATCGCCCTCCCGCCGGCGCTGCTGACGTGTCTGCTCCCTCCCTCTGTCCTCCCTCTCTCCCTCCCTCCTTCCCTCCTGGCGCCTGCCGACATGGCCGCAGCCCCGCCGGCGGACCCCCGGCTGCTGCTCGCCCTGCTGCTGCTCCTGCCCGCGCCGCCCCTGCGCTGCTCCGCCGCCGCCGCCGCCGCGCCCGGCCTGGGCCGCCGCTTCGCCGAGCGCAAGCGCTGCGCCGACCCCGAGTGCAGCAGTGAGTGGGGGCGGCGGGGGTGGCCCGGGAAGGTCCCGGTGGGCGAAGGTGCCTCCCGGAGGCGCTTCCCGCTCCCTTCTCCTCCCCGGCTTTGCCACAGAAAGTGCGGAGAATCGGGGGAAATGGGAACGCGGCGCCCACGCGCGCCGTCCCTCTCCTCTCGGCCAAGTTTTCAGATCCCCGCAGCTCCGTGGGGTTTTTCTTTTCCCTGCAAAGCCCTCTCGTTATAAACCCACTCTCTGGGTGTTCTCTCTGCGTGGGATAATTTCAGGACTGATTCGCTGGGGCATGGATGTCATCTTTTTAATGTAACATTATTAATTAGCTCCACAGTGCTCCTCAGAATGTAATTCTCCAGTGCTTTGTCAAACGTTTGTCTTGATCAGAATACAGCATACTTGCCTTTTTTTTTGCCATAATTTACCTTTTTTAAGCTCTAACTAAAATAATCTTATATTTCAGTTATACTTTCAGTTGAGTTCTTATCTCTTGACCCAGTCTGGAAAATAGGAAAGCGGTGCTTGCGGGGACGACTTGTTTACTGACAGTTGGCAAAGTCCCTTTTAGTGAAACTGGTGTTTCATTACTGCTATATTTTAAGTCGTACTCTTCTCTTTGTTTCCTTTGGACAGTGTTAATGTGCCGAGGGAAGGCAATGCGGGATTTTAAAGGTCCGGATTGTCGCTTTGTAAATTTCAAGAAGGGAGAAGCGGTGTACGTATATTACAAACTAATAGGAGAATCAACAGAGCTTTGGGCTGGAAGCGTAAGTACTGTAAAGCATTTCTTCTGCTTGCTCTTCTTGGTGCTTTCAGTTGGCAATCTATTTTTCTTGCTTTTGCTTTGTAAGGGAACACATAGGGTTTTGAACGTGGCTAAGTCGCATAGTGAATGCCATGTTGTCTTGAGACCAGAGGGAAATGGGATGCGGTTTGATCAAACCTAAGTGCTGTGAAAAATGGGCAACACTAATGTGTGCTAAAAACTGTTAGAAAACTGCCTTTGTGTTGGAAACGTCCCATTGCAGTACTGTAAGTGGTGGCCATGGGCCTGCCTGGAAGCTGAGCCTCCTTTCCCACCTAGGGAGGCTTAAGCCTGTGCCTGTGTTTTCCTATGACATGATCTCATCCTGCACTTTGTAATCCTGCTGAAGATTGTTCCATGTACATGTTTTAATTGCTTTTCTCTTCCTAATATTCATCTGCCTTTTTCCTCTAAGCTACATGCAGATTTGGAGGGGGGGGGGAAAGTAGTAAAACTAAAAAGGATTAAAGTAAATTTGATTTTTAAAAGGTCTGTCTTTCATCTGCACCTTAGCAGCTTGTAGAGTAGTGGCCTTGTCTGAGTCAGCGTCTTTGGGCAATCTGAGGGGCTTCTGCTAACAGAAAAGGAACATCCCCATATTTGCAGTTATTTCATAGAAAACTCCTCTTGACTTTCACAAGCACGTTATTTGCCTGACAGAAAGAGAAGTGAGATGCCCCAGGAGAAGAGTGAGGTTTTTGGGCTTTCCTTGAAAATGCTGGCAGTCTGAAAGTGGCTTAAACCTAGTCCCTTTTGCCTCCTTCCCATGCTTACCCTGTAACCCTTTTTGTGTCCAGATTGTTTACTTCAACCTCCTGTCTCACTCTGGTCTTCCCAAGGGATAGATAATTGGGACAGTGGTCTAGGGTGCTTGAAACCACACCTGGGTCTTGACTGTGGGTCTAGTGGTTTAGTGAAAATCAGGATGTATCACTTTCTGTAACCACTTTCAGACTAGGCGTGGACAGCCAAGCTCTCAGTAGGAGCTGAATCCTATTAGAACGATACAGAAGAGAGTAGAAAAACTGCAGCACGTGGTTCAAGAAGAGTTTATAATTGTACCATGCTGGTAATTCCCTTCTGACATGTACTGTACCATAAATAATCTGGTTAATTAGCTAGTACAGGTTTCCAGGGCTGCCAGTTCTTGAGACGCGGAGTAGCAGCGTGGGGCCAATTTTGCATCTTCTAACAAGGTGCAATGCAGGCTGCAAGATCAGACAGCAGATTAAGATAATTGCTGAGTTAATATTCAGTTGAATTATTCACTGATAGGAAGATCATGCAACAGTTAGGTGTGTCTCCAAGTTAAAAGAATGTTTGCTTTGAGTTTAACAAGTAAAAGCTGAAGTTGGCATGTCTGAGAATTAAAAAGCTCCATTTTATTTGTTGTAATTTTTCAGTTGTGTTACACTGTTTTCAATGTTCCTTTTAGGGCTGTGCTGACAGACTGATTCAGTTTATTTCTTTTTTCCCTGGTTTGACTGACTGCTGCTACATTAATTGTCAGACCACAACAGCCAGTGTGGAAGCGCTCCAGTGGGGTCTGAGGTGCTTGTCCTTGCATGTTCAGTCTGCCCCTGTCCCAGCCTCACACATAGCACTGGGGGCTCTCTCCTGCAGCGTGACTTCCCATGCCAGGTTTGGCTGAGCCCCTTGATTTCTCATGCCAGGTTTGGCTGGGCAGCTTGATTTATGCAGCCCAGCCGTGTCTGCTGTGTGCAGACCTGGAGCTAGGGGGAAGCTGCTGCTTGCTAATTAAAAACAGGCTACCCAGTGAGATCTCCCATCAAACGAATTCCAATGGAAGGTATGTTACCTTCTGACATTGCCCTTTTGGGATCTCATTGTGCCACTTCATGTGGGCTTTGTGGGCATCATTTGATCCCATGCATCTACCCTGCTGCCTTTTTCCATTCCCCAAAGTTTCTGGGAGGAAAGGATTGGTTAGGGCATAATAGAAACTTTGAAATCAAGGGATAATGACTATTCTGATCTTCAGGTGTGGGCAGACATTAGGGGAATGTGTGCATGAGAAGCTTCTATATTGCAACATGGGGCTTATTTCAAACAAATTGTAAATACAGACTTTGATCCTGAAATCAATTTGGAGGAGCCATGATAAATACAGTAATATTTCTGACCTGAAGAGAGATAATCTGATAAGAAAAGGCGCCTTTCACTAAGGCTGACAAATCTATGGGAGTTAGGTCTGGCCTTTATTTGCCTTTGCTTTTCTAATTCACTCCACCCTTTCAAAACATTGTTGATTTTTTTTCCTTGTGCCAGCAAATATGTTGTATTTTGATGAAATAGATCCCTTATTTTGTGATCCCAGTCATGTATACTATATTGCTTACAGAGCACATGCTATGCTCACTGGGTATTTAGTATGTGAAAAAATTCTGAAACCCAGTAGTATATTCTATGCATTATATAGCATGCAGTTTTCAGCAGAGCTGTCTAAACCTCATTAGTGAAGCAAAGCCAAATGCTTGGAAAGTATTGCATGACCATAATTTAATAGTCATTTTATGTTATGAATTTCACTAATACATCAGTTCCAGGAAAATGCTTGTTGGTTTTTTTGGGGTTTTTTATTGTTTGGGTTTTTTTGTCCAAAAGGTGGAGCACATCAGGTGCTCTTGTTGTCCAGTGCATTGTTTACTGCTGTAAAACCAGTCTCCTCTTCAGCATCAACCTTGTGTTGCGTACTCCATCAAGTTGTTATGTAGACTCTTCTGTGCAGGGTCCAGAACTCCAAAAGTACTTCAGATAATTCCAAGTAAAAGTCCATGCTTTTTAACATAAGCATTTTGTCAAGTACACTTTAAGATTGTTATTTTATCTGATGGCAAAGGTATGAACTTTATGATTCAAGGCTGAGAAAACTATATCTGGCCTAACATTAGAAGAAATGGACTTGTCTCCAGATTGTGGCTTTTCTTGGGTGTTTGTCTTTGGGTTTGTTTTTTTCTTTTCTTTGTTTTCAAATCTTGTGCATAGGTTAATGAAAATGAAGATAGCAGGGGTAAATTTAAGGAAAGGGAGGAAAACAGGATATGTCTGGAGGACCCAGAGGATCAGGGAAATTCTGAGTTTTCCTAGCAATGCCATCATTCAGCAAGGGCAGACCAAAAGAGCTTATCTTTATCCCATAATGCAGTTTTGGGTACCTGTGATGCCTGTGCTTTAGGGATGTGGGCTTTAAGACAAAACATTGGAACCTCTTCTTTTGCAGCTTTCTGGTAGATGGTGTGAGGGTCTGGTTTCTTGGTCAGTGAATGTGCTGCAGCTGCCTGTCACACGTGGGCACTGGTGGGGACAGATGCTGCACACAAAGCTACATGTTTTGACCATGCACAACATTTTAGCTGGGAAGAGAGTGGATATGGATGGTACACTTTCTTCTCCCTCATTTACTTGGCATTCACAATGCCTTTCCTCTCTTGTGTCTGCAGAGAATGAAGAATGTTTCCTTTATTTGCACAATGAGGCATTTTTTCCCTTACAAGAGAGGAATTGTAGGGAGAGAAGCAGATGAAATTTTGGGCTTGCAGATCCCATATGGCTCATAAACTACAGAAGTGGCAAACTGGGTCACTGCAGAGGACTTGTATGGTCAGCAGCTTGGATTACAATAAATAAGTTTCAAATCATGATGCCTGATTATAATGAGAGTCACAGAGATTAGCAAGGACACTACTTTGAAGCTTCAGCTTTTGTTTGCAAAAGGATTGTTAAAAACTAGAGTAGAAGTTTGGAGAGAAAAACAAACTAATTTAGAATAAAACTTGTATACCACACAAGGACAAGCTTTTGATTTGACTTGTCAAAATTAATTTCCCATTCCTGGTAATTCTTGATAATAAAGTGCACACGTTATCTGTTTTTTGTAAGAGTGTATGTGTTTACAAAAGGTGGGGAGGGAACAGTCTGTTGTTTTTTTTTAATATATGTGTAGCTAACTTCAGAGATCTCAACTATGGAAGGTAAGATTTGAATGAAAAATAGTAAAAAAAGGAAGTCCTATAATGCGTCAGTGCTTACTTTGCTTGCATATCAAAATAAACACCCAAAACATTTTTAGGAGATATTATTTACCTGATACTATTTTCCTCTCCTTTTTTCTATGCCATTGTAAATCCAGAAAACTTCAGCCAAGGTTAACCTATTTCATTGCAGTCAGCGTAACAATACATCTATCTCTGTACCCCTAATTGTTTTGACATAACTGGTTTCTTTTTTAATTTGGTCTTTAGCTGAGTGCTCTTTACAAACAAACTCTTCAAGAATATTGGCAATTGTCATCTTCCTCCTATAACAAATGATTGAGGAAATGACCAACATTATTTTTCCCCCCGGATATTTTGGTCGTCTAGGAACTCTGTACTTTTCTGGGTGTGTTCTGCTAGGTTCTAATTACCTGAATTATCTAATCTGTGTAGTGATAGCATTCTATTAATATTGGCTTCTTGTCAGCTGTTGTCAGAACTCTCAAGCGAGAGCATTACTGTGTAGATCTTACCCGATGATTGATAAGAGAGATTCTTGTCTTCCACTGTTTACCTTGGCTTAACACGTCAAGTTACTTGAAAATAGCCACTGTGACTGATTTTTGCTCGTGTTAGCCACTGAATATCAACAGTGCATTTGCAGCGTGGGGTATATTTTCCACACAGGCTTTAAAATAATTAGTACCTCAGGTACAATTTTGCATTTTCCTACAATCTGCTTTAAGAATTTTTTTTTTCCATAAATTACAAAGTAAGCATATTCTGGGCTGTAATATTGTGTATAAATGTAAGTCTTATTAACTAAAGATCCTCTTCTGCTTGCTACTTCAGAAAATCCTCAAGGCATGTGTGGTGCCTGTGAGGGCACACAATAGCAGTTAAAGTACATGAGCCAGAATGTGTGGGCTTCGTTCCCAGCTCTCCTAATAATGTGTTATAGGTTGGGCTTTAAAACACAAACAGTAAAACCTACCAGCCTCACCAGGCTGTTGTGAAATGTAGTATAAAACCTCAATGAAAACTCTTGCATAAACAAGGTATCACTGGTCTTTTATTCACTGTGTTAAACTTCATTTAGGATACTTGAGAGTCAGTTTGACATATTTGTTACTGGTGTCTGCAGTTAGGATTTTTGACATAGTTGCTTGATTTCTAAAGCTTCTTTACTGCTTTTTGTTTGCTTCTGTTTCTTTTTTTGGCAGGTTGGAAGTGATTTTGGATATTTTCCAAAGGATTTACTTGAAATAAATCATAATTATTCCAATGAGGAGCTAGAATTGCCAACAGATGTAAGTCTTCTTTGTTTTTTTCTTTTCAGTTGGGCTTCTTACTGTTTCTTAACCTCAGCATTCAGTAAAATCCCCAAGGAGGAGAATATCAGTGATTTTTAGTAACTTTTTGTTAGTAAGCAGCTACATATGTGAAAAGGTGCACATATGTGTGTGGGGTGGAATGTTTTAGCAGCTCAGTAGGTGGATGGCTGTGAAAGCATCAGCCCAAAATGTGGGCATTGATCTTTCTTTTCTTGGATGTTATGGTTTTCTTCTAATGGAATCTGTTTGGATTGACCTCTAGAAGTGCCAGTAGCTGGCTTGCACATAGGCAGTTTAGTATGTATTCAAAATGCTTTCTTTTCCCAAACTTTCCAAGTTTAAAGTACTATCAGAAACAAAGAAAACCTGACACACTTAGCCCTCTGATTCTAGAATTGGTCCTTCAGCCCTTTCATACATGAATGGCTTTCATGCTCTACTAGACAGTAAATCCAGAGTTATGTGAGTAAGGACTCTTTGAGGCTGCAGCTTTAGATGTGCTTGCAGCCCAGAAAGCCAGTTGTGTCCAGGGATGCATCCAAAGCACTGTGGCCAGCAGGCCAAGGAAGGTGATTCTACCTCTCTGCTCCACTCTGTTGAGACCACACCTGCATCCAGCTCTGGGGTCCCCAGCACAGGAAGGACATGGACATGTCACAGCAAGTCCAGAGGAGGCCATCAAGATGATTGGAGGGATGGAGCACATCTCCTATGAGGAAAGCCTGGAAAAGAGAATGCTTAGGGGTGAAATAATTGCAGCCTTCCATTACCTGAAAGAAACCTACAAAAAGATGGAGAGAGAGATTATTTACAAGGGCATGGAGTGACAGGACAAGGGGGAATGCCTTCCAACTAAGAGTAGGTTTAGGTTAGATAGTAGGAAAAAATTCTTTGCTGTGAGGGTGGTGAGGCTCTGGAACTGGTTGCGCAGGAGTCATGGATGTCCTATTCCTGGAAGTGTTCAAGTCAAGGTTGGAAGGGACTTTGAGCAACCTGATCTTGTGGAAGTTGTCCCTGCCCATTGCAGGGGAGTTGGAACTAAATGATCTTTAAGGTCCCTACCGATGAAAACCATTTTATGAAATCATGTTCAGTGTCTTGCACTGCTTCTATTTATTTTTCAGAAATCGTGTAACAGGGAGCTTCTACTTGGAATACTTGGTCATTTAAGGAGAGACTAGCTAAAAGAGATCATGACAAGCATGCTTAGCAACATTTGTTTTCTTCTCTTCACTGACATTCAGTAATAGACTTGTTCTTGATTCAGGATATATGGTGATGAGTAAAGTGTAATACTGTCAGCTCTGTTTCTGACTTCCACTTTGTTCACTTGGAGGTCTCTGGTGGCATAAAGCCAAAAATTGTGAGTCTTTGGGCAAAACTCCACTGCTTTCAGAATTTTGCTTAATGACTCAAGGGGTTAGTTCTGCATGATTAAAATAATTTACTTTGCTGCTGCATCTCTCTAACTAGTCAAATGGATTTGGTCTCATTGTTGTAAGAAAGAAAATTATACTTTTTGACTACATATTGTTTTTCATTTCAGGAAACAGACTTTGTTTGCTTTGATGGTGGACGGGATGACTTTGATAATTATAATGTGGATGAGCTTTTGAAGTCATTGCAAGAGACGATAGCAAGTGAAGGGCAAACTGAATTGAGTGATCCGGGAACAAAACCAGCTGAAGGAACAGAGAGAGATAAAGAGATTGAACAGGATGATAGAGTAAAGTCCCTTGGTGCTTTGGAGACAGACAAGCAAAGCACTGAAGAAGACAAAGAAGGCCTCGTCTTGACAGACGAAGTAGACAGTTCTCTTACAGAAGGAACTGAAAATGCTGGGGGAGACTCCAGTGTCAATAGTCACACAGAAAACTCTCAGGGAGATCAAATTGCACATGAGCACTTGAAAGGAATGCTACATGGGAAATTAAAAGGGCTAGAAAGTGAAAATACCAAAAACACTAGTATTCCTCAGGGTGAAACCAGTCAACTTGACCAAGAGAATGAAGAAGTCAATGCCTATATGCTTTTAAACAGAGAGCTCTCTGTGAACTTGAAAACAAAATTTGGCTCAACTGCTGATGCTGTTGTATCAGATGATGAAGTGACTCGCCTTGTTACGTCACTGGAAGATGATTTAAATGAAGATTTGAGCATTAATCCTCATGATGCAGAGGAGGAGCCAGACTTTGAAGATCAGTCTGCAGAAATCCCTTTGCTGTCTTTTATGGTAGAGAATGAAATTACATCCCCAAAGGATTTAGAAGATGATGGAAACAATGACATTGAGTCACAAAACCATGAACCTGATGAAGATGCAAAGGGTGCTAGAAAGCTAAATAACCAAAGAGACAATGAGGAGGAACCCAATTCAGATGCATTACTTCTTCAGGATGCCTTCAGTAGGAGCGAGACATTGGGTGACAGTGGAAGTGTGGACAGGTCTGAATCTAAACAGACAAAAGAGAAACAGGATGATGTGGTGCTAATTAGTAAAAGAGAAGCACCAGCAACAACTCAACCTGAGGATCTCTCCAAAGAACTCCTTGGGGTTAGAAAGGAACCTGTAAGTACAGATGATCTGAGTTCAAAAGAAAAACCAAACAAAACCAAACAGTTTGAAGTGCAGCTCACTGATGGAACAGAGTCACGTACTGGAGCACTGAAGAGTACACCTGTGCCTGATCCTCCTGCTTTGCCTGGTCTAGAAGATGATCTAGAGTCCAAATCATTTATTAAAAACAAGCAAGATGCTTTACAACCATCTGATGATGATATCAACAAATTTCTTGAAAGAGCGCCACTTGCTCAGATAGAGAAAGGTGAGAAAAAGTTTGAGGATGATACCTCAGAGGAGGTCTTGGAGAGTGATTTAAAGCACAAAAGGTCACTGGACAAAACAGAAGGGAAAGGAAGAGCTGAGAGCAAGTCTTCTGCTGATGTTCCAGCCAAACCAGTAGAAGAGGTAAAAAATGCATCTCAAAGTGAATTAGGAGATACTGACCTCTTGAGAGTGAAAGTGGAGCATGGAATGCCTGCAGTGGAGAAAGAACTTCTTGGACATGAAGAAGATTTAAAAAAAATAAGGGAAACTGATAATGAAAATAAAATAACTGCCTCTCCTAACAAAGAACTGGAAATAAAAAGGAGAAGCATGAAAGAAAATCCTGCAGGGGAGGAAGACCCAAGCCATAGCAGAGCTGTTGAGCAACCTAGGCCATGGGAAAATGAGACTGAGTATTCAGAGGCAAATGTGAATGAAGAACCTTCAAGAAATTTTGGAAAGATGCCAGTATTTGAAGAAAGCATTGAGAAAAGTTCCCCTGAAGAAAAATCAAAAAGCACTGCACAGAATACTAATACAGAGAATCTTACTCAGCAAGGAACTGCTCATACTGAGGATGCAGACTCAGATAGAAATCATGACACAGATTTAGCTAAAGAAAGAACATTAAGACCAGAATTGCAATCTGAAGAGCCAGATGCTGAAGATTACCCTGACCTGAAACGTGTAGAAGATGAGCTACTGGAAGATGAGAATGCAGCAAGTGCTAAGCTGTCACAAGCAAGGGCTGCAAATATACAGGGTGATACACTACATACTGAAAATACAGATTCTGAATTGGAAGGACTAAGTGAAGCTGTTTCAGGAACCCCAAATCCTACTTATAAAACAGGAAAGGACACAAACTTGGTTTCTAAGGAGGATAACAAAGCAATCAGCATCCAAAATGCAAGTGAGACTGGGAACAAAGATGCTGACGTACCAGTGAGAAAAGATGCTCAATTGAATGAGATGGAACATGTAATGGAAGATTATGAGGAGTCTTCTGAAACTGAGGAATCACCAGCTCTGGAAGAAGATAATTTCCAATCTCCTGATGAAGAAGACAACAATTACTTTGACCAAAGGAAAGATAATTTCCCAGAGAGCATTTTACAGAAAGACTCAAAAGAGGTGCAAAATTCAGAGCATACAAGAAATGACCAGCAGCAGCCTGCACATTTCCCCACCCCTGCTGACAGCTCAGCAGCCACAAATGGCACTGTAACAGACTTCAATGAGTCTGTGCAACAGCTCACAATAATGAGAGATTTTCTTGATGAGAAGCGTGTGATGCGCCTACAAAAGTACCTTGGGTTCCAACATGTGGTTAGGATAGAAGGCATGTTTCACGACATGAAGGTGGAGATGGAGCTTGCACGCAAGGCAGGCCATAATAATGGAGACATAGAAAAAGCCTTGGACCAGATACTTGAGTTTTCAGAATCTAACATTATGGATGTCGTAGGAAAAGTTCTGGATTCCAGAGTGGCAGAAAATAAAGAGGAGGTGGTGAAAGAGATGGATTTGTACGATGAGGAGAGTGCACTGATGGATGACATTCAAGAATTAATATATTCTTTAAGGAGTAAATATTCATCTGCTAGTGAGAGTGTCCCACTTGCATCTGCTCCAGAACAGGAAGATGACCAGCTGCACATTCAAGGTAGGATGTCAAACCAGTTAATAAATAGATTTAACAGAAGTAAAACTCTACCCCAGGCAATGCTATTTAACCCAGAGATGCCTTAAGAAGAGTGTGAGGGAGTAGAATTAAAAGAGGCCTTGTGAAATCCAGGATTTTGCTTATTTTTCATGCATGTTTTCAACGTTTTGATGAGTTGGCTCAGGGACAATCCTGAAAGAAAATGTTTGTTGAGCTCAGGATGTCTGTTCTTACATACCAAGTTCTGTGTAAAATAAGTGGGATCCATGCATGGATGTGTCTAGACGTAGTCAGTCAGGACATGTCTATACCTCCTTAAGAAACAGGGATTGATATGTAGTAGTTCACATATACTGAATTCTCTGAAGGGTTTAGAACAGCCTTTTTTCCCTGAACTAGTTAGCACCTAATTATGAGAGATCCAGTGATTAATGCAAAGTTCAGGTACTAAATCCCTGCACCTAATATCTCTGGTGTCTCGTCGTTTTTTTTCCCCACATTCATAAAAGGGCATGTAGGTGGAAATACTGAACAAACAGATCTCTTGACTGGGGAAGAACCAGAGATAAGTCTGCTGCAAACTTGCTGGTTTTTCTAGCTACTGTGCAAGATGTTCAGATACTCTCCTAGCAAGGCTCCTTTTACAGCAGTACATGCTAAGTATGTGATTTCTGATAAGGTCATGAGTGATGAAAATACTTCACCTTGCAATGTTTCACCGCAAGGTCAGTGGTTGGTATCTTGCATAAATTTCATATGAACATTTAATTAGATGTTACTGAAAGCTGATTGAGAATACACAAGCAGAAATACTTCAAAAGTGTCAAGAAAGCTTTGTCAAATGCAATATTTCATTGAAGGCAGCGGTGGGTAAGAAATACACATTAGCTCAGTGCTTTCATTCATGTCTTGTCTGTCACAGATGATGCAAAAGAGGCTGAATATGACAGAGTTACCATCAGAAACCCGAATGCCATTGATGAAGGCAATCAGGAATTTTGGCAGCTTGAAGATAAGAGGCCAGAGCGACCTTTTGAGGAGGAAGAGAGGGTTCTTAATGTTCCACCTGAGCATGAAGAGGCCAGTTTCTCAGATAATGGAGAAGCCAAAGAAGTGTATGACAGTGAAAGAGGATCGCTCCTGGAAGACACTTCCTTTGGATCAGTGGATTCAGGACAGAGTGCCCAGGAGGACATTGCTGCAGGTAACCATTGGAAATTGGGTTATTTTCTTGTTTTGCTCTTGAAGAGGTGCATGGTTGAATGCATTTTTATGCAGAAACCAGGTGTTTTCACCGTTGCTGTTAATCCTAATGGCTGTCCTTGATCCGTGGCAGTCCCGTGTCGTTAACTCAGCACAGCGGTTTTTCTATCATTTTGCAATGTAGGAGTAAGAAAAGTGCTCCCGCTGTGAGTGCTGTAGTTACAGCTCTGTGCTTGGGTTTGTGGACTGTGTCTCAGGATGGTAGTGGATAAAGAGCAGAAATCGCTGGAAGCCCAATTTTGTTCTTCCTTGCAGGGACTGACAGCCGAATAGTCATGTGCTGTAGACAGGACTGCCCATAGAATCATGTGCCCTCTCTTCTTGCTCCTTTTAGCCTGTGTCTCTAGGCTGTATCACTTTCCAGGAAAGATGTGTGCAGCTTCCCCCTCAGGCAGTTCAGTAATTTCTCTGTGGGTTGGAGTAGGAGAAATGTTTGACTCTCTTTGGCTGAGGCCTTATCCCTCTGGAGCTGGAGTGCTGATCTGTGCTGACTCGTCATTGTGCCAAGAAGGGGTCCTATTACTGTCATTTTCCCCTGCCCTGTTTTGGCATGACACCGTGTTTGACTCTGTCCTGGGTGCTAAGCTCAGCTTTTCTACATTCACCTCTGACTATGCTTTATAAATCTGTCTCCACAAAACAATTCAGGCATATCTTGCTTAGTTTTTGGATGCTCCTGTGGTGCTGTACCATCCCCTGTAGCTTTTGAGATCTGGTGGAAACTCTAGGTTGACTGCAAAGGCACCTGATGAATTGTAAATGGTGGATAACTTACATGGTTAAGCAATCAGATGTTCAGCTGTATTTAAGACTTTTCCTTCCTTAAAGGTGGTTAAATGCTATTTGCCAGGATTTCCTATGAAGAATGGTAGAAGTGCTGTGCAGTGACTGGGCTGATGCTGCTGAGCTGTTGGTCACAGCAGCTGTTCCCTGGTGAAACAGGCAGGTGGTGGCTGTGGAATCTGCTGGCCTGGACTCATGGCAGCAGCAGCAGCAAGAGGAGGGCCAGGATTCAGGTCAGGGTAGAGGTGGAGATGGTTTAAAGCTTATGCCGTAATAAGAGGGTACCAACAGCTCAAGGAGTGTTTGGACAGTGCTCTAGAGCACATGGTGTGACCCTTGGGGATGTCCTGTGCAAAGCTGGACTCCACGATTCTTGTGGGTCACTTCCAGCTCAGGATTTTCTGTGATTCTGTGAGCAGTGCTGGGAAGGATCACCAGCTGGGAGATGAAAATTGTGAGCTGCTGTGTTGCTGTTCACGCACTGTCAGAGGCAGCAGGCTCAGCAAAGCCCTGCTGCACAGCGGTGTCCGTGCCCGTAACGCAGCCTTTCCGAGGACATTTAGCCCCTTCCCCGGGTGCCCTGGCTCAAGGAGGGGTGCGGTGCGGGGCTCCCCACGCACTGTCCCTCCCCGCGGTGACACTGACCCCCTTCCCCCCCGCGCAGGTGCCGACGGGGCGGACGCGGGCGCCCCCTGGCGGGCGGCGCGGGAGCTGCTGCGGCTGGTGAGTGCGGCGGCGCGCGCCGTGACGCGACGGGCGGGGCGGGGACCGAGGGGCGGGGGGGGGACCGAGGGGCGGGGCGGGGACCGAGGGGCGGGGCGGGGACCGAGGGGCGGGGCGGGGACCGAGGGGCGGGGCGGGGACCGAGGGGCGGGGCGGGGACCGAGGGGCGGGGCGAGCGCCAAGGGGCGGGCACGGAGGGGTGGGGCAGGGGTCGAGGGGCGGGGCGGGCGCTGCGGGGCGGGGTGCGGGGCTGGAGGAGGGCTGGGCTGACGGGCTGGGCTGACGTGTGCCTGGCGCTGCCGGGCCGCCATGGACCCCGCGGGAGGCTGCGGGCCGCCGGCCGAGCTGCCGGCGGGGCGGCGGCTGCTGCAGGTGAGGGGAGCGAGGCGGGGGCGGTGGGCGGGCTGGGAGGAGCGGCGGAGAGACCCCGCCGGCCCGGCCCGTACCGTGACACCTCCCCCCTGAGGGGCTCACCCCGCCGTGCCCCTCTGTGGGGCGGCCTGGCATCCCCCGCCCCGCTGTGTGGGGCAATCCCGAGGGAGCGGAGGCGGCCGCTGGTGCCCAGGAACACTGCTGGGCCTCCCGGGGTAGCGGGAAGAGCCCGCCCCTGGCCGGGCTCCGCAGGAACAGGTGCGCGTCCTCCTTTCGGTCCCTCGCCTCTGTCGGCTGCAGGGAAGGTAGGGAGGGAGAAGGTAAGTAGAAGGAAGGGAGCAGGCAGCGGCTCCCGTGCGGCCCGCACAGTTTGTGTCCCGAGCGCCATGTCATGTCCCTGTCGGCCCTGTAGCCTGTGCCAGGCGCTCACACCTCCCCAGGTGCTCTCTGGCCTCCAGGGAGAGGAGGAGATACACGGCATATGACCCTGTGACCAGGGCGACAGCTGGGAAAAGATCTGAGCCATTTTCCCTGCATTGTTACAGACGTCCAGATGAAAAATACTTTGGGGTTTTTTTCCCCCATTTCCTCCCATCCTTACAGCCTTATTTGAAAGCAAGTCAAATAGCTACCAGTGCTGTGTGACACAAAATGTGCACCCCAGCAGGCTGCCACTGCCAGGTGTCCTCCCGATACTCAGCTTTCCGTTGAAACGCAGACACTGAGCTGCTCTGTGGTTTCCTTGATTTTCGGTTTTCAGTTTGCACAAAAACTGCAAGAAGGCTCTAGATGGTTCTCTGGTTTTTCAAGGGGGATATAAGTGCCTTGCAGACTGTTTATTTTGCCTGACTATTTCATGAAAACATACTCATAGCTGTCAATGCTGTCGGTTTTCAGTTGGTTGCCACCCTGCCTGAGGAAATGCGTCCTGGGCCTGATTTCCATGGACTTCCGTGGGAGCCTGTTATTATGACCGCCTTAGTGGGAATTGTCACGCTTGCTATTTTTTTCTGGAGAACCTGCCTTTCAGTGAGTATTCTTCATGCTTGCACGCCTGCTGATGTTTCACTTACTGAGCAGTCCTTTGTATGGTTAAACTGTTTCAGCACTACTGGGCTCAAAGTAATGTGTAGTTTTTGTGTTTTTACTTTTTCTGCTTAGAGCATTAATGTGAACTAAATACTGGTCTGAATAGCTAAAGTGAGTTGCAATTTTCTTTGAGCTAAGAAGCATTTTCTTTAAGCTGCTAATTGGAGATCTCTTAGCAAGAGGCAATTTCGAAACCAAAATAGAGGCATATGATGTAAATAAAGAAGGCTGAGGAAAGGGTCAGCATATCTTTGAAATGGGAAGCCTTCCATGTGCTTGAGCCTGTTGCTGACTACCTCCAAAACAAACAGTTAATCCCTCCCTGTTTATGTTGTCCAACTGCTTTCAAGCACTGCATTTAGACACTTAAAATCCCAATACTAATTCTCACTGGGGAGCCCCTTCCTCGCTCTCCTCCTCATTCTACATTTGTCCTCTTTCCTACACGGATAATTATGTGCAAAAATATCATCACCAGCTCTTGAGTATAGGAGTATATCTCCTTGGGAGCTGAGATGAGAATCCAGTAGGCCAATTTCTTTTACAGCTGTCAAGTACAGTCATGATATGCTCTAGAAATCTGTGGAATGTTTGCCTGACAAAAATGAATTAAAACTAAATATTATCTGTAACAATATTGGTAGTTTTTTCCTTGCTTAGTTTTGGTATTGAATACACTGGGTCAGTTTCAAATGCAAAGCAGTGTTAATAGAACAGCTTAAAAATGCTTCTGAAATTCTTTTTTTACAGTGTTAATTTTGAAACAAGCACCTGTCATTGCTTTAAAGGGATCAGAACTGGGATGCAAGTGTGTTTTTTGTTTGTTCATGACTGTGGTTTGATGCAAAATTGCTTCATTTTGTTTGCAAATTGGATATGGGCAGTTCCCGCTATCCGTTTAGTGAGTGAGTAAACAGACATTTACTAAGGCTTTGGGACAGGGCTTTAGCCTAGAAGCTTTTATTAGAAAACAGCCTAAGCTCGTTTGTAGTGTTACTCAACACTTGTTGGCAGTGATAGATGTGTTTTCCATATGCTGCTTTAATCTTCATATAAGTGATGACTTTTTTTTATAAGGAAAATGAATAAAATTTTTCACTTACCTCCTTTTATGGCTAATCCTTTTTCCTTTTTTTTATGTTCTCTCTTCTGTAGGTAAAGAGTCGAATTTATCAAGGTAAGTTTCTCAATACTTTTTGGTGTAGTTGGTGCTTAGGCATGTAAAAGTTTTGAAGATTGTTAGTTTGTTTCAGAGGACCAGGTATTCATCTTCACTCCCTCTCAAGAGGAATGCTAAATCCAAGGTTGGGGTGTAAACTTGGCCAGTAGATTAGTTAAATCTGAGGATTTAAATTTTGCTTTTGATAATGCTTTGATCAGGAGAAACAGTGCAGCTCTCACCTGCAAAATAAAGGGCAAGGAAAAGCTCCACCTTGTTCAAGAGAAATGTGAATCATTGGTTTACTGGTGTGATAATCACAGGGTGGTTTGTTTTGGTTTTCTGACCATCAGTGGACCTACTTGGGCTTGCTGTTTATCTTGGAAAGCAGGAGCTGGTTCCTCTTGCCTTTTGGGGTTGAGATGAGCCCAGAACTGACTGCTGTGCAGAAGCAGAGAGACCCTCTAAATGTAGACCTAAATGTGTAGGTATTCCTGTGGCTAGCACATTGCTTTCTTACAAGAGTATTCCCCAGCTCAGATTTAAAAATTTAAAATATACTGAATGAATTAAAGAAAAAAGGAACTTAAAGTAGTGTGATTGCTGAAATTCATAATTGAATACAAAATGAAAATATGGAGGAATTGTCTTCACAGGAACTCTCTGTCTTTTCCTCACAAACCATACTACTTACCAGTCATTCCTCTCTAGTTTCGTTGTGGTTATACTGCAGTTTCCTTCTTTGCAGTTAATGCAGAATTGATGAGCTGAAAGAAGTCCATCTTCGATCTGTAAGATGATTTTTGTAGTGCAAGAAAAGCACTGATATTGGTGGTGTAGAAATTACTTAGCAACCTACCCTAAGGCAATGAGGAACACAGGTGTAATTCCACCCCCATAAATATTCTTCTGTATGATGCTAGACAGAAACTATTGAAGCTGGGAACAAATAGATATTCTTCAAGCTTGATAAAAGTACTGTTATTAAAATCTTTATCCTAAATAATAGAATATTAACAGTGACAAAAATAGATTACATTTAGAGTCACAAAGATAGAATTTATTACTTTCTCCTTAATGGCAGTATTTAAGTTGTGTGACCAAGTTAACAAAAGGATTCCTGCCCACCTTAAACTGCTGAGAGCTGTCTTGTACCTTGGCAGTCGCTTGCTGGCTGTCCTGTCCCCAGAGTGGGAAAGGCTGAGCATGCTCTGTCCCAGGAGCCCTTGTGTGGGAGGGGAAGGAGGAGTAGCAGTTGCCATTGCACTCTGTGGGATGCATTTGGAACAACCAGTGCTTCTTGTGCTGCAGGATTTGCTGTGAGGGAAGTGGTGCTTGGGGCATTCAGATACAGATGGAGGTGGATTAGGACGTGAAAAAGAACTACAATTGGGTGGTTTTTAAATTTAATTTGCAATAAAATAATTTAAGTATGTTAATGATTTTTTATGAATCCTATGGGTTGTTTGGTGACTTGTTTAGGATGAGGAGCAAATGCATGCCTAAAGGCTGTTGCTTGGTCACAGCTCTTTTTGCGGTCTAAGCAGTGCAGTTTCTTGAGATGCTGTCTCATAGCTGACAGCCTCTCTTCTGTTCCCAGTAGGTCTTTCAGAGCTTTCATCCTATTACATTTGCTGACCAAACATTCAGTTTCAATATAGCAGAAAGGTGCTTGTTAGGGGAGGTGTTGCATCTCCCTGAGTGTCTGAAGAATGTTCTGAGACTGCTGTGAGATCCTCTCTGCCAGCTCTTTCCATGAACATACCTCATCTGTGTGTAGCCAGCACCTTCCTCTGCTCTGGGTCCTGTGACCAGCTCCTGTGAAGTGATGCAAGAGCTTTGTGTCCGTGTTCAATGCTTTACTATCTTGAGATGCAGAAAGGGCTGACTCTGCCAAGGAATTGGCACTATCCTGATTTTTGCTTTTAAGTCAGTACCTGAAAACATTCTCTAAAGTGGTAGTAATGATAGCTGATTTTTTCCCCCAGCATATAAAGTACAGTTACTGTAAGCTTTCTTTTTTTCCCTAGTGACTGAAAAGCAACTTGCTGAAAAGATTAAAAACCTTCTGCAAGAAAAAACAGAAATCTTAGAAAAGTTGTCAGAATATGATCAAAAGGTATTGTTCTAAGTTCTTGTCATTTGCTTCCTAATTTTCTGTTATTGCTTTAATGACAGAATCAATGCAACAGCTAATATATTTTTGTTTTCTAGTCTTACTGAATATTATATTGACAATTTCCTCAGTTCTGTGTGGTTGTTTCTGTGCTTAGATAAAGGAAGCAAAGGAATCCATGAAAGAGGCCCAAGAACAAAAAGACATTCTCTCTGATGAAACTGCAGGGCTTAAGGTAAGAGGCAGCTAATTCTGTACTGAAAGCAGAAATACCAAATAAATTGTTTGCTTCAGGTTGATCCTTACCTCCCCTTTTTTTTTTTTAAATTTAAGGACACTGTCAAAGAACTGGAAGAAGCAAAGCATCAACTAGATGACAAAGTGAAAAATCTGCACACAATGCTTGAAACGGAGAGAAAAAAGAATGAGAAGAAACAGAACAAGGTTAGAGCAATAACACCCATGTTTTATATTGTCCTTAAGCTGATGTGCTCTAAAAGCTGGTCACAACTGATGAGTTAGATAGCATTAGAACAAACAAGGTGAACCATCTCAAAAAGAACTGAAATGAAATTTCAGGTTCATCGCAAGCTCAAGGGGGAGAATCTGTTTATTTGGAGTTTATGTCTGTTTGTTGTGAGGGCTTTTTGTTTGGATTGTTTTTGGTGATTTTTTTGGTTGGTTGGTTTGGTTTTGGGTAGTTTGGGGTTTTTATTTGATTGGTTGTTTTGAGGGGATTTTTTGTAAGATCTTAATGGATTTGTGCAGTTATGTGCTTTCACACACAAACAGATGTATTCAAGTCATGGACTAGTCTAATACTTCCTAACTGGAGGCAGGAAGGTTTCAGGTTTGTAAGAGATGGTTTCTCAAAGAATCATCTAGTTCTGTAGTAAATGGCAGGATCTCTAAGCTGCCCCTTGTTCTTGTTGTCCAGAGGTATTTGTTTTCTCCTTTCTAAAGCCTGATTTTTCGGTATCAACAAGGTCTTTGGTCTTGTTTTGATCAAAGGTTGCTGCTAATGACAGCAGCATGTGTTACTTTCATTCTAGATTGTGCAGGAACTTCCTGGCTGCAAACAGGTGGAGTCATAGGTGGCAGTTGATTCTAATGTGCTGAATGTTTCTGTTCCTTACCTTGTTGATAAGGCAGCTGTGTTGCTGCCAGTCTAATGGCTGCTTTAAATGGAAGTTTGTTGGTGTTTTGACTTTTCCTTTATGCCTCCAGTTTACACAGGTAAAACAATTACTCAGGTTGGGGCATGTACCTGGCTAGTACTCTGTCATTGCTCATCTTTTTCTCACATAGATCTCTGAAACCCAGAAGTCCTTGGAGAAGCTTCAGGAGGCTATCAATGTGCATTCTGCAGAGCTTTCAGAGGTAAAGCATTATTTACACCCTCTTAACAGTCCCAAGGTCTTGTACCAGAAGAATTCCTATCCATGTTACAGAAAATGCTGGCTTGCCAGGCTCCAGGCTGTTTGTGCATATGTACCTTTCTCTCTTCCGTTCCAGCAGGTTGCACATAGCTATTGCTCTATTGTAGTCTGACTTAGTCTTTTTGTTCCCTTTTTGTTTCATATGTAGGTGCAGATAGCGCTCAATGAAGCTAAACTAAGTGAAGAAAAGGTGAAATCTGAGCTTCTTCACGTGCAGGAGGAGAATGCCAGGCTGAAAAAGAGCAAGGAGCAGGTAAGTCATGGTCAGCCCAGGCAACCTTGTCTTTTGAAGGAAATGTCAGGATTTTATCCTAGGGTTTTTTGGGTATAACTTCAAGGTGTCTCTGTTTTCTTAACATGGCAGAATTCCCCATTTTCTGTTATCGTGATGAAATTTAAATGCTTTGTGCCAGCCTGCACAGACTTTTTGTGCAGATCAGCCACATGTCTCTGGTATGAAGGCTTTGCCAGTTCCAGTGATTCAGTTTTTATCAGTAATTTCGCAGAAAGTCTGAGCTCTGATGTGGTTGCCACTGATTGCCACTTGGGATCAGGACTCAAGGAAATAATGGTAAAGAATTGCCAAAAAGCAATTCCAAAGTGAAGCTAACTGGGGAGTACCTTTAGCCCTGAACTGTTGTGACAGTGCTTTACAAATAATTATAAATATCTGTTTACTTTCTCCATTTATGAAGTAGATGGGTTTAAAGAATGTGTTTTGTTTACCTCTGAACTGCAGTTAATTCCTTGTATTTTGAAGTGTGTGAGCAGTTTGATTCTGATGTTGGGATATTAGCTGAGAAAATGTCAGAATTGTAAGTCACATAATAATAAACTGCAGGAAGATTCCCAGCATCCAGTTCTGCCAATGGAATAGCAATGAACCTGATAACTATGAAGTTTACCCTTTATCTGTGACCTGTGGTGATCACTTATCACCAGAGCTGGCAGTAATATAGACTTTAATTACATACACCCTGCACTAAAAATAAAGCAAGTAATCATCTTGCCTTGGTACTTCATACAGCTGCTTAAAGAAGCTGAAGGTTGGAGTGAGAGGCATTCTGAGCTCCGTGAGCAGATCCAAATGTATCAGAAATCTCAGAAGGATATAGAAGAAACCCTTGCCTACAAAGAAAATGAAATTGAAGTAGGTTCTTTATAATCAACTTGCCTTAAATATTATGCATCGTAAAATACTTTGTTATACTTTACAAAACACAGAGTGATTCTTCAGTGAACCTTTGATTTCATTACTAGGTTTTAACTAACTGCATTATGCAGCTGAAGCAGCTGGACATGGATTCAGAGGCCAAGAAGGATGACAAGGGGTGTGAGTGGAGCCTGGGAGATGACCTGGCCAATGGAGAGTTGCCAGGTACACTAATCCTACCTGCTGGCTGATAGCCCAGCCACTGAAGCACATGTGGTGGTGTGTTCGTGGCATGTCAGAGAGGGAACAAGGGCAATCCTTGCATGTAGCTGCCTGGGGGTCAAGAGGCTCGCAGCTGTAATCCTCAAGCACAGAATATCCCCCAGCTGAAGGGGGGAACTGTCAAAGAGGCCAGTGATTGCTTTGAGGTTCCCTATTAGATAAGTCCTGAGTGTGATGGCACAGCTGTAAAGATTGCATATAAAGGTTAGCAATTAAGAGCGCTCCCAAAGCTGAGAATCTCAGCTTTGTTGTTATGGTACATTTATTTTTAACATGAATTTTTAATGAGTGTTCTGCTTGGCTCTAGAAAAATAACTAATTTAGGTAATTACATTTTTTAAATCTGAAAGACCAAAATAGATGTTTTCAAAACTATTCAGGCAATTTGCCATTTACGATGTTGCACATCTGTTTGCTGCATCTCTGGTTTTGAAATCCTCTTTTTCTCCTCCATTTTTTTTTCTTTTTACTTTTTTTTTCTACATATGATATATGTGGGCTGGAAATTTCCACTTTTTGATTTTTAGATACTCTGCCCAGTAATAGATGCTGCATTCACATTAATGTTAGTATAGTGTCCAGAAGAAGTGACAAGAAGAAATCTTCTGAATGCCTTTTGGAACAAATCTAGTAGTTCTATTGTACTGGTCATGGATTTTCTGTTGTGCTTTGTTCCTCACCTCCAGTTCTTGGGTTTGGGTTTTTTTTTCTTTAAACTATGTAAGGAGAGGAACAAATCTAGTAGTTCTATTGTACTGGTCATGGATTTTCTGTTGTGCTTTGTTCCTCACCTCCAGTTCTTGGGTTTGGTTTTTTTCTTTCTTTAAACCATGTAAGGAGACCTATCCTAGATTAAAGTTGTAGGGAGTGTTGTTTTTTATAGCTGTAGAGTCTAAGGACTTGAGGTTAAGAAAGAGGAAAAACAAATGTATTTTTCTCTCTTAGATATTGAGAGTGAGAAGATGAAGACTCAGATTAAGCAGATGATGGATGTCTCCAGGGTATGTTGCACAACATGTCTAATAAATGCAGTCACGTTACTGCTACACCTGTGATCATAAACACTCTGCTCCTCTTTCCAGGTAAAAACTATGTTATCCATAGTTGAAGAAGACAGAAATCTTCTGCAATCCAAACTGAATGATGAAGTAGCAGCAAGACATGAGCTGGAAGGTAGGCTTAGCAAAAGAGCTGCTTAGGATGAAGTGCTGTTTGTGGTTTAAAAAGAAACAGAGTGTGTTAAGGGCATAACGTTTCTCATTGGAACTTCAGGTTTCTCACCTCCCTTTGCTTCTCCAACAGAGAAAATAAAAACATTGGAACATGACAGCTCTTCACTCCAATCAGCCAAAACTCAACTGGAAAATGAATGCAAAACTCTACAGCAGAAAGTGGAGATACTTGGTGAACTCTACCAGCAGAAGGAGATGGCACTCCAGAAGTAAGCCTTTCCTTATTCTGCCATGACACAGGATATTGTATCCTAGCCACTATCCAAATGCTCTTTGCTCCGAAGGATCAAATAACTTGAAGTTGTAGGTGGAATGAAGGATGGTGATTGCTGTTTTGGTACAGTTGAAGCTAATAACTTGGAAACTTAGTATTTTAGCCTGGTAAGCTTCTTGCATTTTCAAAGGGCCAAATTAAGGCTGAGCTGGTGATGGCAACTGAGATGAATGAACTGTAAGCAGTTAAGATCTATTGTTTATCTGTGTTCATTCCTCATTTTTTATTCATTTATTTACTTACTGAAATATCTGTAATACCATCTCAGTTGGGGAAAATCTGAGAATAGGATTCAGGGACATTTTCATCTAAATTCTACAGAAAGCTGAAATTATGATGAGGAAGCTATTGAAATTTCTAAGGTTTGAATGTGTAGGTTGGGGAAAGCAGAGGGCTGGAACAAGCAAAGAAACTGAGGCTGTACAGCAGCTCAGCAGTGAAACTGCCTGACCTTGTAGCTTCAGGATCCATGTGTAGTAAGCACATAATGGAGCGGCGAAGGGTAGCCCACCTTTCAAGGAAAATTTCCTCTTGACCTCTAAAGAATTTCTGTCCTTTCCAAAACTTACAGGAGGTTACACTACCTGTTACTACTTTATTATTAGAGTGAAGAACTTCTTGCAATTTTTTTTTCTGGAAAAATGCTTTAACATGTAGCCAAGGAACTGCATTATGTTGAACTGGCTTATTAGCAACAGTTAACTTGCTGCTAGTTTAATGGTTCCAGTTTTGTGGGATAGCTCTTCTAAGTTAGGAACACGTTATGGACCTCTAAATACTCCCAGAAAAATGTCAAAAATCCAAAAAATAGTGAACTGTGAGGTTAAGAGGTTATAAAAGACCGTGGAAATTGGCCATGTAGTGAATTTGTATGTTGAATATGTAGAAAATATCTTCTTTCCACACAGTTAATGACTATTGAATGTGTTTGTCACCTGAGCCCTCAATTCCCCCTATTTCACTACATATTCATTTCATTTCCCTTGGTTAACGTCAGTTCAGTGTGTTTCCTTGTCTGTGTCTTTGTAAATCTGGATGAGCATCTGTAGAATTGCTAAGAAAAATACAGCATCTGAAGAGTTGAACTATCTGCAGTTGATAGATACGGACAGATCTTTCTCTGTGTGCTTAATTTTAGGGTTTTATACAGGAAGGGTTTGTCTGTTGATTTTAAAAGACAGTATTTCTGTTTCTTAAAAATACATCTTTTTTTCTCTGTTTTGTCACACATTATTATAGATTCTGGTATCACTGTTGTTAGCCAGGGAATACCCTGATTTTGACTTGTAGTAGATGTAGAATAGTGGACTATATCGTGCTCATTTTTTTCCCTATGCAGAAAACTAACCCAGGAAGAGTATGAGCGTCAGGAGAAGGAGCAAAAATTATCTGCTGCAGATGAAAAAGCCGTGCTGGCCATCGAGGAAGTGAAAGTTTACAAGTAATTTCAGTTTCTGAAGATTATGCTTCTTCTGTTTCAGCCATTGAGGAAAATTAATTCAAACCTCTCTGCCTTCCTTCTTTTTCCTTTTCAACAGGCAAAGGATCCAAGATATGGAAGAAGAATTGCAGAAAACAGAGAGATCTTACAAAAACCAGGTAAACTGTGCTTTCTGGTTATTGTGTCATCTTTTATTGCATCATTCTGTAGTGCTCTGTAATGAGTTATTGGAAATACTGATATTTGGACAAAAACTAAATTACTTATTTTATTCTCAGATTGCTGCTCATGAGAAAAAGGCACATGACAACTGGGTAAGAATGTTCTTCTTTTTCTTATGCAAACAGTTTGTATTTGACTTCACATTGGTGCCCTTAATACAGTTGGCAACATTTTTCCTACTAGCTCATTGCCCGCTCTGCAGAGAGAGCTCTGGCTGAGGAAAAAAGAGAAGCAGCCAACCTGAGACAAAAGTGAGTACAGAACAGACACTCTTTATTGCTCTTCGAACGTGCTGTGTGCTGCTTTGGAGAGAAGAAACTCAGGCAGTGTCAGGTGCTCATTTAGCCTGCTTGCTCAGAACATGCAGTGCATTATTTTGAGTTACTAATTTTAACCAAAACTGTTTTGATGGTTAAAATAAGATCTCTTGGTGAAAGCTGTAATGTTTTACAATGCAGTTTGCTTTGTTGCATTATGATAAATATAACTCATGTGTATTGTTTGAATAGTAATAAGAAACCTTTATTTTTCAAAATTAGATTGATAGAAGTAAACCAAAAAATCGTCATGCTTCAAAGACCAGTAATTGTAAAGCCAACTCCAGGCAGACCCGATCGCCAGGTCCCACCACGACGAGGTAATAAAGGCTGCTGGTTCTGCCAAAGCTTTGCTCTCAGAGTCAGTACATCATAAAAAAATAAGGCTATCATAAATTACAGAAAAGTAAATCACATGGTTTTAATTCTTTGGCATAGGGCCCTTAAGCAGAGATGGCTCTTCTGGCCCATCACCTGTGAGTGGAGGAAATCCATCCCCCACACAGATGATAGAAGTTCCTGCTCGACCCCTCTCTGCTCCTCGAAGGGAAGGTGCAAGGGGTGAATTTGGTAAGCACTGAAACTTCCCTTCTGTGACAACTCCCTTATGCTACAAACCCAGGAACACTGAGATCAGATCTTGATTCTGGGCATAGTGTTAAGTATTGATACCTACTTTATTGATATACAAGTGAGTGGTTGTTCGTGGGGGGTTTTTAATAGAAATAGCTCAGTACCATGTTGATCAGGGTCTCTGGTGTTCTTCTTTCCCCACAGTGGTGGATGGCCCCCACCCTGCTCCACGGAGGCCACCAGAGTTACCTGGAAGGATGTCTGTTCCAGGTACGTTACACGGTCTGCAAACTGCATCTTACTCAGTTACCCTTTCACTTCAAAAAGGCAATTTTAAGTCCACTTTGCATACCCTGTGCATGGTTAAGACAGGCATTCATGGCTCTCTTTACAGACATTGGGCCTGTTGTAGCATCCCTGATCAGCAATGAGCCAAGAACCTCCTCCCCTTCCACAGCAATGGATGGAGTGGTAAGCTGAGAAAACCCCACCCTTCAGGAAGTGTTTCTAGTACATTGTACTTGATGCATTGTACTCCTGCTGCTTCTTTAACTTTATCATATTCTGTGTTGTCTATATCCTGTTACTATCCTTATTTGCTGTCCAAAAAAAACCCCAAAGCAACCCTCTCCCAAAGAGTCTGAAGCCCCCAGTGTAACTACTGATTCACCTTCAACCACTGAAGCAGCTGCAGTGAGTATTCAGAGACTGGACATGGTGTTACACTGCTTTGATGGAGAAGAGTAACAGGCTTGGTGTTTAGAACTGCTGAATAACAAATGCTCTGCAGAACTAACCAAAGGCTCCTTCCTACCTCTATCCCAAAGGGCTTCTCTAATGATGAACAGTTGCTGTCTGGTTTTTGTGGAATTGAGGAAATGAGATGTTTCTTAAGAACTGCAGGCAAACACTTCGGAGTGACTGCAACAGTAATCCTAAGCAGCTGACTTACCTGTGGTGTTTGAGCACAATTCCATATGGAATTTGAATTTACAGCCCCTTTACCAAAGTGTCCACTGAGGATACTTCAGAAGGGATTGAACTTTTGTTTAGTACAGCTTTAGCTAAAGAAAACTCATCTCAGACAGTTACACTAACCACTCGCTCCTGTGTAGTGCCAGCAGTGTCCTGGGTAAAGGGACGGTGATGGTGCAGTAACTGTCCCTATTTTCTACCAAGTTAATATGTCTTGGTGTATTGTTTTTACTCTGTTTTCTTTTTCCCCTCCTTTTCTTGCCCCTCTTTGCCTCTGGATGAGTGGTTGTGATGTTCAGCAATGTCAGTGCTTCTCTGATGCAGTAAGGCACTGAAGTATAACCTCATCTTACACAGGGTAATGCCAGTGCCAAAGGCCCGTCTCCCTTCCCTGGGACACCCATCATGCCCTCCCCAGTGATGGGACCTCCTCCTCCACCGCCTGTCCGCTATGGACCACCACCGCCTCCTCTGCGAGGACACTTTGGGCCTCGACCTCATCCTGTGCCCCAAGGTACGGCTGCATTGCCCTGTGCTGAAGCTGCACTTCTGGGAATCTGACTGCAGAACAGAGATCTGCTTTTCCTTTAAGCACAGCTTCCAGTGCTCCGTGGGCTCTAGCTGTCTTGCTTAGTAAGCTTGGACCGGGTGGGTTTTTTCAAGCCTCCTTACTGCCAAGGTATTAAGAAGGTATTTTTCCTTGTGAAGTCTAAAATAGAACCAGTAGTCAAAAGTCCCTAGAATATATGTAATTCATGGGCTGTGAAGTCTGCATGTAATGGAGACCAGCCCCAGAGCTGCTCTAGAAAATGAAGGAAGCGAGGAACAAGTCAGGAGTTTCACCATTTAGCTTAAAGCAAGATTTCATTTAACTCCATGATTTCCTTTCCTTCCAGTTTGTGGTGCTCCCTTGCCACCTCCAGCTGCAAGAGATTTCTTACCTGGTCCGCGTTTAGGAATAAGAGATTTGCCTCCTGGCCCACTCCCGCCTCCCCCAGACCCAAGAGGCTACGCACGTGGGCACCCTCCTTTTCGACCCCTAGGCCCTCCTGGCCCCAGGGATTATCCTCCAAGCCCACGGCTACCCCCACAAGCTTCCAGAGACTATACACCACCTCCCAACAGAGACTTGCCTCCGTCGGCACCCAGAGACTAAGGTGTGGGCGCCAGGCTCCAAGGACTACGCACAGCCCGCAGTGTCCAGCCCTGATGGGACAGCAGCTCTACACAGCAGGCTCCAGCGTGCGGCCCGCAGTCGGGATCTTGGGAAACGGCTCTTGGTTTGAAGACATTGGTCTCATTTCAATATATCTCAGCTTTTGCAGGATTAATTTTTATCCAGTTGCTACAGACATCTTATGTGCATTTATGATCACAAACTCATCCATCCACTTGGGCTGCAAGAACCTGTGGTGGACTTGAACCTACTCTAAAAGTGCAATAGAAGGAAATACCTGTGTGGATAGTTTTAATTCAATGTAGCCTTTGTAACCAGTTGGCGAATGAACTAATTTCGTTAAAAATGTAAATCAAATCATTTCCTGTGGAAATAATTTTTAAAGTAAAATGCTATCCTACCTGCCTTCTCCATCACATCATTGAGCTGCAGTTACTGTAGGCCAGGGGTTTACATGAGGACTGTGAGGTTCTGGGGTTTTTTTGAAAAAAAGATGTCTGGTCAGAGATCAGAAGCACAAATGACACAGTATTCAAAGGAAAGTTATAATAAAAAGCAGAATTCCATTTGCTAAACCCCCAAGGCTTTGTTTCAGTGCCATTTTTTGTTCAGAAAGGACACTGGTTCGGTAATGTGACCAGAAAATGCTACAGTTCTGAGTTCAAGAATTGAATCAAGGCTGAGTTGCTCCTGCTGCTGCTGCAGGGTTAATGACCCTGTTTATCCTTATGCTGAACTAGTCTGGCCTGTTAGGGACTTGCTTCAGTGAGGACCATTGAGGCTACAGCTTCCATAGCCGGAAACCTTTATAAAGCTGTGTAGTCACTGTGGAAACACAGGTGAACTCTCCACGAGATAGAAATTCCTTAATTGCTTTCTGGTTCAAGACCAGCTCCCACCCTTAAGAAAGGTGTGAGAGCAGTTTTCATTTTACTCAGTTTTTAAGACCAATTCAGCTTCCTTAACAGTAAAGCTGTACTTTGAGAGCCTCTTTTACTTACATTAAAAAAAAGGAAGTAGCTTTCTGTAAAGCAAAGTGTGTGCATGTAAACCATGTTAACATGTATTCCAGACACAGAGTAACTAAAACCACAGCCTACATTTGTAGCTGTTCAAATGCCAGTGCAACATTTTGGAATACAAGGTCCCTTACCACGATGTAAGGTTTCTCAAAAGTGCACTGCACAGAAGTAATCCTTAGGGAGGAAAAAAGGAAGACAACTAGGAATAATAAAAAACCCTACTGCAGAGGCCATTACAGCTTTACTGCCAGAGTACAAGCAGCCATTAAACTTGCCATCTAGGTGTTACATTGTCACAGTACAAATATAAAGCTTTAGATTCAAGATGGAAGACAAGCTGGAACATGACTAAAGCATAAACCCATACCAAAGCTTGTGGTGGGGGCAGCAGCAGTCCTTTCAGTGAGCAACGTGTTCACAGAAAAAATGCAGGGGATAGAAGCAACTTTAAAAATGGTATTTCACACTCAACAGACATTAATTCACAATCAGTTAAATACAAAGCTCTACTTGTGTATTTAACAAAAATAGTTCAAAGTTGACATTTCATATAACTGGTGTTAATACAGACATACAGAGGCTGGGGAAGGGTCAAGGTAAGCAGCAGAAACAATGGGTTTGTGGTTCAGGGGAAAGTATTTCACTTTGCATGTTGGCCAGCGACACACACACATTAATGAACATCCATGTTTGAAAGTCAGGTTCTCCAAGTTCAGGATCTTTCCTTCTTCATACAAGGCTTTGTGATGTTCAGCATTTCCCCCCTTGCCCACCCCAGTGAGCATTAACAACTGAAGAATGGGATGGAATGGCCCTCTGGATGCACCAGGAGGAGGCACTTTGGACACACATGACTGAGGGCAGTGCTTACACCTGGGCTGCAAGGGGAGGATGGCAGAGCCAGACAGAGCTCCAGAACCCTGCACCTTCCAGGGACAGTGCCACAGATCCTTCAGTCAGAGTGAGTCCTGAGCCAGCCAGGGACCACTGACAAGTAACACAGCTCTCAGCCAAGCCCAGATGCATTTGCAGCCATAGACTAACACTTTGCTCCATCCTTTTGCAGAGTTCAAATGATGATGTTTGTTTTTTTAAGGAATATATGTATCCTCATTTTGTCTGGTATTCAGAACGCTGCATTCAGAGGTATTTCCATAACTTATAGAGATACCTTTTCAGAGCTTGATAGTCACCCTATCAGCTGGAATACCACTGGGGTATTGTAAAAAACCATAAACAGGACAATCCAAGTGTGCCCTTTTCCCCCCTCCAACCAGCAGTGGAATTTGAGAAAGTGTTCCTGACTTTTGTCATAACACCTAAGTAATGCCATCTCTAGATATACCAGAACAGAAGAAAGGCAAGAAGATTAGGACATTCAAAACCAGCTTTTTGTCCTAATCAATAAGCTGAACACCTGCCTGGAGACAGACAAAAATAGCAAGAGGAAAAGTAACATCCCTTCCCTTAATAACAATGATGTAACAGCTTGGGGTTCTGTGACAGAGAAGAGGAATGGATGGTACACCTGCATCCAGGCTGTTTAAAATAATTGACACTATGGTGGGAGCTGGGTCTTTAGTTAGCATAGCAGAGTATTCAGGCACTAGTTAGATATGCAAGAAGTTTATCAAACCTTAAAGTATCATATTAAATATCCACGCAAATATATGAAAGATTTGACTGGGTTCTACTTCTGTCCCTTTATTAGGTCAAAAAATGAATGCAAGTGTGTCAAAATAAGCCAATGTCCTGCAGCTTATTACACACCAAATCAAAAATATAGAAAATAAATGATAATCCTATCTACTTACATAAAAAGGTAATTTTTAGAGTAAGTTTCCAGACTTGCACAAAAGATGCAGAAAACTGCATACAATCAGTTTCCATAAGAACAGCAGTTTTGTGTAAAAGGTGGGTCAGCCTGCTAGCCAGATCTGCTTTATACAAAGCTCTGGAAAATTGACATTTCAACACTGAGGGGCCTGTCCTGCTGTCACTGCAATGGCAAAACACCCACTGCCACCAGGACAAAGCCCTGGAGAAGCCTCTCTATCCCCCACCCACCTTTGCAAACCACTCTCTGACAAGATACAGAAAAAATACCTCTATTAGGGAGTAACAGTGATTTAAAGGATTGTAACATATTCAAAAATCAGTACAAGTGGATCAGGCAAAGGCTGTTAAAAATCATAGTTCAGTGTTCTCACCTGCAGATGTCCTCCTCCTGACCTGCCCATGGCCAAACAGCTGCTGGAGAAGCTGGCCATCCACCTGACCTGCATCCTTCTCTCTCACTTCAAAGCACTTGCAGTACCTCAAGCTCCTTCCCACCCCACCACATCCTTCTCCCAGTCTTCTGCCACCCTGTTCTCTGCAGAGGACTCTGAAATGCAGATGAAACGAACTACAATAGCACAGCAAGTGTAAACAGTTAGTAGCCTGCCACGTTGCTGCAGGTTTGGCAAAGGGGCAGTTGCCATCCTTGGATGGAATTTGAGACAAAAGGATAATAATGGTTAAGATAAAAAGTGATGAACAGCAAACTTAGGAAAAGCAGTCAACATATTTCAGGGCTCTCAGAAAAACCTGTATCTGGAAGTTACTGAAAAAAGTCTTGCACTTGCACGGTGGGCTTGCCCTCAACCCTGAAGTAGAGCTGTGCAGTGTGTGATGGTCCCGTCTGACCTACTGGCATGAATACAGTCGGATCTTCCTGCCCCTCAGAGGCTAAGGCTACTACACACAGCTACCAGGACTTGTGGTTCAGTTCACAGAAGTCTCACAACTAGGGTCATTCCTTGTGCAGTGTTTGATGGAGGTGAAGGTAAAGTGGTTTCTTGGTCAACAGTTGCAATTTCTTCCTTTTAAAGTCAGTGGGTTTTTTGTACCTGTAACCACAAGAAAGTGATTTAAGCCAAGGGCTAATGGTTTCACAGGACAATGAAAGCAAACTGGAAAGCTCGTCCTGTGCATATCTTACTACTCTAATCTTTTAAATACATCTGACAAGGCTTATTGGAAGCAACAATAATGAACAGGTTTACAGGAACAAACCCAAACCAGTATCTCCTCTGGATTATTGCTTTAACAGTACAAAGATTGCAATAAGTAAATGAATGTAATAGTTTTGTAGGGAGATTCTCAACATAATACTCTGGATTGTATGAGACCCAGTACACTTAGTACTTCAGAAGTATTCCAACTAGCATAGACTAAGCACGTTTCCTAGAGGTGCCCAGAATTGCAAGGTTCACCCTCTTCTTGAAAAAAAAGCAACCCTCAAAACTCTCACTCAGACATCCGGCCACACAGCAAGGGTAGGATGCACTCAACCACTGCACCATAACTGGCTGAACTATTTGTCTGCTTATGAGGGCAGGGAGGAAAAACACTGTCACCCAATAATGCTTTGAAATGTTCATAAAATTAATTGCAAATTTGTACCTCATGCATCAAATCAGATTTTCTTTACAGGTGTTCTGTACCAAAAGATTGTGAATTGATTATTTTTTTTAAATATAGTTGATCTGACAGTCAAGCTAAGCTCCAAATAAAAATCTCCCATCAAGACTTTGTTAACTTCATACAAAATTAAGTAATTGGTCTAGTTTATGAGAAGGGTCTCTAGCCATCTTATTTGCCTAAAAGCATTTTATCTTCCCTTCTTTACTAAAAAATGGAATATTCTTTATAGAAGTCAATCTAGTGAGTCCAAGAAACCTTCCTTGATGCAGCAAGCCACACATTGTAACTGAAGTTTAGTTCATGTCCTTGGTCATTGTCATCCATAATTGTGAGTCACTTACAGTTCTATAACAATTGCTCCAGGTTTAATTTCATCCATCTCCATGAAAGCAAAGCACTTGGTGCTAGTAAACTTTTTCTTAGGCTTGTAGTGTTTGAATTCAAAGAAAATAGCTGCACCTAGAATAAAAAATGGTTTAATAGAAAAGTTAGCAATTATGGCTAATAGTTATCTGCCAAGAAAACTTACTGCTGCCCATACATTAGAGGGAATTATCTCCAATGCTTTTGTTACTTACTCAAAAGCTGCACTGTCTTTTTACAATGCTCATCAGTCTCACAACAGCTTGTCCTCTTCACTCAATTGCTCATACCCAGGTAACAGTGACTAAGCAGGTGATAAAGCAGCTCAATACCCATGTAGTAGAGCAGAATGCTGCATTTTTATCTCTTTTCATTTCTCCCTTGTCTGCAAGTCATTGCAAGACCAATTGAAAAGTGACAAGATGCAAAGGTCTATTGTTATCCTTGTCTGGATCTCAAGCCCTGCAGCACCAGCTCAGGCACAGCCCGTTTATTAGATCAGAAGCAGCCCAGTGCCTACACTTGCAAAGCTCCTGGGGCCCGTTTCAGGTCTCTGCTACCACATACCTTTTGTTAGTCTTTCAATATGTTTCTGAATCTCGATGTCCACATTAAAATGGACATATGTGTCCTCCTTTCTCAAAGCCACAGGAGTATCTTGCACAGGAGTCAGATCTATCCCATTTAAATCTGCGGGAAAGAAACAGCATGAGAATGGCAGAAGGTTCTCAGACTTTAGGTTCCTGCTTTAAAAGATTTATGAGTCACTTCTAATCCTGCCACAAAGTTCATGCATACCTGGATTTTTCCTCTACACTCAGAAAAGGGGCAATCATGCCTCTTCACAGTCAGTGCATTTTCTTTTTGATTGCAACATGAAAGCAGCCAAAGTTCTGACAACGTTTCAGATGAAAATTTGGAATTATCCTTCTTTTTTAAAGTGCATTTCTTTCTGCTGTCAGCAAAAGATTCCATTCCCTCTGCACCCCATACTCCAGCAGGTCTTACGCCCAAGTGGGATACGCATCATAGGCTGCCCTTCACACAGGGTCTGCAGGGCACACTGGCACAGCTCACACAACCTGTGTCTGCCCTGCTTTGTGCCTGGACCCAACATGCATGACTGCCCTTGGTTTTTCCACAGACAGAGGCACTGCGGGGCCACAGCTGGTTGGACTCCAGCTGCCAGCACTGGTCACTGGTTGTGCTGCTCAGGCCCAGCCATCTCGGACAACACTGATTCTACTAAGCCTCTGATGTGTTCAGGGGTACCTGTGTCCTCTTACTCTCTCTCCCCTCTCATTACTGATCCCTTTCCTTCTGGCAGAGGAAGTTGATAATGACATGGCCAAGATTACAAGTATGGAGTGCACACGTTGTGCTTGGGGCACAGGCTGAGGTTGGGGCCCTGAAGCACCACCTGATGCACAGGCTGGGATTGCCAGTGCCCTATCAGGAACAAACGTCTCTCCAAACCTGCAAACAGCAGCTTGGTTTAGTACCAAGGAAAACACCACTTCAGTGTCTTTGGACTCCTAATAGTGAGAAAAAGACTTTTCAGAGTTACTTTGTCCTGACCAAAAATCTTGAGATATAAAGTATCAAAAGGCACCATCAGCTAACCAGGTGATAGCCTACCCACACACAGAGTTTTTGATCGTATTTTTACATCATTGCTTGGAAGCCACCATTTATAGGTAAATGAGTTTGGAAACAGAGAGACATATATTAACAGAAAGACTTGTTGGGAGAGCAAGCCTAGCAATACACAGTCTCCCCTAGTTCCAGAAAGCAATTGAGAGCTAACTCTGAAGTAAAGCAGCAGTTTTACCAACATGTAATAAGATAAACACTTCAGTGGCAAGGAACAAGGAATGTTTGCTTTACAAGTTCTGATAGGGATTCAAGTGACACTTGATCCTACCACTCTTCTTTCTCCCAGAGAACATGTCTGGTGGAGGAAGCACTGATCACACATCTAACAAGTATTTTATCCCTACAGTTGGTATCCAATAGCACATCTACAGAGGATACACACAAGGTCATTACCACAAATGATAATAACTAGAGGTTTTTGGCTCAGCTGCAAATTGTTATACAATAAACAAAAAAAACCTCCAAAGATTGTAAAGAGAAGCAGAAGTCAAGCAGGGCAAACTAGGGGTAACAACTTCAACTACAGGGGCTTCCTGCTAAGAAATACAAAACGGGGAACAGACACTCCCAACAGGAGTGTGAACACCAAAAATCTCAGTGTCAGGAAAAGACATCAACCACACTGACACTTGAAACAGAGAGAAATCCTAGTATTACCTATCCTGGAATGACAGAGAAGGAGGTTCTTTCAGAATCATGGAGGCTCTCAGAGGGGAAGGCTGTTAGCCCATCACCCTTTGGCCCAAACATCTCACTGCAAAGGCTAACACATATTATATTTTTTGTTTCACTTGAGAGCTTTGCTTCCCAGCTTTATACTCATTCCTTTAAACATTAAGTCTTGATAAGATTATATTTGTTTTACTACAAAATTGGTTTATTAAGAGGGCAAGAATAGAGTCAGCAAGCTGTGGTTCAGCATCTCCAGAAAGACCAGTGACCACTGTGTATGTTGGGGAGCACAAGCAGTCCAAACAGATCTGTACTTAGAGTCAGCTGAACAAGCTGGAATGGAGAAGCACTGCCTGCCAAGTCACTCACACTCACTTGGGTCCCAGCATGGGGAGGGCACCCTGGAGTGCACAGAGAAGTGTGTATATCCTGCACAGATTCACCTCCCAGTATCTCTCAAATACAGAATTTTTTCACCCTTGATTAAAGCAGAAGTCTTAAATCTACAATAGAAAATGCAAGTAACAACAAACACTTTTCCCAGCAGGCTGAAAATCAATACAGCTTTCAGAAAATGCACTCTTTCCAAACTAGCAATGAGGAGCCAGGAACAGAAATCATTACCCTTTACGCTGACAGTGATGTAAGGATCAATGCACTGCCCAGCATCTTTCAGACCAATTTTCTCTACGTTGATGGTGAGTAACGTCATCCCGGGTTCAGATGGCAATCTGGGTAATAAAGTACCTGGAAAGAGTAAAGCATATTATTAACCTTTTGTGTCATCTTGCAGCAGAGGCCTTGCTTGTCTCATCTTCTCTCATGGAAGATGACCTTCTCCTCAAGGGGTTCAAAGCCCAGAGATTAATATCCAAGTAGTACACAGCACTATGGGAATGTCTGTGTGCAGAGACACACAACATCACTGGACAGATTTCATAGCCCACACAAAAAAATGAGGACTGTCTCAAGTCAATTCACAAAAAATAATGCCGTAAGAACAGAGAGGAGCTTCATTTACAGTGTTATTTCTTGCTGTCATGCAGAAAAACTCATTCATGGAACTCACTTTATATCATTTTTGTAGATTATATTTGGGAGGCTGGATTCAATCTGCAGTTGCAGGAGGTTCAGACATTTAATCAGGAATCTCACTCCATTGAACATGACTTGGCTTCGTGTTGAACTTTTAGATTGGGAGATTAAGGAGGAAAATGGCATGGTTGCAAATCCCACAGCACATAAGGGAAGCAGAAAATTGATTTGTAATTATCTAATTTTTACTGGCCTCTACTTAAAGGGGAAAAGTATTTGCATCCCCCAAGTTGCCTTCTGCCTGAAGGAAGTAGTTCCCAGCTCTGCATCAAGAACAGTTTGTATCACAGCTTGGTGGTCAACATAAATGAATCCTCAAAGTGCTGAAGACGACAGTGCAGCTGACAAGAAATCCAAACTGTTCAAACTCACTGAAAACCATGATATTCTGTCATCAACAATGGAGTAGGTTACCTCATACTGAATTTAGCAAAATCTGACACACTTCAAGATTCTCTCCAGTACTAGATGAATAAGCTTCAAGACAAAAAAATGCTCAGACTCACGAGTAAGTTTGATTTGTTTCATTTTTCTAATGAAAAAAATTTATCCCCAGACTTGAGATTGAAACAAAGTAATAATTTCCTTTGACAAGTCCAATACGGGTTTTTCCTTGATACTTTTTTTCTCTTGAGGAGCTAGAGAACCAAGGACTTTTTGTCCTATGAGAGAGACCAGCTTTGCAAGAGGGGACCATGTGTTCTGCTCTTAGAACTAATGCCACAGCTTTAGCAAGATTTCATGAGCATTCCTGCACCCAGTCCCTCTCTCAGGATCATCAGCAAGACTGAAATTCAGCCCTGTGATGCTGCATGTCTCTGTACTTCCTGTCTTGCTGCTAGCAGACTCCTGGACTCCAAAGTACCATGTCTGCAGACACTTCACCACATACCACAGCAGAACTCAACCCACTGTTCTGAAACAAAGGCTTCTGACTATAGTGTGAGAAATGTTAAAAGGAAACTTTACTATAGAGTGCCCTCATTTCTGCAAAGCAGCAAGCACATGCTCTTGTTAGTCCTGCTGTCTCTGTTGGACAAATGTTCAGAGTCCTTATTTCAATCTAAATGAAGGTAAGAAGCAAGCCCACTTTCTCTTGGGCACAAAACTTTGCTCTGCCATTTCTCAGTTGTCTCCTAAAAGCAGCATTGCTCCCCAAGAGTCAAGAACAACTGCAGCCTTCAGTTTTTCCTGTCCATAATGCAAAGGGTGATGTGACACTTGATAGAAAAATCACCAGAAAGATGCATCAGACTGGCATTTATTATAAAAATAGTTGCTTAAGAAAAATTACACTGTTCTTGAAAAACGCTTTCCAGAATGTGTGAAATTGCAAAGTCTCAATGAACAGAAGAGTCGAGGTCACTTCCAGGAGATAAGAGAACAGTAGGACAGACAGTCTCCCAGGAACACAGTTTCCTTTCTGTCTCAGCAGGAGGAACAGCCAAGCCAGCAGTGGACTACATCAGGTCACCTGCCTAAGGTGAGTCACAGCCCCCCAGGCAGGCCTGGTGCTGAATCCTCTGTAGCCACCTCACACAGGAGCCATCAGCTGGCAGTGGGCTCTCTGTGGTACACCTGCACTGGGGCTGGGCACCCTCACACTGCTCTCTGCCCCCCTGCAGCAGGCTCACACTGGGGCCTTGCAGGAGAAAACTGACAGCAATTCTGGACACAACCACAGGGCATCTTTGCCAGAGTGGGAAGGGAGCATCTGCACCTGAAGTAAACATCCTCCTGCAAGTGTGTTTCAGAGTCTCAACAGCGATACAGGACAACAGCTCTGCCACTGAGACACAGGTGTTCAGGCTCTCCCTTCCCAAACCACAATTCAGGGATAGGGCATAAAGTGACAAGTCTCCTGTTGGGTTCACAAATGAAAATGGTTCACAGAAGAACCCACAGGAATCACAGCACTGTAATAAGGTTGTATATAACCAGGAGAAAGGCAGAAACCTCTGCTGTTAGAGGCAGCAAGGCATTGGCCAGTTCAGCTCCATAATGCACAGAAGTCTAACTAAATAAGTACTTTGTGTGTAAGACTTCCCATAAAATGTGTATTCCAGTAAATAAAATCCAGCTACACCTATCCTTGGCTACACAACTTGGAATGCCTTCATTAGCACTGTAGGACTTCTAGAGGGCCATATAAGGTGTGTCAACAGATATGGGCTTCCCTTTTCCTGGTAGTGAAGGCAAAGATATATCAATACAGAGGTCCCAGTACTGCGATTGTTACCAGCAATTGTACTTTGAGCCTTGGAACTAAGAGCTGAATGAAGAACACCACAGCTACATGAACATGACCAAAGAGAGAACTGTACATACTAAAATGTTATCATACCTTCATTGGCTCCTGGTTAGATGGATGGGGCAATGTGATAACGATGAAGCCATGCATGTAGAAGACAAGACCATGATCAGTTAGACAATACAGTCACACACTGAGCATTAAGGGCATATCGAAGCAAAGAGTGCAACACAGTTCTGTCAATTCAATATGGAAAGTTCACTTCATTTATAAGGCTCACCCCAGAAGGCTGCAAACTGCTTTTGTTTAAGCCTCATCACCCAGAGGAAGAGCAACAGACCAACTTCCAATCAGGTAAGAAACATGCCAGTAATTGGCATTCAGTGGGGAAACCAAACCGTGTTCAAGTACTACAAAAACCACTTCAGGGGTTTAGGTTATTGTAGCTATGTATGCAAAAAAAAGTAATTCAGAAAAGTCAGACATGCAGTCTGTTAAGTAGATGACAATGTAAAAGAGCAGTAAGTTCAGGAGTTGCTCTCACCTGCTCTTAAAAGAATGATCTTACTGAGGAGTAATTCTGTAAGAAAGTATATGCCCCAAACCTCTCTTCTTTCAGACTTGGCTACCCTTCTTCTTTGAAAATGATTTAACTGTAAACTCAGTCTATCACCAACTTACATTCTTTCTTAAGCCCATACACAGCTTCTATGTTCACTACATTCAGACAGCTCTGATGGGTTGCAGAGGTACCTGTTGCCACCATGGCAATGGTCACAACCTTATTGATTCACCAGCACACCAAGAGCTACTCAAGGTCTCTGCTGTACTTTGGACAGACAGAATGCCTCTCCATAAATGGAGACTGTGCACAGCTACATCAGTTCAGTCCACCAGGACCATTTGAGTGCCCTGCCCTGGTTGACATCTAAGGACACAGACATTTACTCCAGGCGCAAGTAATGCAACACCCCAGCTCTTTTGACCATAATTCCAGTACTAGTTCCCTTCCTTGTTATCTCGTTTCTAAAATACAAAGTTTGCCAACCAGCTCTGAAACTAAAAACTTGTTTCTTCTGCAAAGAAATTACACCAGGAACCTAAAGAACCTCTGTCGGAACATCTAAATTGTCAAAACCTGAAGCTACAGGAAAGCCTTCTCTAGAATCTGTAGGTATATCCAGTTTTGTAAGTGCTTTCATGTGGACAAGGATTTAAGCTTTCAAAACCAACACCCTCTCTTTATCCTCTTAGAGCCTGGCTTCACTCTAAGCCACTGTTTCACCACACAAGGCACACAAAAATAACCAGCAACAACTTACCACATCCCTAGCAGGTTGTGATGCTCCTTGATGGAGAAACATTGCCACAATTTGCATTTGAATGCATTTGAAACACTTCATGCAGTATAGTGTGCATGGCATGAAAATACGAGTTTGAATAAGGAATAAGGGCTAATTACTTGAGATCGATTGTGCCACCCTCACAGGTTATTCATATAACTGTTTCACAATAAGATACTGTTTGCTGAGAAAAAAATTCACTGGCCCTTTGTGTTCTCCAGTAGAGCATCAGAGTTTACATTAGCCTGTTGCTCCTCACAGAAACATTTCAAATCCCAGGTGGATTTATGTTTCTCAGAGAGAACTTAGAGATGCTACACAGGCTGACATGGCGTGGCAAAGCTAGTGCCCCTACCTGGAACTCTAACAGGAAAAGAGTCTGGAGACCCTGCTCCAGCTCCTCCTTCCTCGTCATCCTCCTCAAACTCCAAGTGTTCCTCTTCTCCAGGTGCTAAAATCTTCCTGTAAAACACAAGAAAGAAGAATGAGGCCAGCAATCTCTCATCATCTGGTTTCAACTCACAAGCCAGGATCAGAGTATAGAGCAGGGACAACAGGCTTTTATGTCACTTCATACTTCTTAACTTCTGCCTGTACCTAGAGACTCTGACAGAGATTGCAAGAGCTCAGATCAATAGAAAGCACAGTGTAAAAACAAGAGACAATACTGGGAATTTCAGAGAGATGTAGGGCTGTACAAAGTCCTGATTTTACCAAAAGCATGGCCTTGATTTTAAGTGGTACCTAGACAAACAGAATACAAAAGTTCTTTTATTAACCAGTTTACACAAATCAGTACAGCAAGTAGGTGGCTTTGGAAACTCTAGCCAGCTCCCAGGCTATGCTCCTTTTCAGAAATGTATCTGTACATGAAGTGACCCAGTTCTCACTTACCTGAGTGGGACAGGCTGAACATCAAAGGGGAACTCCTTATTGTAAGTGAGGATATTCTTTAGGACTGCAGAGAGGGGGAAAAAATAAGAATCCATACTCATAATCCAGCATTTATTCTACTACTTTGCATGGCTATGTCCATTCTCACAGCACCTTCACACACAAATAACAGCAATATTTAAAAATAATCAGATCACATAAAAAGCACCCCACTGCTCTCGTATTTTAAACACCAGCACAGCAGTGATCAAAGCTATGTCACTTTAACATTCAGACAGGTGAACTGCAACTCCAGCATGAAACCACCCCCACACCCTCACAGACAAGGAAGATAAATGTGGCAATAACCAAAAGCATCATGAGAAAAAGCTACAAGCTCAGGGGTGACGGTAGCAATCGCTGGTGTTTATTGAAAGGAGATGGGTGGTATTACTGGGCAACAGCTCCAACCAGCTCTATGTTATTGGCATCAGCTCCAAACAGACTGAAGTCTCCAGAATTGACACACTCCAGCACACATATAGGCTGCACATTGAGGCAGCCACCACCGGAGATCAAGTGTGCTGGTTGGTAACACAAAGCTTTGGTGAGATTTTCTACTTCTTCATTTCGTGTGTTTTGGGAGTTTTGTTTGGTGGTCGTGTTGCCTTTGTTTGTTTGGTTTTTTCTTTTTATCTCGGATGTCTGGGATTATTGGCAAAATTCAGAAGAGATTCAGTGCAATATTTGAGCACCAAGCCCCATAAACACCAACTATAGCTCCAGCACTCTGTGGACAACAGTTTTAATATTTTTAATGGAAACTTGACTCATAATCGTGACTTTAGCTGTTATTTCCAAACGCATTTACCAGTAAAAGCAAAACTTCCAAAAGCACATGAATGAAATAAGCATTTCATGATGACTAAAGGGCGTAAAAATTTACAAGAGAACACCTGCTGGGAGAGGCACTCTCCTACCAGACAATGAGTATCCCAGACTGGGTAGGGGGAGAGAAAAAAAATGGGATTCCTCTCAGAGAGCCTTACTTTGCAATAAGCCCTCTCAGAGCACAGGAAATCTCCCCTTAGAACAACTGAATGAGAACAAAACTCTTTTCAAACAACGTTAAAATTACACAAATACCAAGAGGTACTGAAATACCAGTTATGTTTAAGGAACCATTGCCAGGCACCTCTGCTTGTGCTACAACTCAGCCAGTGCAGAAGAGCTTCCCTGTCTCTCTTCACATTCACATTACCCAGCACGGGCTCCAGCATTGGCTCACCAGACACCATCTGAATGCTTTGAGAGTAAACTATCCCTCAGGGAAACTATAAAGAACTTTAGAAGTCTTTCTAGTCTTTACTCACACTGATTTTTTTTCTGATTTCTGCACCCCTCATGAGAGGTTAAGCACTGCCTGATTCCAGCCAGACACAATACATAAATACGTAGGAAGGTTTAAGCTGCCTTCAGTCAGTGCTAACAGACAAAACTGATGCCATGTCTCTCTCGCCAAAGACTTCTGCCCTAAAGGATTGGTAATGCAAATCTCAGCACGAATCTTAAGAATCACAGCCACTTCCCAATTGAAAAAAAAGCTGATCAAAACCAGACAGTCACCTTCCCACACAGCTGAGGTTCAGGAAAGGAAGGGGATTTTTATCACTCTCAGAATTCCCCAGCTCTCAGAGAGCTACATCACACCAGAGATAGAAAGTGAAACTGCCCCAGGCAGAAAAATCCCAGTAAAGTGAGATGTCTTAAAGACCACAGGCACATTATAGAGAAGAGACAGAAGTCACAGTAGCTCTCCTCCCATCTTCCAAAGGTTCCTAAGTACTAGATTCCTCTCTTCCTAGTTCCTCTCACTGCGTGAACGAACGGCCCCTGAGAAAACCCTTCTAGCAATTCATTTCAGACATCACTAGAGGGCACAAAATGCTCCACTGACACAAGCACAGGCAGGAAGCACACAGTTTTATAGCGCCTGAACTCCTGATGCTGCCCGAGGCCGGGCTGAGCACACAACACTGCCTCCTGCCTCAGAGCCGCAGCCACGCACAGAGACACTGGGTGGGCGCCAGACCTGCCCACGGGAGCTGCTCTCACACACGCAGACGGTGTTGGGAACAAAGGTGATGCTCAGTGTTCAGCTCAGACACAGAATCTCTTGCCTTTTCGTGCAGAAAGCTGTGGGTCAAGTTTTTAAAAAGCTTTCAACTCTTGTCACCAATAGCAAATAATTTTGCAAGGTTGTAACACAGCATTTACTGAAATGCTCCTTTAAACATCATCAGGAATAGCAGCAGACCTACCACACTCAGCCTGGTAAAATATTTATTCAGTTACTAAAAAAAAAAAGCGCTAGTCAGTACTTTGAAAAAAGGAAAAAATCCTCTTTGTATCTACCACAAGTGTGAGTTTCAGTTGATTCAAATAAAAATAACCAGATCACAGGAAAAAAAATTAAGTTACAACAAACAGGAATCTCCCTTGTAATACTGTGTAAGACAACAAAGCTTTAAAAGGTTGGTTTGGGCTTCTTTTGGTCTCTGTTTCATTTTCAAAACCACGAATCACCTCTGGGACACAGAGCCCTTCCTCTCTGTACAGGCTGCTGCTGCTTGAGAACGTGATTCACAGAAAGTTCTCCACGTGTGACGCAGACTAAAGGGCACATCCCAGCATCAAGGCCTCCATCCATCTGTGTTGCTTTTCCAGCAGAAATCTTTTTAAAAATACTGTTTTGCAGCCTCTTGTGCAGAAGCTGCCTCTTTTTTTTTTTGTGGTGTTGGACAATACCACATTGATTTTATAAGCAGTTGGCCCTTTCTTGAAAGATTTCAGAAGAAATTGTCAACATGAGCCATAAGACCAGGACACATTAACTTGGTAAAGACCACTGTCCGTTTAGACTTTCTGTGACCTTTTTGATACCTGTACTGTTTTTACTTTTTTAATAAACAACATAAAATAATTCAGATACCAGGCTCCCCAGCACAGCCCAGTATCTACTTGTCTTATAACACACAGGCACTGAGTTTGACACTAGTTGCTTGGTGGCTGGAATTAACACTCAGGAACACAGGCACAAGGGATGCCCCAGCCCACCCATTGGTACTGTGTATTCTAACATTGGTATAAGCTCCCACAAAGAAAAGGGCCTGTGAGATCCAGTGTGCTAAGGACGACTTCACACAGCGCAGTCTCAAAAGAACTGTTTGTATGTATGGACCCTCCTGCACCATTACTGTAGCACAAACGATTCAGTGACCAATCCTATAAACAAACAAAAGTGGCCAACTGCTTCACTTCCTAAGCTGCATGAAATGTAAGCTTAAGTAGGAAAAGTTAGAACTTGACAACACAAGAAAAAAAAAAGAGTAAATCTAAGGGCCCTGGTTGTTATAACACCAAACCCAAATCTCTCAGCCATTGTGACAGTTTCATAAAAAGTAATTAAAACAAGCCAAATTGTGTGAATAGCTGTTTTGTGTGAATAGCTGTTTTTGTTCCACCCTAATGGAATGGCTTGACCTCACAAAGGAATCACTTATTTGCATTTCCAGCCCAGATTTTTTTAGCTTTTTCTGGTGGAACACAAAATAAAATAGACAACACACAAATTAAAACACTTCATGGTGTATTTTATGAAATGGCTGGTGGTAGCCTGATTAAGATTTACTCTATTCAGGATACACTTGAAAACCACAAAACAAAGGCACAATTCAGAGAGAAAGAAGCCAGAAAATCCAAGTCAGACAGCAGCATTAAGAACATCAATGTTCAATTGGTGTCATAGAGGCACCAATTCTCCTCTAAGGAAAATAACTCTGTGTATTTGAAAACTGATGGCAATATACTCTTCCTCAGTTTTAATATAGTTGCTTGTTGCATGAGGTGTGTACTGAATGCACTTCACACTGTTACATTTTTTTTGACAGCTACAAATGCATTTTCTGATGGAGGACAAGATAAGCAGTAGGACTGTTGCATTGTAATTGAAATTTTGGACAGGATTCCCCTCCCTCTCCCATAATTCAGTCACTCAAAGGGCATTTGTACAATGGAGTCTAAAACCCACAGTCATTAAATGATTACAACATTTTAAATACTTTGTAAACAGAGAGCAGCAGTATCTATACAAAACAATCCCAAATCAGAGGATTCAGAGACCAAACATGCAAGATGTAGTCTGAGAAAGACTGAATGTTCCAACAGAGTTAAACCCTTTCCTGAGTTATGATCTTCACAGACCTGGTGGTCTTGTAACATACTTTTACTTACCATTCTCAGGGAACAGTTTAAAAGCATTTGGAACTCTGTGTTTTGGTGGAGATATCAGGGAGTTCAATGCCCCACTTTCTAGACAAGCTTCCCTGTAGGATCCTGTGCAGAAAAGCTCAGCCTGTTCATGAAGGGGAAACACTTCCCCACCCATCATGTTTATCCCCAACAAAACCCTTAAGGATACAACTGTGTCACAAGCAAAATGTAACCAAGTTCTGTCAGCGTGAAAGAAGCTCTTCCACAGCTGCTGATCCCCGAGAACTGCAGAACTACAGGACAATATTGGTTAGGTGGGGAAGCTCTAATCATAAGGATGCTTTGAGAACAAAGCAGCCAGTGTTACAGGAAGGAAAATAAAGCTGATAAATAGATACTTCCTACATGAAAAAGTTATTTCTGGATTGACATACCAAGACCCGACCCAGGATCAGTTGGGAAAAAACAACATCACACAAAACCCTTCAAAGACTGACTCACATCCTCACTTTGACTCTTAACTTCATTAGTCTGGTAGCATTACAGTGGGAGGTGACAGGTGATTGGCTACCATGAGCACAAGTTAAATATTTTCAGAAGAAAAAATAAATTTCATGCTTCAAGGAAGAAGACCATAAAGTCCTGAAATTCAGTTCAAGTAGGAAAACTGCAGGTAAACTATATAATGTACTATTAGATAGATTAAAATATTATTTTGTGCAAAAAATAGCAGCACTCAAATTAGTTATTTGAAAATAAAAATTATATATTGTCTGAAACATTCAGATTACTATACTTTAAAGTTACCTACATTACATTCCTTAATACACATCAGTTTTTGTCTACACAGTAGCAGACATTTGGAAGAACCACCTAAAACCAGCATCACTGTCAAACCACACTGTGGTCAGTCAGTACTTGTGGTGCTGTCATGTTTTCCACTGTCATGATAAATGTTACTCACTTAAAATACAAAGGTATTACTTACTTGGTTCCAACTTCTTCAGATCCTCAAGCTTAAACTCATCCTGTGATTGGGTGGACTAGGACATCACAAAGACAGAGTTAGATCTTAGGATGCAACTTCCTTTCAGGCAGAGCCACCAGATCATAGAAGAAGCATACAAGGGGCTTCCTTTGTTCAAGTGCACCAGATTACTTCAAAGCTACATCCCAAAGAACCCAAACAAAATCTCCCCAAACAAAGGGTAGGTTCCACAGGTGAAGCAGAAAGGACATTACTTTTCATTTATTGCACCTAGTTGCAAATTCTTGCTTACTACACACAGGAACATTCACAGTTCAACACTGAAACATGGGTAGAAATTACAGTATACAAAATGAGCCTGACAAAATGCAGCTAAGAGTTCACTGCAAATGGAAAAGGAATTACAACCTCTCCTTTCTCCAACTCTGATGATGCAGTTTCCTCGTCTGTCTGTAGCATATACATGTCTGGTTCTCAGTAAGCCGACCTGACTCACTAACTCAACAGAAAAGTTTTTTATTTTTTATTCTGAGATAGCTCACCAGCAGTTTGGTAAGTCAAACTAGTTTATTCTGAGACAAAAAGTGGCAGAGCTGGCATAAAAATAAGTGGTGCAAAGAGGACCGACACTGGACATCCTCTTTAGGTGGTCTGATGATCTTTTAGATCAGGGCTTAGCTACTATGTCCCTGCACCCTTGTCATCTCTTAAGATTGCCCATTGTTTCCAGCATTTAAGGGCTAATGAATTTTTTTCTTCATTTTGTCCAAGAGTGATTAGGGACCTTGTGCAAGACTATGTAAGGACAGTAAAGCAGCTATACCCTTCCTGTTAGGAGCATGGGAGATGATGACCACACAGACTAACTGCTTTAACCTCTGCTAAGAAACCATAACCAAACTGCAGTAAATAAACCCCTCCCCAAAGCGAAGTGGATGAGGAGTTCTAGTAGCCTCAGGCAAGGTTAGAAGACTTTGAGGTAATGTTGAGGAATCAACAGCAAGGAAGGCTGTTCTTGCATGGCATCACCTCCTCAGCTTGGCAGGTTATGACACAGCCACATCTTCTGTTGTTGCTCTGAGACGTGTCCCACAATGGAACATGCCTGGAGTCACAGTAACTCAGAGCAAGTGCAACTCCTCAGACACCTTAGCCTAAAACAGGTGGAGCTAACCAAGGAACTATTCAGATGCTGCACAGTCTAGAGACTGGCCAGCCTCACCTCATTAGTCCAACTCCATCAGGCTGTGTCCCAGCCTCCAGGCAATTAAAGGCAGCACAGTGAGCCTGCTGCACCTTGAGCAGCAATATGAAGTGCTCTGGAGTGCTGCTGTGAGGAACTTGATGCAAAATTTGTGTTCACCACTCTCTGTTGGCAAAGAGGTAATCCAGTAACCCAAACTCTGCTTCCATCGATTCATCCCTTCCCCATCCACAGTCTTTTGGAAATTTCTCTCACTTGCCTTTCATTTTGGGGATAATATTGTGCAGAGAGAAAAAGATACTCACTCCCATGACATGTATTTTCAGTACAGAAAAAAAGCTCAAAGAGTAGTTTATAAATCATTGTTTTCACACATTTTCCTACAGCACTGCCAGTTTTCATGACTGCTAAAAAGTAATTTTTATTCTACACACACATTCTTCCTCATGGTCTATTATGATTTGTGAAGCAGCTGAATTATGGCAAGGGTCACTAGGGATCTTTCTACCCTTGCACACAAGTTAAGAAGACAAATTAAACAGTTCTGAAGGAAGAAAATGAGATAAAGAACCAAAGACAAAGTGTGCAGTTAACTTCCTGTACAAACCCTAACAGATACTCATATCTGCACTTTAAGTCTTTTTAAAGGCAGCCACCTGGGGCATCACGTTGACAATCTGGAAATTCTAAGTGTTCAAGGGTTTGTTCACTGTATTCATAAGTTGCAGCTATTTCTGAAGACACTAAACAAGCTTTTAAAGGTTGCCTATTGCTAAAGGATGAAGTCACATAGGAAAAAGAGCAATACCTGTAAAGCTGCACTTCTCAGTTCCAAGCATGTTGCAATTTTAGCTATGGTTTTCTGAAAAGGAAAAAAAATAGTTTAGTCCTGGAACTGTATTCTTCCAGATTCACATTTTTAAAGAATATAAATACAATTGCTTTTTCTTGCAAAGATTTCAGATCTATTATTCAGTATCAGATTATTCAGCATCAAAAGCTTTTTTTATACACAAGGAGAATTTTCTGAAAGCACAATAGACAAACAGACATCAGCCACTTAACTCCCCTCCCACAGCCCAACAACACAGATGGGGGACATTCCCTCAGCAGACACAGTAATAATGCCTATCACATCATAAACTGTTTATAAACTCAACTGCTCTCAGGTGATAGGGGACTGAAACAAATAAATCCAAAGCAACCAGTGTATTAACTCCTGAGACCCTGAGTGGCTTGTTCTGATTTGGTCTTTTAGGAGCCATTCCTAGCGGGCTCACAAGTCCACTCTCTTCAGCTGTTAAAGCAGCCCAGGATCTCAGCACTGAAAAAACAGTCCATTTTTGCAAGTTTTGGTGGGAGAGGAAGTATAAAGGTGGATTATTTTTCTAACTTTCTATTTTTGTGATTTTAAGAGATATAAACTCCAAGTGAATCATGGAATATATTCTTCAATTCAAACATGTCAGCAATCTAAAATATCCCTGAGCATAACTGTGAAGTAATTTCTCATTTTCATTTAAAAATAGAGAAGAGAGAGAAGGGCTTCAAAACAGTCCACTGCAAGCAGTCTTATTTTGAAGACTTTTATGTCTCACAAAACAATCACATTTGTTTCTGTTACTACCAGGTTAAAGGAGGAGTTAAGACTTCCATAACTCTTATCAAGTGGACACAACTGCCTGGTGTATTTTCGCTTGCCTCACCACCACAAGTTTGTGCATTCGCTAAAAGCTTTTAGTGAATTAAAACTCAGACTACCTGCAGAGATAAGGGCCAGATATAAATTCAAAATGCTCTGTGGAACATTTACAGAGCAAGAAAACCATCAAGGATGAAGTTACAAAGAAAAGCAGTTTATTTTCAAAGTAAGTTTTCCCCTCAGAAGGAAGATTCAAGTTGAAATATACACCTGTAACTCATTCTCTCCTTTTACATCAGTAAGCTGCATAAAAAGAGATCCCCCACGAGTTCAATAAAAGGGGAGGAAAAGATTTTCTAGAGCGGAACTCTGGCATAAAAAATCTTTAAGAGTATGGGCACCTGGCAAGTCATGCAGTGTCAGTAAAAAGCCAAAAAGGAGGGGTTTATTTTTAGGACTCCAAGAGGTTAGCAGCAGAAGATAAAAACTAGGCATGCTTTCATGGGTACCTTCCTCTGTCATCTGCCCTGAGAAATGTCACAACTGCAAAGAGATGTCACAACTCCTCCTCAGTCAGCTCCTGGACCACCACTAGTTTCAACAGGCTAGGCTAAAAGTTAAGGACTCCAGTTTCAATTCACCTTAGGGCACACTGAAAGCTGAAAGAGTTCAGGAGCTGAATCATAAGCAGATCAGACATCAATACCTCAAGGGCAGAGCCGACAGCTGGAGTGTTCATCTGCCACCACAGACTCATCAAAGCTTTTGAAGCCATTTCTCCCCAGCTGGCATCTCCTCTCACCTTAAGCATTCTGTTACAACATGACATCAGGCCACACTTTACTTTCTCACAGATTTTGTTACTGTCCATGGTATGGAGGTCTTTCAAAAACTTTAGTTCTTCTGAGCACTCTGCAGGAAAGCTGTGAGTGCTGAGTATTAACACAGGGCACACCATGTTCTCTCTGCCAAGGATGCAGCACATGCAGCAGGGTGGTCTTTGGGAATTTCAGCATAGAGCAACATGACCTTATGCTTGCATGCAACATGGCAGAGAAAAAATATTAACAGCTCCATTTCTGTGGAGGTTCATTTTGCAGTCTAGAGTTAGTCAAAAAATTCCCACTTCCCCAAAATAAACTCTGCTACATAACAGAGATCCATGACTGGATCTCCAGCATAGCTTGTAAAAGCGCAGATCACAGAATCATAGAATCAACTGGGTTGGAAAAGACCTCTGAGATCATCAAGTCCAACCCTTGGTCCAACTCCAGTCCAGTTACCAGATCATGGCACTCAGTGCCACGTCCAATCTCAGTTTAAAAACCTCCAGGGATGGGGAATCCACCACCTCTCTGGGCAGCCCATTCCAATGCCTGATTACTCTCTCTGGAAAGGATTTTTTTCTGATCTCCAACTTAAATTTCCCCTGGCAGAGTTTGAGCCCATGCCCCCTTGTCCTATTGCTGAGTGTCTGGGAGAAGAGACCAACTCCCACCTGGCTAGAACTTCCCTTCAGGTAGTTCTAGACAGTGATGAGGACACCTCTGAGCCTCCTCTTCTCCAGGCTAAACAACCCCAGCTCCCTCAGCCTCTCCCCATAGGACTTGTGCTCCAGATATTTTGAGAAAGAAAGGAGCACATACAGTCCTGGATTCACTGTGAGACTTTCAGACCCACACCGCACATAGGGGTGTTGTGGATTTATTTACATGTATTTTCAGGCTGCATGGGAGGACACCAGGTAGTGCTACAAAAGCAGACTGTCAGTCCCTATAATTAGAACACACCACATCCACCTAATCAGCTACAGTGTAACAAGAGGAATTCCTTTTCATATTTGAGAACATCTGGAAAGGCACATTTGCAAAGGTAGATTCTTAAAAAGGAAGGTGTGAAGTAATGGGTAAAAGAAAGGAATCCAGAGATTCCCTAGGGAAGGGAGGGGAATCTCTGAGGTTTCACTATAGCTGTAACATTTGCAAAAACCCAGCTGTTCCAATGGTTTGGGTGTTGACTGCCGAGCAAAAAGCATGCCCATTCTGTGTTAGACCAAACTCCCTCCAACTAAGCAACAGAAAGAGGGCTACAAGCTTGCAGGGTGCCACCACAGTCTCCACGCCCCACCATGGAACAGATTTTCAACTGGCTCTTCCCCTCCCAGTCTCTCATGCAGATCATTAAGCCCACACCACAAAGGAGGTCTCAGAAGCACTGCTCAACTCCAATCTCCTTTGTCAATTCACCAATAAGTTCAGCAACACCACTATTCCCTATACTGCAGATTCATAACTGTGTGTTCTGAAAACTGCCTGAACTAGGAACCTCCTAACAGAACAAAGACCAATAAAAAATTTATCCCCTCTGGCTCCTGGGGGCTTAAGGGCAATAATGGCTCTAGAAACAGATTAATTTAAGAGGGTTTGGGAGTCTTAAAATAGTAAAGAATAGGTTTTATATGGAATCTATTGAAATATGGCAAGCTCCCAGCAGGCATTATTCATAACTATTTTTTTAAGGGACCACACCCAACCCAAAAGTTAAAAATGCAGCTAAACACTGCTATCATTTTCAGCTGCAACTATCCCATGCAAAGGCTCCGTTTTGCAGCAAGGAAAATTTTCTGCATCTCCTTAGAAAGACTGAAGCCATAATAAACTTTGCTAGTTTAAAATAGTTAAGATTCAGTTTCATGTAAACTCGTGATTAGAATGCGAAAAAATCAGTTGGTCTTGTAGTCAAGGTTTCTTCAGTGCAGTTGTGTGAGTAATGACTGTGCTAACTGTAATGCAGTCAGAGATGTTTGCATAAATACAGAGCCAGAGCAGAGCTTGGCTTTTAGGAGAGGTCCGGGCTGTTAGAAGACCAGTAGTTTAATGAATCACGCTAAGACTGTTCAACAGTGCTCTTATTTCAGCAAGTTATCACTGCATAAAAAGCACGATTTTCTAATATAGAAGAGAACTCAGCCTAGCACAAAAACAGTTACTCGAGAAGCAATAACTGCGGTTGGAAGGGGCTTTAAAGGTCACATTTATTGCAGAGAGAACTGGGTGAGAGTAACTGTAGCTGGAGGCAAGCTGACAACCAGGGCCAAACCTAACTGCAACAATCCATATCGCAAAACACAGTGGCTGATCATGAATGAAGACAGGATTTTTTAGAAAACGAAGGTAAAATAATGAACAGCAGGATTCAAACATTAAGACTGAGGTAAATTCACCAGTAACTGTAATCTGGTAATATTCCACACATGCCGTTTCTAGGTGATGAAATTGTTGCACAACCTCTTTACAGCTGTTGAAGGGTGATTAGATTTAAACGTAATGATTTTCTGTTTACAGTATCTGCAGAGAAATTTTTTAATAAAATTCACAATCACTAATGAGGATTCCAGCACTTTCAATTATCCAAGTCAAGACAGAGCCTTCCCTAAGGACTAAAACTCCAGAATTATGCCCAGCAATAGTTATGACAGCCCCTCAGAAGCTGAAAATACAATGAACAGCAAAATCTGAGGACCAGTCTGCTCAATCAAGGCAAGTAGCATACAGTGTTTCAAAACATATTGAATTCAGATCAACAGCAAAAAAGCAAGATATGACTATTTAGAGGACAAATTCCTACCATAAACAATACATTTATTGTAAGATGCATGATAACTAGCTGACAGTATGCCTAGGAAAGAAACTGGTGGTATCTGTCAAGTGGTTTTAGATTAACAGACTGTATGATTACATTAACAAATAACACATCATCAATTATGATGTCGCCATATCTGCACTGTAACACCACCTGTGATGCATGAAATAAACCCAAAGGTGGTAAAAGTTCATACAGGCAGATCGGGCTGAGGATGCGATCCTTGTCTTGCCCTTTTTCTGTGGCTGTGAGTAGCTTTCCCTCCTACAAAGGAATCACTACCGAAATCCATTTACCTCACAGAGTATGTCAAGAAAGAAACAATGACAGCATCACAGGACATTTCAGCGGTATGTGTGGGCCCCTGGAAAACAGGTAACTGGGAATCTACACAAAAACTGGAATGAGGGTAGATCAAGCAACTGGAAAGCATAATGAGCTTCACAGCCTTTCAAGCCATAAAATTCTGCACGCAGCCTTGGACAGTGATATCAGATAAGCAAACCCTGAAGTTTGCACACTCCTCTACAGTCAAAAAAATAAAGAGTTGGCTCTTATACAACATGCAGAACCTTGGAAAGTCAAGATAACAGGGAAAGAGGGGGTTTGGAACCATGAAGAAATATCATGCTTGTGGATGCATTGGCAGAAGCAGAATTGAGCAAAAGTAGCTGTTTTGGTAGCTGATTTTTTCATGGGTGGCAAGAAAGAAGATACACTTCTGCTTAACCGAACTGCTTGCAAACCCAGCAGTGTGCTAAACTCCACCCCCACTTCTTGCCACGTGAATGATACCAGCAATGATAGTAATTGGTCATGATCACTAAATGATATACTGGCTGAGACCAGCAGAAAGAGGGAAGACCAGAATAGCAAAGAAGTTTACATGAAACGAAAAGATTTTGTTGTAAAGGGTTTTAAATGTTTCTTTCAAAGAAATAGCAAGACTTCTTCTTTTGTTGTGACTGGCATTCCTTGCAGTAGAGGTGGGAGAGTGTTTTTTCAATAAAATGTTGAGGAATTGGACTGTGCATCTGGCTAATGAAATAGTTCTTCCCATTTGATAACCAGACTCAAAGTTTCAATGCATCAGCCACTTACTGATCTGAAAAAACCAGCAAGTGACATAAATGCAAACTGCTTTCATAAATTATATCAGCTTTAGAAACGGGTATCACTCTGCGAGGATTTAAAACCACCACTCCTTACTTTTTTTTCTCCAAAGACTGTTGCCTTAAGACATGATTGCAGTTGTGCATCTAACATCTGAGGTCAGTTATCTCCACTTCCTGAGCCCCCCAGGCCTTCCCTCATGGCTGACCTCATTCACTTCCACAATCTGGTCCAAGGTCCTTTTCATAAGACTCAGGGAACATCTGGAAGCAAAGCCCTGTGCAGTTCTGGTTCCCATACTCACAGGAGATGATGTCTCCAGAAGTGAGATTAACAACTTTGCCTTCATAAATAACTACATTTTCAAAAGTCTCCACAAAGGGGAAACATGCACCAAAGATAACAACAGCTAAGAATGATGGAGAAAGCCACCAGCAAGGGACAGAGAGCAGAAGCAATCAAAGAGTAAACAGCTGTCCAACATTAACAAGACTCTCAAGTTCAGGACAAGTGGACCAAATCCTTCTCCAAGATTACAACTCAGCTTAAGGCAATCATGATCTTTACCACCTTCTTCACAGAAGGCAAACAGAATGTGGAAGACCAGCTCTTTCCTTTTCTTATTGGTAGACATCAAGGAAACAGTCACAAACCTGTCAGACTCTATGTAAAGGTGCATTTCTTTGTATGATTTTCTCTAAACACATCAAGTTCATCTTGAATTTCTGCAGCCAGGACCTGTTTTCAGGACTAACATTTCCAAGCACAGATCCTATTACTCTAGCACTCTATTACCATAAGTGAGATTCTGAGCTAGCAAATGTCAATTTCCTGGTATGAGCATTGCTCAAACAAGTGACCTTATGACTGTGAAATCTAGAAATACAAGTCCCTAGTTTGGTACTCCTAAGAAAAGTATGCCTCCGTAGATCTCATATCTCAAAAGATTTTATTTTGCAGTAAATGTTGAAGTATATGGAACCTCAGCTAGCACTGTCCACTTAAATCCCATCACAGAGCTGCAGTAGTGTGCTGCTGAGAGGAGAAACAGCCTTTTCAACTGAGGGGAGGGAGGAGTAAAGTAACTCCAATATTTTGAAAGATTATAAACAAATGATGTTCTAAGAGGCTGCTAAGGGAGTATTCTGCCAGGACCCTTCCCTGTCAGGTGTTCCATGTTAAGCCAACATCCCCCTCACACACCCTCCATGTCTGCAGTCCAAGACATTTTGTATTTAGACCTCATGACATAAATTGTGCTAATGTTGAATAAGCAAGTTATCAAACATCATCCAAAAAAAGAAACACCCAGGTTACTAAAGACTGGCCAACATGCATGACATTCAATACTACACAGCAGAGCATCCATCACATCTAAGGACAGCAACTGTTTTAGCTGTGCTGGGCTCTGTTTCTGTTTGTGCATAGTGAAGGAGGAAAAAAGGTCTCAAAAGGCTCTGGCCTGTGAGGTAAAAAAACATAACACACATCAACATCTCTGAGTCAAGCTCCTTGACTGAACAAACAGTAACGCTCACCTTTTGATCTTCTGTGAACTCCGAGTTGTTGTGCTGAGACTGCGCCTCTTTTTGTAGGTGCCTTGCTAATCTGGATGTGGGAAAAGAAAACTGTAGAGTGGGAACACAACACAAACATACATTTTTCCGCCCAGCGCCAGAAAATATATCAGCCAAAAGGTCCACAGGCTGCTGCTCCAAACAGTTTTTGGTATCTTTTTTGGTTTTGGTTTTTTTTTAAACAAAGTTTTCTATAGCCATGGTGGTCCATATTTAAAAAAAGAAAAGAAGATGGACAAAATGTGCAACCGCATTAGGCAGGAAAGACTCCAAGTATAATGCACCATGAAGGGAGAACAGGTAAGAAGGTCCTTCAAGCCAACAGCCCCTTTTATAAGCACTGACCTTTTTCCTCTCACCCTCCCCTCCTTTCATAACAAGAAACCATAGCCCCTGTGAAGACCCACTATGGTTCAATCCCACATGCATTTCACAGGGAGAGCCTGAGGCAATCAGATTGCCAGGAGTCACAGACTGCCAGGGTGGGAGCAACCTAGGCCGCGGCACATGATCTCCTAGCACAGGAGGCCAGACACAGGGGAGCTTGGCCCAGGCTGCCAAGGTGGATCAGCTCACATTGGTGCCTGTCAGCATCGCAGGCAGAGCAGAGGACCCCGCCCCTTGTCACCACAGAGGCAGGAATACCAAGGAGTTTGGAAAGTAACAGTAAGGGAACAGCTCAAGAAAGCGAAAGGAAACTGGAGGGAAGCTATGGGAAGAGTTACAGTTTCCGTCCGGGGAGGAAGGCAAACATTAAACAAGCAAAACCTCTGGGCAATTGTTGCCATTCCCTGCAAATAATTTTTTTTTACAAGCAGAGCAGGAGGGAGGACAGGGGTTGAGGGGAAACCCAGGGACAGCAGCAGTACCCAGGACATCGTAATACTCTTCTGCCTGGAACATCCAAATTAAAGGGATCCACTGTTCAAGGGATTCTGCTTCTCTCCACCACTGCAGGGGGCATTAGCTTGGGTTTTGGGGGGAGGTTAAAATGCATACACCAAGATGCACACAGCAGAACATAACAGGTTATCATCAAGGCCTGTGGTAGAAACAAAAATCAGAATTCAAATTCTTTGGTTTTCCTCAAAATAAACTCTCTTAAAAACCCCATAAGGATTAAGGCCACTGTAGCTTTTAACTAGCACCAAACAGGACAAGTAACTGCATAACTTGGTGGTGTTGCCTTACTTCATAAATGGGGAAAGATGGCAGCTGAGAAAAGACAAAAAGCATAAACATGCCTGAACCAAAATGTACACTCCTTCCCTACTGTCCTGCCATATGATATGCATGACACAGGGAAAAGGCATTAAAAGTAACGATTTAAGAAAATATCACCATAGCAGCAATATGCCACACACAAGAAGCAGCATCACAGCATTGTCATTTTTGAAAGCATCAATAACACAGCCCTCTTTCCATTTGTCACTAATACAAAAAAAAAGAATCTACTCTAATCCAAATAAATGCATCTGGCATCCCACTTGAAGCTCATTTAAAGTTGGATTGGACCAAATTCCACAGATGGGGATATTCAAGAGGGAAGCCACTGCTGAGCTCAAAGGGCTCCTGTGTAAGTAAGCACCTCAATGAATGAAGGTCAAGCTTCCTGCACATCCAGGAGTAACAAAGAGCTGAGGAGATGGACACTGGAGGTAAATAACTGTTTTAGATCAGCAGCCATCAGGACTTGACTTTCCTTATGTAAGCTTTCTCAGCATCAGCAAGCTCAGTGTAACCAGCTTCTCCCCAGGCTCCTGGTGTTGATCAGGACAGGCTGTGCCAGCATTCACAGCACCTGGACAACAGCAGCACCCTACTCGTTCACCCCATCTCAGGATGCCATTGGAGAAGGCAACAGCAAAAATCCACACTGTGATGTCTCTCCAAAACTACACGTTGGTATCTTGTCCTGGTGCAGCTTTATTTGCAGCTTCTACCCTACAGCTTGAAATTGTTATTAATTTACCTGCTAAATCTACAAGCAGCAGATATACACACAGAAAAGGTTTGGCTCCTCCCTAGGAAATACCTCCCCGTAATCCCTTGATCTTCTCTCTCCTTTCTTCTCAGTCCTGGAACAACAGAGTTCATCTACTGAGGCCTATTCAGTAGAAACTCACTGATAAGAGCAGCGTACAATACACTGGAGGAGCTTTCTCACAAAGATATCACCCTGCTCCGAAGTCAGAGCAGAGCCAGGGTGTGGAGATCACCGCAGTTCTTGTCTGACAAAGTGATGGAGGAGGAAGGGAACAGAAGTTGTGCTTTGACTCTCACACTGGACTGTGTGCAAACATTTAGTGACCTCACTTGTCAGTGAAGTGTGTTCAGAAGGAAAAGCCCAAAGACTTTTCATTGTAAAGAAACATCACTATAAGAAACTTGCTGCCAACACCGCTAAGACGGTTTAAAGCATTAGGATCCTACTGGACTCCTTGCAGATGTCTACATAAGGGCAGTTAGTAAAAATATCGTTCATTTTTCGATGATTTCCTTTTTCAGGCCAAGATACAGATCTGGAAGAGAATTTCTTTTCATCCTTGTGCCAAGGTTTGGATAGTAACCGTCCGCCTTACTCAAAAGGCCATCAGCAAACTGCAAATAACTGAACTTGCATCATCGTGCCTGGTGAGTGAATGAAATGATGAAATTACAGCCTCTCATGGCCATGCTGTTCATGGCCAGCAGACCAGTCACTCTGAATGGCAACTGAACTGGTAGCCAGTGTGGTTACTGCCCATCCCATAACGTGAATGGTCCTGAGCAGTGCTAGAAGATTCCTCAGGGAGCATCCCTTCAGCTGACTTTCTCTTGGAACAAGTGCAAACCCTCTTGACAACTTCCAGAAAAGTCTCCATGAGATATAGTGAAATACTCAGATCACAAAGAAGTAACTTTCATCCTCATGGTGCACAGAGCAGTAGGGAAGAACATCTGACTAAAGCTACCAGGTCTGTTCCTAAGGATACCAAGTGCCCTACAGCCAATACTCCTCTGCTGCCAGAGAATTCATGGATGGTGCAGTCCCACCCAGTGCCAGCCAATCTGACTGGGGTGCCCGGTTCCCCACACTCCCACCCTGGTTTCATCAGAACGTAACGCACCGGCATGTGAAGAACCCCTTTTCACTCGATGGGTTGGTTAGGACTTTATTTTTTGCTTAAGGCTGATGCTTCTGCAGCCCATTTGCCAGGTCCACCCTTCCCCACAAGCGTGGTTGCGACGGGATGGGAGTATCCCGGCCCAGGGGTGCCCGGGAGGCTCCAGCAATCAACCACCCCCGCAGCCCACGCTCACAGAATCACAGACTGGTTTGGGTCGGAAGGGACCTTAAAGACCATCCTGTTCCTTCCCCCCGCCACGGGTAGGGGCACCTCCCACTAGACCAGGTTGCTCCAAGCCCCTCACAGGAGGGCAGGACGGGCCGGCTCCCGCCTGGTCCCTCCGCGGGCACCCGGCCCAGGGGCCACCCCGGCCCCGGCCCCGCGCCTCGGCGAAGGGCCGGCGGGGCCGCGGGGGTGAGGGGGCCGAGGGGGTCGGGGGGGTGAGGGGGCCGCGGCCCGGGCTCGGCGGGGCCCCCTGCCCTGCCCTGCCCTGCCCCGCCCGGGGCCGCTCCCTGCCAGCGGCGCCTCGCCCGGGGCTGCCGGGCCGCGCCGGGACCGCACTCACATCTGGTACTCGTCGATGGCCTCCACCAGCTGCCCCCAGGAGTCGAAGTCGGTGCCCTTCCTGAAGCTGGCGCCCCAGCGCTGCAGGAGGCTGCGGGCCGCCTCCGACATAGCCCCAGCGCTAGGGCACCATGCTCACCCCGCGCCGGGGCACCGCCAGCCCCGGCCCCGCCCGGCCCGGCCCCGGGACACCCGAGCGCGGCGCCCCTCCCTCCGGCCCTGCCGCACCGCCCAGGCGGGGAGGCGGCGCCGGCCGCGCCCGCAGCGCCATCGCTACCGAGGCGGCGGGGCCGGGCGGCGCTTCCGCCTCGCTGCTGCCATGGCGCCGGTCACGGGGCTCTGCCGGCTCCTCCCTCTGCCCCTCCCTCCGCTCCCGGCCCTGCCGCCGCCGCAGGCCCGCCCCCAGGTAAGCCCCGCGCCCCTCGGTGGCACCGCGGCCGCATCGCCCCTCCAGGGGCGTCGGTGCCACCGCCGAGGTGTCGGTGCTCCCCCGATCCCGCCCGTGTTGGTGGCGCCGAGGGGACCCTCCCGCGGGAGGGCTGCAGAGCCCCGGCCGTGCCTCCCGCCCGCCGCCCCGGGTCAGCCCCAGAGCCGCGGGGCTGCGGCGGCCCCGGGACCCCCGGCGGGAGCGGGGAACGGGCGGCGGGGGCGATGCGCTCGGCCGTGGCGGGCGATGCCGGCGGCGCTCGGCTGGCGCTGCCTGAGGAGGCGGGCGAGTGACGCGGGGCCGGGAGTGGCGGGGCCGGGCCGGACCGGGCCGGGGAATACGCGGGCCTGTGAGGGACAGACACACCGACCCGGGGCCGGAGGGTCCTGTGAGGGACCGACACACCGATCCGGGACCTCGAAGCCATGTGAGGGACCGACAGACTGACCGAGAACGGGGGGATCCTGTGAGGGACTGACAGACGGACCCGGAACGGGGGACCCACGGGCCTATGAGGGACCGACACACCGACTGGTGACCACAGACCGGCCCGGGGCCTCGGAGCCCCGTGAGGGATTGACAGACTGACCTGGGCCGGGGGGTCCCGTGAGCGACCGACAGACCAGCCCGGGCTGGGGTAGTCCTGTGAGGGACTGACAGACTGACCCGGAACGGAGGTCCCCGGGGGCTCGGAGCCCTGTGAGGGAGGGACCGACAGACAGACAGACCCGGGGCCTCGGCCATCCCGAGAGGAACCGACAGACAGACCCGGGCCGGGAGATCCTGTGAGGGACTGACAGAGTGACCCGGGGCCTCGGAATCCCGTGAGGGACCGACAGACCCACCCGGAACGGGGGCTGACCGAGTGTGGGATACAGCGCTGCGCGGGTGGGTGGGGATGTCGCCGTAGGGGCTGACACGAGGAACAAGTCGCGATAGGCACTGAAACGATAAACAGGCCACGATAGGTGCTGGCACAATGAACAAGCCTCCTGCTCGGGCGGGAGGACCGGACAGTGCCAGGGGGTCGCTGCTTAGCAGAACTCCTTGGTTTTTTGTTTGGTTTTTTTTTTTTTTCAGTCAAGCTGCGGAGTGTTTTGTAAGGATAAACTTAAAAGATTCCAAAAGAGCCATGAGGTGATGGGTGTCCCTGGAGGTCTCAAGTGCAGCGTCCTGCTCAGAGAATGGTCAGCTCTGAGGTCACCCCGAGGTTCTCAGAGCTTTGTCCAGTGATATCTAGAAAGTCTCTGGGAATGGGGGACCAATCAACTTTTTCCTCAGTCCTTCTGTTCTCCTGGTGAAGGAGTTTCTCCTTTGATCCAGGACAGGCTTCCCGTGTTTCAGTATGTGCCCATTCTGTTTCATCACTGCTGTGGTGAAGCTCGTTGCAATGCTTGTGTTACGTGCTTGCTGAAATTGAGGGGAAATTAAAAAGTTTTACCTGTACTCTTCTAAACTTCCAGGTCAGTCACATGTAAGCAAATAGATCCATGTTTTCAGTCAGGATTACTTTGTGGTTGCAGGTTCATCTATACTGATGGCCCTGCAGTAAAAGGTACTCTGAGAGATTTCAGCCTCTTCTCCCAGGCACACAGAGGAATTGGCCTCAGGCTGTGCCAGGGGAGATTTAAGTTGGACAGCAGGAGGAATTTCTTCACATAAAGGGTTGTTAAACATTGGAATGGACTGCTCAGGGAGGTGGTGGAGTCACCATCCTTGGAGGTGTTCAGAAAGTGACTGGAATGCAGCACTTCATGGCCTGGTCTAGTTGACAAAGTAGTGTTCGGTCACAGGTTGGACTCTGTGATCTCAGAGGTTTTTTCCAACCTTAATGATTCTGTGATTCTGAGATATTTCTCATGTAATTTACAGCTATGTTTAGCCTTATGTAGGAGGTAACAAATGTGGGGATTTTTTTACTTTTTGCTCTATGTGCTGACATAGAGCAAAGTAGGGATAGGTTTTTGCCTAACTTTAAATAGTTGCCTCAGAAAGCGTCTGTATTTCAAGAGAGTAAGATTCTCAGACTAAGAACACTGAAGAAAAGGCATACCTAAGTGCTCCATTTCAAGAAGAAATCTCATTTCAAATTGATTTCATGCCTAATTGTTTACATTTGGAATGGGTTTTTATGAACAAGGGAGCATGATGTGTAGCACCTCGTTGTACCTGTTCCTGCAGCTGTTCTTCCCTTCCCACATTTTAGATTTGGCGTAAACAACACTACAGCAAGAAAATGACCCACTGGTTCCACCGCAACCCTTTGAAGGCTACAGCTCCTGTTTCATTTAATTATTATGGGGTAGCTACCACTCCAGCTGCAGCAAAGGTTTGCAAGTAAGTGTTCTGTGACTGACTTCACTCTGTTTAGAGGGCATCCTTAAAAGCAGTGGGTACTCTTCAGTTTTTGTGCTGAAGATGACTGAAGATGTACGCAGGGAGACAGTAAGACCCTGCTAACACTGAACATTTGGTTATAAAGGATGAGTTCTCCAGTTTTCAAGTCTCTCAGTGCAAAGCAAGGCCAATTACAACAATGCAGCGTCAAAAGATGAAACATTCTTTGTTTTTCTGATGACTGTGCATTCCTGTGTGAAGGATTGCTTAATTTCCATAAGTGGATAAGGCCTGACTACTCTATTGTAGATAGGAATGTAATGAAAAGAGATCTCAGCGTATTTTGCAGATCTATTCTTATCTCTTCATCTCACCCCATTCTAATGTTGAAGAATGTTCCTGCTCTTTTTCTTCCCTCCCGCTGCACACAACTCTTGGTAGGTGAAGGCAGTTATTTTAGTTTGTGTTATAACAGTAGTTTCAGCACTGATTATCCATTGCTGTCTGTCCAGAATGGATTGTGCGAAAGAGTCAATTATGTATCCACGGAAGAAAGGAAGATTTTTCTCTATTTATTGTGATTTTCCTCATAAAGTCCCTTTCCTGGTCTTCAGGTAGCTAAATTCAATGCTTATCTTCACCTTCTGAGCCAAAAGTGGGGTGCTTGTACATAGATGGGTACTCTCTTAACAGTATATTTTGGAGTAGAATTTCCTAGGTTTATTTTTATTTTATTTTTTTCTCCTCTATGTAGTGATTTGAGGTTATCTCGAACACGACTCTTGGAGCTGTTCACAGACTCTAGTTGTAATCCAGAAATGATGAAAAATGCAACTGACTTGTACTTCTCACTCCTGCAAGGTAGGAAGATTTATTAGTAATACTGCTGATACATCAAGAGGTTTATCAGTTGAGTTTTCATGGCACGTCTCAGAATGGGTATTGTGCTGTTCCTTGTGTAAGGAAGCTTTGCACTTCTCAGGAAGGAGAATATCTTTGTGGGTTCTTTGCTTGATACCAGTCATGGGAACTTGCTGGGCCCTTTCTCTGCGTTTCAGTGTGCTTTGTGACCCTGCCAGTACTGTGTGTCCTGTCCTCCTGCTTTTAACCTCTTCCTGCTTCCTGCTGGAGGAGAAAATGTTTGTTTTTCTCTTAGATGGTGGTGAGTTGCTCCTTAAGTATGAATTGAGTCTATTAATCTGATAGGATTCGCTCTTCAGCGTAAAGTTCTGGTTAGTCTAATACCAGATCACAGACTTAGTGCAAGTTCACACTTCTGCTGCTTGTCTTAGTTGTACATATAGGTGCTCATTAGCACAGTATCTACATTTTCAGTAGATGATCACCTGTGATCACCCATTCCCTTGCAACCTTCCTCCTGCCAATATTTCAATAATTCCTCTCAGCCAAGTTTCTTAGGCCTGAGTTTTCAGGAATCAGCTGGTGCATGGAAACTGTGATCTTTCAGTGTGTGGGAGGTGAAGCAGCTCATGTTGGTTTAGTTCCCTCAGTCCTTGAGAGGGTGTAAGCCAATGCCACAACTAGATAAAGGTAAGATAGGAGTCTGTGTTGCTGCAGTCAAGATTTGGAGTTTCTTCAGGAAAGAAACTGCTTGGCCAATAAAATCTTCTGCATGTGAAAGAAACAAGTATTTTTTATCTTTATAAACATGTGACAGCACCTAAAACTGTAGCCCAAATAGCTGCTGTGGCAAGTTTTGAGTTCTTAAAGACTGTAAGACCGGATCAGAACAAGGTCCTTCTTAAGCCTCCCTGAAAAATTCCTTGGGCCTGTATATGCTGGGATTTGAATGTCTTCATCCCATTGACTGCTGCTTTCTGGACTGCTGTACATAAAGAACCAATTTCCTGTAGCCCCAGAGATAAAAGAGATGATGACTAGGGGAGTCCATGCTCATAAGCCTTTTGGAAGCTTTTCCTGGAATTTCCTGTTCGCCTCTATGGTGGCAGGAACAGCCACTCACCCACCTCAAGGAGCCTGGGCCATCCTGTACATGGGTCAGTCCAGCTCCTCACTGGTCACCATATGGGACATACAGACGTCTGCAAGGTTTTTCTTTAGCAGTCAAGACTGAGTGGATTTGTTAACCTGCTGGGCAAGATGTTTCTTGTAGTAGCCAGTTTGTTCTGTGTCTTTTTCTCAAGATACGGAGCAATAAAAGTTTCGGGAAGTAACATGGATTTTTGATGCAGAAAGAAACATTCCCTTATCTATATTTGTATTCTTATTGATAACTCTCCTTCATTTCTTGTTTCAGTTTCTTACTTTGATTGCCTTTTATTCCATAGGTTTTATCCTTTCACTGGATAACTCTTCCCAAGAATGCAAGTTGAGATATATTCAGAACTTCAAGTGGACAGACACGTTACAAGGCCAAGTTCCAAGGTAGGAGGTGCTTCTGTGAGTACAGGGTATACAGCTGTTCTGTTTTTGTTACAGATGTGCATGTGTGCCAGCACAGGCCTGAAGAAAAGCTGAGAAGTGTAACAAACTGTTGGACACAAAGTAGTTTTCAAAAACATGTTACTTTGTGGTTTAAATAACTGTCCTGCTGTGTTAGATGTTCTGAGGCGTGTGTGGCCTTTATGTAAAGGTGTGTTAATGCACAACAATGGTGGAAGGAACCGCTGAGTCTTGGTTGATCTACAAGCTGAACCTGCAGTTGCCTGCACAAGTACAAAGAACCTTGAGGGTAGTGGTGAATCAAATCTGATAATGTAGTTTACAACAATTTAACACTTTTTCATTTGGCACTATTGCCTGACCAGCAACTTCTCCATGTTTTGACATACCAGTGTTGCTGAAGATCTGACTTTGTTCTTGTCCTCTGAAGCTCCTGGTGCATGTACTCTTGGTTCAAACAAACAAATCTTCTCTTTTAAGTAGGAGCATAGATCTGTAACCTTCTGGATTATTCAGTTGTCCTTTGCTAGTGGAGGTAATTGTGTTGTATAGACATACCTGCAAATTTGTCAGGCTTTAGCTAGAAGTGCTTGACTTCCTCAAAGCTTTTATTCCCCTTGAAAGAAAATCTGTTGATTAGGAGTTTCTTCTAATTTTCTCACAGTCACTCACACTTGTACTTATGCCAACTTTATTCTTCCCACTCCCACACCTTTCTTTTTGAAAAGTTTGTTAGTTCCTAAACCATACTGAGCTTGGGATTACGAATTCAGTGTTCTAAAAGACCGTGTTTTTAGCTTCTGAAAGTTCCTGCTATTTGCACATACTGTTTGTAGTTACATAAATACTTGCAATGACATTTGAGATGTAATAGACTTATTAACTTAGCAGTACAGCTTTAAAGGACACATTCCAGAGCAAGGCTTTCCACAAAATGTGCAATTTAAAAAAAAAAAAAAGATGGAAAAATGTCAGCCACACCCAAAGCTAAACAAGTCTCAAGTTACAGTTTTAAAATAAAAGTTCCCAAAAGGGAAGGGTGGGCATCTGAATTTGGGAGATTCTAATTACAAGCTCTTAAAGGGAATAAATAAAAATATTAAAGTCTTTTTTTAGACAGTTCAGCAAGTAGGAGGTTCTGAATTGGAAATCATTGATATCTTAAATGAAAAATGTGTCATGGAGAGAAATGTTGACTTATGCTACATGGATTATCAGCAGATAACCAGCTTGTCAGAGCAAAATTGAAAGCATTAAGTTGTTTGGGGTCTTTTTGTCTGTCTTTCTTTAGTGCCCAGCAGGATGCAGTGTTTGAACTGGTTTCTATGGGATTTAATGTAGCTCTGTGGTACACAAAATACGCATCAAGACTTGCTGGAAAAGAAGAGTAAGTGTTTTTCTTTTCTTAGTAATTCTATTTCAGCAATATTCTACCAAAGGTTTAGCAAGTTCTGGGTTTGGACTGCTGTAGTGCATGTCCAGCTGAGACAGCAGGAGTTCAAGGAGGTGGTTGGCCTTCACTCACTGCTGTGATGTCCAAGTGCACTTCAGTCCCTTGTTCCATCTGTAAGCCCAGTGCACTAATACCATGTAACTGTAATATAGAGAAAGTGTCAGTTGTGAGTAAATTCTTCATCGGTCCAGTCTAAATGTCTGGGTACAAAATCAAGATTCTCAAAATCGGAGCTCTGCTGACTTTCGTCCCTACAGATTTCTAAATATTTGGCTTTTAACACTGAGTAACCTTTTATTTGAAAGACATTAAAAGGTCTTGTGTTTCTTTTTTCAAACAAGTTCTATTTGATTATTTAATGATTGGACACTATAATAAATTTCTTTACCATGAGGGTAGCACAGCAGTAGGACAGATCACTTAGAGAATTGGTGGACTCTTGATTCTTGAAGGATTTAAGATCCATTTAGACAAAGCCATAACTCACCTGATCTTCTGTTGTTGATAGCTGTGCCCCTAAGCAGGAGACTTAAAACACCTGTAGGCCCTTTCTAAGTCACATTACATTGACTTACTCTGTATTCTTAGCATAACAGAAGATGAAGCAAAGGATGTTCACAGAAGCCTGAAGATAGCAGCTGGGATTTTTAAACACCTGAAGGTAGAAAAACTGTCTTTGCTGTCTGTTCTTCAAGGTGTCTCCAAATACTTGGCTTTTTGTCTTAGAAAAGCCTTTGCTTTTCTGATGAGGTTACAGAATACACAGGTATCTCAGACTACCTGAATGACAGAGGAGGAAGAAGGGTATTAATATGTTGTGCTGTCACTCTGTCCCTGCTACTCATTCCCAGTGGCAGCGAAGGTGTAATTTGTATGTCTGCCCACTGTCACATGCAGCGGTGCAGCCACCTGCCTTGGGACCTTCACTCAGCATCCCATCCATGTAGGAATGAGGTACTTGTTTTGCACCGGCAGCCGTGGTATTAAGTCTGAACTAACTCTGAGACTTGCTTTGTATTTAGGAAAGTCACATCCCAAAATTGATTACACCTGTAGAAAAGGGAAGAGATTTAGAAGCCCGACTTATAGACTCGTACATCATACAGTGCCAAGCTGAAGCTCAAGAAGGTATCTTCAATTATACGTTTGTTGAGTGTGGGAGATGACAGTCAGTCTTTGTGGGTCACTTGATGTCTTGTGAACTCTGCTTGGCAGCAAGGTCATGTTTTCTTTATTCTCCCTAAGTATTGTGGTTTAGTAGGGTACATTGCTTTTGAAGAAACTCAAGTTACAGTTGCAGAAGGAAAATGCCAAAAATCAATCAGATATTGCAAATGTAATATGGAATATCTTCCACTTTGGAAGAACTTGCATGTGACATTTCCCCCCTTCTATTTTTCCTTTCATGCAACCTTTTCACCACCATACTCACCTACCAGATATTATTGCAGCTTCTGTTTATTAGCTAGTCATAAGGCTAACATTCCTTCAGTTTTATTAAATTAGAATCACTCTATCACTCTATCTAGGAAACAATCTGTCTTTATTCTGCAGTTTGCTTGACTGCACAACATTTATTTTCCACTCATGCAGGTGTTTAAAACCCAAAATGCTTTTGCTGATTTGATGTGAAGGGACACTTCAATTAAACTTATACTGTGGTGTGGAACTTTTTTCAGTGACAATTGCTCGGGCTATTGAGCTGAAACACAATCCAGGACTAATAGCTGCTCTTGCTTATGAAACAGCAAACTTCTACCAAAAAGCTGGTAAGTGTCTTGTTTTGTATCCTTAGTGACTTGGTTTATGTCTTTCTGCCAGCAGGGATACTTCACCCACCCATAAATTGCAATATTAACACAGTTTCTCAGAGGATATGGTTCATATATTTAGCTTCTATTTAGAACATTCAAGGCTTCAGTTACCAGCATATATTTTGATAAGGCCTTTTGTTTTTGTGGAAATCTTTTTCTGTAGCTAATGGTAGGAAATGTTAGTGAGAGAAGACAGAAGACAGAGTAATGTCTCAAGAATATGTTCTAGCAGCAGATAAATGGCCTGATGTTTTCCAGCTGCCTTTGGGCAGCAGATCCTGATGCAGATCATGAAGAGTGTAGCAGGTTAATTATGTACATCCTTCTAAATGAGTAAGCTGATCTTGGGCTTACTAAGACAAGTGGGAAAAGTGCAAAAAGAATGGGAGTCAGGAGAACATTCTAACACTTGTCACATTATAGGTCACTACTTGAACTTAAACTAGGAACAAGCTTTGAAATGCTGCCTAAAACTACTTAGGAGAGAGAATTAGTTATCCTAACTTAGTGGACAGCAGTTTTCAGGTATTCTAGGGAAAATTGCATGATAGCTGCATGTTTTCGTGGGTTTTTTTCATAATTTCTCTGTGCCTTTGCAGGATTAATTTTTTGTCATGTTTCTGGCTGCTTTATAGTTAAGATTTATCGCTAAGTTTAAGTATTCTGGGTTTTGAGTGTGTTTGGGATTTTTATTTTTGCAAATGTCTTAAGAACAGCTTGACATGTGTGTTCATAGATCAAACATTATCCAGTTTGGATCCAACCTATGCAGGAAAATGGAGGAAGTACTTAAACTTGAAGAGCTGTTTCTATATGGCCTATGTAAGTATTTTGGTTGACTGCAGTTGTAGTTTGTTGTATAAGGGCTGGATAGGGAATGGGGGCCAGGTCTTTCCTTGGCTTTCTCTCCATGCTGTGAAGAGAGACTGTGCAGTGTCAGTGGCATTTGAAATGCTTCTGTTGAGCCAAGTGAAATTACTGCACTGTGGAATTTATTGTGATCACGTATCATTCAGTGAAGCCACTCAGGTTTAGCATAATACTCATCTTCCATTGTCTGCATCACAGTTGAATTCTGGGCATAATTCAAAGCTGATCATCTTTTTGGCAGCCTTGAATGAAACTGAATCAATTACCACTAGGTACCATTCCAAGCACTGTCCCTATTTGGCTGACTGATTTCTTAGCAAGTGCAGTGGTACCCTTGGGATCCTCAGCTGCTCAGTTTTCTCTTTATTTCTTGGAGCCTGATACAGCCTGTCATCTGACATTTTCATACTGTACAGCAGGCCCAATCTAAGCAGTAAACACAATCGTCTTTCTCTTACGTTAAACCTGTAGCAAAAAGCTGCTTGACTTATTATCAAATTTGAGAGGTGAGAGAGGGTCTGAGTTGTGGTACTTTTCCTTTTTTTTAATTTGTGTGATTTATGTAGAGCTGTACTGTGAGAAGAGACATTAAAGGATGGGGTGCAAGGTCGGTGTTAGCTGATGAGATGGTTCCTTCACCTATGGTATTTAGTATTTAAAGTCAACTCCTGATAATAGGTGAGGCAATTCAGTTCTCACTGGAATACGGTACGGTCTTCAAGCATGGGTGTGAAGGAGTAGGACTTCTTGGAGTGGAAAAGTTACTCAGACTATGGCAAAATATCTCAGAATGCAGAACACGTCATTGTGTCCAGGGGGCTGTCTGTTGTGGGGTGCAATCTGTAACGGTATGGTGGTTCTCCTGGTCCTGGAGGTTATTCCATTACTTAGGAGAAAATGTGCTCCCCGCTTCCCCTGACCACGTGGTCCCCTGAGACCCCGAAATGGACACACAGAGACCACCAGAGTGACAGGAGAGAGAGAGTTTATTGCTGATGGTCAGGGGTTTATATGGACCTTGGAGGGATCCAAAACCCACCAATAGGAAACAAGAGGGGGTTTGGCTCTGGGCCAGTGGGAATCAGGGCATTTACATTCAATAGGAAGGGTGTCAGGTAACAGCATGTCGCAACTTCCCTCCAGACCACTGAGACAGCAGGTATGCCAAGGTCTCCTGGGAAGAAGAAGCAGTGACTTTGCAAAAAACACAATTGAAACCATTTTGTACACTAAACAGCATTAAAAACATCAGTTGTTAAAGCATTATCAGCGGCTTATTGATTTTCTTCACAAATCCATTTCTGGCAGGATTTTCTCCATTCCAAATATTGTAAATCAATTCCCACACCTCATCACTTCCAGATTCAGGGATGTTTGTCACTGATTCAGTTTTTGAGTGTTCAGGGTAGTTTTAGTTTTTATTCTTTGCTTTGTGAACTTGACTGAAGTTCGTGCCCTTTCTGTAATGAGGCTCAGTGTTGCACTTTGACACAGTCTCACTGTGAGAGGGGCGTGAACTGGACTGTATGGCAGTGCTGTTGGTCTAACAGCCTTGTGAAGCTTGAAGTTACTCCTGGCTAGAGCTGAGACAGCCTGGTTCATACCTGCCTCATGGTGGTGATGTTGCATTGTTCAGTGAACGCTGCTTGGACTTGCATTCCCAAATTGTCAACTGTCTGCAGAGAATGGCACCTTCCAAGAGATGCATCTCTGATGTAAGGGAGGGCAGAAGGAAATTGGTGCAGGAAGTGCCCAGTGATGTTCCTAATGATTTTGTCCTCTCCCATCAGGCATACTGTTACCATGGTCAGACTTTACTGGCGAGTGATAAATGTGGAGAAGCAATCAGATCTCTGCAGGAATCAGAAAAATGTAAGTGTGGGTGAAATTGGATTACAGGGTCTGATGGTGATATGCCTGTTCTATTTTGCTGTATCGTGTTTATTTGGTCTCCCATAAACTTAAGATTTTATGTGTCACCTGGTGAAAATCCAGTGCACCTTTGAATAGAGACAATGCTTTTTTTAAATTTGTTTGGTTTTTGTCTTACCAAAGACTGTCTTTCATAACAGTGCTGCAGAAAATTCCATCTTCACTTCTCAGGCTGTTAAAGACTGGCTTTGGATTGCCTGCAATATACACTGTAAAAACCAATGTCTGGTCATCATGTTTTCTGGTCTGCATGTTAGGTTATTGCAGCCATTTCTGCTTTGGAGGTTGCTCTACCTTATATTAAATAGTAAATCTAGACCATGCTTGAAAGGTAAATTAAGGCATGTTTGCAGTAGTTCAAGGTCTTCTGCCCATTCTTCTGTCTTCAAAACTATTGCTACCCCAATGGCGTGAACTGCATAACTTTACCACAGTATATCAAATATTCTCAATCCTTTAAAAGGTAACTTTAAGATTATTTAAAAAATGTATTAAGAACAAACTAAGTTGGATTACTTGCAGTAAAACAAATACCATGGTTTTTATTGTGCTCGCTGTTTATAGCAGAGTGCTTCTTTTCCCACTCCATATTTTTGTTTGGTTTTGGGCATCAGCTATGCCTGGACACCCTCATACCTTCTCTTTTTGCCTACCATGTGGCACAGTTCTTTGGCTTAGTGTTGCATTTTGCCCCACACATAAAACTGCTTTTCTGCATCTTCTCACCCAAAAAGCTCTCCCCTTTTTTTTTTCCTTTTTTTTTTCCCTTTTTTTTTTTTTATTCCTATTAATTTGTTGAATGCAGTAAATCTTGGCTGGAAGTGCTGCCTTTGAACTAGTTTGGTTTTGTTTCTAAGAAATAAGCCTCAATGGAGGCACTGCCTCAACTGAAGCACTGCAGAAGCACTGCAGAACAGAACTATGTAAATGACTTCTATTTCATTTCTTTCTTGCCAAGTTTTTGCCAAGGCTGAAGCATTGTGCAAAGAATATGGAGAAACCAAAGGGCCTGGGACTACTGCCAAACCTTCTGGACATCTCTTCTTTAGGAAATTAGGAAGTTTGATTAAGACCACACTCGAAAAGTGCCAGAGAGAGAATGGATTTATGTAAGTAATTCATAGGTTGATACAGTACTCTGTATGAAGTGTTATTATCTCATTTGCCTTTGTTTGGTGATGGGATGGTAAAATTTACTCTCCAGCTGTTACATTCCTCTAAGACATGGCATGTAACTTAAAGATAAATTTGCAATTCTATGGTTTTCTCGTAGCATATTTGCTATGGGTTTGTGCTGTCACACTCAGTTCTGTGGCAGTTCACCAGGGTAGGTTGGACTGACACCTGGAGAGGTTAAGCAGTTCTCTTCCTTCATTACTCAGCCCCTTTGTTACTTTTCCTCCATCAAAACAGAAAGGCCTGCAGAGGTTGCTGTGTTGTTCTAATGCCCTCCTGGTGGATGCTGAGATCTAGTGGGCAATAGAGGACAGAGGGGGGAATGGAGAAGACTGGTAGATTATTCTGCTTTGCAAGCAGAGAAGTCAAAACATGGTCATACCTTCAGTGAAGAACATGCTTAGGATGGTAGGAGCTTTACCTGTTTAAGTGTAATTAATATTGTGAATGGGGCTTTCTGTTAGTTAATGTCCCTTCCAAAAAGGGTTTGGAATCAGTTTAAAATATCAAGATTAGTTTGGCTTTAGAATTCCTTTGTTCATTTGTTTCTCCCCTTCCCTCCTTTTATGATTTAGTATTCCATAATAGGTTTGTTGTTTCCCTTTTTATGATACTTAAAGATCTTCATAATAGGGGAACTGATTAAACCAAGAGTATTTTCAAGGACATCAAGGTGAGCTGCAAATAGGAAAAGAAATGCTCAACTCTGCTGCTTTGGTTTAAATAACCATTGCCATAGCTTACAACAACTGTTTAAAAGAGATTTCAACAAACCCATGTCCCTCTAGAACCAAACTTTGAAATGTTTTGGGAGGTGTGCCTGCCACAGGCCTCTGCTGGAGCACACAAATAAGGTAGTGTGTCAGTATTTGTGAGTTTTCAGCTTGTTGATCTGCCAGGGTTAGAGTTACACCCTGATTCAGGCCTTGCCTCGTAGCCAGTCTTTGGGGGTGTTGCTGCCATTTATGCACTGTGGCACATTAGGACTAATTTAGGAAAAGAACTGTTTTCTTCACCTTTCTTGGGAAGTGTTTTAAGTCCTCATTTGTATTTTGAAGGGGTTTTGTGGACAAAAGATGCTCTTCTCATTGAAGCACTGGGAAGAATGGTTACCAAGTAGGAGAAAACCCACCTCAGTGTTGGGGATGAACAATAATACTGAGAAGGAATTGCTTTTGTTCAGGTGAATCTTACTGGCAGAATGTATGTTAGGTGGTGCCTTAATGAAATGGAAGAGAGCAGCAGTGACTAGCACTGCAAAAACCCATACTGTTTTTCTTTAGAGCTGCAAACAAGACTTGCAGAGATGGTGCATTGTATTTTAAATACATTTCTGTATTTTGTTACAGCTATTTTCAGAAGGTGCCAGCAGAGGCTCCCCAGCTAGAACTGAAAGCAAACTATGGCTTAGTGGAGCCTGTTCCTTTTGAGTTTCCTGCCTTGAACTCACACTGGACTCCTGAAACACTTGCAGCATTTGATCTCACCAAGAGGCCAAAGGATGACACTGTAAGTAACCTCGTGGACTGTTCTCTTCTGTTACCTTTATTCTGTCTATCCTACCGAGTTACTGTTTTGCTCTTCTGTAACATTCCCCAGCTCAGGGCAGGATGTGGACACCAAGGCTGCCACCCAAGCTTAGATTTCTGCTGTGCCAGGGGCAAGTGAGTTACCTCTGCCACACTGTCAGCATCTGGGAATTCAGAGTCGTTTTTCACTAAGTTCTGAATAGAAGGAAATCCTTTAATATGTGTAGGATGCTGAAATGGAGTGACAGGACTGAATGATATAGAAAGATTCTTTTTTAGAAAAGAACTCTCTTAAGGATGCTGAAGCAGAATATTTGGCTTTTTGCCCTTGCTTGAGGCTTACCCAAAGTCTTCAGGCTTGAAAAGAGAGGGACTAACATAATATGTAAAGTTAGTCATGCAGAAATACTGTGCAGATACAGTGGTCTGTAGTTGTGGTATTTAGTTGGGATTTTTTTTTCTTCTTGTTTGCAGCCTAAACCAAAAACAGATGAAGAAGTAAAACCTCTGAAGGAACCAGATATAAAGCCTCAAAAAGACACTGGATGCCAGATTTCTTAAGTGCCATAAGTGCTTCAAACTCACTCTGAAACTGTTTTAATAGGACTCTGGGGCTTTAGTTCTGATCTCCCTTTTTTGATTCTCCTTTTTTAACTTAGAAGACTAATTTAATTTACCTTTGTTAATATGTGTCTATCTTGCTTGAGAATGTGGTGGATTTCTAGGAGGTTATTTATATCTGACTTATTTTTGGTTTTAGTGGGATATCATAGAATGAGTGGGCTTAAATGTTCCTATTGTGCCTCTAGAGAGTTTCTTTTTGTGGGTGTAGTTTTACCCACAAAGAGCAAAGGAAGTATCACGATTGTAATGCTTGAGGATTTTTTCCATTACATTTTGTACTATATAATGTCAAATTCTGCAAACATAGGTTTGCATGAACAGTTACATTTATTTAAGTTTTGTCATTCAGGCTTAGCACCCTGTCGTGTTCCAATTCACCTAATTGTAGTGAGTGAAGAAAGTCTGCCTTTTGTTTGTAACACCACCATGATATTTCAGAGGACTTTCAGGGAACTTGGAAAACCTTAAGTTCTGCACACTGGACCACAGTTTATATTCTGAAGCTATAAGCCTCTGTTCTTTCCTCTACAGATTAGGGTTCTTGTATCAGAATTTGTAGTAAAGTACTTTAGCTTGTCTGTCCTTTAATTAAAATCCTTTAATATCCAAGTGTATCTGAAAGTGATGCAGCAAGTAATATGAAAGTGCTTAAAAATAATGCATCACGGTGTCATTCTGTCAGAGTTTTTGAATCTTGAAAGATTTGGTGAGTTTGAAAGCTGCAGACAGTTATCATCTCCTGGTACTGGCATTCATGAAGCTGTCATGCATAATGTAATGGAATTGTAATTGAGTTGCTGTGCTTCCATTTGGTAGTGCCTGTAAGAAGCTGTCAGGAGAACAGGGAGGAAAGATGAGCTGAGGAGTTGATGGCACAATTGAGAAACCAAGCTCTAGATTTGCTTTATGCCCTGTGTAAACAGTGCTACTTCTCAGCTTTTGCTGTATTGCACTGAAATCAGCTTTTTATGAAGAAAACTTGCCAAAAGCCAAGCCCAGCCAACACTGAGAAAGAATTTTGTAGAACTTGCTGCTTCAATTTCTGCCTCCTGTGGAAAATGTGATAATGTTCTTTAGTGCTGTCCTGTGACAACAGAAACAGCTTTCTGATCTGCTGCAAATGCAAACAAATATGATGCATGTGTTGTAGTGAGAACCTTACAATCAATCCCTGGGTGCCAGTTGCTGCACTTCACTTTACCTGAGAAAGAAACTGAACAGCCCAACAATGTTCACTGTTTTAACAAACATGGTGGCACTTCCCACGATGTATGCTGTAAACACATTCCTCACTTTGTACTCTTTGGATTGGTTTGTTTTCCACTGTGGGGTAACTCAGTGCTTCTGTTTGAAGTCTTTCATAGGCCTTAGAGTCACTTAGCTTAGAGGGCAGGTGTGTAGCTCTTTGAAGACCTGTGGAGCAAAAGTTGTTGAGGAGGTTAATAGGAAACTCGCTACCTGTGATACTGGAACAAACTACAGTGCCAAACTTGCTGCTAAAGGCATAGGCTTTTCATGCTGGCAGTCCTGGGTGAATCAAATGCAGAATTCATTGCTTCTTGTGATAGATTTTTCTTTCTACCAGTTCTGCACATAAAAGTAAGTATAAAATGAGCTGAATTTCTTTGGAAACAATTTCTGTTCTGCAAGGGCCTAGGTGATTGGAGGATAATGAGTATCAAGAAGAATATTTATCTAAAATTGGTCCATTTCTTCTGGTGCTGCACTGGGGCCTGGGATGTGTTCTGTGAAGAGTTACTCAGATCTGTGCATAACTTGATCAACTTAGACATCCTGCATTGTTAAAAGACGGGTTTAGGTTTTGCCAGAATGGAGCATGGAGCTACTTTGCTTTTACAGTTTTTAATTCTAAAAATGTATTACAGCTGTAGTCATCTATAGTTGCTTAGCCTGCCGCCTTCCAGAATCAAGATGCAGTTAACTCAGTTTCATAATCATGATTTTTTCAGTTACTCATTGTTTTCCAGATCCCTGTTTGTGTTAATTCGTACTTGCCTCAACTTTTAATGACTTTTCTTTCTACTACAGACTAGATTCCATTTTCCTTCCTCTCCTCATTTTCCCTTCCATCCGCTACATGCCATGGCACAGACTTACCCATGTTTGCTAATGCATGTGTAGGACCTGGGACTCATTTCCAGTGAGGCTTTTACCCACGGGTGTATCCCAGTATAGGAATATTTTAAAATTAACAGATCATGACTAAATAATTCCCAAACAACGTGGTAGGAAAGATTATTTTATGGACTTGGAATTCTTTGGATGCTTTCTCAAAGTAGTTTGTCTGAATCAAGTTCACTGTAAATAGTTTGGGGCATAACTAAGTGAATTGTGTCAGATGGTGACATTACTTAAGCCTAGCTGTGTAACCTCTTATGCCATAGCTGTTTCAGTAAATATGATGTAGTAGTTTAAAAATAGACTAATGGAACAAGCTAATTCACTTAACATGTATTAGTTGCTTTTCAAGACAAACTTTGTTTACTTGTAGCTAAAATCCTGCGGCAAACATTGGATGGTTTTGCCCAAAAAATAAGACTGTTTAGTTTGAAATTTATAGAAAACTGTGAGCCAATGAGCAGTTTTCTGTTTTGGTTTTGTTGGGTAGTAGGAAGGATTATTGTAAATTAAATGTAGATTAACTGTCTGATATGCTTAAGAATATGGGAGTGGACTGGGAGTTTTGGGTAATCTGAAAACCTAGCAAACAAGTTCCTTCTATTATGGTTCCCTTTAGTAATTTTTAAGAATGAGGTATTTTGAATGGTGACTTTTTAATGCTCTGATGCTGCAAGAGCCTGTTTTTGTGGTCCCTCTCTGGTTTTAGAGGCTTTCATTGTTAAATCTGCAAATCTGATTGGTGTAAATAGTCTTTACAAATTTGTGGCTAGTCTGAAGTAGGACAAAAGTGCAGCTGAATGAAATACAGAGTGCTGGGCCCTCTGTTTTGTGCTTTAAAAGAACAGTGATTGTCTTTAACCTACTATAAAACAAACCCTTAACCCCTTTGTAAGATTTCTATTTAAATACCTCCCTCCATGTATTTAAATACACTTCCATGTTTTGTGTTCCTGGGTTTACAGTAGTTCATATCCATGCAGTGTGTGACACACCCACAACTGAGGGACTAAACCTGGCCCTTGGATGCTGATGTCTGCCTCCCACTGGACTTGGTAGAGGAGTTTTGCCTGCCAGCCTAAGGATGGCCTTTGGACACTTAAATGTTCAGCATGGATATGTGGTGTGTCTGTAACAACAGTAGTGGTTTGTTCTATGAGCAGGAAAATGGATCCCTGTATCTGTGTAGAATATAGACAACTTTGCACTTTAGAAATTTCTCGTCTTGCAAATTTGATACAATACAATATGGCTGTAAATACTGCTTCCTGCATTTTGGTTTTATTGCACTGATTTCAGTACTGTGCTCTCAGTAAGGTTTTAATGGGAAACATTACTCAAATGTGTTTTTAATTGACTGTATAAAACAAACTCATGAAGCATATCTCTGCCTTTAGTATTGGGGGAGTGTGAGAGGAGGCACTAGTTCATCTGTCTTCCATGGGAGTCCAGAGAAATTTCTGTCTCTAGTTTGCACGGCCATGTATTTCATTCCATTGCTGTGTCTAGTATCTAAACTGAAGTTTCAGCACTAACAAAAATCCTGTTCATGCCTATTAATTATTCTTTAAAAAAATCTGACTCTAAGGTTTATTGCTAAAATATCATAGCAGCATAAACTGCTTTTCTTTAATTTTGGGGTTTTTTTCTGTCATTGACCTAGTTGAATGAGGAATAAAGCACAGTGAGTATGACAGGCCTGGAAAAGCCCCTGCAGTGTCTACCTGTCTCCAGATTGTGAGTTCAGTCTAAAGGCCTTTCCACAGTGACCATTGGTTTCACTCAGACTTGTCCTCACTGGTGATGCTCCCAAATTCAGCCAATGTCCCATGGCAACTAAGGGGACTTCTGCTTAGCTTTTTATGTAGGAAGGCCCACCTCCTTTGGGGTTGGTGCCTTCATGGATTACAATGTTCCTGAAGCCATCCTGTACTCTGAGTAAACACACTTCAATGGAATCAGCTCTGACAATATCGACCGAGCAGCCTTATTTTGTGAAGACAGTCTCCACGAAATCTTAAGCTTCAGAGTTTGAAAATTTGCGTATAACCACAAATTTCAGAATACCATTTAAAATAAACAATCTTAAAGTATCACGTTTTGTTTCATCATTTAAAATTCCTAGTATAGTAGCAAGAAAAAGGCTCTGTCTTGAATTTTACTTTCTCCAATTTAATGCAATGTTATTAATTATAGAAAATACCTAATCCTTGCAGTATGCTGGAATGAGGACTTAAATGAACAAGATATTAGGGTGAATTGGGTGCATATGGAAGTAGCAGCTACAACGAAGCATGTCAAGTTATGGGGCAGGAAGAGAGGAGATGGAATTTCTGACCTTCTGTTTGAAAAAGAAGTAATTAGGTATGAATTCATACGGCTATACAAACTCGCAGTACTTGCCAAGGGCTGTGACATTTTAGGATATTCTATTTATTATGTGAAGGGGTTATTTGGGACTAACCCCAGATTGCTGGCCACTTCTCTAAGTTGCCAGCCAGTGGCAGTAGAAAGCTGACCAGCTCCTTGAATAGGAAATACCTGTCTTACTCTTTATGATTTTTCTAGTGCCTTGCAAGCTGCTTGTCATTTCTCCACTTCTTAAAAAAATAGATTACCTTACTCTCCTTGCTAAAAAAATTGATGATGTGGGAAAAAAAGTATTCTCTTGCTTTATTGCTTTCATTATTTTCTTGTACACTTGAGAAAGAAGTAAAACCACCAGCAGTAATGCTTATAGGTATCATCATTTGGAGCAGGAGCAACGTCAAACACAGCTGTCTCCCAAGCAGCACCCTACCAGTGTTTGCTCGAGGGAGGAGGCAGCGAGAGACTGTGTACAACCCTGCTTGGTGGGCTGGGAAGGCAACAGCCAGCAGGTCAAGGCAGCAGCCCTTCCCTGGCACCTGGAGCGTGGTCTCCAGTGGGAGCAGGTCCTTGCTGGGTGGGCTCAGCAGGTCGGCCCCACACAGGTGGCCAGGTCGCTGCAGCTCATCCTGCTGTGTCGTGACTGAAGTGCTGGAGGAGGGACACCAGCTGCTGGAGGAGCAGTTTGGCCGCAGGCAACTTGTTGATGATCCTGAGGGAAGAGCAACACCAGGTTCAGAAAACCCACAGCTGTCACCCAAACTTGTCTGAAACCGAGGGGAGCCAGTGGCTGGGCTGTGCCTCCTTTCAGAGTCAGGGCTCCTGCTCAAAAGGCAGATGCTGCCCAGACTCATGCTTGCAGCTCTCAGATCTTCTCCTCCCTGCTGCTCTTGTCCATTGCTCCTCGCAGAGGCTGTTCACCAGGAGCTTGGAGGGGAAATCCTGCAAGGTCAAGGGCTCCAGATGAGCCTTGGAAGACTAATTCATCCAGGAGATCCTGGTCTCAGGACTCCAGCTAAGGTCTCCTTTTGGTGGCATGAGAGACCCCAAAAACAGGACTCCAAGCCAAGTTAGTGTGGGATAAGATAAAAAGGTAGATTCTTTCATGTCTAGGCTTAGGGCTTTTAGGAATACATGATGATATGCCCCCTTGAACACTGATTTCCATGGTTTTTATAATAATGTCTATCCAATCCCCAGTTCACACATCTCTCAGTCTAGCCCTGTCCTGCCCCTGGTCACACCCTTGTTTCACACCCTCAGGATTTGACACTGGGGTCAGTGGGACCCTCTGTTCTTCAGATTTGTCTTCCTCAGCACACATAGGGCTCTTGGAGATTTTCCAGTGTTCTTAGACCTAAGGTTGTTGGCTTATGTTTATGTCTTGTTCTGCAGGCCTTCTGATAATTTTTCAGCCTTCTGCCTTGAAAAGACGTCTAAACTGAAAGAATTTGAGCTAAACACGGAACTTAAGCTGCCAGAAATATTAATACTCTAAATTTGCTTTTTTACTATAGTTACAAGTACTTCTAAAATCTATAAAAATTAAAAAATCAAAAACCCCATAGGCATCACTTTCTTAACAGGATTCCCAGGTCATCTTTGTGGCAGCTCCTATTAATCCGTAAGTTTGTGTCATAAAATAGGGTTTCAGTTCCCCTGGTCCTTATTTGCATATCCAAATTCCTCTTCCCTGATCCTCATGTCTAATATTCTAGGTGAAGCCTCACTAGCACAGTGAGTTCAATCTCCCCCACCTGAACCAGACATGCTGGTGTCTCCAAGAATCGCATCAGTCTGTCAGGACCATGGGGTGGTCTCTAGTAATGTTGCTTTGTGCCTCCAGTCTTTCTGCCCAGCTTCCACAAAGAAGGACTCACCTTCAGTTTGCAATGTTCATTTTGGTGGCCCCTGGATGTCATGCTGCATTTGCTCTGCAGTCAAATCTGAAAGTCAGGTACCTTCTCTGTGATACCTGGACTCTTCTCTGCTGACAGTGCTTCCTCAATTTTTGCCACCACAACTTAGTCAATACCTTGTCCCCAAACATCATGTAACACAGCCCATAACAGCACTAGAAGAGCCCTTTTGAATGCATAAAAAAATTCCCATAGGATTGAAGTGAAGTGATGACCACCAAGGGGCAGCAGAGCTTGTCTTTCCTGCAGTTTTTTCCACACAACTGCCCAGCACAGACAGTGTGCACGCCAGAGTGGCACTGCAGCTTTAAAACGGGAAGAGGTGTCACAAGTTACACCTTTTGCACCATTTTATACTGGAAAGGACATCTCTGTAATTACTGCCAGGGTGGCATCCAGGAGCCCCTGCACACTCTGTGACCTACCCACCCATCCAAGTCACTGCCAAGGCAGTAAACTTCAGACCTCTCCTCCCTGTCACACAGGGTTGGGATGCATGTGCAGGCAGGTTTCAAGGAAAAATGCTGGATTAGATTGATACCTGCATTGGGGCTGCAGATTTAAGTAGTGCTGTAAGAGGAAGACTTCCCCAGTATTTCGTGTGTCCAGGTTTTCTTTTAGGTAAGGTAAATAATGCATAATCAGAGTGCAGGAACAACAGATCATGTAAATTTTTAATAAATGCTAATAAAAAGCATCTGGTAAATTTGACAGACTCTCAAATGCAACTGACAACCTGTTTTGAACCAAGTGCTGGATATGTGTGGAACCTCTGCAAGAGCTGGCCTGAAAAATATTCTCCCATATGTTTCAAAATCCTGCCTTAGCCACAACTGATTTTAATCCAAATGCAGTGGTATAAATAAAGCAGATCTTTTATCTTTCTTCTCTCCTTCCTTGAGCTTTTATTTTTCTCATTTATCATTAGTCCAGAACTCAGAAGAGCATGAAAACCCACAGCAGAATGAAAAAATGGTTTAAATGGAACACTTGATTCTTTCTGGCCTGATTGCAGGAATACAAATAAGAAACAATTCCATGGAAATCAATGTGGCCATAGTAATGTAATCTCAGCCTGCAGGATACAAGATTCCCATAAATAAATGTTTGTCTATTCCACCTGTTTCTTCTTTCCATAAAGAACACTGGTATGTGAAGTTAAACTGGTGTGTTTTAGCCTTGCATTGCAAATAAGGCCTTCCTGGGGTTCCTGGATGCTCCGCTGTCACAGTGTGTGCTGGGGGAGGGAGCATCCCAGGCTGGGGAATGCCCAGCACCGCTGGGGCTGGGCAAGGGGCACTGGGGCATCCCCTGGGTGGGGGGCACCCCTGGCAGTATCATGGTCCCCCGGGAGCTAAGCAGCACTTGTGTGCTCCTGGAGCTTGTGCTGCTCCTTAGAGTGTCCTGTCATGGCCTCAGCATTGTCATCCAGCTACTGGACTAGTTTAAGCTCCCCATCAACTTCGTGCTGGTGATAGAGTGTCCAGAGTGCGCTCAGAACCTCTGTGACGTCCTGGAGGAGTGGGGATTCGGATGGAGGAGACAGCATGGGGGCTGTTCTGCCAGGTGCTGGAGGCTGTGTGGCATTGCAACAGCTGCGGTGTCCTGCACTGTGACACCAAGGCCAGGAACATCATCCCCGACCAGGCCACCGGCACAGCGAAACTGATCAACTTCAGTCGTGGCACCTTTCTAAAGGCCACACTGCACACCCATTTCTCAGGTGAGCCCACCCTTGGGGTCTGGCTGGGCACTGGGGGTTCTCCTTTGCTGGGGGTTGATGGGAATAACTCTTCAGCCAGCTGCCAGGTTGCTTCCTGGGACAGCAGGGAATGGATTTGGTGGGTGGAAGCCGGCTGGGGTTGGTGCAGGGAGGGCCAGCCCGACACAAACAAGCTCCCGTGGGGTAGCAGAGCAGGGGATGTGCATCGGCTGTTTCGTTTGTAGGTGCAGAAGGGCTTGGGCTGCTCCAAATCCCCCTTTTCTTCCTTGACTGTTGGAAGAAATTTGAACTTAGAAGCTTTTGTGCACAGCCCAGGCCATGGAGAGGGAAACGGGGCCTCTGTATCCTTGAGCCTGCTTCAAGAAGAGCAGTAAACAATAGAAAGAATGCGGCAGCTGCCAGGAGAAGCAGGTAAACACATTGATACAGAAGGGCATAGTTTTGAGAAAAGCACCAATCCAGCTGGTAGCACGCCCTAGCCATAGACCAATGATATTCCTGTACTATTCGTAGACTGAGAGAATATGTGATATGTGTGTGTGTAATGTAAACAATAAATCAGAACACTGATCATACTCCTATGGAGGTTACATCGTGATTCTCGTGCTGGAACCTGGGGAGCTCAAAAAACTGACATTTCTTACTTTACTTGACCTATGATAATTTTACTGGCCAATGCGGGGGTAGGGGGGTGGAATAAAGGCAGGGTTTTCCCTACTCATGTGAGGGTGTTTTCCTTGCATGTAGTGGTCAGGCCTTCCCAGGCCCATTCCAGTACTGAGGCCTTTTTATTTGCAACCCAAAGTTTGTAAAAGGAGCCAGGTGCTGGTGAGAAGGTGGCAGGTCACACTGTGTGCCACCAGTGCAAACCACGGATCCCCACGGATGCCCGGGTGAAGGTCTGGGAATGGGCAGCTTCCACCTGATGATCTTCACATCTGTCTCGAAGAATATGGGTGTACAGCCCATCAGAGTGGATCCTCCTCCACTGCTACTGTGACCACCCAGTGATGATCTGGTCCCTGGGCATCCTGCTCTACGTCATGGTCTGCAGGGACCTTCCTGTTGACAGCAATGAGGACATTATCTGGGGCCAGCTCTTCTTCCTGCTGTGAGTGTCTCGAGGTGGGCACACAGTTTTGCAGCATAAAGGGAATAATGGTGTTGGGAGACTGCAGGTGGCATCCCATTCTTGCACCCATGGAGGAGGCTGATCTCCCATGGTTACCTGGAGGAGACAGCACATGTCCCTCCATCCTGCTGCTCTCCTCCCAAAGAGAGACTTGATTGCAAGGTTTGGGTGCAGCTCTGAGCACCTCCATCATGGCCTGGGCATGTGGACCCTGGTAGAGGATAGACAGGAGTCTTCTCCCACTGACTGGTGGTTTCTGGTTTCTCTCCCCAGAGTGCATGCACCTCATCATGTGGTGTTTACCCATGCACCGCTTGGACAGGCCATCGCTGGAAGACATTTTCAGTCATTCTTGGCTGCAGGACATTTACCTGCCCCAGAAGACAGCAGAGTAGGATCCACAAGGGTGGCAAGTAACAGCTCCATGTATGTCGTGGCATTAAGAAGCAGAGAAAACCAGACTGCTTCACTGTGACCGTAGCACAGAGAAGGGATCACAGCTGATGAGATGCTTCTGCTGGTCCTGGGACCAGAGGAAGTGGCTAAGTGCTCTCCATCATACTTGAGAAGTTGTGGCAATCCAGTGAAGTTCCCACAGACTGGAAAAGGGGAAACATCTCCCCCTGGGCCCAGTTTGCACTGTGGTCCCCTTGCAACCCAGGGCACAAGTGTTGTGTCCTGCAGTGCAACATCAAGCTGGAAAACATCACCCTTGACCTGGCCGCTGGCTGGGCAAAGCTGATTGACTTTGGTTGGGGCACCTTCCTCAAGGACATGCTCTACAGCCAGATGAAATCAAGATGAGTCCACACCTGATGGGGGGATGCTCCCAGTCCCAGGCCCTGCAGGGCCCAACCTGTCTGGGCACTGGAGGTTCCTCACTTTGCTGTATGGGGGCAAAATCAATTTTTCAGTCATCTGCCAAGTCAATTTTTGGTGCAGTGGTGGATGTTTTGGAATGGGAGCCAACTCCCAGCTTTGCTGACAAGGTCAGATCCCCACCCTGGCCTGGGCTGGGGTGGGGTGAGCCATCCTGTCTCCTGTAAAGCAGAGAATTGATTGGGAGGTTTGGGCTTGGCTCTGAGCACACCCACAAGCATGGCCTGGACACTGGGGATGGTGGGACACAGGGAACAGGAGCTTCCTCCAGCTGACTGTGGGTTTATGGTTTCTCTCCCAACAGTGACAGAGCCTCATCACATTGAAACATCATTCAACCTGTGAGTTTGTGGAGGGAAGTTTACGGGGAAGGAAACACTTTACTCACTGTCAAAAACAGACCAAGCAAAAAACCCTTCCAGTGTATGGAGTCAAATTTAGCAGCTTCAGTTTAAGAAACATATTTTTGTTTCTGATATTGAATTAATAAACAAGAAAAAATAAACTTGTAATTATGAACATTGAATGGTACTTCCTATGACCAGCCTCAGGAAAAAAGGATCAAAACAGTGCTGAATTGCATGTGAGAGAATGTTAAATCAAATCAAAGGCTACTTTAGCATTCAGAACCAGCAAGCTGCTTAGTCAAAGCAAGACAGTTGACTGATGGAGAGCTTTCACTGGTATAAAGGGGTTCCAGGTCAGAACTGGGAATCTGTGTTACTCCACCTAAGGGAGAAAGGGCAGACAGACAACACTCCCAACACCACATTATTCCTGTGACAGCTATGGCTTGCATGTAGACACGTGGTATTTAGAGAAAGTTAATGGGGACAACCATTTGCTATGCAGAGAACACTTAAGGATCCTTGGACATACTGGAAAGCCGTTCTCACTGCAGGTGGGAAAACAACCAGTCCAGCAGCTTTTATGATCCTATGTCAGCCAACCTTTTTGACATGAAACAGAAAATAGCCAAGCTTCTTTGCAATAGATAATATCCCCCCCCCAAAATTGCAATATCCCAGTCTGATCCAAAAATTAGGTGAAAGTATTTTGATGGGTCACTAACTGCATGACACTCCATAGTCCAGACTTCAGGAAGTCTCACAGTATTCCCTGATTACCAAAGACACAAAGAAGGCATTTTTGTGATAAACATAAAAGTAAAAGCCAAGTGATAACTGAATAACAGATCTGATGAAATACAAAGAACTTGGACAAGCCCATTAATTTTCTGTTGGTTCTCTCCCTCTAAACAATTACTTCATTTTTCATGAAGCAGCATCATCCAGCCTCAACAGTGAAACTCCTCTCTAATATAAAAATGTCTTACACAAAAATTATAAAATTTTCTGAATAACCATACTTCTGCACACTCTTACTATAATCAAGTTACTTGGGTTTCCTTTTACTGCTTGAAGCTAAGGTTCAGCTTTCAGACTAAGAAAGTACCTTATAATGCCACAACTGGTACCGTGCAAGACAATCACCCTTCTGCATGGATACCCTCATGTAGTTCAGGTCAGGCCAGTAGCCAGGAGACAGCAATGTGCTCACTAAGTTTATGAAAACAAATGCTGAACTGCATTCTGACCTTCAAGAACAAAAGACAAATGTCAGTGTGAGAAGAGCTGCTCCTTTTTCCCTCACCTCTGGTTACTGTAGACACATAATTCCTATCAGCACGCTTTTGCAGCTAGTGTTTTAAAACGTACTGAAGGGAAAGCAGTTTCACTCCTCAGTCTGTAAACTCAGAGATGCTCCTGCTGTCCCAGGTTAATCTGTGCCACTCAAGGTTGTTAAAATGTCATTTGGAGCCCTTGTCTTTCAGAAATAGATCTTGATCAATGAAAACTTCAGTACATTTGCATGCTGAAATTTACGTGAATTTGATTTTGAAGTAACTGTTTATAATACAAACAAGTCTTTGAACTAAAGGTTTTGCTTGAAATTAAATAGTGTTTTCTTTTCTACATTTGATAGTGATGCCTGATAAAAATACCATTGATTTATCTTATTAAGTACAGGTGCAAGTTTGCTGAAGTTCCTTTTGTACCTGTGGCTGTGGGCTGAGTGTTACAAGCTCATTCACGGGGCTTCTCTCAAGCCTGCCTAAGAATCTTAAGGAAAGGTCTCCCATTTCTCCCTTTTCTTCTGCCTGAGAACACGTTTGTGCTTTGAACCAGCCCTGTCTTACAACAGCTCCCTTGATCATCTGTCCAGTGAGATGGGCAAAGCTAATGCATCAACTCTTCTGGTTCCCCCCTTCTGCTACTCCAAAAATGGAATTAATTTCAGCTGTAAAAATACAGAATTAACACTCAGTTTGCCTATCTTATATTGTATTTCCCTACACAGCTTCTATTAGAAGTCAAAACTAAGCAACAATTTAATGTAACTGTGGGATACAGCCTGAGGGTTGGTGCACAGGAATTAAATGTTGTGTTAGTTTGACCTACTGTGAACAAGCCTGTAGTGGAAATAAGGTACATAACTAAAGGAACAGGAATCATAGTTCTGCTTACAGAAAGTTACTGACCACAGGCAATAAAATGTTTGCTTCAATTCCATTTACCATGGCTCATTAAAACCTTACCAGAAGCACACTTCTTGTGTCTTGTGGATTGAAAGACGTTTTGGAGAGTGGGTGTAAAACCTCTCTGGTATGTGGATGGCGAGCATGTTGCACTGCCTGTACAGAACTGGTTTCTGTTGGGGAAATTCCCTAAAATTAAAAGAAAGTGCTTCAATAGAGCTTTTACATTTTTAATATTTCAGAAAATCTTAACATATGTCTCTTCCACACACACATCTTCCCTCCAGTTTCTCTATTTGGATCCAGGGCAAATGTTCAGAGGGATAGCAAAAGCTGAACCAGTGACCATCTCTGTCAAATCCCCAGACTCTGAAACACTCTAATTCCTCTGTGACTTACAGCAGTGAAGCAAACAAATGATTGTTTTAACATGGACAAGAGAAAAACCCATTATTTTACTTCTACTCTTGGTTTCAAACATTTGTAAGTCCTTTTCCTCCCGCCATGGGACAAAATACTTCAGTGCTAACAAAACATTATGAGCAACTGAAAATAAAATTTCTAATAAATGTCAGTGACCTTTATTATTGTATTGAAATTGCAAGCAGGTTGGGTTTGAGATAAATTGATTGCAGTTTTATGAAAAGCAGTTCAGCATCTGAGACTGGACAGGCATAGTGAAAGGGATAGCATGATATAAATTTAGTGAGGGTCTAAGGACCAGGGAAGCAGGAGAAACTGGCCCAGAGGCAGGAACTGAGGCTGTGACGGAAAAGGGTCAGAGCAACATCTGCTGCAAGAACACTATCTCAGAAAGCTGACTGTAGTGTTGTGTTGGCTGAGGTTTACTCCAGGCAAGGTCTGACATTTTTTCATAGGCAGGACAGTGCTGGGTCTGAAAAGGTGGGGTTGAAAGCAATTCCATTTCTTAGCCCCTACAGAGAGCTAATCAGATGTATGTAAGGAGGTGGAAGGGGTAACTGTTCTGAGGTAGTAATGAGGCCATGCAATGAATTAAACGAAGGGGAATTGGTTTACATAACCTAGAATAATTTTTTTGGACAGGGAATGGAGTGAGATATGGCTACCCCAGAAATGATGGCTAGATCTTTGGGAAAAGTTATAAAGGCTGTATTATGAAGGAGGTTTTCCAAGCAAGGAGAATAATTTCACTACGTACATGAATTTTGATGTCATCTCATCTGTTGAGCCATTATGTTCACATGTGTGGTTGCTCCACAGACTGTGCTGTCATCATGCAAAATGCCTGTTGCAAAAAGGCCTTTAGTAGAAGGAGGATGTTCCAGCTATTACTTGTGTTTTCTGTTTTCAGTTAATGAATCCCTTGGACAGACTCTTGCCATGCTGTTTGGATTTGATGTACCCAGATAAAATTACACAATAAAGCTACATAACAGGACATAGAACCAGGTAAATAAGATCTGAACCTTGCTTGGGAGAAACCAGAGGATGTGCTTCACTAGGCTTTGTTTTATTTTAGCTCTGCTATTAAGATGTTAAAAGCTGATTTCAGCCCTTAACAATCTACTGTCAGACCAAATTTGGCTCTGTAATACTTTTTTCACTGTTCCACTTTAAGCTATTTGAAAGCTCCAATAGAGGTCTGAGTGTGACTATTAGTTTATGGCTCCTGTTACATACACATTACATTGCACTGTATGCCTGAAGAAAGTGAGAGGAACCACTGGAAGAGGGGATTATTTAAAGTACTACACAAGACAAGTTTTCTGGACAATGCTTTTGAAGAGACACCTAAATTATGCTTTTCCCTGGCATATTCATGGTAGCTGAGAAAAAGCATGTCCAAATTTCTATTTTTCATGAGCCTATGTGGTTTCTGCCTTGATAAACCAAATAAACAAAATTCTTTGGTTGCTGCACTGTCAGTTTAAAATGCAGATCAGTGCTACTCTGCTACATGTCCTAATCTTTTTTTCCTTTTTTTTGTAAAAAAAAGGTTAGTTTGATTGTAATGGTTTAGAGCATGAGGATATTTACAAGATTAATAATCCCACAAAAAAGCTGTTTTCTTTCTCAACCAGAGAAAACCAAGACTCAGAAGTGCAATCACTGAAATCAGGCATTACATTCATCTACATGCAAATCACCACTATAAGCCACGCTTGAGTCTCACAGGAAAGATTGGAAGTGACACAAACTCCAAAACAAAACTGGAAGCTCAGTCTATTTCTGCATAACCCGTGCTGCGAGTGATTGAAAGTCATGAATTTTTCTTCTCTTCCTCACCAGCTGCCGAGTGTCTCATTTCCTTGGCATTTCTGTTTTTACCTAATTTTAGAATTGGAGAATTGAGTTTGTCACCTTTCAGCTCCAGCTGTGTAAGTCAGTGGTCAGTCTCAATCAGTGTTCCAGCTAAGATAGCACACCCCACAGGCCTGTCTGCACTGCCAGATGAAACATTGAAACTTAAATTATTTCCATTACACAGAACCATAGTCTTATGATAATTTTGTTGCATATTAAACCCCAGAACTTGAGAAAGTAATTCTGTGGTCAAAACTGTGGAGTTTATTCCTATTAGTTGACCTCTAATCTATTTATTTGCTGCCTCTAGTTTGTACCTGTTGATATCTACGTTAGCAAGTTGGAGGTGATGCCAAAGGGGTTTTTGATTTTTTGATTTTCACATTTTGTAGATTTTAGGAACACAGTAACTGTAGCAAATGTAGCGTTCATATTTGTAACAGCTTAAGTTAATTGTTTATATATCCTAACCCCTACCACAGACCAGTAGCTCAAATTCTTTTAGCTGTTTAGGCTCTCTTCAAGGCAGAAAAGCTGAAGACTATCAGAAAGGCCTCCAGAACAAGATCAAATATAAGATAACAACCTTGAGTCTAAGAACGCTGGAAGAACTCCAAAGCCGAGGAAGAGGAAAAGGAAGAACAGAGGGTCCCAGTGACCTCTGATCCAAATCCTAAGGGGTTGGAACAGGAGGTGTAACCAGGGGCTGGACCAACAGATGTGTGAACTGGGGATTGGGTGGGCAATATTATAAAAACCATGGAAATCAGTGTTCGGAGGGATGATGTCATCATGTATTCCTAAAAAGCCATAAGCCTGGACATGAAAGAATCTACCTTTTTATCTTATCCCACATTAACTTGGCTCGGAGTCCTGTTTTTGGGTTCTCTCATGGCATCAGAGGAAAGGGGAGATCTGCAGGGAATGTCCCAGTGAAGTGCCCCTTCTGGGAAACTGCTTCATCAGCTCAGCTGAGTTCCACTTGTTGAAAAATCAAACAGAGTTGTTTGCTTTAGCTCCATTTGGAAAGCCATTTGAAAGGAACTTTTCCTTTTTTGTATTTTGTCATTCATGAACAATTACAGAAATATGCAAACTACTGCTGATGCCTGAAGAATCAGCCCAGGGAGTCCCCTCCCAAAAGTACCTCTCTGTCATCCCGGGTCTTGAAGTTGCAGGTGGGCGGTAGATTCCTGGTGTTCAAGTCTCTGGTGTCTGATCTGATGCGGTAGCAGTTGTATATGTGCCTCCAAAATAGGCAGGTGAGCTCTGATCCATTCACCTCATCCCTGTGCTCCAACAGCTCTAGATAGGGATCAAGTCCTGTTTTGCAAGCTGTTACAGAAATATGAAATAAAAGATGGTGTTTACCAGCAAAAACCTTTTATTTCACAAGAGGAAAGATTGGTTGTGTGCTGCATGTGAATAGGCAGTGCTCTCACCTCTGTATGAGCTGGCAAGGACAAAGCAGCTGGGAACAGAGCAGAGACTTCAGTACCACATGGTTTCCCCAAACCTTGAAGTTCAACGCCCCCCTGACCCACCTGCCTTTGGACTCTGGCATGTGGGGGGTTAACTCAGCAGGTCTGCGGACCCCCTAATGTTTGAGGAATTGATATGGAGCAGGTTAGAGTGTATTCTTGGATGAAAGCCGTTTGCAGTGCTCCCCTAAAGGGGAAGAGAACACCTGCAGAATGCAGGAGACCTTTTGACCAGTAGGATTCTTCCATGTATGTTTGCCTCAGCTGACTGACCAATTGTGGGATGACACGGTGTGGGAGAAAGTAGATAAAAGTAAAGTTGTAACTAAGAATAAAGTCCCTTTATCCTCAGCATAAGCTTTCTGGTCTAACTGCTGCCTGAGCCGTCTCTGCCTCCTCAACTGCCACTATTTTACCATACCTTTAGAAAGGGTGACCCCCACACTGGCAGTCTTCTGCAGCTTAAAGGGATGACAGGTTGTTTCTGGCAATTGCTGAAACACAGATATTTTCTAGTTGTTGACAAAAAAAGAAAGAAAAAGAAATTTTGGATCCCATTCTATGTCCTTGTTAACCATTTAAAAATGTCTTTTCTGAAGAACATCTAGCTGCTCTTCCATCAAACCTGCAAAGAGAGGTTCTACAGTGGCATTGTAAGAAGTCTGCACTAAATGCTTTGACAAAAAAACATGCACACTCTGAAATGAAATCTTATTTACTGTGATGTTATTAAAGTGCTAAATAAACAGACAAACTCAGAAGGGTTGGTAGGATGTGGGTGGGTAAATAAATAAGCTTTGATGCTAATGTCAGTCAATGCTAATTTCTATCCTTTGAAGAAAGCATGATAAACACAGCTGTCAGAATTGTGATCTGAAATTGCTCTAATTAAATTAGATTTTCACTAGAATGAAGGCAGCTGAGCACCTTATTTTGTTTCCTCTTTACCTGGACTAGTTCAGAGAATAATGACTCCAATTCCTTCATGGTCAGGTAGGGAGGGTAAGATTTGTTAAATATATATAAGAATCTGAATATGCACAAGTCTATTGTATAAAATTCTGTATTCATATTTCTTTTGTTGCATTTGCTACTCAGAATTTGTATCTTAATTTAGAATCTGAGATCTTCAACAGAATATTACCTGTACTGGCCACTAAATGCTTTCTTTGTAGTAATATGGAGAGATTATGTGTCCTAGTTCAGCAGGAGGGACCAGCTAACCCTGGGTGGGGGTGATCAAAGCTGTGTATTCTACCCCCTCTATTCATTCCCCAAGGTCAATGGGCCATTAGCAGCAGCTGCCCAGGGAGCCATTATCACTTCACACCCAGCCTGAGGGGGGGCGGAGCTGCTAATGGGCCATCAACAGCTCAACACCCCCTGGCTCCCAGAGTTAATCACCCATTGTGTGAGTCCCCGCCCAGGGGGAGGGACTGGGTGCTCCCTGAGGGTACATAAGTGGTGGGTAAGAAGACCTCAGGAACTTCTCATCGGATCCAGAGCAGCAGCAGGACCTTGATAGGAGGAGATCCCCGCTCTTGCCCAGACCACAGCCCTCGCCTGCACCAACAGGTTTTTCTTTTCCTTTTGCTCTGGACTTGGGGGAACCACAGGGGTCTCAGCACAAGGGCAAACAAACCCCCTTGGGTTTGTGCCCCAGGACACTGGGTTATACTGCTGGGGTTTTGTGAGTTGAAAGCAATTTCCCTTGGGTGTCAGTGTTGTTATTGTAATATTATTATTAAATTTTAGCTCGGACTTATAATCTCTCTCATGGTGAGTTCATTTCCCCTGCTGGTTCACCTTTAAACCAGCACATTATGTAAGTCCCTTGTGCATGGCTTAAATTTACAGGTTAACAGTAAAAGACAAGGGTGTTTCAGTGGTTAAGAAGCATTTTACTGCTGATCATGGGCTGTGGATGAAAATAAAAATTAGCAATCACTATAAAGAAAAACACAAAGGGTTAAAAGACAACAAACAAGTCTCTGCCTCATCCTTCATTTTTTGTCTCTTCCTTGTTTCAACAAACACCTCGTTCCTTTTTGTTGGTGGATTGAAAGGCGTGTTCCTTCAAGCCTTGCAGTTTTACTTTACAAATGAAATTTTGATTAGGCTCTGATCTGGATGGCTACTCCTTTTCAGGAGAGCTGAAAATGAAGCAAGGTGATAAATTATTTCAGTTTTGGTTTTTTTTTTTTTGGTGACCATTATTTTCCAAAGCAATCTAATTAGTCACAGAGAACAGCACATCCAGAAGTAAATAACTGATGTATGTATACAGGTATGTTTGATTTGTGAGTGCTATTGATTTTAATTTAATTAATGTAAAAGACATCTGTGTCAGAATTCAGTGCTATAAATAGAAATATGAATTTATATATCGCTAGATTTATATAGAGAAATATTGTATTAATTTACATGCCATCTATCAATTTCCAAAATGTGTTAATTATGGCAAATGGATCTGATGAGGAGAAATTCCATTAGTCACAGCACCTCTTCCATGCACGGACACTAGATGGCACCGAAAGACAGGAGCTGTGGTGTGGAAATCCAGGTAATTTGTATTTCTGGAGGTTAGTGTACTTCAGTGGAGGACGACTGAAGCATAAATGATATCCAGTAATCTATTTCGTGAATAAAAAATAAAAAATATTAAAAAGGAGGGGATATACAGGAATTACAGAAGCTACATTGCATGACTCATTTGTTGCTTGAGCCTACAGAAGAAATCAGCACAATTAGAGTTGAAGTGGCAGAATGTGATATTAAGTGACCAGGGCTGGCAGCAAAGTCCCTCTGCAGATGAGGAGGCTGGAGCTTTACCTCTCTCATTTCCTCATGTTGCTTCACAGAAAATCTCCTCTGAAGTTCATATGCTCTCTCACATTCACCGTGGTGCTCCTTGGGTGCAGTTCTAGTCCCAGCCTGTGCAGTGTTAAAAACATCCACATCATTTCATGCTCTGATTTCTGCCCTATCTGACAAAACAGAAACCCTTGGGCTGATGCAGGAGACACACCACAGATCTGAGTCAGAACTAGAGATTACGACAAGCCTTTAATAACAACCATGAAGCCCAGAGGGAGGATGAGAAGGAGGGGAGGGGGCTGGAGCCTGGCTCATACTGAGATCTCTGGTTCCCAGGCCACGGCCAGCCCAGCCTGGGGTGTCTCCCAGCCCTCACAGGGGGTTTTACAGAGCCACTTACCCACAATGACAGGATCGAAGTGCAACAGCTTGTCCTGTGGAAGGGATCACTGCCCATCATCCCATGTATTATTCCGGTTTTAACATCTGCAAGGTATTGTTGTATTGTATGGCCAGACTTCATGAATGAAGATTTGGGAAGGGCTCTCCCCACGTGGGTGCCCTTTCAGCCTGAACAGTGGATTTTTTAGGTGAGGCACAGCATGTGCAGAACTGGCCCCACCGTTTAACTCCTGAGGTCCATTTGCCATGGCCAAGTGAGCTTGGACAGTGACAGGGAAGTCCTTGGGACTGTCACAGCACCCGGTACTAACCGGGGCTGACCCTGCTGAGCATCCAAGATGTGACGGGATGGGATAGCAGGGAGGCATTGAACTGCCAGGGGACGGTCCCCACTGAGACTGGAACTCAGGTCCTTGGGATTCAGAGTCCAGAGTGCTCTCCTTTACACCACGGGACCGAAGATCCGCTTTTATTCTGTCCGCAAAGGGAAGCACTCAAAGGTTGGGAAACTCCATGTCTGAGTAGCACCGCAGTCAGATCCCAGCCTCTTCTGTACGCTAAAAGAGACAGAGGCCCTGTGGGACACACAGCTACGCAATCGTGTAATTAAAAACCGTGGCCTATGCGCAAGTTGGCACAATCACATCTGCAGCAAGCTTTTCCCAGGATTTTAGCACCCATGCAGATATTACTGTTTTCTGTGTGCAGTGTTATATGCAGTACTAGGGGATTGGTCTCCTCTACCAGGCACTCAGCAGTAGGACACGGGGCATGGGATCAAGCTCTGCCAGGGGAAATTGAAGTTGGAGATCAGAAAAAAATGCTTTACAGAGAGAGTAATCAGGCATTGGAATGGGCTGCCCAGAGAGGTGGTGGATTCACCATCCCTGGAGGTTTTTAAACTGATATTGGACATGGCACTGAGTATCATGATCTGGTAACTGGACTGGAGTTGGACCAAGGGTTGGACTTGATGATCTCGGAGGTCTTTTCCAATCCAATCGATTCTATGATTCCATGATTGACACGTTTTGTAAGGACAAAGCCCGGTCCGTGGCAGGGCCGGAGGATGGGTCTGTGCCAGAACCTGGGGTGGAACCGTCCGGGGGCCGCTGTCATGTTCTCTCACGGAAGGGGAATCTCTTCAGCCCCAGAGTGGCCTTTCGTACACTCTGGCGATATTCCCACGGGTGCATGTGCAAGGCCGTGGCCATGCTGGGGGTTGCCGTCCCGCTCCCCGCGGCCGCCCCGTCGGGGGGGCAGCAGGGGCCAGGCCGGAGGCGGCCCCGCCGTGCGCAAGATGGCGGCCCTGCGCGCCCCGCCCTCCCCGCCCCGCCCGCCGCGGTGACTTCCGGGGGGAGAGCAGAGGGCGAGGGCGCCCGTCCCATGGTAACTGCGCCACGGCGGGGACGCCGCGGCCGCCGCTCGCCTCTTCTCGCCTCCTCCCGCCTCCGCCCGGCCCGCCACGACGGGCCGCCGCCACCCCCGGGGCCGCGCCGCCGCCAGGTCGCGAGGTGAGGCAGCCGCCGGGCGGGCGGGCCCGGGGCGGGCTCTCCGCGGCGGGACCGGGGCGGGCCGGCGGAGCGGGGCGGGCGGCGCGGGGCGGCCCCGGCTCGGGGGGCGCGGGGGAATCCTCGGCCCGGGGCAGCGGCGGCGTCGCCGCGGGAAAGCTCCGGGGGGAGCCCCGTGGGCGTCTGAGCCTTACCTGGAAGCGTCATGTAAAAATGAATCGATTCCCTACTCTCGCTCCTGAATTTTTGCGTTTATTGTAGTGAGAGCCGGGGCCTTTTTGTTTGTGTTTTTTCTTTCGTTTTTCCCCCTTTATTTAAAGGTGTTACGGCACATAACTTTTTTCGTTTGTTACGCACTGAGGTGTGCTCGGGCTTTCGTGTGCTTCTGGTCTTTGTTCAGGCAAACGCCGCTCGTAGTTGCCTTATTTTATTTGTTAGGGGCAAAGAGTCGCTGAGAACGTGAGGGCTGCAGGCAGTGGCTTCCAAAGGGAGCTCGTGTGGCACCCTTTGCCTTGGAAAGTGAGGATGCGGGAATTGCCGACTTCTGTCTGCACAACGATGCTGCGATCAGCTGCCCAAGCATTGCTTCCAGTAGCGCTGGATGTGCTGGAGGTCCTGGAGAACCCATTAGAGCAGAGCCTGTCCGAAGGGGTGCAGGAGCATCTGCAGTCTCTGGATTCGGTGGGAGCAGCCAGGTTACCACATTACCAGAGCTGGCACCTGCAGCAGCCAGTGGAGTGAGCTCCCACTGTATCCTGCTTTGGGAATGGGATACCTCCCAAGTCACGCACAGCTCACCTGCCGGTTTTTTCCCATCTTCCCTCTAGTAGAGGAGGAGAGGATATCAGAAGTTTAATGGAAACGCCTCTGAGAGGATGGCAATTGAACACTCCATCTGTTTTCCTCAGCTGCTGTAGAAGACAGAAAAGTAGGATTTGGCAGAATGGTTAACAGTTCACATTGTATGTCAGCAAATGAAAGCCAGATCTTTTGAGGAGACAGATGAAGAGTTATAGTTACTCAAAATGCATCTGTAGCACGTGAGTGATTTAAATGAGCAAAAAGCTGTCTGATCAGAATTACAAGTAGCTTATTATAGAATATCTGACTTGGGCAAACTTGTGAAATAGTAACAGAATGTTTCAGGTATTCATAGAAGAGACCCACAGAGATCACAGAGTCCAACTCTAAAGTGAATGATCTGTATGGGGATTGAACCCACTACCCTGGTGTTTGTTAACACCATGCTCTGACCAACTCAGCCAACCCACTCCCCCAGATGCTCAGGACAAGGCACCTAAATTACCAGTGGGCTTATAAACATGATCAACTTTGTAAGTGTTGGCTGGTGGAACTGTGGGTGAATAAAGATGCAAGGAAGCAGCTGGGATGAGTTAAGACTGGGAGGAAGAAGGGATTTCTTAACTGGACAAAGGAATAAGGGCCTGAAGCAAGCAGCCTGCAGGGATGGAAGTGAAAGAAATCTATTGTGAAACAGCCATGGTGTGTTATAGGGGAACTATTTTTGGAGCAGCGAAATGTGTATTAAGAAAAATATAAGTACTTGAAACGTTGGCATGGCACCAGCACTACCAGAGTTCAGGAACTGTTTGGACAATACTCTCAGGCACATGGTGTGATTGTTGAGGTTGTCCTCTTCATGGCCAGGAGTTGGACTGGAATATCCGTGTCATTCCCTTCCAACTCAGGATATTCTTTGATTTGTAGACTCTTGTAGCAAATACTTAAACTTGTAATCACAAAATTTTTGACTCTTACATTCTTATAAATGTTCACACTATATGAACACTTAGATAACATGTACAAGTTATATTTAGTTTACATTCAGAGCAAAACATGAATGTATGTAAAGCAAATTACTTTTTCTTCTTTAGTTTTTCAGTAGCTTCCAGAAACTGCAGCTAGTACTGGGGTGCTGCTGTGCTGATTGTGAATGGAGATACAAATTAAAGAGGCAAGCATCCAGGTGTGGGTTTTGTTTTTTTTCTTTCCCTTGGATGTTAAACTTTAAGTAACAAAAGACAGCAGGCTTTGACGCTCATATTCTGTCTGTGAGTAAAATGGTTGAACTATACCATGATTGTGGTAAGATATTTTGGCAGTCATTAAATAAAAGAAAAATCAAATTCTGCAGCAAGATTTATTTCTTCCTTTATACTGAAGGGAGTAATGTCCTGTAGTAAGATAATAGCCTAGCTTGAGGACACAGTTATTTTGAGATTAGAAGTTTAAACGTTTATGTTCGTTAAAAGCAGATGAATGTTGAAAGCGGGACCTGACACTGTAGTGGTGCAAAATATGGAAGAATGTCTTAGGATTTGAAACGTTGTAGCACAACTCTGGAGGGTTTGTTTTTTTTTTCTTTTGGGAAGCATAGTCTGTATATAACAATTGGGGTTTCCATTTTTTGTAGACTGCTTTTACACTCAGTGTAGCTAAGTTAAGGCTGTTTGCAGGTGATAGGAGTGATAAGTAAGGCCCCAGCAATGTCTGTTTGCCTTCACAGCGCCTGGGAGAGGGCAGTGCCAGTGGTTGGGCCCTTTTCTCTGTAGAGCAATACCTTTGCTTTAATGTGGTGCCCTTCCCTTGCTCAGTAGTGCATGGGGGGCACAACTTCAGGATGAAGCTTGTTCTCTGTCTTAGCAGACAGACTTTGCTGAGAATGTAGGGGTTTTCTCTTCAAATTTTTTTTTCGTCCTCCTTTCCAAGTCTGCTGCCATTGCAGATTCCTGACTCTGCTGGAGAATGCCATGTGAAGCTATTTTTGACTGATCAGAGAATTACTGTAGGAGGAACAAAAGACAGTGCTGGGAGAGAAGTGGTCCCAAGGGGCCTTGAGAAGAAAGAGATGGAGTTCAGATTAGTAGTCTCCAAAAAAATCTTGCTGTAGAAGAGGTGAAAAATAAGACTATAAAAGAACAAAGGTAAAAAGAACATGTGAAAACACTTAGTTCTCATAATGTTACCCTTTCCCATGAGGAGGTTTTTTGAATGGCTTTCATAGTAATGTTTCTCATATGTTGACCATAGATTTGAGCAGCAAACTTGACTTAGAGAAAAAGCCTTTAACAGAGATGATTGATTTACTAGCTTTGATAGCAGGATAGAATTACTTTCAAACTTTGAAATATTTAATAAGCACCTCAGATCATTAGCAAGCCTACAACTATCTCTCTTTAAAGTGATCAATGGCATTAATTTGGTTTGGTAACTGGTTATTTTCTTGTTCAGCAGCCATATGGTATTTCTGAGTTTAGTGTGATTTCCTGTGAGCAGTTTTTATAAAGTCTGCTGGGCTTTGGTGTGAAGTGCAGCAAAAATTAAATACTATGAGAAGGTGTGAAAATGTTCTTATATAAAAGGAAATAAAGGCAGGTTGCTTTAACTTTGGTGTAAGAATAGATTGTAGCCTCTAAATCACATTCAGTGAGACTGTAATGCTGAGATAGTCAAAGCTTGTAACTACTGCTTGTTTGACACTGAAGTTCTTAATGCAAATAACTATATACAGATTGGTGTTTTGTTGTAAACAAAATACTTTTTAGATTTACTGTAAAAATGAGAGCTCTGTTATAGTAATATACTCTTTTAAGGGGTTTTCTTATTGAGGTGTAATACTTTAATGCTGTTGTTTAATGTGTCTTGACATTAATAGAGCAGCCACAGGAAATTTCCTTCTGAATTCTGATTTTTGAGTCTTGCAGTAGTCAAAAAAGTCTGAATTTTATCTATCACATGAGAAGTGGCTGAGGGAGCTGGAGTTGTTTAGCCTGGGGAAAAGGAGGCTCAGGGAGACCTTATTGCTCTCTATAACGACCTGAAAGGAAGTTGTAGCCAGGTGGGAGTCAGTCTTTTCTCTCAGGTAACAAGTGACTGGACAGGAAGAAACAGCCCCAAGTTGCTTCAGTGGAGATTTTCGATTGGACATGAGGAACCAGACTGCCCAAGGAAGTGAAGTCACCATCCCTAGAAGTGTGCAAAAAACATGTAGGTGATGTGCTTAGGAGCAGGGTTTGTGGCAGACATGGCAGTTTCGGATTAATGGTTGGACTCAATGATCTTAGAGGTCTTTTCCAGACTAAATGTTTCTATGATTTGAAATTAAGAGCTTTTGAGAAATGTTCGTGCCTTGAGGATCACAGTCCAGCTGAGTTGGTGAAGGGTAGAGTAACAGAGAAGGTTCTTTGGTTGGGAAGCTCTGAGCTCTGACCGTCTGTGCTTATAAGTAGCAGTTTAAATTACTCTGTGAGAGATTGTCCATCATGCAGTATTAACAGAAATAAATCTGTCTGTGAGAGTTCTGGGGAAAGGGAACCTGTGTGAAATGGTGATCCAGGAAGAAGATCTGGAAGTGGGAGCAATCAGGTGAGGTGAGTGGGGCAAAGAAAAGGAACAAAGAGGTATTGGGGAAATGGAGTGGGGCAAAGCCTGGGGCCATGGGAGAATAAAGGTTGCTGGTGGTGAAGTAAGATAGCAAAGACCTTACAAGAATAAAATTTTCTGGTTAGTAAAGGTGGCACTGAGAAGTGGCAGAGTTAGAAACTGTTTGGTATATGGGCAGGAAAGTGCCACTTAAAATTTAAGTAGGAGTGACAGGCACCAGAAAAAGAATTAATGACTGTAAAGTGCATGATCTTGCAATGTGTGGATGGAAATGGTAAGAGAGGCATGTGGAGCCCATTCCTGTGACGGAAAACCTGAGTGCTGAGGTTTGGAACTGGAGGTCCTGTGGGATGGAGACAGATGAAGACAAGCATCCCAAAAGGAGAGAATGGGGTAGCCTCAAGAGGGACATGTTATTGAGCCGTGCTGGATGCCTTCAGTGGTGCAGAGCCCAGAGTGTTGGTCACAGTGTGCTTGGTTTATAGAAGTTGTGCTGGAAACACTTTCTGCTTTCCATGCTCTTATACCTTACCCCATCTTTATGCTCTCTGGGATATGTGAAAAACTTGCTTTCTAGTGGGTTGGTATAGCCAGCACATGACTGGAAATAACATTAGCTTTCTGCATTCAAGTCTCTGAAGAAAGGTCTTGCTGTGTATCTTAATGTATAGCATTGTTGTTTTTGTAGAAACAGACAAACACAGCATGATAAAAACATTCTTGTGCTGTCTGTAGTACAACATAACTCTTGTGCTATGTAACACAGATTAATAAAAATGACTGAATTAAGCCATAACTATTAGCAGATGGATAGTGTGGTTTAGTCTTGTATAGTCTCTCCTTGTTAATGAACTTCACATGCAGATAAAATGGGAGGGAGATAGGCTTTAATAGGAGAAAATGTTTGCCTTGTCATCTGAAAACACTTACGTTCCCGGGTGAAGCATTGGTGCTCAGCAATGCTCCTTTCTTGTGCAGAGCTATAGGGTTTAGAAATGAAACTATTGTTATTCCTGGGTTGACAAGAGTATCTCCCCCTCCTAGAGCTTTAATTCTTATCTTCTCTCTTTATGTAACTAAGGTTGGTCAGGGGCTGTAAACAGTCTTGTTTGAGACTTCCCAGTATTTCCCTATGCCAATGCCATCTTTGCCTGTGGTAAGAGCTGCCTGTTGGAGCTGAACCAGGGAGTAAATCTCGAGGGAGGTAAGGTTTATTGCCACAGTTGATACTGTGCTTGTGCCTCACTTTTCAGAAGGATCATGTGTGCTGATACTGAGTGTTTGAAGGGAGTCTCGATGAGAACTGTTTCAAGTTTCAAAGTTTAGGTACAACAGCATCATCCTCTTGTGACTTGTACCTGTCTGATCAATGAGTATGCTTAAAAGAACATTTTAGACGTGAAATGACTGACTTTAGAATGGTTTCTTGCAATGTTTATGTCTTTAAGACATCTTTTCCAATGCCATTTTTAATTGTATTTGTAACATAATTAGTTTGTGTTTTAGTTTAGGGGAGGTGCATGTGCCATTGATGTGTGTTCGAGCTGCCTTGCGGGAAGTGTTGTCTCTGATTAAATATTTAAGACAGGTTGGAGCATCAGTAGTGAGATTTGAGAAGACACATTTTGTAAACACAAAATTCATTTTACCTGGAATGTGAGTGGAATGGTACAGCTCAGATTACACTTGCGCTTCAGGGTAGTGTTGGAATTAAAGCTGGGGGTTTCACAGTTTGTTTGTTGTTTTTCTGGTTTTGATTTTTGTTGGGGGTTTTGGGATTTTTTGCCTCATTTGTGGCCTTTCGAGTTTCGCACTTTCCTATTAGTTGTTACAAGATATGGAGGATGCTTGGACTGAAGAAGCTTTTAGACTTGATCTGAACTTGAAAGACTTTCTTAGGAATTTTCTCCCCTTTGTGTTTACTAAAAATAATTGCTGTGCTCAGCAATACAGCTGGTAGGATCCATTTCTAATGGTAGAACTATTTAATATTGGAACACACTTGCTGGGAGCAGTTCTTGAAGTTGCGTAAAAACTGGGTGATACGGAGATATCTCTGGGTGGGAGGAAGGAAGAGGGGGGTTTTGAGAACTACATGATTAATTGGAGATTGCTGCAGTTATGATGTTTTGGGCTTACAAAATCACAGAGTACTCTGCAGCATAGTATGAATATGTAAGTAAGCTAAAATATTTTCTTTAATATGTATGCTGTTCAAACTAATTATATAAAGCTGAAAAGAATTTTTGCCTCTTGAAGTAAACTTTACCCTAGTCTTAAACATATGTTCTCACTTATTGTTGATAGCTTCTTTAATACCATAAAAAACTACAGCAGGTATTGCAGGAATTCAGTAACTTAATCTTAACTCTTTGAAGTTAAATCATGTGAAATGTATGTCATGCTGATACTTTTATAAAAACATAATGGAATTATAACAAAAATCGTTATTAAAACTAAGATCATTAATATAGTTTAGAGCTCACTTCTGGGACAATACCGTATAAGAACCCGAATAACCCTAGACACTTTTTGGGCTTGAATTAGTCAGTCATGTATTTTCTTTGACAGTGAAACTTTATGAACTGAAAAAGCAAGATTTGTATTAAGGGTTTTGGAAATGTGTCATCGTGTAATAATGTTTCTGCACGAAGACAGCTGAATAAAGTAGTGTTGGGGTTGACTGCGAGTGGCTTTTTTTGTGTTACTACTTAACTATTGCACCAGTAAACTGATTTTTCTCTGCTTTTCATTGCTGTCAAGCAAAGCCAGTTTGATCTGCTGTAATCTCAGTACTTTGGCAATTTGTTCTCTGTTAAAAATGGTAGAGATGGCATTAGTGGGAGAACAATTACTTGCTTTGTAAGCAGTGTGAATGAGTTATGACTAAGTATATTGATTTGCCTGGCCAACACAAACTCCAGACTGATTTATTTTTTTTCCATGGCCTTTCCATAAGAGGGTCACATGGTTAGTTGTTATTGCCCTGGATATGGTTGATTTCTACAAACCAAACTGCTTTCTGGGGAAATGGAAAGGCTTTTAAATTATTTTTTTAAATAGATTTTGGTCACTGCTGTGTGATGTTGAATGGCTTGGGGAACTCTCTTAGCTTTTGTTACTTTGCAGAGCTCTTTAACGTCTCTTTGACATGGTTTTATCATTTGCATACGCAATAAAAAAGTTACTGACTTTCAAAAATACATGAATTTCTAATCTTTTTTTACTGTCTAGGGGAAGAAACTGCATCTGTTTGCTTGTGCCAAACATGCTTTTGCTTTTTCTCAAATTTCCCACCTTTTTTCCTTTAGCCTCCAAAGGTGGTTTGAATATGCTGTTGAGAGTTCCTTGCTGCATTTAGAACATAGGGTGCTAAATCTGTAAAACCCACCAAATGAAGCCATAGAAATGGGGTTATGAGGCACTGAGATGACTTCTTACTTTTGAGGTCCAACAGTAATTAACAGAACTCTCTCTTGTCTTCCCCACCTCTCAGCATTGCCCTCTCCAGTTTAGGGAAAGGTCTGGTGGTCAGTGACCTTATGTCAAATTTAGTAACTGGTAGTAACAGTCTGAATGACATCCCCAAATGATTGTACTGCTTTACTCTTTTCAAGACTCAATACCAGCTCTTTTGTCAACCTTGTTAAGGTGAAGTTCTGTGGTGTCTTATTTGCCTTTACGGAAAACTTGAATTCATATTTGTGTTATGAATTTCCCCCATTGTATTGCATCTCTAAGCAGAATGACTGGGAGAGAGTAGAAAACAGAAATACAGCAAGTGAAAAGTTTCAGTAAAGTAAATACTTTGGTAATTCTTGATCAGGTGTAGTTATTTCTTACATGTGCTGCTTCTGAGAAGTCTTTGATAGTTTTCTATGTAGTATAATAAACCATGGACCAAAACAAGCACTCATGGTTATTCATAGAATCATAGAATTGATTGGGTTGGAAAAGACCTCTGAGATCATAAAGTCCAACCCTTGGTCCAACTCCAGTCCATTTACCGGATCATGGCACTCAGTGCCATGTCCAATCTCAGTTTAAAAACCGCCAGGGATGGTGAATCCACCCCCTCTCTGGGCAGGCCATTCCAATGCCTGATTACTCTCTCTGTAAAGCATTTTTTTCTGATCTTCAACTTAAATTTCCCCTGGCAGAGCTTGAGCCTTTGCCCCTTCATCCAATTGCTGAGTGCCTGGGAGAAGAGATCAACCCCCACCTGGCTAGAACTTCTCTTCTGGTAGTTCTAGACAGTGCTGAGGTCACCTCTGAGCCTTCTCTTCTCCAGGCTAAACAACCCCAGCTCCCTCAGCCTCTCCCCATAGGACTTGTGCTCCAGTCCCTTCACCAGCCTTGTTGCTCTTCTTTGGACCTGCTCCAGCCCCTCAATATCTTTCCTGAACTGAGGGGGCCTGAACTGAGGGGCCCAGAACTGAACACAGTACTCAAGGTGTGGCCACACCAGTGCAGAGTCCAGGGAAAGGATCACTGCCCTGGTCCTGCTGGCCACGCTATTTTTGATACAGGACAGGATCCCGGCAGGTGGGGATGGTGGGAGCCAATGCAGCACTTCTGTTCCACTGCTTAAATTCTTTTTGCTCACAGTTACCTTCTCTCAGTGAATTTAGACATTTATAAACCAGCTTCCCGAGAGACTGTGTGTAATTAACAGTGTCACGTAATTTTAGGTGTAGATGTGGCTGCCATGTGCAGCAGCTGTGCTCTTTCTGTGGGGAGTGTTCTACATCAGTGTGACACCACATGTTGGGAAATACAAATCAGGACTTCACAATACAGTGTGCAAGCCCAGGAACGTGGTCTTACTTCCTCCTTATGTGTTCCTGGTAGGAGACTGTACAGTCTGTGAAGCCAGAAGGAAACTACTTGCTTAGGTTGGCTTTATAGTTAGCAAGTTGTGTGAGCTCAGTGCATGGTCAGATGTGCACGGGCATGGCTGGTACAGCTCAGCCTGGGGGGAAGAGATTTAACACTAACGAGGTGCTGAGTGGTCAGTTAGGTCTTATATAAAAGACTTTGTTTTCCCAGCTTATCCAGCCTGAATGTGAGATGCTGCTGGGTGTCTATTAAATTGGGGTGCAGACAATTAATAAAAGACCTGACTGGTGAAAATATTCTAAGAAATCAGTTTGTTGCAACTTGAATAAGGGTTAAAAGGTAAATAGGGTAGAATAATAGGAGCACATGATACAACGGTATTATACTGTACAATGAGCTATTGACATTGATATGTTCCTGTACCTAGACGTTTTTATGTAGGCTTAGCTCTTCCTCGATCTGTTAAGGTACTTTTGATACAAAGGGCATCCTTTTATGCTTACTGTAATTAAAACAGTTTACTTATAGAGGAGTTTACGGTGAGAAGAAGCAGAAGGAGGACTTGGCCTCCTACTCAGTGAAGAAACAACATGATGCTTAGAAAACTATATTCAGTACACTTGCTGCTTCAGATACATCTTTATTGCAGGTTGAGCTGTAGTTGTATCTGACCCCAGAAACAGAGAACTTTTCTTAGTAAGGGAGATGATGAAGAATACTTACAAAGGTGCTAACTGGAAAAACAGGTGAGATTTTAACAAAGGATATTTTGGTTCTCCTTGTTCCTGGTTGCAGAACCAATATCAGTTTCCACGTAGACAGATAAAGTTATTTAAATAGGGAGAGAAGCCAAGCCCACTACCTACAAGCGAGACAGGTGAAAAAGAAATACTGGAGGTCTGGAGTCCCCTTACAAAAACATTGCAACAAATGTGAACTATTTGATAAACTTTTCAAGTAATAGGTACAAAGGTGATAAATACATGTAAGTGTGGATTTTCTCAAACCAAAATGTGCAACCACTCAAATCTCTTTTCGTGGCATGGTATCCAGTCTTGTTTGGGAGGAACAAATACATTCTTTGTTTAATTAGTTATTCTAATAGTTTTCTCTCTATGATAAACAAAGATGTTTCTCTAAATACCGCAAAATTGGTGAAAAACCTTAACTAGTTTCATGGATCACTGTCAGACCAGAGGATGTCTAGACTGAATGATCTCTGCAGGGATCTGTCACTAATTTTGACTTAAGTGAAACGTTAAGGTTATACAGTATTAGGAGCAGATGGGATCAAGCTGGGAGTTGCTGCCAGAGCACTGGAAAACATGGTTAGGGTTCAGAATCACTTCAAGGAAATGGAGAAGCAGCTCGGGAGGGGAATAAACTATGCCTTTTGGATAAGGACAAGACTCAAGATCCTCCATTTATTTATCATTTCTGTACAAGAAGACTGCAGGGGAACAGAATGGGTTTGGTGCAAAGTGTCTGGGAATACTGCAGTTAGGAAGGCAAATGTGATTCTGTTGACATGGATGTTGCAAACAACTCAGATGTGCTGTGACCTGTAAGCAGGCTAAGTTTCTATACATTGTGTAACAGTTCTTCGTGGTAGGCTTAGGTATTTCACCCCAGGAAAAGCTAGAGCACTTCAAGAGAGTATAGAGGAAAGTAAAGAGTAGTCTTGAAAATGTGATTATTTTGTTCATAGAAAGATTTTAGAACTGTTTCCCTTAAAAAACAGAGGACTACAGAGAGAAGGAAGAATTGTCTTCAGGTGAAATATAAGCAAGGACAGCATTTTTCAATCTAGTCACTCTGACAACAGAACCCCTGGTAATGTGCTGAAACTGGAACAAAGATGGTGTAAATGGGCACTAGAAAAAAGCTGTGAACCACTAGAACAGATTGCTTGGGAACACTATGGTATTTCCATTTTTAGAGCACCTCATAAGGCACAGATTAACTATGTCTAGACCGTGTTTTTTCCCCCTAGTCTTGAGAGGCAGGATTAGCTGATTTATTGAGCTCCTTTCTAACCATTAGAGTATTACAAAACCCTAGAAGGGTTTCTCGAAAGCAGGGGCATTCGAATTAAAAAGGTATCAAAGTGGTTAATAGCATTGGGCCCATGTTAATCACCTTCTCATTTTGTGCTAATGCGTCTTGCTATCAAAATTGCACATCTGTACTCTCTCATTTCCACTCCCTGTTCTTCAAAGAAAAGTAATATTGCATTGAGGGAGAGGGGGAAATACTTTTATAAACCTTCTGGCTCACTTCCATTTCATGTCTGTAAATGTCTTCCAGTTGATACGCTGAGTGTATACTGATGGCTACAGATTTCCAGAATCATCTTTTTCCCCAGCTTTAAATAAAATTGCTTTGGGGATGAGGGAGGAATTAGACTCTTCAAATCTCATGGTAAGTTTGATATCAGATTCTAAGATTTCAGACTGCTTTGCTCATTACTCTGTTAGAATTAAGATATAAAATAAACCATTCCCTCATTAGCAGATACCAGACTTTATCTTGCATGCCCTTTTTTTCTAAACCTGGCAATTAAAATACATGAATAAGAGGCAGTGTACTCTGGTAGCAGGAACTTGGGCCTTGGAGACAGAACTGTCAGCATCTTAATCTTAGGCATGTTGTTGAATTATGATTTGCTGAAGGGCATGTTTAATTCCTGGCCGTGTTTTCCACACAGAATGTAATGCTGTAAGGATTAAATTTTGTCCATAGCTACAGAGATGAAAACTCTCACACATTTCTTTCCACATTAAAAGTTACAATTTAAGCCCAAGGTTTTCATTCATGGATTTTTTTAGGTTGTGTTTGATTTATACAATATCTTCAGGTTAAGGAGCAATCATTTAAATTTTGATAGGTTAAAAATACCTATGACTATGGTATTTTCCCTGGTCTTTGTGTATGGAAAATGCAAACACCTGTTTTCTTCCTTTGCTTTTTCTTCACTGCTACTGTTGAGTTATATGTCCTTTCTCAAGGACTTCAGATGTACAGTGTACTTGTTTGACTTTGTGATTTATAAGAGTACAGAAAGCTTGCAGAATTTAAATTTTATTGGAATACCAGTTCTTTTCTAAGTGAGGAGGCTGCATCAGTATAAACTTGTTTGACTTGTAGCTACCCTAAGAATTTAGTTTTTAATTTGATTTCCTTAAGAGATTGAGGGCGATGCTCTTGTGATGTCATTCTAGTTGGACAAACCATCAGTGTTGAAGAGTGAGAGGGCATGTGGCATCTTCCAGGCAAGGAAATACTTTGTTAAAACTGGTAGCAACAGGATGAAATCCCTGCAGGCATCTTTCTGCAGGTGCTGTTTTAAGCTAGGCCTCCACAGACCTTTGCATTTAAATTTATTATTAGTGTCACCCTACAGGGTTTATAGCTCATTCAGTGAATTCTTTGTAAAAGAACTGGCGTAATTTTTAAAAGGTTATGTTGAATTCTTGTTTCCACAGCACAAGTTGCCATGGATATGTCAGGTTCTTAATGTTTGTTTACAGAGGAATGAGGTAGAGAAGGCTGTGCTAGCTATTTTCAAATGAGTGTTCTCTTTCAAATGATGCTGTTCTCATTGGGAGTTAACTGGCCAGTGAATGTAAATTCTACTGTCTGCTTTGAGAATGGATTAAATCCACTTTGAAATGAGTTAATGCAGAGATGTTCACGTGTATATCTTTCCTTTGCTTGTCAGTTTTTCTGGATGCTTTTTTCCCTCTGCAGTAAAATGACCCTGATGAGTTTGCGTGCCCTGTGTAGAGCATTCCAGTCCTGTCAGCCAGCATTGAATAGGAGTGTGCCCAGAACTGAGGGGTGCAGCATTGCCACTCCAAAACCTTCTGCATCTCATGCACTGCCAGAGGCAAGGTGAGGTCCTGGATGTACCATAATTGGAGAAAGGAGGATTGTGATTTTTCGTCTGGCTAAGAACTGACGTAACAAGGAAATTAAGGCATAAAACTCCTGCATGCATAGATCAAATGCCCAGGAGAGACTACTTACATAATGCAACACTTGAAGTATGTTTCTGGTCAGTTCACTGCCTTCCAAATCCTTTGCTTTGCTCCTTCCTAACTGCTCTTTACTTTTCTCCCCTTCCAAGATAAAGACCACAAAGTTAAATGTGTTTATGTAACCTCTGAAATCTTGATGCAGAAATACAGACTGCTGACTTTCAAGCCCATGCAAGCTACCTGCTCAGCTCACCAGACTCTGCTGTTAAGTAACCACTAGAAAAAGTATTCAATTAAAACAGAAGTCAAACATTAACTTATTCCTTTCCCAAGTCACACTGAAGGAGGCATGGGCAGAGATGTTGGAAAGCTGAAGAGAATGAACCCTGTCTTTCTTATAGTGAAGGTTCAAGTAGACCAAGTGCTGCTCTTGTCTCATTATAAGGGCTGTGCAGTCCTTAAGGACAAGATAAACAACTGCTACAGGACATATGGGTAGTTTTTTGATCAAATAAGTCAAAGGAGAAGCCAAAATTGAAGAGGCAACATAGTGGACAAGAATGAAAAGGTGAATGTCCTTTTGTGAAAAGTGAAAGGTAAGGAAGAAACACCTATTAAAGAAGCATCTCTGTTAAAGATAGGTGACTGCTTTTAGTGGGGCAAAATAAACAATTCACAGCAGTTTTCTTGGTGAAATTGAGCCTTTTGTACATGCTGTGATAAACTTCATTGTGAAGCTCCACAGCCACAATGACTTTGTTCCCTTCTCCTTCATAATCCAAGGCAGGGTTCTTGGGTGGGAGAGAAGCCTGGGCAGAAAAGATGAGGTTCTAGACAAGCTCTATTGTCAACCATTTAAGGTTATCTCACAAGCAAAGTTTAGTAAAGGTGTTTTGACAGAAGTCTTGTACCTTGTGTGTTCCAAAAACCTGAAATGTCTCTACAAAGAAGTGTCGTGTGTATTTTAAAATGTGTAAATGAAATACCCTCAGTGTGCTTATTTTAGTGCAATACCTCTGAGCTGAGTTTCTAAATGAAGGTAACAAGATGTTCTGTGGGTTTAGTATCCATAGCAATAGCCAGAGGTGTCTTTGTGAAGTGACAGGTACAGAGATAGCTGTGTACAGGCTGTGCATGTGTAATAGAAGAACTTTCATTGCCTTTATAGCTCTAGCACAAAACTTGGGTGATTTCTGAAGGCTCAATCCCACTTAGCAGCTACCATTGTTAAAGATCTTCATTTTCCATTCAGAAATATTCAGGATATCAGGAAGAAATTCTTTCCAGAGAGAGTAATCTTGCACTGGAATGGCCTGCCCAGAGAGGTGGTGGATTCACCATCCCTGGAGGGTTTTCAACTGAGATTGGACGTGGCACTGAGTGCCATGATCTGGTAAAGGGACTGGAGTTGGCCCAAGGGTTGGACTTGATGATCTCAGAGGTCTTTTCCAACCCAATCGATTCTATGAAACAGAAACCCAGTCTGTACTTGTTGCACCTCTTTGAAGATAGTTTGGTTGGGGCCTTTGTAGGCAAACATCTGGTCAGGAGTGTGTGCCAGGGAGAGAACCTTTATCTTCCAGAATAGTGAGTCGAGCTGTAGGCTGGTTTTCCCTAACACAAATTCAACTTCTTTGGGAAGAAAGTGGACATGGATTTGAAGAGGCTACAATCAGATGTCTAGGACTAAATGCAGTTGTGAGAATCTTGACTGGAATCACCAAAAAATTGATTTTTAGCTTCAGGTTTTGTGGCCTGATGTGGTGTGGCTTCCTATTCTGGCTCTAATATAGCCCATGTACCAATTCAGCAGGATGTTACAGCATGGCAGTGCTTGGGGATGAGTGTCTTTGCAGTCTATGCTTATTTTATTAGATGTTGTCTTAACAGTACCAATCTGTCTCTGCCACCAGTCACCAAATGCTCTTGGATTAGTATGCTTTTTTGCCAGTTCCAGCCTAATTTTCAAGTAGATTTCTAGATAAAAAGCTGCTACGTTTCATTGGTTTGGTTTTTTTCAATCATCCCATATGTTTATTTTTCATACCTGAAAATTGTGCTTGGGCTAGTGACAGGGAAGAAAACTCAAAAGTGCTGTATTACATCTGTTTGATCACCTCATTTTCCATCAATCCTCTTGGCCTGACCCAACAGCTAAATTCCAAAGCTGACACTACCAGCCGTCAAGATCCTAAATATTCTCGGGGCAAACTCTGTTAAATGTTTTCAGATTAACTTGTATTGCACAGTGAGAAAATGCCTCAGATGGAGAATGTCAGGGGGAAAAAGAAAGATACTAAGAATTTTGTTTTCTTCTTCCAAAAGTGGGGATTGCTCCTATAAGTGTGTTGATGTGAAGGAAGCTGAGCAGCCACCTTGTTCTTATGCTTGCCTCCATATTATTCTTCTGGAACAGCTCGTGTGGTATGAGGTACATTTTAAACTAAGTAGCCAGTTAGATGAGTCATTAAAGTGAGAATGCTCATCCATGGAAAATGTTAGGATCTGTTTTACTAGCGAAGACTTAATATTTATCTTTTCCTTCACAATTTTTTTACATAAGATTCCCTATCTCATGCAAGAAATCGAAGCTTGTTCTATGAGCCGTAAAAATCAATCTCAATATTCTGATTTTATGAGATTTAATTCTTAATTATTGTTGCTTCTCTCTAATCTGCTTTTGATGTAATTCTTTTCCTTCAATGGAGGTATAAATTTGCATTGCTATTTAAAAGATTCACATTTGAGAAGTTTGTCCCAAACCACAGGTTATGTTTAAACCAAAGTTCCCCTTGTATGCAGATGGGATGTGGGAGTTTCCTAAGTTAGTGCTTTGCACTTCTATGCTGCTCTGTACAAGCAGTCCTTGATAGCAGGAACTTCTCTCCAACTGTGTTTCTGCAGAGCTTTGTTACTCTTGATTGGATCCACATGCTATTTATTAATCCTCCGTGCTGAATGCCTGAGAGAAATCGTGATAGGTAGGTGTGCTGAATGTAATAAATAAAGGCATTGTTGTATCTTTTTGGTATTTCTAGAGAGGACCTCTCTGCTGGCTGGAGCTGTGTATGTGACTGTCCTGTAAGGCTGCCAGGCTTTGAGAAAATTCATACTGAGAAATGGTATTTTTATAGTTTCTTGTAGGGTGTGGTTGAATTCATACTGTTCTTATCCACATAAGGGAAAAAACTATATAAACAGTATGTCTTGATTCTCTCTCAAAGTAGTAAAAAGAGCAGGTGTGTGGGTTTGCAAAGTTAAAGGAATAAGAATTTACTATATTTTTTCATTCTCCTTTAAATAGTTGAACTATTTAATCTTCTGGCCTGTTGTTTTTAGTGGTAATTTAGCTGAAACTTTGAAAATGGATTCTTTGCTTCTAATGCTCCTCAGGTGATGTCCATCATCTATGAAGTCCTGACCCGGGCAGAGACCTAAGGTCTTGCATGCCTTTTATGCTGGGTTTTTTTTTGTGAAACCTAAGGGTATTAGTTTTAGGTAGTATTCTTTTCTCCTCCTTTTGAGACTAACAGAAAAACATTTATCAGATATTTAATGCTAGAATTGTATGTTCTAATGTCTGTGAAAGAACCTCTTAAATAGTGAAATTAGTTGAGTTACTGTAAGCGTGTGTTTTGTTTGTTTGGTGGTGGGGGTTTCTTTGTGAAACTCTGCTATACTAGAAAAAAGCATTTCTACACAGGGAGAGTTCTACATACTTTTGAAAGCATGGCAAGAATGTCAGTGTTCCTGAGTAAACTCTTTCAAGTAGAGTGGCAATGCACTTGAAATTGGTATTATAAAGCCTGCTTACCGGGTGATCAGGGATCTCAAGCCTTAATTTCTTGCTGTATACGAGCTTTAACATATTTCAGGGAATAAAAGATTGATAATTTGAGATTCATTAATTTAAGATTTCTTTTGGGGTTGGCATTTGTGCACTTGGTATCACCTCTCAAGCTGTTTTTTGTTCTGTGTTTCTGGCTAAATAGCCTGAATGAGTCTTAGGAATGTGTACTGTGAAGTCTCTGCTAGGGGTTTCTTAGGTCTGTAAACCTCTGGAGGGGCAGTCCCGTGGTGTAAAGGAGAGCACTCTGGACTCTGAATCCCAAGCACCTGAGTTTGAGTCTCAGTGGGGACTGTCCGCTGGCAGTTCAATGCCTCCCTGCCATCCCATCCCGTCACATCTTGGATGCTCAGCAGGGTCAGCCCCGGTTAGTACCGGGTGCTGTGACAGTCCCGAGGACTTCCCTGTCACTGTCCAAGCTCGCTCAGCTGTGGCAAATGAACCTCAGAACTGAAACGGTGGGGCCAGTTCTGCACATGCTGTGCCTCACCTAAAAAATCCACTGTTCAGGCTGGAAGGGCACCCACGTGGGGAGAGCCCTGCCCAAATCTTTGTTAGCAAAGTCTGGCCATACAAACCTACAAAACTCTGGAAGTGCTCAGGCTGCTCCCTGTCCTGTCCTTGGAACAGTTGATGCACAGACGCTGCTGTTCCTGACAGAAACCGTGAGCTTTGGCACTGTAATGGTGTTGAACGGAGTCTGTGAAGTTCGAATATACGTTATTAGGGTATTGTATGTATTATAATGACTCACATTTAGCCAAAGACTGTGGCTTGCCTCAATCCTACAGAGCTGCTGTTAAACTTTTATTTGTTTTCCCAGATATTTTAGACTTTTTAGCAGCTGTCATTAATCGTGTGGTTGGGCAGTTTGAGTGCTAGTTGGAAACAGGTGGTACGTGCTCCAAATATCTTGAGATATGAGTGACGCTCAACAATGTTGTTTCTGAAAATACAGATATTTGTGTCGGCCTATGTTGGTTTTGTTTTAGCAGAACTTTGATATTCTTTGCTCTGGAGGAGTTTGTACAAAGCATTCAAAAATGAACTTGGGGATAAAATGTTGCTGAAACATCAGTTCATTATAGATGGCTAAGGCTGTACAAAACTAGCATAGAATCTGCTGACTTAATTGTAGGGGTATGGATTAAAGCAGCAGCAGAATGTCATAACTCTCAGCTGAAAGACAGCTTTGTATGAAATATTTCATTTAGCATGCTACGATTCCCACCCAGAATACTCCCATGTTCTCTGAATGTGGCATGTGTACAACTGAGATATACACTTGGCAGAACACAGTGATGTCTTTGGGAAGGCTTAAACTTCAGGCAGGATCTGTTATTTTGTACTTTATTTGGATAATGGAAACATAGTTTGCAATAGCCTATATCCTGTAGAGTAGCATTAGTTTTGTGTCTTAAATCTGTGTGCAAATTGAGCCTTTTAAACTCACGGCTAAAAGTGCATGGCTTTGGGTGCACTGTAATTGAAGACTTTAGAGAAGAATAAAATTGAGGCAGTTAATTGGGCCTCCTTAATTGAGTCTGTGGCTGAAACACTCTTATTAAATCTTTTAAAAATATTATCTGTATCTTTGTACAATGTTGTTCTGCTAATCTATTCAGTCAAGTAAATGAGGGTTGATCCAGACCTTTCTTTTAAGCAAAGTCCCCAGACCATTAAGCTGGCTAAAATAACTGTGGACATTTGGTTTTCATTAGTGTTGTAACTGAAACAAAAACATTTTAATGACTGATCCCAGAGTGTTTTGAAGTTTGTGCAACTTTGCTAGGAAGGTATTTAAACTGTAGTATCAGTTGCAAGTTGGCCATAAGCCAGGATTTTCAAAGCTGCTTCAAAGCAAGATGTTGGGTTTCCAGAGTGTTGTGAAACAGGAAGACTTTGAGAGGAGAGAAGCAGTGGAAGGTAGTTACAATAAAATTTGCACTGGTGAAATGGAATTAGCTGCTAAAAAGAGACAGTGACAATGTTCATGCTGTACTGCGTTTGCTGCTTTGCTAAAGAGCCGTTTGGGTTATTTGAGAAGAAACACAATTTTGAGCTTTAATACTTACATGAATAAAGAATCAACTACCCAAGAAATTGTTGTGCTTTTTAGATGGTTTTCAGTATCTTAAGCTTGCACAAAATGAGACCCTCTTCTAAGAAAAGAACTTGAATGTTCCTTAAAAGATCTAATTTAAAAAATACTTATGGAGAAGATAATTAAGTTGGTCTTGATAGATGATGGCAGTGAAATCTGATAAGCATAAGTGTGTGGACTTGGTCTTTGACAAATAAAATAATCTGTAGCTTTACATTCATGTGAGAAGCTGGAGATTGTTAAAGTGCTATAAGGTGAAGATTCCTTATTCTGAGTCATGCTGTAGTAACAATAATGTGTCGTGGAAAACTTGCTGAAGTTGTTGAAACGATCTGGGTGATCAGGGGTCAGTTGGGAAGTCAAGGACTGCATGTCAAGAGCTTCATCATGTCCAAACTGCATTCTTGTGGTTGGCCTGGGTATGCAGACTCCCAATGCTGGTGTTTACCACGGTAATCTTTGGTCTTGGTGTTTGGGTGGGGTTTGTTTGTTTGTTTGTTTGGGGTTTTTTGTTTTTGTTTTTTGTTTGAGTTTTTTTGTGGTGGTGGTGGTGGTTGTTGTCCTGATGGGTGATTTGGGTTTAAGTGGCAATTAGAAAAAGACCTGATAATTTTCATTTAGGGTATAGAAGCGCACAGTTACTGGAGCTCTTCTCCCAGGCACTCAGAAGGAGGACAAGGGGGCACGGACTCAAGCTCTGCCAGGGGAAATTTAAGTTGGAGATCAGAAAAAAATTCTTTCCAGAGAGAGTAATCAGGCATTGGAATGGGCTGCCCAGAGAGGTGGTGGATTCCCCATCCCTGGAGGTTTTTAAACTGAGATTGGACGTGGCACTGAGTGCCATGATCTGGTAAATGGACTGGAGTTGGCCCAAGGGTTGGACTTGATGATCTCAGAGGTCTTTTCCAACTCAGTCGATTCTATGATTCTGTGATTCTAGCAAAAAAAATACTGCTCAGATGGACTTACTGAACTGTCTGTCGGAACACGTTTGAGTTTTGATGGGCTCATCTGCACAGTTCGAACCTTAGTGAAGTGATTTAGCTGTAATTGACAAAACCTAAGTGTTCTACAGAAATTCCTCTGCCATAAACAGGACCCAGTGATCTGAGAGTAGCTGAAGGTCTGGCTGGCTCCTGAGGGTTTCATCCAGATGTTGTGAGTTTATACTTTATTTATTCACCTTTTAGGAATAATGTCCTTATGTGGAATCTCTATAGCCAAGCTGAACTTAAATTGTTGTATCTTTTGCAAGTATTATGTTGCTGCATATCTGTTTTGCTATTTCAATTTGTGGTATCTCATCTACAATATATACTCTTTTCACTGACTTTCTGAAGATTCCGTAACTTTCTTTAAGCTTTGAACAGAAGTATAAAATTATACAACATGAATTTTGCTGAAGTAGTAAATTGTTCCCTGTCTTCTTGGAAGGTTGTTTTCAGTGCATGCCATCAAATTTTTATTTGAATGCTTGAATTAAAAATTTTTGCAAATGTTAAATAATGAATAGTTGCTGCCCTTCTGGGAAGGGTTTGAAAGGCAGTTTGCCTTTCTTTTTCTCCCATATTCTGTCTCTGGAATATGTGTTTTATGGTTTCATTATTGGCATGTTCTAGCTGAATTGTCTCATCTACTAAAGCTTATGGGGAATAGCTGCAATTCTGAGACTGAATTAGAGGAATGGCTTATTTCTTACGTGTGTGCCCGTGTTGAAAACATTGTGTACTTAGACCTTCATGTTCTGCAAACAGAAACAATGGAACAGATGTAGATGCATGTTTATTTTGGTACCTTTAGCTACAGGTTAGACATACATTCACATTTAGTTAAGCTTTTTTTACCAGGTCACATAATAGTTACCTGACCACAAGATTGTAATAGGGATGAAGATTTTTGCTATCTCCTGTGGTTAAACTGAAGATACGTTGCCTCAGCTGCAGATTTTTAGTAGTACTGTTTGTGTGTTATTAAATACGTGAGAAGAAACAGTTTGTCACAACTCATTGTAAGAAAGAACTTCATTTTGTGATTATGAAATGCTAGAAACTCATGTATAATTATACTGTGCTTTGAAACTGCTTCAGTCGGATTTCCTTTTTTTATATCTTTTTCCATTCTAGTTTCATTATTGTTGTTGTAGTTTGGGATTATTATGTAAATTCTCTCCCCTGGCACTAACTGCCCATGCCAGCAGTTAACAAAAGAAGCAGTTAACTACTGATCACTTGGATGGGGGCAGGTTTGTCTCTTTTGTTTTTTGGGGACATCTTTTTTTTCTTAGCTCCGTGGAAGGCAGGAGCGGTGGCTCTGCTGGCACTGCTGGGGCTTCTGGCTGAGCTGCTGCTTTTTCTTTCTCCTCACCGTGGCTGTTTCTCCCGGTTCCTGCATCTGGGATCCCGGCCTCTGTTGCAGTCTGACCACCGCCTGCACCGTCACAGCCTGCCCACCCCGGCTGGGGCAGTGACCCAGGAGAGAGAGAGGTTTGCAGCTGCTTTTGCAGGACACGTGGTGGTTCCCCACTTTCAGCTTTCTTTTTCCTTCATCTGGGACAAGAGACAGAGTTCATCTGGGAGCTCACCACTCGTCTGTCTCACTGGAGAGGGACTGGGAACTACTGGGAACTCACTCCGCAGCCAGCCGGACTGTGACATTTGACACTGCTTAAGTATAACTTTTCCTCCTGGAGGAAAACCTGCTGGGTTTTGTTTTTGTTTTTTTTTTTCTTTCTCTTGTGATGTTGGGGAAGCGGTTTGCACTAGTCTGTTTATATATAGCAGTTAAGAACAGTTATCCTTCTTCTATTAAAATTCCTTTTTTCTTAAATTTGATAAAGAGTGGCGTGATTATTGTGGAGAAGGCCCCCTCCCCCGCTTGTGGGTAAACATTTTGGGTTTTTTCCCCTCAAACCAAGACATATTTTTATATCTGATTTGACTCTGTTACAAAACAGGTAGAACAATTAAATGATTTAAAATGCAGTGCAAACGTAAGTGCACCTTAATGGGTGTCCTTGGGTAGGATTGAAGTTGGGCACCAGCTGTGGAGGGTGAGGTGCTGTAGTAGGGGAAGGTGTGCTGTTAAGATTACATCAGTGCTTTACTTAAACATTGATCATGTCTGTGGAAGCAAAACAATTTCTGTGGGATTCATGGAATTGGTGATTTGGTTGGGTTTTTTCCTCCTGTTTGCTTTGTTGCTTGGATAAGTAGCAAAGTCTGGAGGTGACTGTAGGAACACTTGAAATTTTCATTTGATGAAAAGAAAGGTACAGCTGTCTGGGTGAAGATACTGGCAGAGTTTGTCTATAGAAATAGAAAATGTGTGGAGTTTTTAGGTGACAGAACATGGAGTAGTGAAACTTGCAAATTAAAACTTGCGTGTGTGTCCTTTCCTGTTCCCATGTTCACATTACCCCACCAACATCTCTAAAGGGGCAGTGGCTGAATAGCACACTAGAGATACTTACCTTCTACGTTTCTGAGCAGAACTACACCATAGTACCTAAAGATTAGAGATATACTGGGTGTTCTTCGTGTAACCATCACAGTTTTCATCATTTAATTGCAAACTAGTTCTATGACAGGGAAAGCGGCGTCCAGCACTGACTGCAAAGCAAATGAATTAGTAGAAATGCAAAAATTGCAGATCTTGGACTACAAGAGGCATAGAAAATTTGACCATATTGTTGCAGAATTGATATTGTAGAGATGGGGCCTCTGCCATATCTGAAATTACCTAAAAATGTATCATGGAGTCAAAATGTGAAACATTCAAACAGTAAAAGTACCTTTCCTAGTTATGAACTTATGGCTCAAGTAACATCTAGGGAAAACATTCCCTAGAGAGTTGTCCATCTTGTAGCAGTCATGCTTTGAGTCAAATCTTTTGTAGTTTTTGAGGCTTGACAAATACCTATCTTGTGGACTGATTCAGCACTGTCATTCCTGTATTTCAGTTGCAGGAATGCAAATACCTGCAGTTTTATGCACAGGAGTGTGTAGCATTATAGCTACTTTCTACAAGAGAAATGATTTCATGAGCTGCAGAAAGCAACAATGCCTTTTCTAATTCATAAATGTGTGTTTCAGTACCATTGGTAATGGCTTCTCATAACTTTGTAAATGTTGGAGAGAATTGTGTAATTTCTGTACTGATGTACATGTAACTTCTCTTCTCTATGACATTAGCCTGCCTCTAAAATCCTCAAGAAAGGGAAGAATCTTAGTTTTCTTTTTCTTGCTGAACATTCACTTTCAGTGGTCCACTACTGCTATGCATGACATTAAAGATTCCAGAAGCAAAATTTTAACATGATTAACCTGAGACATTAAGCAAAGATTACTTCAGAATTTTTTAAGCATTCTTGGTTCATGGAGAGTAGAGCAGATCAGCAGACTGTGAAATAGCAATCGGTCTGCCTTGAAGTTTTAAGCTGGGAGTGGGAGTGCTGGAATGCCAGATTTCTGCCTCCTCCCCGACTTCTACTTTTTGAAACTTTGTACTGCACTTTTTCAAAGAAAGGTCATGAGTAAGAATATGGCCCTCTGCTGTTCCTGAGTGCTCAAAGTCTTCTAGGAGGGGAGAGTGAGTGGAGTGATCAACTGCTTTCTTTCTTTCCATTACCTCATCCTTCCACCTCCTTGTTTTTCCAGTGTAAGCCAGTGTTGCAGGCACTACTCTCTTTTCTCCTCTGACAGTGACCTGATGGGCAAATTTCACTTTTTAATGGCTTGGTGCAAGAAACCTCATTTTCAGTTGTGCTTTGCTGCAAAATGACAGTGTGTACTTACTGTGTTTCTGCTTAGCTTAGCAAATGCAGGAGAAAATGGTATTTGTATTGGTCTTCATTTCTCAAAGCTGGATGAGTGCCTTTTCATAGCCTATTTCATGAGATAGGGAGGGAATGACGAACCACCTCACTACTTCCACCTCCACCCAGGCACTCAGCAATAGGACGAGGGGGCACGGGCTCAAGCTCTGCCAGGGGAAATTTAAGTTGGAGATCAGAAAAAAATTCTTTCCAGAGAGAGTAATCAGGCATTGGAATGGCCTGCCCAGAGAGGTGGTGAATTCACCATCTCTGAAGGTTTTTAAACTGAGCTTGGATGTGGCACTGAGTGCCATGATCTGGTAAATGGACTGGAGTTGGCCCAAGGGTTGGACTTGATGATCTTGGAGGTCTCTTCCAACACAATTGATTCTATGATTCTATGATACTTGCATTTATTTTCTATCCCATACAGCTCTACTGTAGTTCATAAGAGCATGCCCTGCCTGGGGAATGGAGCAGTTTCTCAAACACATTTTGGCTCTCTGAGTTGAGTGGAAACAGCTGCTTCCATCTGTGTACACGTGCAGGAAGAGATGTTCAACCGAGCAGGCGGCTGTGCTTTTTGTTGTGGTGTGCATAATGCTCACACATGTGGTCTCAGTTTGCAAAGCTGCAGAATGCGGCACATTTTTTCTGAAGCTCATTGAGCAAAATGTGACTTAAAGGAGTGTATGTGTTTATATTTTCAAAACAAACAACCCCCAAGCCCCACCCTGAATCTCGTGGTGGGGATTTGAAGGCATGACCTGTTTGGTTGTCTGTCAACATTACTTTCTCTTGTAAAAGACAGGTATATTATTTTTCTTTGTGTATTCCATCCTACAAGTGAAATACTGGTTTCTGTTTTGGTCTCCAGAGAGAGGGCCACGGCTTTTGGCCTGTACTCCCAGTTCTGCCAATGCACCTAGAATCTCTTTGCAGCTGACTGACATAATCTCAAGCAAAGTTTCAGTTCACCAAGTCTGTGCATCTCAGTCCACAAAATGTATTCTCAATGAAAATATATCTCTTTGGACATTGGGATATTAGTCATTATAAATTAGAGAATGGTAGATTTATTTATAAAAAAACTCCTTCAAATCAGCAAACTCCAAAGTAGAAATTCTGTTTTAGGATAAAAACAGGTGAATTAACCCTGAAATTAGCTCAGTTGGTTAAAACTTGGTTGCAATAATGTCAAGGTCCTGGATTCAATGATCCTTGTGGGTCCCTTCCAACTCAGAATAGTCTGTGATTCTGTGAATGTTCTCTTTTCCTTCTTAAAAATCTGGATGTTATATAACACATGTAACTCCTTTTTGCCAAAGTAGTGGCCACTTGCCCTACTGCTTGTCTTACTGAAGCCCAGCAGCAAATTATTTTCTCTAATGCTGTGATTAAACACTTGTTTCACTTGTGCTTGCAGACTGAAGGAAAGGAATGGTCTAAGTCCTGCTTCTACACCACACAGATTAATATATTAACAGGTTATCTTTTGTGAAGAGGAATTGTGACTTGGAAATCTTTTGAGGGCGTCGGTGAGCATGAAGGAAGAGTTTATTAGAAACAATAAATGTTCAGGGCAATCTAGGCAATGTGTGGCACAGAACAGTGTTTTCACTTAATTGTCACAAAAGCGTAGAGTTTGAAAGCAGAAAATGAAAGCTGGAAGAAAGAAGCTGAGGTCCTGGCACACATTGTGTATCAACAAAGGTGGTACGTGTGACGTGGAGGAGGGACATCAGACTCATATTGTGAGTTTGAACAGAACAAGTTCAGGTGTGGGGCTATCTAAGGTCAGCTGGAGAGAAGACAAACTGGATTTGCAGTACCCTGCAATCTACACAGAAAGATGAGGAACCAGGGCATAACTAATGTATAAAACCATCTAATTACTTTAAGGTATTTGGAGCAAACAGTGAAGTTCTGTTGCTTCCAAAGAAACTTTTGTATATGAGCATAAATAATGTTAACTGGAAAAAATGAGAAGCAGATCTGCTCAAATATTCTGCCAGTCTATTCTTATGCTTGTGGAGTACAGGGTTTTTTAAAAATCCATATTTTTTTCAAGTGTTGCTGGAAGTACTGGCTCCCCTTCTGCAATACTTTATCTTCCTGTGATCAGTATAGACATGTCCCACTTTGAAGTGGTCTGTACTTAATTACCTTGTTGAAATTCCAGGCAGAACTCCATTTAAAAATTTACACTGAGATTCCCTTGTGTAAACTACTTTTTAACTTTTCCAAACTTTAAGGAAATTTGGATTTAATGGGAAAAATAGCTATATAGAAAGTGTGAAGTGGCACAGTATTCTGACACTGATAATGGAAACTTTCATCTCTCTCTCCTAAGTATCCTTTGCAGAGATGTGATCTTGGTAAATCAGTACAAATAGTTTGTACTAAAAGTTTATTTCCCACTTCAAGTAAAGAATATATAAACAAGGGATCATATGCCTGATGTAAATCAGGTGTTAAGAGGATTAGAAATCTGCCATCATTTGCACACAAATATTTACCTTTTGATTATTTGAATTATACAGTTTGATTATGTTTTGGGTATTGAGTCAGGAACTTTATATTCATGTAGTGGGCAAGATCAGGATGATGCTTGGAGTTTCCTGGAGTGACAATTCATGTGGTTTTCTGCACCCAATGCAAACTGTGTTATAGAGGCCTTGATTGGAATATCTTTGGGAGTCTTCTGACCTGGTGCTAATTTCTAAACTATCTGGAATAACTTCAGGCCATTTTTGAAGACAAGTCTACTCGCTTCCCATCAATTCTGAGGTTTCTAATGAGTAAAACTTTTTACTGTGGAGAAGTGAGTTTTCTACTTAAAAAAACTAAACATAAAAGTCCTCTTGGTGGTTTAGTGCAATGGAAACAGACATCCAGTGCCTGGAAATTCTTGACTCATTGAGACTGTCACTATTGAAATCAAACCATCCATTCAGTTTACGTGAGCAGTGAAAATGTTGCCTGATAGTTTTTATTGGATACTGCCTGAAACTGGCTATCAACTAGGATGTCAGAGATCTTAATTTCTTTCTCCAGTTACCTAAACTTTATAGTTATTTTCTGACCCATTTCACATGCATATATTTAGTGTTTTGGTGTCTTTGTAAGTTCCTTGTTTTCAGATTAAGAAGCCACTTAAAATTTTCTTTGTTTTTAATACTCAGCTGTATAAATATTTAAATAGCTACTTGTTGATAATTCCTTTGTTTTGTTGGTATTATCTAAACATAAACACAGAGGGTACATGTTGTCCTTTTCTGCTGCGTCATTTCAGACTTGAAAATTTTTGCTTGAAGATACTGCAGATGAAATAATAAATCCATTCCAGAGAGAATGGAAATGAGATGATAATTCCTATTAATTTTGTTATGTAAAAAGTGCATCTTGGTCTGAAAGTCTGAAGATAAACATAGTTTTAACAAGAAGTCATCATACAGAAAATATAGAAGTTAGATTTTAATTATATTAGACAAACTGAAAGAGGGGGCTACTGGTAAAGCAGCATCAAAAAGGGAAAAAAAGCAGTGTTAACTTGTTAAACAGAGGTGTTTGCAGGGGAATTTTAAGGAGTCGTAGAGATGTTGGGCTAGGAGTTGTTGGACTCCCTGGATAATGACGGGGTGAAGTTATGCCTGTAACTCCATGGTTGGCTCAAAAATAGCAAGAGTGTGGGAGTTTTCTGTTGAAAACCCGTTTATATGACTGGTTTGGGTGAGTAATCAACAAAGTGTGTGAAGAGAATGACTACAGCCCTAAAGTCTCCATTAAGAGAAAAGTTATTCCATTTCTAGGTGCCTAGGAGCCACTATTCAAAAACAATTCAAGTCTACAAAAAAAGTGTAAGAAAGTGTCCTAGTTTAAGGGAAACCAAATTGTTTAAGGGAAAGCAAAGTGTTTACCAAGACCAGAGGAGAGGATTCCTCCTCAAAAACCATGTCACCCCTTATTAAATTAAAAAAAACCCCCACAACTTTAATTAGACAATGTATATAAGAAGGATAACTGTTCTTAACTACTATATAGATATAATTATAAACAGATCAGAGCAAAGTACTCTCCCAGCACCAAAAAAAAAAAAAACCAAACAAAAAAAAAACAAACAAAAACCCAACCCCCCCAAAACTGTAGGTTCCTCCTGGTGCAATTATATTTACAGACAGTGGCAGTGTCACACCTCGACTGGCTGTGAGGTGAATTCTCAGTCTTTTCTCAGCAAGGCAGAGACAAGGGGGGTGTAGGACTCACGTGGTGCAGGATAGACCCTTTCCCATGGTGAAGCGCAGACACTCTCTCCTTGCCCTTTGTTCAAATATGAAAATGCTGGGAGTCGAGGAGTGGTGGTAGTTCCCAGAAATGTCCTTGCAGGCAATAAGGTCTGCAGTGGATCCCGAAGCAGCTGTGACCCTCCCCTCTCTCTCTCTCTCTCTCTCTTTCTCTCTGAAGCTCAGGGTGCCCGGAGATGGAGGGGGGAAGGCGAAGAGCAGAGCCAGGAGGAGCTCTCACCAGCTCAGCAAAACAGTGGCTCTTCCCCAGCAGCTGCCCAAAAAAAAGTGAAGCCAGTACACAGGAAAGAGCTTCTCCCCTTCCGGAGTGCTGGGATTGTGTTTCTCACCTCTGCCCCTCCATTAAGCTGGAATCTAGAGCCATCAACCACTCCTTTGTTCTCGGTGCTGGCACTTCAACTCCCAAAACCTTTGTGTTGGTAGGGTGAGAAAAATTCCCTGAAGGAACCCCCTCCCACTACCTTTCTTTGTTTGAAGCTTTGACAGAAAGCTAAGGGATGCTTTCACATGCTCCCAGCCATAAGGCTTTTGGGAAAGGAAAATGTCTTTTTCTACCTTATACGTCTATGATGTCAGTCCCAGTAGCTCCAAGACAGATACCTATTTTTCATAATCTAAAACTTTGGTTTTTTTCAAGATTGACAGGTGAGGAAATTGATGTGACTGTCTTCAAATAATAGAGATTATCCTTGCATCTTATCACTTAAAGTGACTTCTGCAAGACAGCAGTTGTCTTTCATAGCCTGTGTGATTTACAAGCAGTTCCTTGTCTCCTTCATCCCTATGCCGTGGATGTCACCAGCCAGTGTTACATCTGTCCCATTTGTTAGGTGTTCCAGATGACACTGTGCTGCTCAAAGGTACAAAGCAGCATCCAGGGATCAGAACGTCTGTACTGAGCAGTTGCCAAAAGTTTGTTGTAGTTTGGAATGATAATGTAAATTCCCTCCCTGCCACTAACTGCCCATGCCATTAGTTAACAAAAGAAGTCGTTAACCGCTACCAATTCCTTCTTGATCTTTTGGGTGGGGGGCAGACTGTCTCTTTTGGTTTTGGGGACATTCCATTGTAGCTCGGGCTGAACGTGGCAACTGTGTGTGTGTTGCTGTGGAAGAGAAGCCGTTTCTCCCGCTCCTCAATGCTGCTGCTTTTTAGCGAGCTGGTTCTTTTTTTTTCCTTGCCACGGCTGTTCTCCTGGTTCGGCACTGGGGTCCCGGTCGCCGCTCCAGCCTCACCATCGCCGGCAGTGTCACGGCTGCCCACCCTACTGCGGCAGAGGCCCGAGAAAGAGGAGTCACAGCTGCCTTTGGGTACATGCTGCGACTCTCCACTCCCAGCTTTCCTTCTTCATTTGGGACAAAGGACAAAGAGAGACAGAGAATTCATCTGAGTGCTCACCTCTCGTCTCTGTCTCGCTGGGAAGAGACAGAACTCACCTCGCAGCCAGCCAAGGTGTGACACTGACTCTGTCCATAAATATAACTGTTCCAGGAGGAACCTACTGTTTTGGGGCCAGTTCTCTTTTGTTTTCACTTGTGGTGCTGGGGGAATAGTTTGCTCTGCTCTGTTTACAGTTATATCTATATATATATAGTAGTTAAGAACAGTTATCCTTCTTATATCCATTTTCTAATTAAAGTTTCTTTTTTTTAAATTTAATGGTAAACATTTTGGTTTCTTCCCTCAAACTAAGACAAAGTTGAAGGTGGCTGAAGGCAGCACAGTTCTGCAGGCAGGCAGCTGCTGTTGCCAGCCTGTTCAGATGGCAGATGCGGTTCATGTGACAAGGAGAAGAGTGGGGCCAGAAGCTGCTGTTGGATTGGACTGAAATCAGTGAGTCCAAGGCAGGACATTCACCTCTCTCAGCTGGGGGTTTAGCAGGCCAGGGAAAGCAACAGACATCCTTTGTCCTGTCTTTTTTTTGGACAAAATGTGTAGATAACTGGTAATTTGATTTATCAAAATTGTATGTACCCATGTTTTTCTGTTCTGAGAGTTATTAAAAGCTTTGTTTCTCTTGTCTTCTCTTCCTTTCTCTCCCCTGACATGGATTGGATGAGGAGGAAAGGAATTTCTAAACCTCATCTTAAGCTTTTGCTGTGGAAAAACCATGATCAGTCAAGAGTGGGCAAAAGTTCATGCCAGCACAAACAAGATGCTGACCTCAGATGCAGAAGGTGGCATGTGACAGCACTCTTTGCAGCATGTGAATGAGAACAGTGAATCAGTAGTGCCCAGAGAGCAGCCAGTGGTGTCATGGGGTTTCTTGAAACTGCGTACAATGAGATTTCAGACTTGGACTATCAGAGTCAGTGCATTAATGTGCAAAAAATTATGCACAGGTTTGCATGTTGAAGTGGTCAATAAGTTTGCTCTATTAACCCTTCTCAGAACAGTTCCATGTACAGCAGTTGAGACCCAACCTCACTTCACATTCCAACTTTCTGTTCTGGAAGCGAAGTACGTTTGTCTTTGCATGTCTGTCTGTGCTCCCTCTGCCTCGTGATGTGCTGGATTTGCGCTACTTACAACTTTTTTCAAGTAAAACAGATGTGACTGGCTGAAGAACCTTATTTTTCCTGCTTGCTTGGAATCCATTTTGGATTGCCTGGGATGTAGGAGGGAAAGTCAAATATTGCAAAACGTTGTTCTAAGCTGTGACAGTGAATGCCTGATTATCTTAAGTCTCCAAAGAGTGGGCTCTTTGGACCAGCAAAATCCTTCCACAAATACTGATTTCTCTCAAACTGATAAAAGACTTAAGTCAGCTTCTTACCTGTGACAAGCTACTTGAGGAATTTTTGCCTCTTTTTGATTTTTAGGGAGAGAAGTAAGTTTTGAGGGTTTTGTTATTATTATTCCCAGCTCTTATCTTGGCCAGATCCTTGGGCTCCAACCTGATGATGACGTACATTCAGCATCTGCTCTTCTGTAATATTATTCCAGCTCCCAGACTGATTGACACTCTTCAGGTCCTTTCAATTTCTTCTTGGAAAGTTTGTCCAAAGGGCAGACGAAAGGATTTACTTTCAGGTGTGTAGCACTTTCAGATACACAATTCCAGCAGTACTGGGTGTTTGACTTAATATTGAGGGCAAATTGAAGTCCTACTTTGCCATGTGCATTTTCATTTTTATTTGTCTGATCTCTGCCTGGTTCACCTTATTCTTGTGGCCATATTGAGAGACTGCCTTGTAGTGGGCATGTTAGTTTTGTTGTTCTCCTGCTGACCTCCCATCACAAATTCACAGTGAAAGTCTGAGCCTCTGGCTGTCAGGCTATGTTTTTGATGTTGTGATATCCACCTTGGTATCTGTTTGGTGTCACTGAACCAGGTGCTCAGGATGTGAGATAGTCGTGCACAAACAGTGACTGGCAGTGGCTGGGCTAAAATCCTCAAAGTGCCTAAACACGGTGTAGTGAAGACATTCCTGTAGCTAAAACCCTGTGATACCATTCTTTGCAAGAATCTGTGTGTACCATTCTCCATTTAGTTCCGTTGATATTTAAGATCTTTTTTGTGTCGAACGGCAGTGCTCAACTCAGCTACAGACCTGTCGTTGTTTGGATTGTTTCTACCTGCGTAAGATCTATTGCTTTAAAAAATGTTTCAAAAAGAAACACTTTCTGTGGTACTTTAAAGCATAGTTCTGTTTGGTTATGTGCTCAACAATTAAGATAGTTTGCCTTTATTGACAGTAATAATAGTGGTATAGAAGTTTTGACTTTTTTATTTTCAGTGGTGAATACATTCTAGAAAAGGTATTTTTGAACCATTTTGTTAAAAACTGCTAAAGAGCTATCTGTTTGGGATTTTTTTCTAACTTTGCTATTGGAAACACAAAATACATAGGTAGCCAAATTACATTCCAGCACGACCTACTAGAAGGCAAGAGGATTTCTGCTCCAGTGCTGCAGTTCATTAAAGAGTTGTAAGCAGAAAGGCTGGAAGAGTTTGCTGTAGGCATGTGACGAGAGATTCCTGATAACCTCAAGGCTGCCTCCCAAATGATCTTATTAATTCTGTGAGTAATCCGGGGAAAACCAGTAGGGTTTCTTTGACTTTTGCCCTCCAAGGCTGCAGTTTTTACAGCTCGGAGCAGCTGTTAGTAACAATGGCTCTTGAAGTGTAATTTAAAAAACCCCAGGAAGTGTGTTCCTGTTTTTCTTTCTGATGCAGTTACAACTAACAACTTCTCTTCCTCTAGCCCCTAATTCAGTGTGCTGCTGTTCCTGGAAACCTGTTTGGAATGTTCTAATGAAGTTTTTCGGTTGCCTGAAGTACATCAAATGTAACACACGAGCCTGGTTTCCAGCAGAGGCCTCATTGAGCGTGCAATCAGCTGTTTCTCAAGAGTCACGCTGTTGGCTGGGTAAGGAAGGACAGAGTTGCTTTGTGCAGACTCTGGGAAGTTCATGGTTTTAATTCTTCTGTTTTGGGAAGGCTTCTGTTAACAGTTGTCATCTCATTTGTGCTCAAGGTAACTAATCCAGAACCAGAAAGTGATACCTTTTCTAGCTTTTAGTGAGGAGCATCAATTAAAATTTAGACTGTAGGAAATGTGGACAACCTGTTCTGCACTGATTGGTGGAAGAAAGTGCAAGAAGTATTTGCATCTCTTTTAGTGAACACCTTCTCTCTCTTTTGCCTAGCTTGAAGTGGGATTTTTTTGTTTCCCTTTCAGAACTGTTTTCATTATCATTAAAATCTTCTATTGAAGAGTAACTCAAAGAGCTTTTCAAACTGCCTTTCTCCTTAGGCAGCACCTTTCAGAGTGGTATCATCCCACCTAGAACTGGGCTACCTCTTTCTAGGTGCCTTTTCTTGTTTTGTTCCGTTTTGCCTTTGCTTTCCAGAGTTGACATCATATATTCTTGCACTGGAGAGCATCCTGCATTCCTGAGAGTATCAGACACTCACTGTTCTGAAAGGCTTGTATCTGTGGCCTGTTGTCTGGATATTACTTATTATATATACAGAACTGTTAACTCTCTCTCTAAACATTTCCCATTTTAAGACTGTTCCTTACTATGCAAATTAACCTTGGCTGTTTTTTAAATTGGCTTTTCCAGCTGAAGGTGGGGGTGCTTACCTTGCCTAGTCAGGGTTAGCAATGTATTTCTTTGCTGCATATCCACTTCACTTTGGTGCTGTTAAAGGTTTCCAGGTTGGCTAACTGCTTTATCTCTCTGCTTTTAATTCCCATTTGGTGAAAGCATTCCCTTTTAAACCACATAAATGGGAATGCACATAGATGGAATAAAGCATTTTAAAAGTTTGATCCACTTGTCAGTAGTTACTGACTCAGGTTACTGGAGTTTGGAGATTGTGAAAAGTTCAGATTTTTTTTTTCCCCTCAGCTTTTAAATTTGATCATACTTAATAGTTTTGAACTCAGCAAGTGTATTACTTGATGAACCAAACAGTAGATAAATTTATTGTGATTAAACTTCTCCTTGAAAATATTTTCCATTTTTTGATAGATGTTAAGCCTGAAGTCACATTATAACCCTGAGAAATCACGACATTCGATATAGCTGATTAGTATTATTTCCATTTTTAGTTTACAAAAGTCACCAAATCCAGTAATGCTGTTTGATAGCATGCTTTTTTTCTCCATATAGTTTTGATAGAATAACTATCTTCTATAGCTTGCTTATGAACTAGATAAAATGAGAGTTCATGATGGAATTTTTTTTTCCTTTTTCCGTTTGTCTGTTCTTCAGAGACTTTCCGAAAAACAGCAACAGTGTCTTGATTTCTGACTTCAGAAACATTTCCATCCCAGGACCAGGCCATAGGAAACATCTCACACACTTGGATTTAGTATATATGGCCATTAGGTGGCACTTAGACATGTTCTTTGTTTTGCTTCTCACTTTTTCTAGTTAAAAGACTATACAGTCAATCTTATAAAATAGCTTTTTAAATACTGTTAGAAACATATTGACATATGTGGGAAATATTTCCAAACTATAGTTAGGGACGTACAACTCACCTTGACTTACCTGCTTCATAAACCTGATTTGTGATACCTGGAGAGTTTAGGTGGTCAGAAGAGACAGAGCATTGGAAGTGTTTCAAGATTATCAGGCATTTTGATTTCTGGTACTCTCTACTGATCCCAGATCCCATTGCAGAGGAGGTTGGATCATGTGCCTTTATCCCTTCAGTGAGCATATGGAGCGGGTTTTAACTGTTCAGCTGTGTGAGTTTTAAATGGTAGAGATAAAGAATGGTTCTTTTTCTGATGCCTTCTAAAGCAGCTTTTATACCTATTAAAAAAAAAACTAAAGAAAAACAAGTGCCTACTATTTGTGAATGTTATTTTTTAAAGTTCTATTTTCAAGGGTTTAAAGTTCTAGCACTGGTTTTCAGAATTTTCTAAATATGGGGGATTCTGTGATAAACAGCTAGTGCTTGTTAGTGCTAGTGCTTGTTCAGTGTGTTTTTGACAGATTAAAGTAGCTGATTGGCTTGATTTGAAATTGCTGAAATGTGACCTGTTGTAAGGAACCAGCTAAGTAAGAATCATCTAGAAAGGCTTTTTTAAATAGTTTCTTGAAGTCAGTCTGTAAAACCAAAATAATTTTAATGATGACTTAGATTATCAGTTTCTTGCTGGTCTCATGAACAGAAGTTCTGATTTCCACCTTCAGCTCTTCCCCTTAGTGGGATAAAGAGCTTGGAAATAATCTTAGCCCAAAGTAGAGCTCTCAAGACACGCCTTGTCAGTGAATGTTGTTCTGCCTGGCACTTCAGTATCCTGTGAGGTGCAAACACAGTGCAGGTCACAGCAATGATTAAAAGGAGAAACTGGTTAATGAAGCCTGCAGAGCCTTTGTGCCCACAGCAACTTCTTGGTTATGTGTTAAAACTGTCCTGCACATCTGAACTCCTCTCAGTGGTAAAAGCAGCGTTTATACAGGTGGGTGTTCTGCACAATGAGGTTGCCACAGGACAGGTGCAGACATTTCCCTACCTAGACTGCTGCTTCTAGAAATTAATCTTCTCAATTTCTTGTTCTGCTGATTTCCAAGACTTTGTAATTAGGAAAATTCAGGCAAAGAGGAGATAAAAATAGAAGCAGGAGATGAGAAGGAAGCAAAGGTCTGTATGAAGTAAAGAGAAGGGGTGCTCTACCTGGAATATAAGGAGAGATGGTTTATTGATAGATGGGCAGAACTGGGGTTTGTGCCAACAGCCATACCTTTGAAGTATTTTGTCCTGGTTTTAGAAAAATTGTGACTTGTTCATAATTATTTTGCCACCCTAGACTGAAAAGCAGATTTTGACATCCTCTGTGTTCTTCCTTCTTTCCCAGTTTACCCATGTAATGTTCTGAGTTGGATATTGAGAAACTGTAGCTCCCCACTGTACAAAAGCAGTTTGATCTTAAATTTCTTATATTTTTCTGTGGATTACTATATACTTGTACAGATTCTTAAGGAATTCTTTAATATATGGAACTGATGATCTCATTTAGATTCTTATCCCCCAAGTTTTCAGCATCTATAAGGGGAGCAAATCCAACTTTATCGGATGGACTAGACAAACAAAGAAATGTTTGCTTTGATAACAAAGGAGGCTCAGTGCTCAAAAAGATTTTCTGGAAGGATTTTCTTCTTATTGAGTGCATAATTTGACAACTTCAAAATAATACTAAAATAAATTGATACTTTTAATCACAGCTTCAGCTGAGATGTCAGAGTTAATGGTCTTAGCAAGTTTTAAGTAGCCTTCTGTCTGTCCTTCTGTTAAGTAGGAGTCTTTAACTCTGTGTGTTTACAAAAATAAGAAAACGAAAACTGCTTTTGTCTCAGATTACTCAATTGTGTCTTAAATGTTTACATCTCTTTTAGATTTATTAGATTTATTACTTAGTATTTTAACTTACTAGATTATGGGTTGGATTTCATAAATAAATAGGTTATGGAGTATTTCTCATTCTGCTGGTTGTGTGATACCAGCAAAGACCAAGCTGACTTCCCCCTTCAGTAGCAATGACTAAGCTGTCTGTGTGGACACTCCAAAAGATTCAGTAGGCGTAAAAATAACACTTAATTTTCATTTTCATGTTTATGCTTGCATTTTTTTTTTACAGCCTTAGAATTTTTGATTAAGCTTTTCTTGAATCCTTATCTATAATGACAGTTTAATTTTTCAGAAGATAAACCGAAGTGGCATATAAAGTAAATAACTTTTCAGCAGCTTAGTGCTAAATGTTTCCAGCTTCAGATGCAGTTTATTCGCATCTGTGCTTTATGAAAAATGTAGATCTGCAGGTCTCTAAGGAATGTTTATTAATACCTTTAATGTTTATCATTGTATATGAGGAGGGTATACATAATCCCTCTGTGTTAGAAAGACCCTTCAATTTAAATTTATTAAAGATTACTTTACCCTGTCAGGAGCAAAGTGTCCCCTAAATCCAGTTCCCTCCCATGAAAGCGTGAGAATTTCTCCATTGCTTGGGGTCTGTGCAAATCATCTGCACTACAAAAGAGCCCTGGCTTCTTCCATTTTAGGAATCTGGGAAGGGTAAATATTTAGAAGTGCTGGCATAACAATAGCAGAAGGAGAAGGAAATTAAAGTTTGGGATCCAGTGCTGAGACACATTTGGCTTAAACTGTGGGTGAAAAAAGAAAAGCTTTTTGGTAAATTGGTGAAAGATGGCAATGTTCATTTTTAGATTAAGGAAAAAGCAGAACTGTTCTATGCAGAATAAACTACCCAGTTTTAAAAGGTGGCCTTTTTAGATGTTGTTTAGGCTTTTTTGCTTTTTCTGTTGGACCAGAGTATGTTGTTCAGTTCCTTTCTGAGAGATTGCAGGAACGAACATTTCACTGAGCAAATACTAATGCTCTTAAGTGAGCGGGACTTTTTATGGAAGACTATTGCTGTCGTGAGAACTTCCTGAATGTAAAACTTAGAGGCTGTAGGTTGAGTGAATATATGAACTGGACTGAAATTAAGACCATGGCATAGAAATTGATTTCATTATGGAAACTCTGGTGTTTAGATTGCAAAGTACTGTGCTCTATGAAAGATCTTTTTGTAGAATCTCTTAGAGAATTTTCAGCATCTGTTGTTTTCAACAGCTGTTCAATATTGGGCAGAAAGATTCATCTGTCCTCTGAATAACGAGAAAAATGTATTCCTTATCTTGATAAATTCAGTTCAGCTTGAGTAACTTTTCGGATATTAAAACCAGTTTTCCTGATGCATTTCACTTATCTTTGGGAGATTTTTGGCATTATGTTCAAATACCTAAACGTGTCTAAAGATTGAAGTCTGTTTCTGCCAAAGTTTGCTGTGTGACTTATGAGCCTGTATAAAGATCATTATAGTAACTTAAGCTGATACTTGGCTGCTGTTTATACAAGACAACTCCAAATAATCCTTTAATTTAATTTTGAACAGTGCTATGTTTTTCAAAATGAGACCATGCAGATTTGGCTGAAGAAAGGGAACTGTACTTTTGCAAAGAATTTAATTGTTTTAAATTTGATTTCTTTTTTACCTTTTGATCCAATTTAAAAGCTAAAACAAAAAAATTCTGCATTTCATTGCAGAAAAATAGTTTAATCTCCAGAGGCAGGAGGCCCTGCTGGGTATCCTTATCTAATACCTCGGGAGATCTTAGCTGTCACTCAGCTTGCTCTAAGTTGTATGGGTCCTCAGAAAAGGCAGGTTTCCAGTTAGTACTGTTGGAAAGTCATCAAACTTTACCATCACCATCATGTTTTTTTTGTTCCCCTTCATATAATTTTGATTTTTACGGTTTCCAGATGGTAGATAATTCAGCTCAGCCCCTGACAGAGTTTATTGGATTTCAGATCACCCAGTGTTTTGAAGGCCAGCAGTTGCTCTGCAAGAAGAACTAGAGCCCTGAAACACAGTGTAATAGTATTTGGAGACAGAGTAGTTTAGATCACTTCAAGACTTCAATGCCTGAGTTTCCTGATAAACTTCTCAGCATTTTGTTTACTTACTTATATGTATATTTGTTATTCAAGTCTCCTTTGCAGGACAAACACTTCAGTATTTAAATGCCTGTCCCTCCTTGCCTTAATCTTGCTGAGAGTACTCAGAAAATCCTGTGAAGTGGAACAATTCAAAGAAATTCTTACTTCAGTAAGGTCATTTGTTCAACCTGGATGGCTGAAGACTGTGGTTGTATTTTCAACCTAAACACCCAGCACAAGCAAGTAATTGAACTATGCGGTCTTCCTCTCTGCCACCAAGTTACAGGAGCTAGCACAGCACAAATGGTGTTTGCCTGCCTTGTTCAGAATCAGGTGTGCCTTGTGCAAAAGGTGATACTGAATCTCACAGCTGATTGATCAATCACTTTTACATCATTGTCTGTTTTGGATATGTCTACTTATTGCATGTGATAGTTATTAAAACAAAACCCCTTAAAACATTAAGCAGAAAGAAGCAATTACAAAAGGAACTGAATTTATAGTAAACTGAATTTAGACCATGAAACCTGCACTCTATGGTAGTTTAGTATCTTATTTGAAAGTAGTATCATTCTACTTCAGATTCAGTCTCTGGCAAGTGTGGAATTTTGGTCCTAATTCCAGGGTACTCAGGATTGGGGTCAGTGGGATTCTGTGATCTTTGCACAGTGACATTCAATTGGGAACATAAATCATAACAGCATGTTTTATATCTCTTTAAGGCTTGCAAGACTATGAGAACTTTATTAGGTTGCTCTTCAGTACTAATGAACATGGCTCAGTTGTGACAGGTGACCCTCATTTTAGTGTGAGATTTACCATGACCATTTCGTGCAATGTTCTGTATCTTCCCCAGTAATTCAGCAATAGCACCATTTTATGTCAGTTCCTTATGAACCATCAGATTTCAAGTTGTTCTTTTTTACCTTGTGTAGAAATAGGGATTTCAGAATGGTTTTGGCTAGGATGGAATGGCATTACTTGTAGGAGATCTTGAAGTGAGCTCTGACAAAGCAGATGAGAACTTAAGAGGGACAGCAGGGAGGTGTCCCTTTTGGGGGTTCTTTCTGCCTCGGTGGTGCTGTCTGTTGTAGGGATGAAATCTGCAATGGTATGGATGATTCTTCTGGTCCTGGAGGTTATTCCATTACCTAGGAGAAAGTGTGCTCCCTGTCTTCCCTGACCACATTGTCCCCAAGGGCCCCTAAGAAGGACACACAAGGACCACTTGAGAGGGAGAAGAACAAAGAGAGAGTTTATTGCTGGTCAGGGGTTTATACGGACTTTGGAGGGATTCAAAACCCACCAATAAGAAACAGGAGGGGGTTTGGCTCTGGGCCAATGGGAGTAAGGGGATTTACATTCAATAGGAGAGGGGTTCAAGTAGCAGGCATGTCACAACCTTCCTCCAGAGCCCTGAGATAACAGGGTATTCTGGGAAGGAGAAGCAGTGACTTTACAAAAAGACAATTTACCAGACATTTTGTACATTCAAACAACATTAAAAACATCAGTTGTTAAAGCATTGTCAGTGTCTTGTTGATCTTCTTCGCAAATCCATTTCTGGCAGGACTTTCTCCATGCTAGATAATGTGAATCAATTCCTACAGGGAGGAAGGCTCTCCTTGTGTGTGGGAGGAGTGGAGAGCCTGACCCAAGCAAATGTAACATTCCAGGTAACATTCCAGTCCCCTTGAGGTTCCAGCAAGGGACACAAGTGTGCCAGGGAGCAGAGGCTGTGCCCAGTGCTCTGCTACCAGTGCCCCAGTGTCCAAGTTCCATTGCACCAGTGGGACACAAGTGCCTCCAAATGCCTTGCAAAGCTTGGAGAGAATTGCTGGGCAGCTGCACGGTAACTGAGAAAAGGAAAACTTGGATTTAATACTGAAATCCATCTGAAAGATCTCAACCTGAGGTTTCTCCCCAAGTAGTGGACTCTTAACTACTCAACTGTTTACTAGATTGGGATCAAGGGCATCCTTTGTACAACCGGGAATGGAAAATTTACAGGACCAGAGTGAGGGAGGAGAGCACAAGAGAAACAGGACTTTATAATCCAGTGATGAGGTAACTTCCCTGGGAGGGGGAAACACGGGCTGTACTTCAAGGACTGATGTATTTTACAGGAAACAGTACATAGAGTTTATTAACTGTCTTGGAAGCTTAAGCAGAACTAAGCATAGCCTGTAAAGTGGTAGATTGAACAATTTCTGGGATCTTTGAATGAACCTTTAAAATTACAGTAATAAACACAGACTGAAAGTAAGGTTTTTGTATAGAGGGGTTTTTTTCTTTTTCAGATTCTTGATATTGCAAAATTGATTCATTTCATAGCAGAATTTTGCATGATGAAAGCTTTTCTTTAATCCTATTTTAAGCCTCTGTTTAATCTTATTCTAAATGTGCTCATCATGCTACGGTTTGTGTACTTGCCAGAAAAATTATTCTTGATTTGTGTTATAGTTTTAACAGCAATGAGCATATTTAAAATCAATAGAAGTTGTACATCCACATCTGTGGATATAAAATGTTGATGTAATAGCGGTGCATGCCAGAACTCATGTATTTCTGTTTATAACTTCAAAATGAAAAAAAATGAAAACGTATTGTGCATGACCAAATTAGGGTATTAAAACCTGTCCTTTATTTATTATGTTTACCTCTAATTTAGATGGTTTAAAAAACTGAATTGTTATTAGCCAAATTTACAGTGGCAGTTTTAGGTTTCTAGGAAGCTCCGGTGACCTCTGTAAAGAGGTAATTCAGTGAACCTGTCACTAATAATTTCATTCTGCAGCTAATAGTACTGGGTTTAATCCAGAAATTATGAACTGGGCCCCGCTTCCCTGAGGGAAGTATTTCTTTCCACCTTTAAATGTAAGGAGGGGTGAGCATAGTAAATTTAACAGGACCTGGCTGTTCTTTCATTTTTGAAGTCATGAGGCTTTTGTGAAGTCCTGTGAAGAACCCAGTAATGCATAGCACAGTTTTCCTTGAATTACCTCCCTCTGAAGGCAGACACGTGTTTCACCCATGCCATTTTAATGGAATACAGCTTTGTCTGCTGTCACTCACATGTTTACCTGCAGCCCTGCAAAGTGGCTGCTCATCCTCACTGTATCTTTTACATGTGTTCTGTGCACGTGAAGCCAGGCTGTCCTCAGTCATGCTCTGACTGATCATAGAATCTATTGGGTTGGAAAAGACCTCCAAGATCATCAAGTCCAACCTTTGGTCCAGCTTCCCATTTACCAGATCATGGCACTCAGTGCCACGTCCAATCTCAGTTTAAAAACCTCCAGGGATGGTGAATCCACCCCTTCTCTGGGCAACCCATTCCAATGCCTGATTACTCTCTTTGTAAGGAATTTTTTTCTGATCTCCAACTTAAAGTTCCCCTGGCAGAGCTTGAGCCCGTGCCCCCTTGTCCTATTGCTGAGTGCCTGGGAGAAGAGACCAACCCCCACCTGGCTAGAACTTCCCTTCAGGTAGTTCTAGACAGTGCTGAGGACACCTCTGAGCCTCCTCTTCTCCAGGCTAAACAACCCCAGCTCCCTCAGGCTCTCCCCATAGGACTTGTGCTCCAGTGCTCTGGGATCTTAAGAGTATTGATGCTCCTGCTCAGTGTTTACAGTAGCCATGCAAATAGCTTAGAAATGCAACACTTGTGAAGAAAGTCACAGAAGATAATGATGTCATTGAACTGTCGACTTGTTTTCTCCAAAAGAAAAATGCAGTTATTCAAGAAGAAACCTGGGAAAATGCCTTCAATGACTTTACCAATTGTATCCTGCTATGTTTTAGTGTTGAATTAGAATGCTGATCACTGAGTTCTTTTCCGTCTTTTCCTAATAAAAGAAATTCCTGTATGTAGGGGACTGTTATTTCAGTTTGTAAGCATTTCGAACACAACTCTTTGCTTCTGCTATTTTGTGAGAATTCAAAACTACTTCAGCAGTAACTTGTTTTACAGAAAACTTACTGCCAGAAATTATCTTGCTTATCCCTGCAACTTGTAGCTCTACCTTTTAGTTACGTTGTGTACTGGATGCTTTTCCTTAAGCAATTTTTGAAAGTTTCTCTTTAGTCCTGAGTATCAACTATAAAGCCTGTTGCTTTTACGTACTATGATATACACATTATATGCATGGATTCCCCTAAGTGTACCTAAATCATGAGTGCCACTGAAAGAAGTGCATTTCGCCACTCCAACTGGTTATCCTGTTATAGTCACCATCCTTACTCCAGCAAATAAACTTGTGCACGTATGGGATGAATTGAATTTAGAAAATTTATTGGGATTAAAACGAATCTCCGAAGAGGAAGGGTGTGGGTGAGCATAATAGGTTCATGTTTGCGTGATAGGCACTTGCCTCTTAAAATTGCCACTTAGCTTTGAAATTCCTTGTCCTCTGACCTCGGGCCAAGCATTCCAGGTTCCTTTTTCTCCCTTCTTCCCAGCCCCCTTCCCTTGAAATCTGCAGCTTGGTCTTACCCCTGGTTTATAATATGCCAGTAACCAAGTTGCCCAGGGTCACCTGTTCCCACTTGCCGTGCGCAGATACTGTTGGTCCTGCCTGGCATCTCACACTCAGTTGTACTCTAAAGGCAGAAGAAACACTGGTGGGTAATACAGTCCCTTCTAATGCCTACCAATAACTTTGTGTGCCTTTGCCTTTGAGTAGCATGACCAGATTCACGTGATACTATTTGTTCACTGTGAGGAAAAAAATGTAGTGGATGTGTTACGCAAGCATGAAGAGCAAGTTATCCAAAATTGACTGGGATCCTTCCCTCAAGGTTAGATTATTTCTTTTTTCTCTGTCTCTAAAGCAAACTCTTTGAGAAAGACTTTTCTTGCTGGTAGATTTATGCATTAGCTGTTTTTGAAAGAGTATATGTAAAGGTTACTATCATCTGACAAATGAAGCAATCTTTTTGCAGCTGCCCTTCAATAGCTGATTGGGCTGGGAGTTCTTGCTGGGAAGGTCAGTGTCTGATGCATGCATTGCTCATATTAAAATGGTATCTGGCTGGTGACTGTTAAAAACTGTAGACTAAACAAGGCTGTTCTGTATAAGATTTAAAATTATAAAAAAGAATATTCAGGTTTTAATACCTGAACACTTGCTATAAAGGTTCAGTGGCCTGGTAGTAAAGTGATTTCTTAGCTTTATTAAAATTAGCAGTGCCTGTGCCCTGGAACAGGTACTGGCCCAATTAAGTGAGCTGGAAGGGGGGAAGTTGCAAAGGGACCAAACTTTTCTCCCAGGCGTGGAACAGCTTTGCAGCTGCTGCTGCCGCAGGGCTGCCAAAGCATTTGACAGCTGCTGTTTCCTTGTCTCCATGTCTGATATAGAGGTGGTTTGCTGGTGTTGACTTTGTATAGCTGTGGTACTGCAAGCATATACCCACTCACTCTTCTTTGCCAGGACTTAAAAAAAAATCTCCAGTTTTAGTCTGTAATGACCAAAAAGGAACTAGTGTTCTCTCAGTTCCCATACCCTGGTTTCCTTTGCAGACTGGTATCAGTCCTGCTGCTTCAGAGTCCTGATCCTTAAATCCTGAGTATGGAAAGAAATGGTACTCCTAAATACATTGCAGCACCTGATCGTCTTTAAATTCCTTAATTCTTATAATCTGATACTGGAGTTTGTGTAACCAGTAGAGACCCAAGTCCTGTTCCAATGAATCTCCTAGAAACTGAGTATGTGTACCCTGTAGTGATTGGAAAAACAGTGTTGCCCAACTGAATTTCTGCATACATGAGATTGTAGTAGAGGTAATCTAATTGAAGTCTGTTCTTGAATTCCATCTTTAAATAGGTATCCAACTATATTTATTGAATCTAGATCTCAAGAGGTACTATCAGGTTTGAAAAGCGTTCAAGTACATCATCCTCGACATTTGGTCAATACCGTACATCTTCAACGTAAAAATCTGTTTTGTTAAATGGGCCTCATGCAGAGAAGTGATGTAACTGCATTTGTAATGCAACTGCAACAGTAATGCAATTTTTGTGTACCTTGTGCTTTTCCAAAGGATTTTTGGATTTGAGAATAGATCAGGAAGGTGTACAATTGCTGGTTTGTACTGACAGCACATGTTTTGTACTGTACACTGTGCAATGCAGAAAATACCAAAGCATTTTTGAGAAGACTCACCTCACTACCCCTAGGCATAGTACAAAAGGAATAGATAGCATTAAAAAAATTAGGGGAATGTTATGTAGGTGTTTCATGGTTTAGACTTGTCTCAAGGTTTTTGCCTTAGAGTAGCCAGTGAAACAGCCACATATCAAACTTAGTGAACAGCTTTGGAAACTGTGACTTGCATGTGATAGGCAGTATTTTAGTCCAAACAGTGAAATCAGAGGGTCCCAGAGAAATGTGACATCTCCTTCTAAAGCTATGGAGGTTGGTGCTCTGAAAGGTCTGGTTCTTGATTTATCTGAATGTTTGAGGAATTCCCAGGCTCACATATGTTTGCTAAGAGACAGCCAGAAAAGACTGACTTCCCATTGCAGGGGCTGTGTTTGGGTAAGCCTGTGGCAGGCAGGCAGCCTGGTGAGCAAACATTGACTTGGTGCTCAAATAGCTTTTTCTCCTGCCCTGTCTGTCAGGCCTTCGTTAGTGTGTCAGAAAAGCTCACATCAAATAAAAGGTCTTCTATGGGCTCTAGCAATGCTTGTTTACTCCAAACACTTAGATCTTTTTTTTTATTTTCTCTTTTTTTTTCCACCTGAAGAAAAAGAGATTAGCTTTGGTGCTTATTTCACTTTCCTAATGGGAGAAAGTGAAGGTATGATACTGATTATGTACAAAAGGAGGGGGAGCTCTTTCATGCATGGTTTGAAGGTTTAGGCAGTTAATTTTGAATATTGTTTAGGGAAAAAAAATGGTAAAAAGCTGGTAGGGGGATTTCTCTTCTACTAAGCCTGGGGAACAGCATGGTAGGTTGAATGCTGAACTTGCAATAGGTAGAAGAAATATTTCAGAACTACAGTTGTCACTTAGTTTGCTCTTCAGTGAATAGCAAGAACCTTCTACTTAGCTGTGTAAGTGAATAAAACGAACAACAAAATGAATAATTTTCTGATATCTGCAACATGAAAGTCTATTTTGCACATAGTTGTTTATATTGCATGAGCATTATATGGCAATGCTTAGGTAATTGTGATACGTATTGATGTTACACTTTCAGTTTCCCAAGTTAAGTTCAATGAAATGGCCCCATCTTAAAAATAAATGGTACCTTAGTGTTCTAAAAGAATCCCTTACATTGCAAGATTTATCTGTTTCCTGAGCTGAGAATATGAATTTGACAGAAGTGACTTTTCCTTCCTTTGCTTCCCCCGCTGAAACAGAAATAGTGGTGTTTGTGCTTTCTGCACTGTTGCTACATGAGTTTCTTCAAATGATGGGAGAAATGCAGCTCTTCGTTGTTTCTTTGAATTATAGACAAGTTAATCTTACTGTGGTAGTAACTGTAACAATATTAGTAAGGCACTTTTCTCTGTAGTGAAAAAAGTGATACTGCTCACTTGTTTGTTTTTATGTTCAGATAAAGCATGCTGTTAGTTTTTCCCTCTGGTCAGTCTGGACTATTTTACATTATAAAATGACATTATACATGTGTGCACTTACATCAGATACACTCAAGTTTAGTTACTTCATAGTGGAAAAGGTACACCTGTGAGACAGGAATGTGAATGAGAAAATGTAACTGTGTATAAACATGTTTATGCAGCTGCATTTTAATGTAACTTACTATTGAAACACTCTGTTTAGGGAATGAAACTTTTACAGCTGAAGACAAGCTATTAAAAATTCCTTCAAAACATTGTAAGCTGTAGATAAATCAGAGGTATAGATATTCAATTCTGCTTCCAGATTTATTTGTATTTTTAACAAGTTTTCTTCATATTAGTATTTGAAAACTATTTGAGATGCTAATAAAACTGTTTTATAAACTCTCCATATTAAAGCATTTTTGCAGAGTATTAAATCTGATGTTTTCTTCAGTTTTTTCTTTATGAATACACAACTTTGGTTTTTATTTTAGTGGTGCAAATTTCATCCAGTGTGGGGAATTTTAAAACTTAATAGCTTTTCAAGACTTGTGTGTGATGTGGGACTTGAGTTACTGTGGAGCCTCAGATATTCATTTCAGTTCAGAGTATATGTGGTTTAGAAACAAGGGAAATAAAAGGTTTATGTATAGCAGAAAAAAGTCACTGAAAAAATCATTAAATTTATGTATTTATGCTCTGTAAGTGGATAAAACAAGGCAGCCTTATGTCATAAAACTCAGCCTTCACATGATCTGATTTAAAATCTTAGGATCTCAATGCAAAAAGTTAAGAGAAATACTGCTAGTGTCTTGTTTCAGTTGGGGGAGGTGGGGGGCAAGGCTGTAAAATGTCTTTATCATACTTTGAGAGCTTTTTAAAAAAATCAATAAAAGAAATTGTTTAGAATCAGCCTATATTTGTTTTCAGATTCATACTGAACTGACTTTAATTACACTAGGGACTGACAGCACATTGTTCTAGGCACTTTATGGACAATTAAAGATCCTCTTTTGCCCCCAGAAATTTATTTCTGTGCTTTGACTTCATTTAAGATGTCCTGTATCAAGAATTGCGTGGCCGGCAGGACCAGGGCAGTGATCCTTCCCCTATACTCTGTATTGGTGAGGCCACACCTTGAGTACTGTGTTCAGTTCTGGGCCCCTCAGTTCAGGAAAGATATTGAGGGGCTGGAGCGGGGCCAGAGAAGAGCAACAAGGCTGGAGAAGGGACTGGAGCAGAAGTCCTTTGGGGAGAGGCTGAGGGAGCTGGGGGTGTTTAGCCTGGAGAAGAGGAGGCTCAGAGGTGACCTCATCACTGTCTTAAAGATTTTTCAGCCTGTAAACTCTCTTAACCTTGAGAAAGGCTGAGAATTATCAATTATGAAAGATTCCGTGATGAAGTCTGGATGAGTGGAAGCTGAAGAAAGACAGTCAATTCCCTTCACGTCATCTATTGATCAGATGATATTTCATCCTTGAGCTTGCAGTCTGAAAATGGAAGACTCAATACTTAAGGCTTCTGCCATAGGCATATAATGATACTGAATTAGTTTTGCTTATATTATGACCTGTATTTATAAGGTCTGTCTTCTCCACTTCAAGGAGAAGAAGAAAAACTATATAGTTTGGATATCTCTGCAAAATTGTCAGATGTGATGATCTGTGGCAGTCTAGACCTGGTAATCTCTGATGGATGAAGCTGATTCAGCCCAGTAAACTTTCTCAACTACTCTGCTGGCACGTCCCATGTGCTGCTAGAACCTGGAGGATCCCAGCAGTGCCCTATGTTGAATTGGTGCTGCTATCTTAGTAATACCTCAAGTGTTGCACAAAAATACACTTTTGTGTGAAAAGTAGTAAATGAGTGCTTGGTCCCTAACACATTTCTCCTGCTACTTTCTTTATTTTAAATGGCATTTGGTAACTTGCCTGCTGCAAGTACTGGGCTGTAGCATGTAAGAGGCAACACAGAATATTGCGTCCAAGAGAAAAAACACCAGCCAGGAAATTCTGTAGGTGGATAGGAATTGTAATAAAAATTCAATGTAACTATAATAAAATACGTGCAGAGTACATGTGCCACGTGCAGAACTCATTTTGTCATTTTAACCTATAATTGGCTCTTTTATTCCATACTCCCTTACTCTCCCCAGAGCACCTCTGGTGCCCTCTGGCCTTCAAGGATTTTGGAAGCCTCTGCACTCTTCCTGAGCATTTGCTTAGTCCTTCAGCATGAATTTGTCCCCAGAACACCTAAGCCTGCCACTACCTCTCTTACTAATGTTCAACACTGTCAAAGTCCTTCAGTTTCTTTTGAATCTTTGAGAGTAACCCTGTGGTGAGAAGAATCTGTGATTAATGTCATAGTAAGTTCAAAAGGGCAGGTCAAGGCATCCAGCGAGGAGAAGGTACAAGGCACAGTTGCACTGACAGCGGTCAAAAGGTGGCAGCTCTTCATCATGAGCAGCTAAAAGTGGGAGAAGTGGATGGTATTGCCTGGTGTCTTCAGTTTAGGAGAGGCTATGAAAGGATCATGGCCAAGTATTGCAGCTCTTTGTTTCTTGTTTGACGAGAGAGAGTGGTTAAACTTCATGGTTACAATATGGTGTGTCAACCCTACTTTGTAAATACAAGCTTCAGGTTTTTTAGGCTCATCTTCTGTGTAATACAGACTGTAGCACATTTGAATCTCTAATATGGTTATCATCATAACAATACTTACTTTTTTCTTAAGTATTGTATATAGAATTATGGGAAGTCTGTTAGTATTTTTACTACCACTTGATTTTATTTGATAATTATACCACGAAAATAGTTATTTTAAAATCTCACTTAAAAACCACAGTTATCATCATAGAAAAATGGACAAACCATCTTTTGTGATAACTAAGCTTAAAGAGTTTTTCTTTGATCAGAACATGCGAAGTACTTTTGTTTACCCAGAACAATGTTTCTGTCTTCAAGGGCTTGAAGTTCAAATCACAAATTTTTAAGTGATGCATAAAATCTAAAAAAATAATTTTAAAGAGGCATAATAGTCAAATTTTATTCTTATTTTCCCTTTACTGTGTAGCAAAACTCTGAGAGTTTGGTTTATTTATGATAGAATTCTGTCACTTGTAAAATGTATTGGTAGATCCATGGAGCATCGAGCATCATATTGAGTTAAACCAAGTCTGAATTAGTAATGCAGATGTCCTGTAGATTCTCCGGACAGATGCATTTCCAGGCAGTGAATAGAGCAGAGTATTATTTCTCTTCTGTAGGTTTCCATGATCAGATTTGACATTCCTGGTCTGCCTTGTATTGATCAAAATGCTTCCACCCTTTCTCACCTTCCCCCAGTTTCCCTGTACCTGCACTCCATATGCTGCAGAGCTAAATTGTACTTCCTAATCTCTTGCAAATGAAGAGGTTGGCATTTGTCTGATATTGCTGGACATGAAGGTGGGATAAGGAACAACATTCGAAGTTAGATGTAATGCAGAAGGGGATGTTAGAGGATGTATGATGGAAGTGTTAAAACTCAGGAATATGCCTGGGTAGGCACTGGACAACTTCATCCCTGAGAGGCTGAATTGTAGCAAGGGGGAAAGGTTTCTTAGCACTTGGTGCTGAGTTTGGGTTTCAGATAATGTTGAGAGAATAATTGACTACAAGCCTGTAATTCAAATAAATGATCCAGTATTTAAATCCCATTTGGACAGGAATCATTTTATTAAGCATAACCTATAAACATACATTATACATTCATTTTACTGTTGTCCTTGGGAACAAAATATCTGCAGTAAATTCATGTACCAAGAAACACTGCCATTATTTTCTGCAGTGCATATGATCTAAGAGTTTTTAGTAGACTGTAATCCTTTTGATTTTTATAGTACTTTTCCTCCTAGGTATAAAAGCAGTGAGCAAATCCTATGGGCCTCTCATCTTCTTTTAGGTGGTTGGCAAATACAAGGGAAACAGTATCTGTAGGGAACTGATACACAGTAATACTTACACATTTAAGAAACACTTTTATTAGTAGATACATTTGTCAAAAATACGTAGAATTGTGTGGCTTTGGGAAAGTAACTTTGACATTATTTTTCTGATGTTTCCAAGGTATATTATGAATTTCACATATTCAGAAAGTAAATACTGAATTGTAGTCCTACTTTGATTTTGAATTATGATTGAAAGTTACCTGTTTTGTGGTAGTGCTGTTCTACTCAATAAATGTGTTTGAGTTTCTTGTATAAGAACTGTCCTAGATCATTGGCAGTGAGTGGCTCTACGTTGAATGAACAGCAAGTTTTCTGTTAAAGAACCATTAACATTAGAAAAATGATGTTTTAGATAGGAGGTAGGGTGTGGGGGAGGTGGAGACAAGGCAGCTGATGCCAGTGAAATTTTCCAGTTGCAGCTTAGTGAGAAAGTCAAGGAAGACTGGTTTAAAAAAAGTATCCCCTTAGAATTGGAGGAGAGCAGAGTTCTCACCACCTGCTCAAGACCATATCCGATGAGCAGGAAGAGCTGCCTTGTGTAAAACCTTGGACCAGAATTGGGATGAATGATTCTAGGGTCACACTAAGGGAAATGGAGCCTCATTGTTTCCTTTGGTTAGATTTGTTTGCTTTACAAAGAGTAAAGATGCTTATAGATGAGAAATTCCTTTTGCTCCAACCAGTTCAACTTGATCCTTGAATCAGAGCTCCTATATTTCAGCCGAGGGGAAAGAGAGCATTTCTAAAACCCAGTCAGTCGCCCACGGATTGTGATCTACTTGGAAGTTACAGGGGACTGTTTTGTAAGATCTTCCCCAGGAGTATGGCAGTTTTGAGCTTTGTATCCGAGATATCCAGAGCTGAGGGAGAACCAGGAGTCACCTCCCAAAAGGTGAGGTTTAGCTGTGAGGTTTAGCAGTTAGTTTGAGCATACCCTGGTAGAGCAGGTTGAGATCAGTTTATAGCATTTCTCTTTGGAGGGTTTTAAGTTCCTCATAATACAGATCTGCTTTGTGAGTAGTACCATGTTATCCTCCTTAATACTGAGCTCTTTCTAAATGGGACCTGGTATTCTATTCTTGAAGTCTGAGAACTGGAGATTTAAATATCCCCAGAATTTGGCAATCTGTTTTTTTTCATTTTGAGTTGTGACCATAGAATTTTCAGCTTTTTGCATTGTTTGTAATAATTGAATTTTTATGTATAAAGTCTTATTAAAAATAAATCTATCTATGAAGTTTGTGGAGATATTTTCTTTTGAACTACCAGGTCTTCAAGTGCTCAGGTGTAAAGATGCTGTTTTAGGTACAGATATCATAAAATCTGTAGGGTTTTCTTGTTGTTGGAGACCTTTTAGAGATTTGTAGCCACACAGCAATTATTTTGTAAGAAATGCCTGACAACCAACCAAAGGATGAAGTACGAGCTTGGTACTGACGCACAAGCCATCGGCAGGAGGTGCTGAGGGCTGGAGTGAGTTTGAAAAGCCTCCAACGACCCTCGGTGCCGTTTTCAGTCTCCCTTCTTTTTCCTCAACTCTTTCCGCTTCCAAATGGCGGTGGCAAGGTGATGCCACTGGTCCTTTCCGCGTAGGCATGTGCTTGGAAGCCTGAGGAGCATCGCGCGGGTCGCGCAGCCCCGAGGGGCGCCGGCAGGTGAAGCTGCAGCGCTAGGCTCAGCTCCCCGCACCAGCCTCGCCAAGCCCGACCCGAGGGGGCCGGGGCTGGGGCCGGGGGCGGGAGCGGCCGCAGCAGCAGCAGGGGCAGGGAGGAGCCGGCGGGCGCTGCCAGCGCCGTGACCTGCCGCGGGGAGGGGCGGCCGGCCCGGGCTCCTGGCACGGCTCGGCTCGGCACGGCTCGGCTCGGCGCTGCCGCGGGGCCAGTGCGGGGGGCGAGCGGCGGAGCGGGACCGGTGGCGGCGGCGGCGGAGCGGGCGCGTAGCCCGGGGGTACCTGGATCGAGAGCCAGGGGGCTGCCGCCTCTTTCCTTCTGCCCATCGGCTCCGGCTTGCGACTGGTGGGTGAGTGGCGAGAGCTGCGTCTCGTTGGGGCACTTCGGGCGGGAGTTCACAAAGCGTGAGGATGTCGGGTTCATTTATTTACACTGCCGAGGCTGCTTTGCAGTGCGGGTAGGGTCCTGAGCTTGTGAAGGACTTCAGCTGGGTAGAAATGCCGGAGAGCTTAGCACAGGACTCTGCCGGCGCTGAAGAGCCCGGCGAGAAAGCAAAACGCCCCCAACTCCAGAGCCGGCGCTTTGAACAGATGTGCTGTGATAAAAGTGGGATATGAGCTTTATCATTTGACCTTCAGAGCACGGCGCAGCAAATGGGAGACTTAAAACCAACTCACGCTTGGGAAATGAAGCGGGGAGGGGGAAAAAAAGTCAGATCTCCCATGTTTAACTTTCGAAGAAAATTATTGCGGGACTGCCAGTGTAAAACTACTTTGCTGTGTTTTCTGCAGCTAAATGCAAAGAATGCCCTTTGTTTATCAAATAGGTGTGACTGCTGATGTGTACCTGCCTTGGCATTCTCGCTGAGTCTCTGCCTTCTTTAACACACAGTAGTTGAGAAATTATGCTAGTGCTTCTTTTAAAATAGGAGGAAAATGCTTTTATTAGTAACAGTTCTTTAAAGATGTTCAAACATAGCTTTTAAATTTGGATAGAAAACAAAAAATCTGATTCTAAGCAGATGGTCAAGAGGTTTCCTAAGCTTTTATGTAATGCTGATATAGTCATGGTGATGGTAGGTAGAAATGGGGCTGTATCCTAAAGAGCGTTCATTGCTTTTGTGTCCCTTTACAGCTGTAATAATTTAAATGTTAATCCCACAGCATGGTGAAGTAAGAACCTAGGGGACTTTCAATGCAAGTAACTCTTACATCCAGAAAAAGGGACATTTTAGGTTTCCCCTCTCTCTGTGTAAGCAGGATTAGAACTATTTTGGATCAGAATATTTGCAATTATAAACACTTAAATATATTTCATCTGGTAATGGAAAGTTAGTAAATTGTGTAACTAAGATTTAGTGTGATGACAGTGTGGCATTTGTGAGCAGAGCTTGGGGATTTTTTGGCAGCTTTCTGTGCTCTTAAACTGTGCTGAGATATACCTGTTTTCCAGAACTATGCATACTTTTTCTTGAAGTAGTATGGTTCCAATAATTTCTGCTTGTAGCTGTATCTCATTCCAAAAGTCAGAGTATTTGAAGCCTTTTCAGGCTTTCTTAATGTATTTTTTTTCTAATTTCCCTACATAAGTATGCTTAGAGGGGTTTTTTGGTTTTTTTTAAATGAAACTTTAGGATCATACAAAACTTCTGGAAGAGACTTTGAGGCTCCTTGTTGTTGTGTTGATCTATAATTTAATTATATTTGTTGTAAATTTTGACTTTAAAAAGATTTTGTAGTTAAAGCACTGCAATCGATTTCTTTAGTCAAAGCCCTGCAAACGATTTCTGGAAATAGTCTGCTCTTGTTCTGCTGTCTGTGCCAGGAGAAGTAACTTCAGCTGAAAAGAAAAGCAAAATCTATTTCTGAAGGACTGAAGAGGACTGGTTTTCCCACCCTTTGCATCTTTCCCAGCTCCCTCACCCCACAGCTGTTTTTGGTGGGTCAGTTCGGATGCCAGCTTGGCAATGCTGGTTTGCCAGGGCACATCTGTACTTGAGCTGTGGTCCTGGCATGAGGACATCTGGAAACTCCCTGTCACAGGAATTGCAGTTCCCCAGCCAGCGTGTGACACAGGAAATGAGCTCATGGTGTCTCAGGTTCAGATAGGACAGGTTCTCAGCCTCGCAGGCTGTGGAGGCAGATGGCAGGGATAGCTGGCTCTCAAAACACTTGGAGGAGGGGAAATTTCCATTCTATAAACCTTTTCTGATTGATAGTCATCTTCTGACTACTATCCCGTGGTACAAGTACTTAGATTGCTTAAAATCTGCTTGTGAATAGGGCAACTTTAGTTGAGGAAGTGGGTATTTATAGACTATGCAGAAAATAAAGTGACCATAATGGAAAATCTCAAAAATAGGAGCTACATTGTATCAATCCTCAAAGTGAAGTGAAAGCATTAGTAAATGTACCAGGTAAACTTGTGCACTAATAAATTAGAATTCAGGATTCTTCTAGAAGCTGAAATATGTATACTTGAAATACCTGGTGGATGGGGGAAAGGACAGTGTTGGCTTGTTCTGGGAAGCGTCTGTATTTTGTACAGTGAAAGCTTTTCAGGGAAGACCTAGTGGTTAACAGCTGACATGGAAAGGCAAGAATCAGGGTATTGAGAGAAACCAAGCACCACATTTGATAGCACTGGAGTAAGAGCTGGAGAATTTGAAAAATGTCTAGCTGAGAGCCAAAATGGGGATCAACGGCCATAAAACATTAAAAAGCTGTTTGACTTGCTAAAGACCATTGCAATGATAGATAACTAGACATCTCCCATAAAGCCCGGTATCAAACACCAGGCACCACCTGTTACTCCTGAGAGCACTGAGAAAAAACAAAGATACAAAGAATTTTGGTAATGTGAAGGAGGAGGAAACTCTCCTTAAGTGACTGGCACAGGAAGCGAAGTCTGGTGAGGATTTAACTGAGTTTACAGTTTGTGAGACCGTGTAACCCATTTGCCACATTGGAAAACTTTAGCGTCTTAAGGGACTAGAGAGCCACTATAACATTTCATCTGGGATAAGACTTAACAGGTAGTGCTGGGATTGTTAACTGTTGCTTATTTCAAAAATGTACTACTTCTAGACTCCAGCTGGTTTCATGAAATTCAAACATGAAAAGACACTTGTGTTCCTTTGGACATCATGTTTGTCTCATAACCATGATGCTTTGTAGCTGACAGGTCTGCAAAGTCCATAAAACCTGTACTGGTTCAGCTGGCTGAGTGGTGCAATGCTGACTACAGCTGAAAAGTTTTAAATAACTTTTAAATGAAATTTGAGTTTTTTCCTACCTTAAATAAAAATTTAAAGTCTTTTAACAGCTTGCTTTTGGTTTTGTGCAAGTTACACATTGTGGTTGGTTTTTTTCTTACACAGTTAAAACAACCCTCAGCACTTGGCTGTTTGTCGTCTAGTTCTAAAGATCTATAAATTATCTGTACTAATATATTAGGTTATACTAAATTTCCACGACGTCATTCCCTCTTGGATTTGCACTTCTATCATTCCCAATTGCAGGCATTATGAATCCAGATGGGATTTGTTGAACCAATGTTTTTCTAAGTCTGGGGTTTAAAAAAAAAAAGAAGAAGAAAAAAATTCAATTGCAGCCAAAGGAACAGGTGAACTTAATCCAAGTCTAAAAAGAACATGCTAGTTGTGGAGCACCAAATCCTACATAGTTTTGGTGTGGTACAGCATTACTTTATTTCCTGAGGGGCTTGCAATGTAGTTGGCAGATGTCTGCTGAGTAAGGTGTGTTCCTTGTTAGCTGCACAAATAATGGGTGGGTTACTCCATAGAACTGTCACAAAGTAACGCTGCCTTTGCAGACCTTGGTGCTTTCCAGGTAGGACACTCTTCCAAGCTGTTGTTTTGAACTGTCTGGCTAAAGTGCTTTCTGAGCAGTTACGCTTGTCAAGCACACAGTACCTAAAGATAATTCTAGTTTTCTTCCCTTAGCAATCCAGCTGGCATAATTTCTAAATAGATGATCATGTTTAAAATACCATCTAGAGAAGTGGATACCTATGTAGTATGTATTAAACATGTAGGTTGTAGTTTAACACTTTTTCTAATTCTACTTGATCTTCTATTAATTAGGGCCACTTACATTAAAACCTGTGTTTTCTGCAACCTCATTATCCAGAATACCTATCCAACTGCTCTGATACTTTCAGATATAAATTCTTGTAAGTCTGAAACCCCCACTTTATTAGAATCATAGAATCAGTTGGGTTGGAAGAGACCTCTGAGATCATCAAGTCCAACTCTTATGCAGCAAAAGTGAACTCTGACAATGAAAGAATTCATAAGTCTCAAAGACTGCATTTTCAAAGGTTCTTATTTTTAGTTTATTTTCACTATGAACATGTTCCTTGATTTTCCATGCCCACTTCTTATTAAAATCTTACTGTGCTTTTAAGTTGTTGCATTTTAACAGTCTTGTTTGTTTATCTACTAAAGGAAAGATTCTCAGTAAACTGTTTCCTTGGGCCATTGTTATGTTCCTCAGGAAGTTCCCAGTCACCACAGTTGTGGCAGAGGAGACAAAATGCAACAGAGAGATAAAAATATAATATAAGAATATATTTTTATGTGACAGCTGCAGGTGAGGTTTTGCCGTCAGTGGATTTTGCAGTCACTTCTATAGAGTGTGACACAAGGGAAGTACCATTGTACAGAATTTTTAATACCCTTAAACATGAATGAAACAAAACTCAGATGACATGAGGCTTGTCAAATTACATAACTGTCTTGCATTTCTTTAAAAAAAAGAAAAGCTGCTGAACTAAATGAAAATGTACAGCCCAGCTCACAATCTAATGAATTGAGTCCCAGTTCATTTTAGCTGTAACTGAATAAAATACTTAATCAGATGGCTACCTTAGCATGCAAAGTAGTCTGTTTTACTTTAATGAACTTCAAGACAAGCAGGTGCTTCCATTCCCTTGCTCAGGGACTCCATGGAAGTGGACAGAACTAAATAGTTCCTAAGGGCTTAGGAATAAAGAAAGAAACAACTTGATCTGTTAAAATTTTTATAGCTTGGAATGGTTCATGAATAGCTTGTTCAAGAAGAGAACAAAGGCAGAATTATATGTTGTGGTACTGATAGTGCTATTTTCTTTGAATTTGCTAGTTCTAAGAAGTCTTTCTGAAGATACCCTTTAAAACAAAAGATATGTGAGTAGATATTATATCCATTGAAAATAAAGCATTTTATCTTTGATCATAATAGGTGAAAGCTCCTGGGCTCTCTGGAACAGAAGTTACTCATTCGCTTGTCAGTGTTCACAAGGGGAACAGACACACCGAGGGGCCCAATCCTGTGTGTGTCTGCTGGGGTTGCCCAGCTGCCACAGGCACAGCTCAGCTTGGCACACAGCTCTGCTTGGCACGTGTGTGCCTGGTGCAGGAATGCCTGCTCTCCTTCATGAAGTGATTTGAAACACCTACTGAACATGAGGTGTCGTTATCTCAATTGCTGCACACTGCAGGTGTTCTGGGCTTAAAGAGAAGGGATCGGGGGTCTGTCTTCTTGAAGGGCTAGATATTTGCGGTGTCTCCATGCTTTATTTTCAGTTATTCCAGGATGCAGAAACTTGAATCAGTGCACAGGAGTTTCAGGTGATGATATGGACGTGCGAAACTAATTTAGAAATAGAAATGTAACAGCATCCCTGTGCAGCCTATCTCTTATGTGAGTGAGTGTGAAAATAAGCAGCCAGAAATTCCTAAAATGCTGCCAGACACCTTGAGAGGATCCTTCTCTGCCCTGATGTCCAGCTCTCACTCTGTCCACTGAGGTTTGAAGTTGACTGCAGTGCGAGAGAAAACCAGACTCTTCAAACACAGTGGTATTCCACGTAACTAATATATGTCTCTTCAGACCAAAATTAAGTTTAGCCAGCCACTTGAATTTACTCTCTGTGCTCAGCAGAAAGTGCTTCATGGGCTCTATTTGCTGGGCTGGAGGAGTGGGTCCCTGGCAGGAATGTATGGAATTGGAGGCTGGAAAAAATATGCTTGTCAAGCAGCATATTCTCCTCTTCTGAGTGGTTATCTAAATGAAAGTGATTTCCCAGGGCATCTGGCTCTGCACATGATCTAGAACAAATAGCAGAGGATTAATTTTCGTTTCACAAGTGAAGGATTTAGCTCTGTCTAGGGGAGATGCTGCGCAGGGGGCTGCCCAGGGTAGCATTCCTGTCATCAAAGCACTTTCTGCTCGGAATTAGCATTCAGGCAATTAAATAGCTCAGCTGGCTGGGCAGGCTTAGCACTCAGAGCACTCAGCAAAGGTATCAGGGAAGAAAATGAGTTAGAAACTTCCTTGTTTATCTGCCTTAATCTTCTGTTGTGTCTTTCTGCAAAGTTCAGTGTCTGTAATGCAGACCTTACAATTTGGACTTGGAATGTTGATGAAATTTGGTATTAAAAGGTAACATTAAGTTAGCCAAAGCAGTTGTAATTAACTGATTCTGGTTTTTAAGCAAGTGTTGATTTATTTTTCTAAGTAGTACATAATTAGTATTGTTTCTTCCTTTTCTCTTCCTCCCTCCCCCAGCCCATCTACCTTGACTAACAAACTGTCTGAGTGTGATGTTTGACCTTTCATGTTACTATGCAAAATAATGATCTCCAACTTATTTTAGTATCTTACTAAAATAAGATTATAGTTAAGATGGGAGAAATTGGCTGCTGTGAGGACCTCATGCAGGTTCTGATCTTGAGCCATGGCCACTCTTCCAGTATTAATAGTTCTCATTTATTTGCATTTTGCTTGAAAAAAAATGAACCGTTAGAAGAAAATCTGTTAATATCCACTATTTACAGCACAGTACATTTCTTTGCTGCCTTCACAATACGTGTCACTTGGAAGCAAGAGCTTCTTAATCAGCATTAATTCCATCCTGGAATTATTTTTTTGTAAAGTTGGGAGAAGCATGTGGTTGCATTCTATCTTTTTAGTATTCATAACACTCCTGCTAAAGACGTAGTCTACTATTTAGAAATTCTGACATGTCTGCTGAAGTGGCTTGATTTATTTAAATAACATATTTCTAAAGAATGTCTTTAAAAACATGAATACACCCCATTTTCAATAGAAATTGGAGATGGGAAAGAAGATTATTGCAGCCTGCATATAAATTATTATTAAACAATCTCTGCTGTGTAGTCCTGTCTCCCGCAGGTTTTCAAAGCACACAGGCAAATTGCAGAGCAAGGTGTGGATGGTTACACAGTTCATACTAAAATCTCTTTTTATAAATAGTGGTTGTAACTTAGTCTTGTGCATAATTATCTTAGTCCTGTGCATCTCAACCATTCCTTGTTAGCTGAGACACAGACACTGTGAAATGTCTATTCATTTGACTTACAGTTTTGTTTAATTACTGAGAAATTTACGTAACTTCACTCTTACTGTTTTGTTGAACAAATTTAAGTCCTTCACAACACCTCTGGCAGTGTAGGTGTGACTCTGTTCTATTTCCCTGTGTTGTGAAAGATGAAGATGAGAACAGAGCTTTACTCACTTTGTCCTGAAGTTATTTCTGAGCATCTGAGAACATTGCAGCTCTGTAAACTTGGCTTTATTTGTTTCTTCAGGAACATCACAGATCCATGGAGGACTCCAGCATGGCTGTGAGCAACGTCAGTGACTCTGTGGTTCTGAGCAATGGCAGCATCTTGTCAAGTGCCACTGGCCCAGGTATTGTTGCAGCTCATGACGGAGATGTCACGGTCCAACAACTCCCATCCAAGGAAACACCAAGAACAAAACCAAGTCCAAATGGCTGCCTGCAACTTAATGGTACAATCAAACCATCCTTTCTGCCTTTAGACAACCAAAGAACTCAGCAGATGTTGTCGCAATGCTGCCACCCTTGTCCATACCATCATTCTTTAAGTAGCCATAATAGCAAGCAAGAATGTAATTCAGTGGCTGGCTGCTCAGCACCATCTCCCGTGACTTCGTGCTGCATGCAGCCACATACTGAGTACTCAGCATCTATTTGCCAAAAACACACCCCTGTCTATCAGCCTGCCTGTTGTCTTCAGCCCTCCCCATCCTTCTGCCTTCACCATCAGTGGCCTGACCATTTTCAGCATCAGCCTGTGCAGCAGCACATAGCCAGGATAAGGTAAGCAGATTGCATTATTTGTTAGTTGTCAGGATGAATAACCTTTTCCATAACTATTTAATTTTCTTACAAAAATAGGAGATCTAAAAAGAAAATAAATCAAATTTCTTCCCTGGTGTTTTTTACAGGTTAGTCTTTGATGCATTACCAACTTGGGGTTTTTTTCCCCAGAAGAATCCAAGCTGGGAGCTTAGTGTTGCTGGGCTGTATGAATGTTCATGAAGTGAATTATTTCTTTCTGGAGGAAAAAAGGCTGTTTTTTATTTTTTGGGGGGATTGTTTGGAAGCTTGTTAGCTGTTTTACAAGGCACAGTCTACACCTATATTGTGTGAAACACACCAATACAGAGATAGCTAAGAATGCACCAAAAGAACTGGTATGTCTGCATAATCTAATCAAAACACAAATTTCCCTAAAAAGGTGCATTTAAAAACACTTTCAGCAATTCTTTTCATAAGTGTACTGGATGTTTTTTCTTTGTCAGGTCAGCTGGTTCAGTGGGTTGCCCCCATGCCTTTTCAGTGTATGTTGCCTGCTTAACTTTGAAGTTGTGCTTGGATTGAGAAAATTTGGATTGCTCCAGGTTTTACTCCTTTCTGTTCTCCATTTCATATGAACTTGCCTCTTTATATTTGTTAGCTTTGGAGTTCCAGTGACAGTAGTCCCAGCTACAAAGAGCAACAAACAAAAGAAAAATCTCCAGCCTGGGCAAAATCAGTCAATCCAAGAGGCATTTCTGAAAACCCAATTCCCTGTTGAAGTAAGACATTTTGAAGCTTTTAACCAAGGTTAATTTTTTTGAGCTGCAATTGGACCAAAATGGGTAATTTTTCCCTGGAGTTCTAAAAATTAACCTTCTCCCTGTTCTTCAACATCTGCATCTTTGTTTGAGAACTTTAAGCCACAAGTATTTATTTCTCAGTCATTTATAATAATTTTCCCTTGATGAAATATATGAACTAATTTTAAACTCCTGAAAATATTAGACTGGGAAAAATATATAATGTGGAAAAAGTCAAAGTGAATAAAGCTTATTTCCTTAAGGTGAAAGCAGAGGAAAATAAGGATGATAATGTGGAGTGCTTTCTTCTGCCAGTAATTCCACTTAAAAATGGAAAAAAAATCTTAGTTGTCAGAACTGCTCACAATCAGGGGTGTTTTTTCCACCCAAATGTCAAGTAAAGATGAAAACTTTTGTATAATTTTGCATGCAAAGGTATGCAGGATGCTGAACCATTACAGAATCAGTCAGTCATACTTTTCAAACTGTCAGAGTGGATGCACTGGTTTCACTGTTGTTCTCTCTGTGCAGCAGGATTGTTATACTTTGTCTGTATTCCACAGTCTTGAGGAAGGGAACAAATGAGATCCATAATCTGGGGTTTTGTTCTCAGTCTACAAATAAGAACAGTGAAGATTTCTTATGGATATAGTAATACAGTGTTTTCTGTAGCACTTCACAAATACAAAGGCTGTTTGAACTGCTCTGATTGGGCTCTTGAGCGAAGATGCTTTTTTCCCTTCTTGCACTGTTTTGCCATAGTATACATTTCTACAAAAATGTACATGAATTATGAAAGATTATTTATGATAAATGGTTTGTCTTACCACAGTTTTACAGTCAAAAAAAAGATGCAATCTGACCTTTAAAGCACCTATACTTATTTAATCAGCTATATATGTTAACATACTCTGCATATCCCTATCAATGATTGCTGTTTCATTTCTGGAATTGCTTCTAGTACAGGCAACAGAGTTTTCGCAGTGAGAAGATACTGCAATATGCCTCATAGGTCAGCACATCAGATGAGTCCATCTTCTAAAAGGAACGTAGCTTCTCGCGGCTGTTACCTGCTCTTTTAGCTCTAAACAGGGGATAAATAGGACTCAGGTCCCATGCCATGGTGGGGAAGCTGGACTGCTCCATGCATTTTAACTCCTTAAACTGGCTGCATTAATGAACAGTGCATATATCTGACTCTCACTTGTGTTATTAGCCTGGAACTAAAGATTTCTTTTTTCCCTTCATGGTCCACAAGGTGTGTCTAAGTACAACAGTCTCTCATTGCACTGTGAAGTATATGCCATGGAGAGGCTTTTTTCAATGAAGACATGTTGGTAGATGGCAAAAACAGGGAGCAACTGGATACAGTACTGGAGGTGGATGGATATATGCTCAGGAAGAAGCAAAATGTCCCACTGGCCATTACTTTGTAGTGCTAAAAATAATAGGTGATAAATGTGTATTCACTTTTTACATGCTCAGGTAACTCTGTACACAGAATAGTAACATTTCGGTGTGTGACACTTTTATGTGGTCCTTGTTCCACACTCTATTACCATTTGAGCATATAATCTGCACAACAGCTTATTCTCCTCATATTTTTATTACAAGGCTCTCTGGCAATCATCCAGCTTTGTAACATGTGCATGTTTTAACAGGGCTGTTTAAAATACACGTTCTCATACAATACATTAATTAAATTCAGTGTGTAGTCAAACTAGATTTAATTTTTGTCCTTTGTAATTTTAAAAAATGCATTCAATTATTGTTATCATTTTAGCAAGGAGGGGAAAGATATGATTAGATAGAGGGGCATGAACACTCTTTGCAAACTGTATCTCTGATGCTTACAGCTCTGGGCAGGTAACCAATTGTTTCAGCATGACAGGTTTTGTCAGGTTTTGAAGCCCAAGGCTTAACATTTGTCAGTGACCTAATATTAAAGGAATGTGGCTCTTATGTATCATTGCAGATCAGAGTGTATAAAGACAGATTGAAATAATGCCACACTTGTCCTATCCTCTTAATTTTGTAGTGGGTTCAGCTTTGAAGTTGAAGATCAATTACACAGAAACATCATCTATACACCATAACTTGAAAGTCTGGCCAACTGGTAATTTTTTTAGATTGGTGAAAAAGTCTTTTATCATAAAATAAAATATTTTTAGTTGTTTGCAACACAATTGTAGCAAAAAATTCTATTGTAAAATGTGTAAGTACAATGGGTCAAATGTTGGTTGTAATGATTCTGATGAATTTTAGGTATTTTTCTGAGGTTAGAAAACCTGGAGTAAAGTTTTTTTGTGTTATTTTGTAGTAGTTCATGCAAACATGTTCATACCTCTCTTTTTAGTGGGCATATCATCTTGACCACACAAGTGCTCTCTGGGGAATTCTTACCATCTCTCCATATCAGAATGCAGGTGTCCAGGGATTTTGTTTGCTTTCTGACAACATTTCTAAGCTTACCTGTTTGAAGCATGGTATAATTACAGCTTTTCAGTATTGTTGAAAGACTTTTTTACTACCCTGCCCCTCTGGAGACTCATGTTGAAGTAACCCTTTCTGCAGGAATGCACTTGTGCATCTCCAGAAACCTACAGAGTTTAGAGACACTGGAAGGTGGGGAGTTATTGGCCCTCCTTTGCTGCTCCTGCTTCTGTAGTCATCAGCAGCCTTCAAGGTGGAGCAAAAATGAGGAAAAACAACCAAGTAAGGCTGTCAATCTGAAGAAGTGGATAAAGCATGAAAACTGATTCATGACCACTGGAAACACCAAGTTAGGAGTCACTAGGGAAGTGTAAAACTGTGCAGCCTAGCAGCATGTTTAGTGGGATGAAAGGAGGATAAAATAAATAATGAAGAATTGCATACTTTAGGAGAACTAAACATTACAATTAAAAAAAAATAAACTCAGAAAACTCTTACAAAGTCTTTCCTGGTGTTGTTCAAAATCTATTCTATGTAAATAGGAGTGAATGAGGAAGAATCGGCAGAGATCTTTCAGTAAGTCACCTCAGGATTGTGAAAGTCATGGCATAACAGTGATCTTCCATCTGGCACCAAACTGGATTGCTTCTCTCAGACTTGCATGGGAAGTTTTTAATAGGAAAATGCCAGTTAAAAACTAGCTTTATCCTTGTTGATATTCTTTTGGAAATTTAGGAAGTTTAGGTGTGTGGACTCAGAGACCAAAGGTAGGGGAGAAGAGTTTAGGGAGCTGTGAAAGAACTTGTGATGTTGCTCATAAGGCAAATGCTCCAGACTGCCTGTGTGTGTGGTGCCTGCACTTTTGCAGCATCAAACCAGTAAATTCATACAAGTACTCTTTGCTCAGAGTAGACCTGCTTTATATCACCTGCTGTTATTTACATTTCAAGACTATACTGTTAATGCTTTTGACTAAAGCAGATAAGTAAAGAAAACTGTTCTGAAAAACATCTGACTTACCTGTGGTAAAAAAAGACAGGATAAGAGGACATACAGGATCATCTCTCCATGATCATGGTGTCTTCTCTAGCTATGAAAATAAAATCTGTTTAAAGCCTCACGGAATTATTAGTTTGGCTAAAATTTAAGACTTTGGAATATCTGTAAATTGTTCCTCATCCCCCACCAACCTATTTTGGAGGGTTTAGCTCCCAAGGCTTAGTTAGTTTAAATTGCTTAAGTTTTAAAATTGTTTACATTGTTAAGTTTTCGCTTGCTAGACCAATTTACAGTCTAAAGAAGGCAAAACGCAGCATCAGGAAACTGGTAAAGCATTCATACCTCCAGACTTATTGTACATCTTTCTTTCAGTTGGATTTAAACCTTCTTCTGAACTGTTTTGGCATTGCAGATTTATGTGGCGGTTCTGGGAGTCTGGGCTCTGCTGTGTCTCAGAGTCCTGTGCCACACACTGTCTGAACAGCACTGCAGATATGCTTGCATACTTACACTTTATTTAGTAGTTTAAAAAGAAGATCTATAAAAATGAAAAAGCTCTGAAGTGAGGATAGAACACACAGCTGCCTGTTACCAATTTTATGTTTTCCTTCTAGGTACTTCACATAAAGATTAGGACCAAAAAAAAAAAATCTTGTTTTTTCAAAAAGATAATGTTTGCCAAATACCAGTCTTAATAACAAGACTTTGTTATGAAACAGTTCCCTGCTTGATTCCAGGAAAAGGATAATTGTTATCTAGTACATTCTGCATGACTTGCAGAGCCGATTATACGTATACATGTGTATGAAATATTTTCAAATAATTTCATTTCACCAACATTAACTGTTCACAAAAACTCCTACATGGATTTCTTTAAACAACTTATCCTATCTTAATATTTTACATTTTGAAAGGTGTTAGATTCTGCTTTATTTGATGCATTAAAATATATTTTTGTTTTCAATTTTTGTCTGAGATGTGTACTAATGTCATTTTTACAAAATATATATGCATATACTGTGTTAAAAAGTTAATCAAAGAAACTTTCTGCCTTCCTCTAGGAAGATTAAAGATAGTTACCTTTTAAAAAACCCTTTAGGTCAGGTTTTTGAAGATCGTATTTCTGAAACATTTCATCAAGCTTTAGCAAGTAAGCATAAGCTGTTACAATTGTTTCATTCAGTGTTTAGGATGCTGCAAATCTCTTGGTTTATGCTGTAGATCAAGAGTTTGTACTGGTAATTTGTATATAAACAAAACTAATTCTGTCCCTATTCTCATTTAAGCCATTTAATTCTATGCCAAAATCGGAGTTTTCATGCTGAAGACACTGGAGGCATATGGGAGCCACAAAATAGGTGCTCCCTTTTGTGTCACAGCATTATCAGCCTGATGGTATACTTGGGGATTTTGATATACTGGAGGAAAAGGAAAGGGAATGTGAAGCCATCTGAGTCCAAAAGTGGGATTCTTCATTGTGCACGTGATGAAAGAGCTCTCCCTGAGACCAAATGAAGTGGTTCTTTCATGAAAATAATTTTTCATGTCAGTCTAATTTGAGTTGTGCTTTGTCATTTTCACACTTTCTTATTTTAGTCTTGCCTTATCCCTGAGTGTTGTACCATAAGGGTTTTATTCTGATTTTATTAATCATTTACTCTTCCCATTGTAATTACTGTGCATTGTTGTCTGTGCAAACAACGTGCTGCACTTTCTAAAGCTGAAAGTAAAGGGCTGACACACTGACACCAGAATACAAATAAAAATACCATTTATTAGTCAGTGGCTGACCAAATTAAAATAACATGCCTAGAAAAATAGTGAAGTGCACTTAAAAAAACAACCCTCATTCACTGGGCTCTCTGAGGGATTTTTGGAGGTTTTAATTGTACTAATTAAGCATTAGTATTTGTCTAGACTTCAGATTGCTTTGAATCAAGCATTTTTGCCATAGGAAGAAGATATTTAGAAGGTTTCCGCTCTCTGTGAGTGCAGCTGAGTACCAGCCTGACCATTACTTGCCCTGCAGGGTCTGCTGCTCACAGACTCCAGGTTCCATGTGTGCTTGAAGATGAATTTCCCGTGCCCTGTATCCCTCACCTTTCCTTGAACAGCAGAAGACCTCGCACATAACTAGCAATCTGCTGGCCTTTGAACTCCAGTCTTCAGAAGACACAAAGCTGAAAATGTGGCGGAAACCATAAAAAAACATGGGTCCTTTCTTTTGTACTAAATTGACTGGAAAACCAACATCAGCTGTGTTCACTCTTGAAAAGGACTAATCGGTGTGGGGTTTGAGATTGCTTTTAAAATTGAGCATTTGCATACTTTTGTTTGGAAAAAAAATGCAAATGGCAGAACAACTAAAATGATGACAGTTTTTTGGAATGTTGTGACCATGTGTGGTTGTTCTCATGTACTTTTAATTCAATAGGAGGTTGTGGTAATGTTCAAAGCGAATAAAGACAACACTAGACAACAAAGAGCAAAAGTCTAAACTGCATGTGGGCCAGTGGCCTGGTTTTCAGCACTCTTAAAGAGTTTGGTTTAGAAAGATTTGGATATTTCTATTTAAAAGTTTTCAGTCTTCCTTGTTATGGGGGAAAGGGCAGAGTGAGAAACATTGACTTTGGAAAGCTCTTTGTGAGTTGCCGTAATTGTCTCTGTTTCTAACTCCTACCCAAATCACTTGTCTTTCCTCTCTGGTATGTCAGTGTTGTCTTCATCTCCTACTAAATAATAGTAATTGATGGGAATCCTTTTGGTTAGTCAGTGGTGCTTGAACAGCAAAAACAAAAACACAAACAATGCAAGAGGAAAATACAGTTGGTGCCTGAGCAATCTGCCATTAATTTTGCTACACTAAAATTGCTGTGAGACTTCTGTGCACAGGGTATCTGCTGAGTAAAGGAATCTCTTAAAGCCTGGACTATCAAAGCAAAACAGAAATGAGTTAGTACCACTAACAGATCAGTGCAGGTAAGGGTAGTAATAGGTAGAAATCCTGATATATTTCAGAGAGCCTGGCCCCTCTATTTTTGCAAATTAGGATGTTTGGGGTTTTTTTCTAATAAAATCATAAATAGATGAATGTACTGGACAAGAAGAGCTTACATTCATCACTTCTCCCATATTTTCTGTCATGTTAATGGGATACCTTTCCACAAAATCCTTGCATTACATTTCCAGTTTGCAGGATGTTTAGTTTGTTCTGTCAAATGGATGAACCTTTGCAAACTTTTTGTCTGTTTAATCTTACAGTGCTTTTTTGGGGTCTTAGGTGCAATACTGAAAGCCTTAAATGTTCAGTAAACATTCCCTTTATTTCTTGCTTCTTCCTGAGCATATGAAACAAATTTGAAGTCAGGAGATACAGATGACGGTGTCGCATTATGTGTGTACAAGTCATGATCAGTGCCAGTGTCAGCTGGAGAGCCTTCTTTGGGTAATTGCATACTAAATCCTTTAAAATCCTTTAATTGTGTTGAATATACGCTTGTTTTATATCACTTAAAAGCTATGACAGTCTAAGTGACTCAATAAACAGATGTTGGAACAGCAGTTCAACACCAAAATATTTGATTAGAGTGAAATACTTTACTAAGTTTAGAACAAAGGTACTTAAATAACAGTATTTTCATGTGCTGCAAGAGATAAAATATGCAGAAAGATAAAAACTATTGTTTGTCCTCATAGTATGATGAATAATTTGGAGAATTTTTAAGTGCTTTTAGTCTATGTTCAAACATGTTCTCTGGTCAAAAGAGGTTTTCTGAGACCAAAAATGAACCCCGTGGTGACTTACATTCACAAATTCTTACATCTGCACAGGAAGGAAGACTGAAGCATGTGCCAGTTGAGGCATGATTTATGGCAGTCTGAAGTCTCCCTACTCCAGAGTTGAACTTACATATGCTTAATGTCAGTCATTAAAGCCTATAAGAACATGCATTTCACCCTTTGTGGAGAGATACAATGACAAAAATAGGCACTGCTGTACATCTCTCTCATTCTTCTTGATGTCATGGGATGGAATTTTTCTTCTGTGTATGTTGTGATTTCTTGGGTCATGTTAATTTCCTGTCTGTCAGAGAAATACAAGATGTGACTATGACCTTGCATTGCTCCATTCAACTGGGAAGTGTAATAAAAACAGCTTTGAAATAAAGTGTTTCCAAGGAAGGAACTTTTTGCCAGTAAAAATGCTGAAAACTACTCTAGTCATCATTTAAATCCCAGAGCATATCTATTAATTTCACTGTAATTACCAAGAAAAGAAAAAAGACTAATGGTTTTAGAGTTGTGAAGGATCTTGAAATAATATTAGTCTGCTCCAAATTATCTGTTGGCTTATTTTCAAATAATGATTCATGGTGGTATTTTACTAAGCTTTTCTTATTGTCTTAAATAGTTCACAACTTTTGTTTAACTTGCCAGGCAGTCCTATATGTGGTCCTGCCCTTAGTGCTTCAGAAGTTAAAGAAGTATCTATCTATCTATATATATATATATAAAAGCCTGGAAGAAGTATATACTTAAATGGGGTGTAAACTATGTCATTTAAAAATGAGACAATGCATCTTAAGTGTGTTTGATGACAATTTTCTTATTGGCAGTTTTGGAGCCATGTTTAAAAGTGGCTACACTCATTGGGGAAAAGTTTAGGGAAAGAAGAGAAGGGAAAGAGGAGAAAAGTTTTTGTAAGGTCTGTATGACTTGGCTTCTTGATATGCTGGCAGATTTTCCTACAGAGAAGATGATTTAATTCCTGTTCAAGGCAAGTGAATCAAGTAAATACTATTAAGGAAAAGAGCCAGCTTTCCTAGTAGTTGATAATATGTAGTCAGTTGTTGAAGGTGAAAGAGGGAATACATTGTCAGTATTGCAAAAATTAGTTTCTAAGGATTCTTAAACTGAAGAAAGTAAATCCTGGGCTTCTGCATCTATACCCTCCATATGGAGCAGTGAGAAAAAGGAGAGGGGAAGACAAAGACCCCCCCAGCCTTGGAGATAATTATAGGAGCATTTGCATTTCCAGTCACCTGTATGTTATAAATTTATAGAAGTTTTAATTCCAGCATTTAATGAATCATACAGGAATAGAATAGAACAGAATAGAATAGATTGTTTCAGTTGGAAGGGACCTACAACCACCATCTAACCCAGCTGTCCAACTCATTCAGGGCTGACCAAGTTAAACCATGTTATTAAGGCCATTGTCCAAATGCCTCTCAAACATTGACAGCTTTGGGACATCAACCACCTCTCTGGGAAGTCTGTTCTGATGTTTGTCCACCTTCTTGGTAAAGAATTGTCCAGTCTAAACCTCCCCTGGCTCATCTTTGAAGCATTTTCACTCATCCTATCACTGGATCCCAGGGAGAAGGGATTCTCAAGAAGCTGTGGAGAGCAGTGGAAGTCACTACTCAGTCTCCTTTTGTCCTAACTAGACAAGCCCAAAGTCCTCAACCACTCTTCATAGGACATTCTTTCCAGCCCTGTTGCTTAAACTTGCAAATGAAAACACAAATGTGTGCAATGTCAATGTGATTGCATTGACCTTTTCCCATCTCTGGTGACTTGATGGAAACATATTTTCCTGTTATAATGTGGCATGAGACAGTAGTTTGTGAATGGGACATATCAAAACTGCCTGTTACTTTCTCAGAGTGGGTTAATGCAGTTTAATACTGATTTCATAGCAGAAAGGAAATGAATGAGATGTTGGCTTAGTTAAGTACATAAGGTCTGCCCCACTCTAGGATTTTACCAGATGTGCATGGTGTAGGTGAGAAAGCATACACTTTTACGCTTAAATTTAAATCAGAAGTAGAGCAAGAATCACTCAGAAAATTATTTTATTATTGTTAAACACCTTCCTTACAACTGCTTTCCTTGTAGAAATGCCATATTATTTGCTCATACTTGCTGTGAACATAGAGCAGATGCTTAGCTGGAACTGAAGAGGTAGGCAAGAACACAAGAAAAGGATAAACTTCATAAAGCTTGGTATCTCAACTGTAAAAATGTGAATTGACATCTGTAAGAGAGTTGCCAAATAGCATATTGATTTTTTACCTCTGCAAAGTCTCATTATGCTTAATTTTATGCAAAATAATAGATTTAGCAGAAATAATTCATATGTACAACATTGACCAAAGCTGCAACATTGACATTTCACGCATTTTAGTGGGGTGAAATAGCAGTTAGTTTCAGATCATTTCACCCTGATAATCTAGAGATAAAAAAATAAAATTCTGTTGGATTATTCCTTGATATTTTATGTGGGGGAAAAACCCATTCATTTCTCCTGCTTTCAGTAAAACCTTAAAAAAGCAACTTATCAAAAACCTAAATTTTCTGTCATCTTTGCAACATCCTCCTGCCATGGGTTATCCTGTTCTTCCTTTTGAGAGCTGAACAAGTAAAGCTAAGTGCAGGCAAATGCAATGAACACTGGATATTTAAAAAACATCTAGGTAGAATTCATGATTATAATCAAGGAAAACTACACATCAGAGCAAAAAAATTAAATGGGAGGCTTGCAAAAACTCTTTTGGCAACTTAATTCCTTGGATTTGTTGTCTGAGTGACTGTAGTGATTGTTAAAATGATAAAGCACAGAGGTGTTATATCTGATATAGCAACAAAAGCTAGACTGATATTTAAGAGCAATTCAGATTGTTCCATGGCTCAATGACATTCTGAAAACATGAGGATTTTCTTCCTCTGCAGGGATTTAGTTTGTATTGTATGTTCTAATGGAGAATGTACAATAAGATGCATATCTCATTCTATCCTGCAGGGATTTAGCTTATCCAGGAGTGTAATAATGACAAAACCCTACATTTTATCGCTTCTGTTAACCAGATCTACCAACAAAGGGAATAGTTTCCCTCTAGCAAAATAAAGCATTGGGGTTAAACACCTCATAATCCTTGGACAGGAGAGTCTTTATATTTCTTTTGGGGTTGGTTTTTTCAGTAAATACAGCTATTTATTGCAACTCAGGATTTTTTTACTGAAGCGAATCTTTAAGTGAGAAACAAGACTGCAAAATTAGTTTATGTAATATTGGCTTTTTAACAGGTTTTTTTGTATCAGTGTGTTGATGCTTTTTAACTGACTCATTAGGAACAGAAAAAGTTACTATCAGTGTAATCAGCAATGATCCTATTCAAGATCATATGACTATCTCTTTCAACCTGTTAGATTATTGATAGCTGCTAACACTTTTTTTTAATGATGGTTGCTCCACAACAGCTGGAAAACTCTCTTCGAAGTATGTTTCAAAATGCTGCCTGTTGTAGTTTTCTATTCCATGGGTACCTGCTGCAGAGTTTCTTGCACCCACTAAGGAAGCAGCAAGCATTGATTCCTTGTGGTGTGAGGCAAAGGGGTTCCTTAAATTGATGTCTGTTTCACAACTGAGGTTTGTGAAGAAAGTCTGCAAAAGAATGTCTTGGAATGTATAGATACTTTTATTGTCCTCTGATGTGTTCAGGCTTGTATTTCCCTGAAATGCATTAGTTTATTGAAGCACGCTACAAATGCAGTAAATCATCCATAATGTTAAATTCATTTGTAACAGTCCCATGATGAGGAACATGTTCCTGAAACATTGCCCTGTGCCATGTGATGTCCAGGTGACATGAAGGTTATAGAACTAGATTTAATAATACATAGGATTTTCACTGTATTTTCCATTGTATTTTCCACAATTTTCCATTTGGATTCTTGCAATTAAGGCCAATCTACCCTCTCTGATATACCCATACCAATCTATTAACTTCCATGAGAAAACTCATTGAATTGGCTTCATTAAGAAGCTGAAACCATGATCTGTGGCATGGTGTGTTCCCCTCCTGGAAGCTCAAGCTTTAGGCATTGTCTTTCTTAAATGGAAAAAGATGTAAAGCAATGGTATTTTTTGCATGTGTGAACTGCCCCTGTTCAATTTGGTATGCACACAAAGGTACAAATGTTTTCTATTACCTCACTGTTCAAAATATTGGTAGAAACACTGAGGCTAAGTGCTCATTTAGTCTGGAAAGGGGAATATTAGAGCTGCAGTGATCCAGTCCAAACCAGTGGCCTCATCCATCCTCCTGAAACTCTGTTACTTCCTACAGCAAACTTGATTATATTACAGCAACCCTTTTTAAATGTACAACTCCTCCTTTTTACCATGTTGCACAGAAGGATGCTGGTCAACCAAAATACATTTCATATTGAGAAACATCTGTGTGTTTTAACCAATCTATTTATCTTTTCTTTATGTATTTCTTGATTGTATGATACTCAAACAAGACTTGCTATTAGGAAAGAAGAGGATGAAGCAAACCATCTGTTGGACAGGGTCTGACACTCGCAGTAAATGGTGGTAGAACAGAGCCTGGTCCTTTCTCCCCCTTTCCCTTTGCCCCCCTTGGTGCACAGGGTGTATTAGGTTTTAATCAGTGACTGCAGTTTTTGTAATAATGTGGTTGTGCTGGTCTGGTCACGGACAACTATGATTGTCACTTTCTGCTATCAGGCTTGTGAGAACTAAGTTCAGAGGTAATTTAATACGCAGATCAACTTGGCTTTTGTCCCAGCAAAATAGTGGAATTCACCATTTCTTTCTCATGAAAAACGATGAGGATTTATTTAGTCTGCACTTTTTTTTTTGGAGGTTAGTGGTGTTACTTAAACTGGCTCAATGGAAGTGTAATACTTCAAAAATTAGATACAGCAGCCTTAATTAAATGGGAAAGATTTGGTTTTGCCATGCATTTTTGTTCTTTAGAGCATAACTAAAGAATTTTTGGAGCATAGTTTTCAGGGATAACTTTTCTTATCTACCAATATAATAGAGTCATCACAACAGCTGCAAGGGATTGGTTACACTGCTGGAATTCACCCTGGTGTACACAGGTTTTTTCAATGCATGCTTTTCGAAACAAAACAGTTTGATAGCAGGTGTGACCTTTAACCCTCCCTAACTTTGAAGAACTTAATCATCATCATTTGTTCAGCACTGAATATATTTTGCAGGTGGAGAAAACAGAGGGAAATGTAGTTTGGTTTTGATGGGAAAGGGGGAGGATGAGGAGTGCTTGTGTTGGTATTTTTACCCCTTTTGTGTAAACCAAATTAGGCAAAGTTAATTATTGAAAGTTCTGTCTGAAATGCATTTTACGTTTGGTTTAGAAAATCTGTTTTGCCATATAGTTACAGAAATGTAATTGAAAGACAGCATAAAGCATGAAAAGAGAGATTTAAAACATGTGTATCTGCTAAGAATTTGCATGTGGAAAGGGCTGGGAGAGCAGCGTAGAGTGAATATAGGAGAAGATATATTGAGAAGGTGCCAGCATCATCCCTGGAGTGTTATCAAGTATGTGTTGGCCCTTTCCAATAAATGTTTGTCTTGCCAGCTTTGCGGTGACCTCAGATGAGGTTCTGTACCTTGCTGTCTGAGCAAACCCTTGAGTTAGGGGGGAATGCACAGTGATGTGCTCATGGCTCTCTGGATGAACCAGCTAGGCTGTTACAGAGTCGTGGGAGTCACGGTGACGATTGTACAGGGTGGTGTGTGATGATAACGAGGAACAGTGCTGCAGTACCCATGCAGAAGAAAACATTGTCTCTGTGGGAGTTAATTCTCAGCTAGAGCACCTGCTTGGTTTTTTCAGCTGTGTAGATTAACTTTGCTGCAAAAGCGAGTACTAAAATTGACGAAGTCCAAGGATACAGGAGGCAATCTTATCTGCCAGTATAAACTGAAATTGTCACTGAGATTTTTATGCAAGTCAGCATAATTACAAAGGTGGTACTAGTTGTTGTCCTTGGGTGGCTGTTGCTTGTGCCAAATTGTGGTCTGGTATTGTTGCTCATGGGAGGGCCCATTATGACACAGATAAAAATGGGACTCACTGTGACAAGTGACTGAGTGTATATGGAAATTCAGATCTTTACAAATAAAAGCTAGAAATTCATGCTTGAATGACCATATCAACAGTTAATATGTCTGTTCATTTTTCTCTCTCATCTGTGAACCCAAGGGTCTGTGCTGCAATTACAAAAATCTGTTATACCCAACTCTGTAGCTTTGCCTCCTTCTCCACAGAGACACATTCAGTTTGTGCTCTACATTGGTGCTGAATCACTGCATGAAAGAACATGTCTGTTTAAGCATTTCTCTTCATACAGAGTCCTGCTACTGCTAACTTCAGATTCAAGTTTAGTGAGTTCTGACTCCAGTACCTAGTTTCTTATAGTCCAGTCTAGCCTTAGTTGAGAAAAATTGGTTATTTGGTTGAGGCTGTAGATTGGATACTGAGCATTCCCTTGAGCCTGCCACAACTTCTTTTCAGGCTCAGGCAACTTACTGTTGCAAAGTCGTTTCAGAATTCAGTTTGTGTTTCTCTACATTTTGGCTGCTGCTGAGTCTGTTGTTCTTGTAGTAGTACCAGAAATTTTTGGCATCAGTTGAAAAATTGAGTATGTTTTCAGTACGTCTGAAAGTCAGGTTTGTGCATCTTGGACTCTCAGTCTGAAGGCTGGTGGCACTTTTCTGCAGCTTCCACCTGGCTGCAAGAAGCAAATGTTACTACAGTGGAGTACCTGTGGGCATGTCCCAGTTAACAGCTCTACTGCTGCACTGAGTTGGAGCATTTACAAGCAACAGTGAATTATAGCTGATAGAAGTTTACTTCTGTAAAATTCTTATTTCATACAAGAGTTGTCAGCTACATTTTCATCACACTTTTGCTATCCTCTTAGTTAGCAGTGAATCTATATCTGAAGGGACTTGTTGCTGCATTAAGAGCTGGTTTGCTTTGGATTGAACTTTTTGTTTGGTGTAACAGCTTTGTGTTTCAGAGGTTCAGATTTATATGGATTATTTCCCCTTTACCTTACAGTTGCTCAGAGTTAAAGATAGGGACAGTCTGAGCAGTCCTCACACCTGGTGTGGGCATGGGTGTAGCTACCTTGAGATGATTGTACCTGAGTGGTTTGGTTTCCCTGAACAAGAATTTAAACCAAGTTTGTTGAATCTTGTGCTTTGAAGGACAGGAAATTTCTTTTCTACTTACTGAATTAAGTTTTTCTGAAAATCTGTGAGGAGTCTGAAGTTTGAAATGTTTATCTGGAGGTGTGAAAGCATACAAATTATGCTTTTGGCAACTTCAGTGTAAAATTAGTAAGTGATCCGTTTTATGCAAGTAGCTCTTTCTTAATTCAGTGGTTTCTGTACTTTTTTAAGAAGTAGTATTAAATATGTCCTTGATGGCAAGACAAGTCCATAACTTAACTGAAGGCATAGTGTGGTTACATTTGTGGAGTGATTGTGTGTTGCAGTCAGAGACAGGAAGTTCTTGAAGGGACTTGCAGATTCTTCATGGAAGTTGCTTTTTTGAAAGTGGAATGTATGTGAAACTTACTGATCCAGTAGCTAACAAAATGAAGTGCTCACTGACCAGTGATAACTAAGAATAATTTTAAGTTGGATTTGCCATCTCCTCAACAAAGTAGTATTAGATTTTTAAGAATAATTGCATTAAAATTATTTTAGAGGGGTAGTCTTCATCATTCTATTTCCAGTATTATGGTAAAACAGAATTAATGTCCAAAATAATTTGTCATAATGGTATTACAAAGGTCAATTAAGAAGGTTTGTGAATTGCAAAGACAGAGCATGGTGTTGTGGTTCTCTGTTGCCATCATGTGCAAACGTGGTCATGATTTTCAATGGTACAGAGTTTTTATCATGTTAGTTTATTTGGTCTCTTGTTGAAAACTGGAAAGGCGTCTAGAATAGTAATCCCAAAAATCAGCTGCATAAAATTCCACTTTTGAAAACCCAGCTGTCTGTAGCAGTAATTATTCTATGAATTACTTGTTTGCAAAGACTCGATTGAATATGATTGTGGGTCTTTCAAAATAATTCATATTCCAAAATATCTTATTTTTATATTTTATTTGCTTGTCCATGTATAGGAAGAATTAAATAAATTGGTACATGTGTGCATATTTTGTGTATTTTCAATTACTTTCTCTTTTCCTCCTTCTAGGCCAGCCAGACCATTCAAGTTACCAAAAAGGTAAGATCCAGGGCTGTCACACGTGAGGTTTGTGGAATCATAAAGGCAGTAGATGAGGTGATGGTAAAGTTTTTATTCCCTGGATAATGCAAGAATAAGGAATATATTTGAATAAAATAGTAAGCAATCCGATTAAAACAGATTTTTAAAGAAAAAAAGTATTTCTTTGTGCAGTGGGTAGTGAATTTCTGAAAACTACCATGCGAGACTGTGGAGGCGAATGACAGCATCACCAAGGTCAAACCACATTCAGAAGAATTGATCTACAATGGGTCCCTTAGTGAACACTGGCAGAAGGAGCCAGGGACAAGTTCTTTAACATTGCTAATAACACACCTGTGAATTCTGGGGGAGCAGGAAGGGGCAAATTCAGGGTTCTCTATTTATGGAGAGACAAGCAGTCTCTTCATTTATACTACGCCAGAATTTAAAAGCCTGTGCAGATTTCAATGCTTTTTGTTTTCATCTATTTTTTGGCATTTTTATTCCTATCTCTGCCATTCTCTTTGTGTTTATGTACACTGTCTGCACAAGCAGGAAAACTCTGTGCCTCGGCGCTTTTTTGATTGAGAACTATTCCGATAAGTGGCTTGGCTGTGTCATTAATAATGTTAAATCAACCTGACAGAGAAGTTTGGAAAATTTCATCATAATAGTTTTTTTCTACCTGAAAGCTGAAGTCCCAAGAGCACTAGGTTTGGGTTCTGTCTGCTCTGAAGAACAGCAGGGTCGTATCTAAAACTGTCCATGCATCAGTAATGGCATCAAGAAACTATCTCAAGTGAAAATACATTAAAAACTCAATCCATCTTTAGGATTTGCTTTCAGTAGAGAACCGGGTTGTTTGTTAAGTATCTGTTTTGAGTTACATAAATTTTTGTGTTGCTATGAATTCAGTCACACAAATATCTGTTGGTCATAGTGACCATTTGACAACACAGAAGTATATATTGTATGTTTCTGTGTCTATATGAGAGTTGGTAGTGGTTTAACCTGAGTATGTCTTCATATAGGTGGTGATTTGAAAACTTTAACATTAGCCTTGTGTTATGCTGTAGCTTAAAATGGGAAGGAAAACTAAACAATATTTTTGTACCTTCTCCCTCTGAAGAAAGTATCTGAGGTCTTGGATCACCCTGGGGCAAATAGTTTGAAACCAGTGGTGCTTTTAGTGGTGCTAAATAGCTGAGACAAATATAGATTGAATTACTGTATCTCCTAAACATTTTGAGTTATTTAAAACATGAAGAAAATACCAAAACCAAACCAAAGGTTTTTTAGGTGTGTGAAAAACTTCAGGAGAAAATAAATTAATGAAAGCTGTATGCCTTTTAATGGTACATAGCTAGCTAAAAGCAGTGGTATCATTCTAACAACTAGACTAAAAGCAGGGAGCAAAATGGCATAAAAGTGGTATTTCAGTCAATGTCAAACTTAAGAGAATTCATCACTCAGTGCTTGAGTAATTTGGAGGGGAAAAACATGAAGATAAGGTGTCAGTGTGGCCGTGTGTTCTGGTGATTGCACAAACAAAATATCGCTTTAATTAGGCATCAAAAAGCAGGAGGTGTTATCTTGATTTAGAAAAGTTCCAAAGGATGTGCTTAGCACTAAGGATATCCTTTCTGAATGTGACTCCTTGGCTGAGGAATTAAGGATTTTCCTCTTGGACTCAGGCACTTTTAGGTGAGTGGTCATTTACACAGAATCTGTCAGGGCAGTGACTTACTTTTCATTCAGAAAAGAAAAAGTAACTAAACTCATTTTATGGCTTTTTAATGGGTGAAAAATAAAATAACTGCCATCTGTTAAGCCACGTATGGTGGGTTGGGATTGAGGCTGAGTACAGGTGACTTGGTTGGAGCCAGAGCCCTCAGCAGCACCAAATAATACTTAGATAAAATTAAAATTCAGTGTGGCTAGTCCTTTTTGTCAGCCCAGCTCACCTTTGCTTATCTGAATTTCAGTGTGATACAAGAAACAGGACCAATCTGCAGGTGTAAACAAGCACTTAGTGTTTCCAGTATGTGACTTGTTATCATGTTAAACACTTTACAGGAGCGGTCCTGTAGTGTAATGAAGAGCACTCTGGACTCCGAATCCCAAAGACCAGAGTTTGAGTCTCAGTGGGGACTGTCCCCTGGCAGTTCAATGCCTCCCTGCCATCCCATCCCATCAGATCTCGGATGCTCAGCAGGGTCAGCCCCGGTTAGTACCGGGTGCTGTGACAGTCCTGAGGACTTCACTGTTACCGTCCAAGCTCGCTCAGCCGTGGCAGATGGACCTCAGGAGTTAAATGGTGGGGTCATTTCTGCGCACACTGTGCCTCACCTAAAAAATCCACTGTTCAGGCTGGAAGGGCACCCACATGGGGAGAGCCCTGCCCAAGTCTTCATTCATGAAGTCTGGTCATACACTTATACAAACACTTTACTTGGGACATAGCTAGTGACTGAAAGAATTTAACCAAATTAAGAGCTGCTCAGCTGAGAATGGAAGTATAGAGACAACATGTCAAAGAGGTAAATCTGGCACTAGTGATGAATAGGGTAATAAATCTTTTGGGTATAACTTTTATGACTTCAGAGCAAATGTCTGTAATAGCTAGTCAGTCTAGCTTGGTGTTTATGAAAACATTTAGTCCTGTAAGTAGGAAAACTCTATTAGGTCATTTACTTCCCTTCACTTCTACTTTGTACAATTGCTCATTTGGCAAGCTGCCCCTTTGTGATTCACTTTAATAAAAACTTAGACTTCAGATTGCTTTTCAAGCTTTTGCTAATTAACCTCTTGTGTTATAATGTAAGAATTATTCCATGTTTACCTGATAGGAAATTGAGATACACCCAGTGCTTTGGACCTCCTTGCTCCCTAAAGCTGTACTTAGACACCCGTGTGTGCCTATTTCCACATGCTATGGAAATTCAGCAATAAACTTGCTGACTGCCATTGATTTTACAGTTAGAATGCTGGGAAACCATTGCTGGAGTGAGGAGATGGACATTTCCCTCCTTTCTTAGCAGCAGGACAGAAACTTTCCATACAGCTGATAATTGTACTGTGATTAGCTAATGAGTTGCTTTTAAAATTGAAAAATAGCCATGATCTTTTAAGTGGAAATCAGTAAAGGATAACTATTGCTATAAACATTCATGTTGCACTGCTTGTAAGTTGAGGAGGAAATAACAGTGTAGATCTTCTTGATCAATTTTTAGTGTGTACAGAGACCATCCTTATAGGATGATTTGTACCCTATAATTATTTTTCTAATGTCTTTTAAACTTTATGCAACTTCCTGTACTATCTTTACTCCTGAGATTAGACAATGCTGCTTTTGAAACAAACTCTATATGAATTCAAGTCTTCACTGTAAGAAAAATTATTTGGAAATTAATATTTCTGGGTGTCACCTATTTTTCTGATACTTTTCTGTCAATTTAGAAAAAAAAACTAATGAAAGTTAGGTTTGCATGTAAAATTCTTGCACTCTTAAAATTTAGAATGAACTAGGTGTTAAAATGCAGGGATGTTTGTTATGCTAGAAGACTAGATAGCTAATGCTGATCAGTTTATGTATTGTGTTGCCACTCTTGCATCTTTGAATTTACAACAGATTTCATGGGTCATTAATATTTAGGGTTTGAGGGTTTTTTTAATGACTGTTTTAAAAATGGAGAAAATAGGGGGTTTGGGGGTTCTACTTTAAAAACTGTTCTTTTTTCTCTTTTTTTCTTTGAAATACTTCAGTTTTTGTAAAAGAAATAGTGATGTTTTTCTATAAATAAATTTTCAGCAGAGTGTCTGTTTTTTAGTGATCCTCAATCATGGATAATATCCATGCTGCACATTAAGGATAAAGTTAAGGAAAAAACATTTATATAAAAAAATTGTATTTAATCTTAAACAACAGTTTTCATTTCACATATTCTTTTTTTGCATTTTTAATGTAGAAGTATTTTATGTAAATTATTCCTATGACAGTTTTAAATGCTGAACATGTACTAGACTACAGAAATACCTATTTCAGTAGCCCATGGTTAATCATCTTTGTAGCAGCATGAAGAACATCTAAGATAAAGCCTGTACTTCTGTCAGAATCCTGGGGTAAAAAAATAATAGTCTGATATGAAAAGCTTTTCTACATATGACTAGAAGGTTTTAGGGAGATTTGGTAGGGGGGGGAGTTTCTTACTTTAAAAAAACCCAGAAAACCCAAGAAAACAACAGATGTATAGAAAAAATTGTTTCCAAATGGTTTCTGTCCGTTTGTGATAGCCAGCTTAATTTCCTGTAAGAGTAACAAAGAACACAGGTCAGTGTTTCACCACAGCTCTTTGGAGAAGTGTGAATTAACTTTGTGTGTAACTTCCATTTCTGTAACCTCTGTCTGTGCCCCCCTCTCTCCCGTAGCTACGCTGCGCTCATCGCCGACTGGCCCGTGGTGGTCCTGGGCATGTGCACTGTGCTAATTGTGGTGTGTGCACTGGTTGGAATATTAGTGCCAGATCTTCCAGATTTCTCTGATCCACTGCTAGTAAGTAAATACTAATCAATAAGTGGTTTTTTGCTTGCCATTTTTTCAGTGATGCCAGGAAAGAGCAAATGCAAGTAACAGCAGTTGGTACACTCCTCTTGAATTGAGATCTGCCCAGAGAGAAAAACTGACTCTTATATGCCTGAAAAGGTTACCTGTGCTATTGTGCTGGTTTAAAGGTGAGCCAGCAGGGGAAATGAACTCACCACGAGAGAGATTATAAGTCAGAGCTAAAATTTAATAATAATATTACAATACATACACTGGCACAAAAAGGAAATTGCTTTCAACTCACAAAACCCCAGCAGTAAACCCAGTGTCCTGGGGCACAAACCCAAGGGGGTTTGTTTGCCCTTGTGCTGAGACCCCCTGTGGCTCCCCCAAATCCAGAGCAAAAGGAAACGAAAAACCTGTTGGTGCAGGCGAGGGCTGTAGTCTGGCTGAGACCGGTGATCTCCTCCTGTCGAGGTCCTGCTGCTTCTCTGGATCCAACAAGAAGTTCCTAAGGTCTCCTTACGCCCTACTTATGTACCCTCAGGGAGCACCCAGTCCCTCCCCCTGGGCGGGGACTCACACAATGGGTGATTAACTCTGGGAGCCAGGGGGTTTTGAACTGTTGATGGCCCATTAGCAGCTCCGCCCCCTCAGGCTGGGTGTGAAGGTGATAATGACTCCCTGGGCAGCTGCTGCTAATGGTCCATTGTCCTTGGGGAATGAATAGAGGGGGTAGAATACACAGCTTTGATCACCCCACACACAGTTTTAGCTGGTCCCTCCTGCTGAACTAGGACAGCTATGAATCTGTTTGGGAAGCAATTTCCAGAGAAACTCGATTGGTAGTAAGCTTGTAGAAGCAATTTCTGTCTAAGGAATCTACAAAAAAAAAGTAGTTCTTAAAGACCCTTGCAATTCCTCTAATTAAAAATGGAAAAAAGTATTAAATTTTGACGTTGGAGCAGCAGTTGTCACCAGAGAGTGTTTATCCGCTAGTTTAAATTTCCTCTGCATTTTGGCATTGAAAGGTCACATGTCCTTCAGCAGAACTGCTGTAGATTGAATAATGTGAATTCATCCCAGTTCTGGATGTACAACACAGTACAACACAGACCATACATTCTAAATCAGGTTTCAAAGAATGAGGGCCAGGATCTGATCTGTTAAAGGAAAGGGGATTCCAAGTGCCTTCTGGGGATGAAACAATATCCATGTTGAAAAACTAAAAGTAATTTTTAGCAGATTCTAAGAAATACTGCACTCATTTCTTGCTTTTCATGAACTGTCTTACCCCTGAGTAACTTTCAGGACTTTTTATTGAAAATATTGCATTCAGTTATTATCCTCAAATAAAAAATATACTGTTCCTGTAAGTTATTGCTTTTTATAGTATAGTGTGTATATCCATATGAAATGAATATTTCTTGAAAACAGTTGAGTTGTTAAAATTGTTTCAAAGTCACTTTTAAAATTGTTTAAAGATTTGATTTGTTCTTGGAGGAACAGAGCAGAGATACTTAAGAGATGTTTAATCATATTTAATCAATAAAGAGTGATAATTGAGATAATGAAGAGGACTTTGTAGAATGCCCTTACTCTGAAAACTGAGTGTTGAACATTCAGTAAATCATCTCTTCTTAGGGAGAGAAGTAGTATGTGCAAGAATTCTTAATCCCTCGTCACTCCATACAGTTGGTCATTATTTTGTCTGACCTGTCATAAAGCATTTTACCTTTAAAAGTAGATGCTTGGAGTAATTATGCTTCATAATGAAAACTATCCATCACTTTGATTGTTTCCGCTCTCCTGTTTGAGCTAAAGAATGAAAACTATTAATGGAATTTTGTGATTCTCTCCTCTTAGGGTTTTGAACCAAGAGGGACAGCCATAGGACAGAGGTTGGTCACATGGAACAATATGGTGAAAAACACGGGCTACAAAGCAACACTTGCAAACTATCCTTTCAAATATGCAGATGAGCAAGCTAAAAGGTAAGAATTTGTATTTAAAGTGTATTTTATTTGTGGTTTTTGTATGCACATGGTGCCTGCACCAGTACTCTGCAAAGTTAATATATGTACTGCCACTGATTTCAATAAATATTGAATCTGATCACCTACAATTCCCAAGGCTAGATATTTCCCAATGCACGCTCTTTTAAAAGATGTATAATTTTGGTTTTCTCTTAGAGTTATGGATATTTTCAGAACTAGACTCAATGTCATTTCCTTTAAACTCTCTTAATTTAAAGGAAAAATTAATGTTTCGGTTTTTGTACACCAAAGGCACATCAGTAGAAATATGTTTTATCATATATAAGAGTTGTTAATGTGTGTGACATGTTTGGATGGTTCTTTTCTTAACAATTTTTATTTATTCTTGTTTAGTCATCAAGATGACAGATGGTCAGATGATCACTATGAAAGAGAGAAGAGGCAAGCAGAGTGGAACTTCCACAAGGATACCTTTTTCTGTGATATTCCAAGTAAGTGGAAAAATGTTTTAAGGAAGGCTAACAGCTTCTACCAGTTGAATGTTTTCTTAATTCTTCTATGTATTGTATGCCATATAGGAAAATATTTTTTGCCTAGTATATATGCACAATTAACACCTTCTTTCTGTGTGCAGAAGTCTTAAGAAAATTGGGCTGAAATGTTGCATTCTATTGAGTCTTCCTGAAGCAACTGTATTTACTTAAAGTGTTTCCTTTAAGTGTTTCTGTTTCCTGTAAAGAATTTTATTAGTTCTTGGTAATGCTGATCATGGTAAAAACAGTGTTTTGTGTGTGACGGTAGAGGTAGAGCTTAATTGACACTAGCGAAGAAGTTGTGTTTTGTCTGTGCCATTAACTTAATTCTAAAAAACCTAAATCAAAATACTTTTCCTCTGTATGTTGGAAAAAACACCCATTGGTTATCTTGTATAGAATTTAGGGGTTTGTTTAGGGGGAAAAAAGGTACACACAAAAAAAACCCTCAAAGAAATAAAAATTAAAAAATCCCCACCTTAAAGCAGTGAAGACTTATAAAGCTGAGCAAGTTAAACTAGAGGACAAAAAAAGACCAAAAAGTCTATTGACTTTTTACAAGGCATAGTGCAGAACTTTGATAAGTCCTGTTCTGGCAGAGAGTGTGCTTTAGCAGATGTAGATCTTGCCTTTATTCATACAGTGACTTGAGCTCTTTTGCAGCAACTTCCATATGTGAGGACTGATAACAGAACACAAAAACATAATTGTGAGATTATTTGTTTGTATTACTTGATCTAAGAGAGCAATGACCAGTGAAAACCTGGGTGAAGATTTAAATTTTTTTTTCAGTTACAATGTGGTCTTACATCTGAGTGAGAGGCTGTGAGCAAGGTTGTCATTTCTGCTCGTGTGAGCAGAACCAAATTAGACTGAGCATATCATGAGTAAGGAAGAGGAAAGGTACTCAAAACTCTGCTGAGCATTAACTGCAACTTGAAGCAGAATTAGCTCCTCTTGTCCTGAACGTTGTTTCTGCACAGCCTCACTCTCATTCTCTCCACTACTGTTTCTGTGTAGTCTCAGTTGTGGCAGATAGGAAGAAATTGCACTTCTGTGGGAAAATTTGCCAGTCCATTATGTAAAGAAAACAGTTGATTTCCTCTTGACCCATTTTTGTCATTCCTGGTGTCTTTCTTTGTGTGCTCCAGGATCTTCAGATTTCAGTTCCCTGGATCATAAAGCATGGTTGGACATCATAAAGCACTACCCCCAAGTCTTTTCATTACAGTCTTGTGAAAGACAAAAATTCTGCAGAGTCATAGCAGTGGGGAAAAATCAGCCTTTTGGTTTTTTGGAATATTTTCATTAATGTGATGATGTTTCTTAACGCGAAGTACCATATATTTCTGTTTGTATATTTCCCTTGAGAGCTGTGCATTCAGATCTCACTGCCACTAAGTAATTATTTCCTTTCCTAAAAGCTGCCTTCTGATAAATGCGATTTAATTTGTAATTTAAGCTCTATGTGTCTAAACTGTGGAATTCTTAAAAAGGGCCTCAAGGATATCTCAACAATTTCCACTGCAGTCATTTGCTTCTAAAGCAAAAACATTCTTGTAGAAACAGCTTTATAATTATTATTTATATTCCCAAATTACTTACTAAATCAGCCTTTGATTACTATTATCAGTGTACTGCCATTATGCTGTGCCAAGAATTTCATAGTTTGCTGATTAGATCTTTTGATTTTTGTTTGTCATATTTCAGAAGATAGTTTGCTTGAATAGAAGTCTGTAGAGATTCTAAGTGGTATATAGTATTGAAGATGCCATATTTACTATAAGCATTTAAGGAAATGGAAACTTTCATGTGGAACGAGTCTTACAGATAAATAACTCATCTTGAAAAGGAGGTGAATTCCCATGACTTGACAAAGATTTCATCTGTGTCATTTGAATAGTGGCGTTTTGCCCCAGCCTTTGATATGAGGCACACCCAAACAATCAATAAACACCCTCTTGTAATTTCAGGTGATCGCTATTCACGAGTGGTGTTTACATCAACAGAAGGAGAGAATTTGTGGAATTTGAATGCAATTAAGTCCATGTGCAATGTAGATAACTTGAGGGTAAGTAAATACAGCATTTAATTTGCAGATATTGAGTGCATGTTTGAAACTGTTTTGCTGCCCATTGCCATCCAGGAGCATGTGAGAGGACATATGGTTAGTCAGCATTCAGGAGAAGTTAAAATACAATTTTCAATTTCTAAATTAGATTATATAGGGGTATTTCTTTGGTTTTGCTACTAATATATCCCATCCAGGATGGGGTAGAGCAGGGTTGCTTCAGGAGTTTTTTACAGAAAGGACTATCTTAACTTTTGCTGTGTCTTTCCTCATAAAATATTCCATGGAGTTTTGTTCTTGTTTCCCAGCAAATAATTTTTCTTGCTGTTTCCCCTGCAGGTGAACTATCTGCACCCTCATAGCACGTGCAATTTTCTCTGACACCCAGTGGGCCACTCAATTTTTTTCCTCTCTTAGTTTAGAATATCTTGGTAGATGAACATCAACAGAATAGTCCACATCATTAGGTGTGGATAATGATACTTACAGAGTAATATTAATTTTCTCTTTAGAACTGAGAAAATGAAAGACAACATCTTGTCGTTTTGTCTGTCCCTGTTGTGTTTTCTCTTGGCTTTCCTTGTACTCAGTACCTTGCATCGTCAAAGTAACCCTTGGAATAGCCAGCTATTATATAGCCACCTTCTTTTACATGTGTTACAAGGTAATTTAGCACTCTCATTGAAATCAGTGCCCAGTTTTGACTGAAGGAAGTTAACTGACAAAGGCTGAAATAAAATAAGCATTCAAATACTATATTTGTAAGGTATAAGCTTGTCACTTGCTGGAGTGAACTCCTTTGAACCACTGAATAACCATGAACTTTTGCATACTGGTGACTTTGCATGGAAATAAAGCAATACGGCTTTATTCTGTTAATATTGACCTATTTATTTCCAATTTTTCCTCCTTCAAAACAAAAGTAATCATAAACAAATTCATATTATACACATTTAATGAGTGTATTTTTATTATTAGATTTCTTTATCATTGCTTGTTAGACAACTGCATTAATTTAGCAAATTCCCATACTATTTTCCATACAACAGCTGTTTTTGCTTTGCTAAAATGTTAAGCTGTAGCAAAACATTACATAATGAATCTCCCTTGGTACTCTGCTGTCAGGCATTTTGTCCTGGTTGGTCTCCCTTGGTGGAAGTGGGTTTTGTCCTCACATACTCATGAAGTGTCCCTTATTTCCCCATGACAGATTATTGCACTGACAGGATGGCTCATGTGGTTATCCTTTATCTCTTTCAATCAGAATGAGCCAGGTGAACAAAATACAGTAATTAAACTAACCCAGCTCAGTTTTGAACTAACTGAGCTAGGGAGTAATCATACTGCCAGTTCAATCAGGAGATGCAGTGGAGAATAACCTTTTACAAGGGTCAAAATTGAGAGTTGAGGAGATGCATTTAACTGTTGAAGTTTAGTCAGATAGGCAGCTGATGGAAGTGAGTCCCAGGTAGTATAGGTCACTGCAAAGCAATACAACCTGAATTAAAAAAACATAATAATTCTGTTTAACAGAAGATAATTAATAACATCTGAAGAATAATCTCTGTAATGACTGTGTTACTCCTGAGGAATTTTTCTTTTGTTCCTCCTTATATGTACACTTTGATAATAATGTATTATTTCAAACATTGCTTTGCTTTCTGAGGGAAGAATGAAACTACTTCAAAAAGCAAGCACCACACATTTTATATCCATGAAACCAGCTCTTCCTTTGAAATAAGAACACTTCAGAAAATTAAATGTTGGCTACTTCAGCTACACCCACAGTTATGTAGATATTTATAGAGAAAATTGTTGCAAATAATGTTGCTGTGGATCTTTATTTGTAATTTACTTGCAATTTACTTAAGAATATAGTAATTGGACACCTCAGCTGAGCAAAATAACAGTGCATCACGATAGCAGCATTGATTTTTACATAGTTAGTATCCAAAACAAATTAATATGGTAAGGTTTTGAGATTATTGTTGGTCTGTGTATGTAAATTTATAATAAAAGTTAGATATTCAGGGCTCAGAAAGGGCTGAAGCTTTTTTCTTTTTTTCATTTATAAATGCTTATTACTTACAAATAACATTTTAAAATTAACACTTTCTAACAGTTTTCAAGCACTTCTAACACTTCTTAGAACTCACAAAGCGCTGTGCTATGCCCCGCTTGTGAATGCTGAGTGCTGGCAGCAGCCAGTCCCCAGGGAGGATGCTGACTTGCACTGCAGCAATCGGAAGGAATCGATGACTTCAGTGACCTTATGGGCTTCTTACAGACTCCCTTCTCGCTGTTGTCAGTTGTTTTGTTGAATTCACACTTGTTTAGAACCACACTTCTGTTGAAATAAGTGGCGAAAGCTTTCTGTATTCAAAGGTGGGAAAATCAGACACTTTTCTGGAAATGCACACCTTAGAATTTATGTGTTTTTCTGATGATAAGCAGGATTTCAGCACCAACAAGTATTTGCTTTAGTATGGAAGTAACAGTATATCCTCTATGTGTTAATTGTATTCCCATCTGCTTGTAACTACTTTAAACCATGTTTTACTGACACTTAGGGGCTCCATCCTGCAGCTGCTCAGCATATGGTAGTCCTATAATCTTCATGGAAACTTTATATGCAAAATAGTTATAGGAGGTGCTCTAACTTTTTACTGGATAAGAAGGGCGTTTTGTTCCTTTTTCACCTATTAATTGAAGAATGTTTTCCCTATAAACCATAAGCTTTATTTTATAAGCTTCAAGAGTATGTGTTATTATCTCTTCAGACTGCTTCCCCAAAACTGTGTTTGTGAGTCTCTGTTGGTGCAGAGATCCACTGGGGCAGATCTGCCCACAGATGTAGCATGTGTGCAGGTTGCACTGCTTACTTTCCTGGTGTGTTCCAAAATAAATTAAAATGTTGCCAGTGGCAGACCAGGTCTGGCAACAGCAAAATGGCCTTTTCAGTTCCTCTGGATCACCAACAAAGCCCAATGCTGCAATCTATTACCATTTTACATAGTATTTTAATGAGCTATCAAGAGCTAAATTTTGTATTTTAATTTCTAATTTCCAGCTGCCAGCTCGTGTTACTTTATCTTTGGCAGCAGTTACTTTACCAGTGAATGTTTATGGCCTGCAGCAAGTGTTGAAGAACAGTATATAAACCTCATTGTCCCATCTTGAACTTGAATACATAGAGAAGACAATACAATCCTTTCCTCCCAATTTGCCTATTATATCCTCATAGGACTAACTTGGAGATGTGCCATGAAAAACACAGATATGCTATTCCAGTGCTTCCTTTTATTTAGTAGGTTGTTCAGTTTTTCCTGAGTTTGCATGTATGAGTGTTTTTATCTGGAAACAATCAAATGTGAATTATCCTGTTTTTTGGAAATGCCAGTTTGTTATTGTTCAGAAACTGGTTGACAAAGTTTAGTCCATAATAAAGCTTTTATAACTGCCCTGAGAATTCCCAAGTGCATTTTTTTGTCTGCGTTATGAAGGATTGCTAATAATAAACTTGTGCAATTTTGCTAAAGAAAAAGAAAAAGAAGGAGACTATGTGGTTTTATTTCAGATTACCTAAATTCAAAGCATACAATAGATAATGGTTTCAGGGCTCAATCCTGTAAACTGAAGTGTGTGGCTTTATTAATGTTACTGTATTAATACGTGTTCATTCTTTGTAACTTGATTAAGAGTGAACTTGTAGATATATCTAACTGTTTGAAGGATAATTTTACTTTGTCACACATAATAAGCCAGAAGTTCTCTTTTTTAAGACTTATCTTCCTCGTGCTCTACCAAGACTGAGTTTTTTTAACTTGAGAAAATTTGTCTTATCTAACCTTGTTGCTTAAGAGTTCCACTTCAATTTTAGAGTTACTTTCAGTTTTGCATAGAAGTACCTTATGGTGATTTAGCTAAATTGTGCTCTTACTGTCTTCAACCAAATCTGGAATTTTCTTGAAGCGAAAGAAGAATATCCCCATAGGGGACTAACAGGCATTTAGTTCAAGAGACTCCTTAACCAAAATGTTAAAATTGCTATCATTTTTGTAAAGCTCTGGTAGGAGTTCCTGACCTTTGGACAGTCACTTGAGTTGGCAGCAGCAGTCCTCCCCCATGCCGCAGCTCTGTCCCCTCTCTGCAATTGCCACTTGTGTCTGCTTGTCCCCAGGACTTCTCTGTCTTTGTTGCTGCTGCAGCTTCCTCCACTTCACTCCTGAGTCAACTCCTGGGACTTTGTCCCACCATGGGTGCAGCTTTCAGAGGCATGACTGTTGTCTCTGTGCATCAGGGCTTATTTTGGGTTGCTTCATGACAGTGGAATTACCTTGTGCTTGTGCTTTGGGAGTCCTGCATGACTTAGGGACAACCAGTGCCTGGGTGGCCGGATGAGCTGGTTGGGGGCAGTGTCTGTCAGCTGCGAAAGAGCTGAAAAAGAGTCATAAAGTCCAGGTTGTAGAAGAGAGCTGAGGTGATGGAAGTCATTGTAAAACTGTCACATCCTTTCTTTCTGGATGGTAAGTCCCTACCTCTCCTAGGATCTTAAGGATTTAATTGCAAACAGAATGAAACTTCATTGATATATGACTGTTTATTTTCAGGAGTATAGCATGAGATAACAGAAGAGAGTTAACAGTTGTCAGTCTGAAAAGAAACAAAACAAAACACAGTGCATCTTCAAACAACAGAATTACAATGCTCTTAACACTTCTGTCAATTATATGCTACTGTAACAAGTCCATATACTGAGTTACTGCTAATTTAGTCTGCTGCATGTAAGGGGATACAGATGAGAAACAATGTATGTGGAAACAAGATTTTTAAAATGTTAACACAGAAGGATTATAACTGAATTTTCATCATTTTGGGTTGGTTTTGTGGGTTGTTTCTTGAGGGTTTTTGCTTTTTGGGGTTTTTTTGTGGGTGAATGCTTCTAATAATTCAGACTGTTACTTTAAACTGGATTGTTTACTCTCCCTGTCTTTATACAGATCAGATCCCATTCCCAGTTTGGTGACCTCTGCCAGAGAGCCACTGCTGCTTCGTGCTGTCCCAGCTGGACACTGGGCAACTATATTGCTATTCTAAACAACAGATCATCGTGTCAAAAAATTGTAGAACGGGACGTTTCTCACACCCTAAAGCTGCTTCGCACATGTGCCAAATACTACTACAATGGAACCCTGGGGCCAGACTGCTGGGATATGAATGCCAAAAGGAAGGACCAACTCAAGTGTACAAACGTGCCTCGCAAATGTACCAAGTACAATGCTGTTTACCAGATCCTTCACTACCTAGTGGACAAGGATTTTCTAAGCCCAAAGACAGCTGACTATGTGTTACCAGCTTTAAAATACAGCATGCTCTTCTCTCCGACTGAGAAAGGGGAAAGCATGATGAGTATTTACCTAGATAACTTTGAGAACTGGAATGCTTCTGATGGTGTAACAACCGTCACAGGGATTGAGTTTGGAATAAAACATAGGTTGTTTCAAGATTACCTGTTGATGGATACTGTGTATCCTGCCATAGCTATTGTAATTGTTCTATTAGTTATGTGTGTGTACACGAAGTCCATGTTTATCACGCTGATGACTATGTTTGCAATAATTAGTTCCTTGATTATTTCTTATTTTCTCTATCGGGTAGTATTTAATTTTGAGTTCTTTCCATTCATGAATCTCACGGCATTAATTATCCTTGTTGGGATTGGAGCAGATGATGCTTTTGTCTTATGTGATGTTTGGAACTACACAAAATTTGATAAACCTCATGCTGGAACCTCTGAGACAGTGAGCATCACGTTGCAGCACGCTGCTCTTTCCATGTTTGTCACAAGTTTTACAACCGCTGCTGCCTTCTATGCTAATTATGTCAGCAATATCACAGCAATCAGGTGTTTTGGTGTTTATGCTGGCACTGCCATTTTGGTAAATTATGTTTTGATGGTTACATGGCTACCTGCTGTAGTTGTATTACATGAACGATACCTTCTCAATATTTTCAGTTGCTTTAAGAAACCTCAGCAGAGGGTATACAACAAAAAAACCTGCTGGACAGTGTTGTGCCAAATGTTCCACAAGATTATTTTTGCAGTTTCAGAAGCATCCAGGATATTTTTTGAAAAAGTTTTGCCATGCATTGTTATCAAATTCCGATATATTTGGCTTTTCTGGTTCCTTGCCTTAACAATTGGTGGAGCATATATCGTGTGTGTAAATCCAAAGATGAAACTGCCATCATTGGAGCTCTCTGAGTTTCAGGTATTTAGGTCTTCCCACCCATTTGAACGATATGATGCAGAATACAAAAAGCTTTTTATGTTTGAACGTGTCCACCATGGAGAAGAGCTCCACATGCCAATTACAGTAATCTGGGGTGTCACACCTGAGGATAATGGTGACCCTTTAAACCCTAAAAGCAAAGGAAAGCTGCAGCTAGATACCAGTTTTAATATTGCTAGCCCAGCTTCACAGGTTTGGATTTTACGTTTCTGTCAGAAGTTAAGAAATCAAACCTTTTTTTATCAGACTGAAGAACAAGACTTCACAAGCTGCTTCATTGAAACTTTTAAGCAGTGGATGGAAAATCAAGACTGTGATGAGCCATCTCTTTACCCCTGCTGCAGCCACTGGAGCTTTCCATACAAACAAGAAGTTTTTGAATTATGTATCAAGAGAGCTATAATGGAGCTAGAAAGAAGCACAGGGTACCATTTAGACAGCAAAACCCCAGGGCCTCGCTTTGACCTTAATGACACCATCAGGGCTGTGGTGTTGGAGTTCCAAAGCACCTACCTCTTCACCCTGGCTTATGAGAAAATGCATCAGTTCTACAAAGAGGTGGACTCATGGATTTCAAGTGAGCTTAGTTCTGCTCCTGAGGGTCTTAGCAATGGTTGGTTTGTGAGTAACCTCGAATTTTATGATCTTCAGGACAGTCTTTCTGATGGTACTCTGATTGCTATGGGTCTTTCAGTTGCTGTTGCATTTAGTGTAATGCTTCTTACAACTTGGAATATAATCATCAGCCTTTATGCAATAGTTTCAATAGCTGGAACTATTTTTGTCACTGTAGGTTCTCTGGTTCTTCTGGGTTGGGAGCTGAATGTATTAGAATCTGTCACGATTTCGGTGGCTGTTGGCTTATCAGTAGACTTTGCTGTTCATTATGGAGTGGCTTATCGCTTAGCCCCTGACCCTGACCGAGAGGGAAAAGTCATTTTTTCTCTAAGCCGTATGGGTTCTGCTATTGCAATGGCTGCCTTGACTACATTTGTAGCTGGAGCAATGATGATGCCCTCGACAGTGCTGGCATACACACAGCTTGGCACTTTTATGATGCTTATAATGTGCATTAGCTGGGCTTTTGCAACATTCTTCTTCCAGTGCATGTGCCGATGCCTTGGGCCCCAGGGCACTTGTGGCCAGATCCCACTACCAAAAAAACTGCGGTGTAATGCCTTCTCTCAGACCTTTTCAGGAGCCCAAGGAGGCAGAGGTCAAAATAAATCACATCCTGCTGGCAAGTATCAGCTGGACTCCAGAAGTCAAAAACCAGAAATGGAGCATGAGCACTATGAGCTTGAACCTCTAGCGTCACAGACCAGTATCTGCAACCCTGCAGAGAAAGTGACGTACGAAGAAACCCATATCTGCTCAGAGCTCTTCAGCAGCAGGCCCCAAAATACATGTGTGCCAATGCATCCAGCCTATAATAGTGAAGTGAGTAAAAGCATAAAAAATGTTGCTGGTTCAGCTGTGCTGCAGACATCTATTGACCAACACACCATATGCCCAGTTTTCTCTCAAAACAGGCAGTGTAGCTGTCCTGATGCATATAAGCAGGTGGCAGTGACATGGAGTCCACACTCATGTCAGCAGTTAAGTGACACCTTCTGTTACCAGTGTTCTTCACCGGGAACTGTACAGATCCAGAGTTCTGTAGCTCCTATAAATGCTTTACAGCAAGCTGCTGAAGGTTATGTGCATCCAGTCCAGCATGTCCTCCACTGCAGTTGCCTTCAAGGAAGGCTCAAAAGAGCGATGACGCAGAACTCTCTGCCTAAAAATTTTTTCCTCCAGTCCGTGCAACAGTTTCAGGCACATCAAAGAATAAACAGAACAGATACACATGCTCATCAAAACCCAGAGGAAAATGTAAGAACTGTTCCAAAGGTGATGAGCTCCTCACAGTTTCTCTGCCGAAATGCAGGACCTCTAATAGTGCGTTGCTCTGAATGTGAGAACAGTGTCTCAAATAACCAAAAGGGATTCTGTCAGCAGACAGACAAGTGTGATGAAAAGGGTGGTACAGAAGCAAATGGGGTTGAAAGCAAGAAAGCCTCTCTGTCAAAGCAGAAAAAGAAAGCTGAGGGCAAGACAGATCAGCATTTTTTACAGAATGAACATGTTTTGAAGGCTGACCAAAATGATAAAAAGCACCTGCTGGGTAGGTCAGTGAGAGAGGCTCTCAATGAGGGTTCCCGTGAAAGTTCACACTGTTGTAGCAAGGCTATCGCAGTGAAGTGCAATTCTGTTGACTGTCAAATGCCAAACATCGAAGCCAATGTGCCTCCTGTGTTAATGCGCCCAGAACTTTCCAATGAAAGTTTGTTAATAAAAACACTATAATAAACCTTTAATTTGGCAATCCTGTGTCTTTCTTTTAGAAGTAACTTTAAAACACTAAAAAGGAACATCCTGAATGAATATGAATTATGATTGCCTTTTGGAACGAAAAAATGTATTTTATAGAACAGTAACATTTATACATTTCATAAAGCCATTACATGTAGTAAAATCTGATGTTGTCCAGAATGTTTTTTTGTTATAAGCTGGATTATGGTTCATTTAGGGTGTTTTAGGGCATTAGAGTTTGATTTCTCCTTATAAACCATCTGAAGAAATAAAGCATTGCAGAGAAACTCCCTTTTCTGAAGCCACGGCGTGTGAGATTGATACTGTTTGGGACAGACTGAGATGGCCACGTTTTCTGAGTACATCATTTACCTTTATTTTACTGCTGCCTTGCCAGGTTTATGCATACCTTGAAGCAGTGGCAGGAGTATAATTGTGTTCATTCAGGGCTGTCTGAAAGACCAGCTCTGCAGGGCAGGCTGTTTTGGAATATTTTTTAACTATTCATTCTTACAAAATCTAAATAAATGCTCTTGGAGATCAACAGCATTTGCACTGCCCTTACTGCGTTTCTGTGTATAATAGTGCAGTAAAACATTTTAAACTGCTCTTTCTGGCAGTTACTGTATAGACTTTACCATTAAATACCAGAGAATATAGGTGGAAAAATTACTAAGTGAACATGATTTACTTCTCAGTAACAACAAGAAAAATACAGTTTACAGAGATGACAGATGTATGTACATAAAATCAAGAGTTACAAAATGGGTGTGAAGTGCCTTGCAATACTGAACTTTTTCCCACAGAGTTAACCTGCTGTGCAGAAAGGTGTAGTTAATGCACATGTTCCAGACTTACTGTCAACAGTATCAGGTTAAGTCAATTCAAAAGGCTCAAATGCATAAATTAAAATATTATGTTCTGAGTGTTCTTACCCAGAGAGGTTTCAAGATGAAGTTACAAATAGAGAACTAAACCATATAACCAAGACATTTGATTTCAGATATTGTAGCTGTGTAACTACAGAGTTTGGTGAAATTATAGCTATGGATAGTCATGGGAATACTTGCTGGTCTCTTCATTCAGGGAGAGAGTGGATGTGAGAGCTGGAAATATGTAGCATGTCATAATTGGTCTGTACTGTAATGACAAATCTCTCTTCATATAATCATTTAGTTATGCTGGTTATGTTGATTTACTAGACACAGAAGATAGATTTCATGGGCTAGTGTGATGTCATGTACTTGCTGTGTAATGAATCACTGGAGGAAAAGCCTGGTTTTTTCTGTCATAATATTCATGTTGAAGGGATGCAGAATATTCATATAATACAACAAACCACTTTGATTTGTCTGGGAGTAGTGATGTTAGCACTTGCATATCCCAGTGAGTGGAATAGAGTAAGAGATTGAAATCTACAGAAAAAGCTAAAATAGTTTCACATGATTTTAGAAAAATATTCTTTCTTTCTCAGAAAACTCAGTTTTAATTACCTTGAAACTCGTCTCTCAATTTAGAGCCTAATTCTTTCTAAATGTTTGTAATGAGAGCAGTCCAGGGCTTTTCTGTGCACCTCAGAGGCCATTAATTATAAAGAGCTAAGACTGGCAGTGCTAGCAATGTGAAGAAATTAAAAGGGGTAAGAAATAAACTGTGGTATTGCAATTGTCCAACATTTTTCCTGCCCACTGCACCTGCTTGAGTGCAGTTTGAGTCCAGCCTTGCCAAAGCAGTGTGTAATGCTTGCATAGTGCCTGTCACATCAGCTGTCCTTCACAGCAGCGCCTTTGAGATGTGGGCCTTAGGGAGGTCCTTGGCTAATGCATCTGCAGAACAGAGGACTTCTTGAGCTGATGAGCTCAAAAGTGAGATTTTTTCCTAAGCTGGTTTTCCATCCTGCATTTTGGGTGAAGAAGCCACTTTCAGTTATATTAATAACTAGTTTTATAATGGTGAGGTAAGTGACAGAGATTAATGCTATGTTTCCATTATGATTTATACGTTCTTAAAGGCTAATACAATGAAGAAAATGGGGCAGATAAGGAGTTGTCACATAATGTGCTCTTAGAAAAGATTAAAATTAACTCTCATACTTGGCTAGTGAATGGGATCACTGCTGTATTTGCCTTTGTGACTTTGCCATTGCCTCCCTGCTAACAGCTTTGTCCTTTCCAAATTGGTTAGCTGGACAAGGAGCAATCATTGACTTAGATTAAATTTAATACTTAGGCATACAGCACCTTGTGCATATGTGTGTGTGTGTGCGCTACATCTATGTCAATTCATGTGTAACTTTTAAAATCCAAATCAGTGCAACTCCTGGAGACTGGAATAGAACAGGAGTTGATTCCAGTGACAGATGAAGGCTGATGAGGCTATGCAATTTATTTCTGGAGAGAAATAAATAAATACTAATAATTAAATTTTTCCCAGCTGTTGGGAGCAAGCAAGGTGAGATGGGATTCTGTTCCACTCCAGGAAATGTTAACAAGAACCATTACATCCTACTGAGACATCTCTCGAAGACTTGCCAGTGATAGCCAAGTCCCAAGGGAAGCTGATAAGCCTAAAATGCTCCAATTTCCATTGACCAGTTTGCTATCACTGAGGTCCTCCCACACAATGGGATCACACAGGGAATGTGTGTGTGTGCACACCACAGTGGCTCAGTGTGGTGCTTCTCTTGTAGGCTGCCCAGGTGGGTGAGGGCCCTGCCACTGGCACTGGCTGGTGCTTCCTCCCTGAAGTAACATGGTTCTGGCTTTACAGGATGCAAAGTTTTATTTTTGTGGATAATCCAGGCTGGGATGTTTGGGAATTGTTCTGTCAGTGATAACAAATGTAGCTTGAGACATGACAGGCGAGCTTTTGGCCTTTCCAGTCTAGGAAAGACTTTACAGAACTTGTATATGTGGAGCATCTTTAAAGTGATGCCTCTTTGATTATTCAATGAAAGAAAGAGACTTTATGTGGGAGGACAGGGGTCTGGTTTTGGCTCTTAAGTTCCTAATTTGCTTTCTTCAGGAATGAAAAATACAAGCCAGAATCTTCCTAGGAGTGGGGCTTGTATCTGAGACCAATTCTTGCAAATTCACTTCACTCAGGGGAAAAAAAAATAATGTATTAGATACCTTAGTTATCTGTATTGTTTGTACGGTCTGTGTTTTTCAGGTCATAAATTTATAGTGTGGGTAATACATTGATTGGTTTTTAAAAAATGATACAGTAATTCACATTATGTCCTTTAAAATATTACACCACACTCAATGCATAATCACTTGAAAAGCAGCTACCTCGAACAAAGTATTGGTAGATAGGTAGGTAGCTGATAGAGTAATGTAAAGGAGTTTTAAGTTACTGTTCCATTGTTTGTGTTTTTAAAGAAAATTAAAATCCATCCTTTTATGATCACCCATAATCACTTTAATTTGATTTTTTTAACTGATATGGGAGAGTTTCTTTGAAGTGCTTTGAATTAGGAACACCTCTCATTTTGCCAGATGCAGCCCTGGCAGTCAATCCAAGAAGGCTCTAAAAGTACAGGTTGACAAATGACAAAAATTTCAGCACTGTAAGAAATGTCAAATGTGATAAAAATTGAATGTATTTTATTTATATAAAGAATGTTATACTACTTAATATAGGTAGCAGATGGGTGATTCAGGCCAAATCATGCTGACTTCATTGAACTGGACCTTAAATTTTTTCCACATGCTGGCAAGCTATATTAAATTTTACTTTTGCCAATAACATCTGAAGTGCCTATACCTCTCACATTTGATTTATGATAGTGAGCTGGGACACCATCCTACTAAGTGTTGCATATTCCCACAACGCAAAACAACCCCTGCCTTAGCAATAAAAAGCTCAGCTTGTAGAAGTTATAGTCTGGAAGAAAGGCAATACCTTCTCTGAGTTCATAACAGATCTCCACAGACTCATGAATTTGGATCCAGTGTCACTATCGCAGAACTACCCTCACTTTAATGGTGTTATCCTTTGACTATTTATTCACTCACTTTATCACAAAAAGGCCTCTGAGGTCTGGAGAGCCTGTAACATAGATCATGCACAGCTTAGAGAGGCTGCAGTTTTTAGGTACTACTGTGCTATAACATCTGAATACTAAGTAGTTTCACACACCAAGGACTCTTAACTTTGCTGTTTGCTTTGCAGCCTGTATTCCAAGTGTTTTTCTGAAAGTCTCTACTTAAGAAGGTTGCATAGAGTCACGTGTTTCCTGAAGACACAGAATTTGGGGTATTTTGGTATACCTGAAATGTATTAAAGGTAGTATGTCCAGCTTGGGTTTGGATTCCATTATTTTAGGCTTTGATTAATGTCACTTTACCTGCAAATGTATAGACATATTCCAGAGGAGCAGCTGGTTGTTGCTTTCATTTAAATTCTGTTAGTTAAAAATACATGTTGAGTGTAGTTCCCAAACCACTAGTTTAGAACTGGTGCTGATCTGTCTTCCTAAAAGCAGCAGGGCTAACACTTGTTCTCTTGCTGTGGCCTGGCCACAATGGTGGCAGTGTTACAAGCTGAACTCTACCAGCAGTGAGTCTTTAGGGCAGATGAATGGCTTTGCTTTGAGGCCTAAACAAACTTTCTTAAACCCTTGTAAAGCCCTAACCAAAATTGTCTGTGGATTTATAGTTACAGCAATTCTAACACGTTGCTCTGTGGCTTAGGAAGGCTGCAGATTATTCCTAACTGACTTGTCAGTAAAGCTGTATTACAGTGCCCTGATCCTTGAAAAACAGTGAGACCAAAATACCCACTGAGTAATGGCAGGCCCTTAAAAATTCAACTTAAGCCATGTCTTCTGCACAGAATAATATTTTTAAAATAATATTCAATAATAGGAAATGTCATAGTTTAAATTTTAAGATGGATGATGTACTGAAATTATTACTGAATTTACATGTATTTGAGGTCTTTTTTAGGAGAAATGAAGGATACATGAGGACAGCTTGGCTGGGCATGACAGATGAGGTGGCACCTCTGGTTATCTGCCCTCACCTAACCCTCGGAGCAGGTCACCTGGAACCACCTTGCTGTAGCAGCAGCGTTCAGGAGCTGACAGAGGAGCCACCAGGTACCTGCAGCATGGGGGGAGCAGAGGGGCAGCAACTGCATCAGCCACCTCCTCTCCTTCCCTCACTGATAAAGTTCTCACTTCAATAATAAAAAAATCCTTCACTGTGTTGCATGCTGGGGCAATATTTCATCTCTCACTTTAGTGGTATAAAGCACGAGTAAGTTAATTGGAGTTATTTGAGCTGTGTTAGTATAAGAAAAAGAGGTATCACTACTGTCGAGTTATTGGCTCTTGTAAAAATTCCTTAGTGTTTGGCCCCAAATCTGCTTCTGAGGAGAAATGTTTCTGTGCTAAAGCAGAACCCATGGATGTTCCCACAGTCCAGGTAAAAATGAACAGAAATAGGCAACTGAAGGCATGTGAACTCAGTCCTAAAAAGATTGATGGCAACGAAAAGTGGGTTTAGCACTGCTTTAAGTGGAAAGTTCTGATGAAGCCATCCTGCAGCACAAGGGTACACACTCTCCTTCACTTTTTCTTACCAAAGCAGGCTGTTTCAATATATATTTTTAAATCTGTGTTTTAAAGTTTGTGTTTTAAATATCTCTTTTGTAATATATGATAGTGTTGTCTCAAATATTTTCCAACCGGCCTGAACATCAAACCTTTCCCCTAATAAATGCTCTTTTCAATCTGATGGAATCTGAATTCGTGGCTGTCACAGCAGCAAAGCTGTCCAAGTCCATCATTCTTCATTTCTTCTATTTTGTGTTCTTAGTTAGCCCTAAATTTTGAGGCTTTTCTTAGATGTCCTAAAAGCTTGATTTCTTTCCTGAGATGGTACTGAATCTGTTAAGTGCCAAGTGTACTTCATTCTGTAATAAATCTGCATGTACCAGGCCTTCCTCTCCTTTTGCTGATTCCCATTTGTCTTGAATTCTTGAAATAAAGCTTCTGTTGTTGTGTAGCATAATCTCTTTGATCCTCTCTTAATAGAGAAGCTTTATTTATATTTGGGGAGTATAAAGTGTCAGTTTTTAAGATTTCACAGCAGTATTGCACTACAAAATAGGGCAGAAATAGGGAGTACTGTGTTACCCCGTTTGGATATTTCAGCAGTGGGAAGTTACGTAATGTGGAGGTGTTTTATTTGGCATAGCACTGAAAGAGTATAATCTTCACAAAGACGAGCATTGTGAATATTGTACCATAAATGACAAATAATAACTTACTCTCACCTTTTGTGTAGCATTACCTTCACACAAAGAAACTTAACAGAAGTAATTCAGGAAGTATTAAGCAAAACATAAAATTGAAAAGTGTTTGGATTAGAGTGGCTTGCCAGGAGGTGGCTCTGCCTCAATTATATAAGGACTTTTTAATTCACCTTGCTTAATATGTCCCTGGTGAACAACAAGCTGTTGTTGAATGAGAATTCAAGGAACTGTCCTTCCATACCTCTAGAAGGTATGGAAGGTATCACTTTCCAAAGAAGTCTGAATGAATCACTTTCCAAAGTGTCATAATGGAACCATCATTCAAGTGTTAAACTGGCTTTCCCATCATTTGCAGCTGAGAAGCATTATGGGACTTGAACTAATACATTTGAACTGCAAGGTACTCAGGCCTGTATGCAAGAATTTGAGACAGCTCAGTAGGTGCACTGGATAACTTAGATATATAAACTTCAATTAGCTTGGTTAAGACATCAAGAAAGAGAGAGAGATGATCCCAAATCGCTAATTTGCATTGAAATACCTTGTACACTGCACGGAGAGAGTAAATGTCTTGAAAATGTGTGTAAACCACGATATTTGAGAATACAATAGCTTTTATGATATCAGAGTAATAAGCATGAAACAGTTGCAAACAATAGCATGTATAAGGTGATTGATGTTTATTTAGGGAATTATAAACTTCTGTGCATTTGAAAGCACCAGTATTTGAAAAGGCCACTTTCCATGAACCTGTAATAAATCCTAGAATCATTTAAGTTGAAAAAGGCATTTAAGACTATTGAGTCCAACTGTTAATCCAGCTCTGCCAAACCCACCACCAAGCCATGCCCTTAAAGTGCCACGTCTATGCATCTTTAAAATACCTCCATGAATGGTGACTGACCACTTCCCTGGGCAGCCTGTTCCAGTGCTTGACAACATTTTCTGGGGAAAAGAATTTCATAATACCTAATCTAAATCTGTCCTGCTGCAACTTGAGACCATTTCTTCTTATCCTATCACTTGTTATTTGGGAGAAGAGACTGACTCCCACCTGGCTACAACCTCCTTTCAGGTAGTTGTAGAGAGTGATTAGGTGTCCCCTGAACCTCCTTTTCTCCAGGCTAAGCAACCCCAGCTCCCTCAGCCACTCCTCACAGGACTTGTGCTGCAGACCCTTAACCAGCTGTGCTGTCCTTCTCTGGACACACTCCAGCACCTCAATGTCCTTCCTGTCGTGAGGGGCCCAGAACTGAACACAGCACTCAAGATTGGCCTCCCCAGTGCCAAGTACAAGGGGAGAATCACTGCCTTGGTCCTGCTGGCCCCTCTATTGCTGACACAGGCCAGGATGCCACTGGCCTTCTTGGCCACCTGGGCACAGTGCTGGCTCATGATCAGCAAGTGTTGACCAGCACCCCCAGGTCCTTTTCCACTGAGCTACTGTCCAGCCACTCTGCCCCCAGCCTGTAGCGCTGCTTGGAGTTGTTTTGACCCAAGTGCAGGACCTGGCACTTGGCCTTGTTGAACTCAGCCCATACTGTGGAGACTTCCTGCCCTCCAGCAGATTGATACTTCCACCCCAACGTGGTGTCATTTGCAAACTGATGGAGGGTGCACTCACTCCCCTCATCCAGGTCACTGAAAAAGATATTAAACAGGGCTGGCCCCCAGTATGGAGCTGTGGGGAACCCCACTACTGACTGGCCACCAGCCAGATTTAACTCCACTCACCACCACTCTCGGAGCCTGGCCATCCAGACAGTTTTTAGCTGGTGAAGAGTACACCTGTCCAAGCCGTAGGCAGCTGGTTTCTCCAGGAGAATGCATTGGGGAGGGATATCAAAGGCTTTACTTAAGTCCTGGTAGATACTTGGTCACCGCATCATGGAAGTAGGTCAGGTTGGTCAAGCAGGACCACCATTCATCAGCCCATGCTGTCTGGGCCTGATCCCCTCATTGTCCTGCATATGCCACATGATGGCAACCAAGTTAATCTGCTTCACAATCTTCCCTGGAACTGAGATCAGACTGACAGGCCCATAGTTCTCCAGAGACTCCCTCAGCCATTCTTGGAGATGGATTTAGTCACATTTGCCAACTTCCAGTCAACTGGGACCTCCCCAGTTAGCCAGGATAACTGGTACAAGGCAGAAAGTTGCTTGGTGAGCACTTTCACCAGCTCCTTCAGTGCCTTGGAGGGTTCCCATCCGACCCTATGGACTTGTCTATGTCTAAGCGTAGCAGGTCTTTGTTCAAGATGGCCAGTAACTTAGTACATCCATATAGTTTTTAGTGCTATAACTTCGATATACTCCACTTGTCACCTATTATACAGACTCACAGGTACATTAGTGCACAGAATTTATCTGTCACCAGTCAGGACTTTGGGTGGGGACTGAACTGCCTCCTGAATGAGCAGCTCAAAACTGACATGGTCTCTAAAAGCAGAATGTGAGTATGGCTGTTTGGCTTATGCCAGATACTGCTTTGTTGTGGACAATGGAGAAGGGAGATTGAAATCTGTACTTTTGTTTGCTCCCTGAATACAGAAGCTGATAACTTTGCCCAGCATAGATGTTTCAAACTCCAAAATGTGAATAAAATCCTTGTGATCCTGTGTACATGTAGCCGAAACTGTGTATATGTGCTTGGATTCTTTGACTGTTCCAAATACATACTTGTATTTTTGTAGCTAGGAAGTCACTGATATTCAAACTGATTAATTTTTCACTTCACTCTGGTTAGGTGTAAAAAGTAGCCTGATCTGTTTCTGTTTTGGTACTCTCAAAGAAACACTATGAACTTTCATTTAAATTCAAACTTATTTTAAATATATAAAAACTAGAATAATATGCCACAGTCTTAAACTTCTATTATTATAAACTGATGTTTAATGTTATTATTACTACAGATTTTATACATGGGTAGACACAGCAAGGATATACTCTGTTGCAATTTACCATATTTAGTACTCTGTGATTGTATTTTATGATGCCTTTAATATAATGAATTTGAAAGACCAGGCCTGGATGCATAGATGATTCAATGTGCCTGCACCTAGTTTTAAAACTGCTTGATTCAAACATGGGGGGAAAAAAGACAGAACACTTGACCTGCAATAGTGAAACAGAAGCCAAATATGTTTGATTGCTGGCAAGTCCGTGGCATTTTTTACAATCCTCCTTTCAAGACTAACTCCGCTCTTGTTCTGTGTTTAAGTTCTCTTTCCTGCTCAGCTCTGGTTTCCTTGCAGTGTCTGAACATGCATCCTAAAGGATAAGAGCTGGTTATCATACTGCAAGGGGGAAACCAGTTCAGAGGGGCTGGTTGTGCCATTGTGTGCCCACTTCTCAAGTGTGTGTTTCCAGACACAGAGCTTGGATAAGAACCACTATTATATCTCGTACAGTTCTCTGACCAGAGGGAGGGATTGATCTCAAGACACAGAGCGGGTGTGCTGGTCTATGCAGCAGGGGGGCCACTGGGCCATACAATCCTTAAGGATTAGCCTACAGTTGTAAGAAATCTCAGCAGTTTTTCTGTCTGATACCAGGTCTAAATCTGCGTTCTGTCCATTGTTATTGTGCTACTCTGCAAGTTATTCCTTCCCCTTTGGGCAACTGAGAGCACCTCTTTGCTGGTACTCACGTTTCTCAAATCCTTGCAGTTGCTGCTCTCTGCAAATCGGCCCTGCTGAGGAAAAACCCCTGCTGCTTGTGTACAGCCTTACTGGAACCACCTGTTAAGTGGAGGAGAGCTGGCTGGACTCATTTATTTAAGTGGCCTTGCCCCAAAGGCAGCTATTGTTTGTATTATCACCTCCTCTGCCACCTGGGGGCTGGGAACAGAGTAGGGGCAGCATGAGCTCCTGAGGTGGACTGTAAATGTAGGGGCATTGGATTTAAAACTGTTGTGTTATGCAAGAGCTTAGAAATCAGCCTAGTGTCTAACATTTGCTGTTCTGCTCTTTTTTTTTGATACATTTTAGCCTAAAAAGCCTGATGGATGAGAAACCCTGCTAGAGCCTTCAGCTTCTACTCTTGCTCTGGTTTCCCATTGTATTTTAAGATCAGGAGAGCAAAGATTCATGTCAGATGTTGTTGCTGCTAGTGTCTTCCCCCTTCCCTCCACCCTAGTCTGTGCTATCTGGAAATGGGTCCACCCTTCCTTAGGAAACCCAGACAGTAAGGAAGCCACAGCCTCTTCATGTTTTTACATTTAGGTGTGCCTGACTGAATATAGATTTCCTCAAAGCTATCACAGCTCTCAGATTAGTTTGTTTTTACTTCAGAGGATCTGAAGTCATACTTCAATTTATTGAACTAGATGCAACTCTTGTTTGTAACCTCTCCTATGGTGGGAAAGAAGATAGGGAAGACAGGCTTGACCTGTGTCAAAAGACGCAATCCCTTCCATCCCTTCTCTGTAGAACAGTGGCTGATCTGTAGCTGATAATCTGAATTGAGAATTAGACTTTCAGCTACCAAGTTTTGCCACATAGTCAATTAGTTCAGTTAAGTGAGATCTTGGAGCTCCAGCCTGTCTGAGTATGGTTGCAGCACCTAGAGCTGATTGCTGACATAAGAAAAAGCATATGCATCTTGGCCTGTGGTGTCCTGCCTGAAATCCCTCTGTCCTCACTGCAGAAAACCTCCAGATTAAATATGGGACAGGAAAGATACTGACTATGTAATAGTAATCTGAGACATACCCCCATTGTCTTCTTCATACATCCAATACAGGTGCAACCTTCTGGAAGCACATGTGTCTTTTCTAAGTGACTGTCCAGAGAGCCCAAGATCCTAATTTAGGAGAGCAAATCATACCTAACTTGGAACATCACCTTCTGAAGATTTTCAAAGCTTACAATGTCTTCTTGGCTACCAATGCTGTAGTCTCTTCCCTGTTAACTCACATACAAGTGAATTGAAACCTGAAACTGGAATAACATGGAAAAGTTGGAAAAGCACAGGAACAGGTGGAATATTTCTTTCGTCTTTGAGGTAGCAAGCTTGGCAAAGGGCCTACTTTGCTTCCATAAATCTTTCAATTTGATCAGGCAAAGGAAAAGGTTGACACCCTTACCTGATGTACGTGACCTGCTGCCCTTAGCCATCAAAGGAATCCAGCTGGGACAAGACAAGCCTGGTTTATTTGTCCTGCCTTCAGTACTCAGCTCACACAAGTATCTGTACTGTGGTGTGGTCTGCAACAGGAAATTAAACCTTCTCTTGGATGTCACCCTATACAATGGTCTTTAGTAGTTGCCTTTTAGGGAGAAGGCACCTCCTTTTCTGGATAACTGGTTACCTACATCATGATAGGGTTAAAACAGGGGTTACAGTGGTCCCTGGGCCAGTGCTCTGAGTCCAGCTCTTGTCTCTTGTCTTCCCTGTGATGATGCTTCAAATCCAATTCTTCTTCCTCCTAACAGCCCTCAGACATGTGTTGCCTCAGGAAAACTTAATTCTGTTGACTAATCTATTGTTCCCATTTGTTTGTGTGTGTAGTTTTTAACAAGCAAAGGCATTGGTTTTAGTCTATGGCATCAGGCAGCACTCACCCAGGACACCTGGTAATACTACTTTGTGTGCAATATTTGTATTAATAAAAACACTATAAACTTTGTGTGCTCTTTGTAAACTAAAATACTGGATTTCCAGTTCAGAACCTTCCAGTGTGTAATTATAGAGGTTGGGAAATAGAGGTGATTTTCTTCTTAAGAGATCAGCAGTTTTCTTGCACACCTCTGTACTTACACATCAGACCCATCACTTGATTTAGATTTTGAACTAAACCTCTCTGACTGTGGAATTTACAGTCATCCTTTCCTGTACAAAGAAATTATATGGGAAAGAGTTTTTCTGTTAAAGTTCTATCATCATATACACACATGTAAATGTGTGTATAAAAATAAAAAATAAATAAGCAGGAAAACGCCCAGATTTCTTTAAAGATTAGATCTGATCATAAAGGTTGAGAATATTAAAAAAAATTAAAATCTTGTAATACAGTGTTTAATCACAGTGTTTAGGCCAGCTGAAGCTTTGAGACATATCAGCATACTTCACTTGAGGAAGCTCAGGTTTACATTAATTTCTAAAAATGTAATCTTTCACTTCCAGCTTTCTAAGAAAGTTTGGCCTTTCTTCCCTTACACGGTGTCTGGCCACATTATGCCATTTCATTCATCATCTCCAGATTGTGTTGCTGTGGTTTGTTCCATCTGAGGCTGGTGCACAGATTTCAGTGGGGACAGCATGTGATGGCCTGCCTGCCTTCTCTGGGCAACTACAGCCTGCTCTCTGCTGCCTCCCATTTAGTTGTAGTACCAATTTAAGGCACTGATCTAGTTTTCAAATCAACAAATGGATCAAGCTTCAGCCACAATAGTAGCTGAATATTAATCTTTGTGTGACTGTGACTGCTGCATCCTCATAGGAGCACACCAGCCACACAGCCCAGATGTACCCATTCTTTTGATGACTGACAAGGAAAACCCTCCCAATATACGTTAGATGAATGTAGAATCAGACCTCCCTGAGGATGCATTTCGGAGCTTCTGTAGAAAGCCTTTTCATACTTGGGTCTGTAAACTGAGAACTTCATTCTTGCATCTCTAGATCTTCTTCCACCTATCCTTCTCTACCAACATATTTATCCCAATGAATGTTGACCTTGAAGAGGGAAGCCTATAAGGCACTGCATGGTATCTGCTTAATTCCTGCAATATTACAACTAGGGCAACAGTGATAAGAATGCCAATATAAGGCAGACAGTTTTGTTGTCCAGCATTTTTCCATTTTGCTCCTGTAGCCATTTGTGGATGTTCCAGGATTTACAGATACACATAATATCAACTCTGAAAGGCAAGGATATTGCCAGAGAGGAGCAGATGAAGGAATTAGGGAGAGCCAGGTAATTAATATATATATATTAGCTACTCCTGATTCAGAATTTACAGAGCTTCAGGAGAAGGCACCATCTCATAAATTACATCTCCACTGTGATTGCGTGGTTATTCTTATTAAAAATTATGTATGAAATAAAAAGACAAGCCTAATTCTCAGGAAATGGGTTAAATCTGTAGCACTGGCAGCCAGATAAATCCTTCTTCTGCCTGATAAATAAAGCAGGGATAGAATTGGCTACTCAGAAGTGTATTTAACATTGACTGAAGGACTAAAAGGGACCTTTGGAGAGAGAGAGTAGTGAACCTGAGTTATACATGTGCCTCTGAGACTGTATATTACTGTCCTGTTGGGTTGGGGACCTTAATGCATTGAGTTAGAAAGAACTGCCAGACTCCAGGAAGGCAGCATGACCTTGCAGGACCAGTGATTAGGACAATTAGAATTAAACAGTGTGTGCAGAACTGTGATATAGGCCCTTGGTGGATATGCAGACCACATGCTGCGAAGCAACTGTAGTACCTTCACAGACACTCATCAATATGTTGGCAGGAATTTCAGCAAACTGCTGTATGTGGCTCATCTGCCAGCGTTTCGAGTGGAAAGCCAAAATTTCTTTATTTCCTTGGTCTGGATTGCTATGCTGTCTGTTTTTTATACTCCTATAGCCATAAAAGAGCTTAGTGAGTTGTCTGGTTAAGTTTCTTTTCTTACCACTGCTTGCAGTTGTGGTTGTTTCAAGAAAGGTTTAAATCCTCATTGTGTTCTCACTGTAATTACTTTGAAGTGTTATGTGGGTGAGGGTGGGAGAGCTATTTTTTTGTGACCACAGCTGGCAATCAGTTCATCATCTTGAAGCTTAACAGTTGATGTCTTTGGACATTTTTCATTATTTAGTGCAATATTAGATGCTATTCTTATTCTTACAAATGTCTAATATGGTGTTTGTTCTCTGAGCTGGCTTTGCCAGAGGATATCCGAGCAGAAGAGAAAAGCACAAGGAAGACTGTACTGATGCGCTGTGACTGATGTTCCTGGGAATGCAGAACAGTAACTGCAGCTTTTTCCTGCCCTAGTTTCCTCTTCCTGTTGGTACTGAAGTCAATGAGGATTTGAAATAATCCTTCAATATTGTGTTTCTGTAATGATTATTGATATTACGAACAATGAAGGCAACAGATTGACATGACACCAGGAAATGTTAAATGTTGTTGCTGGGGGGCTGAGGGGTCACACAAAATACAGTGCAAACAGTATTTGAGTGAGATGGAAAGTCAAAACCTTCCCCAAGCATTTACAGTTCAAGAATTTGTTCTAAATTTTGCCAAGAGAGCAACTTGTCTAAGAAAGCAGTTTCTGGAATAAATCAAAGTTGTTGTTACCCTTAGGGCCTCACTGAGATGTTCTTCTCAGATAGCAGCTGCATGAGAGATGAAAATAAGTGTGCCTTTCTGACTGACTGATGTTCTGCCTTGTCTGTCCAGCAGCCTGGGGAGAATTTACTGAGTCCCCAGCCTGAAGTGAGTGTGGAGTTATCAGAAACCACAATATTTGGGAGGGCTGAGTTTTCAGTGAAAACCTCAGGACATGACTGAACTAGAAAACTCAAAAGGAAAACACAAATAGAAGAAATGCAGCCATTTAATGACATAAACCCCATTTATCGACCCTGGAAATTACTGTCTTTAGCTGTGTCTGGCCATTGATTGGCAGTAGCAAGTGCTAGTTTTGTTCTGCCTGCCATTCAGTGTAGGGCACCAGGCAGATATAAGAACAGTGAGCTCTGTACTCCTGAAAATGTCATCTTTAAAAAGAGAAGCTGGGGAGAGAATAAGAAATAAACAATCATGTTACACTCTGATTTTGAACTGATCCTGAGTGATACCTGAATTGAGGGACCCCAGGATTATTGTTCGTTTCAACTCTTACTACTTTTTCATTAATTCAAATGCAGTCTGGACAATTTTGAAATGTCAGAAATGCTTTGTAAGCCTCAGAGTGTTATTACAAGGCCTGTGAAGTAATGATCGAAAAATGATCTTTAAAAATGGTTTAATTTTGAGACATTTACATACAGCATAAACACCTTATTAATTCAAAATATTTCACCGCCATTTATATAGAAAATGTCCAAGTTTCTTTGCAGTTGCTTGACATTTTCTCTTTTTCTCTCTAAGTCTTTCTATTTTGCCACTGAAAAAGTGAAAGAAGGGGAAAAGTGATAAAGGAAATCAACCAAACAAAAAAGACAAGAAAACTGAAGCTTCTTTAATCCAGGGTTCATTTTTGTCAGAAGACGATTCTGAAAATAATATTTTTGCTGGAAATTAGTATTTTAAATGTTTTCTGAAATGAAAAACAAAGCACCTCAATCTGATAAGGAAAGCTTGTTTTGTTTAAGACTTTGATCTCTTTCCTGCCCCTGGCCTTTATGCAGCTTTGTCTACCCTTTTATAAATCACAGGCTGGTCTTTTCACTCCAATTTGGGAAGAATGTCAGGTATGCCTGTGTCAAATTGCCCACATAACTTTCTCTGCTTTAAGGCACACACTGACATTAACTTGTCTCTGTGTAACAGTGTCCAAGGTATCTGGTTTATCTCTCGCACCTCTAATTGAAAGTCCTTCCACACTTTTTCAGGTAACAATTAAAACCAGTATCTGCCCAGACTTCTCAGCTGTGCCATGTGTGCCTGCTGCTTGGCAAGACGAGTCTCTGCAAACAGAGGCTACAGATGAAATCCAGCTGCAGCAAAACCTGGATTTCTTTTAGTTTTAGCACCAGGGAGTTTGAAGAAAAATGCATTTCTTTCTCCCATGTTGCTGATTTTTCTATGTTGAGATGCCTGATCTCCAGAATCCTTCACTTTCTTTTCTTCTTTTCTCCCAGGAAAAGTTACAACTCCTTTCAAATGCTGGCATATACACAGTTTATCAGTGCTTAAAAATATCTGCAATCACTCTGGTTTCAGTGAATTTTTGGGGGCAGTTTGGATTCTCAACAAGATGTTCATACACCGTTGTGCCAATTTCCCTTACTGCATATCTTAATTTCTGTTTGCAATTTCCTTCTCATCTCAGACTGGTCTATCCCAGTAATACCTACTTCTGTTTCTCTGCTTATTTCCATGTTTCACACAGAACCTCTTTATGATATTTCCCTTGGCAAAGGTGCTTGGAGATTAGGGGCATTATAAGAATAATTGTGCAATGCCATGACTTTTTTTAATCTCAACCAAACCTCCCTCCCTATGAAGCAAAAGCTTTTACAAAGTTGCAAAGAGACAGGTCATCAAGACCATACGGTGAAACTGCTATCACAGAAAGCTGCTTGTATTTCTGACTGAGATGTTCAGTGTATCCACCCAGTCCTTGGCAAAAACGGAGTTCAGTTATGCAGCTGAGCAAAAATTGAACTATTTGATAATTCTCTTGAAAGGTTTTGAATGCTCCAAAGTGGTGGTTAAAGCAAGTAGCATAAGGATTGTGGTTATGGCCCAGACTCTGACTTGCTCTATTCAGCTTCTCTGTGCTCTCAAGTCTGAGCAATGGGAGGAGGATAATGCTGATCATTTAGGGACCTGAGGAAAGTTTACAAAGTACTCAGGAACTACAGACTGCTGTTACATGGCACAAATTGTCAACAGTTCACCCAGGCATTCCTAATCTTCTCCCGAAAGGGGCAGCCTAGTTACTGAGGGCAGCCTCCTTAGAAACCAGACTGAAAAATCGGGTCATCTCCTAACACAGATGGGATGATATGGCCATGAACAAATGGAGAAGAGGAAATGTGCAGATACATGAGCAGAACTTCATTTTGTCATTGCACAACTCTGGTTCCAGAGCCAGCAGAACTGAGATTGAGTCTTGTCTGTACCTTGGATTTGTCTTCTGTCGGAGCACAGATTCAAACCAACAGGTTGAGTTTTGGAATAGGGTTTTTTTTTCTGTATGAATTTTTTAATTGTCCTCCAAAATACTGTAGCTGATTCCATTTCACACCTCACACTTTGCTACTCTTCAAGATCTCTGCATAGTGTTGCCATGCTTGGAGATGTCAGCTTAGATTCATTCCATATGTCACATATTGCTTGGAAATGAGAAGAAAACAATGGGCTGGAGCATCACAACTTCCATGTGATAGTAATGCTATATAAAAAGAAACTATAGATGCTGAAATACTTCCATGACCTAACTCCCAGAGTAATGGCACTTGAGCATCCGGTGATGCTTTGGTATCACTGAATACTTTGTCCAAGGCCAGTTGTTTATGTGCTTAGGTTTTGGAATAGTTTTGGTTTGTGCAAATGGAGTGGAAGTCAAAGAAGCCACCTGTGTATAATCCAAAGCCAAATACTGTACTCAAAACTCAAATAATTTTGCCTTTAAAGTATCCTTGATTGATTACCTTGTTCTTCCTGTTCCAATAATAGCTTTTCTGATTCTTTCTCTGAAAAGTGAAATCACATTAGGAAATTACATTAGTGTGCTTTGAGAGAGTACCAGTTATCTGATCTGATATTTTATGAATTGATTGAAGTGCTGAGAGACAAGAATGTCATGATTTATAACAGCACAGAGCAAAAGTGAGACACAGGTGAGGGAAGGTCACAAAACATGAACAGTAAATGGGAGCTGAGCACACTCAGCTCCTGAGAAACAAGAGCCTGACAGAGCTGCCCTGTGATGGAAAGGAAGGAATGTGGGGGGTTCTTATTTCCCAAACCAAGTTTGGTTTGATTAGCTATTTTATTTTTCTGTGTAGTCTTACCAAACTTTATGGAACACAAACCACCAATAGTAAGAATATGTAGTAATACTTAATCCAGAACTTGTCTCAAAAACACTTCAGAAGGTAAAGCAGCAGAGATGTCCCAAAGTAATTAACTAGCAGGTTGATGGGGAAGCCAGCGCAGCCCCAGCACTCATGAACTCCACTCCAGAAATCTGTCCTTTTGGCTGAATTGCCTCTAATCATGACAGCAAGAAAGGGTGATGTCAGGATTGTGTGGTCATCTGCAATTTGAAATAGCTGGGCAAGTTACATTTAACTTGAACTAGTTTGTGCAGCATGTTTGGCTTTGTCAGCCTGCTGATGTTGGCCACTGGGGAAGAGCACAGAGTATCTGTTAGGGAAGGGTTTTTTAAAAACAAGATTTTTGCTTTAATTGCTATTTACATGTTCCACCCTTCGCCCTTTTTCAGCTGCAAGGAGATCTTGTTCTATTTTAAAAGCTTGGGCAGGAACTTGAGGCTAGAGACTGCAGCCAAATTAAACAGGAATCTCACCAACCTAATAGAGGGTTGGCTGATAATGAAGGCTATCTTCCCAAGTCTTTAAAGCTCTCCTCTTCCAAAGACACTCCCTTATCTGCAGCCTCTGGCTTCCCATGAGTGGTTATAAACAACTTCCTATGCGGCAGGCTACCCTTTGACATTAAGAGGAAAGCACAACTCAAGATAAATTGAAGAAGCTTTTATGTCTAATCTCAGTAAGCATTCAGAGGCTGTGAATGTCTTTTTATCCCGAGTTGTTGAGGTTTGTTTTGTTTTTTTGGCTGGAAGCACATTTTGATTGGAGTTTTATTACATCCCCCATGGCTTTTTTTTTCCCCAGTTGAGCTGTCAGTGCAGTACTTGTTTGGTCAAGACTTGTGTGTTTACTTGGCATCTTCAGTATATAAACCCCATGCTGTTCACATGGCTTCCATGCAGCCAATTCTGCTAATATTTTAAGGCTTTGACTAATGTGGCTTGTGGGTAAATGTTTTCTGACTTTAACATTGTACCTTGCTCACAGGAGCACATTTTGATGACTTTCTTTCATTGGTAGAGGCTTCAATTTTGTCAATTCACTGCTATTCCCCATTAGAGGGGTTTTTTTCAAAGGTGTTAAAGCTTTTATTCTTTTTTTTTCCATAGCTCTTGGGATCCTGTCAGTGAACAGCTCATAGAAAGCCCAGCTCACTTTCATACATAGTAATCTCCTCTTCCAGGAGTGCTAAGTTCCACTGCATTCTTCAGGACCCCTTCACTGGTGCTAGTTTCATGTCCATTCCCGGCTCTTTCCTCCCAACTATCCTTCTCCTGGCTAATGCGGAGCTTGGCTTTAGCGGCCCCATTGTTGTCCTTAAAGATTGAGGCTGGAGGATTTGTGAGGTGTTTTCTGCCAGCCCGGGGCCATACACTTTGCTTCTGCTGTGCTCCAGACTGGCTGGGAAGATGTTGGAATTGACCTTTCCCTCCCAGCAGCTGTGTCAAAAGCCTCTCTCTTCAGCTTGCTGAGAGCCAATTAGAAAGAAAGCAAAGACATGTCAGCATCAGATTTACCCCTGTGGCTTAGCAGCAGTGGTGCCTATTCAAAGGCTGCCTTGAACCTCCTCCTTCGATCCCACGAATGAAGACTGGGAGTCCCTCACATGTTCATGGTAACCACCACAGGCCTTCCACTCTGGATGTTCCCCCATCTTCCAGCCACTTTCATTTCTTTCAAAGGGAAAATGTCCCTTGAGGCTCATGGTGTGAACTTGTTTTTAGATAAAGAACGTGTATTCAACCACCATAATTAACCTTGCATTTTAAGACCTCTGTTGCCAGATGAGTTCCCTACAGGCTAATCTTTGTGTTTGCAGGAATGCGTGAGTGATGCACAGATGCTCTGTCGGATACTTTACCTATTCATTAACTTTGATTAGATAGCATTTGCACTCTGCCATCTAAGAGTGCTGCCACTTTCTGATATAATTAGTGTTCCTCCAATTAGGATAAATGGCTGTTTCATTACTTTTAAGTGGGTCATTAAAGTGCCATTCCTGTCTCACCTCTGGAGCTGACAAGGGTACCTGCACACTCCTTTTTGCAAAGTCAAATCTAATTTCAGAAGGCTAATGGAGAAGGTAATGTACCAGGGCAGATGCTGCTCATGGCTCCTGCTGAGAGCAGTTCCTGGGTAGTTGATTTTCCTGTGTGCTTGATACTCTGATTTGTGAAACAGAAGTACCTGATTGCTAAGACACCTTTTGAAGAAGTTCCTGAATGCATCAAAACATGGGAATGGTTCAAAACACGTATTGATAAGCTTCTGTTACCATATGGATTCCTTTTACAACTGTGAAAGTGTGTGGTTGTCACTAGGAAAACACGGAGATTGTGGCTTATCAAGAGCAATACTTTCATCTTTGTTTTCTCATCTCTACATTCATCCACAAGGATGTCTTCTCTCCAGGGGTCATGCCGTTTGCTTGCAACCTGTGTGTAGTTTGTCCAAGAGGCCTTGCAATTCCTTAATCATTAGATACTGCTATACTAAAACATCATTTTCTGAGAACTAGAGGGCAGATTTCTGGCCCATATCAGAGAACTATGACTCACATTTTGGGAAGGGATAGAAACATCTCTTTTGCAAGTGAGATTGGAGAGTCATGAATCACTGTGCTGGTCCTTTTTTGTAATTTTTTGCTTTTAGATGTGGAATTCATAGACAGTTGTATATTTTAAAAATGCTTAAGGCCACATCTGCAGAAGAATAATCTTGATGATTCTGGATACTGTAAGTCAGAAGCTCATCCAGCTCTGAGATCATCTGATTTGCCCCATCAAGATCTGATATTGTTTAAAAAAATTCTCAATAAGGGTTAAGATTTTGGAAAACAAAGATTATATTTCTTACTGCAGGATTAATCTACTCAAGATGTAGTAAAATGCATTTTAAAAAACCCCTAAAGTATGTATGGAGCTCCCTGGGTATCTTTCTATTGATGAAACTGGGTTGGATCTTAGATTTCTTAAAATGTAAAAAGCCCATTTGTTTTTATCTGCATTTTTTGTTTTCTCTAATTTTCAAGCCCTTTTGTTTTCCTCTGCCTTGTGGTCCCTTGTTCTGTTTTTACCACAACATAATTGTGTAAGACTTCTCCTCCCCAGTTCACTCAGCTTACAACCATTTAGATACTGCTCAGGTTCTCATCTCAGATGACTTGTCAAATCCAAAACGCCCATTAATCAGTCACCAACTTACTGATTAGGTTTATTTCTAGTAAATGTATTAGCACTGAAGAAAAAATAATTCAAAGATGTTTTTCCCATCCTCCTCAAAGTCAGTGGGTACTAGGCAGGTGGGCTGCAACCTTTATCCCCTTCAATGACTTCTCAGTGGGTAGACCGAAACATGCAGAGCAGTCACAAAAGCCAAGTGGGAGCTAAGCAGGAGGGATTAGATCTTGAGGAATTTTATTTAATTAACCTTCCTGCTAAAGCAATCACATCTCACTTCTCAGACTCTTACCCTCCTAGGTCATGTTTTCTCTATCAAACTGTGAAGTAACATGCAGAATTATATAGCCTTCTTGGTATCTTTGATTTAAAATAAAAATATAAATAATTCTGAAGTGACATGAAAGTGTAAATAGATGGAGTATGAAAATATTTACTGCTGTGTAAACAGCTATCAGTCTGTCAAAAACGTATGCAGCTGCTGGCTCTCCGTGGGAGGCAAGCCTGAGCCTTGCACCTTGAGCCACTTGGGACAAAGGTTTGCATTGATCCCAGATGCTACTTTGAAAACTGAGGCTCGATACACCTCTAGTCTTTGCAGGAAGTCAGAATAAACCCAGCTGTTTCTGTCTAAAATCTCTGCTGGTTTTGCTGTGGGTGGTGTTTTGGTGGTGCAGCAGCTTTTGGTGGAGATTCGGCTTTCAGGTACACATTCCAGGAGAACACAGTGGTATTTTGCAGTGCTGAATTTTGGTGACTACCACATTGTGTAGCTCATCAGGCTTTATTAATGCATGTATTCTGGAACTCTAAAGGTGAGGGTGTGGCCTAAGGTTCATAGGTTCAGGCAGGATGTGCTGCTTTGTCATGCCAATGAAATACAGTCAACAGGATGTAGGGACATCTCCAACCTGAGTGTAAGGGCTACCAAAGGGTCACCGAAAGAAAAGCTGCTTCTCCTATGTGTGAAGTGCAAGCTGTAACCCTCCAGAGGGTCTCCTGCTAAGCTTTTTCCTTCAAAGGGGTAAAACTGAGGTCAGAGAGTAGTAAGGGATTAAGTTAAAAACTCTGGATTCTGAGGTTATTGGAGAAGTGGAGAATCCACAGCATGGCAGGAGGAATGGTGAGGCTTTGCTGAGAAGAGCTGCTGTTGAGCTTCTGCGAGATATAGGTCTGTTCAGTGGATTTCATCACCCACTGCTGTGTCTCATGAATTTGAAGTTTGAGCCATTTCCTGGATAAATGGTCTGCTCCTGGGAGAACAGACATATGAGAAATACCACCTTTCTGTGATAACTGAGAAGGCAGAGCAGCCCAACCATAATGGTTACTTGCAGCTACCTGCTTTGTAAAATATCTTTCTGCAGGTCCCTGAGTTATAGTGTCAGGCCTCTTTGCTAAGGGCTTGCAAATACTCAGTATATGAAAATCTGAGATGAGTCATGGATCCTCCCCAAACCTTGGATCCTGCAAGGAGCTCATGGAGAGTAACCTGAGTGGCAGAAATGATTGTTCACTAATGAGAGTGTCCCTGGTGCTGCTCCCTGAGGTCAGTTGGTGGTGTCTGAGCAGATGTCCCAGGTTGCCTGTTGGATGAGAAGGATAAAGCTGGCAGAGTGGCCATGCCACCTCCTCACCACAGTATCAGCAGGATGGACTGAAAGGGTGTCTTTGGCAGCTACCAGCAAGTATGCTAGAGCTCTGTAAAAACTGCATCATATTATTTGTTCTTATTCCTCAAGCTTGCTATGACTGGGCAGCCCTTTTATCTTCTGCCCATTTTAGGACCATAACTTATATGTTGGCCTAGTGGAGTTGTGCAGAGGAAGTCAGGCTTTGTAGATGTGTGCTTTGTAGTGCTGTAACATAACGTAGTTTAGTTCTGCCCCTTCACCTAACAACAAATGCTGTTATAACCCATCCTCAGACAGGCTAACCTTTCCTGCATGTGCTGTCCCTCCCTCCTTGCAGGGCACAGTACAGGTAGGGAACAGCGGATGTGTCCCCAGCACATGCCCTGTGGTTGGTCCCCTGCAGCCTGGCTTGTCTCTCCCTTCAGGGTCAGGGGGGTGGCTGACTGGGTCAGTCTTCCAAAAATTACTTACTACACCTACTCTCAAGCATTTTATAGGTCTTCCTCTTTACTGCTTAGCTTGCAGGTAGCTTATTCTCTCACAAGGTGTAGGGTTCGTGTTCTGACGGCACACGTGTCCTGGTGTGGAAACAGTCACAGTGCCAAATCCTCTAAATATTGTAAAATTCCAACACCCAGTCCAGGTCTCCTAAAATAGCATGTCTGAACAAACTTCCTGGGGCTTTTTAAACAGCCTTCTGATGTGTGTGCTGGGGTATGAATGGAACTGCGGATTTCTGAAGTGTCAAGGGGGTAAATGTGTGTACCCAAATGAGAATATTATGAATGAGTCTCTTCAGAGAAGAACACTGATGAAAAGGACACTGTTAGCACAAACGACCACAGAAGTATGAGCAAATACTCAAAAGGAAGAACACCCAGGGGGAGTGGGTTCCCACTTTCTAGTGAGCTACATTATTTTCTTTTCAGAAGTCATGCTACATAGGAAAGATGTTCCAGTTTTAGCAAAACCCCTGAAATAACGTCTGTTCTTACTGTAAGTTCTTCTCGATGTGAAGATAAGTGCCAGTGTGACTTCCATGGCCATAAGACAAACCTATGGATTTTTCTCTTAAGAGGAGTTAAGTAAGCTGAAAAAAGCTAAGCTTTTGTCTGTCTTCTATGTTTTCATTGCTTCATCAGCATGTTGTGTAATTGTCTCTCAATTTTAGTATCTTTACAATTACAGCACCCTTAGGATACAGGGCTTGTGCTCTCTTCCCATGAACAAGATGTAGGGGTGAGTCATGAAGATGGTGATTTGCATGAGCTTCTTTAAAAGTTTCAGGTTACTGACCTCTCATACCAGTCTTTGCCTTTCATTTAGCCACTGCATCTGCAATATGAGGAGACACTGAACTGGCAGGGATAGTGCCCTCTGTAGTAGTGCAGCTCCTCTTTACACTGAAAACTTCTGTTAGCTTTAGATATAACTTTCCTGCAGCTGTTGTTGGTAGTTCTTTTGCTTCTCTGGATTCTTCAACTCTTTCAAATTAGACTACAGATCTTTGCTAATTTGTCTTTTCTTTCATTAAGTGATTTGTTACCATCTTCAGACAGAACCCAGGCAAGGAGAATTGAACTAAAATGGAAAATAGGGCAGAAAACTGTACAGACATTTCTAAAGCCTGTCTCTAGTGTAGGAACAAAATAGAAGAAATTCCTTCATTATTTCAACTAACCAAGCTCTGCCATTCCCAGCTTGAGTCTGTTCTCCATCAAGTCACATTCCACATTGCTCCTGATAAAGAATTTCAAAGGCAGAACTGAGTGAAATACCACTAGCTTTGTATTAACTGACAGCCTACATTTTTCCTCTTGCTGGATGTGTCCCTGAAGAGTATCAAGGGATTTTTGTACAGGTGATGTGAATTCTGGATTTCTCTTTGTTCCACACCAGCCTGTATTTTCCCTTGTGCCATGAGGTCTCTCAGGGGCAGCACTGGCTGCTACAGCCAAAGACTGAGCTGGCATCTTCTTAAAAGGTCTTGCTTCTGGTGGGAAAAATGCAGCCCTCACTTCAGAGACATAAGGAAAGGCTGCCATTAACCCCTGGGTTTCCTCTGAGGTCTGGATAGTGAGTATAGTGGACATACCTTGCCAAATGGTTTGTACAGCTTTCCTAACTTGTGTTTAATCACACAGACATTCCTGCCATGCAGCATCCTAAGTGTCAGCTGCTCAGTCTTCCCTCACAGCATAGGATGGTCCTTCCCTGGGCTGGTGCAAAGCTATTTGAAACAAAAGATAGTCCAGAGATGTTCGACAGAGTGGAACTAGGGAGGTTACAACAAGGAGTTGCAAAGCAGTTACGGTTCGAAATTAAAGAAGCTGACACTGAAAATTGCAAGATACTTCCAACACATAGTTGGAATGTGTTTATTTTGCGCTTCAAGACTGTCCTCCTTAGGAAAAAAGTGAGAAATTCAAGGCCTGCTTTTTGGAGGATGGAATGCTTATGTCAGGAGAGCTGCAGGTGCTAACACTCTTATACAAAGTAAGTGATTCACTCTGGTATTTCTCACCATCCCAAAGGGAAGACTGGCTGCATGGGACTGGGATTTTCCTTTCTGATCAGTTAAAGGGAGTAAATTCCAGAACATCAGATCTTTGCAAAAACGAAGGTATAGTTGTTGTATGTTTGTTCATTTCTCATATTCTCTAAATTAAAGGTAATTGTCTCGCCTTTGTTTTTTTCCTTATTCACATTCAATTCTTAGGCTTCATTGTTTTGGAGCAACATATTCAAGTGGCTCATTCCAAAGATTTTTCCTGGTAATTGATGAAATTTTAGTATCTCAGAGTTCTCAGGAGAGAGTTCATGTGTTTAAAACTACATTTCATTTTCCCTATTCTCTCTACTCCATTGCTCCCTTTCCCACAGGTCCATCTTCTTGAAGACTATGTCCTCATGGGGCAGTATGTCTTCCACTGTTTTACGTACTGTCCTTAATTAGCAAGCCTTCATCAGAAATACCAGACTGTCTAGATACCTGAAAAGTGTCAGCACCTCCCAGAGAAATGCCCAGTGAATTCTTGTTCCTATCCTGAATAGGCTCATCCCAAAATCACTGGCACACAAGCTGGCAACTCCCAATGACTCTTCAACTACCTTCTCCTCCCTGTGAAACTTGTTCTGCACCACACTGGCAAAGTAGTGGCACATTAAGAGGAGACTTTACACTGTTAATTAATTCTGCAGATAAATAGACATTAGTTTTCAAGGTTATAAAAATGCACATTGTAAAACTACAAAACTGAGCAAACAGACCTAATAGCTTATCCTTTGTCAAACCTGAGGTCTCTTCCCAGAGGTGACCATGACCAAAGGTATGTAACTTCATTCTTTCTATCTCAATTCCTCCATCTTTAAAGAGGGGATAGTAAAATGCACTTCTAGGTTCACTGTTACAGGGTACCACTTATACCAAGTATCTGTTTTGATATTGTACCTAATTATAATGCTGAAATTACATTTACAGTTCAATTTTTAGGAACAGCATCAAAAGCCTTCATGACTTGAAGTACTTAGATTTGGATGACAACATGAAAAGATCACACTGCCTGGGATGTATAATCCTGACTCACAAAAAATCCCCAACCTGTCATATCAAGCTGTTGTTTTGTATAAGGATTCTCTGTTTGGTCCACTCCTCTCCATCAGTGCCCTCCATGAAGGCTGGAGGCAGTCTGATAGTGCTGTTCCTATCATATGGAATCTTGCACACAGCTGATCCACCCAGTGCAATGACTGCTTGTAAATGCAGTTTTGCAAGAGGCTGGTGAACTGGTAAAAATACTCTAAACAGCAGCCTAGCATTTGGGACACACTAAATAAAGGGTGAAGCCTTCTTTGATACTTACTGAAGTTTACATGCCATGTAATTATTATTATCATTGAAAATCCCAACTTCCTTTCTTTGAACATAATGTCTAAACAGGAAAAGGTAACCTTCCTGTTTGGAGAATTGTTAGTTTCAGAAGAAATATCTTTTTTCTCTCTTACTTGCAGTTCTCAAAGATTTTATTTTTAATACAAATGAAAAAGACAAACAATAGGCTATCTAAAAGGAAGGAAAACTGCATGTCTGAAACAAACAGAGCCTGCTATGAATAGATAGTCTTTGGACTATGAAATAATTCATGTCATACCTACATACTGACTTTTGCATATCGGGAAAGGAAATGGAGACTTATTTTTGGCACCCACTACACTTTATATACACAGTACAAAAAGCAAAGTTAAGGTTAGAAAGGAAAGAGAAGCCTCCTGTCAATCTGTGCAAACAGCAAGAAGCAATCACACAGGGAGATGGCCTGGCCCAACAATCATTCCTAGATGTGTTGCAAGGCTGACTAGTAAAGCTGAATTTGAAACTCCTGGTACCTGCTCAGCACACAGAATTGTCTGTGGCTCAAGTCAGAGCTCACAGTGGCTTTTTGGGTAAATCTTGGCTTCTAAACTTTGCTTTGCAGCTTTTGTTTAGCTAAAGAAAATAATGGTGGAGCGGCACTTGCAGCTCTGTTTCAGGTGTATGGAATCTTTGGTGGCTGCCAGGAGCAGCACAGTGAGAGGGAAGACCAGGATGCTCAGCTCATCTTTGTGAGGGAGATCTCAGAAAACAGGTAACTAAAAGCTGTGTATGAAAAAGTGCTCGTACCTAAAGGCAGAACAAGCTGTCTGGCATTTCAAAGATGTTTGATACCTTCTCAAAGTCTGACGAGCAACCTAATGGAATAACCACCAGAACAGGCCTTGTGACGTCTGCTGATGTCAATTTTTCTGTACGGGAAGTCTTCATATTGTCACTTCTCCTTCCCATTATTCCATTGCAGTCAAGGCTGTAGTTTTGCTGATCCTGCTTAACAGCAACAACTAAAACATCTTGCATGAATGGAAGATGATAGGTGATGTAAGATCACTGCCTACATAGGGCTGGGATGCTGGAAAGGCCAGCTTGTCTTTCTCCATCATCTTCCTAAAGTTCTGTATTCAAGGCCTGACTAATTCAGACATTTTTCACATCTATGCAGAAGTCCTAAAATACTTGGACTATTTCTAAGTCTTTTCTATTCATGGACTGCATGAATATCTACCTTCTTATGATGATGTAGAAAGTGTAAAAATGTCATCTTACAGTGTCAAATACCAGACATTTATAATTGTTTCCTAATCTTCAAGGGGTTTTTTACACCAGTCTTCTGATTTGGGAAGCCTGATCTTACAGAACTGCCTGTTTGCTATTAGCAGGACTGTAGAAGTGCAAAGAAACCCTGCAAATACTCATTCAAGCTTGTCTTATTTTCCGGTGAATCTGCTTACTACACTAAGGCATTCTGCTGGCTTGTGTTTGTAGAGTCAGACCCTAAAGATGTCTATTGTTCTTTGTCTGTCTTTGCTTGTTTCATGATTCCACTTCTCATGAAACCCAAGTCCCCTTTTGATGGCAAGATGCTCAAGCACATGTACCTTCTTAACTTTGCTGCTTTACTGAGATTCACATGTGAAGCTTCTGCTCCATTTGCAGCATCTTCACCACTCACTTCTGCCACTCAGTTGTGTATTGCTCTTCCTTGTAAGTATTTTGCCAGGTATGGGACTTGGCTTTATGATTTAACTGCATGGTTTCTATTTGCAGCTCCAGCAAGATGAGAATATGTTAAAGCAATTGTAAAACAATCAGTACCACATGAAATTGAGAAGGTGGGATCCCATGATCTCAAACACAGATGGTCTCTGGCAGTGAGAAGGAGAGCTGCCCTGCTGAAAAAGACCCAGAAGTCAGCAAATGAGCTGAGTTAATGACATGACCCGAGAAAATTAAAGGCAGAGTGATTCTGAGCAATGTGTGTAGGAGTGCCCCATTTGAGATTGAGCTCTCTATAGTCTTATCTAGCCGGTGTTCTCCACACAAGTAGTGCATCTATTGGGGTGGGAGCAATGCTACTGTTAGTAGTTAGATCTATCACCTTGTTAATAAACAAGGTGATATATCTACCAGCATGTGGAAGAGTTTCTCTGAGGAGAGATTAGCAAATACAAGTGCACTTTGCTGAGACTAGTATGCATGTCAGAGGGAAGGGGATGCCTGATTTCATTGTATGTGACATAATAATAATGTAAAATGTGAAATAATAATGGGCATATAGCTGTTGGGTTCTGTTACTCTCCATAGGGGTATATTTGTAGAATCTGCATTCTAGTCCCAAGTGCCTTGATTTTGAGTAGGAGCCCATGCAATCCTTGGACTCTGACAGGCTGGGCAGCTGTTGCTGTTCAACAACATTGCCCACTTGACCAGTTAATGTTTATAATATATATTGCAATGGTAGGGGGAGGCTTTTACCATTGACTATCTGAGCTGATACCACAGGGCACTGAGTCACTGTCCTCTGAATATTCCCTGTGCTGCTACTGCAAATAAATTCTCTACCTTCCATCTTAACAGCCTGCTTTCGAGCCAGTGCCACACTTCACACCCTATTCTGGACACTCTCCAACAAGTTAATGTTTTTTCACTGAGGAAGGTGAGTAAAACTGATGACAGTATCCTTAACTAAGGAGCCATAAAATTCTAATAGAGCACTAATGTTCCCAGTAAGCCTGAAGGAAATCTGATCAATAGTTATGAGGTTGAGGCTCAATTTATGGCTCAATTTATGGCCTTAATTCATCAAACATAGTCATTCTCCATTTTTGTACAGGATGCTTTTGTGGTTCCTGCTGAGCAGAGGAGTATAAAGTCTGCACAAGCTCTTTCTCAGCAATTCCCCAGGCTTTGTCATTTAAGATAGGTGACTCTACAGAGGTGATGTTCAGGGTCCTCGAATCTATTTGAAGCCAATTTTTCATCACACAGGACAGACTGTACCAACTGCATTTGTTCTCAGCATTCCAGGCTTGGAGTGGTTTCACAGTGAATAAAAAAGGAAGATATTTTGGATCTCTTTAAAATTTGACACTGCAGTTATTCATATGCCTGTAGAGCACTCCACAGTCAGGAATGGTTCAGCAGCACATTCTCCAAAAATCCTATTACTGCTTTTTGCAAACCCCTTGCAACAGAATTTGCAAGGCACAGAAAGGGGCTGGGCTACTTCTACATTTCTAAGCTGCTTCTGTGGTAGAAAGTTTTCCCAGCTGCTTCTGACACAGTTGTGATCTCTGAAAGTTTCCAAAATGGTATATAAGCACAGAGGCAGAAAATGAAATTTCATCCAAAGGTTTTATTAAAACATTTATGCAGAAAGACAGACATTTCCAAAGACTGAAGTAAACACAGCATTTATGTACTCCCACCAGGGGCATAAGCACAAAGTAGACTGAAGTATTTCCAATTAAATGGAAAAGCCACAGTTAAAGCCATCTCCTGTATCTACTCATCATTCCTGCACACATAGGTTAGCAGAATTAAGTTTTAAGTATCTGAAGTGTCTTGCAAGTATACAATAAGGTTCCAAGCTGGAGGGCTCTTCAACACTTGACCAAAAATGTTTTGTGACATTCATTCAAATACAGTTTCTAAGGGCGCTTGTAAAATCCCCAGCTCTTACACTACGTACTAACAACTTGGACCTGCAGATGATGTTCGCTGTACAGATTCATTCCTGAAATGCCCGTGGTGGCCTTCCCAAGAGGGCTCTTAGAAGCCAGGGCTGCTGGTGCTTTCCTGGCCCTCGCTCTGTGCCAGCATTTTTCCCTACTCCAGCAGCTTCAGTAGCAGGGAGGCAGGAGGGCTTCTGGAAGCCTGGGCTGTTACCTGAGTCAACAGCGACACCCAGGGATTCACTAGCACAGTCAATCCCTTCCTTGATCTGTGACCCCATGTCCCATGCTGCCTGGAAAATATTTCAAGGTTTAGCCATTTTTCTCTTCCTGAATGACTATGCTGATTGAGAAGGAAGAAATACTTTACTGTAGTAATTGTATCAATAGAAATCCTATATACTTGTGCATGGAGAGTAAATTAGATCAGCCACAGGCACATCTATATTCAAATGGCTGCATTCACATGAAGTGGATTGTACTTTTTTGTCTCTATCAAAACAGTTAGGATGGCATTATTTGTTGGCAGCTGAGGTCAAGACAGACATCTTATAAAACCTCCTATTCCTGCTTCCTCACTACAGCAAAAAAGCCTCACTGAGGCCATGCTGAAAGTATTTTGGCAAGGTTTTGTTGAATGAATGCACCAATGGAGATGAACAGTACACTCAAGGAGTATGTCACAATCGAAATAATAGGTGCAGGTTCTGTATCAGTGAACACTGAGTCAGAGTATTATTAAAATGACCCTGAACAATCCCTTGAAGACACAAACCTGAGCAAACAGTGGCAAAACAATTAGAGAAATAAGAGAGTATCAGGCATTAATGACTCTAGAAGAACATTTCAGTAGAAGCAGAAAAACACCTTAGAATTGATCAGGACACAGGATGCGCTGAGAACAACCCAAATTACACAGTACAATTACAAAATACAGGTGTACTTCCCACTCCCAGAAAGACAGAGCTGTCTGGCAGTCACTGGGCCATTGGCCCCATCACCATAGTACAGCCTGCATGGCTACTGAGGTAGGCTCCTGCTGGCTTTTCAAGCCCAGGCTTGCTTCAGATCCAAAACGAATACCTGCCCCTGCAGGGCAGAAGGCAGCTCAACTAAAAAAGCACCAGGTGAAACAGCAGCAAATGAAGCAGCCCAATGACTGTGGCTTTACCACCAAGCACAGAAGCTGTGAAGGGGAAGAGCATGAATGAAGTCCAAAGTTTGTACGCTCCAGTTGAGAAGATGAGGCTAATGGAGTAGAAAACAAACAAAATCTGTATTACAACAATTTAGAGCATAAAGATGCAAAACAATGAAATGGAGCATGAAAACTTACAAGTTCAGAAAGGTCCATGAACTGAGGGCTGGTAGTAACTGCAGGAATATTTGGTCACTCCTGTACAGTACCATGGGCTCTTTTTGAAAAAACAACCTTGAGCATCCTTCTCTAACTGAAACAGACCTGTAAGCAAGTAGTACTCTGAAAATCAGGATTAAAGTATCTGAAGATTAATACCCAAAATGTGAAGCATCCATGATTCATTTAATTCCTCTGAAAATGCATGTTATAGTCCATAAAATAATTGCACTTTCATCTATTTTCTGGTTGCTTTCAAGCTGTCTCTATGTTTTGAGGGATTTATACTGAAACAGTTATCATTCTGCCTGTCTTTTCAAGGAAAAATGAACACAATTCTGTTTATTCCTGCCATGGCACAGCTGGAAATGGGATATTTGCCAGGAACTCACACACTGTCAATGTGAGACAGTTTCTACAGTCTGCAGCTCTATACCACTGATTTTTCTTTGCACCTTTTTTTCCTTCAGAATTTGGCAAGAAAGGTTATTTAAAAACCAGTCTACATCTTGATGATCTTCAGGCCATCGCAAATACTGACTCCTTTGTAAAAAGTTTCTAATTGGTTTGTGTTTCATCAGTTGATATTGAGAAAGTGACCCAACCACTACCATTATGAGGACATCTTTCAGATCACAGAAGTACCTGCTCTGGGCAAAATTAAAGGCTTCCACACACCACCCATCTTTGAGAAACTGCCTGGTCACAACACAAATTGTTTTCCTGCTGTTCCAAATGGCCTCACGGATATTATTGATATGTTCTTCCCCAGGCAAGAAGTCTCTTTCCTCAAAACACAAGGTAAATCTGTTTTTCTCAAAATACTGTGAATCCAGGTGCTTTAACAAGGCATTCTGGACCCATTCAAAGTCATTTTTGCTGTAGCACAAATACGCATCATATCTGTGTTCACTTTTATCTGTTCCTTGTGGATGGATGGCTATTATTTTTGTGGTGATAAGTTTATACCAGACAAAACAAATCCCTCGACAGCGAGTAAAAATGATGGCTGACACCAGAAACATGAGAACAGTGACAGAGAGGAAGATAAATAGTGAGAACCTGAGTGCCTGTTGGAGTTCATCTTCATCACAACCATCATATTGCAGATGTGACAGTGGCACCCCTGCAAATTCAGGTGGGTATACACAGTACCTGTCAGATTCGGAGCCTTCCAGGGTTACATTGGTTTCATTTAGCCACACCAGTAGGCTCTTTAAGGTACAATCACAGACAAACTTATTATGTGTTATATCCAGAATACTCAAAGTCATAAAGACTTCAGGCTCAGGGGAAAGCAGCTGGTTTTCAGATAAGTTTAGGTTCATTAGGTTTTGTGGGAAAAGCCCAGGAGAAAGATGAGACAACACATTGGAAGCCAGATTAAGTGTTCTTAGAGATGTTAGACCTCTAAAGATGTCCTGTGGAAGAGCACTGAGGTAGTTGTTATTCAGATGTAGAACCTCAAGTCTGGACAGTGCCCCAAACACATCCAAACAAAGACCTCTCTCCCACACAAGCTGCAACATATTTTCACCTAGATCCATATAGATTAGCTGACTGTTTTGTATGGCATTATCAGTTTTCACACAGTAAGAGAACCGATTCTGTTTTAAGAAGATATACTGCAGATCTGGAACTTGAAAAAGAATATACAGGTCACCTACATTTGCCAACCAATTTCTTTCTAAATCTAGGTATGTTGCATCTGTTCTTGTGTAAGCTACAGACATTAGCTTATTGTCACCTAAAGAGGCATAGGTCAGATGTGGAAAGGAAGGGAGCTTTTTAATGGCATTGTCTCGGAGATCAATTATTTTCAGACTTAATAAGTTGTGGAATGATTTTTCACCAATCATCCCAATATGATTCTGCTGTAAATCAATATACATTACACTATGTAGACCCTCAAAAGTATAATCATACAACTCACCTAAAAGATTACTTGAGAGATTGAGAGTTTTTAGCTTGCCCAAGCCAAAAAATGCTTCCCTTTGGATTTGATTTATCTTGTTTTTGAAAAGGTTCAGCAATTCCAGATTACTAAGGCTTTGAAAGACTAAAGAATTGAGAGAGAAAATGTAACCCTTTGAAATATCTAAGGAACTAAGATTGCTTCTTGCTAGTCCTGCAAAAGTATAAATATCTGGATTTTTTAAGTTTTGAAAGCCAAATCCCGAACCCATTGTATGGGAGACAAATATTAAAGAACTGATTTGAGTCCCTTTAATGGCTGTACAGAAATATTGGACTTTCTCTGTGCTCCAGCCATTTTCACTAAGGTCTAGTGAGTTAAATGTAATATTTTTAAAAGGATTTGGGCATTTCACCCAGTCCACACTTTCTGTCTTGTACAAATAATTAGAACGGAGACTGAAAAATGAAAAGTGTTTTCCTCTGAAACTGGTAAGATTGCTTGGACACAGATTGGATACCTTGTTGAATTTCAGGTTCACAGTTTTCAAGGCTGTTAGATTATAAAATAACGGATGAGGTCGAAGTTTTGTGATTTCATTCCCTGAAAGATCCAATTCTTCTAACAATCTCAAATCTTGAAAGTAACGTTCCTCAAGTATGGAATCTCCAAGGTAGTTTTTATACAGACGGAGCACAGTCAGACTTGGCAAACCCACAAAAGCATCAAGATCCAGTTGAAGAATCGTATTGAATCCCAAATCTAAGACACGAAGGTTTGGCAGGTTCCTGAAAGCTCCTTTCCCTATGGTAACAGGGTAGACAAACTGTGTTCCGATTTCCAACAACAACAAGTGCTCCAGCAGGGGAAACGAAGCTTCGGTCACTCGTGTGATATTGTTGTAAGTTAGAAAAAGCTTCACTGTATCCTTTGGCACAAGTGGAATATCCGTGAGGTTGCAGAACAAATACATGGAGACTTGGGCCTCTGAGTAGCATCTTCTAAATGCATACACCCCACTAGCTAGGGAGAGTCCAAAGACAAGTACGAGCTGATGACATAACATCATGAACCTATGTGAAGAAAAGTGAAAATAGTGAGCATTAATTCTGCAGTAGGCTATCTGTGCAGTGAGTTGTAGAGCATATTTTTAACAGTTGTAGAAGAGAGGACTAATGTCACACTAAAAACTACTAGTGATTTGGGATATATCCTTTCTCTGAAGTATAACAGGTAGTATCTTATAGGCTGTCTGGTCAGAACATGGGGCCCAAAGAGATGTGAGCAATTCTTTTGACATAAAAAGTAACTCTCCTTCATGTACCTTGAGAGTGGCACCAGAACAGCACTAGGAAGGTGTTGAAATCTTGGCCCTAGCTGTTTAATTTGTGCCATGGAACTGGTAATGCTGGTGCATTAGCTTAATTCCTAAATCAGTTATCCAAACAGGTTCAAACAGTTCGGATTACCCAAGTGAAGTGCAATCATCCAGTCATCTCAACAGAGCAGGCCAAGGCTGTTCTTTCCCTGAGCGCTCTCCTTGGGAGGACCATTACCTACTTGGAATTTAGATTGCTGTCACACAGAAATGCCTAACAGCCATGAATTTTTAAAAGGGACCTCTTTTGGGGCTCCTTGAGCCTCAGACTCATTAATGTGAAATTGTTCTTGAAAGGGTTGTGAGATAGTTTTGAAAGTATAGGCAGGAACAAGGCTAACAGTGAATGAACAGAAAAAGACACAGTAGCCTGAAACTGTGCTGCAAGATTTCATGTTTTATGAAAAGCTGTATTTCCTGAACTCTAAATACCCAAGTTATACAAAAAGGTGCATAAAGTAATTTATGTAGCTTGCTGATGAATCAATTTATTAATATATTTCTAGTCTGGATTTTCATTGCATTATGCAATCTCTCTGCCTGTTTCCCTTGCTATCTAAGAAAAAAACCTTTTCAAAGCAAGGAATGTCTTTTTTATTTAGTGTGGTAAAGAACAGAGCAAATTATTAGCCCTAAAGTAGTTGCATGTGTACTGAAGTTTTTAAAAAAACCCTTCCAACTAAGATTGCAACCATCTGGTTCTGATTTTAGACATTTATTGAAATGAAATGACAACCCAGTGGAAGAATTTTTGTGTCCTCCAGCACAGTCTGTTTAAAAATTGGTAAGTGTCAACTCTTGTGGAACCAAACCCAGAACGTTCATTTAATGTCTGCAAAGTAAATCTACTTCAGAGAGGAAATAGTGGGGCTTTGAACAATTATTGTTCTGATTTGAACATACTGCTTCTTTAAATCTCAAGTACAAACCTCTGTGCAAAATATTGCACTTAAACTAAAATCATCTTATGCTTATTGCTGTCATACAAAGGGATTGAAAATGAAAATACAAAATGAAAAGTATGTCAGTAGAAACCACTAGGACATTCCCATTGCACATACCAAAGGAAAGAGCAAGCCAATTTTTAAAGACTGTCTTCACATAGGAAGTACAAGGATATTACAGCACAATCTAATCTCATAACTGGCACAATCTCACTGTACCAAACATTTTTGGTGACATTCTCAAAGTCATCTGATCATATTAAACATTAACTTGTAACACCTGTACTGCTGGAGCGAGTCTGCAAATTTTCATCCTGGAGGCTCAAACACCAAGTGGGAAACACAAATACCTCACAACTTAAAGTATTAATCTTTTTATTTTTAAGACATTCTCATATTCTTAGGACAAGGTCTGATTCCTGAAGTGAAAGAGATAGGAATATAGAACAAGAGTGTTGAATTCTGAAGTCCTGGCATTCAAATTTCATTCAGATTTTGTCTCCCTAAGGAATTTAAATGTGCTGCAAAGTGAAGCAAATGTGCTGCAAAGAAAAGCAAACTGCAGGCAGTGAGTATCAAAATTCTGTTTTATTGAGCATAGTAAAGAACACCAAATTATTAGCCTTAAGTTGGTTGTTTGTGTACTGTACTTTAAAAAAAAACACTTAAGAGATCCTAACTTCTTCTGTGGGAAATAATTCCAAGTACTAGAAGATAATTGCATTTAATAACCTCTTTTTTGACCTACCATACACTTTTAAAGGGCACATTATAAACAATAAACTATATAATGTTTGTTGTGACTACAAAATGTTGTAGGTTATTTAAAAAGACATAACTAAACATACAAGATCTTGTTTACTTTTTAAAGTTTCTTTTTGCTTGACCCATGAAAACTAAACACCAGGTTTCCCTTTTAGTATTTGATAACTATTATATTGGTTCTTGTTGACAAGATGTTCAGCACAAATATTTTTAAATTACATTTATCTTTCAGATATTGACATTTTCATTCCTTCTATTTCTCCAGATGCTATGGCTGGTGTTTAAAGTCTGGGCAAAATCCCTGCACCATCAAAAGTAGTGACAGACAGAACATACTTTGGAAGTTAATATTTAATGGACACTTGTACAATAAACAGCGAGAAAAAGTTCAAAGTGTTTGGAGTCTTACAGTTAGAAAATGTTGTTTTTAAATTTAAAAATATAGTTTTACTTTTTTTATTAGACTGTAAGAAAAATGAAATACATTTAGCCACCTTTCCCTTTATACTTACCTGCTTTTCTACATTCCTGCAAGTTAAACAAATGCCTAACAATCTTTTGTCACTTGTTACACTTCACCTCTGCTCTGGTTCAGTGACAAGAAAAATTTCACTTGTAAACTCTTTGCTCCCTCAATTTTTTCTGTTCAAGTTATTACTTTCTCCTCCAAATCTTGTCCCTCTGTGAGCAGGAGGGGGATGCTGGCAGTAAGTAATGCCTCTTACTGCTCTCATGAGGACAGCAAAGTTTTGTACTTGAACAGAATTCCATCATGTAGCATTATATACAACCCTTCACTACAGTATGTTAGCCTTTAAAACCTTTTGGAAAGAGTATTCTTCCCCCAAAATGAGGATCATCCCATTAAGTTACGTGTCTATGCATGGACATGGAGATGAAAGGATGTGCAAATGCTTCATTCGTAGAATCTTAGAATCTTTAAGGTTGGAAAAGACTGCTGAGGTCACCAATTTAACCTAGGACCAAACTGCACCATGCCAATGAAACTGTAGCACTGAGTGCCACATCCAGTCATTTTGTGAACACTTCCAGGGATGATGACTCCACCACCTCCCTGGGCTTCCTGATCCGGTGTTTAAACACCCACCTGAACCTCCTCTGGTGGAGGTTGAAGCTATATCCTTTTGTCCTGTCAATTATTGAAAACTTCCATTACTGAAAACCAGACAACAAAAATTAGAGAACCAGGGCCCAGCATGTGAGATTTTGTTTTCTTTTCCTGGATTCATGTCAGAAGGGGTAAATAGTAAAGGGAAGGGGAAAAGTAGGATGGGGATGAAAAATGCACCAAATGTTTTTAGGATGGGAAGTCCTAAGTGGGCCATGTTTCTGGGCAACGGGAAGAACTTTTACAATGCAGGGTCAATACACTACCTAGATCTAAAGGCACCCAGAGAGTGCATCCAGAATGCTCATACTCTAGCTCCTCTGCATCTGGATCAAGGAAGGCAGATGCAGATGTTTTGAGTCATCTGGAACTGACTTTCACTATTGTACTAATTTTTAAAAAAACTTCTGTTAACCTGGTTTTAAATCACCTAGAAACTTTTACTAGCACAGAAAAAGGATGGGAACTGGCAGTACCTGAGAGTAGAGGTTGTAGTAGTGCCTGCCATCTCAGCACAGCTGTGTATGCCTCAGGACACCCAGAGAGACTCAGTAAAGAGAGAGTGAAGTAAAGCTGAAAAAGAGGACTAAGACTGTCTCTTTTTGTTACTTATGCAAGAGTAACAACTCTCCCATGGAGACTTAGAATGCACTTGCCATTCCCTTTTCCACACCCCCAACAAAAATGCATTGGATGCCACATAAAGAAAGGGTTACATACCCTGCTTCTGTCCTTGCTGAGTCCCAAGGCTTGCTTTTTAAAAGTGACCTGAAAGGAAAATTTCAGGCTCAGAAGAGGTTTTGTGCAGTAGCAGCACTTCGTGCTTCTGTCATGTAACCCCAAGTCAAATGTGAACCAGCACACACCAGTGGGAGGGAACAGGTATGGAGCCTGTGTGTTTAAGAAAATGAGCTGCAGGCCGAAATGTTCTCAGTTCAGACACAGGTTTGGGGAAAAAAGCAGAAGTGCTGGATATCGGGCACTTCCCTCTAGAGAAGACCAGTCTGATATAACCACCAATAAGACTGAACAAATTTAAAAATATTTTTAATAACCTACTGCAGTGACCATGATGTCTTTCCAAGGAGATTCTTCATAGATGATGGCTCAGTCAGCCAGAGGAATTGTGTGGGCACCACATGCACAGACTGCTTGAAATAATTCCAAAAAGATGAAGTCCTCTGACCAAGAATACTAGTCATTTCAATGTTTGGCGTGTGGTCAGTGGATAAAAAGCTAAAGACAGATGTAAAGCTGGTAAAATTTTCATATCTGCACCATAAAGAAGGAAAAAAAAAGAGTAAAGTTTTGCTAATGCTAATTTTCATTAAAAGATCCAGGTCATTTTCTGTAGGTCACTGAATCACAGAAAAGTAGGGTATACACACATAATAAAGGCAGCAGCATCTTTTGATGAGTGTGTGAGAATCTCATCTCTAATTGCCACAAGCCTGCTTTAGGATTAAGGATTAAGGGATAAACATTAATCCTACTGCCAAGTTGGAAAGCTTTTCTTCCCTTTAGCTCCATAGCTAAGGGTCTTTCTGTTTGGACAGCAAGATGCAAGAGCTCTCATGGAGCCTGCAAAAGTGCTGCTGTTGCTCTGATGTCTTTCTGTGAAGCATAACTACTTGTCACAGGCATCACAAAAGCTCCCCAGAGAAAAAGAAAGATAGGAATCAACAACTTCAAGGTGTATTTCTTGCCTGTAAAACCAATGCATAAAGACAGTCCTCTTTTCTCCCTCTATACCCAAAAACATCAGGCACTGAAGGGACAAAGACTTGCCCCTTATTATTTTTTTCTAAAGTGAGATGAGTTTGTGTATAAAATTACGTATTTAACTTAAAATTTGATATGCACAGCTTTCATCATCAGTTTACAACTTTTCTTGTGACTGTTTTGAAAATATATTTAAGCCAACTATGTCCAGAGTGCTGTTAACTAAATAGAGTCTGTTTTATATTCATTATCTAAACTGCTCTTCCTAGTTAATTAACTCCAGATCTTCTGCCAGAAACTGGCAAAGTGCAGCACTCACAAACAGTATCAAAAAAGAAATCAGCTGCAGGTACAAAACACATGGGCATGAAAAAGCTACTGGGAAAGGGAAACAAAGTTCAGGAGGAGTTTGGAACCTGTGGTGCATTGACCCTGGCTGGATGCCAGGTGCTCACCAAAGCTGCTCTATCACTCCCCTCCTCAGCTGGACTGGGGAGAGAATATATAGCAAAAGACTCATGGGTCAAGGTGAAGGCAGGGAGAGATCACTCACTGATTGCTGTCATGGGCAAAACAAGACTTGACTTGGGGAAATTAGTTTAATTTATTACCAGTCAAATCAGAGTGGGGTAATGAGAAAAAACTACCAAATTGTAAAACAAATTGTGGTCCTCCATGTGCTGCAGGGGCACAGCTGCCTCACCATGGCCTTCACCACAGGCTCCAGGGGAATCTCTGCTCCAGAACCTGGAGCACCTCCTCCCTCCCCTTCTTCACTGACTTTGGTGTCTGCAGACTTGTTTCTCTCGCACATTCTTACTCCTCTCTCCAGCTGTAGTTGTGCACAGTTCCCTCCTCTCCCCTTTTTAAATCTGTTATCCCAGAGGTTCTACCACTGTCACTGCTGGGCTCTGCCTTGGTCAGCAGTGGGTCCATCCCAGAGCCAACTGGCATTGGCTCTCTTGGACATTGGAAAAGCTTCTGGCAGCACCTCACAGTCACCCCTGTAGTGCCCACTTCTACTAGAACTTACACAAATTCAATACAGAGCCTTTGGGTAACTGAGGGTATTTTTGCTTAGTTTCAGGTTAAGCCTGAGTCAGTATAGATAATCTCAGCTAGATGACTCTCAGATTTAAAAAGACTGTTGATTCAGGCCACAAGTTCTAGAACAAGAACAACAAAGTCATAGAAATCCTCTCTTCTCCCTCTCCCTCTCCCTCTTCCTCTTCCTCTCCCCAACCCAGTTTGCTTTTACTTCATCCTCTTTTCCTCAGTGTCTACTCTTTTTCACTATACTTTGGCTTAGGCATGGACCAAGAGCACCATCATATAAATGAGGTTTAATGCCTACATTAGTAAGGCCTATTGCATCTGTCCACTTTCCACAGTGCATCTTAGTCTGGATTTAAAGGTAAGACTTCAGTTACCTTTCTGGGGAATTTTAGCTGCCCAGTCAGAGAAGTAACCCCCAAACAAAGTCTCAGAATGAAGATTAGAAAGCATGCACAAACCTGATGTAGCCCAAGCACAATTATCTGCCTTATCCCTGGCTAGTGCAGCTCTGATCTTGTTTGCATGGCACTGACCCTTCTGTGGAAACACCCAGTCAGAATGAAGCAGACTTGAACAACAACAACAACAAAAAAAAAAAAACAACTAAAAAATCAAACCAAACCCAAAATTAAACAATGGGAACCAGTCTCGGTGGTTTTTGTGTCATAGGGTCAAGACTTCCTTTAAAGTATCTAGAACAGTTGGGCTGTTTTACCTACGACTTTCAATTTTTCTGAGAATGGCTCAAAACCATTAAAGCTAGAGGCTGTGACTTTGGAAACTGGTATCTCAAAGTGGAAGTAGATGCTAAAAGAATAACTGAGGAGTTGACTAAAATACTCCAGTTGGGCAAAACAAGGGGAATACTGATTGGATGCCACATTATGCCAGAGGCATGTACTGACAAAGGGAATTAAAGGACACTAACAGCCATTACTCATTCTGTACTCTAACGCTGAAGCCTGGTTATGGATTTTAGCTAAAGTAGTGCTTTGGATTAAGCAATCAAAATTAAGCAAACAATTTTCTATTCCAAAATAATTCAAGAAGTTTACCTTACAACTCCTGCTCAGCAAAATAAACAAACCAGAGAATCACAGAATTGTTAGGGTTGGAAGGGACCTTTGGAGATCATCTTGTACAAATCATCTTCTCCAACCCCCCTTCCAAGGCAGGGCCACCTAGAGCAGGCTACACAAGAATACGTCCAGGTTGGTTCTGAATGTTTCTAGACTCCACAACATTACTGGGAAGCCTGTTCCAGTGCTCTGCCACCCTCAATGGAAAGAAGTTCTTTCTTACATTGAAGTTTTACTTTATGGCCATTGCTCTTCATCCTGTCACTGGGCACCACTGAAAAGAGTCTGGCACCATCCTCTTGGCACCTGCCTTTGAGATATTTATATGCATTAATGAGTTTCCGACTCAGTCCTCTCTTCTCCAGGCTGAACAGGCCTAGTTCCTGCAGTCTCTCCTCCTAAGAGATGCTCCAGACCCCTCATCATCTTCATTGCCTTCTGCTGGACCCTCTCCAGTAGCATCTTGTCTTTCATGTATTGAACAGCCCAGAACCGGACAGAGCAATCCAAGCAGAGGGACAGGATCACCTCCCTCAACCTGCTGACCCTGCTCTTCCTGATGCACCCCAGAACACCATTGGCCCCACTGGCCCCCAGGGCACACTGCCAGCTCACAGCCAACTGGTCACCCACCAATATTCCCAGGTCCTCCTCTGCAGAGCTGCTCTCTAGTAGGTCAGCCCCCAACCTGTACTGGGACTTGGGGTTATTCCTCCCCAGGTGCAGGACCCTTCACTTGCCCTTGTTGAAAATCCTCACAGCTCTTGCATTCTTGTGTGTGCAGCCACGTTTCTACAGGAGAGACATCGGGTGCTGTTACCTAACACACTTACGTGCTTACAGCCTTGTGTTTAAAGCAGTTTCCTTGAGTTAGAACCAGACTGAAGCTTCTCAGAGTGAGGAAGGCCAAGTACTCAGGTCTTCCACTTCCTTTAATGGTCTACTTGGGTCATAGCATCAGAGACCTCTCCTTTCCATGGCTAAAGGTTGAAAGGAAATGTTCATGCCTAATATGCCTTGCTTAGGCTCAAAACTGCAGCTCTGCTAGAAGTGCTCCCTGGAGGCTCCCCCGAGGAGGTCTGCCTGGGGCCACGTTCCTTGTATTGACCTCCCCAGCACCTGCAGTTGCTGTGCAAGGCTCCTCACCTTGGGGTGCTCCTGGCTCATACACACTGGGAGCTGCAGCAGACATGGGGATGCCTTGTGGGTTTATGACTAAAGGAAGGGCCTTTCAGATCAGATTTTGGGTACTTGGCTGCCTAAAATCCACTGAAATTCACCTGAATAGACAAATGTGTCTCAGTCTCATTCTTCAGATCTTGGGTCCCTTCCTGTCATCCAATGAAAAGAGTCTCCCTTCTGCAGTCTTCTCTATATACATGTCAAAATTCTGTAGGGAAATAAGAATCATTTCTACTGCTTCTTCTATCAAGTGCAGAACAAAATATCCTTGTCTAATGCCCTAATATCATTCATATTTTTTTCACTTGTGGCAAAAATTTTGGGTATCTTTCCCAGAGGCTGGTGATACACACCAACTATGAAGGACTACTTGTATTTGGCACTTGGTAAAATTTCTTAGGAAAAAAAACAACAAAGAACTTCAAAGAGCATTCTTTTTCTTTTAATCTATGAGAAAGCCTTACTGACAAGGAGTTTGTAATATTTATCTAGGCCATAAAAAAGATCTTGAAAGATATACTGCAAACAGTAAACCTTTGTTCTTAGACTGGTCAGATAAAGGCCAACTGCTATTGTGAAAATTTGTATTGCTGCTGTTATCTGATTAGATCAGATCTACTTACTGAAAGAAAAATAAAGCTCCAAGCTTTTGCCCAGACTCTAAGCCATCATAATATATGCATTTGTGCTCATAAAAAGTTGAGCAGTGTAAACACACTTTTCATCGGGGGGGGCCCCTCTAGCCAATTACAATCAAAAAAGAAACTATTTCATTCATCATATGATTAATGAATGTGACCCTTCCCAATGCCTCAGCTGCTCCCTTAAGTTGCTAGGATTCTTAACTCTAATACAGCATTTTCCAACTTAAAAATCAGGAAGCATCTGATAAGGCAAGTGAGTGCAGTGACAGTTCCTATCACTGATGGAGAAAAACATAAAGCAATAAGGCATTTAATGACCTGACAGAGCAGAAGGACCATAAAATCCAGCCACTGGTTTGCATGTAATGATGTAGTTCCTGTTTGTATTTATTTGTTTGTTTTGCTCCCATCAGATTATATGATGAGATGCAAATGCCCAAAGACAGATGTAATTCCTCTAATTATAGTATAAGAGTTCTTTAAAAGAAAACAGGCTCCAGAAGGATAGGAAAATAAACTTGAAAACATAGACTAAAACATGCTCTGGGCTATTTCTCTAGAGGACAGGAGTAAACTGGATAGGCAGAGCGAGGGTGCTGTAGCCCCCGACCCCAGGTCCTGGCCCCACCTTGGCTGTTTTTAGCTGCTAGCACTGTTTCAAGTGTCTCCCTGCTGATGAAAGCCAGTCTGCTCCTTCCCCTGCCTGAGCACCAGCCGGGTTGTTGTTCCAGTGAAGCGCCCCAGCGCGGGGCACTGGTTCATCTGCCAGCCCCGGGCAGACCTGACTCCTCTGCCTCCGTCTCACAGGGGGATGATGAAGGCAAAAGGCTTCAGAAGAGACCCAACAAGGTTTCCTACACACTCCCAGGTCCTAAGGAAATAGGGCCTCACTGAGGACAGCGAAGATTCAGGAGTTTGTTGGTTTTTTTCCAAGTTGTTGCTACTGTTGTTTCCCTGGAGAGACGCTCATTCAAAGCTGCAGAAACCACCTACAGGCAGTCACAGTCACCACTCAGGTATTCTTACCTCACATCCTGAGTCCGTTTTCGTTTTTCCTTTGAATACTGTCACACAAGAACTGCCTGGTCTAGACTAGAAACCACCTACAGGGAAGAAATGCTCTCCTCCTCTTGGTTTTCCTTCCCTTTTAGCTGTAATTTTGGACTGTGCTTTTCACAAAGTGGATTTAGCCTAGGGGCACAATGTCCTTCTTTTGTGCTTGCAGGGTAATTAGAAGTAGAGAGGATTTAAGCTCTCACCTGGAAAAGATCAAAGTGATAATAGGAAAGGAGTCTCAAGAATGACAGTCAAGTTTTTAACTTACAGGAAGACAGTGTTCACAGATGAGACAGACATTCTTGAGGAAGTTGCAGGAAGTGGAGAAGCAACATTCAGACTGTCACTCCTGGAGTCACAATCAGAGCTCTGTATAGCCTCACCTGCAAAGCTAACCTTTTAATAAAGCTCATCAGCATTCCTGTGAAATAGTGTCAAGCATAAAACTGGTAATGATTTGATAGCCTGAAGTCAGCAAAGGTGACTAACTGGCTAGCTAAAGGATTGACATGGTTACCCCTCCTGCACTCTGGTCACGTTATTTATTAAAGAACTAATAAAAAGTATGGAAACAGGTGCCTGAATATATGGAGCCAAATGGAACAAATGATAACAAAGAGATGTTTGCTTTTGCAAGTTTGTTTTTTTTACACATACATTTTAATAAAGCAATCAAAAGATAGAAAACTGCAAATATCCACTGATGAAAGCACCTTAAATATAATAAACAGAGAGATAAAATCTGTCCAGCATTTAAGTGAAATTAGAAACCTGCTCCACTCTTTCCTGGAATGGAGATGTTGAAAGGATACCTTCTAAATTTCTTTGAAATAGGCTTTAGATCTGAATGAATTTGAGTTAGCTCTTGTTTGTGGGAGGAGAAAAATGTGAAAATTTCACTCACTAGTATGGCCAACATAATTCTGTACTGTAGGACCTGTGATACAATGAAGATCTACCAAATGAAGAAGACAGAAAAGTAGCTGGTAGCCTTTCCGAAACCGTTCCTGTGGGAGGCTGTTGATGAATGAGCTGTTCCATTGACTCCCAGCATGGTAGCATCCCAGGGCTCATCTGCATATATATTCCAGGTCAAGTGCTCATGTACTGATTATCCCCATACAAGATGGTCCCAAAACAACAAAGAATAGCTGTCACACAGGCTAACCTGCATGAGAGGCATTTAGAGTGGAAGCAGAAGACCAAATTAAACACTCCATGCAGTGCATGTAGAAAGACATGCACCTGATTTCTGAATCCATAAAGACCTGCAGTCTCACACCTAGGGACTGTCAAAACGGAAATCCCCATGCAGGTTGTATTTTAAATTCTGTCCCTACCCAACTCTTTCTGGAGAGAAAGCAAGCTGTGTCTTCATTTAGCACATTAATTTATCAGGTAAACCAGCTACTCTCAGTTCTGTTTTCTGCAAAATGCAACACCAAACCCTTTCATCTCACATATAGCCACTCTCTGTGGAAGCATTGGTTATTCTGGACTGGAGGCACTCTCCTCTCCTGTTACAGCTCTTCCAACTGAGTGAATAATGTTCAAGATTTGCTAAATCAAAGACATGCTTCAGCCTAATGAGGGATTAGGGGATGGGGCCAAGGGAGGAAAGGGAAATCTGCTCTGGGCAGCTTCCATATTCTGACTGTGCACATGTTCAACCCAGAAACCCATCCTTAGAGAATACCTTGGAGATCCTTCTTGCCATCCTCTCTAGCTCCTGCCTCTTACTATCTCAATCAGCTTCTTGCACAATGACACAGCTTCAGAAGGAAGCTGCAGGAGGCCCAAAATAGTGCATTGCCAATTAGGAGGAAGACGTATGTCCCATTCATCCTCAGGCTGACAACGGAAAGGGCTGAACTCTCCCACACCTTGGGTAAACACTCCCAGCCATAAGCCACAGAACCAAGGACATGCAGTAACAGTTCGCAGCTCCATTTTAAATCACTGCTTCATTTTGGGCTGAGTTTGAGCCAGACCTATACATACAGCAGAATACCTGTGCCACTGAGCTGGATCAGCTGTTGGCTGGTCAGCCCTGCTGCACTTGGGCACTGCTGGGTGTCTGCAAAAGCAAAACGTTTCAAGATCAAGTACTCGAAGTACTGAAGTGCACAGTGGGACTGGCTAACATCCTGCAAACTGGACTCTTCCAAGGTCAGGTGCAGATGTGGGTATGTCTCATCAAGTCCCACCTCTTATGCCTTTGTGCCTCCTGGGGACTTTATACCTCACATACCTCTTTTTTTTTTTTCCCGCATAAAATGAGGGTAATAATCCTTGTCTACCTCGGGGGAAAAGAACTGAATGAATGTTAAATTACATACTGCTTTGAAAAATACAAAAGTGCAAGTGACAAAACATACTCCATTTTCCTAGGGGTGGATGCCACATTATTTCCTGGCGACTGAAAGGGGAAAGGCAGAGCGTGGAAAGGGAGGGTGAAGCTCGACCTTGGGCTGGCGTGGGCTACGAAGGACCCGTGTAAGGCTGCGGCTCCCACCTGTATCCCGGTGTCCCGCCTCACCTCCTGTCGGCCCGGCCCGGGGCGGAGCGGCACGGGAACTTGGGAAAAGGCTGGGAACAGCCGCAGCTCCGTGCCGGTCAGCCCGCGGTTATTCCCCGCACACACGCGGTCCGGCTGGAGCGAAGAGCGTGCCCGACCCGCAGGGAATGGCTCCGGAGCGGGGCGGGCGGGCGGGTAAGCGCCGCTGGCCCGGCACGGAACCTGCCCAGGACCGCAGAGCGGCCGCAGAGCCGCCTGCTCGCGAAAGGCGATCGTAAACACAGGGGCGGCGCCAGGGACAGCTGGAGTGCCGCAGGGGTGGAACGGAGGAGAGCGGTGGTTACGTGGGTTTGGAACGTGAAAAAAGTATATTAAAAAAGGTAGACTCATCAAGGAAGAAACACTGGGAGGTAAATTCCTCAGCAGTGTGGAAATCCCCCCCAGCTCTTCCAAGGACTCTGGGCCCCCATCATAAGGATGGGAATGTTGCGGTGGGTCCAGAGGAGGGTCACAAAGATGCTCAGAGGGCTGGAGAACCTCTCCCTTGAACACAGGCTGAGAGAACTGGGGTTGTTCAGACTGGAGAAGGCTTCACAGAGAGCTTATAGCACCTTCCAGTACTTAAAAGGGGCTACAACAAAGTTGGAAAGGGGTTTTTTACAAGGGGACAAGAGGGAATGGCTTTAAACTGAAAGAGAGTAGGTTTAGATTGGATATTGGGAAGAAATTCTTCACTATGAGGGTGGTGAGGCACTGGCACAAGTTTCCCAGAGAAACTGTGGATGCCCCTTCCCTGGAAGTGTTCAAGGCCAGGTTGGATGGGGCTTAGAACAACCTGGTGTAGTAGAAGGTGTACCTACCCATGGCAGGGGGTGAAACTAGATGATCTTCAAGGTTCCTTCTACCCCAAACCATACTATGGTTCTGATTCTATGGGAAGAGGTCTGGCAATGGGAAACCACACTGAGGGCAGCAGCCAGGACACAGGAGTCAGCTTGTATGGGCCTTGCTACATTTTAATCTGTAGGAGACATCACTCCTATGATGAGTCTAAGAAATATGAAAATTCATGCTGGCTGCTTGGTGCTTGAGCTCTTTTGGGCTTGTGCAGGTGGAAAGAGCCAGCTCTTCTCTGTCTCTTACCTCCAGTATGCCTGAGTCTCTGATGTGCACTTAATCTGACCCAAGATAACTGTAAGCAGATTCTCTACTCACATTCTTACCCTATTTCTAATGGTCATTATATTCTATTTCCTACATTACCTTATAGTAAATGGAACACTTAGACTTCCTAAAGAAGTTAAGATTGAATGATGGATCTGTAACTGAGGAGATTTATTTGCCTGTTACTGTAATTTTTTAAAGGCTACTCCAGACATGAAAAGGGGAGGTAAAAGAGAGGACAATTTCATTTTAATTAAAAAAAAAAAACCAAACCAACCTGTAGTAATTTAAATTTTCAGGTTGCACTGAAATAAAATTTCTGGAAATTGATGCTGTTTGAAAAAGTGACAACCTCTGAACCTGCTTTTCAGCACACTGCTGCCTGGCCCTACCTGCAGCAGTGAGCTGGGGATTTAGCAACATTGCATGGGAGACATAGGAGCCGAAAGCATTGTATCTACAGTGTACCTCATGTACATCATGCACAATGCATGATCAAATCTGGATGGTTGGAAATGCAGAACTGAGTGCCATGGCTTAAGATTCACCTATTAAATAAAATGAGGCTCCACCCTGTTGGGGTTGCAAAACTCTCGGCCTCTTTTGGAACTAAGTACGTAATGCAGCTTTTACTTGCAACTCACACAGAGTTGTAGACCTTTCTCCTATCCAGATAGCTCCTACTGGAGCCTTTCTTATCCTAATATGATGTGAATTCTGTTTCTGTCCCCAATGCCCCCTGATGTCCCACCAGACAATGAGGATACCTAGATAGGAAATTCTCTTTCCTGCTTGAGCTGTTCTGCTTCATTTGTAATCCACTGGGCCTGAGATGACACCAAAGTGCCTGTCTTTATACTAATCTGGGTTATGTACTTTTAATTACTAATACTTATGTCACTCTTGTATTAAGTACTTACAAGTGACTGCATATGTATGTATTTTAATGGTCTTAATGCACCTCTCTTGTTGCCTGGGATATATTTTACTTACGTCAAATCAGGTGAGAGGTTACAACACACCCTGGCACTGAAATATTGGTTCTAAGGCCACTGAAAACAGGACCTGTGTATTTGAAGAAAAGTAATTTGGAATAGTGTGTTTAAACAAAACATGAAGAATTGGAGATAGCCCAATACACCAGTTTAGAAAAAGTACTGTAGAATTCTGCCAGGTCATGTGGGATATTACAGAAGTCTCTGGGAGCACCCACTGTTTTGTGCAAATTTACAGTGTGAGGTTGTGATACTTATGCTCAAATATATAACAACTTATTTTCTCTTTGGTCCTGCTTTCTTATAGTTGATTAGATGGAACTGGATACTTAAGTTCTGAATATTTTCAAGATTACTTTTAGCTGTAAATAATAGGAAAATACAGTAAGCCTGTAGTAAAGTCTCTCTTTTACTGAGTCTACCACCAAAGCACTTCTTTTTACATGATGGCAGTAGAAACCAGCATCGAGATTTAATCACGTGTGCCCCCAGTTCACACATTGCAGTGTGTGTCTAATGTGGATACTTCACTTAATAATCCTGTTGTAATAGCTTGTTGTTGCCGATGGAAAGCATCCAGAATCCTGTCAAGATCCTGATTTTGTGGATCCTGTCAGCCCGGGCCTCTCACTGTTTTCCCATACACCTAAAACGATGAAGTATTTTATATTGAAGCTTAGGTGCCAGCTAAGCCCATTTCAGTTTGTGAATGAAAACTTCAGAAGTGGCTGAAGCAGCAGGTAAGCAGGACTGCTATCCTTTCATGGTAATAGTCTTTGTGCATCCTTTTGTTTAATACATAATGTATATTTCAGCACAAAAGCAAGGTATTCACTGCTGCTTCTTGTACAGTCAACTACTGCTAAGTGGTCATGAATTTACAGAAGCGTTTTTTGCAAAAGCTTTTGCTAAGTTATGGCTGAAAATCCAGCCTGGAACGTTTTTTTGTTTGGTGCATTGACTGATTTACCATGGAACAGTGCTCACACACTGTTATTATGACTGCAGCCTGGATTAAATCTTTTTTATTCGGTTATTAAAAACCTCCGGGTTTCAAATGCATAAATCACAGGACTCTATAAAGGATGTCAATGTATTCTGCTACTGTGGTTGTGTAACTCAGAGAGAAAAGAAACAGCTAAGTTGTTTGCTAATGCAGCTGTATTTTCTGTAGCAGTGTGCTGACATCTTCCAATGCCTTTTTGCACAGAGGAAGTAATGTCATTCCAAATGATGCAGATGAGCATGTTATGCATTTTACATTTTGACGACAAAAGGCACACCTACACAACCATCTCCTGTTGTTCTGTCACTTGCAAGAAATGATGGAAACTAAAAGAAAAGTTGTCTTCCTGCCAAGGTGTCTGTGTTGAGCAGAGACACGTTTCTTGCTCCTCTGTAGTCGTATGCAAGTCACATACACACAATGGGCTAGACACCTAGCAGGCACCATAAGGGATTAGGAAAGAGGGGAAAAAGAAAAGATGTCCTCTTCTGCACATGAAAACACCAAAAATTAAGAACAAATGCTTACAGAATTTTACTGTCTCCTGGACTTACGCAGCTTCTTGAAATTAAGCACAGTGAGACCTAATTTTAAGTATATTACTAATTTCAAGAAAATAGCATATTTGAAGGTGCATTTATAAAAGGTCAGGAAATGCTCTAACGCATTTTGTACAACTTTGTCTCACATTTTGATAAAGACTGCAACAGGTTAACAGGCTGTTTATTGCCATGATTTATCAATAGCTATGATGTCTTCTACTAGTGTGCTCCAGCATATCCCACTCTGTTTTAAACATGCTAATAAAATACATTAATAATGTGCAACCTTTATAATCCCCCTTGAAATGCAACTAGGATATAATATTTATTGAAATAAGACCCAAACAGGTGCTCTCTTTTGCATTTAATGGAGTGGATTTAATACTGAAAAAATGTGCTTCAAGCCAAAGAACAGCCCCTTGTGTGTGCTGGTTGCACAAATGACATTTGCCAGTTGTAATGAACTTAGACGATGAAATTCTAATAGCCACAGAAGGTTATCTATGGCAAATGACTAATACCTTTTAAATTAAAGTCTGTAATTGCACTCTGGTGATTAATGCATTAAATTACCGATTTCTTACATGTAAACCACTTACCAAATGTGTATCTTACTGTACCTCTAAGCTCACCTATAGTGTACAATAGGCAGGTGAAATACACGATCATTCCCCCAGGCGTCCACCAGGCAGGCTTCCACCCACACACGATCAACACTGTAATGAGGTCATTATTTCTGGAGATGTGTGTTTCCATACCTTGTATAAGTAATGCCATTAAGTTCCTTTACCTTATGAGTCTCAGTTAAAATTATCATAATAAATACCAAGAATTATTTCATTTTTCCCCATTTGGATTTCACAACAAACATAGGAAAATCTGTGGTCTTCTTAATAAATCTCTAACTTAAAAAAAACCCAAACAGGAAAAAAAGCCAGGATTTGGGGAATTATTAAAGTGTTTCAGAAAGCTTTTATTGAAGCAGTGAACTCAACAGTTTGTCCACAGAATGGATAGAATAAGAAAAGATAAAACTCTACATATATAAAGTTAATTATTCTCACTTTATGCATATAGAAGAAACCAAAATGAGCCTCTGCAAACGAATATTTTCCTGGTTTAGGAAGCATTGATTTTGATCTCAATGTGCTTCTGTGAGCTTTGTTCCTAGTGAGACTAAAGACTTTGGAGAGGCAGGTTTTTACATTTATCTGCCTTTATAGCCTTGGCTACCACTGAGTTCAGTTACCAATATGACTGTGCTAATTTAAGCAAAGAAGAAAAAAGCAAGATCAGTAAAGGCTAACTGAGCAAAATTTGATCAATTGATTAAAGTTCTCTACTAGTCCCAACATAAGAATAGTTCAACATGTTACATTTCAGCTTCAAAATGATGGTATTTTCATTTTAACACATGCTTGTTCTGTTGATATTAACATGGTCAGATCTTTGCAAAAAACCCCAGAAACCTTCAGAGCTGTGCTTACCCTGCTTTAGATTCTTAAAAATAAGATTAAAATATACAAAAGGATAGGATCAGAGGCACTGATTGAGCCTGCTTTGCTTCTCTCACAGCTCTGAGTAGCTTGTAGGAGAAAAATACACTCCCACAGTGGTATATGTGTAAAATACAGTTACAGATTGTCTGACCTCCACAGCTGTACAGGACAAATCCCTATTTTGGGTCCTGCTGCCAGGCCAGCCAGACGCAGCAGCAGCAGCTTCCCCCTGAGGCCACTCATAGTAGAAGGAGACCTTTGTTCAGGAAGCATCCAACAGCCAGCCAGCTGTTCCCATACTCTGCAATGAAAGGCTGACTGGGGCTGAAACCTGGTTTTATACTAACCTAAATACCTTTCAAAGGTTGGGACTGTAGTAAAACGACCTGTGACAGCTTTCATGTTACTGTAGTCTGGCATTTGTATGTGAGTGTACATGGAAGCATGAGTGCAAGCTCAGGTCTCTGCCCATGGAAACCCCCTGGGAATCACACAGCACATGTGGTATCAAGGAAGACAGGAAAGACCCTCAAGAAATAAGTTTCTGCAGTGTTAGCAAAAAAGAAAGATGAAGGCAAAACAAAACCCACTGGTAACACAAAAAAAAGTCCCATTAAATTGAAAATTGTACATACTGACAATATGCCAAGGTTCTGCATGCAGCTGGGATTTAAAAGCCAACACTTCCACGACGGCCTTGTGACTCCTGTTGCAGTTGAGATATCTGTCAGTTAAAACAGTGTATTCAGCAGGGATGGCTGGATTGCTCCATCCTGACCACTTCTCCAAATGTAAAAATGACAGATGAATTGCGACATGTCATGTTGTGCCACTCAAAAACACAAAGGATGAGAAGAGCGCAAAATCAGCATATCACTTCTTGCACTCCCAGGAACATTTTTCTTTTAAAGCAGGTAACATCTTTGAGAAAAAGTCCTTAACAGTTTTTTCACATGGGAAGATGCCTACAAGCAAGTTTTGATACTAGGTCACGTTTTTGCCAAGAACCAGGAGGAAGTAATCTTCTACCCAGATTCAAGAGGAAGGACTGTTGGGTGATCAAGTGAATTCCCAGTCTTGGTGGCAGCCCTGCTGCTGCTGCTGCTGCCTCTGGCCCCGATGTCCAGGGGCCTCAGAGCAGTGCCCCCTGCAGAGCTGTGCCAGAGACCATGCTTTCTTCCCAGTGGCATCCTGCCACCACAGCCCTCTCTGGACAGGTGACCTTCCACTCAGTCCCCAGCCCCACAGCAAGAAATCAAATTGACTGGGGGCTCACCTGCCAGGACAGAAAAATACAGTTGTGCTGCAGCTCATTCTACCTCACCCAGTGCCCTGTTTAGCCAAACTCCACTAAGCAGTGCTTTGCACTCCTGCTTTTGTGCTGACAGCACCTGCCAGACAGGCGTAACCAGAGAAAGTGCCTGTAGCGGGATGTCACGTTGCTGATGGCTTCATCCACACCTGAGAGTCCAACCTTTCAGACGTGAAATGGGTTTCACTTTTGTATGGCTTCTTTCCATATCTTTTTTCTGCCTGTTTTGACTTGGCAGCAGTTTCTGCTCATTTTGTGCTATCAGTACAAGCCCTAAAACACTGCTCTTATCTACACCTGTTTCTGCCGTGGAACGTGCAGCCTAAGGAAAAGAGAGATGCTGCAGAGGCTAAGCTTCTGTGACTCATTGCCTGTGAAGCAACCATCACCTCACAAACCATATTTGCTTGAAAACAGCACGCTTTCCATTTTCAGTAAACCCACACATTGATGTTATTATTTATTTACTTTGCATATTTGAGAGAATTTTGTGTCTGGTCACCTTTGCTACTGGCTGTCCTGGTCAGTGCACCAGCTCTGATAAAGCTGTGTCAGTCAAGGCCCAGTACAGATGGGCTACAATTGCATAAACATGTGTCTCTTTTGCCCCTAATGTATATGGTACAAATCCAGGAATAGCCTTCAGCAGTGAACAGCTGTTGTTTTTAAGAGAGCAAAATCAATTCTCTATGATCATTCCAAGTACAGCAGTTGAGACTCAAGTGAAGCGTTTCCCAGTTATCACAAATTTGTGCTTTTGAGGTTTTTTGCATTTCCTGTCTTCTTCAAATTATATAGAAACAGTTGTGTTAGGCATCTGCACATGTGATTCCATCTACATTTGGAATTTAAAATCTATCACAACCTGCTTGGCGTCAGTTGCCCTGTAAGATTTCAGCATATACTCACTGCTCTCCACAGTCATTCTTCATTTGTTTCTCTGTGACTCTGCTAATTAAAGTTTCAGCTCATTTTCCTTTTAAGGCCCAAACTCTCTTCACTCTGTAAAAGAGAAAAATGCTCATCAAATGTCAGAGGTCTTTGAACTGTTGTATTTGTGTAATCCTGATGATTACACAGGACTCTCTCTGACCAGCAGCCTGGGGTTTATGCCTTTCTCACTCAGTAAGCAAAGCTTTTCCACAGAGCTTAAATATGTAATTGCATGGCAGAAGCTGTTGCTTTCCAGGAAAAACACTTATGAACACATCTTGCATTAAGCTTTGAGATCTCAGGGTAATCACGAGCTAATATTTTTCTCTTTTACATGCTGGCTTTTCCTTCTAGGATCGTAATTCTGAACATGAGATTTGGCTGCCCTGTTGTGAACTTCCTGTTCTTCAAGTGCATGACTACTCTGAAAAGAAAAATGAATGCATGGCGACAACACAAAAATGAGGCTACTCCTAAGCTTGAATCTTTCTTTCTTTTTTAAAAATTTGCTTAGTTTTCAATGACACTCAATTTGGAGCTGATGTGAGTTGAAAATACTCACTACCTCATACAGCTGGGCCTGAAGGATATCCTGATAGAATGATCTGATAGTGCTGATTGCTGCTGATGCAAACACCTAAGAGGACAAACCAAGGAAAAGAAATGACAAAGCACAGCCACAGGGAGCGTCCCATTCTGCCATGGACTGTAAATATACCAGGTTCAGTGGGGGCTGCAGTCCCAGAGTACCTGAGCAAGCAGGAGCAGCAAACATGGGTGGTCTCAGAGATCTAAAACCCACTGCCATTTCTTGCTGATTATTTGGCAAAAAAGGCCCCTTTCTACTTACTGCATGTTCAATCTTGGACCACAGAAGTGAAGTGCATGGGGTTCAGCCTTCCTTTAAGATAATTAAATTATCATTTAAATTATTGAGAAAGGATATACACTACCTTTTTTTGTGAAGAAACCTAAGATCTAAATTTATGTTTGGTGTTTTTCTTATAAATTATTTATAGTTTTTATATTATGGAGTGAAGAAGAAAACATTTAGAAGATGAAAGAGAATGGCAGGTTGTTATTCTTCTCAGGACTGCAAACAAACTGAGGCAATGCCCCTTGTGCTGGAAACCAGCAGGCAGACCTGTGAGGATGAAATCACATTTTAAAGCTGAATTTGGAAGGCAGAAAATTCTCTCAAGAAAATCTCTCTGCCTTCATGGATGGAAGTAATTTCCTCCCTTGTTAGATATTCTAGAGCAGTCATATACTTGATTTACGTTTGCTGTCTCCTAGTGACATGAAATATGGTTTGGTGACACAGTTTCAATGAAGAAACTGAAGGTCAGGGAACAATTAATCACTTTCTTGCTCATAATTTAATATGAAGATATGTAGGCGTTTTTAGGATACTTAGGCATCCAAAGATGAAGAGAGCATCGTGCTGAATTTAAAAAATACCTGAGGGAACTGTCATAGTTTCACTTGCTTGTCAGTGCCCAGAGCAACCAAAGGCAGGGCTCTATGTTGTGAAGGCTTAAATGAATGCCAAGTACCACAATGCACCCAGTCAGCCTTGATGCACTACAAATAGTGCAAGTAAAATTAGAAGTTTGGGTAGACTTTCCGGAGTCCAGAGTCCAGTTTTGCTCTAAAGGAGTGTAATGCTAAACTCCACCCTTCCTTGGGGGAGCACACGGCCTTCCTTCTGCTTCTGGCAATCAGGAGGTGGCGACTCCTGACCGCACAGACAGAAAGAACTCATTGCTGAAAGGAGTCCCAGTTCCCTTCCATTTCACTGGAAACTGAGTGCAGTGTGTATATCCAGAGCCTTCTGTCTGTAACAGCTCCTAGATTCAAAATTTCAGGGAACAGGAGACTGCCAGACCAGAGAAAATGGAGTGAAGAGGCATCATTACCTTAATGATGCTACTTCTTGGAAATTTCCTGCCCAGTTTTTCCATAAACCTGAGAGAACACCATCATCTCAGTCTTGTTATAGGTATGTCTATCTCCACTATGATGTATTTGTGATAGATCAGCCCAGCAACTTAAGCCTAATTGAAATGCTGTCATGATGTCTTTTTTTAATGTCAGGCTTCAGCACTTCTGTAGCTCTGTCCACACTGCACACTGCTGCAATGGGAATGTTTATGTAAGTAAACTCGTTAAGTTACTGTGGCAGTTCTCTTCTCAAGTGGTTGTCCAAAATCCAATGGAAAAAACAAACAGGAGGTATACAAGCAGGCAGCTGACTTTGCCCATTGGATGAACCCTCATTTTTGCTGCAGCACTTCCATAAAAGCCAATTATACCAAACCCCAGTAATGGCTCTATTAGTGATAGACTGCAGACATTTATAGTCTTCATCAATGAACAGGCTGAGAGAAGCTAAATTGTTCTGCTAAACTTTTTAGTAAGTAATTAACCCTGAATTATTAACAACAAGCAGCTATGGTAATGGTTATGAAAGAAATAACAACTGGTTGCACAGTTATTAACCCGAGAGCACTGAACAAGGCAGGCAAACAGCATGTGCTGCCATGGAATTAATAGAAGGGACAATGGTGGCAAATGTGATCCCCTGCAGGCAGCACAGTTCCAGGGGCTGAGAGAGCTGCTCAAAGACACTTGCTTTGGCAAGAGCAGCATGTACTCAGCAGTAGATGGATGGAAGTCAGAAGCGGATGGTAATAAGGAACGTTAAAAATAAATCTGGCCTAATTAGGTTAAAAAAAGAGAAAATATGTGAACCTGACAGCTCAGCAACTGGCAACTCGTTAGTTCATGCAGCTATCCGGGGGACAAGAAATGCATACTGGAGCACCAGGAAGCAGACAGATGAAGTGACCTGCTGTGCACCCTGTGCTCCCTAACTGGACCGTGTCAGTGCCAATTTTCTGAAGCTGTGAGCTCACCAGTTTCAGAAAGGAGGAGGTCTTTAAAAAGTCTTATCTCAAAACACCCTGAAACATCAGCTAATTCTTAAAAACCTTGGCTACTGTGTTTGTACAGGAGCATTCATGTGCACCTGTGAATACTGGTCCGATGAATGATGGTGAGCTGACAGTCTCAGGGCCAAGGCATATAGACACACCACACATGTGGCAATGTGGGCTCCCCTCAGTGCTCCTCTATAACCATTTTCATGCACCATTTGTCAGCAGACTGAGGAGCTCCACATCCCTTCTTGTCCGCTCTTGCTGAGAACATAAATGAGCAAGGCAAATAAGAACAACCTCTTATGAGGGAGGGGATGCATCCTGCTGGGTACTGCACTGCAATTAGTAGCTTGTTTTGCTTCCCAGCATGACCGAGTTGACATGATGAAACTGGAGCAACGGTATTGGTTACCAAAAAACTGAGAGACAGTATCAGGATAAGCACAGAAAAAACAAAGGCAAACACAGCAAAATGGAGAAAATGGATCCAAACCAGAACCAACTTGTTGCAAGCAGAACCAGTCTGATGACAGAAATGCAGAGGTGAGGGGAAATTGCTGCTGGATTCCCCAATCAAGAAGCCTGTCCTCCCTCTCTGGCTCTTGACTTTCTTTTGAACCAGTTGTATTAAACAAACAGCTCCCTCTGTTCTTACTGGAGAACATGGGGAACTTATCCATGTCTCCTTGACTTTATTCAAATATAAATGTCTTTTCTTCCTTCTCCAAGTTTTTCTTTAATATATTTTATCAGGTGAATCCTGTTTTCCTAGGTTATAAAATGCCCCCATGTAGCAGCTTCCCCTGCCTTGCAGGACAGTCCCTTTGCCCTGCTGAGGAAAATTGCCTCAAGAATCCCATTCATCACATTTCTCCATGGGGTCTATGTGAATTATTAAAAGTCTGGTCTGACACCTGGATAGAAAATAATTCAGTCTCAGGCAAACACTCTCGCTGTTATTGTTAAATAACCTATCTTCCTGTCCTGGAAAATGTAGGGCTGAAAGAATGGCCTGTATGCTACTATATAATGGTAGTGAGAAATCTATAATGTGTAAAGTAAATTATATACATTTTTTGCGAAGAGAGGGGTTTGTTTGTCTACTGTGGCTGCACACCCCCTGGCCTGGGAGAGTGACAGTCAAAGCATGGCCTGTCTTCCCTCTGCCATAATGCCTCCTACCCAGTGCATTGCAATTCCTTTGGGAACCATGTCAGAGGGACTGGATGTGCCCTTGACAACGGGAGATCTCCCTGGGCTCGGGGCAGATGTTTACTTGCTTTCTAATTCTTTCTGCCCCTGAGTCATTCCTGGGCATCAATGGGAGATCAAGAACGGGAGCTTGAGATGTGCTTCTCTCATCTCTCCTACTCCTTCTCTGACAGCTGATGTACTAAGCTGTGCTACCAACTGCGGCACAGCACAGGGAGGAACAAGCAGCTTCTGAGGCATGGGAAGCAAGTTTTGCATAAACATGACAATGGTCTCTCTGCTCCATTGCCTGAGCTGCTGTTTCTCATTGAACTCAATAGGTGTCTTCAGATAATTGCCCAGAGAGGATTTACTTCACCTAATGCGCAGGGAGTATTAGAAGGGCTGCATTCATTTAGCTACCTAAGATAGACATGAAGACCAGAAAATCCCAAGTTTGGATTTGTCAGAACAAAATTCTGAAATCAATGTCACTGTAATGCAATGGGGTTTAATTCACAGGATTTTACTGGAGTTCAGCCCACACTACACAAAGGCTTCTGTTGATAGAATAGAGAGTATTTCTGGCTGTGATTTTGATGAGTGCTTACCAGTTTGCCCAGTACCATCAGTTTAGAATTAGTCTATGGGCAAAACTGTGCATCAGCCAAGTTTAGTTCTCACAAGCTGGGAATTATGCAGAAACAGAATGGGAAGGGGCCCCAAAGCTCACATAGTGCATCTTACTGCAATGTTTCCTTGGCCTGTATTTATTTAGAACAGTCTTAAAAAGTCTTTCAGAGTTTTTTTACAGCTTCCTTAGACATCTATCCCTCCTTGTAACTATCGCTGTGACTAGAATGTTTTTCCTAATATCTAGCCTAATGCTCTCAAGCTTCAATTAAGCCTATTGTTCTTGTCCTACTTATATGGATAAATTGCTTATTCTTTGCAAAATATGCTTCTTATAGAAAACCAAATTTCTGTGTTCCCTTTAATCTTCTGTTGTTCACACTGAATACATGATCTGTGACCTGTGAGGACAGGCCAGGCTCTTCCAGTTCTCTCTCTGCTTGATTTTCTCTGCTTGGCTGCCCTCCAGCTACTCCACATTTCCCTTGAAGAGGAAAAAAATTGCTCAACATTTGACACACTGCTCTAGCTGAGGCCTTACTAGTGCTGAGTGCAGCTGAAGGATTGCTTCATGCATTTTATAAGTTACAGTTCTGTGTAAACATCCTCATATTGACATTTAACATTTTCACAACAGCCAGGTCCTGTTGACTCATGCTCAGGTTGTGATTCACTCCCTGCAGAGCTCCTGTGAGACCTTGGGTCCCCACCCTTCACCCAGCACTCTGCAGGTCAAGCCCTCTTTCATAAGTCAGTGTTGAAGGCTGACACACTTCTCCTCCTCTTTTTCTCATTTTTAGAAATATTGGCAGGGTGAAGCCAGTTCTTGTTTTTCTTTCTTGGAGTTCTCAGTATGTACCCTTTCCTCTCTCTGTCAAAGGCACATGAGTTGTCCGTCTTCACGAACATGCTGCTTCCCCCATCACCAACAAGGGTTTTCCTGGGCCTGTTTTAATTCACATCCAAATAGCTCAAGGGAAAACAGCTTAATCTGCAAAAGATGTGCTCATCCTCCCATCTGGTTTAATTTACACGGCAAACATACTGTCATGATCTTAACAGCTCTCTAATCTCTGGAGGTCCTAAAAGCATCCACCCTTCCTGAAGGTTTGGCTGCTGAGGGTTCAGGGAGAGCTTGAGGTTTACCTGAAGTCTTAGGCCAGGGAGCTGCAGAGTTCTCCAGGCTGGCAGAGTGGCCAGATTGCTGGGCAGGCTGGAGGGCATCTGGAGGCAGCTCTCAGCTCAGGACATCAGCTTGTGCGTTGGGGCACAAATACAGGTACTTAGTCCTCTAAGAATTCAAGCCCTATGTGAAAAAAAAATAGCATCAGAAAGAGTCCTTTCTTTCACCCCAAATATACAAGCAGGTAAAACTCCCAAACTCAATCACACAAGTATTCCCTCCAAAACAGCATTCAGGAAGCAAAAACTGGTAAAACTCTTTTACCTTTAAAATCTGTATTTAGTACAGTGCTATTGAAGGGGCTATCAAGCCATATTAATACATCCACATTTTCTAGAGTATTTGCAGTTCTGCGCTTGTTTAAAATAAAAATGGTCTAATAATTTACATTTCTTAAGTTACCCTGTCCGACTCCCTTAACAAAATTACTTCAATGCAATACTTAGAGCAGTGTAAATCTATAAAACCATAGAGCTCCAAATATTAATCAGAAGCTTTCATAAGAGAAATTATTAAATGGAAGTCCAAAAATTTAATAAGGAATGAAATTTCACAAGCTGTTAAACGACTAGCAAAGACAGGTTTCATAATATTTTATAAGGCATCTAAAGTAAATTCAATACTTTTCAATGACATTATGAAACAGAAATCACTTAACTGACTGTAGGCTTGAGACGTGCTTCAATTCAAGGTTGGTATTGCGGCACTCCTTTCTTATTTGCTGGAGTGACAATTCTGCATGTCAGTTGGTCATGCAAACTCCTCTGGGAAGCATGGGGGCTAAAAAGGAAGGGATAGCTAAAGCACCACTAATGCCTGATAGATGTGACTCTGGGATCAATCTGAAGATGTGGCTGCAACTGAGAAAATTCAGCAGAAAAAAGTGCAGATCTTGTATAAGCAGGAATGGACAATAATGTGGAACGTGTCTTATCTTTCAATACCAATTGCTATGTTCTCATCAATCTTACCCTAGAATAATTGGCATTATTCTAATAATTGCCTCTGCACTATACAGTTTTTGTCTTCTTCTGCTTCTTGCTGTCATATGCAATTGCTAGCAGGATGCTAATAAACACTTTTGTGAATGGTTGCAGCACATCTATAATTCTACTAGCCTTACTCATGAGTGGGGCCACTAGGTGCTACCACAATACAAATAAATCATTAAACAATCATGAAAAAATGACAGAGCAGCTTGTAATGATACGCTATTTAGGGCAATAGAGGTATTATTAATTTACTTTGTACATAAAATCAGAACCCAGTGTTACTTTTCCCTTTGGTTTGGATTAGCCCACAATATGGCAATCTCTATCATTAACATATGGTGAGTTATTCCTTCAAACACTGCCAGTTCAACATATGTTTCATTTGCGCAATACCAAAAATAATATGAGAAAATCTGCATGGATTTCAGTAAGTGTATGAAACAGCCAGGAATTGTCCTGAAAAGCAATGAACAGCCTATAGCATCACAGAGGTGAACCATTCATACAGGCTTTGGCACAATGCTCTGGCACAGCCCGCAGAGGAAAGAAAAGCTGAGTAGCACCTATAGAAGCTACACCCCTGCTCTGCTCAACCGAGACCACTCTCTCCATTTGCAGCTGCATAATGAATATAAAGCTGAATATGCCACAGGGAGGTGTTTTGCTGTGTTCTCAGCTTTCAGGTAGGAGCTGGTGAAAGAGGTGAGGAAGGGAAAAAGAGGCCAACTACACAACAGTCCAATAAGTCAAAAGAACTGAAACTGAACTTTATTTTTTTTTTAAAGTATTCTACAATAATGGCTCAGAATACTACCACAATATACAGGGACAAGGCAGTGCTCTGGGCTATGACTGTAGATTACTCTAATATATATATATATATTTAAGAGCTTAAGAAAAGGTGAAGCAGGACAGTTCAACATTTCTTAAGCATATATTTCAGAATTTTAACATTGTCTAGATCTCTCATTTTATAGCAGGACTTATCAAATGCAATGTAGTCACAGAAGTCTTGCATAAATACAAATATTGATACTTTACCTTGAATATTGTCTGTGATATAAATTCTGCCTTACCTTTAAAAAAAGTCTCCAGATCATTGTGTGACCTGGGAGTCTTTCCTTTTCTTTCTCTTTAAGAGTTTTTTTAATATATATATATATATATATTTATATATATTTGCTATCATACATCAAAGTATATATGAATCCCACCATTTCTGTTATATTTTCTGCAGACATAGTCTGAACCAAAATCACCATCAACTAAATCAAAACCTTCCTGGTTATCATAGGAAAGCCAAAGAGGATCTTTCCTGTTATTTTGTGTGTATTTCAGTACTCATATTTTTAAACTTGAAAGGATTCTTCATAAACTAGAGGTCCATTCATCATTTAAAGCAGTCTTTATGAGCAAATTTACATATTTTGACATGCTTTTGTGAGGCAGTTAGTATCAAAACCCAGTAACATTTCTTACAGAACCATATGACTTTCTGCGATGCAGATATACATTTCATTTCTAAAAAGCCACAGTCTTTTTCTACATCTGCTCTCATCAAATCCCCAGGATTCATTCACAAAATTGCTGTTGTTCCAAATGCTGATGCTGTTATCCCTGCTGTGGATTAAGATGTACACCCAATCTGGTGACATCATCACGTGGAAGATTGATAAGTAGGAAAATACCCTCCCCAAATCCACAGATAGTCTTCTATCTCTAAATCCTCATGATTCATGTCATCCAACAGCGCAATGCGACGAAGACACAACTTGGTGCAGGCTATGGGTCTTCTTCCATCAAAGGAATCTCTAGGGGAAACAAAGAAATAGCGTTGACTGCTAATTGTAATTTCCCTTTATTCTTTTGCAGACTGTTAGTGTTAGCCATTCTACAAAACCAGAAACGGATATTGCAAACATCTGAACAAGATATGGGGTATTGCCAATACTAGACCTGCTCATTCTCTAGCACCTATATGAAAATTAGCTCACTAAAATTACTCAGATTTTCTCAAACAAGTTAGGCCCACAAAAACCTCAATGCAAACATCTTTGCTACACTAATCGCTGAAACAGCGTTCAGAGTAGGCAGGGACTTTTACTGGCATTACTATAATTTCTTCCTCTCCTCTTGACTGTCCTTTTCCCCTTGTGATACCACCAAAACTATCCAAACCCCTACGAAGCAGGAAGATTTCCTCAGCCCAGACCTTTACCCACATTGAATTTAGGACACTGGCCTTCAGTGACTATAGAAACCAGCATATGAGTTTCTCCTTCTAAATGTCTCTAAGGAAAGGTAACTAGTTTCCCTATCATGCTGAGCAGCACACCATCAAAACTCAGTGAAGTGGTATCAGTGCATGCCTATGTTCCATTTAAATGCAGGCAGTAATACATGGCAAGCTCCCTCCTCACACATGGTCCTGTGGGTACATTCCCCTTTGCTCTAATGTTCATGGCTTAATGTGCACATGCCTCAGATGGAAGGAAATCTTTGCTGTATGCACAGACATGATGAGTTTGTTAATAAAGGATGCTAATTTTGGCCCAATATGAGATGTGATTTATTTTCTATTTCAAGGAGAAAATCTTAGTTTTTGCTGTGAAAACTGTGGCATGTGAGGCATTTGTGAGTGTAGGAGTTGAGGAACAGATGAACAGACCAGCACAACCAAGAGGATGCTTGGCTTTGCTGCTGTACATAGGTGCTTGCTGACATTCCTTTTGATGCAACTGGGGTCTGGTCAGGAACCTTCTGGCCTGGGATTCAGATCACGTGCACTACAACTAGCAAAGACATATCACAGACACAAAGCTCTATGACCATGGAGTTTTATGATTTAAAAAACCATCCAAAATATGATGTGAACAAAAACATGGAGAAAGTACAAGCAAGTCAGCTAGGTGTATTCCTGCTCTGCCAGCACAAACAAATGATGTCTCCTGTTTACAGGCTCACCTATTGCAAGACTCACCATCTGTAATATCGATCCGTGGACTCGTGGATGCAGCTTCCCCATCATTGCTACGGGATATGTCAGTTCGATTGGAACCAGGAGGCGCTGCCTCTTGGGATGTCAGGGATGGGTACAAACTTTGGAGCAGTTCAGAGGGACCTGTCCTACTGTCACAGGTCTCAAATTCACTAGGCAGAGTGTCTATAAGCCTGGGGCCAGGGTAAGCAGGAGGATTCTGATCTTCTGTCTGCAAAACATGCCCCTGGTCTGTGGTAGCTGAGTATCCGGGTGCCAGAGCATTCAAGCTACTGCTCACAGCTTCATCATAGGAAGGCAGCATGACAGGAACGCCATCCACCACCACGAAGTCAGGGTCACCCATGGAGCCCTCCTGGTTGCCTCTATGTCAAAAACAGATGAGTTATCACAGAGAGCAGGAGCATATCAGAAGCACCTCGGAGCAACTGCTGAATTTAGCTAAACACAGCACTTTCTAGTCATGCAAAATGAAGCTACAGGGTCATTAACATTCACAGAAATCTTTGCTTCATGGGTTTGCAAAACCCTGTTTGGGTTGACAGGAGGAATCTGCTCCAATCAGAAAAATGATATTAGTAATGAGAAGGACAATTTCAAGAAGGGAGGAAAACAGGTGTTTGGAAGAGATAAGGAGCACCATTTGCTGTGCTGTGCACAGTAGGTATCATGGATATAAGATCATAGATGTAGTTCACCAGTCAAAAGTATCTGAACCCCCTGGAAAGATGTGTGCTACAGCAAAGAAGTGTTTACAGCCCACATAAACAAGCACTGAGATGACTACTGCTGGACGACAGAGCTTTGGTGGCCAGATTTGTGGCCTCCTTCAGGTCTTGCTTTCAAAGGATGGAGGCTTCCTTAACCAATATTAAGCTGTATTCTTTCTTAAGCAAAACATTTCTATATAACTGGGAAGGTCTGTTAAAACCTGAAGTATCAGTTCAGTATCCAATTAAATCACAATATAGTCTTGGCAGGAGGGAATTGGTCACAGGTACCTTTAAGACTTGAAAAATATCTGAAAAGAAGGGGACAGAAAGCCTTTCAATAAGCTAGACAAGTACAGACCATAGACCTGTCCATAGTACAGCCCATTACCCCAGAGATCTTTGTGGTGATACAGGTATATCCATATGTATTTGTATACTACTCCCCATACAACACATATATTGACATTTATATAAATGTATACATTGCTTGTACAATCTGTATACTCATATGTATGTATATATTTAATGTTGAGATCACAAAATCCTTTCTGCTGCACTGGCATGGGGACATATTTCCTGACATACAGTTTTTTTCACCTCTCCTTTCTGCTTGTGGCAGAATAAAGACATGAGAAAAAGCAAGTGCAGGGGAGGAGAAGTCACACAGTCAAGGTCCATAGCAAACTGAGCAGACTGAAAACAAGAAATAAGTCTAAACCCTGCCTTTGTTTTTCCAGATGTAAGGTGATAGTAATACCCACCTATCTCATGAGGAGTACTATGTGAATCAATGACCAGTGCTCATAGCTGCATGGTATTTTATGGAAATAAGAGGCAGGAGCTGTTTATGAATCATGATGAAAATAATACTAATGAAGGTAAAGCAAACTTTTAACATAAATTTGTCCATAGAGAAAAAAGAAATTCTCTCTTAAAACTTACATTACTAAGTCTATAGTAGTTAAAAAATTAATTCCCCCAGCACCTGAAAATGAGTATTTAAAAATATTGTCAGCTATTTTTACATGCAGAAGCAGCAATTCTCAGTAGCAGAGCTGTAATTACTCCCAAAGTGAATCTGTCAAACTTTGCCTTTTATCTTAGTTGCAGAAAGGACTACTTAGGTTTTTGGGGGTGCCCTTCCATACCAGAGATTCAGAGACTTCTGCTCAGAGCAGAAGAAATTATCTGCCAGGCTTGTGAGCTGCTCCATCTCTTCAGCAAAGAGTGCTGAATGTGAAAACTGAATCAAGGCCATCAATCTTCAAAATAAAAAAGAAAAGAGTACAAACCGTGGAAGGAAATGTGTCTTAAATTTGGTCTGGAACATCCTGGCTAAAATAACCAGTAGCAGGACTAATAAAACACTGGTAGCAGTAAATGCCACTATTTTCCATGTAGTCAGGAGGGTCTCCTGTGTATTTGGCCAGGTTTGTTCTGTAACAAAAAGACAATACAAGAGTTGTGCTTGATTATTACTATTGTTATTTTGTATGAATACTTCAACAATATTCAGTAGAGCCAGTTAGGACAAGGCATTTTTTATATGCATGCTGTAAAAACACACGTAAACCCAATGCCATATACTAAAAACAGCTTTAACATTAAGCTGTCACAGGGGCTGGATCTTGGTTTTTCACCTTGACTGTTTTTTTATACAGGCAATCACGACCTTAACTTACATACACATAAAAATAACCAGATGCTAAAAAATACACTTGAAGAGCTAATGATCAAAATGGTTTAGGATCATTTAGTATCTTGAAAATGTATTATATTTAATAGCATCTTCAAATCAATGTTCATCATTTAACCATGAAATAGATGAAGACATTACAGACCTACAAATTTGCTCCCAAAAGAGGGACTGTAAGAGGACAGGATTATAAGAGCAACAATGACATTGCTGCTCCCTTACCTGTTTTGACACAGTAGACTTGGTAGGAGGGGAACCACTCCCCATACTGGCAGGTGATGTACTTGTAGTCGTTGGTGAGGGTGTAACCAGGATCACAGTAGAACTCCACCACCGTCCCGTGGTTGTAACGCTCGCAAGGCCGCGGGTGGCAGATATAGTCTCCATGACTCACCATTGGAGGTAGTGGACAAACTTGGGCAAGCACACAAGGAGAAAAGGAGAAAAAAACATTAATTAAATGGCTTTAATTTAATTAATTCATGCCAGTAACCCACTGCTGGGTAGCTTCAGTGTGGCCAAACACACTGGGCACACTTCAGGCTTCCTTTAGGCTCCTGACAGTTTTGGGGTTGTCTCAGTGGTACCAGAGCACTGCGCAGGGAGACCAGGTGCCCATCTGCACTAGCAGATGGATGCACATGCCTCCTGCATGGCAACACATGCCAGGGGGGCACTTTCAGCTCTCACTGACACCAGCAAGCTCTACTGTCACTGCTTGTTTGAAGGTCTGAGAGATGGGATCTGGGAAACCTCCAATCAATCCCCTGTGGGAAGAGGAGGGTGAGAGGAACACAAAGAGGGACACATGCCCATCAGATGGCTACATTGGAATGGAGGGAGACAGTCAAAATAAGGAGAGTCACTTTCCTTATAATGCATCTCAAATTCAACTCTAAGATTCTATATTTTTTGTCATTTACATAATTAAATGGTTGTATGCACTAATTAAATCCCTAAATATTGACTTTTAAAAATAAGTTTGCCATTAGAAGTGTTGCAAGAGATGCTCAAGGACCTAGTGTTGCTTAAGCATATAGAGTCTGTATCACTGTAATGTTATTAAGTTGGGCTTAAACTCTACTGGTGGTATTTGTGTTTTGTTATTTCTGAGCAGCCTGACTGATCTCAGTGGGACCACTGGTGGAGTGAGGTCTTAAATAAAACAGAGGCTGAGCCTGTGTTAATTAAGTACAGTGGTTTACTTAAGGTTAGGTAAATAAGAGAGAATTGCAATATAAACATGTGGGACTTTTACTGTAGACCCCAAAATGAACAGCAATGTCATCTCACATGCTCAGGCAGATGAACTCAGTGGAGAACTGAGGGAGCATTCTCTAGAAAACTGCAGTGGGGAGAGCAGCTCACAAGCAGTATTTTTATAAGAGAGGAAACTTTTCCACTGTGTAAGTGTTAGTTGATTACTGTTTTCTTAAGTGCTTCTAACACAGAGGAAAAAAACCCTACAAAGTGCAATGATGTTTCTAATGGCTGCATACTGACCCAAAAGGGGCTTAAATTTCTGGATTGCTTGCTTTATTTCCCTTCAGAGGCAGTAACTGACTGGCTCAGTGCCCCATCTACAGGCTGTTCCCTTCCCTTCATGCCTCCCTCATGCAGGCAACACCTACTGCACTGACTTAAATAACGAAAATGACATCTCTTGGAAGAAGAATCTTCCCAGAAATTACAATTCAGCTGCTTCTCTCTGTGAATCTTGTTACATGAATAATGCATTTCATAAAAAAAATACACAAGATATTAAATGAATCTTCAAGAGAGGCTGATTACAATGTGCAGCAATGTCTGTTCCCCATCCCCTGGAGACATGGTTTTGTTTGCATTTTCACTGGCAAGGCTTAATAATAACTTGAAATCAGAGCAAGTAATTCACATAAAAATTCACATCCTCAATGCTCTTTCCAAAACATACTTTCCAAATGCATATTTTCCAAATTCTCTGGGCCCACAAGAAGGAGGAATGCTTTACTGGGAAGTCAACTCAAGACTGAAAACAATATTCTTGGGACTAGGACAAGGCTGTCAGACTGAAATAGTAGGAAAGCACCTTTTATCCAGATCATTCATCTATTAAAAAAGAAAGTGATCAGTAAAAGCCATGATTCTGGCTTACCATAAGGAAACCTGGTCTATTTTTACTACCTATGCTTAAAGCATAAGAACAAAGGAAGATAGCAACTTAAGATGCTATGCAACTGAATTTTGCCAAGCTAAGGCTGTGTTCAAGAGATATGTAGATGCCTAGTACCTTTCTAGCAATGAGCAAGTAGAGCACACCTTATCACAAAGAGCAGCACTCAGAGAAACTAATTTTCCCCTCCAGCAATGTACCTGCTACATCATCCCTAACCTCTTAATATCATTGAGAGCCTAAGCAGCCTGCTGAATCAAAAACCCCTCAAAGGTGGTGTCCCAGCAATGTGGATCAGCTCAGGAATGACACATTTCCAGGCAGACTAAAAGTAATACACAGTGGCAACAACCCAGATATGGAACTGTCAGTCTGTTTACAAATGGAGATTTATTTTTTGAAACCTGAAAACAAGAGCTTTGCTCTTTGTATAGGATATTTCCTCAGTACTAAAAAGAGTGGCCCTCCTTCCACTGATGCATCTATATTTCAAGGGAAATGCTCGTACGTTGGTGCTGCCTGGAAATTCCTGCAAACATTTTTTATGGCACTGCTGAGCATTACTTATGAATTAGAGTTGAGGTTTAAGCAGTCATACCAGCCAACAGCTCCTGTATTAAACATCTACAACCAGAAGATGCAATGGAATGGAACAGGTTTGAAAATGAGGGCTTTGAGCTCAATTGAAACAGTGCTTCATTCTTACATCAGCTGGACCATCAAGAGTCAGGGCTCTAACTCACTCAGGGTATTCCTCACAGCCTCCTGTGAACTTTATGTTCAACCAGTGTCAGGATCCCTCAAAATTCCCATGAGCAAAGTGGCCCCCATGTACAATCTGTAAAGCTCAGGTTCAAAGCATCTTTTTCCAAATTAAGTCAAATGAGTTACGTCAGAAATAACCAAAACCAAACTCACTTTGAGCTCTCAGCAGTTAATTGTGCACTCAGTCCTTTTCTCAACTCACTCCAATTCCCATGGCCATGCAGACCCAAGATCCTGAAAAGTCAGTGGAAGGACAGCAAGGGTGGCACAGGCTGCAGGTGCTTACTGCCCAGGCACTGGAGGAATGAATGGGGTTCACCCAGTAATTTTGCCTACCCACTATGGTCAAGAAGATTTTTAAACTCCACCCAAAGGATCCTGCAATAATCCTGTAATGTTGACACTGGAACTGTAGGAAGGATGGAGGATTTTTTGGCATTAGCACATGCTGAACTAACATCAATGGCACGGAATAAAGACATCATGTGACATTTTAAAAGCCACTGGTGGATATCTGTGGAGTTACAGAAATTTATAGTGCTCAAAACTGGTTGTTTTGAGTTTTTCTGGCTAGTAGGTTTAGTCTTTGGTCAAAGTAGGCAGGTGGTAAATTATTCAGGTTTTCCCCAGCTTTTCTAAGTGAGCTAAAAAAATAAATGCAAAAATGTCTTGAAATATGGGGCACTTATATACAAAAGGAGTAGGAATAAGTAAGTAAGAAGCTTATCTTCCACCTTTGATTTATATTTTTTTTGTATAATGTGTTTTAATTTCTCAAGCTACTAGTTCACCTTTCATGTAGCTTGTCTTGTTCAGCTGGCTTAGCAGAAAACCCCAGTGCAAGGCCAGCCATTTCTGTTTGACACAGGGACAGGATTAGAGGTATTTGCACCTAATAAAAAATAACACTTCTTCCAAACACATCGTGAATGCCTGCTAATTATGCAAGGAGAATAGATTAAGATGAAACTTCCTGCTGAGAAAGATATAAATAAAAACCTGCCAGTTCCTGCCAGTGTGTGGGGAAAATGCTGGTGTCTCTCAGATGGTAATCTGAGAGTGGGACACACTGTCTGGTTTGTTCACAAACTGGAGGAGAACAAGAGCTTCTCCTCACCCTCATTTGTTACTCTGGTACACCTTTGGACACTAATTATCACCAGAAATCTGGACACTCTTGTCTGGCTACTGCATTCTGATCAATGCTTAATTCAAGCTGTCATTTACTCCATGAGACCATGAGACCACAGCTGTGTATGTCCCAGCAGATCTGGCCCTTCCCATCTAGGGTGGCCTGATCTCCACCTGAAGCTTTACTGGCTACCTTCTGGGGTCTAAGGAGGGAGCCTTTTCCATATTCTGCCTTCATACAAACACATGCTTGGGTATTTTTTTTACAGCAACATAAGGATGAAGATTATGTTTCTTTGTTTTCCTGGGGGGTTTTGTGTGTTGTTGTTCTTGTTTTTTTGGTTTTTTTTGTAATGAATACTGTGCTAATAAAACCTGGTCCCCTGGTTACTTCAGTGTCATCACCCTTCAGACTTTCGGAATAAAATAATCAACCAAGAAGCCATTGTCTCACATACCTCAAGAAGACAGACCTGTCCATTTCCACAAGTATTACTAGCACATGAATGACACTCACACTGCACAGTACCAAGCCCTAATTTCAAGTTCTTTGTCCTCTCACATAAACATAGCACCACATTATAAGGTATGTATGGATGGGAACGCAATGCCTTTGTGTTACATTCAGTTGATGGAACACAAGTGTTAGTCTCTTTCACAAACAAAAAATGTTTCATAACGGTTCTGAAATTGACAAATGAAAAAGGAATTAAATCAGTGGTGTTAAAAAAAAAGTAGCTGTTACTTGTGGATTTGTAAACTCAAAGCACTATACTGCTTAGAGAATTTACTGATTTATTTCTTAGCCAAAGGGATGTAAATACAAAAACTGGTAGACAAAAATTAGTATTTCTAGAGCAATATCCAATAGGGAAATGCATGGGGAAATAGGGAGTGAGTGGCTGTCCTAGTTCAGCAGGAAGGACCAGCTAACCCTGTGTGGGGGTGATCAAAGCTGTGTATTCTACCCCCTCTATTCATTTCCCAAGGACAATGGACCATTAGCAGCAGCTGCCCAGGAAGTCATTAGCACCTTCACACCCAGCCTGGGGGGGCGTGGCTGCTAATGGGCCATCAACAGTTCAGGGATACTCCATGACTCCCAGAGTTAATCACCCATTGTGTGAGTCCCCGCCCTGGGTGGGGGACTGGGTGCTCCCTGAGGGTACATAAGTGGTGGGTAAGAAGACCTTGGTAACCACTTGTCAGATCCAGAGGAGCAGCAGGACCTTGACAGGAGAAGACCACCACTCTTGACTAGACTATGACCGCCACTCTCAACCAGACTACAGCCATCACCTGCACCAACAGGTTTCTCACTTCCTTTTGCTTTGGACTTGGAGGGAACCATGCAGGTCTCTGCGCAAGGGCTAACAAACCCCTTTGGGTTTGTGCCCCAGGACACTGGGTTGTATTGCTGGGTTTTGTGAGATGAAAGCAATTTCTCTTTGTGTCAGTGTATTTATGGTAATATCTTTCATTAAATTGTAACTCTGACTTATAATCTCTCTTGTGGTGGGTCCATTTCTCCTTCCGGTTTATCTTTAAACCAGCACAGTGGCCAACAGAAAGAAGAGGAAGCAAAGAAAATTACTTGTGCACTTGAATATTTTTTACAAAAGAGAATTTTTCTATTCTATACTTAGACTTCAATTTATAGAAATGTACAAAACTAAAAGTACTTTAATTCTAAAATTGCAAAACAAAAATTCCCATTAAATTGTCAAGTATTATAAGTAGGATGGAAGAAAAACTATTGGATTCAACTGCTTCAACACAACTGAAAGCTTGAAGAAATTTAGAGGTTTGTAAAAGCGAGGAAGTTACAAATCCAGTTGCTTTAAAATAAGCCCTGTCAAAACATCTCATTCTAGAACTGCTGCTTAACGAGACTTTATTTCTAATGACATTCTTTGGGAATGTAAGCAGAAGAGGAAGCATTACTAGACTAACTTTTCATTTAGGAAGAACATCAGCTTAACAATATCCTAATGATACATTTCTATAACAAATGCTGCCAGCATTGTGAAGGGAGACTTCGTGCATGTTATAGCTGCACTGGAACAAACTTGGAAGCCATCGAAGCTGTGCTTTGAAAGTGAAGACATGCTTTGAGGAACTTTTCTGATTATTCATTCAAACATCAAAACAGCACCAGGACTAACAAGAGAATAGAAAGTTTAGTGGAAACAGCTAAGTGAGCACTCATATATAAAGTAATTCTTATTAAGCCTGACAGTAGATATGACTTAAAGTAATGGAGATACAAGATGCTTTTTTTGAACTCTGAAGTTGTCAGTGAATTTGCTTCTTGAAAGCCTACAGCAAGCAAGAATTATTAAAAATACTGTATTCTTAGTCAATAGTATCTGAATTCTTTTCAATATTAACCTTTCTCAATTACTTAACCTTGGCAATGCCACTTATATGTTTTCTCTGAAAAGACACCTAAGAGGGAAGCAATTTCCTCTTAACCATTCAGCAAGTAGATGCTCCAAGCAGTCAGGGACATATCCCAGGTCTTCTGGCTCCAGGCTGATGCTGTAGCACTAGACAATCACCTCTGGGTAATTCTGTACCAGCTACTATAGTGAGGTCAGCCTTTCAATGTGCACACATTGAGAACTTTCTACCTTCTATGAGGTGTGGAGTGAATTGAATAATTAAGTTTTTAATGAAAAACTGCTTCTCTGGTCTAGCTTTGACAAACATAATCTCGCTGAGAATTGCTATCAGTGAAACCAGCTGTATGAGCCTAAATGAAACAGTATAAAAATAGTTTCAAACATATTTTAATAATAATTTAACAATAGCTGATTCCTAAATGAAAACAGAAGGTGATTTACAATCACTTAATGTACACAGAATTTCTTTGTTACTGGAGTTGCAAATTACAGAGCACCTTTTGCAGTTCGTCAGCTGAGATGTTACAGGAGCATCGCACCAAAGTCACACTCATCCTCAACAATTCTGCCATTCCTGGAAGAGTAGCTTGTGAAACATTGATATCAATGTGAAAGTCTTTATTTTCAAATGCACTTCACAACAGATATGTGGAATGAACCAGCCCCCAGGTGATCTTTTTCCTGTAAATTATAAGTTAAACAGTGCAAGTTTCATTTCAACTACAAAAAAATGATGACAAGTTCGCAGTTAGAGAGCTAGGACTTCTTTTAACAAGAGGCTCATAATTTTAATCAAAGAAATATTTATAGTCATTATTCACATGTGAGTGCTTGGAGCACTGTGGTCTTATTTACAGCAGATCATTTTAGCTTTCTTCATCACTTGCATCTAGTTTTCTTTCTTCCTTTTCTTATGAATGGTTGACTTTATGATCAGTCTTTTTGGGACTTTGAGAAAGAGATGCTGGGAACTACACAGACTCTTTGCAGCAAGGAATTAGAGAACTCCAAAATAAGCCAAGGCTTGGGTATTTGACAGGCATCACAGGATAACCTCAGATCTGGAAAAGGTCAAAGTGCTTAGAAGTAGAACGGAAGTGGAGGAGAGAGAGCAAGTGAGCTGCTGGGAAGCTGGCAAAGAAAACCAGACAGATAAAGGTATCTGTCAGGCATATCCTAAGAAACCAGTGCTCACTGTGAGCTGGAAATACCAGTGTTTTTCTGTTGCTTTAATCCCTCTTTTTTGAATAGCTTTATCATCTTTGTTTCTAAGCAAGAATCCCTTGAGCTTGTGTGGGGTCACCTACACCAGTGATCAGGGATTGATGGAGAGAAAGAAGGAATGCTGGAATAGGCAAGCTGTATTCCAGGGCATAGCTGAAGGCTGATGAAATCAACCTATGCCACCTGCAATAAGGAGAAGTGCAAGGTCCCATTCCCAGCAGGCACTGTAATTTCACAAGACTAGGAAGGCCTGGAAAAGTATTGGTTGCTCTGATTTATCTTTAGTTCTCAACTGCCTACACTGATTGGTGAAACTGCCACCCTTTACTGGTTTTTATCTCTATCTCTGAAAAGAACAAACCTACACAGCAAATAGACTTCCTAATGTACAGAGTCCACAGCTACAGTTCCTTCTATTTGTGGAAGATGCTCTGTGATTGCACCGTGTAGCCAAATTTAATGAATGTGTCCATTAAGCACAGACATGTTTCATTTCAAGGTAGACAATGCAGTGGTCTTTTCCTTTCCAAGAAGTCTTGCCAGATATAGTTGAAGATTAATATTAGAAAACAGCCCTCAGAGAGAAATTCTGTATGCTTTCCCCTACCTAATCTGCAGAATATTTAAAGTATTATGGATAAAACACGACACACATCTGGCTTCTAATGTGGAGCTTCAGGTCAGAAATTATGGCTCCATAAAAAAATTTGGGATGTTTGGTTGATTCTGGAAATGTTAAGGAGTTTCTGAAAGGTAAGAGGTGATAGAGCAGGTGTAAAACAATGATTCACTGTGACAGCCCTGTACATCAAGCAAAACCAGAAGACATAAAAGAAACAGATTACAAGATGTTGCTCTGTTGCTTTCTTGAGAAACTATGAACACTGAAGAAGGCACCTATTTCAATCCCAGCCAAGATCAAAGAAGATTTCTGTAATGCAAAAAGGGAGCTCAGAAATATGTTATTTATCTTCAAATATGTTATTTATCTTCAAACAATGTCTTCAACTTGGAGACTGTTCTCTAAACCCCCTATCTCTCGTAACAAGAGCTGCAAAAAGCCCATTTGTTATGTATCCATTCTGTCTCAAATTGTGACCTGGTTTTCTTTGTGTTTCACTTTGCAGTACACCTGCTGGAGTTTAGAGATTGGATGATTATTAAGCAGCATGTCCGCAGAGGAACATGATTTCTCTGATGAGTATTTCATGTCTCTGTGCTCCTTCTGTATTCAGTTCTTTTCCACACCTTTTCAGCTGTGGCTATAGGTGTAGAGATAAAGCTCAGCCTTTTCCAACAGAACAAAAATCCAGCTATTCCAAGTTAAATTGTTCAACTTCCGCAATCATACAGGGTGGCTGGATGCGTATAATTTCTGTGCTCCTGGGTGATGAATGAAGTAATTGTCTACAGTGTAGAAACACATAGAATAATTGAATTACTTTCTTCTAAAGAAAATTCCCTTTTACACTTTATCACACTTGCTTTCCATGACTTAAGCACCCCAGGGTGCAACATTACCAGCCTATTTCATCCCTTGGGCATCAGACTAAAGATGTCACTGACATAAAGGTGTTGCCCTGGTAAAGGTACTTAGAAATATTTTCTGCTGCTCTTTGAGCATTTACTGCTGGTTGTTGCAACAAGTATTGCTGTAGGCAATATATTCTGAAACCCCACTGTAGTCAAAGCTATTAAAAACAAGGCTATCAATAGATCTTATGTTTAATGTTAACTCAGTTAACCAAGATGACCTCTTTGACAGTTGAGCAATATTTAATTTATTGTCCCTCCTGCCTGCAAGCTGAGTAGGTGTAAACATAAAACAGAACCCTGGTATCTACCTCACTTAATTTCTTAATACTAGAGTGTTTCATAACTTGCTTATATTGCTGCCCTCTACTCCCTTTACAGGACTTTTTTCTATTGGAGATCTGCTGCATCAACATTATCTTGCCTGAGGATACACATCAGTCTGTCATGTTGGAGTTTATCTAAAGCCTTCTCAATGTCAACAAAGAAACACAGAGAGAAATCCATTTGTACCAATGTACAATATCTCAAGCACAGGATTACTTACTCTGTTCTGTCTGCTAATATAACGGATTACAGGATGACTTCTATATTTTTTTCTCAGTGTGTTGCTTTATGTTCCATTAAGAACATTAAGTTCATCAAATATATAAACCATACAACCATAATGTCAATCATGGTTGATGGCATTAGCAATTGTTAAGATGAAGATTTTTGAATCTTCCCTTCAAAATGTTCTGCTTGTAATTGGTCACAAAGTTTCAGCTACTTTGTTTTGAACAATTAAGGTGCCACAGCATTTCATCTGTAAGATCACCCTCCTCTTTCTTCATGTTCTTTACTTTCTAGGTTCTAAGTCAGAATTATCGTCCTCTCTCTGAGTGTCTGTCCTCAGGTTTATAAGAAGAAAAATTTTAAGCCCCTGTTATGTATTCTTACCTGTCTTTCTAGAATATTTTTATTTGTAGCATACTTTGTTGGGTTTGATTTTCATATGACTGATGTGCTTTTATTCTCCAGAAATTTCCTGGTGCTCCAGGTAGGGGGTTTTTGGGTTCCCTTGCACTTTTTCTGGCTTTGTTTAGCAATTTTCTTAACTTTTTTCTTCTCATAGCTCTCTACCTTCTCCTATCTTTCTTCCACAGTTTCTATAATTTTTAGGATCCTTTCTGTAATTTATGGTTGCTTAGCATTGTATCTTTTAATCTCCCCTCACAATTATGTGATTTTATATTCCAGAGTTCTGAAAAGCCTTCTGTTTTCTTCTGTTTTCCCTCTCTTCTATTCATTGACTCTCCCCTTTGAAGTCTATTCCTCATGTTTGTTTCACTTTAATTTTGAATCTACCTACAAAAATTTGAAGTATTTTCTATTTTACATTCTTTCAAATTTAACCCCAGCTAGACAATCTGTTGGTCCAGCACATAGAATGAAGTTTTGATCTTGCAATCTATTTGATTTCCTGCAGGACCAGCTTTTCTGTTCAGCTGGGATGATGCTGAAATAAGACATTCCAGATAACAGGATCATGTCTATTGTTTGCAAATTGAATCAAACTGCTTTCCCTTTTACTCTTAAATACAAAGCTGGGAATTCCCAATGACACTATCCATAGAACTTTTTTATTTTTTAGCATTATAATCAAATTCTTCCAGCCTTTCCTCTCTTTGCCTTCTTCCCTTGCTGCCCTCTCTCCCAGTTCTTTATAAGAACTTCTGCTTACATCCTCTTGGAAGTCTTCCAAAGAGCATTAAAAATTAAAATACAGAGTCCAGATGGCAAAGTGTGTAATCCTATGCAGATCACGTTCCCAAGGTACCCATGACTGAGGTTTCTTTTTTGTTTGTTGATTTCTCCAAATCCAGTGTTAATATCTTTATTACCCTTAAAGTATCACATTATAAATACTTCCTGGTTTTAAACATTTCTTTTGACCAAGTTTCATGTGGGTATGTTTTCACATGTTTGCTCTCCTCTAATGTTTTTGGAAGCCATTTGATTTATTTTACACCCCATGTTTATACCTCATGTGGTATTTTTCAATTTCATTAATTTTGCATGCATATTTTGCATACCAGATCTTGCAGAAGGCAATAACTAACTTACATCAATTTCTACAGAGTGCTGATTAATCCCAAATTGGTAACTGAAAAATCAGATAAATTAAAGAAAACAAATAAACCAAACCAAAACCAAAGAAACCACATTTTCCTTCAATTTTCATAATTCTTGGAAGTGTCTATTGAGTTTTAGTGCAAAAGAAAGTTTTAAAAGTTTCTGCAGAATTATGGAATTCCACTAGAAAGAAAGGAAATTAAGAAAGCTGAAGAAAATTCAGTGTTAAGATGCTTCACTTAATCCTCTAAATGACTGTAAGATTTTCTAGCACTGGTAGATCAGCACTGTTCCCTTTACCATCATTCTCTGTTCCAGCTGAACCATTTCAACTGAAGTCTCCCAAATGATTCTGCTTGAGGCAGACACTCAAAAATCAATCCAAATGTTTTAAATCTGGCAAAGGTACAAGCATTTAAAGGTACCAGCAAATACTTGGCAGTGTGAGCTAGAGGCATCCTCATTTGCCTGAGCCACAACCACTGCTCTGCTCTCATGCAAACAGCAGTTTCTGAGCAGCCAGTGCACATCTCTGCTCTGTTGGCTGCTCTTCAGTACAGGGGGACACAGTGTCTGTGCACTGCTGTGACTAAAGCAGTACTGATTTTATTTATCAAAACAAATCTTCTTCCCTATCAGCAAAAATTAGTCTCTCGCTGGAGCTGGTGGGAGCTCCGTGCTTGGCAATATTAAGGGAAAGTATTAAAAAGCTGACAGAAGCTGAGTGGTCCCTGGTGTAACTGCTTATTTAAATGGAAGTACAAACCCTTCATTCAGAATTTATTTGGCCTAACAAAGAGGGAAAAGTTCATAAGATTGACATATAGTATTTTTGTGACTACACACAAATTTAAGAAATCCCTTCTGTGGAGGCTTCAACAAGAACATATATCTAAATGAGAAAGCTGCAAGCAGCATTGCTTATGGGAGAATAAAAGCTCTAAAATGGTTAGCAATAACTTCCTAACAGTCATTTGCTTTTAATCATTACCATATTAAAATACTGAGCAGGAAATGTCATTATAATACACTTTTAATTGAACATGGAAAGAAATAAATGGAATTAATTTGTTATTTGCAGATTTCCTCTGTGAAAAATAGTGCTTGGAGAGATTACACTGCACACATAAATGGAATGCTGAAAAATGAGCTTGACATTGGAATGCAAGGTGCAGAATAAAAAGTATGCAGGGAAGGAGTTTGGTCCCCTTAATTAAGAGTTGTGGACTGTAACAAGATTTCTGGAGAATAGCACTCCTTGCATAAATCACTTGAGAAAACACTTTCAATTGAGGGCATCTCACATTGATTTACCTTATCTGGATTTAATTTTGAAGTTCGCTGCATACCTGCTGCAGCAGACCTCCAGAAGAGTTCACAAAGGGAGTTGTCAGGGGTGACCTTTTAGTGATGCTGCCCCAAAGCTGAGCAGAACCAGCTCTTGCAAGGGTTATGCTCCAGACTTTGGTCTCCTGTGGTTCACTCAACACATGCACCACTGGAATGCCAACATGAATACACCATGGAAAGTTTTGACATTTGAGGAGAGCCATAAGAAAGTGATTAAAAGGGAGGCTGAATCCAACCCAAAACTTAGGAGGCATCCCAGATGTGCTTTGCCCAGTGTGTGACACACACTGATCCCTTCATCACAGTTCATCGTAGTTGAGTGGGGATGATGACTTTTGACTTGTTATTTAAAATGTAGAACAGTCAAGGCAGCTGTTCTCATCTCATATTTTAAATTCTCAAGAAAACGAGCCTCTCGTGACTTTACAATACAAGCAATAAACAACGAGGATGTGAGTTTTGTCAGTTTTTTTGATAGGAGGTGGAATGCTCCTGTGTTAACTGAGGGTAAGGCACAACTTTTTCTGCTTCATGCACTTGAATTTCTGTATTTTAATGCTCTTACCTTCCTAACTGAAGAATTGTAATTTTTAACAAATCAGTTATTTTGTTTGGACTAGACCTAACAAGGCCCTGCTGATTTTTAAATGTATTCTCCATGCTCTAAACAACAACAGACAAGCCTTCCAAAAAAAGGCTTACATAGAGCTGATTGCAGCTTAATCTTTTATGGTACATTAAATAAATGTAAAAAAAATCATCTTGTCATTCCAAAATTGCAAAGGCATTTTTGAATCTTGGAACTTGAATTGTAAGTTAAAAATAAGGATCATTTAATTATTTTTGTGCAATGTATCCCTTTGTTGATGCTTTTGGCAAATTTTTGCACTTCCAGAATGTTTAGCATTTAGTTCAGTGACATAAGCATCACATATGAATTCCTATAATTGCTCTTAGCTAAATCCTACATATAGATAGCTTCCCACAGGCTTGAAATAGAACAAAAATTGAGTCCTTTTAGGGGAATGAAATGCAAAGGATGTATTTGGATTCTGATGACTCCCCAGGATGTTTCATTCAAGCTATGCTATGAAGATGGAGGAGGATAGTTCATGCAGTTTTGAGAAAGTATGGAGCAATCCATTCAGTATCTCTTCTCTAAATGTAGGGGATGCAAATTTAAATGCACTACAATATTCTCCATTCCAGCACTGCAGGTTTAGTCACAGATTATTTCTGTTGGCTTGATACGATTTACTTCTGTTTCACACTGAATGGTTTTTATGTTCCTGATCAATAAATTAGTTCAGTCATTTTAGCTGCCAATCCTTCTTTGAGGTTAACTACTACGAGAGACAACATTCAAGTGTGCAGCATTGTGTAGCACTGAATAATCTTTGCAGCCGGCACAGCCCAAACTAAGAGTTTCTATGGAGTATTTTTCAGTTTATCATGGAAATCTACCCATATGTACAGGAACTCGGACCATCTGCACAGGAATGTGAATTCCATAACTTCTTCAGTATTTTGGTTAGAAAGGCAGCAAAGGATTTACATTCTAAGGGCATAGCAATCATTGTTAGGAGCTTTCCCTCTTGCACTTTGGACACTGAGAGAGCAAGCACTAGTTATGGAACAGCGAGAGCTGATGGTGCAGTGCTCCTCAGGGGGCTGCATGCAACAAACCCCAGAGAGGCTCTGCACAGCCAGTGGGAACAGCACATACAGTAGTTAGAGCCCTGAGTTAAAATCACACGGAGCATGCGCGTTTTGCAAAATTGAAAGATAAACAAGCAATAAGACATTTACCTTCCACATCAAGGCACCTAGGTGGGCTATCTGACCAGATAAGGTTATACATGCACTCAAGGATCTCTGTCCCTTCTAGTTTATATCCAGGAAAGCACTGATAATACACCACTGTTCCTACGGGGAAGGAGGCCTCGTACTCAGATATGTTAATGTAACTATGAGGAAGAACCAGTGGCCTCAGGCAACCTGCAAATTAAGAAGAGGGAGGTTTCTTTTATTATGAAGTGCTTATCTCAGTCATTTTCACACATCTCAGTTACAATTTCTAAATCGAGGAGTGCGGTATTTTTCATCTTCTCCAGGATGAATGGCATGTCTGCCTGATCTCCCTCAGATACCTCTGCTTCATTATCATGTTTCAAACCCTTTTATTGTTTAGCCCACATGCTTTGCTAGTATGGGATTCACTCCCAACAAATCCAGGAGAGGTTTACTGAAAGTGACAGTATTTTGTTTCACAAACATTCACCAATTTTGTAAAATGGGAATTTCTTTTTGAGGTAGAATTTTTAATAAATGAAGATTCTCATTTATATAAACCATGAGTTTTATTCCTCTTCTTAAAAGTGACAGACATGCAAACCATGTTAAATATTAAAACTGCCCCTGTAATAAAGTGCATGCAACTGTAAAAGATTTGCAGGCAGAATTAATGATTTTGAAATTCCAGTTTGAGAAAATCTAAAGGAACATGACTTCCTAGTAGAAGTCTCATGATAAACACTGAACGAGGTCTCAGATTAGATTATCAAAAAGTTAAGGTACCTGTTATCACCAGAAATTGCAAATGTAGTCAGAATGACTGATAATGTTCCAGTTCTACTTACAGAATTACTTCAGAGGGATTTGTATCATGGATGGTACTGAGCAGTGACAGTGATGGTTAAATGATCACCAACCATATTTGGGACAAGAGAGAGCAGTGAATTTAATAGATGACATGTCCTTTTAATGTGTCATTCCTCATGGCCTTAGAAATGACCCTCTGGGTAATGCTTAACACTGTTGATTTTTTTTTATTTGCAGTAATATGGAGAAAAGATGACTAGTAATCAGGGAAAGAAAAACAGTCTTTTTAAGTAATGTGATCAGTGGAAGCTGCATTATGGCAATCCATAAATAGGTCTCTTGCCACTACTAGGAATTTGTGAACAATATTCATAGGACACCCTTAATTTTAAAAGCCTGAGGGGAAAAATAAAATCAGTCTAAGAACTTCTTGTAAGGTAGTGGCATTTAAAACAAAAGGTTACAAAAGCATTTCAAGCAGTTCTTTCCTTTCAATGGTCTTTTGAGGGAGAAGAATGAAACCAAAAGAAAACAACACAAAATGCTTGGCAGCTTTTCGCAGCGTGCTGTACTGCAAGAGCAATGGTTTTGATTGCTTTTTGACTGTCTGGTTATGTCCCTACTCAAATCAAACTTCAAGTACCCTATCTACTGGCTGCTGCTCGTGTCCTGATCAAGTATGCACCACACATAATACACTAATTCCTTCAAACTGAGCAGTCCACTGAGCAGGATGACATAAGTAGCCTCCAGTGGGACAGAAAGAGCACAGACTGCCGAAGGAAGACCAAGCTTACTCTTCTCTGAACTGTATCAGGGAAAATTTTGTCCTGCTGGCTCAGAATTTTAATGCTCATTATGTTCCTTGTAATGCAGGACAGAGATTTACTTGAATTTGTATGACAGCCAAGCATTTGTGAAAATTCCCAGGTCTCCAAACAACTCAAGCTGCTTGAAAACTTCATTTTGCCTTTTTTTTTTGCTAAGTAATTCACATAATTCCAGATCAGTAATTAATTTTATTATCTCATTATAAAAATAGAGATTGGATTCTTACATGCTCACTGCTCAGGCAGAAAAAAAAGGCATCTTAGTGTCATAAGATTCCCCTGCCTGTTGTAATCAAAGGGCCATAGAAATGTAATTGACAGCCTACCTAGTGCAAGTAGACAAGGGGCTTTGATCTTATTAGTGCTTGACATAGCAAAAAGAAAATTTTGAAGACAACTTTGCAACAAGAATTTGGCAAAATATTGCAGCTACTTGAATCTGAATTGCCTATTCCCTGCCTGGCTGGTAATCACAGCACTTGGGTCTTGTGCAGTTGATCTCTTAACTTTTATTAGCACTGCTTTTATTTTGAAAAACAGTTAATATTGATTATTGAGTAGCAGCAGTTAATTGTGTTTCATAGTATAAACACAAGAAGAAAGTAACAACCCAAGGGGTATTTGTGGTACTTCTGCTTACCAAGTTGATACTGTTTGTCCCAAGGTTTCCACCTGGATCTTTGGCAAATACATACCTGCAAATTAATCTTTTTGAGTATTCATCTCATCTAACTAAACAGTCTTAATCTACCTCAATTAGATGTGAGGTGCACCCACTGTCAAACATGGGCTGTTCATTTCATACTGCCACACATGATGCCATTGCTGATAAGATACCTCCAAACTGGTGTCCACTTTTCTAGAGTTTTGTGAAAACTCCCCTTTGCTGTTAGCACTATTCAGATATGTGGGCATCTAAAACACTATGCTAGCCCAGTAATATGCCTAAAATTTCTGCCATAGTCTAAGACAGAACCTTGGGGGACAGTCTGATACGCTGTCACTCCCAAGAGGTGTCCCAGTTCCCTGTCTGCCCTCACTCTGCAAATGATGGTATAATTAAGTGCCTACAGAGAACTTGTAGCTTTAGGAGGTGACAGATGGGTTTGAGGAAAGTTAAGACTAACCCAGTCTTCTCCTCAGCACAGACAGTTAAAATCTCTCACTGCTCTTCGGTAGGCCAAGCTTGTTCCCAAGATGTGAATTGGTTAAAACTAAGTCAATGGTACTAACATGTGTGTATTAGGAGGCCTGGGTTATTGAATTTCCATTCACTAAAGCTGCCTTAGCCTCAACCATTTCTCGCAGTCAAAGCTGAGCTGGGACCCTATGCTGCTGATATGACAAGTTCTATGGCTAATGGCTTTTCTGGCCAAAATTATTCCTGTGCACACTCTGAATTTTCAGTCAATACCTACAGGTTTAATGGACTGTGAACCTAATCAACAATTCTACTGAAAACTCTGACATAAAAACACGTTCCAGCCTCTCTCCTCTACCCCTGCCCTCTGCACAAGGCAAAGAAATTGCAGTTAGAAGTTTAAGTCTTGCTACAAAATAATTGGTGAAAAAATATCAGTTGCCCATCACATCTTTTGCTGAACTTCTAACTGATTACCCTGGTTGTATTTTTCTTTTTAATGCAGTGTATCAGCATCAGATTTTAGACTTGCAAACAAAAAGCATTATTTAAAGTAGTATTTTAAGTATGGGTATGTTCAGAAAGTGGCATCTTCTTTCCTGCAGTGAACAACAGGGAAGAGAAATCAAAAAACTCTTAGCAGCACAACTATTCAAATACTGCACTGTGGAGCTTATCAGATCACTGACATTCTTACAACTGTAGGAAAAAAATATTGGCAAACTATCACAAGATGCATGAGCTATAAAACAGGACGTGCTGGAGTACTAAACCTTGACATAAGGGTAGATTATCCCATGTTCCATCGTCTTGACATATGGAAACCATGTTGTCTAAGTCAGGGTAACGGATCTGGAATCCTTCATGACAGCTGATTATTAACTTATCGCCAGTCCTGTATGTCTTGTTATGAATCTCTGCATCTTCAACATGAGGAACAAGGCAATCTGTGACTTCATGAAAAAAAGAAATAGTAACTTAATTAAAAAAGCATGGCTAACTATTCAGTAATCAAGCTTTTAAACAAAAGTTAGCATTGAATGTAAGTGCTTTGCTTAAATTGTTTGGAAAATACATGCATTTCAATAAAAATGTCCTTTCCCTAGTTAACCATTATTTACAAAGTCTGCAGCACTGCAGTAGAAGCTGAGGTGCCACAACAGATCATTACCCCTGTCTTTTTTAAACAAACCAAATAAGAGCCTTTAGGAAGAATGTTGTTAATTTTGGCCCTCAATTTATCATGAATGTAAATTACACCACACATTCTGACTACCTCAAGGTCTCACGTGAAGAAAGACTCTTTGACAGCATTAAGGACAGGACAAAAGAAAAGATAAAATACAGATACAGCATGAGAAACACAGAAAGACTGTGGTTTTAGCAGAGACACAGATGAAAATCAGGTACATTTACAGAGATTTATCCAGCTCCATTTCACAGTTTGTTCTGAGAATGTCTTCAGGTTAATCTCATTGATTATGCTTTAAAACAGAAAGTTTTATGTACCTGCATTCATGTGCTTTTAGAGGACATGATTTTTAAGGTCCTGAGCAGCATCTTCAGGTGCTTGTAGAAGACTCTCAGCAAAGGACTGCAAATCTTCAGTGATATACAGGCACAACCTGTCTGTGATACCTGTTTCAGGCAGGCATATATCTCACTCTATATACCAGTGCTAAAGACACCAAGTACTAAACAAAACCCAGAAGACTGAAAGCTGTGGAGAGTGGAAGGGTGAGGCAGGGGAAGAATCCCTCTGCTAAAACTGAATAATTAAGAAACAAGCCAAGAAGCTATGAAGAATAGACCAGGTGACTCAAGGTTCATCCTCATCAAAAATGCAAAGCGAGATTAAACAGAAGAAACTAAAAGACTAAATATTGGGGGAGAATTTCTGTTTGTCTGCCAGCAGTCAATCCATGACAGAGATGGTGATAGAACGTTCCAGGCATCAAAACCAGAGAAGTATTCCAAATAAAAGAAAGACAGTAAAAATATTATATGCCTGCATTTTGCTGTTTTTCCCCCAACACTTGAACCATGAGAGACAATTATCTTCATTTAGGATTGCAATATTTATTAAGGAACAGAAGTTTCAAATGTCCCTTGAGATTTGCATAGAAGAGAAATTTTCTGCCATTTTCATGGATAATTCTTGCTAAAGAGGAATAGGCAAGTCTAAATTTGAATTTTGCAATTAACTGTGAGTATGCACAAAGTAAAGCTATAGCAACAGCTTGTTTGTTTCTGCACAAGCACAAGTAGAAGCAAGATAAACTGTCATTTAACATAGCACACACAAACTACTAAGAGCAAATGTAGTTCATAATATATTTCTTTAGTTAGGCAAACTAGGGTGATCTATTACTCTGAAACTCCATCACTAACTTTTACTAGAATGAAGTGAAAGAGTGTTGGTTTCCAAGTTAAAACATACTTTTCTTTGTACCTTCCCATCACAGGGATGTTTTCTAAAATACATTGTACTTAGCTAACTTTTGGTATGTGGCCTGGACATATTAGTTTAAAATTCTTCCATTTCTTTTGTTACTTTTAGCTTCTTGGCAGCTGCTGTAGGTGTCTCCTGCTGCTGGTAATGGTATGGGCTGGCAGCCTGCCAGGCAAGATGAAAAACTACAGCAAGAAGTTTTCTTAGAATTTATTCATTTATAAATGCCCAAGTCTGGGAGGATCTGTGCCCTAACAGGAGACTATAAAATACAACGACAAGGGTGCAGACATCACTTTTAAAGACCGAACAGTTTTCTCTCTCTCTCTAGCAAGTTAATCCACAGAGGAGACAGTAGAGGGTGTCCCATAAGAAATGTCTTACACTAAGCCTTAAATGGTGCCATGAAGAGGCTGTCCTGGGCACCCCTGAGGATGGGATGAGATGGATGGAGAACCTACTTAGCAGCCACACAGGAGGAGGTCGAAGATGAATGCCAGAAGATAACATCAACTAACATCTCACTCTCTTGACATAACAGCTTTGTGTTGCTATACAAATAAAGGAGATGTGTATACACATGGTGCAGTAAGACACCAGATTTCACTTTCAAAGTGGGGGAATTGATTCTGTAATGGTGATCTATTATAGCTACTTCATCCCCATTATTCCAAGTAACAGCTACAGATCGAAACGTTTTAATCGTGTAGATGTTGGCAAAGAATGGAGGTAAGTTGCTCACTGCCCTGTCCTTCGCCTGCAACATCCTGGCTGACTTTGAAAATAGGCCTATTTACAAGCACCAGCTAAACACCAGACCAATGGACCACAGTATTACAGCTCTTTTCCCTGATGCCTTGCAAGCAAATGCTTTCCCAGTGTCTGAATTCATATTGTTTAGCACTTAGTCAGGCATAAATTGCAGTGGCCACCTCTCCACAAACAACTGGATTAGCTGGCACCAATTCTGCTTGGAAAAGCTGAAAGTAAGTGACTGAATTTTAAAATGTCCTGTCCTAGAAAATAAACTACTTTATTCTAAGTACTTTTCAGCAAATCCGTGGAAGCTGCTAAACCATTTAAGGAAATACATGGTATTTAGCCAGCATTGAAGAGCAAAGGCTATGACTTACACTCTTTTCTGGCAGTTTTACATGATCTGCTTATATCTACCATGTGAGTATTAAAATGGGTCAGCCAAAAGAACACATTTCTTATCTTGCAGGGGCAGAAAGAGCTGGGGTACAGCTGGCAGGCTCAACAGCCTGCCAGGTGCAAAGGCTCATCTTGACCTAACTTTCATGCAGATGCAGTTTTTGTACATTAAGAGCTCTGGGCTTCAGCAAACCAAGTGTGTCCCCCATCACAGGAAGATTAGTCTGAAGAGAAAAATTTGTTAAACACTATAGTTATGGGACTTTTGCAAATCATGCATCATCTCTTGGAACTGCCCATGGGGAAGGAGGACACCCTACCTCCTCCCAGGACCCCTTGGACCACCATAGCAACTCAGAAGGAAGGCATGACCTAGACACCATGGAGATAGCCACATAATCCATGGGTACTGGCTGGTTTGGGATGGCTTGCATCTGTTGCAAGTGAGCCCTCATCATCCAAAAATTGTCCCTGGTCTGTACTAATCCAGAAAGTGCTTGACGGATTTGCCTAGGAAATACTACTGGAAGTTGGACAAACCCACAACAGGGACACACACATCAGTCCATGCTCTGGCACTGTTTTGTTTACTAGTCTGCATGTAAATTCAATTGCAGAGGTCCACTGCTCCTATGTATCTCACTGCGGAGTGGTCTCTGAATTTGCCTTGACTACATCTAGTGACACCACTGACAGGCTGGAACAGAGAGAAACAGGGAGGAGGCATGAAAGGTGCATCATGGAGAATAATGCAGGGTCTGCTCATCTGGATGCTGTGGCCTTAAAAGTAAACATTTAAGATCAATATTGTGTCTTGCTTTTTACTAGTGTTAAATCCATACTACTATTTTATTAAAATAGTTCGTGCACACACAGTATTTTAGTGCATATTAAATAACACTTTCTCTTTTTTGTCTTTGCTTGTATTACAACAGTGCACAGAGACTTTACCTAAGATCTGTGGCCACTGTGCTGCAGCCTGTTTACAAACATAATAGAGTGCTCATAACCAGGCTTAAGAATCAGCAAACAGTTGGCAAGACAGATAAGAGATGGGAAAACAAAAATATTTCAGTCATCTCATGGATCCAGTGACAAAGGCAAAGAAAAATGAGGGCTAAATCTCCTACATGAAAGCCGTAGCCAAACTATGTACTAGTCCACTACTTTGACTGCAGGTTTATCTCCTCCATCAGTGAGAGAAGGAGGCACTGAGGATGTCTCAAAGGCATCTGCCTGCAGAAGCACAGGGAGAGAAGGGCACAGCTCTTTGCTTAGTTGCCATCTCCATGTAGACTATAAATTTCGATTCAATCTCATAGGAAAGAGCTAGCATTTGTTCCAAGTAGGGCAACAGTCTCAGCAGCCTCATTATCACAGTAGGAGAAGATTAGATTAAAGTGTGAACAACATGACATACTGCTCTTAAACAGTAAATACGAAATTCCTACCTCAGAGGTTTGGTATTTATGTGTATAACCATATTAGGATTGATGGAAGGTACAGTCACAACATGCTGTAGATCAACATGAGAACATAACTCTAAGCACAAAGGTTTTTGACAGGGCATTTATTGGGTACCTAGTCATGCAACTTCATTCTCATACTGACACTCAAAATCTCCTGCCTCCTAATGAGAAATGACAGACCAATAAAATCAAATTGATTGGGTGAAGAGCTCCAGGCAAACGTATTAGTTCTAAAATCAATTACATTCTGGAACAGGTTGCTTTACTTCCTTTGGTAAATAGCATCCATTGGTGATTAGAGTCTGTGCTAGTAAACACATAACAGCAATTAAACATACATAACATATAGACATAACATTATCCTTAGTTGAATTAAACTCCTGAGAATAAATGAACTCCAAAGTACTGAGTGTTTTTACTGTTCAAGCCCAGCTGACAATATCTGACATTTATATATACTGGGTCAAGAGGTGTGTAGAGCATACCACAGCACATGTAGCAGTCAGGCCCTGCCATAAATGTGTAAATGCAGCATAAAGTTTATTTTGCCTTGTGATAGGTAATGATGAATGGTAAAACATTAGCTTCTTCCTTCTCCAGTAGTTGCTAGACATTTCAGATTTCTTTCTATGTATCATTACAGAATTTCTGCAATGTAGACTTTTATGTATGTCATTAGACAGCTGAGAATTACAAATGCTGCTATCATTCTTTCTTAACTGTTCTCCAGATGTGCCGTGTTCCTACACTGCCCACCTCTCTACCATGCCCCTCTCTCACAATTCTGCTCCCAGTAATGCAAAAGGAACCCTCTAAAAATCACTTAAGCAAATGCTTGGGTCTCATGGACAGCCACCAAGACTTTGTTAGTATTTCTTCTGAATCAGTGGCTCTATTGTGCCTTGTAAAAAAAAACTAATTCTGTAATCTAATTTCTTTTTTTCTATTGTCAAACCCTAGGATTGTTTTAATAATACCTGAGTATTATTATAATGTTAATCAGGAAAGTACTTAAACACTTGCTTCACTAAATCCTAAATCAGGGTCTTACTCTTTGGTCCAAATAATAGAAAGCATTTTTGCATATGCCTAATTTTGAGCACAGAACTTTAACAAGACTAATCACATAATTACAGTTATGCTCAAGCTTAAGTGCTTTGCTTGATCAGGGCATTGGCTAGCAATCCTTTTTAAGTGTTCTGTGCTGGAAAGTAATTATTGTCTCTTAAGCAACTGTTGTCACATCATCCATCACATTCACATCTTCCAATTTTCCTCTTTTTTTGTAAATGCCTGGCTCAAGTGTTGATCACACTGACATTGGTGACAGTTCTGCTTTTGATGGCATCGTGATCAGAAACTTTCTCCACAGATTTTCACTGAATATTCAGTAGAACATATTAATGCTTATTTTAACAACTACAGTGGATTATACAGGTAACATTTCAAAGATGCATGTCAAAATTCCTAGAAGGTACCTGCAGTGGTTAAGAAAACTGATTTTCTAAGCATTAAAGCTTTTCCTGGTAGTTTGAATAGCCAGTTTAGACAGATGCAGCTGCCACTTTGCGTGTATTTTTTCTTAAATAACCATGAGATGAAAGACAAGGGCATTATGAAAAATGGCTTTACAGGAGAGGGCATGATTTTCATACATATGTTATTTTAAAGGCATCAGGTTGTTTCTTTGTAGCTGATAAATGCAGCCACATGATGAGGTGCTATTGGCCACCCTTTGCCTTTATGTTCCAGACATCAGCTGGCATCTCAGAGCGAACCATGGGACAGCTCACAGCGTGCACCTCATGGGTCTGTAGCCTGTGGCCTCACACAATTCCAGGAGACCAAGACCTCTCCTGCCAGCAGAACAGCTACCTGAAAGCCCATGGCCTGCTTACCAGCTGCCTTTTGCTAGTCTTTCCAATATCTCATGCACCACTTTCACACAGGCCATTGTTTTGAATTGTTCCCTTCATATGCGCCTCCTGAGCATGGTCCTCCAGGCTCTGCTTGCTCCTGCTGAGGCACATCCCTTTGCAAACTCCTGTCCTAGCACGGGATTCTCATACTCACCCTCTACCATAAATAAGTACTTGCAGTTTTTACACATGCTGAGTGATGCATGACCCTATACAGTAAGTGTATTTATGAGCCCCTTTGGTCTTTGAAAACTTTTGAATGAAGTCCATATATTTATCTGATTTTAAATGGTGAAAGGCAACATGAAATAGAACTTGCTCCACCTTGAAGACAATGAGTCAATGGCTAATGACTTTGGTGGAGAAGTCACAACACTAAAATGTACACACTTGATTTAACTAACGCTTTTCATGTCTGTTGATTTTAATAGCTCTGTTGACCAAAAATAAATCAACAAAAAGAAATAATTTGTGCTGATTGCATGTGCTCTGGCCAAAATTTATACTTATGAAATTCAAATTAATCCTGCCTCTATCTAAGTCTTAGAGGAAGAAAGTAATTTAATGTCCTAATTATTTAAAATCAAACACAATTCCAAAAATACAATATAATAAAAATCAATTGGCTCATGCCATAGTAATCTGAATTACCTCGGAGTAAACTTCTATCCTGACTTTAAACTTCTGCTGTCTATGCATATTTGATTTTTCTACTTGACTCATGCACAGGTCATAAAACATAATGGTTTAAACTTCCTGATTAGCAGGAATAATAGCATTGGAAATTGATTATATTTTCCTAGTAAAATATTGCAGCAAGGAATATTAAGTGGGCAGCTTTAATAAATAGTTACAAACAGTTTACTTACAGTGGAAGTTGTTTTTTCTCTCTGCATCCATTTGTAACTAGTTAAAAGGAGACACGTATGATCTTTTTTTTTTCTCATTTATGTCCCTTTCAACATGTGTGCATGCACAGACACAGCCTCTCATGGTACAAATTTAACTGCCAAATGAGGATTATAAATGGGAAAGTAAAGTATGTAACCAATAAGACACAGTGAAATGGACTTCAGCCTTTGGTGTTTTGTCCTGAAACACACAGACATGGTACATGGACAAGTGAGAAGAACTGCTGGAAGAAAACTGACTTACCTTCTTGTAGGCACACAGGTTTATCACTTGGTTTCCAGCTCAGGGAACCATTAAAGTGTCTCACACAAAGTTTTTTTGAAGTACCGTTAAGCCTGTATCCTTCCTGGCAATGAAAACGGACCACCACGCTTTCAAAGAAAACACCTGCACTGGGTGTCTTGTATCCATGTTCAGGAGCTCCAGGGTCAGCACAGGCTTGTAGGTCATCAAACCCTATGTCAGACAAAGACACAATCAAACTCTGTTCATTTACTCCTCATGCAGCCACAGTCACGCTTTTTTTAGTTTGATCCATCCATCATGGGGACCTTGTCTCTTCCATTATTGGCCACCAGCAATCCTACTTGGGTACCAGGTCCTCCAGACTCAGGAGAGGGCTAATCCTCAGCTACAGATGAAATGCTCAGGTGACAGAAATACTCCTGTCTTTCCATGCAGCTACTGAGGAAGCAAAGTCAACCACACACTTAAGTGGCTGACCTGGATAAAAATAAAGCACTTGACCCAACCTACCAGTGGGATTGCTCAGTAATGTATCTGTAATTACTTTTGGGGACTATGGGATTTTGGAGTTCTGGTATAGTCAGTGGAAAGAATAATAATGTGTCAGAAGCGGAGAGGAAGAGGAAATAAAGAAAGAGGCATGAAACTCAACTGCCATCTAAAGACACAGTAACTCAAATAGGAGGCAACTGCTAAGTACAGGATGATTTCAAGATGGGAGAGAGATCTACCACAGGGAAAAGGGACACCGTGATGTTGGGTGTATTTGACCACGCTGTCACATGGGCTTGGTGGCCCTACTATTCTTTTAAAACACTGTTATGGGAGTGTTGTATTACTGCATTGACACCAGAAGGCAGTTTGTAAAGCCCTTTCCTTTCACAAAATTAACAGTAAAATAACAAACTAAACCCCAACAGTTGCAATCATTAAATGTGACTGTTTATCACTTTATCAAACTCATTTCAATGCGATTTGCATAAACGGAAGCTTTTTTTACTGCAAAGCAACAACGGTTTAGTGCAGCACTAAACAAGCGCTGCATACTGAAAGAGTAAATAGCTTTGGAACACGAACAGCAGGGGGGCAATTAATGCCAGTGGGAGGAATGCCTGGAAAATGTGAAAATCATTACTGTAGTTTTAATGTTTTGATTTTAAAAGAATAGTATCAGAGTGCCTCAGCCACTTCCTGCATGATAAGGATGAGTGCCTTCATGGCACAGTCACGAAGAAGAAAGATATTACAGCAAAAGACTTTTCAAAATAAATCTCTGTTTCCTAAGGCTAAATCATTCCCTCCACCAAAGGGCTGGTTATGACACTGTAGCGGCCAAATGGAGAACATTGAACGTGATAAAGGGCTCTTGCATTTGAACTGAATGTCTCCATTCAGTCCCCTGGCTGACAGCTGCTAGTGGAGAATACAAGAGGCTCACACCAACCCACTCTGTTGTATGTCCAATTACCTGCTCTTGGTCATTGAAGCAGGGGACACTGTTGGGTCACCAGAGCAGATCGCCTCTTCCTGACTCCATACATGGCTACTTTTATGTGTGCCCAGGTTCTGCGCTGAACTCCACAACTAGACTACAATTTCCAGGAGGTAACCTGATGGCCAGGAATACCTCCATGCCATGTGTGCTGAAGAGAGACATCAGCTACAGCCTCTGCCCCTCTGCAGTGCTCCAAAGCCCATGGCTCTACACCTACAGAGATTTTATTAACATTCCTTCTCTGCTGAAGCAGCACAAGAGCAGTAGAGCATCTACTGTTATGCAGCTTTGCTCCTTCATCCAGTGAAGTTTATTAAGAGAACCAAAGGGTCAGTGCAGCAACCAAGTCAAACATATCTCTGAGCTTCACAGCTCAAGTCCTCAAGTGCAAATTGCCTGAGACTCTTTATCATTTGCTAACATGATGAACAAGTAGAAGTACAGTCATTACATTCATGTAACATGCTGTAGGAAATACTTATTAGCAGAGAATGGCTGTCCATTTTTACTGGAGATTTAAAAGAAGCTTCTTATGCTTCAGACAGCAAACCCACATCCTTTAATAATGTCAGCGATGATCTTAATTATTTTCCATTAAACCAAGGGATAACATGACATTTTAGATCAATTTTGTTACTTCAGTAATCTCAGCATTTGCAGTCAGGCATGGACTATTATAACCCACCTTGAAATATATATTCTTTCTTACTGACTGCATCAGGGAAAAGTGCACAACTCCTTACTGCTTTTCCTTCAGAACAACAGAAAAAAGAAAAGTGCTCAGGTCACGTACAATTTGCCTGGTAAGACGAATGAGCCAAGCTCGTTTCTCAGTTTTCATTAAGTCAAATATGCAAAGTTAGAGATTTTGTAACCATCAGCACAAAACCCAACACAGAAGGCAAGAATGTTTTCTTCCCTGGTGCATGCTAATTCTGTGACCCTACTGCCACTTTTCTGGTGACCTTTCACAAGCAAAGATTTTCTGCAGTAAGTTGGTCTCTTAGGTTATTTTTCTTGAGTGCAGTTTGTGAGCAGACAAATCTAACTCCAAGGGGAATTCCCGAGTAGAAACTGGAACACAAATGGGAAAATGGAATTGTTTGTACAGAGTCAGTAGCCAGTTGTTATTTAGCTACTGAATAAGTGATGACCCAAGGAATCAGCACAGGATCACTGCTTCCATGGCTTGTTCTTGAAGTAAGGAAGAAGAAAAAAGCCTAAAGGTCTATCCAGGTAGGCAGATTACACTTGCAATACAGTGACTTCTCATGGTAGGATCATGAAAGCAAAGAAAACAAACCCCCAACCCCACTTTTTCTCCATAGATACCAACAGTAGCCTTGGCCCAAACCTTAGTCCTAGGGAAGTCAGTGGGAGGCAATTGTATGGGAAGCTTCTTGATGAAGGTATGTATGATCCAGGTACAAAGCAGTAAAATCAGTGCTGTGCCACCTTGTCCTGTGCTTTGGGTGAGAAGGAGGCAAGGACGTGTGCAGGAGGTGTAATGAGGCTCCCACTGTCCTGAGGATCTCCCAGCGCACAGAGGGCACTGCAGGTGTGCCAAAGGAGCAATTACTACCAACCAGGAAAGCCAGGAATTGCTCTGATTTTTATCAGGGTTGCTCTTCTCTTGCACAAGAGGTGTGCCAAATGTTTCAACAGCTTATTTAGTTGACAGGTAAATCCATCACTCTTTTCCAATTTAAGAATGAAAATTATGGTACAATATTCAAGAACTGTATTGAAGAAACATCCCTAAGAAATCCAGTTCTACTTAGTGATAGCAGACTTGGGCCCTTTACATAATAATTCTAAACTCATACAGTTAAGCTCCGCCCTTTCAAAAATTAGTCTTTGGTGTCTTCAGTGAGATACAGCTTGGTAAATGGTCGTATTTTTTCTTTCTCTTGATCTTTGGTTTCTTTCCTTTTTCACAGCTATGCCTTTAAGAGCAACTACTCATAGTTGTGATACAGTATTTTTCTAACGACAAGCGTAACCCCACATAATAGATGAGATGCTACAGACATCTTAGGCTTTGATCCCTTTAGAACCTGACAAAAACAGCCAAAAACCTTTCAAGACAGAGCCACAAGATAAGTCTTTGGAAGGAACCATAAAAGTTACATAAATGGGAAAGCCAGTCTTTTGGCTATGATAGAAAAGTGCTGTCATTCAGGAAAAAGTATATCAAATAAGATAAAAAATAACTTAGAACTACAATGGATTCTGTTTCTTTATAAACCCTTCAATGAATCTTTGGGGGAAAGACTACTGGACTTTTCCCTCATGATTGCAAAGAGGGAAGGGGAAGTCATCACCACCTACTAGTAAAAACTATACAACACACTTGCCAAAGTAGTAAATTTTCATGTTATGTATATAGTAAAAATTTAGTAAGGTCAGCAGCCATCACAATCAACACCACATCAGCAGCAACTTTATGGTATGCTGCTGTGTGGCTTTAAATGCCTAAAGTAAAGACTACACAATTAATGCCAGAACTATTTCAGTAGTCAAAATAGCTTAGTATTAATCCAAGTTGCAGGACTTTTAATGGATATGGTCTAAAATATAATGAAGAATAATGCCTTCTGGTAAGGCTAATGAGTACGTCTCGTCATCATCAACAGTAAAGCATGTAGTTGATACAGAATATATTTTGGTTGTGGTATTTACCATATTTCTACTGTTAGAACAACCAGAGGCCCTCAGAAAATAGCAATGCTCTTAACTTGGATAAAATGCAAGCAGATTATATGGGTGCCTATTTTACCTAAATTACTTGGTGTTGTCAGTCAGATAAATGATGTCAAATTAATCAGAAGACTGAAAAATAAGCAATGCCCTCCTTGGGGTGTAAGAAGAACCATTGCAAATAATTTGATCAGACTGTTTCTAGAATTCTGCATTGTACATTCTCATGCATATAATGATTCATCTCTCTCCCAATGAAAAGCTTGAAATGTCAGAAGCCAGAGGAAAATTACATATTTCTATGGACAAGAAATCATGATAGTCACAACTGAACTTCAGATATACCTGAAATAGGTAGGAAGAATTCCTCAGTTCATCCCATAAAGCTGTATTTCTCTGTTTCTTTTTCTCATTTTCATATTTTGTTTTCCTTGTTTTTCTCTTCCCTCACTTCCATGTCTTAGAGCTCCTTGTAAATTTGTGGTGCTAGAAGGTGATTTCTAATCTAAATTTGATGGACTTCTTTGCCTCTAAAGCTGCTATATAACATTTCACTGACACACTGATGATGAATGTGAGCTCAGAACTGGCTGCACGCATTCTGGAACAGAGACATCACTCTCATTTCAGTTTGTTACAGACACACAGTGAATGAAAAGTGACATATGATGTGTAATAATTAATATAGAGTATTTTCAGTCTTTGACTTCAGTATAACAGAGAATGAACTTGTACAGCAACACCTGCACTTGGGTTTACTAAATCAGCAAGTTCTGGCTATCTTGGTCAGGGGTCGAGGGAGGCAAAGGCTTTGCAGTCTGTGACAGGACCAGACTGCCTGCATGCACATTTTACAAGGAGTCTGTAAACACTGCAGGAGCAGGTTATCTTAGGCCAGCTCTCCGTAAAAAGCCATTCTGGGACTAAAACAGAAGTGCAAACATGCCAAGGACTTGCCTCTCTTGTACAAAGGAAAAGTCATTTTCATCCCTTTGGGGTTTCTACCCTGCTTCTGTGAAAGCCACACGGGCACAGCCATGTGTGCCTCTGGCTGTTTATGCTTCCTCACTGTTGATGACGTTAACTGAACTATCCATGTACCCCATGTGCTGGTTTGAAGGTGAACCAGCAGGGGAAATGAACTCACCACGAGAGAGATTATAAGTCAGAGCTAAAATTTAATAATAATATTACAATAACAACACTGACACACAAGGGAAATTGCTTTCAACTCACAATACCCCAGCAGTATAACCCAGTGTCCTGGGGCACAAACCCAAGGGGGTTTGTTTGCCCTTGTGCTGAGACCCCTGTGGCTTCCCCAAGTCCAGAGCAAAAGGAAAAGAAAAACCTGTTGGTGCAGGCGAGGGCTGTGGTCTGGACGAGAGCGGTGATCTCCTGCTGTCGAGGTCCTGCTGCTGCTCTGGATCCGACAAGAAGTTCCCGAGGTCTTCTTACCCACCACTTATGTACCCTCAGGGAGCTCTCAGTCCCTCCCCCTGGGCGGGGACTCACACAATGGGTGATTAACTCTGGGAGCCAGGGGGTGTTGAACTGTTGATGGCCCATTAGCAGCTCCGCCCCCCTCAGGCTGGGTGTGAAGTGATAATGGCTCCCTGGGCAGCTGCTGCTAATGGCCCATTGACCTTGGGGAATGAATAGAGGGGGTAGAATACACAGCTTTGATCACCCTCACACAGGGTTAGCTGGTCCCTCCTGCTGAACTAGGACATTATCCACCCCTTATTCTACTCCATCTAGTCATTCCCAAATTAATTCCCTTTTTACCTATACATATATATACACATATATACGATGAAACATTACAAACTCTTCTCGCTCAAAATTAGGTCCCCTTGTGGTACACATCGTGTTTCTCCATCTTTTTGCATTACCCACCAAGTGCAACCAGGCCCTTGAGCAAAGACAATCCCTCGGATGGGTTTGCCTTTGTTTGAGGTGGGACTCACCCAAACAGTCTTTCCTAACATACCTCTCATATGGACCACAGGGACTTTATCTCCATCTACAGTATTCAAGAGTTCTGATTGGGCAGGGCCAGCTCGATTGATGGAGCCCCGGGTGTTGACCAACCAGGTGGCCTTTGCCAAATGCAGCTCCCAGTGTTTGAAAGTTCCCCCACCCAACGCCTTCAAGGTTGTTTTCAGCAGTCCATTACATCGCTCAACTTTCCCGGCAGCTGGAGCATGGTAGGGGATATGATACACCCACTCAATACCGTGCTCTCTGGCCCAGGTGTCTATGAGGCTGTTCTTGAAGTGGGTGCCGTTGTCAGACTCTATTCTCTCTGGGGTGCCGTGTCTCCACAGGACTTGTTTCTCAAGGCCCAGGATGGTATTCCGGGCAGTGGCGTGAGATACGGGGTATGTCTCCAGCCATCCAGTGGTTGCCTCTACCATGGTCAGCACGTAGCGCTTGCCTTGGCGTGTTTGGGGAAGTGTGATGTAGTCAACTTGCCAGGCTTCCCCATACCTGTATTTCGACCATCGTCCACCATACCATAGAGGCTTCACCCGCTTGGCCTGCTTGATGGCAGCACATGTGTCACAGTCATGGATAACCTGTGAGACACTGTCCATGGTTAGATCCACCCCTCGGTCACGAGCCCATCTGTATGTCGCATCTCTGCCCTGATGACCAGAGGCATCATGGGCCCATCGGGCTAGAAACAATTCACCTTTATGCTGCCAATCCAGATCTACCTGAGAAACTTCGATCCTGGCAGCTCGATCCACCTGCTCGTTGTTACGATGCTCCTCATTAGCCCGACTCTTGGGTACATGAGCATCTACGTGACGGACCTTCACACTCAGCTTCTCTACCCGGGCAGCGATGTCCTGCCACATCTCAGCCGCCCAGATGGGTTTCCCTTTGCGCTGCCAGCCGGCCTTTCTCCAACGTTCCAGCCATCCCCACAAAGCATTGGCCACCATCCACAAGTCAGTGTAAAGGTAGAGTCTTGGCCACTTCTCTCGTTCAGCGATATCCAAAGCCAGCTGAACAGCTTTCAGCTCTGCAACCTGACTTGATCCACCTTGTCCTTCAGTCGCTTCTGCAACTCGACGTGTAGGACTCCATACAGCTGCTTTCCATTTCCGGCTTGTCCCTACAATGCGGCAAGAGCCATCTGTGAAGAGAGCATATCGCTTCTCCTCTTCTGGTAGCTGGTTATATGGTGGGGCCTCCTCAGCTCGTGTCACCTGCTCCTCTTCTTCTTCAGAGGACAATCCGAAACTCTCACCTTCCGGCCAGTTAGTGATGATTTCCAAAATCCCAGGGCGATTAGGGTTCCCTATCCGGGTTCGCTGCGTGATCAGAGCGATCCACTTACTCCATGTGGCATCAGTGGCGTGATGGGTAGAAGGAGCTTTTCCTTTGAACATCCAGCCCAACACTGGTAGTCGGGGTGCCAGGATGAGCTGTGCCTCAGTGCCAATCACTTCTGAGGCGGCTCGAACTCCTTCATAAGCTGCCAGGATCTCTTTCTCAGTTGGGGTGTAGCTGGCCTCAGATCCTTTGTATCCCCGACTCCAGAATCCCAGCGGTCGTCCTCGAGTCTCCTCAGGTACTTTCTGCCAGAGGCTCCAGGATGGGCCATTCTCCCCGGCTGCAGTGTAGAGCACATTCTTCACATCCTGTCCTGTCCTGACTGGCCCAAGGGCTACTGCATGGGTAATCTCCTGTTTAATCTGCTCAAAGGCTTGTTGTTGTTCAGGGCCCCACTGGAAATCATTTTTCTTCCGTGTCACAAGGTAGAGAGGGCTTACAATCTGACTGTACTCAGGGATATGCATCCTCCAAAAGCCCACGGCACCTAGGAAAGCCTGAGTTTCCTTCTTGCTGGTCGGTGGGGACATAGCTGCTATTTTGTTGATCACCTCTGTTGGAATCTGACGACGCCCGTCTTGCCACTTCACTCCTAGGAACTGAATTTCCTGAGCAGGTCCCTTGACCTTACTTCGTTTAATGGCAAAACCAGCTCTTAGGAGAATCTGGATTATCTTCTTTCCTTTCTCAAAAACCTCCCCTGCTGTGTTCCCCCACACAATGATGTCATCGATGTACTGTAGATGTTCTGGAGCCTCACCCTTTTCCAATGCAGTCTGGATCAGTCCATGGCAAATGGTGGGACTGTGTTTCCACCCCTGGGGCAGTCGATTCCAGGTGTACTGCACCCCCTTCCAGGTGAAAGCGAACTGCGGCCTGCACTCTGCTGCCAACGGAATGGAGAAAAAGGCATTGGCAATGTCGATGGTGGCATACCACTTGGCTGCCTTGGACTCCAGCTCATACTGAAGCTCCAGCATGTCCGGCACAGCGGCACTCAGGGGGGGCGTGACCTCATTGAGACCACGGTAATCCACCGTCAGCCTCCACTCTCCACTGGACTTTCGTACTGGCCATATGGGGCTATTAAAGGGTGAGTGAGTCTTGCTGACCACCCCTTGGCTCTCCAGCTCACGAATCATCTTGTGTATGGGGGTCACAGAGTCTCGGTCAGTGCGGTATTGCCGACGGTGCACCGTGGCTGTGGCCAGCGGTACCAATTCTTCTTCAACTTTCAGTAGTCCCACAGCAGAAGGGTCCTCTGAGAGGCCAGGCAAGGTGCTCAGCTGTCTGATTTCCTCTGTCTCCACAGCAGCTATGCCAAAGGCCCAACGTAGTCCCTTTGGGTCTTTGAAATATCCATTCCTCAGGTAGTCTATGCCAAGGATACATGGGGCTTCTGGACCAGTCACAATGGGGTGTCTATGCCATTCCTTCCCAGTCAAGCTGACTTCAGCTTCCAGTACAGTCAGCTGTTGGGATCCCCCTGTCACCCCAGAAATAGAGATGGATTCTGCCCCAACGTATCCTGATGGCATCAACGTGCATTGTGCACCAGTGTCCACTAAAGCTTTGTATTTCTGTGGGTCTGATGAGCCAGGCCACCGAATCCACACAGTCCAATAAATCCGATTGTCCCTCTCCTCTACCTGGCTAGAGGCAGGGCCCCCCTAATTCTGGTCATGGTATTCACTGCGCTCTCCCTGTGAATATGACCGGGAGGTTCCTTCAAGAGGATCGGGCATAACATCATCATTCCTATACTGTCTGGAGCCTTGCCCACGAGAGACCGGAGCAGCCTTTAACCTTGAAGAATTCCCTGTGTTAGTTGTGCCTCTTTGCAATTCACGTACCCGAGCTGCTAAGGAAGAGGTGGGTTTCCCATCCCACTTCCTCATATCTTCTCCATGCTCATGGAGGTAAAACCACAGATTGCCGCGTGGAGTGTACCCTTTCTCCTTAGCTGGAAGACGCCTGCTCCTGATGGCAGAGACTCTCGTTTGTTCTGGAGAGATATGGAAGAGTCCTTCCTTAATCTTCTCTTCCAGTTCAGCCAGTTTTGTTTCCACAGCTGAGACGTGGGCTCGTAATGGAGCAGTGACAGTATCTTCATAAATCCTGAGTTTGCTGACCAGTGCACCCACCTTGTCTTCTCCCTCTCTCCACTGCAATGTTGCAAGGTAGCGAGAATACATTTCTGGCCCAAGTCGTGCAAATTTTAACCACATCTGGGATGTGCACTGGACACCATCTAGACTTTTAGGGAATCTCTCATCCTCTGAAAAGATTATCTCCAGTACGGCTAATTCCCTTAAGCACCGGATACCTTGTTCCATCGTGTTCCATTGTCCTTGCTGTACGTGGAGGTCCTCCTTACAAAGATATCTCTCCCTCACGCTTGACAACAGTCGCCGCCAGAGGCTGAGAGTTTCCTGTCTCTTTCCAATGCCCTGATCAATGACAACATCTCGAGAAAGGGATCCCAGCTGCCTTGCCTCACTCCCATCTAGAATTGTATCATTGGCTGCAGCATCCCAGATTCGAAGTAGCCAGGTCAAGATGGACTCATTTGCCTGTCGTGTGAACTCTCTCCGGAGCTCACGCAGCTCTCCCAGGGATAGGGACCGGGTGATTATTTCTGGCTCCATTTCTTCTGCTTGAGACGAAGGTCCTGACTCTTCCTCATCATGCGCTATACGAACTGATTTGGTCTTTGATTTTCTTTTCTGGACAGGGGCAACTGCTATCGGTTTCTGTTGTCCTTCTGGCTCCTCCATGGTTTGTGTGGACATGGTGCTAGTTGATTTGTTTCCCTTTCTCTCTGGCTCAGCTGTGGTTTGTGTGGGCATGGTGCTGGTTGATGTGTCTCTTCTCTCTGACTCGGCCATGGTTTGGGTGGACATGGTGCTGGTTGATGTATCTCTCTTCCTCTCTGGCTCAGTCATGGTCTGGGTGGACATGCTGCTGGTTGATGTATCTCTCTTCCTCTCTGGCTCAGCCGTGGTTTGGGTGGACATGGTACCTGTGGATTTGCTCCTTTTCTCCTCCTCCTGATGATGCTGTACCACCCCAAGCAGTGTGCGGTAGGCAGTGGCCAGGGCCCAGCAGGTTGCTGTGAGCTGCACCTCTCTGGGACTACCAGAGCATCTTCCTTTCACATAGCTTAGCATTTTGGCAGGGTCCTGCAGTTGTTCTGGGGTGAATTTCCAGATCATTTGGGGAGAGAAGGTCTCCAAATACTGGCCCATATCTTCCCACTTCCCGTGCCACTCAACATCATCCGCTCCCAGGGCAGGCCTCCAGCAAGTCTCCTTAGAAAGCCCAGTTCTGACTCTAAACATGGTGTATACAGTACAGAGGAGACAAAGCAACACTAACAGCACTAACAGTAGGATTATGCTGTCCCTAACATCAAAAGGAAACTCAATATTTTCAATGATTGTTGTAGCAGAGGTGAAAAGGTGGAAGTAACCATCTCCGCCTGTTTTCCCCACAGTCTGGGTGCTATTTTTAATGAGACCCCAGAGGTAACAGCCCAAACCAGGACAGGTACACCAGACTGAATATACATTCACAATGAAATTCATTGCTTCTGATGTTATGACAACATAAACATAGTATATTAATAAAGCAATTTTGATCCTTCTCCCTGGTATTAAAGAGAGCATCAAAACAGGCACATGGTTCCCCATGTGTCGAAATATGAACAGGCCCAGATACAGCATCCACATGAATACATCAAGCAACATGGTAGTCAGGGAGTTTCTGTATCCAAATACACAAAATGAAATTGTAATTCTGACTTCTCTCTCGTTGCCCCACGTTGGGCGCCAAAAGATGTGCTGGTTTGAAGGTGAACCAGCAGGGGAAATGAACTCACCACGAGAGAGATTATAAGTCAGAGCTAAAATTTAATAATAATATTACAATAACAACACTGACACACAAGGGAAATTGCTTTCAACTCACAATACCCCAGCAGTATAACCCAGTGTCCTGGGGCACAAACCCAAGGGGGTTTGTTTGCCCTTGTGCTGAGACCCCTGTGGCTTCCCCAAGTCCAGAGCAAAAGGAAAAGAAAAACCTGTTGGTGCAGGCGAGGGCTGTGGTCTGGACGAGAGCGGTGATCTCCTGCTGTCGAGGTCCTGCTGCTGCTCTGGATCCGACAAGAAGTTCCCGAGGTCTTCTTACCCACCACTTATGTACCCTCAGGGAGCTCTCAGTCCCTCCCCCTGGGCGGGGACTCACACAATGGGTGATTAACTCTGGGAGCCAGGGGGTGTTGAACTGTTGATGGCCCATTAGCAGCTCCGCCCCCCTCAGGCTGGGTGTGAAGTGATAATGGCTCCCTGGGCAGCTGCTGCTAATGGCCCATTGACCTTGGGGAATGAATAGAGGGGGTAGAATACACAGCTTTGATCACCCTCACACAGGGTTAGCTGGTCCCTCCTGCTGAACTAGGACACCCCAGCAACCAGAAAAGGAAGGATGTGCTTCGATTAGCATCTAGCCTTGGAAGTGAAATGAATTTATAAACCTATTATTTCATTAGTGAAATGCCTGCTAAAATCTAAACTCTCTTTAATCCCTTAAGGGTCACTAATTTTTAAGCTTCCCTGAGACTTCAGCAGCTTTGTAAAACCCTGCCCTGTTTAAGATGTGAATCACAACATCCCTTGCTATTCTTCCAGAACATGCCCCCTACTCCCAGGATTGTTGGATTTTCCTCCTCACTTGGCTGAGCCTTATCCAGGGCAGCCTAACAAGACACTGGAAGAATCAGAGAAGTTCAAATTACTTTGTAGGAGAAACAGAACAGCAAAAATGACCTCTGGGGGCAGGTACTTTGCTTAAGACACTGATCTAGAGTTGCTGATCTATCAAATCAAGAACACCATCAAGCTTCATTCATCTTCATATAACCCAAGAACGTCAAAGCAGAAAAAAGAAAATCAGTGTGTAATGGAGTTCAAGAGCACCAAATCCACCAAACCTGCAATAAAAAATGAACACGCAAGCCCTGCACAAAGGGGGCAACAGGCTCCAAGAGAGCCAACTGGTCATTTGAAATGCTGAAAGGTTGCCTCATTTTTTTTCCTTTTTTCTTATCATTCATCCTTTGTTCTCCCACAAACCTGGCCTCCCACTTGCATTCTCCATAATCCTTCAACCCAAGCCATACCAAGCCAACTCATCATCTGCCATTTTACCTTTCTATTAACACCTCCATGCTACCAAATCCTGCCCACCACCATTCTCATCACCTTACTTTCTCCTCTTCTCAATGAGCCCTTGGAAAGGGGAAGTCACTCAGAGATACTTCTAAGAGTAACAGTCAGCTCAGCCTTAAAATCCCTACTCAAGTGTGACAAGTCCCTGGGCATTTTTGTACTAAAACAAACTGACATTTCCCTAGAAAGCCTAAAGATTGCTGTTCCCTCAACAGTGGGCACAGGGGAAGGAATCTAAGGAGCCATAGGCAGGACAAAACACCCATGGAGGACAAATCAGGTCTTCTAGGAACCACACAGAAATGCTTCTGCCTGGGAATATAACCAGGGAGAAGAGGGACAGGCTGCAATGTCAGCAGGGCAGGTTCAAGGGCCTGCATAGATGATTTCAAATGTAATAACAGCATATTATTTCAAGGGTCGTGCCTCCAATTAGTTACTCCAATTACTGTTCAACACTCACAGATGACAGCCCAGCCCAGCTGGTGCCTGACCAGTGGCATACAGCAGCAAAGAAGCTGGATTTTCTACTCACAGAGGAGATCACCATTTTTAATTTTGAACGCAGACCTGCATACAGGATTCCTTTATTGCCTTGACATTAGGCTAATGCATGAGGGAAAAAACACTTAAAATTGGCTGGAAGAGGAAGATGCTTCAGAATACAATCAGGAAAGCACTTCAGTAAACCCAAAGCAAACTCAAAAGATGCATTTGTTTCTTCTTGAAAATGAGTTTCTTCTAATTAATGTCTTAAACAGTGCAAGCCTATCCCTTTAATCATAACTTCTCACAATTAATATAGCTATGTCATCTTAGTAAATAAGCCATTTCATTTATAATTCAAGAAGCACTTGTTACTTCCAGGCTTTTGTAATCCAACAAGTCTGACTGCATAATTTATGAACCCTTAAGAAATGTCATATGCTGCTCTGTGATCCTCTGAACCTCCCAACACTTACATGAAAAGCAAAAGGCAGAAAGTAAATTTGCTGGTGGTTCTGCTGACAGAGCTCCCTTCTTACGTGTTTTTGTTACAGAAAGTTACCATGGCTATCCTGGGATATGATTCAGAGTACATAAAAGCTGATTTATCATACAATAAATCCCCCAATCTCCTCCCAGTTCCTAAAATTTTAAATGGGATATTTAGTTTTCTAACAAAGCCACTGAAAATGATAAAACTTGTACTCTGAGGCCTAAACTGGGGTCAGTTCAAATCAAGTGTAAGGAAGAAATAATTAAAAACCTGAAGACAGAGTTTTGGCCAGCTTGCTGTAAATGTAAGGTGAATATTTTCTTAATCTCAATTTACTCATCTAGTTCAGTTTAATGGCTAGTTCTATTCAAGCTGCAAACTCTAACAGAAATTTTAAAAGTACAAAACTAGAGGGGTATTTCTATTCTGTCAAAAAAAAAGTATTGACTTCTTCCATTTCCAATAATATTTCATGTCTCTAAGTAAATTTAAAATACAAAATGTGCTTAAATAAGCCTTTTCCATATTTATTATATATAAGGTAAATTTAAAACACTTTAAAATGGATCTTCTCTGAACTCTGAATATCTATGAATTCTAATTGCTGACTAACATGCCTTCACATAGATGATTAATTTTTTTAAAAATTCAATTTTAAAAAATAATCAGATGACATCTTTTACCCTAACAAAACCAAAGATGCACTAAATGCATGCTAAGGTCTATATATGCTTCAATAAATAGGCACATACCTAACACATCCTGCCATTCTTTTTGCTGATAAGGCACTATAATGTTGATATTTGCCAACATGTGCTTGTTGACTGGTGACCCATAAGAATCATCATAAGGAATTAAATATGTACAAATCTAAAATATAAAATATTAAAACATCACTTATGTCAAGATTTTCTTTTCACTGATTTAAATGAGTAAGGGAGCTCATTACCTGGTTTTACATCAACCAACTCCATTTATGTTTTCTTCCTCAGATGTAACATTTCATACATTACACATCTAAGGATTTCATTAGAATTGCAATATTGTTGATGTGGGAATCCAACCATAGGTCACTAAACCAGATTAATAACAGCACAGAAAGCTACTAATAAAAAGGTGCCAAATAAAATAAAACAATATTCCCATAATTTCAAGAATGTTATGGGCCTGCTGTGTTTTTAAAAAGCCGTATCTAAGTATTGTTGTTTATCTGCCCCATATTTTTAGCACTCTGGAAAAATTAATTACCATGAGTTAGTTTAAACAATTTTAGTCTAGACAGGCAACCCTTAGGAAACATAGGGGAAAAAAAAGAATCACGAGCTAGTTACTATAGTAATATTTCTTCTAGGCCAATAGCATATAGTATTATTCATCACAGCAAATCCAAAGTGATGAAATGTCACACTGTTCAGCAGAGATCTTTGTTTCTGTAAGATGCAGGAATCAAATACTCAGGGGTACAAGTTGAGGGTTTGATATTTATGCTCTAATCAACAGCAGACTTCCCTAGATAATACTGTGTTTTTATTGTATAGCACAGTATGGTAATCTAACAATTTTTTGCCTTTCAGCTGTGCTATATAAATTGATTTTATGCTTTCCCAAGACCAGGCAGAACTGGATATAGGGACAATCAGGATTAATGTGTGAATATTGTAATATTATACTTTTATATGAATTGTGCACTAGAGAAGGGACTTAAAAAGCTGGAACATAACTAAAGCAGGAGAGAAATAGACACTGTTTCCAGCTTTTGCACTGATTCCTTATCACAAATCCTCTGATGCTTCTGGGTACCCTGGCAGCTCTTTTGCCCTACAGTGATTTTTTCTCTATATGCATCCACCCATGAAACCATGACCTTTCCTCTCAGGTGGGTACATCATCGCAGCCATCCATCTTTTATTCACCTTTTCCTCTGTGTATGTTTTGCTTGCTGGTACTTATTTTGGTTAGCCTTTAAAAGTCAGGACATTATCTACCTACAGGTCTAGAAGATGCAAAGTAAGACAAGATGGCTTTGCTGGTTCACCAGGTATTTCCCACATGAGGACTGGCATTGGCCTTTCACAATTGCTTCACATCACACTGTAAAGCATTTCTACTCAAGTAAAGCTTTTAGAAAGCAAGTATATAATATCCACTGGGAAAAAAATACCATTACTGATTTTGGTCCTAATCTGGACCCAAGGAGAACCTCTGATTTCCTTCTATATTGAAAAGTGACTGTATGTTTCTATGTTCTGCTAGTACTATTGGTATTAAGCACAGGTTTTAGTCTGTGGATTCCCTTCATGAGAATGCATTCTCTGAAGAAAAATGAAAGACAGTTGTCTTGCTCTTTTTCAAGTATGAGACAAACCCAAAAATTGCATAGAAAGGCAGCAGGAATCCAGGTGAGCACTAATAATGAAGTTTTGTCATCATACCAAAACACTTTTAACTTAAGTTAGTCATTTAGGGTGCTCTTTTCTGTAAGTTATTCTGTCCATACTGAAAAGACTGGAAAAATCAGTGATAGGTTAAGATGATGCAGAAGCATAATTTTTTCCTTTCTTTTTGTTTGATGATTTTGTTCAACTTAATTCTCATGTGCCCATTCTCTTTGAATAGTCCTATCCAAGGACCTCCCAACACCTACAAAGCAGTGGCAGGCTGCTCACAGCATGGAAACATGCAACTGAGAGCAAAGGCCAAGAAGAGGCAGTGACCAAGATGGAAACATATGTAATTAAAAAATTGTGTCACTACACAGCCATCATGCTTAATCCTCTAAAAAAGTTAATTCCAGAAATACCAATGACAAATTCCACTGGCACACTCTCAACTCTTGTGGCATCATCAAAAAATCATCAGTGTGTGAAGCCTCCTCTGACCCAGCATTTCCCCTCTCTCTGCAATCTGTTTCCCCTCTAGCCAGTTTCCTATCAATTCTTCAATTCTGTGAATCCAGAGCTTCACAAATACTTTCCCTGGTGGCAGTTTACAAAAGTCAAGACAGATGATATCTCCAGCAATACCCATCCCTGGGAAACCAGCTGTGTCTCAGGAGATTAGCAGATTAGTCTGGCACAATCTTTCTTTTAAGAGAGATATACTTTATTTTATGATATATCTCCAAGATTTTTAATTTCACTACCTTAAAACAACTCTAAAATTTTGTGAATTTTTGAAGTGAGAGAACCAAGTCTGTGATTACCCAGATCAGAAGTTTGCTTTGTTTCTTTTTTTTTCCTGCCTTTAATCTGTGGGTATTACGGACAGTGTTTTAGGGAACCACTGGAAGTTGCTCTGTTTCAGTTATATGCCAGTGACCTTTTGCAGCAGAGGAGGAAGCCGAGGACAGAAGAGAAACTGAAGAAACTGGAGCAGGAACAGCAGGAGTGACTTGGCAAAGGCACAGAGATGGGATGTAGCAACATACAAAAATATGTTAGCCTGGAAGGTGACTGACAGGTGTTTGCATGGTGATACCACTAAGAGGTAAAAGAGGAGGAGATGGGAACACAAGAAAAAGCCAAATATGGTTCTCAGGAGGCTGAAATGTGGAACTGGAGAGGGACAAGAGGGAACAGAGGGAAAAACAGAGTCAGAAGAAACAGAGCCAAGAGGATAGGCAGTGTCTGCAAGAAGAACAGGGCATCAATGCCTGGAAGAAGCCTGGCAGGACAACTCTGGGGGCTGGCAACACACCTTTAGAGCCTTCCCAAGGGTAATGGCCTACTCTTTTGGATCAGAAAAACCTGATTTTTTTTTCTGATGACACCTCTGAAAATTATATACTCCATAATGGACTCAGCATTGACAACACTGAAGTTGAAACTGTCAGATTAGGTCTAATACATTTTATATAACATATACACATCACTATTAGTCAGTTGAAAGATTGAGAGATATGGCATTCATGTGCACAGATAATAGGTATTGGTGAGCTACCTGATGCTCCAAATATTTTCATAAAAGCCAATCTGAAAATCACATATATTAGTTAAATTTAAAGATTATGGGGTTTTGTTCTTCAGAAAGCATTCACATCCCTACCTATCATGAAAATGGGTTCTCATCATTTTGAAGAACTAGAACAAGAATAAGCTGTTATTAAATTTTTATGGTACTGTAAGTTGATTAACTGGGAACTAGGAAAGGTCTAGAGCTAGCAAAGTGATAGTTCTTTGTTCTTATTCAAGGGACAAGAGTTTTAACCACATAAACAAGCAATTTGTTTAAAACTTATTTTTTCTAATAAATATTCATTTGAGGGTTTCTGCAGCTTCTCTTTCCCCAGAGTGTTAGATGGTTCTTTTCAGAGCAACAGCTGCAGCAAACCTAGTTAAAATAAAAAGCAGGCGGCACACAGATCCATACATCTGCTTTGTGAGAAACAGGCAACATATCCGGATTTATATGTGTGCCAGCCCCCTAGGATGTCGTAATTGTGTTTGTTCTTTTAATAACTTTAGGCTCCAGTGATCAGAATAAAAATCCTATGCTGAAGGTAATGCTTCATCCTTAGTTTACCCCTCTATCCTGAATTATATAGTAAGCAGACTTAAATGAATGCAGGAGTCTGGCTCCCTCCTTACACTAGACTCCAGCCACGCACATAATAGGTTGCCTGATTTAATTCTGGGTTTCTCTCTTCAAATCTTACTTTGCTTTTACAAAATATTTGGCCATTTCTTTTTATGCAGATTTCCGAGCCTGCCTTCCAGCATTCAGTGAATTGCAGTCTCCCTGATACAACCATGTCAAGCTTTCTGACTTGTAAGAGCAGTTGGGTTATTTAGACAATTTTGTTCTTCCTAATTATTATATCTACACTTTACATTTACAGCTTCTTTTTATAAATGTATCCCACATAACTGAGTTAGTTAAGCATAAAGTTAACTTTTTAACTCCTATAACCAGACTACAGATTACCTTGTAATGAAAACAGGCATGTATATATTACCAGTTGACATGAGGGGCACTGAGACAATAGCACAGATTAATGGAATAATAGTAACTAGAAAGCCAAACTCCAGTCATCCAATACCTAGTCCAGTGTGTCAAGTGAGCTGGACATGCCTAAATATACTCCCACTTTCAGTTTCTGACCACACTAGAAAGACTTTTTTTATATGTAATCTGACACCATCTTGAACCTTGTTTGAGATCAGAGGAACTGCTATAGGAATGCCAGAAATTATGGAATCACAGAGTGCTTTGGGTTGGAAGGAATTTTACTGACAGTCTAGTTCCAAGGCCCCTGTCACTGGCAGGGATACCTTTCACTAGTCCTGGTCGCTCAAAGCCCCATCCAACCTGGCCTTGAACACTTCTACAGATGGTGCATCCACAACTTCTCTGGGCAACCTATGCCAGTGCCTTACCACCAATTCCTGCAAAATTCTTGTAGGCCTTGCTTGATTAGGCAAGATTAATTGTCTTTGTTTGTTACACATGAAACACATGAGTATTTTTTGCCTCAAATAACTCAAAAACAGTTTCACAATAAAACTCCAAGCTTGGTTGTTGATAATGCTGATGGAAGAACAACACTGATACGGTCCCTGCACCAGTTCCCTGACCACCACACTATGTCAACCCTTTGCTCTTCATCATTACCGGTCTTACTGTCCTCCTGAGAACAATAATGCCCCTTTGTTTCCATAACTCCTCTATCCTCACACATGTTTCTTCTGTGGCTCTGTTGGGTGCCACTTTCCAAAAACCTCTCTTAAAATATTTTCCTTTCTTCCCTCTCATTCTGACTGATGGGAGTCATCCAACGTGATTTGACATCTAGTGTCTGGTGCCAAAATTGCCTTTCTAGAACAGCCTCGAATCCCAGATCTCTGTGTTATTCCCAGTAATGTTTCTGGTCTCATTTTGTCTCTGTCAGGACCCTGAGGGCATTGACAGACCTTAATGGCACTGACTGACCTCACCTGGAAACTCCCCCTCATGCCCTCTGCCCATGGCTCAGGAGCTCCAGGTAGCTCAAACCTAGGCTCCCAGATCTCGTCAGGGCTATGCTGTAGGTGTGCCTGTCTCTGGTCCCATCTTCTTGGTGGACCCTGGACCTATGTTGTAGCCCTGTCTCCTGCTGCTCTGACTGGATTCATCCTTTGGCTGTTTCTGGGGCTGTTGATGGACCCCATTACCAGCCCTCAGCTCTGTTTAGACCCTCTGAGGCTGTGCTCTGGTCAGTGAGAGCACAGCCCCAGTTCCCTTTACTGCTCTCCTTTCCATTCTTTGTGAAGTTCAAGCCCCTCAGCCTGTTCATCCCCACCACACATTCTTTCTGTGCCTCAATTTTTTTCTGTATTCTCCCCACGATATACTTTGTTTTTTCTCAAGCTTGAATTTATCATTTTATGACGCTTCCCTATCCTTCCATTTTTTCCCATTCATGTCCAGCTGTCTTTTAAACTCCATCTCAAACCCCCACTTATTTCAATTATCCTTTGGCAGGACCAGCTAGTTGTTTTCCATGAGGTCTTTGAGATTAGGCCATTAAAACACACAGACAAGAAAGCATCTTGCCACATTTGGTGGTCTCTGACATAGTCCACCATAACTTTGGCCTGAAAATGTTAATCTTTTAATTAATCTTTTTTTTTGTTCCTGGAAAAAACCCACCTTTCTTCACCTGTGATTAATTTTCTGTGAATATGTCACCATACCTAAAAACAGAAGGACTGCCATTGATCTAATCTGGTTTATTGTTAAGAAATATTTATTCCTGGTATGAAAATTAGTAATCTGCTCCTGATTTCTGGCTCAAACCACTTCATAGCCCACATGTTGCTCACCAAAACATATCAATCACCACATATCAGGCAGGAATGTGATGATAACAGGTACTTATGAGTTCCCACACTGAGATACAGCTACGCAGAGTGAAGCACACGGCTTGACTAAAGATCTTTCCCACTCACATAGAAGGCCTGTCCTTCAAGCATTTAGACCTTCTGCTCTCATAAAGTGCTGCATTTTGTGCCAGATCACCAACATGTTGAAACTAGGCACAGACACAGGAATGATAATTCTATATTGTTTTTTAAAGTTAAGATTAAATGAAAGGCTAAAGGACATCTGTATAATGGTGTAAATGAATAAATGCCAACCTCATATTTACTAGCTGTCAACCTGGAACGGGCTTTATCCCAGATAATACTCAGCCATTAAGAGAGGGACCAGTGTCACTTCAAATCCCTTGTCAAAGCAGTCTCCCAGAGGAGCAACCTGAGTGATTTGCTATGCCAGGATTAGCCTTGATGCAGGAAGCACAACTCTGCACACCCTGCAGGCCACTCATAAAGGAGCTGTGAGAAAGGACAGAGCCTACACACCGCATGTACATTCACATACATAGACACACGCTGGGCTATATCTTCAATTAAAATAGAGGGTGACAAGATTTTTCAAGGCACTTCACCCTTCTTCCTAACTAGCTAATTTATTTATAATGCTGGTTTAAACTTAATTTCTTGAAATCAGTTGAAAAAGGACTTTCTCAGGAAAAAATGCCACCTGGGCAATGTTATCTCTTGTGCCTGATTCTCCAAGGGAAATCTAAACACTAAGTTCCTCTACATGTCCAGCACTTCACAAAACAATCCATCTACAGCTTACTCAATGCCTTACGTAGACATAATGTCTTAAAACTCCACTATATTAACAAAAATAACTATATGTACGTGTTCTTATACATCTTAAAACTCTGCATATTTCCTATATCATAGATAAATTTATGCACACAGGACACCACATACACAAGCCCAACTGGAAATTGAGTGAAGATGGAAGTAAAATAGCTATACCCCACGGAAAAATTGAGGAAACTGCTACTTCTTATGGTCTCTGTATGCAATTCTGGCTGAAACTTTTCAGCTGTTCTACATGGTATGGAGGAAATACAAGACCAGATACTCCAAATTGTGATAAATTCAGGTTTTTTTAATTTAATCAGAAATCAGATAAACTTAATCTGATGCCAAAAAACCACATCGCTAGACCTACTTTGAAATCCAGCAGACCCAAATGAGGGAGGAAATAGCTTTAGTGTGATTTATAATGGCAACAAAGAGTTATATTCTTTTTGGTATTGACATTGTGTGATACACTTTCTCTTTTGGGAGTAAGCTTCTGAATTGTTTTAATCTGTCTCATCTACCATTACAGACCTCAGCAAAACTGTGAAATCCTCACAAGAACCATGACTGTATATAAATCCAGTAATAATCCACAATCTTCTCCCCACTTTGCTTGGGGTTTTTTGCTGTAGATACTAGGCTTTTTCAAACTTCCACCAGCAGTGGAAATTTTCCAGTTATATAATTGGGCCATTGAATATGAGTCAGAAGTGCCTTGGCAGCCAGGAGGGCCAACCGTGTCCTGGGGGCATCAGGCACAGCATCACCAGCCGGGCGAGGGTGGGGGATTGTCCCGATCTGCTCTGCACTGGGGCAGCCCCACCTTGGATATTGTGTGCAGGTTTGGGCACCACATTATAAGAAGGATATTAAGCTGTTAGAGAATGTCTGAAGGAGGGCAACGAAGATGGTGAAGGGTCTTAAGGGAAAGCTGCATGAGGAGCAGCTGAGGTCACTTGGTCTGTTCAGCCTGAAGAAGAGGATACTGAGGGGAGACCTCACTGCAGTCACTGATCTCTTCTCTGTCGTGACCAGTGACGGGACTCAAGGGAATAGCCTGAAGTTGTGTCAGGGGAGGTTTAGGTTGGATATCAGAAAAAGCTGCTTCACCCAGAGGGTGGTTAGGTACTAAACAGGATTCCCAGAGAAGTGGCCACAGCACCAAGCCTGAGAGAGTTCAATCATTTGGACAATACTTTTGGGCACATAGTGCGACTCTTGGGGATGGTCCTGTGCAGGGCCAGGAGTTGGACTGAATCCTTGTGGGTGCTTTTCAACTCACCATCTTCTGTGATTGAGCCATCTAAAGGGCTTTTGCTGTAAATTATGACTGCTTTGTTTGTGGGCTGCTTTCAGTACCAGAGAGTGGAAGGGGAGAAGCAGAATGTGAAGAGTGGGGAGCACAGCTTTCAACCTGAAGTGTCATGAGTATTTGTTCCTGAGCTACAGGAAAAGAATGAACTGGACAGCTCAAGCTCCTTGTGTACAAACGGGAATGTCACTGCTTAAAACCAGTCCTTGCTTTGTCAAGTGAGGGGATTTCATTCCTGCCTCAGCCTAGCAGAGCCTTGTTGGAGCCTGTCTGTACCACCAAGCCTGCCTAGGTTGCGTGTGGCAGCTGAGCTGTGGCAACTGACTGTGCACGCTCTTCGCCTGTGAGATGGAACGCATTAGCTTTAACTTCTTGCATCCAGACAATTTGCCAGATGGATTCCTAACAAACAGCAGAGCTGAACTGCTGTATTTTCCATATGCTTGGAAATCCTGGAAGAAAAATAAACACCAGGAAAGTAACTAATAGGAATTGAGTGATGCATTTTTTGAGTGCAACAGACTCCATCACTATTTCAAAAAACCTCTGGGCATTACAATTCTATTTTTTAAAAATAAGTCAAAAGTCAAGGTAGTTTCCTATGCTAAGCGAGATAACAGGCCTAATTTTCACTCAGTAAAAATGGTGTCCTGTTTCTCTCTGAGCATACTATTCAATAGCAACGGTGTATGAATGCGTTTAATTAATGCTTATGTGGTGCTGCAAATCCTTCAGCCATGCCCGAAAGAAATTCCCTTTTCCCTCTTCACTATAAATCCACATTGCTGCTCCTGTACAACAGCTGCAGTATTGTTATTATTATTATTTTTTTTTCTTTTGGTTTGGGCTTTCAATCTTAGGGGGTACTTTTTTTTCAGCTTTTTAAAAAAGCAAAAGCCAAATGAAGTTAACGCAGCCACCAGAGGGAGCCTCTGGTGTCTTTAGAGAGAACAAGAAGCTATTGACAGTGACATAGAAATTAATGAAAATAATTATAGTTGAGAAATTCGATTCCAAGAAGCAGAGACTTTGCCTTAAGACCAAATTCTATTTCAGTATAAAGTTTTGTGAAAAGATGTAATTTATGGCATAACTGCCTCCTTTCAATATGGAAAGCATGCAGAGAAAGGACAAAAATCTGATTGGGGTGAGAACAACTTTGATTAACTGTTGCTTAATCTAAAAATGCAGCAAGTCTTCAGCTCCAGGGAAAAGCTTGAAGCAATTCAGGCTACTCCAGAGCATGTCTTTTGCAACGAAATATTAATATATAAATACACAGGGGCAATAGTTTAAAAATTTCACTATCTAGACATAAACTTTTTAATGGATTTGGCAAAAGAAAACATACAGCTTCCTTTTTATGTGTGAAGTCTGTGTGAACACAGGTTTTATATGTGTCACGGTGGCCTTGCCAAGAAGAGGGATGAAACCAGAGTTCTCCAGAAATGGCAGCAGAGCTTCCCCAAACCTCTCAACATCTTGCAAAACCCTATCATGTTCCCTAGACAGCTGACCTTCAAAATGTCATTAAAATTATGAAATATTAAAAATACACTTCTACACAGTAGCGTCTGCATTTTATATCCTATTCTTGCCCTGGCTCTTCAGAAGAAATCTACCTTAAAGCATATATTGCTTAGAGGATAAAAAAAGGATATAGTATGTTTGTAACTAGTACCTCCAACAGTACATTTAGTGAAATATTCATCACTCGTTCTAGTCCCTGAACTACTTGTGAATTGCTTATGTCATTTCTGAGAAGATACCATATAAAGACTTTATATGTTGTTATTCTTAAATATCATCCTTCTAACCAAAATATTTTGCTAGAGGGACTTTACTTCATAATTTCAAGAACTTTTGTTTTAGTTTACTTAGCCTGGAACTGGGATGCTTCCCTTTCTCTTCCTACTAATGCAGGAAAATATTGCCAAGCAAATACCGGACTGATGGCTAGATGATTTGTGATACTTATACTCTCTCAAGATGCTTCTCTTGCATGCTAGGCGACTCAATTCTGGATTTTTTTTCCCCCATAACTTAAGCAAATATGCTGGTGGAACCCACACCAGTAACACTGATGAGCTGAACCTTTCTTCTTTAACATATGGGAAATGACTGTACAAGTAAACCATGAAGGAACACACTAGGCACAACTAGGTATTTTAAAATCCTATTCTAACATTTCCTGAAGTCCAAAGCTATGAAGGCAGAGATAAAACAAGAATGGAAAATTTCAGTTAAATGTTTCAGTATAAAGTTATAAAAGCAAGCATTCCTACCGAAGCAGCTTTAGCTACAGGGATAACTGCCAACTCCACCTTCCCCAGCACAGCACAACCCCTCTTCACTACACAGCTGCTCATCACACCTAATATAATCACAGTTATATAACCAGCTGTAGCACAAGGCACTTGATATAAATGTTGATGTCATGGTGATTTTTAAAAACAACATTTCTATTAACATTCTGTCTTCAGCTTTCCCAGCTGGCTGACTGCAGACCATTTCCCAAGATGTTCCAGCTCCTCCCTGCAGAGCTTTCTCATGTATCTTAATAATAATTCATAACATTTCCATTGCACCTTTTGCTTTGACTCCCACTGACATATTCAGCTGTGACTTTCAGAGCAGCAGTAATACTGTTGTAGCTGTGTTTGCCTTCAGGATACACCAAGGAAACATTTGTAGGAAAAAGAAATATATTTTACTACACCAATTAAGATAATTATGAAAAACAGACCATCTCACAGTCATACAAGGCCTTCCTCACAAAGTCTGCTGTATTGTCTCTACTACAGTTATGAACTAGAAAATGCCTACTTAATGGTATGCTGGCCAGAATACAGAATTTATTTGGAATATAACCTAAGCCAGTTACAGGAGTTAAAAGTTTGAAAATATTTTATATTTAGAACCAGGGACAAATTCTAATCCAACTAGAAACATATTTTCAAAAGCACTTTTTTGTCTCCCTTTCATCATTACTCTCTTCACTGGCCTCTTTCACCTTTTCATATACCTGTGGATCATTGAGTAACTATTTACATTTCATATGGAAAATTAGGAGACCAAGAAATGCATGTCAGAACAAAGAAAATAATATAGATCAATCTAATGCAAAAGCAATCAAAAAGAAAATGAGATAAAATCACTTTGCAGATCTACTCCTAGCATTTCCCCTTCCCCAGTTTCAGGAATAAATGCAGCAAGTAATCACATGTCGATATGAATTAGCCTGCCTCTAGCAACATACACAGAAGGCCAAAATACAGTGAGCAAAGATCACAGAATATGGTCTAAAAAATATTAGAAGTATTTTCCTCTTGGCATGGAGGCAAAATGCTATGAAGTAAAATAACAGAACACTTATTAGAGGGTGATGGCAAATTTCTCCCATCATCCCAGCAGCACCGTCTGGTCCCAAATAGTTAAATTCAACAAACAAGCACAGTTCAGCTTCCGCAATCTCATGAGATGAGATGAGACTGTGAAAGGTCACGAGGAGACCATGTGTGATGCAGGCATCTGAGCAACAGGAAAATCCATTTTACATTTGTGAGGCCATTTAGTATCTATTTAAATGGCAGGAATCTTTTGTCACTGTTGAACTAAGGTCACTGAATCAGGAGCTTAAAATACAGCTTTCTTTACCCCTCTGTCCAGATTCAAGGTTTCAAGGCCATCATGGGTTTTATGTAAGCAACTATGAGATGCTGCCACAGAGCAGTCATTTTATTGTTACACAACGAAAATGCATCCACATGTTTGGAACCAGATATGGGAAGAAATGTCTCAGAATGCATGTATGTCTATGGAATCAATCACTTTGCATCTTCTTAAAAACGTCAGTTAGCTTAGACGTGGCATACGCTTGCCATACTTGAGAGACCTTTGATCCTGCCCAAGCAATGGAGAATTACATCTAGAACTGATTGTTAAACAACACCTAACTGTAATAACCAGCATATTCCAATAAAAGCCACTTCATTTGACCTTCCGCATATTGTTTTAACCAAGCTGGGAACACTCCTGCTATGCCATCTGTTCCTATCATGAAAGCAGCAACACAAGGACACTGAAGAATATGAGCTGTGCCTTAGCAGTTTGGTCCTACTTGCGCCAAGGCAGCATACGGTCACGTTGTGTGTTCATCAAGACACCAATGCAACAAACTTCCTAATTTTAGTTGAGGATGGTAGCCAGAATACAATACTATGTAAGTGATAATAACAATAACAATGATGGTAACAGTAATAGCAAACCACAAAAACACTGCCATGTCTAATGTCCTTATAATAGGGTGGGGTTTTTTTATTTTCTAACTGTCATTTCCTTTACTTATATTGCACTATGGATCTTTAACTCTGTATTGAAAAGGTTGTTCAATTGTTTCACCTTGACCGAGTATTGCATTCATGCTGGACTAAAGCTAGAAGGGATAGGAAAGAAAGGGGAGGAAGGGTAGATTACATCTGGCCAAAATTAAGTATTTAAGCCATATTTCCAGACTGGAACTACTTAGACTCTTGAACATGTGTATGCAACTCCAGTTGGATACACTTAAATTTTCAAATAGCAGGACTCAGATCTTCATCTGCTTCTTTACGTTTTGTTTACATCTCAGCCTCACACTCAACTTGATGTAAGTCCATGTGTTTTGGCCATGACCTGCACCATCACATTTACTCATTCTGTAACTACATAACGTCTGTATAACAGAGTGTGTCGCCCACTTCCTGTGTCCTTGATAGGGCTGAGAGGCAAGCCTGATCAGGAAGCTTCCTCTCATCTGGGTTGATTTGTGGTATATCACAGAATAACAGAACTGTTGAGGTTGGAAGGGGCCTTCTGATCTAGTCGAATGCCTCAGCTCAAACAGGAACAGCTAGAGCAGGCTGCCCAGGACCGTGTCTAGTCAGGTTTTGAATATCTCCACAGATGGAGACTCACTCCACTTCTCTGGGCAACCAGTGCTTGGTCACTCCCACAGTGAAAAACTATTTCCTGGTGTTCAGAGAAAATCTGTTTCCATTTGTGCCCATTACCTCTTGTGATGCCACTGTGCACCCCTGAAAGCCTGTCTCTGTCTTCTCTGTCCTCTCCATCTGTGTTATTTTTATACATCACTAAGACCTTCCCTGAGCCTTCTTCAGACTGAACAGTCTCAGCTCTCTCAGTCTCTCCTCACATGAAACATGCCCCAGTGTCTCTCTCTTCCTAGTACATCTAGGATGCTGTTGGCTGCCTTGACTGCAAGGGAACACATCTGGCTCATGGTCAGCTTGTTGTCCATCAGGACACCAGCCCCCTCACTGCAGACCTGCTTTCCATCTGGTTGGCCCCAGACTAACTAATAGGTTTTATAAGTATCTAAAAATGAACTCCCCTTCAAAATATGTGCCTGCATAACACCAGACTTGGACATATATACACAAATAGAAAGAAAAAAAAAGATACTTTAGACTAGACCAGGCAGTGGAATATGTTACAGCTGACTGTGAAGTGTTGATGAGTCAAACATGAGACTTGGAGGGCTCAGCTTGCAGCTACTCTGACTTAAAACATTCGTCTCAGACATCCACATAGGACCACAACAGACAGGTAGTCTTTAGCTTTGAAAATATCTCTCTGGTGTAGTTTGATACGATTCAGTTCTCTCCTGTACAATGAGAAAAGATAAATACCAGTGAACATCATGAGGTTTTATGACTCCTATGAAACACAACCAATCTTCTACTTCACACATCCTTCATTTCAAACACATAGATGAAAATTTCACTGGGATGTCCTGATTCCAAGGTCTGACCTAGGAAAAAGTGAATCCTTGAAAAGGTAAATATGTTGAAGAATTTGCTACATCATGAAGATTGATTTCAATCAAAGGCAAGAGTTTAGTAGCATGTTACTGTCTGAAGTGTCTTCTGGATTCTTTACTCAATATCCACACGAATTATGTAATTATAAAGACTTCTTCTACAGTTAAAGGCTTCTTCCATGACTTGAAGTCACAGCCAAAGCACACTACATCCTTCTCATCTTCTGGTTCAACTAAATCACACTATATATGGAGACAGACAAGGAAGCTACAGAGTTTGTAACCAAGGGAAAGAACACATTCCCAATGACCCAGTCTGACAGATTTGTTTTAGGAGGCAAAATCAAATTGATCTGTCAAATTAAGAAGTGATTTACGACCACAGCAGCTGCAGTCCCTCACTGTTCCTAGGACTAAGATGCCAGAGACAAGACGTGCAACTGTAACACATGTGGGTGACAAAGTGTGTCAGAATTCCACCTCTTCTGCTGAAGTATTGCATATGGAATATGACAGTGATCTCCAAACTTACTATTACCATAATGAAACAAAAGGCTCATGTCACAATCTAGTGTTTCCTATAGGAATTTTCTCAATGAGAATAAATGGGAAAAGCATCAAGGAAAGATTTAGCTATGTTACATTCCTGCTTATTGTACTGCAGAGGAAAGGGGGAATACATACAATCAGTGATTGCTTTCCTGACCTTTCCTTTCACAGAAAACTCTAATACTGGACCTCTTTACAGACTAGACAGATGCACAAAAGCAAACTGAAGTTAAAAATGTGAAAGTCAAAGTGCACGGTTCACATTATTTTTGCAGTTCTCTCTCAATGCAAAATTGTACTGAATATCAGTCAGATTAATTCTTTTCTTGGAAATGAATGTAGGATTGATTACCAATGGCCTCATTGCATCTCAAAGGACTATACCTCATACAAGGACAGACTGTAAGCTACAAGTGATCACATTCTCCTTACAGGAGATTTAGAAGACAGTGATTTAGAAAGGGTTAGTCTTCAAGAGGCACTCAAAACAAAGAATATCTTGAGTCTTCAGTTTTGAGGATGATTGGAAAGAAAAACGTGTTTTATTTAGCATATTTTACAATTTAAATCTTTAATAACCCATCAACTCCACACCTGTCATACAAAGCAGAACTTTCCAGAGTCAGAAATAAAACAATCAGAAACCACATGTGAATGATTCTTATAAATCCAAAATGTTGTATAAAATACATACAGGATATTAAGGAAACTGAGGTGGGAGACCAACTTCACTAATTTCTTCAGCCTACACAGGGACATGCTGAAAGGATGAAACTATCATCTTCTAGATGTTATATCTATTCTGTACCATTATAATTTCTAGATCTTTTGCCTAGGGAGTCTTCCCACTTGGCACTGCTAACACATCACTAAAAAACAAATCGTATATTCATTTCAAAACAGAATAAAAACACAGTTTTGTAACAATTCCTTCAGCTATTTATTCCTCCAGATTTCAAATATAAAGCCACCGCTTTGCATCCTTGAAGCAAACTCTCCCTGAAGGCATGACATGGATAGGATTCTCACCACTGCGTCCCATTGAACTGAAGTGCACAGGGACATCTCAGCTGCTCCTGTATGACAAGTACAACATGCAGAGGAATGGCAGTGGGTCAGCCCATTTGAGGTAGACTATGGACAGGCACTACCTTTATTCCCAACAGCAGCTTTTCGACGTGGTCATACAAACTTCAGAACATGATAAATCCAACACTATGGCCACCGACCCTGTAGCCACAAGCAGTCCCTGAAGAGCTCATGTGGTGAGGCCAGAGCAGGGACAGTACCTGTGAGCAAGCCTGGTGATCATTTCAGAATGGGAAAAGTGCTTTCCTGCACATACAGAAGACATACTCATTTAGGCTTGAATAAGGGAGAGGTGTTCATCCTGAATAATCAGTCTTAGGAACTGTCACCTGCTTTGGTAGAGTAGATAGAAGATCCATGCTTAAATAAATACAATTGTTTGATTTAAGAAATCACTGCCTCAAGCAAACACTCGAGTATGTATTTACATGAAGAACCAAAGAATGAGTAGGTAGAATACAATATTACACTCCATTCCAGAAGTACATTGCATTGAAGATCCCACAAACCCGAGACTGGAGCAATGTCTAGATTATTTCACAGCCTACTAAAAACCTGCAATTTTGCTATTAAACTTGATGTTTGGAGCAAAATTCAATAAAGATCTAACAAGAGGTGAATCCTCTGATACAGCACAGTCATCTTTGGTAGCAGGGGATACATGACCTTACCCAGACACTGTGGTAGAGGTTCTTAATTCAGAGTCAGGAGCTGAACTCAAAAGCAGGAGGACAAAATTAAGAGCCACTGCTGTTAAAAGAGCAGAACAATACAGGGACTACCCTTGGTTAGCAGGTATCCAAATCTGTGAGCTATTTTGCAGACAGAGTAAGCAGAACTGAACAGCCCAGCTCAAGGAGGATGAATCCTCTCATGGGCTTGGCTAAGGGGATCAGACTGTAGCTCTGATGTGTAGTTCCCTTTAGAAACCTTTTCAGCTTACTTCATTCAACTTGTAGCATACGCAGCATTATCTATTGACAAATAACCTTTGTAGCATCTAGGCATAGGAGAACATTTACTGAAATACTGTCAGATTTAATATTTTCCTGGTTGTAGCTGACTCATTATGTGACTTGAACGTTATACTTAAATCCAGTGTGTGTGCACAGTATGTCTCTTGGTATTTGCTTTTGTTTTTTAAAATATGTTGTTAAGTGAAAAATGTTCTGCTGTACAAAGCAAAGATGCTGAACACAGTAAGCTACTGTCAGTCTTAAAACACATACTAACTTTTCAAATGCTACATTGCATAAATAGGTATTTAGAGTCTGTTTAAAAGCAGATTATTTATATAACAGTTCATAATAAACCCTGGAGCAACAGTACCATTTTAATTCAATTTTGTACTGAATGTCTTTTTAAAATATACTCCCTTTCTCCAATATACAAAGGCAAAACAGTTCACAAAACAAAGCCCTATTGAGCTGTGCAGTTTTCAATATACATCAGTTTCAATTTTGTAAATATATTGGGTGAAATTCAGCTGTGTTATAAATCCAGGGCTGTCAGAATACTCTGTAATTAATATTTCCTGCCTTTGCAGAACACTGGGCAGATGGTCACATTTTAAAGAGATTTCAGTACAATGGCCAGAATTCATTCCCCACTAATGATTAAGGTGTCTTAGCTCAGGATCCAGATTCAAAAGATGGTACAAAATCTCAATTTTCATGGATTTTTACTATAAATTTGGGGTAAATCACCTCTGAAAATGAAGTCTTTCAATTAAATCAGTGGTCTCCAGTGGGAGTTTTTATGTTATTAACATTTGATCTCGAAATGCCTCTTCATGTGACAGAGCTCAGCCCCAGGCAAAGATTTTTTATTAAATGGGAAAATAAATGCTTAGAGAACAAACTCTGGAACCTAAAAGAAATACAAACCCTCAGTTGTCCAAATAAACTGGAATCATAATCTAGCCATCAGAGAGACCCAGGGTCTTCTATGATCAGTTTTATAACTTATAGGATCAGCTAGGGCAGAAAATTTTTATTGTGTAGGCATTACCCTGCTATAACTGAAGTCTACTGAACAGAAATATCAATTCCTGATTTGGCATTAAGATTAAAGATAATTGAAAAGTGAGTTAAATTTTGTGTTTTTAATGCTTTCAATGTCTATACAGTATCTCTAGAATTATGGACTTAAATGGATCATCCATGTGGTGGTCCTGTGCAGGAGCTGGACTTGCATGACCCTTGTGGGTCCCTTCTATGATTCTATGACAACTGGCTACTGAATGTAAAACTTCGAGGAACAGGAGAACATTTCATTCTCTTTGCTGATTCAGTATCAGCTTTTCCTTCAACACTGACAGCAATTATTACAAATTAGTGTCAACTAGCCCAGGGCTATGAGAGGGATATATATCCCACAAGAGTATGGTAAGGCCTTCAGGTGAAAGCAGCTTCAGATTCAGAGCTAACAAGTGATGACTTACTGAAGGAAGAAGGATCGATGACCAAATACAAATCCCTGTTGTACTCAGCCCTCTTGAATATACAACCATTCAATATGTATTTTCGATTTTTTATAAGTCGATGTTTCAAACCCCCGCTCCTATTTCTGGCTGCATAACTTTGCATTCGGTATACCCATGTATAAAGAGCCGGATGATTGTGTACAAGTATATTTTTTCCTCAAGCAATGCATAAAGGAGTGGGTGTTCACATATGTGTAAGGCATATGTGTGAGCGTTCATCCATATTAACATTTTTGGTTTGTCAGTGGCTACGTCTGTGTGCAAGTAATCAAAAGACAGGTTGAGACACAACACGGAAATCTGTCCCATCTGCAAAATTGAATCAATCATGTGCTGTCAACAGAGATTTAGCACACAAAGAGCTTGAGTCTTACAACACGTTATTGACTTAAGGGCCATGCTGTTGGAGAAAATGATATAAGTTAAGCCATTTCTCACCATGGTATTACATCCTTTATTTAAATGTCTAACACAGGAACAAAGACCACAGCTGTTCGAAAATGTTAGCCAACAGGTCTGTAATTCAATGACCACTGCTAAAACCAAGGTGCCAAGGTGACTGGGAATGTTTCTACAACCAGCCTTACATATATCTGCAGTACTATGAGGGTTTTTTTACCTGCCAGCTCAAGGGTTTTTTGCATCCAAACAGTGTATTGCAGTTGACACAATTTCTTTTCTCTGAAGAACAGAGAGAACAGAAGTCATCTGAGTTTTGCTTCTCTGCCTGCTCAGGGGATCTGAGGAAGCAGAGAGAACAGATGGGCAAAGTAACATGTGCAAAAGTATCTATGAACCCAACTAGTCACTCAACAGAAGATGTAGAGGGGACACTTCAGCTGTCACTTTCCCATAGGTATCAGATAACATTTTTGGTGCTGTTTTTTGTCATGTTTTCTTTTTTAATCACAGGCATTTTAATATGTTAAGCTTGAAATGAGACTATCTGTGGAACCTCTGGCATTGACAGCATTCAGTTAGTCCAAGAAATCAACAGGCATTGTCCACTGGGCCACAAATTATGACCTTCCAGGAAAGGATATGGATCATGTTATGACTCCAGAGCCGCTCAATTTCACTAACAGAAATCACTACAATGAGCACGGGCAGGGCACAGCCAAACTCTGTTCCCACCATGGCACTTTATTTCCTGACTCTGGGTGGCTCCTCACAAGAAAAAGGATTTACATCCTAGCAGCATTTACCACCCACAGACCCTGACAGATTTAGCAGGAGGTACAGTGATTCAGTACACAGAGGATGGATTAAAAATAGTGATATTGTAGCTAAATTGCCTCCACTGTGTCTCTAAGCATGGACAACGTCAAAGCAGCCACCTATGATACTTGAAAACTAACTGTGTGCTTGTAATTGTCCCCACACCAAGGTCATGAAGCATCCCCTGGACATTAAGGCAACAAGGCCAGGAAAAAGACAACCTAGCCAAAAATCCTGATTGTACAGATATTTACTGAACAAACACTGTTGTAGTTTGGGATTATTATGTAAATTCTCTCCCCTGCCACTTAACTGCCCAGGCCAGCGGTTAACAAAAGAAGCAGTTAACTGTTGATCGCTGGGGTGGGGGCAGGTTTGTCTCTTTTGGGTTTTTTTGGATATTCTCCGGAGTCTTGGCTCGGCGGAACGGGGGAGTGGGGGCTCCAAGGAGGCAGGCTGCCCTGCTGGTTACTGCTGGGGTTTTTTCCTGGCTGTCTTGCCGCTGCCCACCTCGGACTACTTTTCGTGCCGTGCTGCTGTTGCTACCTGCCTTGGATTTGCTGCTGGTTGCTCGTACCTTTCTGCTTCTTGGACGGGGAACACAGGGGGAAGAGACTGAGTCCATCTGAAAGCTCACTGCTCGTCTGTTTCGCTGGAGAGGGACTGAAACTCACTCTGCAGCCAGCCGGGCTGTGACAAGGACACTTAAGTATAACCTTTTCTCCCGGAGAAAAAAAAAACCTGCTGGGTTTTGTTGTTGTTTTGTTTCTTTTGTTGTTTTTTTTTCCTCTCTTGTGGTGTTGGGGAAGTGGGTTGCACTAGTCTGTTTACATATATATATATAGCAGTTATCCTTTTTGTATTAAAATTCCTTTTCTTAAATTTGATAAAGAGTGGTGTGATTATCATAGAGGAGGCCCCTCCCCTGCTTGTGGGTAAAACATTTTGGTTTTTTTTCCCTCAAACCCAGACACACTATTTCCTATTCCATGCATTACAGCTTTAAAAAGGAATGTGTCAATAAAGCAAGAGAGAGAAATATAGCACAAACTCAGTAGCATCACTGTGCCCCAGGATATCATAAAACAGAGAGAAGAGCTCAAATATAGAGAGAGTCTTATTCTACTTCCACCATCTGCAATCAGTATGTTTGTTCTGGGATAAAACAACCATCCATAATCAATACTGAAGGAATGCTGGACTGGGTCTCATATACTTGAGCAACTGATCAAGAAATAATTCACCCCTGTGCAAAGCTTACCCTTGTAAGCCTGCCAAGGTCAGTGTCGCTTTAGGTTATCAGCTGTTGGAAGTGCTGGCTAAGTTAAACTGCCTAGAGCAAGGTTTAAACTTACATACCCGACTTCTTTGACAAAATGTCTGTGTCTTACTTTATCTGAATTTGCAATTGCCTGATAATGCAAAGCACATTCTTCCCCCGCATTCCTTACTCTCTACCCTTTCTTCCCTTTTTGGCTCACATAAGTCTTCCATATGTAACAGAACAAGGCTTCATTACAGAGAACATACTAGCATCACCCAGTTGACATTCACCATCATATGTCCTTTTTACGAAATAATTCAAATTAGATTTAAATCCTGGTAAGCTTTTTTTTTTCCATTAAAAAGTTTCTGTATGTGCAGTTTCCCACTGTGATGAAAAATACAAATTTTTTCTTCAACTTAACATAAGAACAGTAATCTCATTATCGAGTATTCTGTATCACCATTATGAGATACAGTGTAGGAGCTAAAGCTAAACCCCATGTACTCTGAATGCAGGTTTTTGCTTTGGTCATACTCTTCGCAAGTGTCCCAAAGGCTGCAGCGCCTCTCTGGGCTGCCCTGTAACTTCACAGTAACTCAGGGCTTTTCTTTCACTGCAACTTTATGGACTTAAAGTTTATTTCATTGCTTAAGCTAATTCTAAAGCAGTTCTTAAACTCCAAAGCCACTTAACTGGTTTTTTTAAGGGGTAAACATGTTTTTTTTCTTCAAGTCTGACAGTACCACCACTCAGCTTTTCTTAGAAATTCAGTGTTACAAACTGGAACTGCTTGGGTACAACAGAGGATTGTAATGACCAGTTATTTTCCAGGTAACCCTGGCAGAAATTCAGAGGCCATGCAGCCTGGTAGGCTATACAACACTCTGTAGGATTAGGAGCAAAAGCTTTCAAAAATCAGTCTCCTTTTCCAGACTGAATCTTGAGCAGTTATTCCATGGGAAAATGTGATTCTTCCTTTATTATATCAGTACTACCAAATGACTCACTTCTTAAAATTATTCTTTAAACTTAAAATAATTAGCATTCTGAGGGGAAATGGAGAAAATATTTATGCTTTGAATTCAACAAACCCAATCTACAGATCTGTACCATACCAGAAGAGCAGAGAGCCATTCTTTCAAAGAGCAAGCCTGTTATGGGTAGAAATCAAACAAATGCAGGGCATCTTTCAGAAGATTAAGTTAAAAACACAAATATGAACATTAGACCTCTCAGCCATATCAGATTGTTCAACAAAAGAGTCAGCTGGTATGGAAAGATGAACCTTTGCTCCAGTCTCCCCTTCAGAGCTAAAAATAATAGTGAGTCATGCCAGTACCAGTGTTGCTATTCAGTTTTACAAATTCAGGTCATTAGACTTAGATGTACAGAATTATTCCCTTCCTACTGCAGATGATGAAATGATAGTAACGAACACTCAGGAACTGGGCACCGACCAGCCCTTATTTTCAAAACTCACTAGGATAGCACAGGAACAAACAAAATTAATAAATACTGTCAAGTTCAATAAGAGAGTCAAGACTAAAATTACCATTACAACTACAATGAAAAAGGAAGCTTTACATAAACCTCTGAACAGTACATCCCTTTTTCCCCATCTAGCACATCCCTGCCTTTTTTCTTCTGTCTCCTTTTTTTCCTATTTCAGATTAAGAGCCAAGTGGTTATAAAGGGTTTGTGAAGAAATTTTTTAAAAGCTAGCTTATCTAGACAGAGAGACCAGATGATTAGGAGAAGGCTGAACAGGAGACAAATTACAAAAAGAGACATATTAAACATTGTTTAAATGCCTTGTAGCTTCCCAGAGGATCTCCCAAAAAAGGCACTGGTCAACCTGTGTTATTTTCAGGTAAATACTTGTGAAAATTGCTTAGAGAAGGAGAGATGTATGGACTGACAAGGATGTAAGGGATAAAAAATTGTCTTCAGATGCTGAATGGAGAGGCTGTACACCCAACCAGAAGAACCAGTATCATCTTGTGTTCTAGAAACAGATTTTCTTCATCCCTGCATGTAAACTGACATGAGCATTGTTTTAGAACTGTTTCATGAGACTAAATCTCTTCAGCTCATACAAACTCCTCTCACCCTTACCTCCTGCATTCACAAGGTCAAATGCAGGACATAATATAGAGCATCCAGATTTGCTCTTGTAGGAAATTTGGCAGTGCTGCTGGTGACTAGAGTCCTCATGGCCTGGATGACTGCCTTAGAGCGAGAAGGGAAATTCAGAGGAGAAATGGAAAGCTGATGAATAGGAAAATCCCTACATCATCCTATTTCCAAAGACGTTCAGATCAGGGAAAAACCAGCAAATGGTATTTCCAAGCTAACAAACAGCAGCATCGTGTTAACATTCACAGTAAGCTGCCAGTCTCATTGGCTCCTGAAACACTGCTGCAGCTCCCTGTACTGCCTTGGGTTTGTACTTCAGAGGAGATTTTATGACAACAGAATCACTTCACTGCAAGGACAGAAAATACCAGCATATGAAAAATACTTTTTTATAGCAATGTATGTATATGTACACTACCAAAGGACTTCTTCCTCTCCCATAAAGCAACGAAAGAATTAAACTGAAATTAAGTATGGTAAAAAGGGATATAAACAGCAAATGCTAAGATGACTACACAGTTGCATCTGGGAGCTGTTACATTGCTGCCTTGGGAAAAAATAATTATCTGATCAGATTTATAAAGTATATAAAAATCAGATCAGATTTATAACTATTTTCTCTGAAAGTCTGCATTTTTAAATCACAGCTTTAAACAGGTCAGGATGGCAAATGTCATGAACCATTTACCTGTGATACTAATGCACTGCAGCAAAATCTCTAGCTGACATAATCCTGAGCTACTTTAAATGAGTGCCCCCTTGTATTTATTAATATTCTAATAATGCTAGCATTCTAGGAAAAAGTTTTAAATAGTAGATTTTTTTCAGTCTCCTTTATCAGGTTAGATTCCTGTAACCTTGGCTCTAAGTATAAGGTTTCTCAGACAGCCTGTTGAAAGAACCAAGAAAACTCTGCCACACGCTGAACCCAGAGTTAAAATATACACCTATCAGTAGCATCCAGGAAACACACCTCCTAGCACATCAAGGCTACTGCAGAAAGGCATCTTTCATCCTGGTTTTGACAAAATTCCTCTCCCCACAGTGAATGTAATTTATCTGATGGATTTCTCTTTGAAATGAGGAATGAAGTCCTTCTCTGTAATGTTACTGTACATGAAATAAAAATGAAATAGAAACTAAATATACCCAACACTATTCTGCTCTCCATCCCTCACATGAATCCAATATCATTCTTGCACCTAAACAGAAGCATTAAAGGCAACATTCATCCATTTTTCAGTGTAAAAGGCAACCTTGTAAATGTTAAGAACAAGCATAAGAACCTTGGAATGACTGTCAATGAGAGTAGTATATTCTTCTGCCATTTCATAGCTGAGGTGCTTTTTTTAGTTTCTTAGCCTTGTCCAGCATATATGCATCTATCTATCTATCTATCTATCTATCTATCTATCTATCTATCTATCTATCTATCTATCCATCCAACCACCTAGTAATAAGATTAATAAGGTCACACTTAAATGCATTCATGCATGGCTATTTTACAGATACATGCAGGGCATATATCTCTTTTCTGGGTTAAGTAAGGGTGGCCCGTCCACCCGTCTCCTCCATCCCCGTGACGACGTCATGGTGTTGTTGTAATCATCACGAGAATCCCACTGAAGGGAGTGGATGTGACCAGTACCAAAGTCCAGGGTCTGGAATTTCTTGTGCCTCCTCCCCCTCAACGCCGTCTGGGTTGCAACCAGCGCGGAGCATCCTTGGAGGCAAACACAGAGACAACCCAGGCTTGTCCCCGAACTAGGGCATCGAGATCACACCTGGCTGGTAGGGAGTCTCAAGAGTCAGGCAGGGCTACTCCCAGAGCATCTGCCGACTTTTACCCAGCTAACCACACCGTGGGTGGGGGCCCAGAGGGAGGCAAAACCGCTGCACCTCCACATCCGCTGGAGAGGGTACTGCCTGGCGCCTGCATGAGGGAGAGCCGTTCCAGACATGACACCTTCCCCAACCCTTCCTGGGCAGATCAGGGGCGGGGGGTACACAGCGATCAGCACTGTACAGATATCCAAGCAAACCCCAAGCTTTGGAGCGGGGCTCAACCGAGCATCACTACAATCGGACCCTAACATTCTCCACCTCTTGTGGGCAAGCCTCAGTGAGTCCCTTAGCTAGGATTACGGGTGGCCACGCTCAGCCCTGCCAAGTAGCCGCCACAATCGGACCCGAACATTCTCCACTCCTCACAGGCAAGCCTCTGTGAGTCCCTTAGCTAGGATTACAGGTGGCCACGTTTTGCCCTGCACTGTAGCTGCGTCTGGAAAAACCCATCCATAAGTGAGAGACGGCATGCATACTGCAACAATACATGACATGTGTCTCCACCACCTCTTCGCCACAACCAGTAAGAGGTCTTTGATGGGGTTGGCCCCAGCAGTCCTTCCCGACAAACCCCGGCTCGGCAACCAGGCGTATATCCACCTCCAGTGGCGGTCTTTGGTGACCTTAGACCACCAATTGACCTGGAATCATCATGCAACCAGCCAAAACTTCGCACGACAGGGCGAAAGCCCGTCCGGTATGAGGGAAGTGAACGCTGACAGTGCCCCCCCCACGAGCAGCTGCCGGCGGTGCCCAACTTTGTCATCCCATGGGCAGGGCGCCGGGCGACAATGAGATGCCGCCAAAAGGTTTGTTTCACCAAAGGTACGATCACTGGGTGGCGAGGCCAGCGAAAGGGAGGAGGTGACAGAACGCCACCCCTCCAACCTGGGGCAGTGGTCGACTTGGTTACCCTTGAGGGCATCCGGCAGGACCAGCGAGGAGGTGCGACCATCTGCAGCTGAGCCCAGTCAGTAACGTCCAAACACCCTCAAGTTCATGGAGAGGAGCACCACCTGAGCATATCAACTGGATGCCTCGAGGCCTGACATTCCACACCCTACGGGCAAGCCCGTAGGTCCCATACACTTGGATTACAGATGGCTGCTGTCGAGGCCACAAGGACATCACAGCGGTGCAGCAGGGAGGTGCCCATCCATGAGCCTTAAGAGAGTCATAGTTACTCCCGCCAGACAGCTACGTACCCCTCCTGCATCCCTCCTTTATAGCCAGATGCCCTTGCTAGCTCATATGCCCTTTCCTGCAATTTCTTCCACTGGCATCTCTTACAGTCACAGTTCAGTGGTGTAGCCCATTGTGACCTAATTTCCATTAAGGTACAATGGTGCTGGGCTTTATCTATGCACATTGTTTGTGCAGAGATGAAGTTTGTCTGGTGAATATTTTCACTGGGATTTTCCCTTTGGACTAAAATATGCCAGCCCTGACAGACCAGCCTAGTCTTGACAAAATCAGTCCTAGACTGTACCTTTGTCATGCTGGTCTCCAACAGATACACTGGATAAGGGCAGCAGTGACAAATGACACACAGGCTATCAGGAAGGAATGAATTTGCTGGTCTGGAAAGGTTGATTCTTCCCTCTGGGCAAACTTTTTTGTGTCACTCTTTGAAAAGAGAAGAGGATAAAGCCTGAAACAACAACCCTGCTTTTTGGGACATGAATCCCATTGTGGAGAGGGAGGGAGAGTTTTAAAATGTGGGTACTGCACTGTCACAACCATGTCATACCCTGCAACTCACCAATGTAACTTTGGCTGGTATTAACCTTGAATTATGCTTAATGAAAGAGAGGCTATATCTTCCATACTTCTTCCCTGGCTCACAGAAGAACCTCAGGTCTCAGAGACAAGAACAAAGAAGGAGTGCAGAGAGCAGAGCATGTGCTTGTATGACACAGCAGTGGAAGACCTGCCCAGAACTATTCTCTTTGAACCTCAGGAGGAACAGAAGAGGATGTAGTTTTGTGGTCACAGCAGTGTGGTGCTCTCCCAGAATGGCTAGGACTATACATTTAGGTGGTCATGGCCCCCCTTCAGAGAAGAAAAGAATGTTCTGCACGTCACAAGATCAAGACAAATGTTTGCATATTCTCATTTTCACTATTTCTCATGATAACATCATTTTATCTTAATTCCTTCAAGATTACTGCAAAGCTGGTAATTGCAATCAAGAGATTTTATAAGTCCAATTTACAGGAGACCATATTATTTATTATTTATTTTCAATTCTGAGTGGATCATTTGTGTTTTCTTTGAGTAATATGATGTGTACAAAATATCCCTAAAAGTGTCAACTAAGTGGAGAGATACAGAAAAATTACTCTTTGTCTCATAAGTACCCATGGCTTTCAGAATACAAATCATTCTTACACAAGCACAGGAATAGCATGGTAGTTTTACACAGAGTAGTACAAATACATAAAAGACACACTGAATGCCATGAAATTCTTTCAGCTGATTTATCCAAGCAAGTGGTCCTGTTGACCTCAGTCCCCACACTTCCTCTTGGAGACTTCCTCTTGCTAGTTCAGTCTTAATGTTGCTCTAAATCTCTCTAACTTCCATTTTAGCCAAACCAAGCAACTCCTCCACACACTCTTTAGTATCCCTCACATCTTCCTGTGCCACTCCAGACTCCTGAACAACACGATCTTCCTGGATATCCACAATTAGCAACCATTTTGCTTGGAATAGGAACTCAGGCACGAGGGGTGACAGATGTTAAGTAGCTGCTTCTAAAAATTGCAGTTAAAATTGTTTATTTGCAAACACACATGGAAGTCTTAAGCTATTGACTGGCTTTTGTGTGGATCTAGTCTATTACCATGGGGCTATTCAATATATACAACTTCACTCAGTCTACAGAAATAAAACACAAATTCACTTGAGTGCAATTTACTGTGGCAATAACCATACTGTTTACATCATGATCAAGTACAAAGAGTTGGTCTAATATCCCCAAGGAGAACAGACTGTGTAAATAAGCATCTTTTATAAGAGGGCTCTGAGATTTATTCCTGATCCTCTCCAAGTGTGACTTTGGAAAATCCTTGCAAGCCCTTCCAAACTAGCCAGGCAAAGCTGACCTTTTTGATAGCTGCTGGTGAGCTTTCTGATCTTGTGTTAAATACAAACTTAGCTGTGACCTTAACTGAACTAGAAAAATGGAAGTTCTACCACTGAGAATCACAACAGCTCCCTCTGTGACGGCAGAGTTTAAGCTCCCAGTCTGTTAATTAATACCTAACTTTTCAATGACACTTTGTTGGACTGGAGCAGTCTGGATTCTTCCAGCCTGACCCACAGAAGTGACAGCAGGAGTCAGAATGGCCAAAGACTCAGCACTGGTGGATTTGCACCGACACCACAGTGCAAAAAGTAACATTGGGACTCCCACACTAGAGAAGTAAATCCTCAGAGTCCTATGTTACAGCAAAGATCATTCAAATTAGACTTGAGAAAAACCTTTTCAAAGGTTAAGAGAGTGAAGCACTGGGATAGATTGTAGACTTCCCAACATAAACTCTCAGATGATAGCATCCTTAAGGTATGTATGTGGATCCTGTGTTCTGGGCAAGAGGACAAACTACAGGTGCTTCTGAGGTCTTTTTCAGTCCTATTTCTGTGACTCTGTTCTGGAGTCTTTTGTCTTACTTCCTGAAAGATGGAAATGAAATTTCTATTCCATAGTTTTTTAGTGTACATGCTCACTGGTGCTAATGACAGAAGTGAGAACAAGACCTCATGTTCACACAGGCTTTTTTTTCTAAGCATCTTTTCCTCCCTCCCAGCACGTATGGCAGCTTTTCTCTTGAATCTGTGTATGGTGTTCTCCAATCTCCTGACAGAGAAACAACTATGAGAGCTGCTGCCTTTCTGCAGTACTAAAAAAGATCTGAAGGCTTTGCATTTTCAAAGACAATCTCTTCTTTTTAGTGTAGTCTCTTGGTCTCCAGAATGGGAGTCCAGTCATATAATGATTCCTCTGATTTGTGTGCATGCCATAGCCCATTTTTGATTCAGTACTATACAAGAAAGTTTATTTTTAGCATATTATCTCATGATACCCTTGATAACCCATCTACATCATCTAACCCTTAGTAGCATAACCTATTTTCTTCCTCAGTCTGTTGCAAGCCCTTTTGCTCTTTTCAGTTTTCTGACTTTTTTCCCCCCAGATGTTGTAAAGTTGCAGAATTTGGTTTTACACAGACACTCAGCTGCACCCTTAGCCCTGCTTCACCATGTGCAGTAAGCATCAAGAGACCAGGCACTGTACCTGTTTCATCTTTCTACTTCCTCCTCTACATTGCGCCTTACACTTCCATTATCATCTTTCTGCTTCCTCCTCTACATTACTCCTTATACTTTATTAGCAAACATTTGTAAGCTGAACTCGTGGTTTTATGGGAGCACATCACACATTCACTGATTTCTAAAGTGGGATGGGCAGTAACAAGCAATGGCGTTCACATCATAGTCTGCACAGAGCTGCCTGGTCATGCAATGCTCATTTCACCTCTAACCGTTTGAGTATGTTACAATTAATTTAAAATCACATGCAATACTTCTCTAATGTTACCCTTTCATGCAAACTATGATCATGAACCACATGATTGAACCAAGCAGAAATACCAGTCCTGTTAATATGGGCTTTCCAGCACAAGAAACAGGCATAATACCATTTTTCAGGGCTCTATCCTAATTTATAATAAATTTTTTATTGTTGTTGTTATTCAGAAGATGTTTTCGGTGTCTGGAAAAATGCCATGTGCTATCTCAGACATAAAGGAGTCAAGAAAATAAACCACACTGGAAAAACTCCCTCTGTGATTTGCTGAAGTAGCAATTTATGTGAATAGGAAATCAGCTGCTCATCTCAGTTAGAAGACAATCACAGCCAAAGAATCCTATTATAAAGGCCATTCCATAAAAATGTGAATTAGGAATTTCCCTAAATTCTATTTACAGAAGAAAGTGCTGAATGAAGATCCAGAGGATCTCTTCCCTGTCTATGGCAACATCTGTTTCTTATGTGAAATGTGTCATCAAGATATTTAATGTTTTTATAGTCATTTCTCCATCTAAAAAGGGACATAATAAAATTTACATTCCTTTATAAAGTGCTTAATTCTAAAGATGGCAAGAGCTATATGAAAAAAAATTCATATTTTTATCACTGTTGTTGCTCTCAAGCTAACATAAGCAAGAATGTTTGTCAAATGCATTTAATGAGATATGCTTATCAAAAGTAAGTAGGGATACTGGCAGAAAAGCCCCATATACTACTTTAAAAAGTTGGTCCTACTGAAAAAATCAATTAATACATAAACGTTCCTGATAAATTCTGAGGCCTCCCTAGAGAAAAAAAGCTTGTTCCATCCCTTAACAACAAGCAGAAGAGCAACCCAGGATGGACACTACTCTGTTTAAAAGATTCAAGGGTCACAAACATGGGAACATATCCAACACATTCGCCCTGCAGGATCTCAGTGCGCACAGATGGCACCAACAACCACTTCCACTGTTTACAGTACACAGAGAAAGAAATACCCTGATTCGGATAAACCCCACCAGCATCCCAGCTGTTCAGGAAAAGCCATTGGGAGACCCCTCTGAAAAGCAGGTGGCCAAACTCTGTGTGGACAGAAGCAATGGGGTAAGATAGAAGTTAAGCATGGACATCAAAACCTGCTGTTATAAACCACACCACTGTGAAATCTGGTAGATGTACAGCCTGTAGTTGGTTTCAGAATGCTATGCTTGTGCCACATCCAAGAAAATAGCTGAGAAGATGTAAAACCAAGTGAGGAGATGTTGGTTTCACAGCTAAATTGCTGAATTTGGTAGGATACTTATACCTTCAGTCCCCTTAATATGTTAGCAAAGCAAATTTTTCCACTTACTGAATCAAATTGTACACACTACACCGCTTTATCCCTCGAGCTCATTTTCTGACTAAGCAATGTTCACCACTAAGTGTAGCCCAGTCTTCATTCACATTTGCACTGGCATATAGCAAATATGAATTCAGGCCACACTTCGTTGTCCTTTTCACACCTAAACCTTCATGGAAATGCACATCATGAGTGCAAGGTTTTCTACATTTAATAATGTGTATTTTATTATGAAAAAAAATGAATTGCAATCAGGGTTAGACAATATTGGGGAAAAACTGGAGTACCTGATCAATGCTGTAGAAAAAATTGGTAAGAATTGTTTTTAGCAAGAGAAGCCAGTCAAAGATACACCCTAACTGCCTAGAATGCACTTTTGGAATTATAAAGAAGGTTTTCTGAAAACTCAGAAAACTCAAAAGTCAAAAAACATAACATCTTTCTAATTCTGGTAAGAATATTTCATTATTAAATTACACAAATAGCTAGAATAAAAATCATGAATGTTAATGAACCTTTTACTTTGGTAAACTTCAGTTTGTATTTTGTTAAAATTCTTATTTTTCATTCCTGTGACATTTTCTTTTGGGATGTTCTCAAACAAACTCATGACATGCCCACAAAATACATCGCTTATCTACTTTACAGATGAGAAAATCAAGCAAAACATAATTAATTAACTCTTCTAATGTTGTAATCATCCCTAATATAGAGATCAAAGATACTCTATTGCAATCCTGGGAGTAAGGGAACAAAGCAAAAAGGCAAAGTTAACCTCAGTCTGCAAATGCCATGGTACATCAGCGATAAACCTGCTTCTTGCAGGGTGCTAAGAAACTGATTTAAGATTAATCTGTCAAGTATGCCCACCTCTCTCAAGGCTGTAGGCAGAAGGATGTGCCACTGAGACAAATGATGAGCTCCCACCCTACAATGGCCCTGACTTTGCCGCTTGCAATCAGAATGGCTACAAAGCGGTACTGAACTGCCAGCTTCAGTCTGCAAAGAGGGGACCAGAGGTTGCATGAGGTGCATCTGGGACTGAGAATAATACCGTGTCATGGTGGGGAAAATCTGTTCCCTCCAAAGCACTGAGCTCCAATAAGCTGGAGGTTAAAAACAATCCTGCAAAATAACTGATGACTTCATCAAATATACAGGGAACTCAAGGCTGAAATGTCTATTTTGCTTGACAAGCGAAGCAGATGCACTGAGAGGGAGTGAGTAAAAGACATTGACTACAGACTTAGTTAGATGATATCAGAAAACATTCTGAGTTTTCAGAAAACCTTCTTTATAATTCCAAAAGTGCATGCTAGGCAGTTAGGGTGGATCTTTAACTGGCTTCTCTTGCTAAAAACAATTGCAGGTCACAAAAATATAAGCAGGTAGACCTGAATCATCAACACACAGAAAAACTTGTATTACCCCAGGGAAATAAGTTCACCATTCTCAAAAAATTGAGGGATGTACTTCTGGTGGCCACTACATCCAAAGTCAGTGGCTAGATAGTGTAACCAAGGCATAACCAAGATTTCAATCAAATGCAATTCAATCACAGAGCAGTAAAATTTAGCTTTGGTCTAAAAAAAACCCCACCTATATTCTTCATGGTATCACTATCATTCAGCATATTTGAAGGCTTCTAAACACGTCAGATTTCCTTACCATCATGCATGATGTACAGTACTTCACACCTTAAAAGCACCCACCAATGTGCAGGGATATTGCCTGCAGAACATGCAACCAGGGAAACACAGCAAATTGACTGCAATGCCAAAAATAATAAAAGAAGTAAAGTGGCATAGAAACAACTGGCCAGGTAACAGCTCTGAAGGAATAAGCCTATGAGTTTCAGGGAATCAGGAATGAATATAACCCAGCAGCATCATATCATGACAGTAGAAGTACCCAGGGTGTCTGAAAAGAAGCAGAGCCTCTACAGCATGGGCAGCCATTCCTCAGGTCTGTTCAGTGCCAGTGAGGCTCATGGGTAGCACATTCCACAGGGAAGTGGTTCCATGAAAGCAAGCTAATGGTCTGAATGACCAGCAATCTAGAAAGTATGACACAGACTTAAGAAAAGGTCAGAGAAATTGGAGCCATCCATTCTTTGCAGGAACTGGAATTTGCACTTTCGCAGGTGAAGATGAAAGAGAGGAACAGAATGTGAAGGACAGCCAGAAAGCTGATCCTGATGGAAGTCAGGAGCAAGACAAGGTGACAGCCCATGGCCCTATCCAAGCCCACAGAGATGCTTGCTTCAGCCCTGAGACTCTCCATGAAGTCATCCAGAAGACACTGCAGAGGAACAGAGTTCATCCAACTAACCTAGGACAATAAAGTAGATAACATGCCCAAGGAGATGTCTTGGTACAATGACAAAATCCTAAGACCTCATCACAAGTGTTAAAACCAGAAGCTTACTAAACTTTTTTCTCCATCTCCTTTTAGATTGCTCCATCCTCCACAATTTTAATAGAATTCCTGGCATTTGAAATATATGTGGAAATATATTGTTCCAGCTATTATCTCCATACCTCCAGTTTCACAGTGAACTATGTATAATGCCCTAAAAGTCCAAAGTAACTTGTCATCAGCTCCATCCACTATACATTTCATTTTTCCTCATACCAGCCTTCCCACCCTGCTCCCACTTTCTCACTTTCTTCTTTTGTCTCTCCCTACCAGAAGGACATTGAGACACTGAAGCATGTCCAAAGAAGGGCAATGGAGCTGGTAAAGTCTGATGAGGAGTGGCTGAGGGAGCTGGTGTTGTGTAGCTTGGAGAAAAGGAGGCTTACTCCTCTCTACAACTACCTGAAGGGAGGTTGTAGTGAGATGGGGGACAGTCTCCTCTCCCAGGTAACAAGTGATAGGACAAAAATAAATGGCTTCAAGTTGATCCAGAAGAGGTTTAGAATGCATATTAGAAGAATTTTCTTCACCAAAAAGGTTGTCAAACAGTGGAATAGGCTTTCCAGGGAACCACCACCCCTGGAGGTATTTAAGAGACATGCAGATGTAGCACTTGGGGCCATGGTTTAGTGGTGGCCTTGGCAGTGCTGGGTTAATGGTGGGACTCCATGATCTTAAAGGTTTTTTCTAACCTAAGTGATTCTATGATTCTGTAAACAAAAATGATTAGATGAAAGCCATAAGCTGAAGTATGAGAGATATACTTTATCCTTGGTATCAGCAGAGTTAAATACATCAGGGAGGAATGAGATATATTGATAGCTGAAAGATTTGTTCATTTGAGTTCACTTCTACAGCAAATTTTTTCACTAGATCCACTTTTGAGAAAGTCAAACTGTAATAAACAGAGTTATTCTCTGTAGGGTTATTGACAAGGAAAAAAAAGACTTATAAATAGTATTGATTTGAGGTGAAATGGTAGAACGTGACAATCAATAGAGCTTAGTCAGATATAAAATAGAAGGAGTCACACAAGTCATGACAGGATTATTATAGGAGACAAATCCTGGTATCAGCTAAGGAATGGAGGAAGCTGTAAATGGGATCCAAAATGTAAGCTGTGGATTGCTTTACAGAAAAAATAGCCCTAAACTATTCATTTTCATGTTTTAATATGTGAAATAGTTTTTATTTCAGAATATTGTCACTGCTGTTTTTCTAAAGCTTTTGAAACAAATTCTTTCCACCTCCATAGTATTTTCATTAAATGTCATCAAAACTCTTTTCAAATCACTGAGAGAAGTATGATTATCCTTATTTAACAGATAATGAGAAGTTAGAAAGAGATTGGGGGTATATTTTCCAAAGCAGTCAGTAATGCTGGGTGCCTTCTGTCTGGATACACAAATCCATAAAATGAGAGTCCTACAGAAACTAAATTTTCAAAAGTCCCAGGAAATCACAACACTGGTCGATGTCAACAGCTGCTTACAAGTTCCCAAACTCTGAGTCACAGGCTGTGGAGCCGAAAGCTGAGCCTTCACAGCAAGCACAGTAAGCTGTGTAAGCACAGTAAGCTCACTCACAGATATAACAGGGTCTAAAATAGGAGGGATGCTAATTCACAGACCTCTGTTCTAATTACAAAGCTCATTATTTTTACCACTTGAATGACTCAGGGTATAAAAACCCCAACAGCCAGATATTCTGTCACACGAAAGAACTGTACATTTGCTGATATTTATATAGTGCCTAACTTCTGAGCACAACCACCCTGGAAAATAAGAACAGCAATGAATATTTTTAATTGGTGATTTTACTCATGCACATTCATTCAGTGTATTGCCTTTTCCTAGAGTCTGGACCAAAAGAAAATAAATTATTGAAAGATCCTAAAATGCCTTGCAAATGAAATTTGATACAGAATTAGTTACACTACCAAGGTGAAAGGCAGCGATGTTAATAACGATCAACACCACACAAGAATCTATTGCAGCCTGTGAAGAAAACGATTCCATTCAAGGGAGATATAAACCATAATTTTAAGAATCTCTTGCACTAATCAGCTAAATAAATGCTGACAATCAAACTGTGGGATATACAGAGACTCAGGGAGGAGGGGGCCTTGGAACAGCTTCATTGTTATGAATGGAGCAATAAGAAGGAGGTTGAGAGAAGGACAGGAGTACACACAACTCAGCCGTGAGAAAGGCACAGGACAGGCAGGATGGCATCACCACATTGAAATACGAGCTGGCCAGGAAACTAAGGGTAACGCAGTGGCAATAAAGTAAAATAAATAAAATATTTTTAAAAACCCCATTGATTTCTAAAGAGGTATTCACAGTGACTGAAACACTTTAAAAGCCTGTTTAGCTATAATCACATTTGCACCCACGGGATTTCTATTGGAAAATGGCATTATCGTCTCCAGAGAAAAAAATAACACTGAATCACATCAGGAGGAGGATGGACAAGATGACCTTTTCAAGTCCTCTTCAGCTGTATTTCTGTAAGTCCATATTCAGTGACAGAAAACACATCTGGATTGGAGCTGCTGGGGTTTAGGCATCAAGTTAGAAAATTTTGGCGTAAGTCTTTGGCATGAGAAGAACCCCAGGCAATTTTTATATTGGGCTCTGTCTGCCATTAGTGATGTGATTCAATCATAAAATGGCATAGTCCCCCAACACAAATATATATAATAACACCCGGAGTAGAAATGTGAAGCTGCTGTCATTATCACAACCAAGTTAATTTTGCAGCAAAGCAGTTTACTTTAAGACTTTTCCAGCAATCCAAGTCTAATTATGGAATCAATTTAAAACAATTTTGTAATTAAAAGTACCTGCTGAAAATATCTCACAGGCTCAATAATTTAAATGATAGTGTGAAAAGGTAATTAAAATTAAAAGGGCCAAATGAGGCTGGGTCGCTCCTCCAGCAGGAGAGTGCTGAAGGACGTTGCATTTGCAGACCCGAGCCTCCTGCTTCTCCCCAAATTCCTGCTTTCCCCAGCTGCATAGGGATTTCGCACTGAGAGTCATCCAAGAGAGATTTCTGAGCGGACCGCGACGGGGCAGGGCTTTTTTTTTCCCCCCCTTTTTTCCCTAATTCAAAAAATTACACTGTTTCAAAACCAAGCTGTACTTACACAGAGCCAGTGCTCCCTAGCCGGGGCCGGGGTGAGGCTGCCTCCTCCCGGGGTCCCCCAGCGCGGTGCCGAAGGCTTCGCGTCCCCGCGGCGGGCACGGGGAGCCACGGAGCGCGGGGAGAGCGGCGCCTGCTCCGCTCGGGGGCGCGAGGCGCAGAGGGGGAACTTTCCGCGCTTCCCCCGGGGTCGGGCAGCGGGGGCGTCCGGGGAGGGGGTGGCTGGGGTCGGGGACCGGGCGGAGGAGCGGGCCGGGGTCCCTGTCCTTCTCTCACTCACTCACTCACCGCCCGCCGCCGGCCCCGGGCCGAGGCTCATCGCCAGCTGCAGCCACAGCGCCGCGGCCAGCGCCCGCCGCCGCGCCGCCGGGAGGGCACCGCCGCCGCTCGCCTGCTTCCCATGACACATCTTCTGCCCGCCAAAGGCATCCGGTTCGCCGCCACCTGCAACGAGAGAGCCGCTCCGCCTCGCCGCTGCCCGGGGCTCCGCGGGGCGCCCCCGCTGCCCCGCCACCCGCGGCGCGGCTGCCCCCGCACCGCCCCCCGCCAGCCCCGGGACACGCACCCGCCCACCCCGCCGCCCTACCGGCCCCGGAGCTCCCACGGCCGGGCGCCCCACCACCGCCGCCGCCACCGCTACCTGCGGGGGCCCCCCGCCAGAGCCGGCGGTACCTCCGCGGCTGCTGCCGCCGCCTCCGCCGCTGCGGCTCGGCAGCCTGCCGGGGCCGGGCGGAGCGCACACGCACACACCGAGGCACACACACGCAGAGACGCGCACACGCGGGCACGGCCGGCCCTACCTGCGAGGGGAGCAGCGGCAGCCGCAGCGCGCACCTGCCCGGCCCGCCCGCCCGCCCGGCCGCGGAGCGGAGCGCCACCGCGGGGAGCCCTGCGCTGCGGGACCGCGGGACTGCACACGCATGGCAGCCGCGGGCAGGGCTGCGGCGCCCCGCCGTGCCCGGCACGGCGCGATGTCCCGCCGGGTGGCACCCCGGGGCTGCCGCCGGGCAGCCCGGCCGGCCGGGGAATTCGCCGCCCCGCTCCGGAGGGCGCCCGAACACTTCCAACGGCAGGGGAAGGCGAAGTTAAGGCTTCGCTCCTGGTGGTTTCTGGTCGTTTTCGCCTCAGAAAGGGGTTTCATGGTGGGTAGCTCTGAGGGAGCATCTTTAGGATGCCCTGTGATTCATCACGTAGGCACAACGTTAGCTATGAGACACGGTTTACAAGTGCTGGTACCAGTGCCACATCATTCACAGTTTTTGGGAGTGGGAAGCTGTATTCCAGAGCACTCTCACCCATCAGCTGCCACTGGAGAAAAGCAGGATGTCTGGGCCTGCCAGATGAAGCAATTTGCTGTTGTGAAGCAGCATCCAGCTGGATTTAGTCAATCTATGAAATGCACTGCCACTAATCATTGAACCAGAGACACTGTCTCATGGCTTCATCAACTGTGGTACAGCTCTGTGTTTCCTGATGCCATTCCCAGTGTGCTGTTAGGGATATTGCCCCTTTGCCCTTAGCTGGGCACTGTGGGTCTTTTGGCCAGAGGTACCAGAGGGCATTGTCTAGCTGAAGAGGCTGCAGAGAAGGTGTTGGTGAAGCAGATTAAGGTGTGTGGCACACTCCTGGGTCACAGTGAGGGGAAGAAAACCTGGGACACATTTGTAATGAAGCATTGCTGGGCTCAATGCAAACACAGACCCAAAGGTACATGGAGTCCTACTAACAGCATGTGGAAATAGCACATTGATGCTTCAAAGTTAATAGTCAATACTGGTAAAGTTGAAGTTCCTTTCAACTATCAGCTACCTGATGCTGTCTCCTCCAACATAAAACTTAAGGCTGTTCAAGAGGGATTTTACCTCAAATCATCTATCAGTTCAAATACCAGTGCAGATAGCGTAGTTCTTTATTTCCTCTGGAGAAAATGGGTATCTCATTGTGAAATATAGACATTCTGTTAGGAAAGGAAAAGTGAGTGGCCAATTTTCAGCTAAGAGCATGTATTATCTCTTAGATACCTTTGCTGGTCCTTTTAAACAGGTAAATTTGGTAATTATACAGCCTTTTAGCCAAGCATAATTTCCTGGGCAGGTGAGTGTTCACCTCCCCAGGCAGCCCAGAGAGGGAGTTCAGGTTAGTAATAGCTCTCTTAAGCCACATGAATACAACACAGGCACAGTTATGTGATAGAGATGTTCTTTAGAGGCAGTAAGCTAGTGATGACTGTGAGTGGCAGGACAGAGCAATAATGCAGAAATTCCTATTATCTGTAATAATAATGGTTCAATAGCTTTAATTTTTGAAATCAAAATAGCAAAAGATAATGACTCTAGTAAGCTAGCACTATTCCTGTTTTGCATTGATTAAAATGTGAAGTGCTGGATGCAATGTCTTCCTTATATGTGACTGGGGGCACCCAGAGACATAATGGCCTTCCAAGGAGGAAGAGACGAGTGAAATAACATCTGTCAGCATTGATAGGTACTATTTAACCCTTGTTTCTGCCATTTACTCCTATGCCCACACGTGTCCATCTGTGCCTTTCACACCATTCAGGCTGAGAAAGGACAACTGAGTGATTCAGGCACACCTCAGCCACCCCACATGAGAGGGAGTACCACCACTCCAAACAGCACCAGGGAATCAAGGTTTGCTTGTGCAGTAGCTCTTCTTCAAAATCTTAATGAACTGGAAAAATTCACCTCTTGCTGAGCAGCACATGGATGTAGGATGCAAGATGGTGGCAGTGGCTGAAGGGGACTGGGGTGGCTGGCCTCTGTTGACTGAAGGAGTTTGGCAGGCATCCCTGTCAGCCAAGAGCGGGGAAAGGCTTCTGCAGCCGAGGAAAGCCTAAACTGAGTGAGGAGCAGCAAAAAGTGGAGTAGGATGAAGCCTGAGGCAACCCCAACCACAGAGAGAAAGGAGCTGCTTTGCCTTGGCTTGGAAGTAATTTCTGGAAGAGGTAGATTGCCTGAAGGTCTACAACAGCTCTGTGACCAAAACTGACATCTGTAATCAATTTTAGTGCATCCTCCTGAGGGGAATTGGGGCCAGAGCAGTGATCAGCAGGATGGACATGAAGCTCTGAGCTGCTTTTACCTAGCACAGACTGTAAAATACAGGAGGATTTATCCCCTGATAATCCACCCCAGTATTTCACAGTCACAGATGTCGTGATTTTTGTGCCTTCCTACACTTGGTTGCCCCTCTACTATATATTTTAAACAAGTTTACAGATGTGACTCAAACCTACAGGGACTAACCCTGAATTGCCTCCTGTGGGGATCACCCCTCACTGGTGCTGGTGCAGACAGGCTAGAAACAAGTCAGAGAGATGACATGACATTTCTTTGCTCCACACATACTCACAGAGTTGCCTCCACCTCTCTGCACTGCTGCAGCAGCTAAAATTGCCTCTTCTTAACAGCCATCCCCCAGAATGAAGATGGGAATTGCCAGCATTCATCTGCGCTCACCAGATGCAGATTCCTGTTGTTTGGGCACATGAACATCGAGGTGGTGCTGGTTGTGGGGGGAGATCTCTGCTTCCTCACGGCAGGTTGTGGGTGCTGCCATGTGGTGAGAGGCGTTTCTGGCCAGCTTCGCTCTCTTTGGAGGGAGAGGGTTTCAGCTCACCTCCAGCTGGTGCATGCAGCCAGCTCCTGACTGCTTCTAGCAGGCATAGAGTGGGCATCCCAGCTAACCTCTGGCTCTCTGTGGGCTTACAGTTCATCTTCTCCTGGGGTTTTGTAAGCATATTCATGAATAAACAATTGTGTGTATATTTGTAGTAGCAGGATTTTATTTTTATCTTGCCATACACACTCTTCTATTTCATTCTCTTATTTTTATCTTCCCACGTGCACTCATTTATTTGATTATTCTGAGATCCTTACTGGATAAAAGGCTAGATTGAAGAATTCAGTTAAATGCATCCAACCCAAACAGCGGCCCCTCCCCTCACTCCAAGCCAAGTGACAAGAGCAGCAACATTGACTCTGCTCAGGACTAGGGAACATGAAGACCATGCTCTGACCCTGAGTCCTTAATGCAATGTAATAATTTTCTCTCTGTATGAAGGTGTATAAAGTGTCAAGGCAATGTGAGATTCTGTGCCACTGCCAGTCTGAGTGGTGCTCTTGCAGCATGAACCTGTGTTGCACAGTTGCTGCTGTGGCACATGACAGTGGTCGAGGATGCTTAAGGATGCAAAACCAGGGCAAAAGGAGGATAGGAGGAGCCAAACCTGCTGTAGTCTCATTTACACTGCTCCTTGGGAAGGTGTCTGGACTAAATTATTTCCAGAACTGCCAACAGATATTGTTTCAAAGGAAACAGTCATTCACTTCAACAAAGAGTTAGGGAATGAATGAGCTCACTCAGTCCTCCACCACTCCCTGGCAGGAAGGGATGGAGAATTAAAAAAAAAAAAAAAGAAGAAACTCATGGGTTGAGATCAGAACACTTTAATAACTGAAATAAAGTAAAATATAATAACAATATTGATGTTAATTAGAATGAAAAGGATGGAACAAGGAAGAGAGAGAAAGGAACAACCCCAGGAGAAACAAGTGATGCACAACACAGATGCTCAACACCCTCTGACTGATGCCCATCACTGATCAACAGCTCCAGGCCAACTCCCCCAAGCATATATGCTAAACATGACTCTCTGTGGTGTGGAAAATCCCTTTGGCCAGTTCAGGTCAGTTGTCCTGGCTGTCCTCCCTCATGGTTTCTTGTGCAGAACATGGGAAATTGAAAGTTCTTGATATAAAGTAAACACTACTTAGCAACAACTAAAGCATCAATGTGTTATCAACATTATTCTCATACTGAATCCAAAACACAGCACTGTACCAGCCACCAAGAAGAAATTCAACCCTATCCCACCCAAACCCCAGACACTGTGATAAGAGTCAGCTGGAAAGGAGGGTTTTAAGTCCAAATTTGCAATACAGCTCTCCTCCCATAACTGAAACAGCTATTTCTTAACCTAGGATATGCACAAAATTCTTCAGTTCACCCCGTCTTACCTGACGCCTTTGGACACCCTCTGTTGCATTATTCCAGCAGTGTCCCATGCTCAGCAGCTCAAGAGCCTGAGCCTGACTGGGATCAGGAGACACACACGGTGCTGTGTATGATCTGCACTATCAGGGCATTCCTTGGTGCCAGCCAGCTTGGCCTTTCCACAGAGCAAACTGTGCAAACTAGGTCAGAGTAATGTGGTTCTGCCCATACTTGCTGGACATCACAATAGTTTGAGATCTCATCCAGGAGCTGGGAAGCCAAATTCCTTGGCCTGAAGGAGTTCAAACCTGTATCTCTTTGCTATTTTCAGTGTACAGGCACTATAGACACTGAAGTTGCATCTGCTTAAGTACATTAAAGAGTTCTAGGACACCAAATCTCCTTTCTCTGTATTGTTAAATTGTTATCACAGCATCATCCTGGGATGCCTAATACTCTGGTTAGCCTCAGTGCATAAAAGTGGTTGTGGGCATCTGTAATTTGCTAGCAAAAATGCAACTAAAAATATTTAGTACTGCTTCTTTGTGTGATTAATTGCTTGAGGCTTTTATTTATTGCATTAAGATATTCCGTCACTGTATTTTACCTCAAAAACCAGGTCAGAAGGAATTGTCCTACTGATGTGGCTGCTGGGTAGGTAAGTTTCAGATTCTAATTAGATTCCAAAAAGGGTGAAAAGGAAGTAGCCAGGCTTGTAGCTGAGGGCAATGTGAGAATTTATTTGTGGCAGCATCAGACTGTACCAAAAAAACAACAAAAAAAGACCAGGGCATATTAGTAGCAGTTGCATGAGTAAAGGGGTATTCAGTCCACAGGGAAACGAACAGCTTAACACAGGAGTCTGCAATTAATTATTTTAAAATATAAAGTGGCAATGACTGGCATTGATATTTGGCTGCAGAACCTCATCCAGACTGTAAGTACATATTGTTGCGATATATCCTCCAGACCTCCTGGCCACAGACCAGCTTCGTGTTTCATTGGCCACAAGGAAGAACTATTACTTCAAGCACACAGGTATCTTGTTGTGAACAAAATTCTGCATGTAAAATGAAGAAAAATAACTCAAGCATCATCTATCAAGATGCAGGGAGTTGCTAAAGGGAGTTCTGAATGCCTTGGGAGGCACAAAATTATTGAGGGGTAAGGTTTGATAATGACCTTGTCATGTCCTTATGAAAGATAATAGCTTAAGATATGTTGTATTACTTGTATTCTTAACAAGCTTGAGTTTTCAAATAAAATCTCATTTGTTGAATTCTCTTATATATCAGATAAGACATTCATTCGATTTCTTCATACCTGGAGTATGCTATTATTCTCTTTTAACTTAGAAATACTAATGAATTGAGATTTCACAAAAATAAGGTTTGCATGGGTGACCTGGGGAGGCATATGTTATTAAACCATGTAAGAATAAATAGATGCTTTTCAAAGAAAAGTTTTATCTTCTTAGGTGTTAATGGTGATGCCTTACTGTTAGTATTCAGGAATGAATGAGTTCCTGAGGGTTTTTCAAGTGTGCCCTGGTCCTAATCAGAATACTCCTGGAGACCCTCCTCTTCACTATGACCTTGCCTTTGACTAATTCTACAAGAGACTACCCCCCCATACACCTCTCTACGTAGATTTGTATTGGAAGCCTTGATTTCATCATTTCACTTCATCCATGTCTAAAAGGACCAGCTTCCTCATCTACCTCATCCTGAAGAGGGTGATTGCTGGACATTCAGTAATTGCAGAGATTGCAGGAAAGCAATTATTCTAACCAGAATACTTTAGGTGATTGCTTGGAAGAGAGGCTTTGCTCATAAGTGTGCTTTCAAGAACAGGTAAACAATTAGGAGGATAATTATTTTGATGAATTCTGAACCACTAACAATTATGATGGCTCGAGAAAGGCAGCCCTAAAATTGTTGAGTTCTGATTCTGCAGATGTTGAGTTGTGTTTGCTCCTTTCAACTCCTATCAAATTCAAAGGAGAGTTGAAGGCATTCAACAAAGTCAGGATTTAAGAAGCTTTGCCTTCCCTAAACATACCCAGTCCTGTTTGAAGGGAGCAGGGGGCAGTCTGAAGAAAATTCCAGGAATATGGAAGAAGAATTCTTTTTCCTTCTCTGAGCCATTAGTACTGACAGCCATAAACTCACTTCTGGGACCAATGCACAAACATTAATAACCAGCCATCAGTGTAGTTTTACCTATTAGTGCTAATTACATTTCATTAGGAAAACTGCTAGCATAGAGAGGGTGGAGTTTGAACTACTTTTTTGTTTCCTACTGACCTACATAACTAATGAAACGTTTTAGTTAACAGAAAACTATTTTTATTTCCATCAACATAGTTTAGAGGACATTAGAGAAAAAAATGATACCTGGCTAATTGGGGAACTGGACTAAATCACACTTACTGGAAGGCCTATTCTTCAGCTGAACACATAGAAATTTTTGTAGTTTTCTAAGGAGAGCGAAATTAAACTTGCCACTAGTCCTGTGACTGCATTTGGCCCTTACTTTCCAGTAAACAGTAATTTACAGCAGAAGAATGTAGAATGAAAGAGTACCAGGACCTGAAACAATTTCAATTGTTTATGAGTGCTTTTCATTTCAAGGAGAGGGTAGCAAACATAAAATGCAATATGTAGTGTTTGATTTGCAACACCATTCTGAGCCTCAATGGCATTCATCACCCTTAAGTGTAAACTCATGATGAATTTTTCTATACCCACAGCACACTTGGCACAGTTAATTTTCTTTGCATCATGATACCTGAAGTTCAGCATCAGAGGACCCCAAGGTCTTTCATCTCCAGCTCACAAGTTTATTTTTCACTGGTCTGTGTAAATTAAGGTGCTCATCCCCATTCATTTACAAACTGGGAAAATTCCCAAATTCCACTTTCTGGCCCTTTTCATCAGCCTGGAAGAAGCAGCCAAGGGCAGACTGAGGAGACACAGATCTGACTGCCACTGCACCTTTGGGGTGGACAGCACAGCCCATGGCACAGGGAACCACACAGGGACAGCAAGTCACAAATTCCTTCCTACTCACTGCCTGAATTTACAGCTACAAGCAAGTCCTTTGGACTCAACTCCTCTAAGAGGTACCTGCATTCAAAATTGCAGTCTGAAGACCTCTGTTCAGCTGAAGTTTAACTCAAAGGCACTTTGCTATTTCTTAGCAAATATTCCCAGAAGTTTGTGGTTGTGTTTCAGGATGTGGGCTCAGCCTTAGCAGCCAGGATCTTGTGCTTTCCTAGGTAGGGTTGTACCTCTGTATACTGGATTCACAGGAGCATGTAAGCTGTCACAATGCTTCTGATAAGAAGGATCTCTTTAAAACCAGAAGAGATGTGCCTTTCTTTGTCCAAACCAAGCAGCTGAGCTTTCCACACAAGTGTGGAGGAAACCAGCTTCCACAGCCCTGGGGTTCAGGCCCTTGCATCTCATGTCTCTACAGAGCTTATGTAGACAGAGTGTGTTTGCCTAGAAGCATTTAACTAACCTATGTAGAAAAGTAAAAAACTGTGCACCACCTTTTCCCTTGCATGAAGAGCAGCTTTATATATTCCTTCAGGACACCAGGAAAGAAGAGTAAGAAATTGCAGTAGAGTCCCCAGGAGAGAGGAGAATGAGAGAGCTGAAGCAGATGTGTTCAAATATGTTCTTTCAAACGCTATGGCAAAAATAGAACAGCTGGTTGAGACGCCTTCCAGTGCAAATACTCATACCTTTACCATCCTAAAGATAGAGTAACAGAAAAAGTTAAAATGTCACGACATTATAGCACTGCATAATGACTTTCTAAGTTGTTGAGATTTTTTTTATATTGAGTCCTAACTAAATGCCTTGCAAAACCTTAACTTCATAACACATGGTCAAATATGAATTCAGTAAGAATAACTTTACATACACCTTATGTATTCCATATCTACACATTTTTATGCTTCTGGATAGGCATACAGCAATTTGTGTTAATATTTTGTAGCGAAACCATGGAAAAGCTGAAAGAGTATAGTTGTATCATTGTTACATTACAATCTTTGTAACTTTCTCTGGCATCAGTTGCAAAGCTTTTCCAAAAGTCAACAGTGTCAAGCAACAGCCATGCAGTGTCAATAGTTCAGCCAGAAGAAACAGAAAGAAAAGACTCATAGACAGCACTAGATATCAGCAGATTTTGAAGAAGCAGAGATTTGGATTCGAGCTACTCTCATCTTTAATTTCCATGTTTATTTTCTACTTTTCCACATAGACACAAAAACAGCTCTCTTCAGCTATAGCCACATTGCCACTGAGTTGTGCCAACTGTATCAGCTGTTCATCTGGCTCTCAGGATAGGCAACAGTTCGTGCTTGTTCAGGTTTCTCCCTGCAGGTGATCCTTTCCTTCCTTTTCAGTGCTGCATTATTATAGCTAAATATCTGTCAGCTCTTATTGGGTGAGGAAATAACAAATCTGAAGCTGTCTATAAAAGACATGATCACCATTCCTTCATTCTGTTACCACCCTGAAATTCCTAGCAACAACAGGATTAGCTTGAATTAAAGACTAAACTAGATTAGGTTTGACTAGCTATTCTCCTTTAGCACAAAAACCTCTAAACAAAACCAAACAAAGCACAAACCAACCAACAAACAAACAAATAAAAAAAATAACATCAGCAGTTCTTAAAAGGAGGGGTCTAAGAAGGTCAGGAAAAGTCCATGCTGGCCCTGGAGGTTTGTGTCAGGGTGTGTGACTCAAGTGACTGTCCTTTCCCTCTCTGGTCCAAAGAGGGGAAGCTGTGGGTCAAGAGCGACTGAAGGCAGGAAAAGGGGATGAGAAAAAATGGCACTGTTGGAAGTGGGGTGAGCTACCCTGTGATAATCTGTTTGGGAACAGAAGACATGGGAGTGAGAGCAAACCCCTCACAGTCTGGAGAAGTAGAAGGCAGAAGACTGCCAGTGACACTTTGTATGTGGCAACAGCATGGATTTGAAAGGTCTGCAAAATGATGCTGCCTTCCTCTTTTCTTCATGTTCCTGCTTTTTCTGTACAAGGTCTACTGCACTCTCCAGGGATAACAGCTCCCCAGAGCAAGGGCTGAAACTCTGTGTAACTATACAGAAGAATGAGTTCTGTCTTTTTTTTGGTGCATGAGATGACTTTCAGGTATTTAGATCCCTATGGGAGTCATCTAATTCTGCATGCTTGCTAATGAAAAGTGAATCCAGCCAGGCCTAGTCTTCACCAACAGGTTAATTGTCATATTATTAGATATTCCTTTTTATTAAGTTTAGTGTCATTTAAAGCTTTGCCCTTCTTTGCAATTGGGTGTTAATGTTATATTATTTATATGAGGGAATTGTTTTATTTAAAGTGTAGAACAAAACTGAAACAGAAACTATTTTTTCTGGTATAGCAATGTTAACACCTTTTTGGTGCATTAGGGATCAGGTATCACATACACGGATTAGACCATGTACAGTGATGAGATGGCAAGAACTTCAGATGACATCCTCTCATAATCTAATGCTAATTAGATCTTCATCTGATCAGACCTTTCATGTGTCCCTGACCTCTCCATTTCTCTCAGTTGCCCCAGTATATTCCATATGTTGAAGCATATTAGTGTTTGGTTAAACCTAAGGTTTCAGAAGAGCATACAGTTTTCTCGAGGCAGTTGGTTCAGTGACTTTCCATGTGAATATAAGATCCCCAACTATTCAAATTGAATTTGTCAACTTCAGCTCCCAAATAATGATTTCTCAGAGTTTTTTTCATTTGGACTTCCCCTTACCCTCATCTGGAGTACTTTTTCTCATGAAAATACTTGATAGCACATTTGAACAGCTTCAAAGGTTCAGTAAGGTCAGCTGACCGAGGACTTCAAATTTGTCACAGTAAGAGTGTTAATAGGAAGCTGTTTGAGCAACTCCAGAGCCACCTGGCACACGGGAGGCTCAGCAGGAGAGACTGACTCCTGGATTAACTAGATGAACTTTAAGGTCCCTTCCAACCCAAACCATTCTCTGTTTCTATTCTATGACAGGGACATGCCAGGCTGCCTAGTCCCAGCTGTCTGAGCCAGTGGACCATGTTATCTGGACCTCTTCAAGCCACCACTGTGCTCACCATTGCTGTAGCAGTAAAGGAAAAGCACTGCTGGGCAGAGATGGCCTTGGCTGAGCTTGCTCCTGCATTGTGAGCAGCAAGGAGATGGAGGATTTTGAGTCTCCACCTTTGCCAGCCACTGCCACCAGCTTGGCTTTACTGAGTTTGTGTTCAAGGAAAGGAGAAACCTGTGCCAGGGTAAAAAAGTCTTTACTCAATCCTGAGAGGAAAAGACAGGAAGAAATGGACAGTCCTCTCTGGAGAGGTAGTTCATTCTCTTCTTTGAAGCAGCAAACTTCAAAAGGCTTGTTTTCAATACTGAGGAGCTTGTAGTAGCCCATGACCTTTTTCAAAGGGGTTACTCCATGCTGGGTGATGACGGTCGCCAGCCCCACTGCTGGCTTTGTAGGGAGCTACTACTGTCCTGCCCAGTGGTAGCTTCCTACAAAGTCCCTGGTGAAAAGCCAAAACTGCCTTATGCCCAGCCAGAAAGGAACTGAAAGAGTTTACTGTCATGTCTTTTTGTCCCCTCTCTATTCCCCACACTTCACAAATTCTCATCTATCATTGATTGTTCTGTGTTATCTTTATTTATTGATTGTACATCACTGCTTATTCCTAATTGCTGCTTTCATTTTTTTTCACAAAGTCTGGCTGGCCTTTCAGGCAATTCTGTCATCTTTCTTGGCACTGCAATCCCAGCTTTTTGGCTATTTAATGAGCTCTTCTTGAAAGAGTTCACAGTTCTCCATCACATTCACTCCTTCTGGTGTTTTTTTTTCTCACTGTCAGTATCACAGGTTTTTTCTTCATCTGTGGGAAACTTGTTCTTCTGAAACACTAAAAATGTGTAAAAGTCTGTTTCTTTTCTGTCCATTTTGAGTACTATCAAGCAGTGGTTACTGCTCCATGATTGGCCACTTGGCTTTACCTGTAACAGAAGAGTTCAGACTAGATGTGGGATAGGGTGAGTGTTCTAAATTAGGAAGTTACCCTTGTAACTTTTAGGGGGAAAAAAATGCCCTTGGAATAGCCCCAGGGGATATTGCAGTTCTTTCCATAGAAAAAGTTTATGAAGAAAACAGGGATTGTATATGTGAAATTTTGTTGCAACTGATTTGAATCTGGGAGTTCTTGTTCAGTCCATCATAGTCAAGTCAGAAATTATGTTTCTAACATTTGAGACTGCTTGGGTAGCAGGTTGTATTTCAGCTGATGATTTATTTATAAATCTGAGGAAAAGGATTACCTATCAATGCAAATGTGGGATAAATTGTAAAATTTTACTTATAACCAAAACTGAGTTACAAAACTTCAGCATATATTTTATTCACAAGCCTCCTTCCTAATACATTATTTAGCAAACATAACATCTCATTATATGTGGTCTTTGCCCCAAAGAGTTTGCAGTCTCATTCAGGCACCAAAGATTTTTTAGCAGAGGAAAGCATAATGAAGTAATTAGTTGTGAAATAAACAGACAACATTTCAGATTAGAGAGGATGTGCATTAATTAAGGCATCACCCAGAAACCTTCATCTGTAAAGTACACATTTTGCACCAGCAGTGGCAAAAGATGTTGCACAAAGGGCTTCACTGAAAGCAGAGGCTGGTCCTTTTAGATTATGACAGTGAAGTCATTTTACCTTTGCTGAGACCATATCTCCATCAGCAAAACTCAAAGGATAGTGCTTTCAAAAGCCATACATTTTGGTTAACCCTCCTACAAAATACTCAGCACACTTCCCCATGGTTTGATTTCACTGGGAACTGAAGCCATAAAGGTGCTCAGTTCTCAGGCAGAGTTACAGCACCAAGAATTATTCTACCACACTTCAGTGCAACTTACCACGCCTCATAATGCCTGAATACAGGCAGTCCATGAATGCAAATGGGAAGAATAATTTCATTGCATTATTTTTGTAACCGCATAATTTTAGTAATTAAAACCTTTACTTATACCAATTCAGTAATGAGCAGAATATTATATCAATGCAATCCACTTATTAAATTTTTAAGGTTGACTAGTAAATTTGTGGGTGATGCAAAACATGGTTAAAAAGCTTCAAGGAGAAAAAAGGTCAAACAGCATTTTGATTAGTACAAATGTATTTATGGGAACTGTCTCCTCAAATTCAGTTTGGTGGTAACAGATGGGCTTTTTCACATACCTGATTCTATGGCTATTTTCCTGTGCTTCAGCTGTTTCTGAGACACAGGTGTTTCTAGGCAACATTTACAGAATTCCCTGAGGAAAAACATCAGCATAGGAAAAGCAAAACTAAAAGCTGGCTGACCTAGACCCTGTACTGAGTTAGCATGTTGTCTGGTTCTTCAGTCATTCAAGGCCAAAGAAATATGCTTATTTATTTCTTTGGGCTTTGTGTCAAGCTTTTACCTTTTGATTTGCACAAACAGTGAGAAACACTCAACTGATATGTAAGGGAGTACTGAAATGAAGATACTCATCAAATACTGGTAATCATTTAGTCATCTCATAAACATGGATAAGACATGGAAAACAAATGCAACAAAGCATGTGCAGTACATTAAAATCACAATTTTATATATATTTTATCCTGCCAGAACCCCCTGGATATCTCAAAAAAAAAAAAGACATATAATGGAGGGGGGCTCTATACAGATTTAATCACAGTGTCTGATCCCAGGTTAGCTTAAAGGAAAATGAGAGAAATCATCTCACCTTTCATAAGTCATTAGAAATGTAAGTTAGACACTACAATTGATTCAGAGGAGTACACGACACTTTTTTCATTGCCTCTTCTCTATTTCTCTGCCAGAAAGCTCTTATATCTCAGCTTCTTACAAGATTGTTAAATTACTAGTCAGAAGAACAAACCTTTCAAAAGATTTAGAGGTTTTACCTTCTGGATTATGCACCATGGTAATTTAATGCTAACATGCTGCAGTGCTGACTAAGGCAATTTCATTCATAAGAATTTATGAGCTATCCAGAATATATTCCAAATTATGATTATAATTACCTGCCCATCCTTGTCCTTCAGGCCCCCTCCCATCCCAGGCATCCCATCTCTCTGCTTCCTTTAAGCAGCCCCCAGCTGTGACTGGGGCAGGGCTGAAAACATCCCAACCATTGCTGCTGGTGCCAGACAAAACCTGCAATGGGTATATTCTACACCTAAAACCAGCATGCCCAAAGGAAGAAGCAACTGGTTAATTGTCCTGATAGAAAGAGGCTTTCTTTTCCTCAACCCTTCACAAATTAATTTATTCTCATTGCTATCCAAGCAAAGACAGGATTGCCAGGACAGATTTAGGCATCTACAGGAAATCAAGATCACAGGTCCTTTGTAATTTATGGGGATTTGCCTTTGGGCTCAGTATTAGGAGGACCATTATTGAAATCTTCCCAAACTCTGTTTGCTTCTATTTGTACTAGCACAGGTTATCTTTATTATACCTCCTATACTCGATCACAGGTAGGCACATGTTCCAGCATTACAAACAGAAAAGTCCTTGGGAATATACAATTCTGAGAATATACAATTTACAGTTTCACCTTATCTGTGCTCTGTTGTGACTACAACATAACAAATCGTAAAGAAAAAGACACAACAACAGAAAAGAGTATAATGGGGAGAAATTCTGTTCTCTCACCCTGGAATAACTCTCTGGGGCTATGCAGCTGAAGCAGAGTGGATTTACACTCAAGTAGATTAGAGCAGATTTATTTCCTAGACTGTCACCCATATCTGCCTCTTATCTTGTCATTGTCATTGTTATGCTACACTGTTAAAACTGTTGGGGAATGATACCTTCATTTAACATTGTCCACAGATCTGTAATTTTAACTGTACAACACCAGTTTTAGCTGCTGCTGAATTGGGCCTCTACTTTGGTTCTTTGAGAAAAAGAGATGTTCATAGCCCTAACATTTTCCTTATGCATCATCCATAGTGCTTCTCACTCATATCAGCACTACTTTCACTTCAACTCTGGTCAAGCAGCATCTTGGAAGGCTTTAGAAAAGGAGAAATGCAAAGTGGCTTCTAATCTTTCTAGTAGCAGAGTAAATCAGGAACCTGCCAGTAAGTGATTAGAGTAACTCCAGTGGCAAACTACCATTAAGGCCACTCCTAAGGCTGGAAATAGTGTCTAATTAAAAACTACTGATGGGAAAGAGAATGATCTCACACACCTGCACCTTGCTTCTAGAAATCATAGAAAATAAGGTTGGAAAGAATCCAAAGAGGTCCTCTGCAACTTTCTGGATCATTGGTATGTGATTCTGTGATGTCCCACAGACACTTATGACATTCTCTGTAGATATGGAAACCAGATTATTCCCACCATCTTCATAGCTGCTCTCTGGATTGTAACTGAAGACTTACTAGCAACTAACCTGTGTCTTACTTCCATCTTCTCCAGCATAACATCCTCCATTCCTTCAGTATTTTCTTATGTGTCTTCTTTTCCTAGATTTTTGATCATTGTCTTTGCTTTCTCATCAGTTGGTTTGGTTCTGTTTGCACTATGGTATTAGAAGCTGAACACAGAAACTTGAAAGCAAAACGACAGTGCACCCCACTAGGTGTGACTGTCTTTTTGGGGAGTACAGTGCAAGGCACACATCTGGAAGACAGCAACATAGGTCTTCTGACCTGTGTGACTTTCTTTCCAGCCTCTGCAGGATCTTTATCACCTCTGGGTGTTACACTACATATCCACCTGGGATAATAATTCTGGTGTCATTGTAAGCTCTTATTTCTTGGTGTTCAGGTGTAAGTTTTGTCAATAATTCTAAAATAGAAGAGTTCCTGCACCGTGGGAAGCTGGACTAGTTAATACCATGAGATAGAGTCTCTCCTTCTGGCTGAATTCTCTTGGTATTTAGCCCAGCCCTGCCTGCTCTCCACTGAAAGGTTTGCTACCAGCTTTGTTTATCAGACTGCAACAATTAATTTCCTATTACTTTCCTGTGATGATGGATTAACCTCTTTAAGGAACTGAGGGAAGACTCCAGCTGTGAAGAGAAAGCCCAGCCACAGTGGGCATTGTCATTGCAGGCACCAAGGAAGTCTGAGAGGCTGCTGTCTGCTCAGAGAATCCCTGAGTGGGCATTTCCATGTAAAGAGCTTCACGTCGTGTTCAATTGCCTAGAATTGCAGATTGGAAAGTTAAAGGCTGTGCATAGACACCAGCAAAATAAAAGTTTTTACACACAACAGAATAAATTCATGACCACTGTACAGTATTTACAGGAGAAATAATCTTTAAACCCATTCAGACTGCAAGAGGAGGTAATCCATTAAAACCAAATCACATTATAGTGTTTATGCTTATGTCTTGCATAAATGTCTTGCTCTCTATAAAGCGTGACTCTGATGAGAAGGAAAGCTGTGTTAGGAATGATTATGTGCTTTCTTTCATAGAAATGATCCACCAATTTCTGATCAAAACAACAGAGAAGCATGCTTGAAAGATACCAGCTCTGACACCAGCTTGAGGCACTCATTTTCTTCTATAAATACCAAAGTCTTGAAATAAATCTGAAAATTCTTTAAAATCTTAGAAAAATGTACATACTCAACTGTGAAATGATAAGTTTGATACTGAAAACTCAACAAGCTATGGAACAACATCCTTTTGTGGCAATATTTGGATTATATCCTGTTTGGGGTACAGTCACGGAAGGATCTGGTCCATGACAGCAAAGTGGATATAACACCCTGTATGAAGCAGTCAGACATGAATTCATTTTGAGAGAGAAGGCAGCAAGCTGCTGATTCTCTCTCTTTACTCTCTCCCCACTGTTTAAAACACACATAGCAAATAAACCCAACCCAAGCCCTAAAGCTAAACCAAACACGGATGTAGTTCTACATTTCATTTAAATAAGCATTTGTTTGAAATCTTACCAGCCTTCGTATCCAGCAGCACTAAAAAGCCTAAAGCAGAAAACACATAAAAAAGCAATCATCACTCACATCCAGGTAAAAAAGGATGCTTCTATCCATGTGCAGCTCACCAATACCTATTCAAATAACTTCTGAAAACTCTGCCCTGCATTCTACTGCAAATCCCAGAACAAAGAGTAAAAAGGTTACTTCATATATATCTCAACAATCTCATCTAGTTGGACTTGAAGTGAATAAGGTATTTTCTAGGTATCTTGGACAGGATATTCAAGATTTACATACATAAAAGGTCATTATAGATCTTGGAAAATTTTAACATTTTCCCTCTTCATTTGTAAAATTTAGCAAATAGTGATGATCTCATAGTTCCTAGTCCTGAGAACTTGGTCTTCTCCTAGGTAATGCCCTGCAGATTAGCTGGACAGGGAGATAAATCTGCAGTTCCTTGTGGGGTGTATCAATACCTACTGAGTACATCAGTGTTTTTCTGTGTTGTAGCAAAGAATTTAAATAGCTCAGTACTCAGACCATTTATTTCCTCTCAAAGTCTACATGGCTGAATTATATGGCACAGAGCAAATATTTTATATTTAAATAGAGTAAACAGGGAATGCCACAGCAGTAGGATAGCATGAACTTGGTTTTTTAGCAGAAACATTTTTTGCTACAACCATTTCAATAGAAAGATAACTGGATGAGCTTGCATGTAATTAATTCCTTTTCATTGTGAAAGAAAACTAGTGATAATGTATTTTACTTTGCTTTTTTAATATGAGCTCGAGTTTTCTTTAGTTGAATCCCTAAATATCAGGGGAACTTAGTTCAGCTGAACTGGTCATGCTGAGTCATAACAATCCAAAAATTGAGCAGACGGGAATCTAATTATCTCCTGCCTCTCACCAAAGATCAAGTCTCTCTGGGCAAAGGTTGGTGAGTATGACTAAATGACAGTGGAAATCTTATCCATTCTGATCCTTCTAGCTAGTTTTTGTGTTGGAGATCAAGTAATGGTCCCAAACTCCAGTTTTCACATTGCCTCCTGCAATTTCAAAGTAACTAGATGTAATCTGATCATACAGATGAATCTGTATCCTTTTTAAGTGGCATTGTGCAAATTATGTCTGCTTTATCTAAAAAAATTGCAGCCAAGAGGAGACATGTACTTTAAACTGTCAAATTAGTGTGGCTGTGTCTTCAAGGGACATGTAGCTAATATGCAAGGAAGGCATATTACATTAGTGGACCAGTTCCCTCTAAGCCACTTCAAAGTGCCAATGCCTCCTTGTGGCTGCTCAGCAGGTGAGATCAGGCTTGTTTGCAGAAATCCTCTCCTCTCTCTTCAATATTGATCACCAGACCTGGCGTGCAACCCAGTGCTTACAGCAAGACTGATGTACTCCCAGTGGTTTCCTTGTGGTCTGGACACTTCTGTAAGAAAAACCCCAAGAAAAAAAATCACTCACCTTGAGAAACTACAGTCTCTGGGGTTGACATGACTGGAAGACATGGAGTAAGGCAGTTTTGAATAGAATCTGGGAATAGGATCAAGAAAAGCACCCTCTGAACCTAGGCAAGAAGACACATGGCGGTTTCTAAAAGTGGGAGTCTTGGCTCATGTCACTCAGCCCAGCAGCCTGGATGCTGCCTCTGTCTCACAGAAGAGCAGAGTGGAGGTCTGTACAACACATGTTCGCAATCCTTGCTTAGGCAGGAGTGAACCCACTCTACTCATGCTCCAAGGTAACAAAGAGACATGGTGTTATCTCACAGCAGAATTTGATAATACAAGTCTGTTTCATAAATCCATGCTGACAGACAGGTCTGGACACAAGACGAGTTATCCCATAACCACCCCCATATGAACAAGTACTCTGGCCACACCAAACATGAGAAAAATGTTAACGCACTCTAAACAAGGCCCTTGAGCCAACGCACTTATTTACCACAGAAACTAATAACAATTTCCTTGACATCTAGGGTTCACTAGGAGTCTGACTCAAGGAGTAGCCATGAACTACCCTTCACCTGGATGTGTAACGACAAGAGATTATGACAAAAATATGTAAAGGTCTTCAGGAGAGGAGATGAAGGTATTGCTTACAAACATTACCTGAAAAGTGATTTTGTGCTCAAATCCAAGACACACAGACATTTGGGAACAGTAGAGTGTTAGCAAGATCAGCATTCTAACCCAACATCTTCATGAAGCTTAGTGCACTCAGAAAAGTAGTTTTTGTGACTGAAATTTTAGATGACACCAAATGGAAAGATGAAGCAAGAAAAGAAAAATATAAAATTAAAAACTTCTTCCCACTTAGCTATCTTCTCCAATCCCTCTGTTTAACCTTAATTAGTTGATTAACTTCTCTTGGTTGTCCCAGCACAGGTAAGGATAGAGGATAGATCTGGAGACTGATAAATCCACATTTGGGGACCATCAGTCATCCTGATGCACTCAGCTGAAGGTCTGAGAAGGTGTTAAGATCCTTGAGAGAAAAGCAGATAAACATTGAAGTAGATCACTGATATCCAATTAGAAAAATGTTCCACCTCAAAAAAAAAAGTATTTTTCATCACTTCAACAGTTTCCTAAGATATCTATGATGTCTGGCATAACACGTAGATCACTATGTCTCATTCCTAAAGGTCATTGACCGTTAATTAAAATTTCACTGCACATCCATCTTTTGAGGGACATCTCCTCAACTTGCCATCTGGAAGGTTAATAACAGACAGATTTGCAGGCCGTGCTGCAACACTCAGATCCAAAGATGAATTTCAGACATTACTGATTGGAGCAGCTGTTCAGAACTGCATTTTGGATGGTTTGCAGCAAAAAGGCCCCTTCTGAAAGTTTGGGTTCAGTGTCAAGGCTTTAACAGGGTCTGATTACTGTGCTGGAGATGATTACTCTAATGCTGGGCATGTAAATAAAAAGAAAGGGTCATGTGAAGAGATAACAAGGGTTTCTCACTGGCCATCTGAGTGGAGAGAGCAACTGAGTCTCCTGGGTGAACACCACCTGAGGCTGCTTTGACAAACAGCACCAGCCAGTATTTGCTGCCATCTTCTCTTACATGACGTTGAGCCTCAGGGTTGGAATTCAGGTGCAAGTAATAACACAGGCAGGTTACATCTACTCTTTTAGCATCAGAAAGACTAGCAAAAGCTTCCAGAAGAGTGAACTTTTATAGCTCCTCAGTGACTCTTCTGAATGTTTTAGGGAAGTTGCTGGTGATACACTTACAGCTATGGCACTGGAAACACATAATCCCTGGGATGGCATTCATAAGGCTGTGTAACCCAAACTCCTTCAATGGTCTCAAGTCCCTTTTTTCCACAGAACATCTCACTTCATTATATCTCTTAGCATTAAATAACATGTTCGCTTGTGCCTGGTATTTGTAAAGGTCTCTGAATCAACAAATCCTGTGCTTTAATTTTGGTTTTTTGCTTTGGCTGCATCTTACAACCTCAACTAATTCAACCACTTTTTGCATCCAAGGTATTGCCTAAGACGTGCAGAGGAGCACAAGGACATATAACCCAGGAATGCTGATCATGCTTGGAAAATGATGTCGCATGCTTTTCCTTATAGCACACGTAGGGCTGGAGTCTTTTAGTACACAAAGATCATCAGCCACTGAAGGGCAAAGATGCTTGATCAAGCTGAGCTGTTCCACTTGCATGGAGTCTTGTTTCCTGGTAACATGCTACTTCCCATATAATAGAAAACCAACATCCAGAACTGTAGGCAGAGTTCCCCAGAGAGGAAAAATTTGCAGCTAGAGAAAGGCTATTATTTGGTACATTATTCTGGCACCGCTTAGCATTTTGATCTATTTCTGCTTGGGAAGACAGTTCATGATGAAGAAGGTCTCACCTTATCAGCAATGGACAGCAGCTACTGCACAGGGAGGAGAGGTCTTTAGGTAATCAGCTGCACTGGGAAGAGATGAGAGTTAATTAGTCCAGGATAAACCAAGAAGGGATCTGATTAGCCAGAGTACTAAAAGCCAATTACTTCCAGAACACAGCTAAATGGCTTCACAAAGCTAAGAAAAGACAGCATCTGATAGCTTTTCCAGCACATGAGCTCTGATCTTAAAAAAGCAACTTCTTCTTCCCGTCCCCCAGAAAATTTAGTTCTGGATGTATTAAAATTTAATTCTTAGATTTGGGTGGAGGGTTGCTTTTTAATTTAAATAAGTAATTTCTACAAAGGTTTGTGAGATACCCTGCTACTCATGAGCAGGCTTTAAAGTAGAGAAAAACTCATGACCACAAATCACAATTTTTTGGAGAACCACTGTTATGAGCATACTGATCTCCCTTGAGAACTCAAATTATCCCTTCTTCAAGTGGAGTTGGCACTCAGGCAATCTGGCCACCCTGGGAACTGCATCAGGTCAGCCTCCTACCAGCTGGTCCCTTCTTCTCTGGCAGGAAGAAAATGTCCTGTATATAATTAATGACCTGATGATTTCCTTCCCATGGGTTGCACGTTAAAATATCTACTACCTCTGCTTGTGGTCTTAGCCCACAGTCAAAATGTTAAGAAATGCATTTCTAGACATTCAAACACATTCAGTAGCTTGCATAGAATTTATATAAAAACAAAGGGATGATCAAGGCAGTTAAAGCTAAAAATGTGAGCAAGAAGTGGACCATCTGTGGGCTGATGTGTGGCTGCCTCTGCAGCTACTGACACTCAATTGTAGCTGGACTGTCAGCATCTTTCTTGTAAGCATACTGTCAATGTAAATTGACAGGAGTCTCCAAGACTCAAGCCTCAGAATGTATTCCCTTATGCAACACTAATTGTTCACAACAGGACCGATACCACTGTAGAGGATGTTTGACTAATTGCATATCAAATTGCACCCAAGCAAAAAAGCAGTTGCAGAAGAGGCAATATGCAATTTCAGATAGGGTGAAATGGGATCATGTGAATGCATGAACTCAGCCACTTAGGTTCTGCTTAAATTCTCACTGTAAATACCCAGAGGAATTTGCAAGGCCATAAGCTGATGCTCTGTGTGAATGTGAATTGCCTTCCATAACATGTATGAACTGTGCCTTGTATAATTCATGAGAATAGCCACACGGGGTCATACCAAAGATTCATTTAGCTCAGCATCCTCTCTCTGAGTCTGAACAGTGAAAGGTGTGTAGGAAAGCAACATAAGAAATGGGATAAGCTTAGCATGCTCCTTCCTCTGGTGTACTCTTTATCTGCTGACAGTCACTAGTTCAGGGAGTTCTGGAGGCTGTTTCTGCTTCCCAGAGCTTAATGGCCCATGAGAGACCTTTCTTACTGGTTCTAATTGCTTCTTCTGCCCATTCTTGCTTATACCCAAAACATCCTGTGGCAAGGAGGTGTATAATTTAATTATATGTTGTGTGCAGATGTTCTTCCTTTCATTTATTGTGGTTAATAATTTCATGTGTTTCCCACTTATTTCTGTTATAAGAAAGAGTGAACAATCTTTTCTTACTCAATTTTGAAAATTCCACTTCTTCTCATAGATTGTTCTATATTATTTGGAGAAAATTAAACTTTGAACTGCCTGATCTCAAATATTAAGGTGATAAGGGATCATACCTACTTGTTAACTTACAGCTGTATATAGTGGACCTGTTCTGAATTCCAGATATAAGAAATGTCTCTCTTTACTGTTCAGGCTTTGAATATAAATTGCAGCATGAACCTGCCTCCAGCACTATTATCCATTGGGTTACTGGGAATTAGAAACTCTTTGTGTCTTGTCTGGTTACTATGGCCAGTCTCAAAGTCTGCTGTGTCTGTGCATTGTACCAGACCTGCAACTATAAGGCCATTCTTTGTGTTGCCTTAAAAGGTACAGCATTTCAATGAAAGTCTCTCCATGTTGAGACAGAGGGGTTTCAGCAGGGCCCCACATGTGAAGACTAAAATGAACCCCAAAACCTTGGATCTAAAAGAAAAACAGTCCTGTTTCCCCTTTTTCCTCATCTTAACACATAATACTGTGCAAAATACTGCTGTGAAGGTCTCCCTCTGCAACTGTTCCACCGATCATTGGCTTCTCCATCTTATTCAAAGTCTCACATATATCTAGTCTCATTTTATGCAATATACCCTTCTCCTAATACTGTACCAGATGCATCTTCCTGATTGCTTGCCATGGGCAACAGTCGTTTTTCCTTTCTCAAGGGAAAGCCATATCCATAGATCAATTCTCCACCTTCACACCAGGGACTCTCTCCCTTGCTTCTTGTTTTCAAAGCCCCTCATGCAAAATGCACAGTGGGTAAGAAATGGCAGAAAATCAGAGCACTTGCATTTTGTATTCATCTGGCACTATCCTGAGTGGCTGCGCAAAAACATAAGCTCGGATTTGAGGTCCCCATCTCTCATCACCCTCATAGCTCTGTTGCTGTTACAGATTGTTTCCCCTTGCCCTGTCTGAATTTGACTCACAAGGCAGGGAAAAGTGATATTTACAGTGTTTCATTTCTTATTGCCAGTGTCTGGGAATATTAACAAGTCTGTGCACCCTGACAATGCTACACTTCAAGTGTGGAGCATTACCATTCTCAACAAGGGCAAAGAACCTAGCGCAGTTCACAGGAGCTCGGGGGTTTTAAGCTCCTTTTTAAAATTACATTTCTGCAGACAACAGTTGAGTCATTGTGTGCAAGCGGAATGAAATTTTCCAGTTGCAGTTCTGTGCAATCAACAGGGAGTGTGCATCATTTGAGGGGAATATTTAAACCAACTCATATGGAAATTTATCTCCGGCAGTGGTCTGGCAGCAGCCTGGGCAGTGGCCAGACTTCACCACAGAGCTGAGAGCCAGGGCAGCCCCCTCCTCCTTCTCCTGCTGCTCCCTCTTGCTGCAAAGGAAAACAGAGCAAGAGCCCACCAGTGGAGACAACCAGGTCAGCACTTCCACAGCCTGCCCTGCCCTGCCTGCAGCACAGGGCTGAGCCGTGGAGGAGGACAGGCAAGTGGCTGACAGCTCGAACCTTGGCTCTAGCTCAGAGCCTCCTGAGAGATGGCACACCATTAGGACAGGCTGTCCCAGCCTGTGCCTGACCTCCTCCAAGTTGTGTGTCACTACAGAACCACATCCAGCAGCCACTGCCCAACAATGTTCTTACTTTTCTGGGTGACATCCTCCATCGGTGCCACACCTGCAGTCAACACTGAGGGGCCAAGTGAACACAGCTCCTCATGGCTTCAGCTGAGGAGAAGGGACCCATCTGCTCAGCTCTGGGGACAGGGTTAAGCCAGGCAGCACCTTGAGTGCTCAACCCTGTTGAAGGGTTCTGAGGGCTCATCTCTCTCCTGCTGCAGCAAGATGAGCACTGACTTCTCCAGGTGAAGGGCAGAAGCAGCAGCATCCTCAGACCTGTAGACATGCTGGTTCAGGAGTTAAAAAGACACATCCTGCCTTTTTTTTCAAAATTCACCTGGGTGAGCAGCAGAGTCCCCTGCCATTTCCAGACAGGGCCATTGGAAACCCTTTCTTGCAACCATCCTGCAAGAACCAAGCTGCATTTAGAGAGCAGCCCTGCAGCAGAAAGAGCCACTGGCGAGTTGTCACCCAGCACTAGGAGCCTGAGTGTTACAGAGCTGGGACCTTCTGCCCTCAGGGGCTTTCTGATCCACATGGCAGGCTTCCTCCTAGCACGACTAGGAAAGCTATGTCTGTTCCTGGTGGCCCCCCAGCCCTCTATGCTCCCTGAGTGATGCTGTGGGATCCTCTCTCCCTTGCTTCCTGTACAAGCCCACCCCACTGGCCACACATCACTGGCACCCTGGCACAGCCAGAGGCAGTGAGAGATAGCCATTCTCACCTCTGCCTAGTCCTCCAAGCTCCTGGCACAATGTCCTCCACTGGGCAAGAAAGAAATAGTACAAGGTGAGCACTGATGCCTCTGCTGCTTAGATGAAGAGGCACTGCTCAGGGCCAGAACCCAGAGCAGAGAGACACTCATGGCAGCAGTTCATCTCCTTCTCCATGAATCAGATGGAGCAGGGAGATGGATCACTTGGGCTTTCTTAACTCCTGACAATGTGCTGTGCACCAGGAGGGGATAGAGCTGTCCGAGCCCCAAGCTGTCTCTCTTCTCTTGTCAGGCAGATTTACCTAACAGCTGCTTGCAGCCACAGGGTCATCTCTCCCAAGCTATGGAGCTACATTCCCACATCGAGCTGCACATAGAGCATCCCTCAGGACGGCTTACCCGAGCAGTGTGACCACCCACAGCTGCAGAAAGAGAACCAGTGTCAGGCCCTCCTGTCCCCCGGACAGTGGGCAGACATGTACCTGCACAGTCCTGCTTCATAGGGAAGAACACAGAAGCAGAACAAAACCCCATGGTGAGGCAGGACAGAGGAAATGCCCAAGCCCTAGATGATTCTCTCCTGCTTTTTCTGTTCCCTTCTGGGCACCAAATGGTGACCAGGGAATGTATGATGTGGAAATGTCTGCGTCCCTCCCTGCTGGCATGCTGCTCACTCCCTATTCACCACCCATACAGAGGGCAGAGGCCATTCACAGGGTCTTGTGGCCATGGCTTGGAACGTCTCCTGCCCCTCCCCTGCCCTGACTGCAGCTGTCAAAGCCCGGAGAGGACAGGGGCCATCACTGCACTGCATCACCCAGCCCTGCTGTGGAACATACCACCCCAATCCACTTAAAAATGACAAGGCAGAAGCTGGTGGGTCAGATAAGAATGAGGGAGTTGCTATCCTTCCTGCTACCATCCTCCCCTTCTGCTTCCTCTCCCACTGCCTTCTTTCCACCACTCAGCACCCACAGTTCTATGGGCAGAGCTCAGAGCAGAAAGTCACACAGCATGGTGGCAGCTCATCTCCTTGTTGAGGAACATGATGGATGGTAGACACACCAGAGGGGATTAGGATGCAGCCAAGGGGAGAGTTCACCTCCCTCCACCTGCTGGGAATGCCCTTCACCTTGGGCTTCACTGCTGGTTCCTAGCCTGCAAGTAAACTTGGTGCCACTTTGTGACATTACCTTTTGGACCCAGTCACTCAAACAGTTTTCCACACACTTCCCATTCTACTCAACCAGCCCATACTTCTTCAGCTACTCCATGAAGCTATTCTGGCAGACTATGGAAAGTATTGCTGAATAGGACAATGGTCACTGCAGTCCTCTTGTGTCCCAAGCCAGTCATTTCACCACAGAATGTTATCAGGTTGGGCAAGCAGGATTTCCCTTGCTGAATGCATGCTGAGTCCTAGTTCCAATCACTGTCATGTGCTTTATGTCTCCAGGATGTGCTGTGATAATCTCAGCACTTCCATAAACATAGCAACCCCTTTTATTATCAAATATAATAATAATTTCAGGGTACTTGGTGGACTTGGTCTTAATTTTTGTGTTGTTTTTTTTTTTAAGCCTCTCCAAGAATGTGACTGTGAAAACTACAGCAAACATTTAACAAGATGTCTGGGCTCTGTACTCATTAGTCCAAACATGAGAGGAGAAGCAGCAGATGCATGCAGAGCAGGCATAGCTGAACGACATGAAGTTAATTTGAGTTTGGATGAGGGGAGTCTTTGACTGGCAGACAACCCTACTTACTAAAGGGCACTGATGAACCTTCAGCCATATTGAATTTCCTGTGTCTCCAGGGCCCTTCACTGGAATACAATTTTGAAATACCCCAAAAAGCCAATGGCAACTGGAACAGAAATTTTAGATCAACTTGTCATCAGAGCCATTTTAAACCTGAATTCACCTTGTGTTTGAGAGCTTATGCTATGTTCACAGAGCTCACTATGATAATGTACATCCAGGGCATTTTTTCCTTGAAGGCTTGCTGTAATACCACCCACATTCTGTGGAAAGAGAACAGAGATACAGGGGGAGACTTACCCAAGGTCAGAGTAGGCTGGTGTGGTGGAAATGAAAAAATCACGGAAACAATGAAAAGATGGGTCTGTTCTATACAGGAGGCACTTGAAGGACAATGATTTATACAAGTATTTATACCAAGTCTGAAATGGAAACACAGTATCAAGACTATTTACAGGATCTCTTGTCTTTATTCCTAATAAATGCAATGATGTGGCTTGAAAATAGAATCACTTTGAGTTGATGTTTTTGTTAGGGATTTTTAACTGCCCATTATTATTCCTTACATTTTCACATCTCCTCTTTCCCCTTTTCAGATTAACTGTCATTTATTAATGACACTACCCACATCTGAGTTGCCAGGTTGTCTCCTCTGAGCGATACTCCCAAAACATTTTCCACTGAGGTTTAGGGGCAGACCTCTTCCCTTAATCTATCCACACCTGCCTCCTTTTGTTACAAGAAGATCTAGATACTGTCACTATTTTCAGAGAATTTCATGGACCCTAAGCAGTTGCATGCAGCATTTTGTACAAAAGCACTAAAACAGACAGCCTGCACCTGTATGCCCTTTACCTTGGGGGTAGGTTAAGTCAGTTCCATACACAAGGTGACATGCCACAGTTCTCCACAGCTGAACAGGACTTCTCAAGGAGCACCTGGGGGTAGCCAGCACTGTTGCATGTAACAGTCTAATACACAGTGGGGAAAGAAAACCTGTTTTGCTGAAAAGAACCAAAGACATAGACAACAACTGTTAGGTGCTTTGAGTCCACCTGAGAGGCACTATGTTATGCCACCAGCAAGAGTCTGGAGCCAACAGGGATGCACATCTTGCCCTCAAACCCTTCATAAGATCACAGAGATTTGAATACAGACTCCAGATCCAAGCAGCAAGTCATGACATCTCTCTGTTTCAGTTATTCCTGATGCAGAAAGACAATAGGATTATGTGAGTTGGAACACAAGGTAGAGCAGCTCCTACCACCATTTTGTTTTTCAATTCAAGCTATTCAGGCCTCCCAATAACTCAAAAATCCATGTGATAGAAGTGTTAAGAGATTGTTGATTTGCTTAAGTTTGTGTTTGGTTATCCTGCTGTCATGGGCGAAATGGGAGCTTCAGACAAGGTTTTTATTACAGAAGCCCTCCTATTGAGTCCCAAGGTGCAGAAAGGACCCTCTTGCTTTCTAAACTCCTTCTCAGAGAGTAGTCTAGGTGTAACTGGATCCAATTGTAGCCCCAGACTTTGTCAGTGGTTTATGACTAAAGGATTACATAGGTGTAATTGAACACTTATACAATTTTGTCCTACAGGATTAAGGATGGCAAACCAAGTATATCTATATAAAAATAAATAATCATAATCAGACTAAAAGACCTTAATCAGAATTGCTTGCTACACAGTATAGGTAGCTATTATTGTTAGCATAGTGCAATATTGAAGCAATTATATTGCAGCTAGCAAAAACAATTATTAGGTAGAGACGGATGTTATGCCCCCATCCCAACAACTGTGAGCAAATCTCTTGCTCAGCGTTGAGGAGTAACCCTTACGGGCAGCCCCAGTCAAGGAAGGAATTTCCAAACACATTTTGAGAAGTATTACATTAGAAGACATGGGCACTGGCACAGTTTGCCCATAGAATTTGTGTTTGTCCCATCCCTGGCAGTGTTGAAGGCAAGGTTGTACAGGGCTCTGATCAGTGCGGTCTAGTGGAAGGTGTACCTGTTCATGGTAGGGGAGGTGGAACTAGCTGATCTTTAAAGTCCCTTCCAACCCCAGCCATTCTATGATTCTAAGAAGACCATGCCATTAAAAAGTGGGTCTGGGCTTTTATAGTATGAAATGATTATCTTCAGTCATGTCTCCAGGCCAGCTTTTTCAACTGAGCATCTTCAGATAAGTTATCAGTAGTATCAGTTGCTTGCTTTTATCAGGCACTTTATCAGGTCTGCAGCAACTTCACTTCATTATCAGGACATTTAACTTTGGGAGTGATGAGTCAGGCTGGTTTCAGCCTGGCTATTCAACACTAAAAGCAGCATGATGCCCCCTTCTCCATTCACTGCTGACAGCTTTGCAGGTATTTGAGAGGTTTTACCCCCCATTCCTGGCAGAGAATCCTGCTACAACTGCCCTTCTGAGCAGATACTGAAACCTATTTACTTTGATTAGGACTCAAGATTATAATTCACTCCTATCACTCCTATCAACCTTGAATTCAGATCAAACTTTTTGAAAACATCTAATAGCAGTTGCCAATTAAGTCATTAGGCTCAGTTATCTTAAATAGATGCAAATTTTACTGCAAAAACTATAGGCAGCTGTTGAGAGAGATGTCTTATAAGTGATAAAATATTGCCATTTGGGCATTGTTTCATTTTTCTAGGGTGAAAATATGACTTGGTCTGATTCCTGCAGCTCCTTCTGAACTCCTGTGCCTCTCGAGCTTTGCCACTCTCTCTCTTTAGAGAGAAATATCTACAAAAGGGGTGAACATTAGTTAACCTTGTGTTTCTCTTGAAGCTTATCAGTAAGAGTGATTAATGGGCTGAAGGGAGAAAATCCCTCTTAGCATGATTCCAGAGAGTGACCTGAAGGATTGCTGTAATGTGTCATACACTACATACAACTGTCTCACAGAGTTTGTGATGGTAGCTACTTGCCTCCACTTGTCATCATGGCTAGGCTACGCGAACGCAGATTTGAGAAGGGCTCTCCCCACACTTGCTGGAACAGTGCTGGTGGCTAAAGAGGCTGATGCAGGATAAGCAAGTCTGGCTGCAAAAGGCACAGCAGAAGGTCTCCTTTGGCGATATTGGCAAGGGATGGTTCTTTCTGTGTTGTCTTTTCTCCTCGAGACTGATTCTGCATGCGTTGTCAAAGGAAGCAGCAGCGTCGTGAGTGGTGTCTCCATGAATACCGATTGGAGGCCAGAGTGGACTATTGGTGGCAGTCAATATGGCCAAGGCTGAGGTATTGTTTCAGGGGTCCTTGTAACTCTTCTTCAGGGCTCCTTGCTTGTGGCAGCCGGTGGCAAGTTCATCATAGAGCACAATCTTAGGGAGTCAGTGATTCTCCATCCTGGAGACGTGCCCTGCCCAGTGCAGCTGCATTCTCATCAGCATGGCCTCGATACTGGTGACCCCTGCCTGTTCAAGAACAGACACATTAGTCACATAATCAGTCCAGTGGATGTCTAGGAGTGTACAGAGGCAGCACTGATGGAAGCGTTTGAGGAGTCGCAGGTGGTGGTGACAGATGACCCAGGATTCAGACCCATATAAAAGAGTAGACAGTACAATGGCTCTGTAGACACTGATCCTTGTACTTTTCTTCAGGTATTTATTGGACCAGACTCTTTTATGGAGTTTTCCAAAGGCTCTGCATGTCTTTGCTAGCCTGTTGTCAATCTTACTGTCCAAGGAAATGATGCTTCCAGGATAGGTGAAGTGCTGAACTGACTTAAGCTCTGATTTGCCTATGGTGATGTGGGGATGATGGAAGACTTCCTGAGGTGCAGGTTGGTAGAGAACTTCCGTCTTCTTCAAGCTGACTTCCAGCCCAAAAAGGTCAGCAGCCTCTGCAAAGCAGGATGTTAAGCGCTGCAGAGCTGTTTCTGTGTGAGCAACAAGGGTGGCATTGTCAGCAAAAAGCAGCTCATGGACAAGGTGATTCAGGGTCTTGGTGTGGGCCTTCAGTCACCTTAGGCTGAACAGGTTTCCATTGGTACAATATCACATGTAGATGCCATTTTCTTCATCAAGGTCTGCCATGGCTCTTTGGAGCACCATGCTGAAGAAGATTGTGAATAGAGTTGGTGCAAGAATGCAATCTTGTTTCACACCATTGGTTATTGGAAAGGGGTCAGAGAGGGCATCGCCATATCTGACTTAGAATCATAGAATCATAGAATCGATTGGGCTGGAAAAGACCTCCAAGATCATGAAGTCCAACCCTTGATCCAACTCCAGTCCATTTATCAGATCATGGCACTCAGTGCCACATCCAATCTCAATTTAAAAACCTCCAGGGATGGTGAATCCACCACCTCTCTGGGCAGGCCATTCCAATACCTGATTACTCTAAGAATTTTTTCTGATATCCAACTCAAATTTTCCCTGGCAGAGCTGCATCAGAAGTTGCCCATTGACCACAGTTAGCCAACCGGGTGAGGGGTGGAGATGAGCTTTGGTTAGGTCACTTTTCTAGGCCCCTCTCTGTGTGGAGCAAGTAGTGCTCTCCTTAAAAAAGGCTGCTTGGTCATTCAGGATGCTGCTGAATCAGACTGTCACCTCCAGGGTCAGTCTCAAATGACCAATATCCTGAACCACCTGCATGCAGGGTTGGGTCTGCGGCTTCCAGCGCTTCCTGTCACCTGCCATTTTGACCCTCACCTGTCACTGCAGGGCTTGGCAATGTGGGTGAACCCTTCAAGCCTGCACGGTGGATTATGTGAGGCACAGTGTGCACGGAACTGGCCCCATCCTTTACTCCTAAGGTTCATCTGCCACAGCCTAGCGAGCTTGGACGGTGACAGCAAATACCTCAGGATGTAGGTTTGATTAGAGTATCCTTCTCTTGGATGGATGGCCTTACAGAGCTAAGCAAGCTCCATCTGCCCAGGTTTGGAGTTGGAGTTGTCCTTCTCCTAGGATGGTTGCCAGACGGCTAGCGAGCCCATCCTGCCCGTGGACACACTTTGTCTGACCCTTCAGCTGAGACCTGTCTGTGATGGGAGACCCTATTGGAGGCACAAACCACCGCCAGCATAGCACCCAACCTCATGAGGGCATGCAAGCTTCTCCCCAACAACAAGGGGGTGTCTGTGGAGTAGCTTCCACTTGTACTTAATTACAAAATTGAAATTTGTGTCCAGTTTGTAGCATGCCAGGCCATAATTGATAGGGAATATTTTGCTGCCCTATTCCTTTGTCTACCCTGCTTCTCCTTTATTCTAAATCAAGGTTTAAAAGCCAAAACCACAAGGGGTTTTTCCTTGAAGATTATATTAAAATCATGTCAATGTTTTGATTTCAAACACTTTGCCTGTAAATTAAAACTTTGAGGGGAAAAAATTACATCAATTCATTGATATTCCCATTCTGCTTCAGCTCTCCTCTGGGACTAAAAATGCAGTAAACCAGATTTGTTTCAACACAGAGACACTTACTGACAAAAAGAGCATTTTGAAGAATTGTTTCTCAAATATCTGTTACAGAGACAGACTGAGAGGTTTCCAAGATCTCCCTCTGCCAACTCTGTTACCTGACTACTACTGAAACCTTCCTCTTTCCAACCTGTCAGTGCCATTCATATCATCGAGATATCCAAATAAAGGGGGTACTTTATCAGCCAGCATCAAATGGTCAAAGGAGCTTCTTTGGAGCAGTTGTATATAGGAAACCTGAGTCACAAGCTCCAGGCTTGCATTTGGGTTGCACTCTGTGCCTTGAGGAAATCTGGAATAGCTGAAGTGACTGTGACCACCTCAATGGGAGGTGTGTGCAACTGTGGGATGGCATCAGGCAGTGCTAAATGAGAATGAAAAAATTCCCATCACGGTGACTCTTGCTCATCAGGATTCCAGGAGGTCAGAGAGGTGCAAATAACAGGTGACACAGAGAGTCACTCAGCATCAGCCAGTGCTCAAGCACACACAGCTTTATCTGTAAAATTAATATATTCAGTCCTGATAAAGTAATCCAAGATGAGATGGGAGACAATCAGAGCTGGTCTTATTAGGATGTGATATAATTAATTTAAAATTACTTATTTAGTGAAATTGTGATGATCAATGTTGTGCTTTCTCTCCAGATGACAGGCTTATTAGTTAGCTTCAGGCTGTCTGAGTATATGAAGCAGGAAGGAACTGTAGTTAAACAGCAGGCATGCACTTGTCACATAGTACATTAATACCCCTTCCCTTTTTTCTCCCCTTCATGCCCTTTGGCCATATCTCCTTGGTCTTTTACTTGTTTGACCTCTGGCATATATTAAAAAACCTCTGACAATCAAAGGTCAGTACAGTCACTTACTACTGCTTGTGAACAATATTAATCGGAATTTAATTTCAGCTGCTGCAACACAGTGTGAAATAGAAGCATTTTCTTCAAACACCTCCTGAATTTTCTCTACCGACCTTCTAAATTTCAGCCCCCTGGAAAGCCAGGGGCAATGCTTTATTCTAATTGATTTTTCAGACATCACTGAGGCCCCTGTGATATTACTTTTTTCCCTTAAAGACAAAAAGATATGTATCTCTATAATATTCAAATTTGGTCATCATAAGGTTTATGTTGTATTTTAAAGTGTATCTGCCAATTTTTACATGTTTCAATTGAGCTATTTTTCAGAACAGATTCCCAACCTCCTTTACAAGTGCTCAGAAATTAGCTGTGATATCTAGTAGTTTTTTCAATTTTTCCATGTCTCCTTAAAGACAGAAAATACTACACACAGGATAGAAATGGACATAATGAATTCCACAAGTAAAACCAAAATCAAACCCACTAGAATTTCAACCACTAAAATGGCACCATTTCAGCAAACATGCATCAGATTATGTCAGTCAAGTCTCAAATCTCTCCAGGAGAGGAGATGTTTGCAACACCCCTCCATCATTTATACATATTTGGCTCATTCTGGCCATGTTTATGACTCAGTAGAGAACTTTTAAAATTGGGTGGACATCCCTGTGAGGGTCTTTCACCTTGATTCTCCCCTGATACAGCTTGTTCTGAGCTCCAAGGCAGCCTGTATCTTTCCAGTAGCACCACACACCAGCTGAGCAAGAGCACCCAGCAGCACGTTACGGCAGAGTCTGTGGGAAGCTTAAGTTTTCCTCCATGAGCAACTGAGCGGGAAAGAAAACTTCTAGAAAAGCCCTGCTTAAAAATACCTGAGCCCTGCCAAAAGGAGCTGACGCATTGCCATTTCAATAGTCCTGCCATGCACAAGTGCACACTGGATCTCTGCAGTTAAACAGTTCTAACCTTGAAATTGCTTTTGAAAACAAGTGGTATTAACTCCTTCATCTGAGTATGGACTGGTGACATCCCCTTGACTCTTCTCTGTGTAGTGAGTCATGATCCTCATAGTTCAGCTCATGTCCAAATCTAACATGAATCATGATTATTATTTTTAGAGCTAGCCATGGGCACTGGCATATGTGAGTACATTCAGCAAGGTTGTTTTGAGGATTAAAGCACACTCCTAATCTGAACTGGAAAGAATGAACTGTTTTATTAGCTGATCTGACCTTTGCTTGTATTAGAGTCAAGCTTGTGGCTTCAGTGATAACTCAAGTTTTATTGCCTTTTATGCTTGTTACTCGTATAAACCCTGAAAAGTGTGGTCCAGATTTTATTTCCCTTCTTTATCACCAGTGAAATCGTGTACTGAGTACCCAAGCATTTATACTCTGTAAATTTACTTAAGGCAAAGATGCCACAAAGGGTCCAGGCTGAAAAAAGCACTGGGGCCTATTTTGTTTTATGGAACTTGTATTCACCATGATGATCTGTGACATCTGCCCAGGCTGATGAGTGTCATTGAGAAAGTTAACAACTCATTTGCTTGGAACTGAGTGTATAATTTCATACGGATATCATGGGTGACAGAAGACACAGGGCTCTGCCAGCCTGCATGCAGAAGAACTTCTCCTTTCTAAAAGAGGACCCTTTTCTAAAACTTGACATGAAGAGGCATGGTATTGCATTTCCACTATAGTAGACTGTCAGACATCAAGAGGAATCTTGACATGATTGAATCACGGTGATTGCAGACTTGTGGCCTGAGCAGCATTTTATGTCTAGTTCATGTAGATGGGAGAGTCAAATTGCTGAAGGCTGACAGCAAATATGAGAACTGTAGACCTCAAGAGAGATAAAATTACTTTCTCAAGATCAAGCAAGTCCATTATGACACAACTGAGGGCTCAACCCAAGTCTCCCAAGTCCCATTCTAATAGCAACCACATAACCTGCCCTTGCTTTCACAGCCTGCCATCCTCCATTCATGCACTTGGAAAGCACAGTGGTGGGAAAGCCACCAGCAATGGGAGAGCAGTGGCAGTGCATCCTGAAGTGCATTGCAGAGGGTGAATGATGATGGATCCAGAGGCTCAAGCAGCCCTTGCTTCTGGTTTATATTGGTTTTAATCAGGCTGTGCTGAAAGGCAAATTTTGGATTTTTCTGTTTGTTTAGTGTACGTGCATGCAGCACCTGGTACACGTCTTATCCAATTTGAAAGCAGATCTGTCTCACAGATTTTGGTTGCTGGAATGGATGGCATGGAAAATCTCAGGCCAAAGACAAGTGTTGTTGTGCTAGTGTTAAAAGGAAGCATTACAGCTTGTATATCATCACTAAGAAACATATTTGCAGACAGGTATATTTGTCCCTTTGGGCACCCAGATGCTTCCCCTTTGGGGATTGATCCCTGTCAGGATAGCTATTTAAATTCTAGTGGGTTTTTATTCAATGCCACAAATAATTTTGTAGAGCTGTTAGAAAACAGGAGTTAGGAAGGGATGTTTTCTGATGATCTAGAGACCATAATCAACATTGTCTTCAGATCTGACAATCAGAGCCATGAGCTCTTTCCAGGCTGCACTTCCTGAGGGAACCCCAGGGTCACAGGGAGGCTTTTCACAACTGGCAGAGACCAGGATTATGGGAAATATTTTTAACAATTCAAGCCCACATATTATAAATTATTTTTATAGAAAAAAGACAATTACCCTTTCTATGGATTGTATTCTGCTTTAGAGTAACTGTTACTTATCAAACATATTTCAGCCAATTCAGTAATTGGCCAGAACTGGGCTTTGCAAATACTTTTCACAGTTTCCATTGCCTAATAAATCTATACATAAAGAATAAACATTGAACTCAGCTGTGTTTATTTAGGATGCAGTAAAAGCAGCAAAGGAAGAAGGAGGAAAAGTGAAATCTTTCTAAGAGGGCACATGTTCCCTCTGCTCTATGACATGCCAAATCCTCTCTGCTCAGTAAAGCAGAAGCTGACATTTGGCTACTGCCAATGCAGGGTGATGAAGGAGAAAGCACTCATGGTGCCTGCACAGCAGATGCATCCCAGTCTATTTGAGGCAACATGAAGCAAGCACTGGTCTTCTGGAAGTTATCTGTGGTCACTCCAGTGGACCATCCTGTCTCAAAGTCTCTAGGATTGAGTATTTCAGAGCAGGCACAGATGGAAATTTATTTAAACTTCACAGCAGCTTTGCTTGCCATCTCTAATATTAGTGGTCAGTTCAAAGTCTGAAATCACAATGTTTCATCATTTTCCAGAGGATGTTTTAGCAATAATGTTTAAACAAGAACACCGATTGCCATTTTTGTCCATACAGGTGTCTGGTCCTTTTTCTCATCTTGACAAATACTGTAGACCAACAAAATCCCGTGACAATAAGCTCTGCATTATAGTTAGTGTGTTTTAAAATAAATTTCCTTTGATCAGGTTTAAGTGTGTTACTTCAATAATATATTGAATGTCTTCTTCTCCCAGAGTGAAGGAGGTTTTCTGGGGGGAATGCTCTTGCTAAGAAGTCAGGTTTTACAAAGTTTGAAAACACAGGAGGAGAAGAGATACAAAACCTACCAAGCAGTAGAATGAAATTTTTGGCTGGTTTCAGCAAAATATGGGGATACGTCAAAAAATATACAGGTTCCAGCTACTTTCCAGTAGTGGTGAAAACCCAGGGGCACCAATGCTGTGCTAAAGCACATTGATGCCATTGAAAAATGTGGAATACACTTCAGATATTTAAGCTCAGTTCTGTGTGTAGCCAAGTGAAACAGAAAGTGCACCCCTACCTGTCAGATGTATTTGGCAGCAATGGCATGTGTGTTCCTTCAAAACCAGACTCCTCGCACTGTGATTTTGGTTTGCCTGTCTCTTTGCTACTGGCTGTAATTACTCTTGCACAGTTGTATTATGTACCTGCTGTGGTGGTGCCACACCATTGTGTACGCCAGTTCCAACAATGGGATAAGTGGAGGTGACTGGAGGTTTGTCATTCCTGTCAGCATCATGTGAAAATGGCTAGTTTAGGGGCTGATTGTGCTTCTTGTTTCAGGAACATGCCATCTACTGAGAAGGACACAGTTATTCCTAAATTAGATGGCACTCAAAAACACACAGTCTTGCTTCTGGGTATTGTAGGACCAATAAAACTGTGGATGTGCACTGCCAATGGCTTCCTCTGGCTGTTGTTTATAGGAGATCTTAATAACACCCTTACATCACGCAGTAAGTGTCTCCACATTGATAGCAACAGCATTACTCAGCTAGTAACTCAGTGTGGATAAGGGTATCCATCTGGTCCTTGGAGATGCAGCTGCATCAGCTGAAGGATCTGCCAAGCATTCCCCAAGTAGTCTGTGTGCATAGACATAAGGGCTAGCACGAAATTAGGCTGGGGAATATGCTGATACAGTGACAACCAGAATAATCTGAGCAATAGATAAAGACCCTGTTACAATCCAAGAGTGGCTCCCCAGTGTAATTAGGAAGTGCACTGTTATGCAATTAAGAAAATTAATTAGATGTAGACATAGGGAGTGCAGGTTGAAGGCATGTTGCAGCACAGACTTGTCTAGCTCTGTGGTACTTTTAAGATCTGTTGGTGGTATAATTGGTTTTACAGTGTTTCTGAATGAGCTGTGTTCCCAGATTATTCTGTGGACCACTCCAGTAGCATGAAGCATAATTACTACATACAACAGTATACTTCAACCTATCAAAACACCTTGAGCACTTTTAGTGCAATGCAGTGAACCTCTTCAGTCTAGCCAGGTTCACTCGTGTTCTGGCTAAGTTCTAATTTAGCTGTCCCCATCCCTCCATGCAGTGGTCTTGTACTTAGGGATGGAAATAACGAGTACGCTCAAACCACTCATCACTGTGCTGCCAGCCATTTTTAAATGAAATGAAAGAGATCTGGCCAACAGTATTTTGCTTACCTTTTTCTCCCAGGAACCCCAAACCAGAAGTGTTCATTCAGAGGAAAACAAAACAACAGGGAGAAAATCATCTGAGGAAATGTCATGTGTTCTATGTATAGGAATTCAGAGAAGCATGCCATTATTTGATGAATACCATGTTTTTTCAAGACATGTTCAGGTATATGTTGTTCCCAAAATGTACCTTGTGTCAAAAAAATGGTATCTCTCCAGTGACAATAGGATATCACCATTACATAGCTCCATTATATCACAGAATGGTGATAGGACACCAGGTACTGAAGATAGATGTCCTTTAAACTAGAACTATATTTGCAGTCCTGCAGACAGAGATAGCTCAAGGATACTTAGGAGGACAGGGAGATTAAAACGGGCCTGTTCCAGGGTCATCTATTACTTGATACCTGGTTAGTCTTGAGTCTGAGCCAAAAGTTGAGCCAAGCCTGAGTATTCATGCCAAAACTTGAAAATTTTCAAAACATAAATATTTTTGCACATTTAGAGAAACACAGGTTTTGAGGACCTTGGGGATTCCAATACAAAATATACAGCACCTCTGAATGGAGGTAGGCAGTTACTGAACACAAGCAAATCTGAGCAAGGCAGCTTTGGATTCAGGGTCTAAGTGCAGGTGGGGAACAGCTTAAGTGAATACCCCAAGGATAACCTGGAAGTCATTAGCAAAGAGAAATGAACCCCAAGTTCCTAATTCATAAAGCTACACACAGGAAATCTGTGGTGTGATTGACATAATTTTAAAGTTCATGTTCTTTTTCCTGTTACTCATGTTACAGGTATCACCATACAATGCAAGGTATAAACTGTGAAATTAATTTAATTTTCTCTCTCCATAAAGCTTGTTCATTGTTTGTTCTCTAGTCAGCTTGGACACTAAAATCAGGTGAGATAATTTCTGATTCAAGCTTTCATGCAGCAGTTCAGCATGCCTGAATTTCAAACATTATCAGCATGTATAAAAGTATATACACAAAAAAATCCCAAACCAAAGCAGAGATGAGTTCAAACTAAATTAACATGAAGGCTGACACTCTCTGCTGGAATCAACTTCATTATTATTAAGTTCACTACTGCTGTTTCAGATGGCTCCTTCGCTCAGGGTTTTGGCTAAAGGTGCTTTACAAATTAGAGGTCAGGTTGGTACTTCATAATTTTCTCATTTTTCCCTTAATCTCCTTTTTCTTTTCTGTTTAATAAATTCTATGGTGATTCTTTCTGAAACTGAAAACATTTCCCTAGTTTTCTGTACTCACAGTTGCCATCTTCTGGGTGAGGCTTCCTCAGCAGAAGATTCTTTCACCCAAGGCAGAAGGGAGCATCCTTCGTGTGACACACCCTGCACACCAGAAGATGCTCCAGGGATGCCACTGCCCTCCATCACAGAGATCCTGTGGGATGCCCCACTGCCTCCCACAACACTGACCACCAGCAGTAATGATCCCATGTTTCACAAGCTCCACGTTTCCTGAACTCTGACTCCGTGCAAATTAATGAGCGAATAGGATGAGCTTTTAAAATGTAGCAAAACACAATTTGCCATAAACTGTGTTGGTCACAAGGCCCCTTTAAACCCCCAAGAGATCATACGTGCTTCGCCATGTGTACTGGGTAAATTTATACAGCAGTCTAAGAGTATGATTACAGCTTGGGAAAACATACACAGTTTTACAAACACACACAGTTTTAATCTACCTGGCTTAGGGACTGCACCAGACATCTTACTCATATCAATTACCAAATAAATCTCTTCAAATAAAAAGAAACATTTTCTTTCCCAATAAAACCTACATGATGACAATAAAGACAGATAACACTGAACTCCAGGTATGCAGAGAGCTATGCCCAAGAATTGGCCTAGGAGTGCTGGCTAATTAAGCAGTTAAGCTGTGCAGAGAAAATGAGACACAGAAATTAAAAACCTCTGGAAATGCCAGATCCCGTGCTATCTCTAACTAAGCTGTGTCAAAAGGATTCCATTCATTACTAAAAAGAACACTGATGATTTTCTCATTAAAGAAATGTAACACTGCCTTGGCCTACTCACTCCTTTGAAAGCTTCATCAGACAAACCAGTAGCCTGGCTTCTTTCTGAGGTGTTAAAGGCAATGGCAGTTACAGATACCTAGTAATAAATCAGTTTCTTTGTTTTATGTCTAAATACAGGTCCTCCGTGGCAAGGAGGTTGGTTGCTGATTTTCTGTTCATAGTCTGTGATGCCATTGCCAGGGAAGAGGCATTTGCAGCAGGAAGTTCAGTGTTGTTCCCGTGGTGCCACAGTATTGAGTAAAGATGCAGAGAAAACATCCACTTATACTGAAATGTGTTTAATATGCTCATATGTCTATGATCCAAGTCAATGATGCAATGAATACACACCTTTGGAAAGATTTGTGGTGCTTTCCATATGGACAGACTAGAAGTTTTCATCAGGACTGTGTGTCCCATATTCCTGTGTTAGGTGAGCTGCTTCAGAGTGGCTTGTGGCCTCAGCAGAGCACCTGGGTGATGTTTGCCAGTGATTGTAGCTATTCCTACTGCTCCACCTCAACAACTGATGGTGATGTGCCAGGTCTGGAGCACCAGTACAGACTCCTTTATCTGGGGTCTTGTGTCTTGACTGGCAGGGAGTGAATAACTGAGGACAATAATGAAAATTCCCCTTCAAAATCAGCTTTACTGTTTTCTCTACACATAACACAGGAACACTGAAACATTTTTCTGTATCAGCTGACAAGAAGCATACAGAGAGATAGAACTATGACAATCTGGACATTTAGGAGAATAAGAGAGAGGCTACCAAAAAGGATATGGGAATTTAGGGAAGCCTGAAATGCTGTAAGACATTGGAAGAAGTCCCTCATTGTCCTCTTAAGTGTAAAAGCTAAATCAAGTTATGCCATTTAAACTAGCCTAGGCAAACCTAGTTTGGTGAGGGATTATATCGAGAAGCAGACCAGTTAGCTTGAGCTTAAGGAAAACACCACTGAATTTGGTGGGGGCTTTTTTGGATGAACAAAAGTTGGGTTAGAAGGAATATCTTATTCATCCCTTGAGCTGACAATATAGTTTTTACACATTTAGAGGTGAGTGAATAGACAAAACCAGCAATGTTTTACAGAGTTTTCCAAACAGGAGAAAAGCATTTATTTTTCTAAATCAGCCCTGTTTACTATGAAGAGAGTGCCCATGCCTTCTACCTTGAAAGTTGCAAGAGTCAAGGAAGAAAATATTTTCTCTAGTTCCTTACATTTTTCAGCTCCTAAATGGACAAAAAGCTGCTTTGTTCAGCTTTTTTCTGGCTATTATTTTGGTGTTTATCCAGGTACTTCTTTAGTCCATCTCCCAGACACATTCTTACTGACTATGTTCTGCTGCACATTCTTTCTTTTCACACACAACCCTCCCCAAGAACCACACTAGCCAAGCCCTCCTGCCCACACAGGCAGGTGGTGCTGCACTGCTGGGGGACTGCACTTCAGGTGAGAACTGCATCAAAGATTTCAAAGAAGGAGGAAGGAATTAATGAGTGGCCAATGATAACAAGTGAAGTAATTTGTTCTATTAAAGAAAGAGGATTTTATGTGGTACGTGCCAGTTATACAGAGAGAGACAGACACCATGGCAACAAGCTTGTCATGCAGTAGCAGGGCACTACTTTAACTATCACTGGGGACATCATTAGTGGTGGGGAAACTTTGAAAGCCTTGAAATTTGGGTGCCTTTTGCACCCAGAATCTCACTTGCTATTATGGAATTTGAATCTCCAGTCTATAAGCTTAGCCTGGGATAACAATAGCAGGCTGGGATTTTGGCTGCATCCTGAAAAACAGGGAAAGGAAAAATGTGACTGCAGTATCTCAGTGCTTCCAGGCTTGCCAGTTTGTCTGAGCTATATGGAAATGAAGAACAAAAACATACCATGGAGTCAGGTTCATCAGGATTGTCTGAAGTAAAGAATGAAAATCAGTTTGGAAAGGAGGGTTCCTTTCATGCTTACTCATGTGCCATGGATCTGATCATTAGCCTGCAGTGATGGAAAGGAGAGATCCCTTCATGAATCTCCCATTCTGGGAGGGTGAGCAGGTGATAAATAATTGCATGTATGAGGTTGATTTTTTTTTATTATCCTAGCTCATTGGCAGAATCCCAAACACCCGTGATTGTCTTGTAGCTGATGCAGACACTTACATCTGGTGTCAGATGCTGATGGTGTAGGATTTATACCCACAGGATATTCCTCTATAGGCAACCACAAGGCAATTAGTGCACAAGGCATTTGGAACTCTGAATGTGGTCTAATTTGAATCTCATTTTACAGGAGCAACATACAGAGTTCAAGTTTCCACTTCACGAGGCTGCAGTGCAAAGGAAAACATTTCTAAGGGAAAGTGGAGAGTGAGAGGAAAGATCTGAAGAGCTGTAGCAGAGTTTCTGTGGGAGTCTCTTTTGCCCCGCCATACCTACCAAGTGCTGAGAATGCCATGCATCATGGTTTTCATAGAGACAGGGAACATATCACAAATTCATGAACCTTTGCGACTTGCCTGCATTATAATTCCCTGTGACTGAGCTACTCAAATCTAAAGAGAGCTGCAGTCCTTCACAGCTCCAAAAACAAAGCACAGCTAACATGCAAGGTATAAGAATGCAGAGTCCAGATGCCCAAGCCCTGGCTCATCTCATTGTGCCCCATTACTTCCACAAGAGCTGCTGCAGGCATTGTAGTGAAAAGCTATTTTAGCCCCATCAGGACTAACTGGGAGAACTGATGAGCACAGACATTTGTTCAGTTTGCAGGACAGGAAAGGAAAATCAGGTGGACATTAATCATCTTTTTGCAGATGCGTCAAGTAAAAAGCAGAACCGAATTCAATCCCATGAAAAGGCTTATTTTTGAGCAGTTGTTCTCTGAGACCTGATAGCCAAGTGCTGTGCTCAAAAAACAAATGAAAGAGGACATGGTTCCTCTGGAGCTGCCTGCTTCCCAAAGATAAAGGAAGATGGAGTGCAGCACTCTGCCCATCCTGTACAGGAGCGTGAGAGTCATTGAGATAACTGTGAGAATTATTGTGGTGGGGGCATCTGGCTTGATATAAAGGGAGAAGAAGTGGGAGCATGCAATGGATTTCTGCATATGTTTGCATTTTCCCAGTCCTATGGAGAGAGGCCTCTCTGACCATAATTGGAATGAACTCATGAATAGCACATGTGAGCAGAAAGCAAATCTGAACCTGCAAGCATTCAGCCTACCCTGTTGCATGGTTAGGAAAAAGACATGTTGCATACTCAAGATATAGGGCAGGGAAGGACATGTTCATTTTACTGAACAGACAGAGAATTCACCAGAAAATTCTCAAGGTTTTGGAGATCTCAGCTTGCCCCAGGTAGCTCTACCTTCCAGGCAGGTGGAGGTACACAGAAGTCTGTTGCTGGTCTGCAAGCAAATATCTGTCATGAAAAACTGGTGGCAACTTGCAACAGCTGCAGGTATGTGATGGTCAGTGATATGTGCAGAGAGGCAGTGGGGGAAATCCTGTGGCTCCTACAATGGCTGCTTTTATCCTGCACCCTGAACTGGGAGAGGATCTCTAAATGAACAGCAAATGCCATCTATTAGAAAGGCAGAGCCATGCTCTGAAAGAGGTCACACATTCCTTTTAGACAGACAGTTTTAGCCAGCAGGAAGAAGAAATGTTGGGAGATGTCAGGTGGAGATTTGGGGTTTGTCACGAGGAATTCTGCATTCAGAGGTGGGAACCAAATGACAGCTTTCTTCCTGCTCAAAGAAAGAGCTTGGGAACAAGCAGGTGTGGAGGATCCTGTGACCATGATTTTTGAATGCTGCCTCTCCCAAACACAGCACTGAAGAAAAAGGCAGAAAGCGTCTTGGCCCCACATCTGCCTTGGAGACACAAATGTCTGCCTGCACTCCTTCCACTCCTGGGGAGAAGTGTCAAAGACATATCACTGACCATGACATGCATGGCCTCATAAGATCAATACTGCAAGTTACAGAAATATTTTATGATTGCTAGTAAAGACTGCTAGATCACCTCGCCTGCATTGCTATGTTATTACTCTTTATCATACTGTGAAATTTAACGTAGAGAGGTTTCTTTAAAGGACGAATGTTTTACAAGGTCTTAGAAGAGCATAGCACTGTTAGCCAGGGTAAAGTTTAAGACAGTTGAAGCCAGTTAGCTTCAGTTTCTTCTATAAATCATGATCCACATTAGCACATCCCTCACACACACAAGCTACTACATTCCCTACATTTGCATTTTGTTTTCCTCCCCTCACCCTCATCTTCTAGACACTCACAAAAGTAAAACTCCAAATTCCATCTTTGGGCATGCATACAGACAAGTGTTCATAGGCGAAGATCTCAGCTGAAATAACTGCAGAAAATTGAATATGACCTTCCATCCTCTCTCCTCCTCCTGGAAGACTGAGCCAAGACTTGTGGAGCAGTGCCATCACATTTTCCTGATTCCTAGTTCATCCTCAGGGATGTGTCTATGCCCAGTTCTTCTGTGCTCTCAGCAGCTCATCCTTTGCCTCTGAGCTCCTCACCTCAAGCTGCCAGAGCAGCTACACAAATTTTGCTCACACTCTTGAGCATGGATTTCTCTCTGTAATGCATATCCTGGACATTGCAGACAATAAGGGTCCCTTCCAGGATTTTGAATGCTGCTGAACTTTGGTGCACAGTCAGAAGTCAAACAAAAATCCCCTGGGTCCACCTGTGCTAAGTCAAAATTTATGAGATTTCAACATGACACAAAGGAATACTCATTAGGCAGGAAAAGTAAAGAAGTTCAGTTTGGGGTTTGCTTGTTTATTTCTTTATCTTTTTATGTTTAAGAGTGCTTTTATTTTATAACTGACAGGAGGTCATTTTTAGTGGCTTAAAATACCTTGCCAGTAATTTAAAAAAAAGTTTCTCTCTGTTTTTCATAACAAGGAGATGTCAAAAAAATGGTTCCATGTTCAGAAGTGCCTCAGATGTCTCTGCTGAATTGATCAACCATGGTTCAAACCAGTGTGCAGCATAGCCACTGAGGGAAAAACAGAACAAGGAGTCAGGCCATCTGGAAGGTCTACAGGATGCCACTGGGGCACTCTACTATGGCTCTGGGAGAACAAGTTGGGAAAAGCTGGAGTTGCATTTTAATCTCTTGCACATGTAGTATTCATCTGCTCTGGAGCTTCAGGGAAATCTATTGCCAGGATCAGCCTCAGACATTGCAAGTGGGATCTCTTCTGGAGAAAGACCAGTTCTCCAGGGCAAGCTAGAGAAAACTTGGACTTTCAACCTTGAAGAATTCTAAGGTGGGTGTGTGCAATGCACAATTTCAGCTAGTTTTCACTAACTATGACTGAGGGTCACAGGGCTTCCTATCTATCCTACTCCCTTTGAGCCAATCTTCAGCTGAGAGGACTAATTGGATGGACCTCTTGGGGCTGCTTCCAGCTGCTTCCTGAGATATATTTGTATTCTGCAAGGGAAGACTCAAGATGATTGCTTTTATAACAGCTCCAACAAGAGAAATTTGCATTAAAAACAATGTGGGGAAAAATAGACCTGGCATCTTAAAAGGTTTCTTCTCATTCTGGCAGGTTGATCAGTACATTTTCTGCCAGACAAGAACAGTTCCCTGCTGTGTGTTTTCTAATGAATTGACCGCTGCCCTCTAAAAGAAGATAGTGAAATGCACTCTGTAAGCATCTTTTCAATCAACCTTAGAAGCTTTGAATGTATCTTTACTTTTTTGCTTATATAAGGTAAATTCATTCTACTAATTTAGACAGGCCTTCTGAGCTGAAGAACCTTTTCACATAAACTTTCCCTTTGAATCACTCTCATGTTTACCTTATAATAGTGATTAAATCACTTATAATAGTGATTTTGAATAAAAGCATTTTAGTGTGGTCCATTGCTGCAGCTTGACAAGATGGTATTTCAATCTGACTAGCCTTACCTCAGCCAGAGAGAGCTCGATAACTCCATTCTTATCTTTATCCAAGAGATGGAACACTTCTGAAATGTAGGAGAGGGAGGAAAAACTTGGATATAAACTACAGAGTATGACATGTAGAGATTCACTGTTTGACAAAATGTAAAAGTCTGACTTTTACCATGATCTACTGGAAATCTAGACTGGTTCAGTAAGATAATATTACAGCTGTTCTTCCTTCCTCTTATAAGTTATTTCTAAGTTGCTTCATGGGGCAGAATAGATCTACAGCAGCAGAGTTGGCAGGAGGACAACGATAAAATCTGATTTGGTAACATCTGGTATGATCTGGGGAGAAACCTGTAATTCAGATCTGAGTAAGGACTGTAAATGATAAATGACACCATTTATGTGGGACAATGCAGGGACCAGAGCACTGCCCATAAGTTGCTGGTGACTGTAAAGCAGAAGAGAATGGTATGGTATATTATGGAAACACGTCCATGGTCATTCAGCCAGAAAGGCTTTTGCTATTTCCCTGCTGTTTCCTCCAACACACAGAGTTTTGCTGGCACCCTGACATTTCCATTAAATTTGCTACATTCACAGTTAAAAGGCCCAGGATACTTAACCCAAGCCCCATGTTTTCAGGAATTCCCCTTGACTGGTGAACAGAAGCACTTACTGAACAGGGTCTCCAAGCGGATCATACAGGCCACAAAGCCATCGAAGTCGATGGTCAGCTTGCTGCAGGCATAGCGGGTGACAATGCTGTGCTGCACCTCATCGTTGAGCATGAAACCTGAAGGCAGGAAAGCACATGAAACTCTGACACAGCGTGCTAATATGCTGTCTTTGATGTGACATCTATGGGCTGCTGCAGCTGGAGGCAGACCTGATTGAAGGTCGGGACTATTCCTCACAGAAGGTCTGTTGGACTCCATCACCCACCTCTGCAGGCCCTTTCCAAAGCCCATTGTGTGGAGTGAAGAGAGGCGTAAAGTTCTCCCAGAGCATTTTGTCAGACTGCATATTTCACATTGTTTCATAGCATACCCAGTCCTATGTTCCCCAGATAAACCCCTAATTAACAAGTCTTGGCACTGCAGCTGAATAGCAGTGATTGCAGCAGAGCCAATTGCTCACATAACACATTGGGCTCTATTCAGGCCCATATTAGTGCTATTTCTGTCTCTGGATTATTCACATAAACTCCACTGAGGACAAGACAAATCAAAAAAAACAGTGCTCCTCTCGATGCCCCTGAGCTGGCAAGCACAGCTACAAAAGTTAATAGCACACATCGGAGAGGACATAGTTGGGGCATGCCTTGATCAGGCTTGCACCTTCTCTAGTGCAGAGAAAGGTGGTGGGAGGAAATTAAGGAAAAAGAGAGTTTGGGCATAGCTCTGACAGAGGATAATTAGATTAGGAAATAATGAGGCCAAAAATAGAGCAAGTAATAATCTGATGGATAAGCAATGGTCACAGCATGGACAAAAGTATCAATGGCTCATACTGCAGAACAGAGGACCGGGTTTGATGTATAGAACAGCAAAAGGATGTAGCAGTATGTGACCGTCAGGAAGTGAGAATGGCACTGGCAATGCTGTGATCTAGGTGATGGTAGAGAAGAAAAGCCATTGGAAGTCTGCACTGTTTTTCCAGTAGTTGGTGATCTGGCAGTGTCCTGAGCAGAATACTCACCTGCTTCTCTGAGGGCATTGCGCATCTCATGGGAATCAATGGTACCAGAATAGTCCCTGTCCACTTTCTTATAGATTTCCTGCAGCAGAGGGGAAGGAGGGAATGTGGAGACAGAACTTCAGTGCGTGCCGTGCAGCAACACGATAGTGTGGGCACAGGAAGACAGGCTTGGGCTTTCACAGCTGGGTCACCCTGAGGATGTGTTAACACCAGGCTCATGAGGGGTTAAAATGGACTAATCAGAAGGCTTCTCTAGGGTTTACCCTTGGTTTGCTTTGCAGCCCATGTCATGCCATCCTCCCTGCTCATGTTAAAGCCAGATTAATGCCAAGACAATCATGCCCACCTCTGCTGTGTCCACATCATCACAGCTGTGCAGACACAACCTTGTTTTTCTGATGTCTGGGAAAGAGGCTGTCCCTATGAGCCCAAGCTCCTACTCTTTGAAACATTAATGAGCAAGGGAAATGTTTCAAGTAGACACTGGCAAGCAAGGCAGGCTGGGAAACATGTTCCCGTGGGTTGGCAGCCTCCCTTCATATTACATGGTGGTAGACAGGCCATTGAGGAAAATATACTATCATTTAGCAAACACTGCAAGAGACAAAGTCCATTTTGCTTAATATTTTGGACGTGATAACAGGCGCTTCCTACTGCCAGCAGGTTTATTATTCAGAATCAGACACCACCTAGACCTACAGATAATACTTGATTTGGGTCTCAGGGTTTAATCTGCTGACAAGCCCCAGGACAGAGCCAGGGCTTCACAAAAACCCAGGACAGATGCCCTGTGCTGCCCAACATCAAGTATGGTGGCAGCAGGATTGTCTGAAAGGGATATTGTAGCACAAAGAAGGTCTGAATTTGACCTTCCTTTAGAATGCTTGATTCTAAGTGAACTTCCTTGGATATTAAATGCTCTGCCAGAAAAATAATTCAGCATTTCTAAAAGATTGAAAAAACACAAAGCCAGGTTTTTGCAGGTCCTAAAAATATGTTCCTTGTGTTTGCTTATGCTCAGCCAGCAATGCAACATATTGCAACAGCAAAGATATGTTCATGTGAGCTTTAATAGAGCAGGCAGCAGAAAGAGCTGTCTTTGCCAACAATGAAGAGGGTTAATCTGCCTTTCCTAAAGGTATTGCAAGTTATGGAGAGCGGTGGGGCCAAGGTGAAACAGAATTTGCTTCTGCCCTGTTGAATGAGAGGTGTCTCAGAGCCCTGGAAGAAATTCCAGCCAGGAGAAGGAAGGCTTCCAAATATATCTGCCTGTGATGGTTTAACCCTATCTCAGTTCTGGATCTGTACTTCAGAGCTGAGAGGGAAGGGAAGACAGTCAGAAATGTTGTATTACCAAATACTTTTGAATCTTCATCCAAAGTGTCTTGAATTCTATGAGTCCCAAGGTGCCAGTGCTATCAGTCTGGGCCATGTTAAGGCATGGTTCAAAAATCAAGATTCCTTTATCCTTAACAAAACTGGAGAACAACCAGTTCTGATATAAACATATCACACATCACAGTGTCATCTTAATGCCAATTTAGTTCTAATTTGTAATGCATCTCCATCCCCCACAGACATGCCCACATCTTTACATTTGCTTAGCTAAAGGCATGCCAAGAATTTCTAGGCTATCTGCACTCTCAAGGAATGATATATGGGATTGCTAAATATATAGTCATGATTAGATCCACTCACATTTAATACAGTTTACAGTAGATTAGAGTCCTTAGTGAAAAAAGGGACTGGCCTCACAATGGACAATTGTCAGAAACCAGAGGCAGGAACTGCAAGTGAATGGAGGCGAAAGTCTTTTACCATGTTCTTCAGGGTGTTGATCATCCCATCCAATGGAAAATTATGCAAAGACAGGGATTTGGACTCCATGATGCTGTACTAACTGAGTTTCCTGTTAGGTTTAGGAGCCTGTGGAGTGCAGGAAAATGGCATCACTTCTCCTAACGGCCAGTTAGCCACAAGGTCCAGCTAATCCCTGATGGCCTCAAAATGACCATGTCATGAGACCAACATGAGCATGACCCTGGCAGCATAGTTCTTGACCCTCCCAGTGCACCTTCCCAGCAAATAGGAGTGCTAGCAGATGTGTTGACCTTTCCTTTTCCCTTGGCTACTCAGACCTTACTAGCTCCATGTGTCCTCCCAGCTGTGCAGAAGAGAGGAGGGCACAGCATATACTTACAGCCTTCCTCCAGCTCTGCTGCTATGAGCTCAGTGCTCTGCTCCATAAGCAGTACCTGACTTAGAGGTGGCAGCGGAGGATGTGCCTAAAATCTGTGTCCTGACAAGTGCCTGAATCTGCACAGGTGCATCCAGGTAGAAGGTCCCTGTTTCTTCCGCCTCCTATTTTTAGGGAAAAGTTTTAAGCAAAGAGACATGCAGAGCAGGTGAGAGAAGCAGCTAATGGTTAAATGGCTCAGGTTTCTGCCACCCTGAGCTGATAGAGCATCTTGGCTGAATTTTTTGCCTTCAGCCAATTGAAGTGTAACCTTAGCCTATCTTGTTAGGAAGATTTGCAAAGGAGATTCAGAAACTTTCAACGTGATGAAGCGGCATTCAAAGGATACATCTAAAAGGCTGACCATCTCTCTGCAAGTGTTAATGTTGAATCCATCACTTTTAACATCCTTTCCTATACAAAGGGGAAGCACAAGTCCAAGTAAGAAATACTTTTAGACATATTTTTCTGCAGACAACTTTGGAGATGTCAGTCACCTTAAAATCTTGGTAGCAAAGTAAATGCTCTGCCACTTCTTCCACTATTTTCCCTCCAGTTGATTAATATGGCTATTTTTCTTTCTTTTTTCTGTTTTGCACAGTAGTAGGGGGTGCTATTGGTTTTGGTGGTGCTAAGCGTCTATCTGTCCACTGAAGTCATGCAGCATCATAATAACATCTCCCAGGGTGGTCCTCCCAAGAAAGTACAGGGGGCATTGGACCTCAGCAGAACATCTTGGAAGGGGAGCACCAGGTAGCATTCCCTCCATCCCCATATTTAGAGGTTCAACAAGCCAGGAGAAACTCAGCTGAGGGCAGACAAAAACTCACATTTTCATCACCCTTAGCTGATAGAGCTGGGGTTTGTTAGCACAGATTCTGTTCCTAGCTCCATCCAATGGGAACTACATAACATCACTTACTTTTTGTCAAAACCCGGTTTAGGATAGCTTGAAGTTCAATTGCAGTCACTTCACAGTCCTAGACAGAAAATAAAACATACTTTAAGTATCAACACAAAAACTATTTGAAACAAGCTATATTCATTTACTGTCAGATGTCCAGAGACTATTTCCCTTCCATATCTAAGGCATGTAAGCCCTTGAGTTTTTTTCTAGCACTTTGCATTTACCCTCAGATATCACAGGGAGAAGATCTTCAAAAGCCATCAAAATTTCCTAGATTTTCAAATGGGAATAAGTGGTTTGTTAGGTACTATGGTGACATGACCCAGTAAATGGCAACTTTTTAACAGGTTTGACTAAATAAAGAGGTTCAGGAGATCATTTGAGATCTTCCAGGCTTATGAAAACTACAACAAAACAATACTAAAATTGGCCTCTCAAAACTCAGAAAGATCTTTCTAACTAACTGGATGTTTTCCCTCTCCAGTACCAGTGGCTACTTGTTCATTAAGAGAAAGTCTGACATGACAGCCACAGGCTAGCTCAGCAGGGCTTTGTGGATACTGTTTTTCAAATACAATAAATAGAGAAAAAGCTCAGCCAACAGTTTTCCGATTCCTGGGGCTAAACAAAAAGGAAGGAATTGGCCAGCTAGGCAATTGTCAGAATTATACGATAACTCCACAGGTAATTTATTTCACCGTGGGATAATATTTTCACAGTCCTCATTTCTATCACCCCTAGTTTCAAAGTTATTCCCTGCCCTGCATTACTGAGGGAAAAAATCACATTTTGCACCAATGAGAGGAACAATGTAGAAAATCTTCTCTATTGTAAAATAAATTGAACTGAAGCTGTGAGTTAATAAAAGGGGAGAAATACTTGGATTTTTGAAGACCAGTCAGTAAAAGGAATCGGTACATCAAATATTTGCATAATCATAACAGAGAAGTCCCCGTCTTTTTTGTTAACTTTAATCCACTTACCTCTCCAGAGAGCTTTTGGAACAGAGTCTTGAACTCATCATCTATATCTTTGTTATCAACATGAGGCTGGAGGACAGAGATGACCAAGAGTGTGGTTAACAAGGTGGTTCTAGAAAGTGAGCTGTGGACATTGTAAAGACACTGTACAGGGGTGTATTTGCAGCAACAGCAAATAAGCACTTGCTCTGCAGTCATGGCAAAACAAAGGCACTACTTAAATCATGACCAGCCAGGGGCTGACTTCATTTGAGTGTAAATACTTCCTAAGGCTGATGAAAAAGTTTTATTCTGCCTCCAAGACAGTTTTATAAAATAGCCGCAATGAAAATGTTTCTGCATTTGGCCACAGCAATTCAGCAGTTCTTTGGAAGTCTGCTTTTGCAGCTTCTCTCAGGCTTCAGGAACATTGCTTTAATGGAAAGGATCATTCTGTGCCCTTCCCACCTTCTCCTTCCTGAGCTAGAGGGTAGGACAATCTAATGTGTACAACCCACTCTACAAGGGTGCAGTTTCTGTGCCACATGGCCCAGGTACATGAAAATGAATGTGAAACTAACATGAATATACATAAAGAATCTCAATAAACAAAAATTACTTCTCCTGAGCACAAATTCTTACTGCAACCCCAGCTCAGGTAAGAAATGAAAATCTTGCTCCTGTTTTACTGCCCATTACAAAGCAAAAGTCTAGGAAAAAAAGAGAGACCTGCCCAGTTAATTCATCTAACCTCATATGGTTTTGCAGACACCACATCACCCATCATCCTAAGGAAAAAAAAAGAAAAAGAAAAAAGAAAACAATCAGAAATTACAAGTCTACTATAAAATCTTGCCTTTAAAATAATTAGCAAAACAAATTCTTTGACTATAGGCTGTTAACAAATGCACAGAACAAGCCCCCAAGTTTCCCTCTTCCAATGCTCCCCAACCCACCTCTGCCTGCCCCAACTCTTTGAAAGTATTTCCCTTGGGAATTCCAGCCTTGCTGTTCTTGTCTTGCATTCAGATTCCTGTTTTTTTCATTCAATGGCTGTTATTGATGCAAGCCTTTTTAAAGCCATCTCCTCATCATCATACTCCCAAATTCTGCACTCTTTAATTGTGGTAACTTCTACTTCACAAACCTGAGGGACCTAGTCACCACCTGAATGTTTTGAGAAGGCCATCTGAAGAGCCAGGACTCTCTGCCATGGATGTGTGTGCCACATATGGTAGACTACATAAGAAAATAGGTCCTAGAAATGGGCCCATTTTGTTGGTTAAGAGCTAAGATAGAGCACAGGGGGCAGGTGCAGTCCCTGACCTTTACCATTATGTGCCTCACCAGCAGAAGAGGAGACTTTAAAGAGAAGGTACCCACTGTGTTTTAGCCTGTTTCTCAGCAAAAACCCGCAGGCAAAACTCTCCATTTTTGTAAGGCTCAAAAGTGGATGGCACAATGAGATACTCCCCGAGGGGCAACGTCATGCGGCAGGAGACTTCCCGCAGGTTGATGTAAGGATCCGTCCGGGCTGCTGGTTTGTGCCTTGCGAAGAATGTACGGCTTGCATGAATATCTGTGTTGTTTTCCAGCTGTGGGAAATGTGGTTTTGTTAGAAACTGTCTGGTAATTCCCTGGTAGACCAACCAGCCACCCTATTTCGATTTCAATGCTTTAAAGCCATCTTAAGTTCTTCATCACATAAAATAATAAATCCATGAGTGATGGCACAAAAGATAACCACCAGGGTTCTGTCATGGGAAACAGGCAGATAATTAGAAGGGACAAGGACCTTTCTTGATAAAGATTATCTTCTCACATGCCTCGTTGCAATCGGTAATACAAAATAAATAGAAATAGCATAATGTGTGCTCATATCTGATAAAATCAATACACTGTAAGTTGTCCACATATGGAGTGTTTTTTGTTTTCACAGGCTGCTCATGGACAAATTTAAATTTCAGAATATTTTTGAGCAATTTATGGTACAGAATAAATCTCCTAATTGCACAGGAATGTAGTCTCTGATTTCTTTAAACAGACAGAAAAGAACAGCAAACAGGACAAAGTAGTAGTCATAAGGGTGAGACTTTGGGGCCACATTAGATGATTTACCCAATTTGTCTTAGCTTTGTGAAAAACAGTACTTCATTTCCCTTACTACCAATATACTCTTAAGGAAGTGAAACGTTGCACACCTCATAAAATAAAACACTGACATAAGAAGAAACAGTAGTGTAAGAATAACATCTCTGCTATAAAACTCCCATTTATGACTTCTGCTCCATAAAGATATCTTTCAAAAAGTGTGATTCAAGGACACAAGAAAAGTGCTGTATGGTTGACACAGGGTGGGAAGCATTGCATAGGGATAAGGTTTCTGTCTGTCTAAGACCAGACCATACAAAGATGTTACCAAGTATTATATAATCATTCAGTTTTTCTATTGTAAACTGTAGAAAAATATGCAAGTTTGTTCCTCTTTTGTTCTGAAGATAAGATTGAATTTGGTGTTTATTCAACAGCCCCATCCTTTCCCCTTACTCAATATTAAGCTAAGTGGAGCTGCAAAGATTAAGACAGATCCATATATTTCTCAATATATAAAGTTCATTTTCCCTTTGCATTTGCAAGGCTGCTAAAAGAACACACTTAATTGCTACATGGCCACACATTCATGAGAGAAGAAAAGTGTTGGAAAGACAAGGAAAAATTGGCAGCATAGGCTGCTGAACCTCAATAATGAGTATTGGCTATTCCTTCTGCCAGACACCCCTAGGGTCTCTTTCTTCAGCAATGAAAAGTCTCTTTGCTTCAGTATTGACATCTGGGAGGATTAGGGAAGGTTGAGCAGGGTTTGTGCATTACCAGGAGCCCCAGCTCAGAACTGTAAAAGGAATGGATCCACAGAGTTCGATATTTCTTCTATACAACATTGGCTACATTTTCTCCCTTTAGAGTGCAGAGATCCTGTTCTGCCTTCACCTGAACTAAACAGACAAACTCTGATCTCTGTTATACAAACTAGTGGAAATCAAATTTCAACAAGTAAAAATGAGGTCAAGATTAGGACTCAGATATCTGTAATAAATCCTTGTGCCACAGTCCCTTGAAAATGGTTATTTAGAACTTGAGATATTGGTCCAGTGAGATGCCATCAGTAAGGAAGAAGTCTTCCTGGTGGCTAAATTCTCCAGTGCAACAGGAGGTGCTCATCTGAAGGCTAGAAGTCTTCCGCAGGGCTTACATACCTCTTGAGGAATCTGAAAGGAAGGGAAAGAGTCAGTGTTAATGGGCTGCCTTATATCTGCATCTAAAAATAGGGGGGGAAAGTCCGATAAAGCCTCCTTCAGACACCTTTTTTTTTCCATTTTCATTTACAACCACACATTACATCATCAGATATACATAAAGTTCTATCTTGTTCTAGAGCTGTTCAAAAGGGAAAACAGAATCTTCATCCAGAATCTATAGACTATTTAGTTGCTTTTCTCCTGATACATTGTTGTGAATTACACTGTTGTTTGGAAATATTTGAGTACGTTCAGTCAGGAAGGACAAGTTAGCCCTGCTTTGCTAACCAAAACCAGAGAATTTATTACAGCAGACCTAAAATCTAAGTCTACAGTTATGGGAATATGATGACAACATAAGGCTACTGTCACTAGCAAGAACCTGAGGATGATGAGACTGTTGGTGAGGCAATTATAATAAGTAGCAGATTTCAAGATTTGGGCCCTTCTTAAATTAACTAAATTGCTGTGTTAACTTGTACCTCCAAACATAAGGCAGATTTTGAAAGTAATTAGTTGTCATGAGAGCACTGATTCCAGTGGGAGCCAAAGGGAATGTTCTCACAAAACCTGAAAGGGCTTTTAAAAATATCACCCATACAATGACTGTGGGATCTGAGTGACCTCTAGAGACCTCAGGTGTTGCTCCCTATAAGCAGCACTCCAGAAGGAAGGAGCTGGGTGACAGGTACACTCACAGTTATTGTCAGTAGGCATTTTGAGCTATGTGATTTACAAAAGCTCTGCAGGGCAGGTAGACTTGAACAGGCATCTTTTCACCTTCTCCTCCAGAGAGATCTGATTTTAGATCATCATCATCCATACTGCCTTAACCAGACCTCCTCAGCCACAGCATCAGCTGTAGTGATTAAACCTACAACAGTGAGTGACCCAGGGAGCTTGGTTCATAGCTCTGTATCTACCTGAGATGACTTAGCAGCCATGGTTTTCAAAAAGAGTCTACATCTTAAGAGTCACTTAAGTGACTTAAGAGTCTGCTATGGATAAGACCTGAGAGGATGCAGATGGATGGATTAGATGTAAAGCACAAAAGCTTCTCCAGCATTGTACTCAGTGCTACCAGCAGACAGACATCTATAATGTGAAAATTCAGGATGCTGAGGGTGTTTGACACCATGAAGAAGGCAGCTCCACATGCTCAATGAGAACCATGTGTGCATACAGACCCTTAGGCACTAGGGAAAATCTTTCTTAGTTTTGAACCATCCTGCACAAGATCTATTAGCAAAAGTCAGCCATTGCCATCTGCTCCAACCCATGCTTGCTAATGATCTTCATCCAGTGGTATCTATACAGCATTTAATTGCTTTTCTCCACATATGATATTGGAAATAATAATACTGGTTGGAAACTTTTATGTTTGCTTCTCTCCCCCCACATCATGAAAATTAAAGGTTACACTGTAGATTTTTTCCCTACATTATATTTTTAGAGACAAAAGAAACACTGGGAAAATCAGAAAAAAAGCCCCAAAATTTCTGAATCAGAACAATAGTATATGGTAGACAATGAATCAAAAAAAAATTGAAATGCAAGGGACAAATAATAATGAGAAAGAAAGTGACTACTGAGTAGTAACGATAGGCTGCAATCAGAAACACTTATTTGGAATTGCCAGGCACCCTGAGTGTGCCCCCATTTAGACTTTATAAGAGAAGATTCTCAATGAGGCTGTTGCTAAATTATTGGTTCTAGTTTTACATTGCCATCCTGTTAAACGGGGATGAAAACTGAGCCTAAATTTATTTGAATCTTCCCATATTATGTGGGTCAGGAAGAAAGGAGAGAAGGAATTGAATAATTTTGCAAAATCCAGTTCTTATTGAAGTGTAGAGCTGAATGTCAAGATGTAGCACATTGCTAATTTTTTTTCCAGCATAACAGAACAGGAAATAAAGCCTTTAAAATCAGGAGCAATCTTTACCTGATAGAGCGAATAACCAATACTAAGCAGACCTTCTCCCATTCTCTTCTGCCTCCTGCGATTCTTCTGCATCAAGCCCACCAGCACAGTACAGCATGGCTCATTCAAACTCCCCTCATGGTCATCATCTGGTTCGTCCAACCGGATTTTAAACTGGGGATTGGTCCAGTATGTTGCTAAAAATTCCCAAGGTAAGACAAAAAGGAAAAGACTCTGCTATCATGGTAGCCAAGGTGGCTGTTGCTAGACCTACAGAGAATATCTCTTTGGAAGGACTTTTGCCTGGAGTTTTTCCAGTTCTTTCCACTGAGTTATATGGGTTTATGTTTTCACAGCTATGCTGACTATCAGTTGGAGCCATGGGAAATCAAAGCACCAAGGTATTTCCTGGGAACGAATGACCAGCAGGGAGGAGCTGATATCATTAATTCCAGACAGTCATTTATCTCTACGAAATGTCCTTGGCTGAGGCTGTTACTGTTGCAAGAGGACCAAATGCCAGGCAGCCTCTCCAGAGGTCTAACCTGAAAATGAGTGGGAGACTACACTGCCACTGAACTGTGACACTTTCCTGGCTTACCCAACCCTTCAGAGGATTACTCCAGCCAGTAGCAAAAGCCATGTAAGCAGGAAAAGCAGACAGAGAAAAAAAAGTAATATAGCCACAAATTACCTGCTTAGTGGGTTGGTAATCCCTGATGAGGACATAAGTGCGAATCAGATCTTCATTTAGCCTGCCAAGCTTTTGCTTACTGTCTAAACCCCACAGAAATTGCTGCACCTCCAAGCCACTCCCACCAAAGCCCCTTCCAGCTCTCAAGCACTTATTTTTCAAATGTTTTGCCTGGGATTTCATCAACTGTCCATTTGGCTGGGTCTTCACCTTGGTAATTCTGGCAGCCCCCAGCAGTCGAACCCCGTCTCCACTGCCCATTAAACAGGGCCAGGTCCCATTTATGGACCTCGTTGTTTGTCAGTGTGTCAGGAGTCAAGCTGCAGATCTCAAGTCTGGTGAACTGCCTTTGAAAATCTGAAAATGCCATCCTGGCACACAAAAAAGACCAGGGTTAGTCCATCAGCCTGAAACAGATGAGGCAACTGTATCTGGATGCCTCTCCCAACAGTGCAGCAAACATTGGTACTACAGAGCTGCCCAAAGGCGCATTTAATTGAATTCTGAAACTTAGAACTGGCTTTTGAGAAACATAATTACCCACTCCCTAAAAGGGCTGTATCTTCTGGAGACAGTAGTTTTCAATGGCTATTACACATCATGGGCTCAGTGATATCATTTTCTGTCATCCCCAATTGTGGGCAATCCCTCATGGATCCTGCTTCATAAATAAATTCACTGAAACTGGTGAAACAATATGTGCGAGGAGACTCCACTTGAAGGGAGTAAGACTTGGCCCTTGTGAAAGCATCACTCTACACGAAAACAGTCTCAGTTTGGTGTTTTGCTTTAGTCCTATCAATGATGTTTGTTTATACCATTCCTAGTAGGTTTGCATGAGTGACAGACCTTGATTGCTTCATGCTGCAAGCAGAGGTCTGTTCTCATTTCTCAGTGCCTTATGGCCCACATAGCTGATTGCACTGGAAGACACTGGCCGTTTATCTTTCCAGACTAGGACAGAGTGACACAGGGTCAGAACTGATCCATGTAATCAGATAACTGGGATAGGGAAGGCTTCCTATTAGATCTGAGTAAACAGACTCTTCCCAAACTGGTAATCTGAACCTTTTCAATAGTGTGTTGCATTTAGGCAAAAAAACAGACCTCAAAAAATAGAGCAGCTGAGGTTCATTCTTGCCACCTCATTAATTTTATTACCATCTGGTCTCTATATTTTGGATAAGCACTGAGTTATGCAAGATCTAATAAAAGGTAATATTTGAATAGAAAGGGAGATAAATAAGAGGCTAACAATGCATGCATGTCATTATTAACCCCCCTGGTGCTGGCAGTTTTTCTCCATCCAGCTGAAAGGACTGCTTAAAGCAAATGTCGAAAAGAATAAGCTAAATGAACGACTCTCACCAAAACTCTCCATCATCGACTTGCTTATCCAGAGCCTGTTTTTGTTTGGGATCAACATAATTCCATTCAGGAGCACTGCAGACAAAGCATAAAAGCAAGCTGTTCAGTTGTTGCATTTTATTTTACGACATCAGAGTTAGATACTCTCTTAGGCTGATAAACAAGAATATATTTCTTCAACAAATAGACTTTGTGCCCCTCCAAATAACAGTACACACTACACCCTGACTACACTGGGCTGGAATCAAATATATTTGCAACAAATCATCCCTGCCAGGTGCCAGAATGTACAAACATTGCAGACTGGCTGGATTAGGAAATTCACAGCCTGAAAGTCCGTCAGAGCTTCTCCACTATCAGATCTGTTGGGGTGCCTGATATTCTGCCTAGGAAAGTAATACACACTCCAATGCTGGGGTCACAAAAGAACAGGAAAACAAGAAGGTGGAATTAGAAAATATACCGCAGAACAAAGTATTATTGTCTTCCCACTCTGATGCTAAAATGCTCAGAATGGATTCTGCTCTGATCTGCTCCCACGTGACACTGCAGTTCTGCACCTGCCTCAGCAGGGTTTTCCCTTGATAAAACAGGTGTGACAAAATCAGGATATGGCATGTGTGTGTGCCTGAGGCATCTTATCTCAGGGCTGAGCAAAGCAGCTCTGATAAAACTAATTGTAATGTTTACCTCTATTTTCTGTCCTTAATTGTGACACATCAGCATCCAGGCTGCAGTCAGTCAGGACAGGAAACCGAAATCTCATAATGTTGCACGAAAATATATATTGTGACCCAAGTGAAAATAAAACTTACATCATTTTAAATATAAAAATGAAAGAGGTGTTGAAACTGCCATGCTCCTGAGATGCCAAGATATTTGAAACCCAGACATTTTGTGAGAGATTTTAAAATTTCCATGTCCTTTTCTTAATCAACCTCCCCATTTTTTTAAGATTCTCAAGTAGATACCAAATACTCGTCTGATTTAGAGCTGAGCAACCTTAGAGTTGAAGCAGAGGCACGGTGGTTTATCCCTGCTGTAACTCCCAGGAACAGGACTGGTTTGTATATTTTACCAATGTTCTGGCACCATCAGTAGGATCAATTTGAGAAAAGCTGTCTTGCAAAATGAGGTGGGTATGGCTTGCACTGGGCGGCTCACAATTATAACAAGGGCTGTTCTCTCCTATTAGAAAGCTCTGCCTGAGGCAGGTAATAATGCCCACTGGACAGAATGGATCAATATCTAACCTTGGTAATAAATTAATAGTGTTTTATTCCAACTTATTTAGTATCTCTCCTAAATGTGCTTTGTGATTGGATTAACTGTATAGTCCCAATTTAATTTTCAATAGATTCCAAAATCCACCAAAGAGAGAGAAGCAGGGTCATATAAAAACCTACTTATCACTCCAAGCTCCAGTCCATTCTACTTCACCCCAGGGATTTCTAAGCCTCACTAGTTTCTCTGGCCGTCCTCGGTAATATACCTAAAAGATCCACAACAAACAGAGCCTGAGCACTTCCATTATTCCAATCATCACGGGGCAATTGCTTTTCAGACAGGATAAAACATGATTTGTACTTCAGTGATGCAGTCCATTACAATTTGCAATAGTTAAAAGACACCTAGATGCCTTCCACCCTTATTTTACATTATCTCATGCCACCAAGTGAGCCATTAGCTGCAGCACTCACCATTTCATATAATGACAGCAACCTGCAAGGGAAAACGTCAGCTACAAAACAGCAGAATATCTACATCCTCAAAAGCAGGAGACATTTCACAACACAGCAAGGTTGGAAAGGGGTTATCTGACATGCACATCTCTGTAATGACCCCAGTTTTAGAGGAGTGGGAATATCTTGGGCTCACTGCAAAGGTGAGACTAACAGCAGAGTTCGTTAAAGAGGCTTCTACTCCTTTCCCATCAGCACTGACTGCAAAGTATTTGCTCCTACACACGTTATAAACACATGGGGAACAGCTGCCTCTTCTTCTGCTTCTCCTTTCTGTACCCTCCATTTTGGCAACAGCCTGGCCCACCTTTACATGTTGTACCCCAGCCTGTTGATACACTACGAGTGGCAGACAGTACTCCATATAATTACACAGTGTAACAGCACAGTGTAACAGCACAGTGTACTCCATATAATTACAAGTACAAAGCTTCTGATTTGGCTAAGTATTGCAGAGACTTCCTTTTTCTCTCTGTAAGATAACAACATTTTTATTTGGTCAGTCACAGTAAGACATCAGATAGTTGAAGGCACTGCAGTATTGCAACCCCAAGCTGGTTTGCATGATGGCCCCAGAGAGGCTGGCTTACCTCCTCTGCTCCAGTGACGGAGTAAGCATGGCCTTTTACCAGCTTCAGACTTGTGATTGCTTCTATTTCTGCTGCAGCAGTTATCTGGGGCAGTAAAAGCATGCGCATTTATGACTATATATTTTGTATGAACTCAGATTTCATGAACAAGTTAATACGAGGGAAGATATCCAAAGTGGTATGCACAATGAATACCAATATTTTTGATGCAAAGTATATTAAATAAAGGTGAGATCCACAGCAAAAGCTCGTCTCTACAGTTTCATGACCCTTAACATTAAGCCCTAGCACAGAAGAAATTAGAAAATATACAATGAAATCTAAGTCTAAATGCAATTCCCAGCTCAAGAAATACACCCAGTCATTTGCAAAGACACGTTCATATGAACGCAGGCCTACCCTGCCTCCATAGAGATCTTGCATATCAGAATTTGAACGCTGGTAATTCTATATGCCACAAACCAGGATTGCAAACAAGGTAATGAAACAGGATTTAAAAGGTGTGACATTTCCAAAACATGGTCAAACATCATCTGTAACCTGAGATCGTTTGTATTACAAGTGTCAATAATCTTTAGGATTGAAAACTAAAGACAGAGTAAGACTACAGGCCACAACAAAGTATCTCAACAAATTTGTCTCTGGCAGTCAAGTGACTGGAATTGAATTTACACAAAATTTGAACAAGATACTCAGAGAATGAAAAAGGAGTTCAAGAAGACCAGTACAGAAGAGCTGTTCATGGTCCTAGACATTATCCCACACCATCTTGTAAACAGGGAGTCATGACGAGAGCTGGCTATTTAGAACTTTGTTCAAAGTTTTTGTTACTGAAATCAATAAAGGTCTCACATAACTGGGATTTGCTTTTATATCAGACTTTCATACCTATATTTAACATTGGTCTGGGCTTTTGTTACAGAATAGGCCAGAGCCCTGAGAAGAAGAGTAAGGAGATTCAAGCTTTGTCAGTCTCTTACATCGATAGAGCAGCCTAGCAGTGACCCAGCTCTCAGAGCCTTCTGGATGATTTGGTACAGGTTGGAAGGAGCCCTCCGCAGCTCATAGGACTCAGAGATGCCTCCAGTGAAATCCTCAAAGCCCTCCATAGTGGACCCTCCTGCGAGAGCCTCATAAGAGCCATTCAGCCTGTGGGAGAGATGACAAGAACTATACAAGGGGCCATCTGCCCCTGTAAGCACAAGGCACCACAGAAAGAAGGGTTTATCATTTAGTATCTCTTGGTCTGGGTGTGACCTGGGACACTAGAATTAAAGCCCCTGGAAACAGACAGTTGGTAACACCCTTCATGGATCTAGAGGGAGCTGTAAAATAAATAATGGGTGGAATGGAGCCTGCATTTGAATGAAGTGTGCTGTGACTAACACCACAGCTGCACCCCCAGGGATGCTGCCTCTTGCTTAGCCACGTACTTGGCATAGGCCTTCTCCAGTAGCGCACTCCAGAACTCATTGCCTTCCTCCGAGTGCACGAAGACCAGCTTCCCATTCTTGGTGGGCAGCCTGTCGTCCACCACGACGTCCACCCACTCCCCATACTGCCAGAACTGATGAAAAGAAGAAAGGAAAAGATGATGAGGGCTGGTGTGCCCATAATGGCTCCACACTCCCATCTTCCTACCCCTTCAACAGTCATCAGTCCCCACTGCAGAAGCCATTGTAGGGTTTCATTCCCATGATGGATTCCTCTCCTTTGTAACACAGGCAAATTGCTCCCAGCCCTGTGGAGCATTCAGCAATTTCCTAATGCTGTATTAAATTTTCTAAAAAGTAATATTAACAGCACATTAAGTAATATAGTTGCACATAACATCAGAAACGCTGTCTCTGTGCTGCATGCAGAATTTCCATAGTGGAGCATCCAGAAACCTAGCATATAGACAAAAACCTCTAAACTATCTTAAGGCTCAATCCTTAAAAAGAAAAAAAAACAATTCCCCTGCAAAGATGCTGCAAGGAGAGGTCATCTAAAGGGAAAGCACTCCATAGTGCTAATCCCTTCTGGAAATATTGGAAAATGTGTGAAATATCACTAATGCTAAATTTTGACCTTGAAAGCTAGCAATATTTACTACAGAATTTGATGTAGTACTGAAGGAAGAGAAGACAATTCACACCATAACACACTAAGGTGAACTGGTAGAAGGGAATCTAAAATTTCTATAACTTCTGTCCTCACCAGAACAGCTGCTTTAGCTTTGCAGGGTGAATCTACACTACTCACATCTGACCTGCTCACAGCCTAACCTCTAGTCAATGCAGGCTGGCTAAATCCCAATACAGTGCATCCACAGATAAGGAAATGCAGGCAAAACCCCAGGGAGGGGAGGGGAGGGAAGGAAAGGAGGAAGAACCACATTGGCCTGAATTCACTTTCAACAGCTGGCAGCGACAGAACTTGGTTTGGGCTCACACATCCTGATGGTTCAGTTCAGTTTACAAAAGCTGTGTAATTCCTATCAGCTGTGAGGCAGCAGAACCTGGATAGTGAGCAGGTTCACTTTATTTAGCTCATTTAACTTTATTTAACTCTGTTCTTATTTTCTTTTTCTGTCCTCCATCAATTTCACTTACACATTGTAAGTTTTGATTATTTTGCTTGAAACAAACAAACAAACAAACAAAGCTGCTTTTACCTAAATACTAGCATTTTCTACTTTTATTCTCAATACCCTGATCATATAGGTACCTGGAAATGGAAGATTCCAGCATAGTCCTTCTGGAAACTCTGATCCTTGGGAACCACACGGTGCAGAACATCTGGATTCAAAGTGAGAGATGCAATGGCAGCTAGGAGCCAGCAATCACCTAAAAACACACGCATTACAAGGTAGAAATTTTCATTAGTAAATAGGGAGTTGCCAGGGTGATCCCTATGCCATTAAGTCACTCTCTCATCTAGACTAAAACATCAGCATTAAGAGCCATACAAGGTCCTGACAGACCCAGTATTAGTTCGGGAATCCATTCTTGTTTTGTTATTTATCTTTTTTATTCATTTTCCACTGACCCAAACCCCATATGTACCTCGGTACCCCATATTACCACTGTGGTGGTAATTTAAATGGTCTAGTTTGTACTTTTCTATTTTGATTTTTTTAATGAAGCTATGAAAACAAGCTGCTTTATCTAAGGTTGTTAATGCCCTCAGGAGACCAAGAACACAGCCAGAGTGAGAAGGTCTTTGGGGTAGGTGAGTTGCAAAGCATGGCTGGGCAGGACAGATTTAGTGACCTGTAGACTCAAGCCAGCACACCTGAGGGAGACAAGGACTTAGAAGATGTCCAGAAGAGGGCAAAAACTCTGTGTTGACAGAAAGATGGTGGGACTTTCATTCTTGTCTTTTGGAGAATATCCAATGGATAGCAGGAACATTTGAGGGGCTATTCCTTCTTAGCCCATTTCTTTGTATATCTGACCTTGAACCAGCACACCAGGGTTATTACTAGAGGTTCACCCAGGAGTCTAGTGGAAGCTGAAGTCTCCAGCGACCCTTGCTGGAGGAAGTGAGTGCTTTCTCTGGCCCACCCTTTATCCTGGAAAGGCTGGGCATGCCCAGTCCTCTCTGGAGCCTGGGTGTCTCACAGCTGGAGCTGTTTGCTTGGTTGGGTGCCTGTTTGTTGTGGATTGCAGGCCAATCCACCAAAGGTGGTGCCCCTGGGAAACTCAGTGACTCACAGGTTTCTTGCAGTGTTTGCGTACTGCAAACAGCAGGAGGAACATTTGTGATTCTGTATTATTTCTGAGGTGTGCAGAAAGTCTAGGAAAACAAAACTGCTTTGAAGGTACTAACATTTTCTTTGTTCCCTGTGGATTATCTGTGGCAAGCCATAGTTTCTTCGTGCAGGTGCATATTCTGCAGAAGGAATTGTCATAACAGCTCTTGCATCAGAGGAAATAATCTAACTGAGAAACCAAGGAAAGAGATTAATCTGCAGCATGACTGAATATCCTAGAGCAGTAGTTAATTCTTTATATTGATTCAGGCTTTATGATTTAGTGCCATGATGAATACAACTGTAAGATACGTGGCCTGGGTGCTCTATGCTGTCTGTACCCCACTGAGAGGTACCAGATGCATCCCGTGAGCCAAGCAAGAAGCAGATGTTTTGAGCTAGGCAAGCAGTGGCTTGAGAAACACCTGTGAAGAAGTGCCCCAGTGGTATGACCTGTAACCACCTGAGCTGGCTGACTGCATTATGGATCCAAAACTGTGACCTGCCCACTGTGCCAGCCCAGGTATTTCCAAGGAGGAGGGTAAAAACTAGTATTAGGATGTGAGGTGCAGCTTGAGCCTTCATCCAGGATTGCTCTGTCTTATCTTGGCTGCCACATTCAAGAAAGAGTATTCAAGCTGGAAGGGGACAGAAAATGGCTGGATTACCTGTCTGTTCCCAATCCACCTGCATTTCTTATGAAAAGAGGTTAAAAAAAATTGTCCTGCTCACCCTACACAAGTGGCATTTGAAGAAATGTGAAACAGGTTAAATGCTCCTTTCCAGAAAAGCTCTTGGAGGCAAGAGTTCTTAGTTGAAAGATAATATTTCTTTTGCAGAAGAGAAGGTAAAATAAAAAGGGTTGTGACATGTTTAAAGTGGAAATAGAGAAAGGTTGATGCTGTGCATAAAGAGAGCGTGGAAGCCTCGGCCTCTAGAACAACTATGAGCAAAAACCTTCCCAAGCTTATCTTCAAACTAATTATTTTACAAACTATTTTTCATTCTGTGGGAAAGGGATCAACTTGCTGGCCTGAAGTTTCCTCCTATCCTTAGGTACATATGTATAAAATAAGCAAAATTAGGAGAGCACAAGGTGGGGATTAAAAAAAAGGGTTTAAGAACCTCCTCTCCCAAGCAAATGTAGATGCAGGAAAAAATGAGACTAAGAACACTCAGATCTGCTTTGTATTTATTTCTTCAAGGCTTTCCTTGTTACAGCTATATGTCTTATAATTTCTGTTTTCCTTAGAGAAGTAGAAATGATAGTGATAAGTCTGGGGAATGGATTTTCAGAGGAGGAAGATGAAAGCCTCATCAAGTTAGAACTAAAATGCTCATTTTCTGAACTACTCCAGATTTCCTTGCTTCCTTGGCTGTTCCTGGTGTGCTGTGAAGTGCAGAAGATTATTTCTGAGAAGGTGGCAAGGGGTGAGGGTGTCCATTGTGTCCCTGCTGAGTCCCTCCAGCCCCAGGGGAAACCAGAGACAGCTTGCAGTAGAGACACATTGGTGCTCTCCCAATGTGTAACACCTGGAAGGGTTTCCCATCCCTGTTCTAGGCCAGGGTTTTAGAGCCAATGAGAAAGAAAATACTGCAGGCTTTGCTGAGGATGGTGTATATTTGATGCACAATTAGGCAGAAGATTCAATGAAATGAGGGGGATTTCCTTAAATATGTTACTTACTTCCCTGACTCAGAACTAAAGAATTTCAGAATCTCAACCCCATAAGATGCCAAATGCAGCGTGAAATCCTTTATGGCTATCTTACAGCATGTATTAACTTCTTATCATCTGGGAGAGTGAGTGATGTGAGTGCTTCCACCTCCCTCAAACACTCCATGCAGTGTAACCTCCCATGGAAGCATTTAGGGTCAAGTCTGCTCAAAGCACGCCTGGAAAGAATTGTGTTGGAAGAATTGAAGTGGTGAACTTGGCCTTAAAAGTAGATATGCCTGCCTCGAGCAATGCAGAATCCTCTCTCTAAACCTTACTTTGGGGCCTAATATCTTTAACTAAGCTTGTGCCTGAACAAACATCAACTGTGCCTCTCAAAAGGAACCAGCTGGGAATTGGCTGCTGTGCAGTAACTTGATAAAAAGGAAAGTTTGCATGGGGTGTCTGAATGTAGATGGTTTGGGGGCGTCTTTCTATAGCAGTGATGCATGACATTCAAGCTCCTGTGATATTTACTTTAAGACAAATTAAAGAGGATATAGGAATCTGTCTGTATCAAGGAACTTCCATGATGGAGCCTAAATTGTACAGTTTGCCTCTTACCTTCTTTTACACCACAATGGGATCCTGGCCTATTAGCAAACCTTCTCAGCCCCACTGGATAATATATAACTGGTTCTAAAAAAGTGCTTGTTCTTTTTTTCAACGTTAAACTTAATTTTTCAGGCAATACATTTCACAGTTTTGTTTGCGACTGTGCCAGAAGCACAGTGCAAGAGCACAAGTGGCCTGGATAGGAAGCTTATGTAGGACCACTCAAACTTGTCCTGATTCAGCTGAAGGTTGTAAGCAATCTTTCAAACTGTAAGGAAATTATTTTATTGCCTCCCTAAAAAGTGATTATTTTGAGGGAGAGGAAAAGAGGCCAATTGACCAATTAATTACACTAATTATTTAGAATGTATTTTCAATAAATTTATCGTCAGAAAAATTGCTATCAGAAGGCATTTCTGCTCACTGGATGTGTTTCAAGCTGTAGACTTTTAGCTTATAAAAATAATTATTTTTTCTTAAAAAGGCTTCTCAACATTAGCCCTGTGAAGCTGTATCACCTATGGACACATAACTGCTTCTTCTCAGTCTCAGTTCATGAACATAAGTTTCAGACAAGTACCTGTACAGTGTTTACTGCTGCTGCTGAGTGCCCTAAAAAAAAAGAAGCCAGCTTGATTTCTGTATCTGAAGTAATTTGTAATGGTGGTAAAGTGCAATTTATTTAGTTGTTTGTTATTAAGCAATTCTGACCTTGAGTTTGTGGTGGAAAGGGTAAACATGAATCCTAACTGTGCCCAGCTCCTGTGTCTGTGTCCATTCAGACAGAATGACTTTGACTGTTAGTGCACTTGAAGTAAAATCACTTGCTGCTCACAGATGTCCTGAGATGGCTCATGTTCTCAGTGCTACCCAGGCACCTCTGGTTTACAGAGATAATCGAATTGCTGCAGAGAATACTGAATCTTTGGTGACCTGGGAGCTGAGTGACTCCTCCGTATTGATGATGTTTACCCAAGCATGCTGCACTTGCAGAGGCCATAAAATAAATGAGAAATTTGATTAGTTTCAGTTGCTACAGAACTGTGCTCAGTTTCTGTTTAGCTGCTACTGAAGTGTCTAGATGCAGAGCATCTAAACTCTTCTTTGACCTAGAGATCGTGAGTTTCAGCTGAAAGTCCCAGTGTCTGATTCCAAGATTTAACTGGACAGCACGGAGGCATTTCTCTCCTGACTGCATTCTAACTTGTTGCTATTTCAGTGATGTCTGGTGTTCAGAAGGGATGCAAATACAATGCTGTGGGTTTTGATTCCAGGATTGTCAAGCAGCTTTGACTCTCAGCTTTAGTCTCTGCTGGAAGCCCTTCTTCAGAGCTCATAGCACCTAGGGCATTATACCAGACATCAAGGAAACACTGACCCACTGGCTTATAATTTATGGCAGTGCAGGCTGCCTCTGCTTTGAGATTTCTAAAGGCTTACTGGGTTTTCTATGGAAATGAATTATACTCTACACCTGTGTACAGAAAGGCAAAGGAGTACCCAGCAAAGGAACCAGCTCTCTTCTCTTTGGGGGTCTCAGAGTTATCAGTGAATGTACTTTTTGACATCTACAAGACATATCTGCTAGAACTCCAATATCCCTGAGCCATGGGATTGAATGTGAGAAGGGCCATGCATTAATGTCTAATAGCAAAATAAGTGAACAAACCCAGTATTATTAAGTACTGTCCTGCCTACAGCTGCTTCAAAGGCTCCCTCAACAGGTATCAGCTCTGTCTCTGAGCTGTCAGGCTTTAGTTTGTTCTGTACCTGTAATCTCCTCAAATCTGCCTGTAGGACAAGACATGTACAAAGCATGCATGGAGTTAGCTCCTCAGCTGGTGTGAACTGGTGCATCCGCCTTGGCTTCAGGGGACTCCTCCAGCTGACATTCCAGGCCAAAAGAGCTGCAGTGCCTGGAGTAGCCTCTGAGCACTCAGAACAAAAGGCAGCTCATGAATATAAATAGTGTGGATCTGGAAAGCTAATATTAAACCGAGGGGTTTTCAGTATGTTTTATATTATTTAAATTAAATTTATGCCACTTACTTCTTAAGAACTTCTGCAAACAGTTCTCGGGTTAACTTATTCATATAGCTGCAAGAAAACTTCATAAGTCACCTTTAATAACTGAGACTATGTGACTGCATTTCAAGTTGTTACTAGGCTATCAAAAAGATATGGTTCAAAGAATGTTTAAAACATTTCAAGTCTTTCAAGTTCCCATCAAACTTCCCAAGCTGATACTCATCTAGCTTACGCTGTTGTCAAAGAAATAAGTTTAATGGAGTGAGACCAACTCCGGGTTTTCTTGTTCCTTTTGTTCATATAAACCCGGACCTGCAGTGCTATTTTTAAAAGAAAAGAAACATGTCAGAAAAGATTATTAAAAATAGGTTCTATTTCCCTGGAGGACTTGTTAACTGGTCACATGCATGGCTTATGTAAATATGTAATCAGGGTCTGCTTCAATGGAAATGTTTTACATGAGGGTTTCAGTAATAAGAACTTTGATATTCAAGGTATTGGATCAAATACCAAAAAAGCTTAGTATGCCTCAGAGATGTAAAGCTAATACCTGAACACTGGAAGGGAAGTCCCATGCCTGAAGTTTACTTTTCTGAAGGGTCAGTGTGTGTAGAAGAAATTGTAAGCAGCCTTGCAGAAACAAACTGAATTATCTTTATTTACTTTTTCCTTTTTCCTTTTTTTTTTTCTTTCTACGAGAGAGCAAGAGAGAGAAAAGCAAGCTTCTAATAAAAGCAGAATCAGATTTCAGGGCTTTTCTTCTAGGTTAGGGGTAGCTTTCAGGACAAGCACTTGGGGTACTGCCCACCAAAACCTGGCCTCAGGAAACCTAGAGCCAGACTCTATCCCCAGATTCCTGGGAGGGTTTTGGGTCCAGTTCTGTTGTTACTGCTATTTGATGGATTTTGGCACCAGTCTCTAATGAAAGGCCATTTAGCACAAAGAACTGGCACTCCACAGAGACATTCAGCAGGTGACAAACAGAAAAGGGCTCAGAATATTTGTATTCAGTTTCTAGGCTAAACACAAATAACACATTGACCTCTTCTAGTTTAAGAACAGGTAATTTTCTTCAGTTCTATAGCTTGCAAACTGTCAAGGAAAATGAGGGTTTACTTCAGGCATATGATCTTTTTTTTATGCTATAATAGAAACTTCCCAAATAGGAGGTGACAAGAAATGTCTCTTTTATTACTTATCTGAACCATTCTCCTAAAATATAGTAAGTGATTTCCCCATACTCTGTTCCAGCTTCCACCAAATAAATATCCTGGAGCAAGTATATGATTGGGCATCTTATTTTTAGCATTTGGAGTATAAGCCTACACACCAGGGAATTTTTTAGCAATTGCTTTAATGGTGCTGTGTTTACAAGAGCAGCATTGGTATTATTTATTGCCAATGACTTGCAGAAATTGTTTGAATCTCATTTGCACAATGGATGGGTTGGAAGACCGGTGAGGTCAGGAGTACTGCAGTTAGCAGCACAGGAGGGAGAAAGGCTGATTTCTCTGTGTCTAATCTATCAAATTCTCATTACAAGAGTTCCAGCCTTCTCGCCTCTATATGTAGTCAGGAGAGGTTGCTGCTGCTGTCCTCTGCAGCTGGATCTTATCAGAGAGGCAGGCAGGGAAGGTGGCTGGTGCTGCTGCTGCAGCTATTTGAAGGGGAAATCAAGTCCCTTTATAGCTCCCTTCTGGCTGCCTGCATAGCAGATCTGTTTAGCCAACAGCAAGCACTGGAGAAAAATGTGTAAGAAAGGTTTTTTTATGATGGCTCTCCAGGACTGGATGAATGCTGCCTGCAAGACGTCTCCTCTGCTTCAGGCCTTGATCTGGGGAGCTGAGCAGCACTGCCTTTTCTGTCTGTGCCTGCACAAGTGTGGCTGATGCCTGGTTGCTCTCGTCCTTGCTCACAGCTCTATGCCAAATGCTGTACAAGCAGGAGAAGCATTCACCATGAAGGGCTTGGAATATTTTGCTTGTTGTGGATCATATGACAAAGTTTGGGTGCTCTGCTCATTTTTTATGATGTGGTCTTTCTTTCTAACTCCTGCCTGGACCAACCTGCTTGGCATGAAATGGCATGTCATAGATCCAACCTTTTTATTAAACTAGTTCCTGCTCTGTTCTATGGTTGTTGTGTGTTTGTTTTGTGGGAAACTGAGACTGAAATTTGCTCTGCCTCTCAAATAATCCCCAAGGACTAGGTTGCACAGGAAAATTTCCCTGGTTTGCCTTATCCCCTGAGTCTTTGAAGATGCTCTTGCTGGGATGGGCACAAAGCCAACTGTCTTGTGTCAGAGCAAGTGCTCTTATGATTAGGTTGGTGTCCAACTCTGTCTTAAGATGTCAAGAGCAAGCCAGTCTTCTGCTCCCCACAATTAGCTTCCCACCTCCAGGAAACAGTTTGGTGTCTTCCAAGTTTGACATAGCTCTTACAAGCCCTGTCTCAGGCAGCAATGCTGCTATGTAAGTCCCCTTCTTGAGTATCTGCCTCTCTCCATACTATGTCTGAGAGACAGCCAATAAAATGGTCTGTGTATGAGGAGTTTCTAAATGAAGCTTCCTTTTTTTCCTTCTTCCACAACAAAATTCAGAAGCACTGTACATACCCAGCTCTCCTTGGCAGACATCTGTTCGGGTAGCTCCTCCAATTATAAATTGAGGGTTGGCACATAGCTCCTGAAAAGACACAATGTCAAAGTTTGCCTCACCTTTCTGAAAAGTTCCCTTTCCTTGTTCCTTGTTTCAATAGTCAAAAAATATTAAACACTTCCAACATTTCTTAAAAAATATATCTTTTCTCTTGTCTCTGTTTGACATGGTCCCAGGTCAATCTTTCCTTATTAAAATGAGGATTCCATATAGTTTTTTGAGGCAAATTCTGATGCCCTTTGCTAGTTGAGACTATTAGTGACATTAGTGAGAATTTTTCTACTATGCAGACAGGTGAAAATTCAACCTTAGTGTTTATATTTTACTTTATCTTGCTGAGATTTCAGTTCAAGCAACACAAATGAGTTTGTGACTGTTGCTGCTGTCTGTGCCACTGGAGCTCTGCTGAGTTTCTCCTGCCAGCAGTGTGGGTGATGTTCCCCAAGCCTGACCCCTCTTACTGGGAGGCTAACCACGCAAGTGCTTTTATTAGCAACAACCCTCCTTTCTTCCTGGTCCTTTGGGGCCAGCCAAGTAGGTTATGGCAATGACTGTCACTCCTGTCCCAACTGTGAGCTCTCCAACAATTCATGGCCTATATTAGGAAGTTAACATTGTCTCTCTAGGGACAAAAGCCTCCTCTGTTTTTCTGAGCTTTTTACACAAGCTTCTGGATGGCAGCAAGGGACAGTTTACAGGAAGCCTGACTTGGCAAGCAGGTTGAGGACAGTTTAGGCAGTCACGGGCTCTCACAGAGTGCAGCAGTTGATCATCCTGTGAAGAGCCAGGGGCAACCCAGGACTTCCTGTGTGTGTGTGGGATGAAGAGCCACTCTCCTCTTGTCATACAGCTACATCTATTTTGCTTCTGTCCAGTGGATAGGAGTCAAGAATAGGTTACCCACCACAAAGAGAAAGGTTTTGTGTAGGTTTTTCTCTCCGCCCTCTCAAAGTGGTGCACTTTATGTCAGTCAGCTGCATATGACTTATTACTCACCTAGACAGCTGTCCTTCCTGAGCCACTCCCTAGTGTCACATACACATTTCACACAGCTGAGTTTCCATCTTTTCTCTAAAACTATAAACCCGCTGTTGAAATCAGAAGATAAGTCTTTGATGGCAGTGTCTAACACTTGCTGTCCACAAAACCAGCAGTTGTAGATTGATAGGGGTTCATATTATCAGGGGATATGATTTTACAGGGGGCATTTCTTCTGATTACCCACTGGTTCTGTTTCAGATACAAGCAGGGAAGTGAATGGTGATCCTGTCAGCCTGCAATTGCAGGCAGAGTTTGCAGATGGGAACCTGTTGGCCAGTTGAAAAAGTCCAAGAAATGAGCAGCATGTGGCCTCCAGCAGGGGTCATCCCCAATACATAAAAGTAGATCATATCCAGGTCCCTCCAAAGAGGGGAAAGAGAGGGCTTGTGTCACCTTGCAACAGGGTTGGGCTCTGTCCCCTGCATACAGATAAGCCAGTGAGTCCTGGTACTTGTGGATTAAGTGTCTATAAATTGCGTGTGTCTCTGCTGAGTGCCAGGACACCAGGTCTCTGGCTGGTAGGGCTGGGACATGTAACCCTGTGGGATGTCAAGTCCTCAGTTTTTTCTTATTCTGATATATTTGTGTGTGTGTGTCTGCCTGCAGCAGGCTCAGTATTGTAGCCCAAGTCTAATTTGATGAGTTTCCTACAGCTGGTCTTCTCCAAGGATAGGCAAAGCCAAGAGAATCGTCCATGCCACCTGTTGCCGTAATATCCAGGTGCCAAAGTAAGGTCCTTATGCACAAATGGGGTTGCCAGGGTTGTTAGACCTGGAGTTATTAAACTTGAAAATTTCTGTTTCTCACTTTTCAGGTGAAAACAACAATAAAAATATAAGCCTTGATATTTTTGTTCTTTTTTTTCCTTCCCCCTTCCAGAGGGAAATAAGTAATTTGCAGATTTTTTTCTTCCCTCCTCAGTTTTTTAATATTTCTTGATGTTGCAAGAAGGAGCAAAATAACAAAGGAGGAGCAAAGTAGGGATAGAAACAAATGACTGAAAAATGAAAGTGCAGAAAAATCTCTGAAGCCCTGATTTTGTGGTTTACAGAAGTAATTCATTATCTAATCTTTCCCGAGGAAAACTACTGTCTTAAAAACAAAAGCCTTTTGTAGGATATTTGTATTTAAATAATGGCAATTCCAGCCTTTATTTAATTGCTACACGTAGCTTGAAGCGAGGCAGAGAATTTTATTTAAGTGTTAGCCTGATTTCCTGAGGTGCACAGTGGCAAGACCTTGGTGTGGGTACTGTTACAATTGACAGTGGATGGCTCCTGGGGTGCCCCACACTCTGTCTGGATGCATATAGAGCTTTTCAATACATCTCTGGATTGCACCTTGAACTTGTAGCTCTGAGAATCTGGGACAGACAGAGAGGAAACAGGTTCCCATGAAGCAGATTTCCATGGATTCCTTGCTTTATAACAGGCTTAGAAGACAATGATTTCTTTTTTCCCATCCCCTTTCCAAGTTTGCTTCTACCATCCATGGAGGTAAAACAAGATAGAATTTAAGAACACAACACACAGGAATAGGGGATATTCAGCTCACCACTGATTTAGCATGGATGTTTAAGTGGGCTTTCATTAGATTTGAACCCAATAGAACAGGCAGTTATAAAGCACTCTTACCGTGGGGCGCTTCCAGATTATCCCCCGGGTTTTGAAGGAGTATGGTCCCAGGTCCCGGTAGCCCAGAGCAGAAGGACAGGCTGGGAACTCCTCATCCTTGAAAAGTGTGCCAGTTTGCAGGCACTGCTGCTTCAGGGCTTCATAGTCTTGCTTCAAATACTTGATGGCATTCCTGTTGGATCCAAGCCCATCTGCTACTGCTCTTTCCTGGCACAACCTCGCCGCGATGCTGGACATGCCTGCCCACCCTCCCAGTGTGTGGTGTAGCTCTGCCTTTTCCTCCTGGGCAAGAGGATGTGAGTACAGGCAGGTAGCAGACTCGGGTGGAGTCAAGGACTGCCCTAAGTGCTCCAGCAGCCTGGTGGGAGGCGGCAGCACAAGTGCAAATATGTACCTGACAGACACAGGCGGGAGCTGGTGGGAGCCACAGCAGCACGGCTGGGTTTGTGGGCACTGCCTGGTACTACTCCCATGCTATTTACTTTTTTTGCTGTCCCTTTTTAAAATACTCTTTTAACAAGGAGCAAAGGAAAACAGAGCTTTTGCAGACACGCCTGTTTACACATGGAAAGTGATTCTGTGTGTTCAGTGTGCTGGAAGTCAAGTTTGAGGATCAGTGCTTTAAAAATCCTGGTGAAGGTGGTTTAAAACTCCTTTCCTCCTTCTGAGATTTGGCTCTGTGCAGTAGGAGGGGTTTGCAGCTACAAAATATGGAGCTGGATATCCATTGCTACAGCTTACATGGTTTTGGAGATGCCATGGAGCTTTAAAGCCAGGGCAAAGTTGAACCCACTTTTGGCAGTCAGCTCCCAGGCACTCAGCAATAGGACAAGGGGGCACGGGCTCAAGCTCTGCCAGGGGAAATTTAAGTTGGAGATCAGAAAAAAATTCTTTCCAGAGAGAGTAATCAGGCATTGGAATGGGCTGCCCAGAGGTGGTGGATTCACCAGCCCTGGAGGTTTTTAAACTGAAATTGGATGTGGCACTGAGTGCCATGATCTAGTAAATGGACTGGAGTTGGACCAAGGGTCAGACTTGATGATCTCGGAGGTCTTTTCCAACCCAATCAATTCTATGATTCTATGATTTTTAAAAAGATCCCTCTCTTTGGTACTCTCAAAGCAATATGAATTTATAATTTATTATCAATAAAAGGTGTGAACTTGACAGAGTTAAAGGTGGCCCCTTGGCTAAATGATGTGCAGGAGCTATGTGATCCAGGAGCGTGACCTAGGCCAAAATGGGAAATTGTTTCACCAGACAGGAGGCAAGCTGGTATGCCCTGCTACCCACCTCCAGTGTGACCTTGGGAGAAGTCATTCTACTTTCCCCATCTATAGAAATGGGATCTTGTCTTAGCTAGTGAGAAGTCACCCATCCTGTTTACAGTCTTTTTCTGGTATTTCCTGCATATGAAATGTTTACAAGTAGAAAACAGACAGCCTTGAGTGCAAATGGCTATATAAAACCTTTAAAAATAGTGGTTCCTGTTCTTGTAGTAAAAACCTCCAAGTTTCTACCCTGGTAACCCCATTTTGTACTGACACAGGGGTGCACACCTCCCTGGAAAGGTGACTGAAAATGTCTGTAGGTTCAAGAACTGAAGGAAGAAATATTTTCCATGGAGCACAGCTGCTCTCTGCTGTCTTCCAATAGGATGGCCAGGATTCCCCAGCAAAGCCCAGTGCATGCCTAGCTAAAAGCTGGGTAAACAGTAACTCTGTTTGCCAAAGAGCATGTTTGATGACTACCCCTTGGCAAATTTAGACAGGAGGTGTGGGGAAGGGAAGAGAGGATTTTTAAGGACTGAAACCTGTTGAGATAAGGAGTCCAAACAGACCCTAGCCAGGTTGCTTGTCTGCAAATATTTGAAGAGAGGGAATGCAAAGGAGGAATTGAAATTACTTGGTCAGTTCCAGGTGGGCACAGGTAGTGAAGGCTGGGATGAGGGAATTAATATGTCAGCTATCCCAAAATTAAAAAACTACTACTGTTGAAATTAAGTAAAGGAAAAGGATGACCAGCCCTTCATCACTGTTGCATTTCAATATTTCTAGGCACGTCTGTGTACTGAACCAGAGTAAGGAATGGGTATTTTTCTTTCCAGGGTGTGTTCTTTTTCCTGATAAATAGACACACTCGGAGGTACCCACCTTCTTTGCTGTCAGCACAAGCTTTGGCAATGTTGTTCATGGAAAAGAATGGTGTTTCAGCAATTGGAAAAGACCATTTTGATCAGGAAAGCTGGAGAGGGACATTTTGCAAAAGCATGTAAAAAACAAAATCCACTGCACAGCCTTGAAGGACACACCCACATGGGTAGAGCCCTTCCCAAATCTTCCTTCACAAAGTCGAGCCATGGAGTGATAGGACAAGGGGGAATGGCTTTAAACTGACAGAGAGGAGATTTAGATTAACCATTAAATAGAAATTTTTCACTATAAGGGTGGTGAGGCACTGGCACAGGTTGTAGAGGCCTCTTCCCTTGCAGCATTCATGGCCAGGTCAGATGCATTTTTGAGCAACCTGGTCTAGTGAAATGTGTCCCTGTCCATTGCAGGGGAGTTGGACCAAGATGATCTTTAAGGTCTCTGTCAACCTAAACCATTCTCTGATTCTATTCAATACAATCAGATTTCAGTAAATGTGCCATGGGAATTTTTCTGTCCTGTGCCTCACATTTGGAAAGTGGCTGAGGCCAACCATTTCTCTGGGGACACTTGGACCAGGTAACCACTCAGTGTGTCCACCACCATCCTCTGCTCCTAATGATCTGTAGTACAGCACTTCAAATCCATTTTCCAAGCATTATTAGCAGTAGCATGATTTTTTTGTGTGTAGAAAGTGATACACAAGCACCATCTAGAGGATACAAAGAAGAGGAAAAGATGATGAATGTATCATTGACTACAGCAACAGCTGTAGTTACAGCATAGGGCAAAAAGTTCTCAGGTTCCCCATGATTCCCAAAACTGCTGTTGAAGTGGCATTAACGCCTAGGGAAACAGGACCCAGAAAAAAAACAATTGTGACAATTAATCTGGGGGGGGGGGGGGGGTGCTTCTGGGATTTGCATATTTTGCCTGGCTCTTCCTACTTTCCTTCCCCTCTCCCCCTTTCTTGACAATAGCAAGAGGGTGAGAAAAATAGGGAAGAATTAAACAAACCAGGAAAACACATCATCTAGGTTTCCAAGAAGAGTCTGCAAATTCCATGCAGTCAAGACTGTTCTATAATTTTATAGAGGAAAGTGGACATTTTTAGAAGAAAATAACTGCCAATTACCTAGCAGTTCTAGATACATTTCTGATACAGAGCATTAGAGAGAAATGAAATGGCTCTCCTGTACTGCATGCTTTGCTAATGAGGATTAAAGCTACTGAGTTGTATTGTAGACCCTACAGCATGAAAATGGATGTTTAATATCGAGAGCTCACCCTCTCCTTTTCTAGATGTATGAGCTCCTACCTATCCTGTTGCTGTGAAAATGGAGTGACTATAAATGGGTAGACTAGTGGCAGCTATGAAAGGTCCCAAATGTTTGTCTATAAGATTGTTGTTTTAGAGGGTGCAATATTTTATCTAAGTCTTTGGGGAGGGTTTAGTACAAACTGAAGCCTAGTGGGTACCCTATGGGGAAACACATCTGAAATTAGCTGTGATCCTGCCTGCTTGTTTTATAAACGCCAGAAAATTCTTGGTGCCTGAAGAGGAGGAAGATGACATACTGCAGTGGTAATATCTGCACACCAGGTGTGAAGCTCCACAACACAACTGGACTGACCTAGAGGTCATGTTTCATCACTGTAAAGAGCTGGAAAGAACAGATGCACTTTTCAGGATGACCCAAGTCTTTCTGACACCTGCATTGGCTGGGGCTGCAGTCAGTCTTGTGATGTTGAAGAAAGCTCAATATCTCTCCAAATCCCAGATGCAGACAGGAAAGCAACTCCCTTCCTTTTGAAACATCACCAGTGCTACTGTAGGCCTCGTCCCCTGGGAAACCATCCCCATCCTAGTGAGGACAGGGCAGTTCCTGGAAAAAAAGAACAGAAGCCCAGCAGGCACATGGCCCATTTCTCCCTTTTTGGGCTGTTGGCCAGATGCTCCCCATTGTTCCCCAATATCTGAGCATAGTGGAGGGCAGATGAGCAACAGGAAGGAGGGATACTGGAAGGCAGAGCAGCTCTGAGCTGCTCGCAACTGCTGAGTGTAGACATAGGGAAGGAGAAGCTCACCCTGCCTGAAAGTCCATGCTGCAAGTGGAAGTTGGATGCTCCTTATCAGGCACCAGCATGAGCTGCTACAGGAACAGCTAAAACCACTTCACTTGCAAAATGTGAGAGTTGGTGACTTCTTTGAAGAGCTGCAGGTGTCCAGGGAGACTAAGAAAAAGTTGGATTTTTTTTTTTCCTTCTGAACTTGCCTAGTTTTAGGGAGACATTAGTGGGTAACTGCTCTTGGGACTACTATTTTACCTAAGAGCATTGCAGTGATCTCATAGTCAAATGGAAATCACTCCTTTCTTTAAAGAAAATGGGCATATTGTGTGAGTGTGTAAAAGATCAAGGAACTGGCTCCTGTATTGCTCAAAAGAACTTCCCTCCCTCTAACTGTGGACTCATCCACATCTGCTGCTGGGATAGAAGTAGGTGATTTGTTGATTTAACTGGCAGCAAAGGACTTTGTGGGTAGGCTGTTCAGATGGTTGCTGGGACAGCCAACTTCCCATAAGGTAAGAGAAATTCTGTATGACACCAACATATCTTTGTCTGTCATTAAGCTACTGGGACAGTACAGACCCTATATGCTTGGGACTAAGCCATTGGGTCAAATATACCTCTTCCCTGCATTGCTCCAGGTACCCCTCCAACTGCCTAATGGAATCCTTGCTGGTTCAATTTCTTTCTGGCTTTGCTGCTGTCTGTTCCTCTTCTTTTCTTCTTGGCTCAGTCTCAACCCCCATTGCACCGCAGGGACTCTAAGAAAACTGTGGTAACTGACTGCACAAAGTGGCCACATAACATGCTTGTACACACTCGATCTTCTTGATCATTGTCCAAGCAGAGGCTGTTGACATGTAGCCAGCACACCCCAGAGTGGTCTGTGAATATCATCTATGGGGCATAGGGGAGATGACTAAGAAAAGCAAAGCAATTATATTACAAACTTCAACCCAACTTAAACTTCTGCATCTGCTGGGAAATGACTGGGGTAGAGGAGTTCACAAATGCAAACTGGTTTTGTGGGCCATTGCTTTGAACTGACACTGGTTTCCTTTTACCCTCTCTTGAAAAAACAAAGAAGTCAGATCTGTGGCAGATTTGAACCACCGCGTGGAGCCAAACAAACACTTTTTGAGCAGCTTTACAGCCCTAGTTCTGTCTGGGATGTTAGGATGCAATATGGCTTGTTGTGAGTTACTCCTGGGTGGTGAGGTGCTGTTATCTCCCAGTCTCCTGGTTCTGTAGAAGGCCTTTGCCTGTGAGATAATTCAGCAGTGCTTTATGAATATAAACAGTTGAGCAAAACCATCCTCCTGTGTCGTACTGTGTCCTGCTCAAGCTTCAGCACAGCCACGCTGCAGGCCTTGGCTAATGATATACCAGTAATTAAGTGCACACAGCCTGTACCAGCTCCATTCAGAGAGCACTTACAGCACATAACATTACTTGACGTGCTTCCAGTTCTCCACGTGTGATTAATTTCCCACATGCCTCAATATGCTACTAAAAACATCATTGTTCTCTTTATTCAGACAGTCCTTCTGACCCATAAAGAAGAGGAGACACCTTCAAAGCACAGCAAAGGTTATCTGTGCCTGGCCATGTTTGGACAACCAAATGGTGTCAGGGCTGCTTCCTTGCATGGCCATGACCTACACAGACAGAGCTGGCTGGTGCTGCTCATATCATACCTAACCTCAGAAAGATTTTGGGGGTCTCCTCTGCTACACTGGGAATTGAATGGACAGTGCTTAGCTTTTTTCTTGTTTAATGGCAATGGCTTCCCATGAAGAGTGAAAGTAGGACCCATTCTGAGTCTAGAAGAGGAATCACAGGTGATTAAGTCCAAAACTACCAAGCAAACAGACAGTGTTTCACAGTGCAGTGGAGTACTGTGTATCAGCAAGGAAGGAAAACTTCTGATTTATAATTTTGAAGGAAAATTTCCCACCACACCTAAGCAAATGGTACAGATGGGTAATTTATGGTTAAGCATTTTTCAAACAATAATGTTCATTTTGCTCAGATAGGATGCATCCAAACCACTGTTTTGCGCATCCAGGCCTTGGGATAGAATGTGCAAAAAGAGGTGCCTGTCCTTCCAAGGCAGGTGGGCAGCCAGTGCAGCCAGTCAATGCAGCACAAAGGACTCTCAGCCCAGTGCACTGCCCAGGACTGCTGCCTGGCAACCCAGCACGTCCTGAGTCAGACCTAAAATATGAAACAAATGGCTTGAATTCTCCCTTGGGGGGTTGCTGTACTGTGCGGGTTCCTGCAGCAGCATTTCAGCCATTCTTGGCAGCAACTCGCTGCCAGAATGGAGACACTCCTATTCCCCACAGTGTATGGTGGGGGTGCGTGTTGGCAGGGAACTCGTTGCGTGTAGTTCGGGCTGTGCAGGGAGTGTAGATGGTTCCATGAAAGCAGCGACAGCAACACGTGCTTTGGTTACCACCGGCAAATCAAGCTGTGAGTGATCTCTGTTGTGTGCAGCGTTCGGAGCTGTAACAGGGTGACACTACCGTACATAAGTACCACAGTCATATCAGGGGTTTTCCCCTCCCTTTGTCTTTTTCCTAAACGTACAGATTTGGAGAGGGTTGTTACACAGGAATTATTAATGTTTTTAAATTGATGAGTACATGTGGCAATACGGGAGCCAGGGCGGCGCAGGTGTGGAGCTGGTGAGGAGCTGGTGAGGAGCCCAGCTGTGTGGCAGGGATGTTCTTTATGGGTCCACGGGGGTAGAGAGCGGGAGGGGAAGTTTCTTCATCCGTGATTCCTGGTGTGGAGGGACTCGATTAAACCGGGGGATGCCGCGGGGCTGAGCACTGGCGTGGCACCCGCTGGCGGCGGAGGGGATGACAAAGCGGGCCGGGCGGGGCCGGGCTGTGCTGTGCCGTGCCGTGCCGTGCCGTGCCGCGCCGGGGCGGGGCGGTGGCGGTGGTGGTGGCGGGGCGATGGCGGGGATGGCGGCGGCGGTGGCGAAGGAGCGGGCGGCGGCGGCGGGCGCGGGGCGGCACAGCCACGCCGTCCCCTACCTAGGGCAGCACTTCGGGGCGCTGCGGCAGGAGTGCCTGGAGGAGGGGCGGCTCTTCCAGGACCCCTCCTTCCCCGCCGGCCCCTCCGCCCTCGGCTACCAAGAGCTGGGACCCCGCTCCGCCAAGACGCAGGGCGTCGTCTGGCGCAGACCCACGGTAGGGCGGCGGAGGGTGAGGGGATCCCGGGAACATCAATCCGCGGCACTGCCGTGTCGCCCGATTTTTCTTCCTCCCTCGCCCCGTAAATTTGGTTGGATGTAATCGTGCGGGGGCGGCGGTGCGGGGCGCGGCTGCTGAGCGCGGTGCGGGCTGTCCTGGACTGAGACCCCCTCCCGCAGCCTCCCGGGCTGCAGAATCCCGGTGCGCCCGTTTTGAGAAGCTGCGGATGCTCAAAGCACCGAACGCTTCCCTTTGCCTCGGGTCCAAACTGGCAGGTTGACGTGCTCTGTCTGGAAAACAAAGCAGGAGAGCCGTTTTCCTCTCCATCCTGAACCTCTCCGTGTGGACAAACCACTTGGCTTGGGCAGCGCTCGGGGCTGTCGCTCCGGGTAACTCTTTGCTTTAGCAGAGCGTTGAGCTGACTGCCGTTGGGTTTCCTTTCGAAACAGCCCTGTCAGCCACGGGAGCCATGGAGTCAGGTGGACTCCGGGTACCTGGACGTTTCTGAAAGACCTTGCCATAGTCAGTGGCAGGGAGGTAATAGCGAAATGGTTGTGTGCACGTGTGTGAAAATGCAATGGACCCCCTGGCACACACTGTGAAGTGAGATGGCTGCCCACAGGCTTTGGTCACCAACTCCCGTTCTCACTGTGCTTGGTGTGTCCAGTGCCTGCACTCATTCCTGACCTCCTCCATCTCTGTGGTGTTCATCGGCTGTGGTCAATGGCTTGTTTAGTTTGCTGCAGGTGGGTCCTTGTTCCCTCCCTTACCTGTGGCTGTATGTAACAGAGGGTTGTTTTGTTCCCAGGAGCTGTGTTCCAGCCCCCAGTTCATAGCCGGTGGAGCCACTCGCACTGACATCTGCCAAGGGGCCTTAGGTAAGGTGGAGGCAGAAAGCTGAGCTGAGCTTTTCATGCAGGTGCTGACCCAGGACACCATGGTTTATATACTAGGCTGTAACCCCCTCTGTAGATACACCCTTTTGCATCCTACCACTTCTCTGCCCATCAAAACAGAGCTTTCTCACCTTTCCTTGGCATTTGCAGGTTGGGACCGTGTGCATTTGGCCACTGAGCGCAGCCTTTCTTCATGCACCAAGCAGGGATGACACAGACTAGTTTCCTGATGGCTTTTTTTATCATGACCTGTTCCTTTCACATTCACATCCATGTGCCTGAAAGCAGATTGACTAATTTCTGCCTTCAACAGTCTGCTTAGAAGAGCAGTAGTGGGGCATTTCTTTCCCCAGTGGAGAGAGTGCTGCTGAGCAGGGGGGACTCCCTGAAACCTGTCATAAATGCAGTACAGAGGAAACAAATTGTATGGGGGATTCCCTGCCGGTCACTGGCTCTCAAGGAAAACAGAACCAGAGTGTTTTGGGAGAGATGGGCCAGCCTGTGAGCCCTCTGCTTTTGCAATGGCTTCTGCTCAGATTGTTCAATGGTACCCTGCCAGCCAGGCTCTTTTGGAGAAGCCCTGCTAGCTGTGGGCCAGCCCCAGGGGACAGCTGGGAGTAACTTAGCCTGGCTGTTGGTGCTCAGTTATCCCACCCTGGAAGCCTCTCTCCTGCCTTGCCTGCCAGAAGGGGTTTTAGGTGACTGCCAGATTGCCTGCCCACCCAAAAAGCAGTGTGGAGTCTGGCAATGAGGATGTCTGCATAAATATGAGAAGCAATAAAGTGAAGTGAAAGCAGTAGGATACCACTTATTCCATAGCTGTAGTGAGAGGGTTTTTGATTAGACAGCATGATTGAGGGAAAGCTCTTGGTATAGGGAAACATGACTAATACGTGCTGTGTTGTTCTGTTTGTTTGCTTACAAGCAGCATAATATTGGCTTCTTAGTTTCTAGTCCCACTGCTGCTATTTGTGTTTTCATGTCCAAAATATAACAGACAAAGAAGCTTATATTTTGTGCTTATGTTTTTATTCAGAAGTTTTTGAGTGCTTTGACAACTATATAATTTGTGTGAAAAGCCCTGACACTAAAAATTCTTAGATTATTAACTTAGTTCTCCTTATGCCCCAATCCTATCTGTGGTGTGGCTTAGGCTCTGTTGTGTCATGGGTTACTGGCATGTCACCAGCTTCCTTCCCGTGTCCTCTCTGCCCAATATCATGTCTCCCACCGTGACTGTTTTGGCATAAAGAGTCCCAGCACCTAGCACACGTGCCAGATGTGCCATCTCTTTTTATTGTGAAACTGTACAGCTACAGAGTTCTTCAGCTTGAAACGAGAGTTTATTGTAATGCCATTTCAACATCTGGCATTTTGTAGAGATGCTGGTTTCTGAAGGCACTTAGTTGCTTTCTCCCTTCTGCAGGCTTCCAGCTTTTCTATCCAGATGCTGTGGCAGCAAGAGCATGGGAATGAAAGATTTGTAACTTCATTTTCACATTGTGAAGTTGCTGTTGCTAATGCCAAACTGTGTTTTAAACTGATAAAAACATTTGTTGCCTTAATGGTCTTTGGATCACTCAGATGTTCTCATGAGGTTATATGGTATCATGAAAGGATGTGAACTGACTCACAGCTGGTATTATTTTTCCTCCCCAAACTATATTTTAGTTGGAGGTTGTTAGTGCTCTTGTTTGTCTTAATGTTTTCACCATGACTAAATACTGTGATGACTTGCCCTACTATCTTTCCCTGAATCTGGGCAGGATTTTGGTGTTGTGTGAGACAGTCCCATGGTTGATAAAAAAATAGATGCTATTGATCTTATCTCTGTGTAGCCATTGAGCTACTAAGAGCCTGTATGGAAACTCTAATGGAATCTCTGCTTTTTATACAATGAGGCTAGTAGATGTGCTGTACAAATGCCTTTTTTTAATTTTTATAAGTTTTTGTCACTGCCTCATCTGATATCAGCATTGATATTGATACATTTGTTTAACCTTCTATTTACTTGAATATTATGTGCTGACACTGATGTCCCATAACATTTTAGTATGTTACACAGAAGATAACTGGAAGATGGCAGGTGCTTTTGAAAAACTGTACTTTTTATTGTGCTTCTTTTTTACATAGGGAGCTTTTGTAGCCTTATTTATGTCCCAAAGCAACAGACCTGTGGAGCTTCACTGCTGTTGCTAAGACCTTCATCTGGGAGCACTGCAGGGACAGATGAGGCATCCAAAACACATGTACCCATCACTGGTGCAACAGGCTTCTTGGCAGGGGATGCCTAACCAAACAGCTCAGCTAACCTTTCGGCACAGAAGTCTTTAATCTATGGGCCAGGTGCATAAATTTGTATCAAGGTTTTTGACCTGGATTATATGACACTGTGGTGCACAGAAGGCATAGCTGATCATCAGTGCAGAAAAGGTTTTGGATTTTGGTTGGTTTGTTGGTTGTTTTTTTCATTAGGTGAAAGGCAAGAATTTGAAGTCAGTTTTGCAGTATGAAATCTAAAGTCAGTGATGGTTTTTTGCTCTAAATGGCAGCACATGGGATGTGGTGACTCATTACAGCAGAAGGGAGGATCCAAAGCCAGAGAAACCTTGTTCACTCTTAACCGCCTTTTTTTGGTGGGGATGTCACCATGGTAGCACAACACTGGAGCGTAAACAACACATGTCTCTCGACTGCTGTTTAGATGCAGGTGTCTCCTCCTTACATAAAACATGTGTGAAAAAATAACTAAGTGAATACCATGAATTTAGGAAATTAGATCCATGGTTTTCTCATCCTGACAGCCTGTCAGCACGTTGCCACAACCTTCTGTTTTCTAATCAGAAAACTTTCTGAAGTTCCATGGTATTAACATAAATACATTTAGTAGCTGTTAATCTATAACTATGAATGTTCTAAAATAATGACTAGTCTGTGAGTGGCAGGATATACATTAGAATGGACATGTTTCCTTTGACCTCATATTTTTAGGTGAGCTGTGCAGTGACCAGAGGAGCTGTCTTTAGTTTACATCCCTTCAGGCACTTCATGGGTGTGTTTTGCCTGTCTTTTCTTTCCAGAATGGCCAATTTTAAGCCCTTAAGGCTATTTATGCATGCATTGCAATTACATTTTTTTTCTAACATTCTGGTTATAGCTAGAGATTAGGTAAATGTAGAGGTAGGTGTATAGAAATAAGAAGTAAAACACTGAAAGCAGCAAAAAGGAAGCATGAAAGGAAAAAAAAGCAGTACTTATTGTTAACATGAATGTGTTATAAACACAAATTAATAATATTCTGATAACTTTGTTCTTCCTATTGTTAATTTACTAAAATTCGCTGTTATTAACCTAGCCTTGCTAACACTCATTTCAACTTTCAATCTGCCCGATGAAACAGCTAGAAAGTAAAGGAAATTCTTTATAAACTCTGCTTATGGGTGTAGAAGTCCTCTGGGGGGTGTTTCTCCTTGAATTCCTGTGCTTCTTACCTACAGGGGAAATATGACTCCCAAGATGTGTTATGTCATTACAGGGTGTATGTTCTTAATCTAGATGTCTGATCAGCTTCTTCACCCGCACTTCCTGAGCTACTGTGATCATGTTGAATTGTTCATTTATTCTTTCTGTAGTGCCATCTGGCTGCCCCTGCCTTCTGTATGGAATAGAAATGCTAATATTTCTTGGATAGAATGGTGGGGCAGTTGCCCTCTGAGCCAGACTTGCTACTAATTTAAATCAGCACAGTTTTTCTGAGGTTAATTACACCAGTGTCAGACACTCTGGATTTCTCTTGAAGCAATTGAGTTTGCATAGTCAGGTACGGCTGAGCAAAGTAAACTTTAGTTTGTGCTGCGGGTTGAGCATTTGAGAGGAAAAGCATCTCCATAGAGACCCAACAGGGGGCGTAGGGCATTCCCTGAGCTGTTTCCATGCTCCTGATAAAGCCTGTGCAAAGTGTCTTCAGCTCTGCCTGCAGCTTTGCCATAAAGGCCAAGAGCTGCATGGTTTTCCCAGCTGTGCCTTAGGACTGGCACAGTGGCTCTTTTTCTGGATTTACCTAATTTAGTCTGAGTGAGAGTATGGACCTGCCTAACCATGTGAAGGCATTCCAGGAGCCTAGGTAAGCATACCTGTACTGATTTTAGTCTAGCTAGCACAGGTCTGAGATGCCAGAGACTTGCTTTGCCTCCCAGTTGTGCATATCTGTCTGTAAAAGCCTTGTGGAGTGTGGGGGGTGTGCTGGGGTTGTTCAGCTGTTCAAACAGGCACCTCTCTGTAGGGTATCAGTTATTTGGCATCTGTGCTGAGACGGGACAGCTTAACCTATCAGTTTTTATATTTATGACTTATCTCAGGCTTTATGGGTTCCCAACTTGAGATACTCTGTGAGAACTGCTCTGAAGGATAGCTGCTAAATCCCTTGCATGACTGGAGGAGAGAAACTCTATTATGGTACATTAGTCCATCTCAAAATGTCTCTTAATATCTCCTGACCCCAGTCTTTTTCCCAGCAAGCAGCTTTGCAGTATGTGACAGTACCTCTGGATGCACCACAGCACCAGAGAAAGTGCAGCTGCCAGGGAGGAGGGTCTCAGCACCTTGAAGGAAGCTGTAAGAGGAGTTGCCATTTTGCAGAGTGAGATGGATGTGCTGTCACAGAGGAGGGAGGGGAACACCCTCTTTGCTTCCTAATCTGTCACAGGAGAACACCAAGGTGACTTTCCTGCTGGAAAACTGACACAATGATTTTTCCATTGCAGTACAAGCAGCCAGAAGCAGGGCTTAAAGGGAAGTTTTATGTTCAGTTCTACCCCACTAGGTTATGAAACAGTAAAAGCATCTCAAGTTTTGATGTTATTCTGCAATTTCACATCTTCCACCTTTCATGAGATGTGACAAGGGCCATGGGATGGATGTCATTCATACAGCTGCTGCTGGGGGTCAGCTGTGAAAAGCAAGGGATAGCCTGGAGAGAGCTGCAGCTTGCCTGTGTTCCTGCTAGTGCTGTCTGAACAGTGATGGATTTGAGCCTGAGGGTTGGACCTTGAGGGCTGCTTTAGAGTTAACTCACTCAGAGACTTTCTCCAGTTTGGATCCCAACTTCTCACCTCTAAGCTTTTGAGTCTTTTCCTGTGGCAGAGAGAAGACTGTATAGGGACTGCTGCTTTGCTGGCCTCTGGCTTGCCAGCAGCTGGTTCATGCTTTTTCAACATCCAGTCCTCCAGGATCTTTCTGTGGGATCTGATACGTAATACCAACTACCCTCTGTTCACAAAGCAATGGAACAGTGGATCTGGTAATGCTAACAAAGAGTTTTGTGTTGGGCTGTGGCAGTCAGTGTCATCTGGCTCTGTAAATCTGACTGCATTGCTAATGGGCTGAAGGAGACCCATGGCTGAGCAGAAAGGTAACTGCTCTGTTAAAGTGACACTGGGTTCTGAAAATAATTACAGAAAACAGAGATGTAATGTTTATAGAGCTGTGGTGACTTCCTCACTCTGTGTGGCAGGAGATGGTGTGGAAAAACACTGACCAGGCAGCCCAGAGCTGTAGTGTGCAGGCTTGGTGTATGTTGGCTCCATCCCAGGCAGAGTGAGGAGGTGTGTGGGAGTGGGAAACAGTGCCTGCCTTCAGGTCTTTCCTGACTCTGGTGACTAGTGCCAGAGATGAGATGTGGGAGTAGACAGAGAGGCCTCGAGCAAGAGCCTCTGGAGATATGTAAGGTGAAAGGAGCTCCTGTTTGAAGGGAGGTTGGCAAGAGACCTTAAAGGGAGCTTGTCCACAGCACAGCTCTAGATGGCAAGGCAACAGGCATTTATTAAATATGGAGGAGGGAAAGGAATGCAGCCTATGCTTGAGAAAACACTGTCTTTTTTGAGGAGAAACTGCACCCCTAAGTACCTGCATGTGCCCACAGGCTCTTCACCTTTTCCCCATGCTATTTCCTAACATGTAGGCACTCAACTGAATACTAAGTTTTCTTCTGGGTGACAACTGTGGTGGTAGATCAGAAAAAGACTATTTTGATTTGTTTTTAATTACTTCAGTCTTCAGAAAACACTTGCCTGCAGCTGGAGAGTATTTGTGTTCAGGCATTCGATCTGTCTTAGAGAGGTAAGGTGATGGGAAGGATCTTCCTATCCCAGCTGAGGGGATTATTGGTTACAATGCACAACCCCTATGCAATACAAAAAATACAGAATAAAGTAGTTTGATGATTGAACTTAATTTTTTTCTTTCCTTTTCTTTTTGCAGGGGACTGTTGGCTATTGGCTGCCATTGCTTCTCTCACCCTGAATGAAGAAATTCTGGCCCGTGTTGTTCCCAAAGACCAGAGCTTCCAGGACAAATATGCAGGAATTTTCCATTTCCAGGTATGTGGAAAACAGCCTTCTTCCCCTGGTGCTGTTGGCCAGGAGCCAGTTGGCTGGCTGTATCTCTGTGTGTGTGGATTCCTGGAACATCAAAGAGCCAGACAGAAAAAGGGAGACATCTAAGAAGGGTGATGGTGGAGTGGTGGAAGGAACAAGTGCATTAACCAAAGAGCTGGGAGCAGGGGCAGCCTTTGTGGTCCTGCCTCCACCAGTAGAGCCAGCTGAGTCCCTGAACAGGGTGGATGAAGCTGGCTGTGGGGCAGGTGCTTTTCCTCTAGGAAATCAGTGCTAGCAGATAAACGTCCTGGTGACCAGAGTGCACAACGTGGCATGGTGACAAGGTGCTCATGCTCTCTTTCCAGTTCTGGCAGTACGGGGAGTGGGTGGATGTGGTGGTGGACGACAGGCTGCCCACCAAGAATGGGGAGCTTCTCTTCGTGCACTCGGCAGAGGGCAGTGAGTTCTGGAGCGCGCTGCTGGAGAAGGCCTATGCCAAGTGAGTAGAGACCAGATTTCCACCCCATGCACATCGTTGCTTCCCCATAGCACCTTCAAGTGTATGAACACTATGCATTTAAAGTGTCAGCCTAATTATTAGCTTTTACAACTTCTGGGGAGTCCCACGATGGCTCCTTTAGCACAGCTTTTTTGATAGGTGCCTAAGACAAGTGGATAAAGTATTGGCTTTGTTGCTAGCCAAGAAAAGTAGCTCTTGCATCTCATGGAGAGGCTGTTCATAGAGTGGTCTCCTGTCACCAGGGCTTGAGAAACTCCCTTTCACGTTCTCTATGCATCTGTGAGGGCTTGCAGCTGTAGTGCTTCAGTGTGCAAAGCACATCAGTCCATGTGCTCAGGTCTGTGTTCAAGGCAAAGACACTCATATCTGAATCTCTGGGTTTGGGTTGGCCAGAGAGTTCTTCTCTCTGATGTTAGTATTTTGAATTTACATAAGAAATTTAGATCAGCTGAAAATGAGACCAGAGATTAAAAGACTGTGGAACTTAAGAGGCAGATTGCTGGGTCTTAATTTTTTTTTTCTTCAAATAATGTTCATGATTTTTGTCAGCTGAACCTGCAACCTGTATGCATGATTATGTAAGATTTTAAGCTGGGCTTTCCAAGTACACAGGTCTAAGAAGCAAAGCTGAATGGACTGCACACTCAAATTTGTAGCTGCTGTAGTACTGCTGAAAGCAGAAATGTTGTCACCGTTGGCACACTGAGTGCCTCTACTTAAGAGAAGAGGAGAACAGGGAACCTGATGGTTGTATGTGTGAGAAGAGGAAAACAAGGAGCATGATAGGTGTGTGTTTGTCCTCCATTTTGTGCAGGCTGAATGGATCATATGAGTCTCTTTCTGGTGGCACCACCACTGAAGGCTTCGAGGACTTCACTGGTGGAATTGCAGAATGGTATGAGCTGCAGAAGGCACCACCCAACCTCTTCAAAATCATTCAGAAGGCACTCCAGAAAGGCTCTCTCCTTGGCTGCTCCATTGATGTGAGTTAGCAGATTTATTGCAGGCCGCTGGAGGGTATGGGCCATCCACAGGTACTGCACACAGGATGCAGGTTCCATCTACCTATGGTTCTCTGCTCTGCCTTGTGCCTGGAGAGTTTCACCCATGAATGTGACCCATGCACATGCTCTTCATGGCGATTAGGTTGAAATGCAGATTTTATTAGTAAAAGCTCTTTGCCTCCTTTGTGTTTCTTTCTTGAGACCTAGAGCTTTTGCTGCTTCATAGGTTTGTGACTCATCCAGGGAACTCTTTAGAGATCTTCAGGTATGTCTTTGTTCCTAAAAATGGTTGTAGCTTGGCAGCAGGGTGGTATGGGGTGAGTAGATTTGGACAGAAAGATGCTGCTAATGGCTCCTGCAGATGCTCAGATGCAACCTCCATCCTTGCTGTAGCCTTTTTGTCATACAAGTTGCAGCTAAAATGTTCCCAAAAATCTGGACTCTGTTCCTAAATCAGAGAGGCTCAGACTGTTGCCAAGTCTTTAAAAGGATTTATGAGAAAACAAGTTGTCAAATGCTGGACCTGCATGAGAAGGAAAAGAGGAGCTTTGGCCTTCCCTCAAGGATTCAGTATCGCTTTCAGCCTTACTGAAATTACTCTAAGTATTATTATTGTGGTAATCACCCTCCTCCCAAATGAGATTATGTCTTAGTTATGTCTAAAGGGAAGGTAAATTGTTTCTAAGAACTCTATTCATAATACAAATGTAAATGTTTCCTCCCATTTTTTCAAGTTAAATCAGAATCCCAAGAGAGGGAAGCCTCACAGCAGGAAAAGTACTTGGTTAATATCAGTGTTTGACTTCACCTTACTTTCAAGGCCTGTTTTACTTGTTTGCATTTAGATAAAAATCTGACACTTAGGTTTTTGCCCCAGAACACAAATCTCTTTTTGTTGGGGGTGGGGGAGAATAAATACATTGTGTTATTGATAAGTACTGGCAATTTCTGTAGTGCAAATTTTTTGTTATTGAGATTAACCTTTGAAAAAATCTTGTAAAATTTTTTCCTTCTTTTCTGTGAGAGAAATAGGGACACAGAAATTAAGCATTACATGGAGAATGTGCTGCAGGACAGTAATAGGGTGTGAATTGACAGCAGGAATCCTGTCTACTCGATCCCATCCTCCCTGGTTTTTTAAGCTTCAAATATGCTTGTTTAGAGATCACACACTTTCTGAAATAGTGGGAAGACAATGATAGCCATATGCTTCATAGGTAGTTAAATATTCACTGTCTAGCAAGGAGTGACTTTTCTCTGCAATGTTTAAAGGTCAGACTGCCCAAGTATTCTAATGGCCATAAAAAAGTGAGAGGGTGATGTGTCTTCAGGTGCCAATGACATCCAAAGCTCAGTCTCCTCCCTTGCAGCCCTGTATGGCACATCCAAGGGTGGCAGTGCCAGGGGAAGAAATGGGAACCTTCCACCCTGCTGTGGAGCTGAAGGGAGTGTTTTAACCCTGAAGCAAAGCACTGGGGCTTGCTGGACCTGGGTGTGATCCCCAGTGGTGCCTAGGTAGCCTCAGGCCAGTCACTCCCTTTTTATTTCGTGGCCATCTTGAGAAAATGCAGTTTATTGTGTGTATCCCCTTTGAAGATGCACTAGAGGGGATGCACCACACCAAGTGTTTTGGAGCTGAGAGGGAGATTCCCTGGGAGGCAGGGCTTCTGGTGTGCACTCCTTGCCATGAGCATAGCCCCTGGAGCTCCAGCACCACATGTGCTCCTATTCCCTCTTCCCACTCTGTCATGCTGTTCCCTCTCCCCTCTCTGTCATGCTGCTTGCATCTGTGCAGCAGCTAAACCACCCCTGCATCCTGCCAGCAAGACTAAAGCTCTGTTGGAGGGGGAAGCTTTGCTTTGTTGGATCTCCTGCACATGCGAAGCTCACCAAAGTTGTTTGCTCTTCCAGATCACCAGTGCAGCAGAGACAGAGGCAGTCACTTCCCAGAAGCTGGTGAAGGGACACGCATACTCCGTCACCGGAGCAGAGGAGGTAGGTGTGCCACCCCAAAGGGCCTTTGTGTGGCAGCCACAAATCCATCTTCAACACTGCAAATTCTTGAGTGTCACTCATTTTGCTGACTCATGTTTTGAGTCTTTTCTTTATGAAGGAATGCTGAAGGAGTTGGTGTGTTTTGGATAAACACAAATTTGTCTTCTTGGTGGTCCGACTGAAAAAAACCCCTATTTTCCCATAAACATTGCTTTTTTTCCAGGGAGTAGGACAGTGGGCAGCTCTGCGTACAGGGCACACTACCCTCTGCTGGTGACCAGGCCCTTCAGTTCAGTTCTGCATAAGAGGCAGCACTGTGCCTTAAATGTGCAACAAGATGTGAGATGGGTACCAAGCAAGAAAAATAAATATGATTGTCCTTTAAGTGCCTGCCAAACAACGCTTTTCAGCAGGGCATGGTATTTGAATGCAGGATGCCTGCTGAAAAGTGGGTGATTGATGAGGGTAAGGCAAGTGAAAACAAGGGAAGCAGACTGTAGTGTCCTTCCATATGTCTAATGAGTTTTTGGAGTTACTTCACCAATAATTGGTTCTGAAATAATTTCTGAAACTTGAGGGAAGTGTAGAGAGTCGCTGACATGCTGCTCTGAGCTGGATGCTGCTAGTGGGCAGGTTTGTGGATGTGCTTTTGGTCCTCTTGAGTTGGACCTTAATTCAAAACAAGGAATGACTAGGATGGGCTGTTCCTTTGGAGATCTGTGCAGACTTTGTAAGGATAGTTCATCTTGGGATGTCATCTCTGGACTCTGCATTGCTGTTGCTCTGCAGTTTTCTGGCTTCAGGCTCTAGGGGTTTCCCAGCTCCTTCCTCAAATGAGTGTTGTATGTACCTCAGAAATGGGATGTTTCCACTAGAACTAGCACAGCTGTGCTTGGCCTGCCCTCTGGGTGTGCAGAGAGCAGTAGGTGACACGCACGGCCTCAGCGCAGTGTGAGCAGTGGCTTATGCTGCTGCATAACAGGACATTAGTGTGGTCAGGGGGGTTGTGGCCACTCTGAGTGTCCCATCTCTTGTAACAGGCTCCTCTTATATATATAGGGATGGGGGAAAAGGCATTTGAATGTACAAAGGCAGTTTTATACATAAATGAGGACTTAGAGAAATATCTTGGTGCTGGCTTTTTGGCAGTCCTGTAGCAGTTTTACATTCCCTTTGCTAGAAGCCTTATCAGAGGTAATTTTTTAGCAGCGCCAAACAGATATTTTGGTTATCATGAATTTTGGTTTGTGCATGTTATAAAGTTTCTTTGGGCAAGTGTCTTGGTTTAGCTTGGCAAAATGCCACCTGCCCAACAGTCTGTCAGAGTTCCCCCCAGGGAAAGGGAGCGAGGAGAGGAAAAGGAACACGAAGAAGAAGAAAAAACCAAAACCCGAAATGGCAAGCTTTTTATATTTATACGAAAGGGAGACAATTTAAAACAGAATATGATATAACACATATATATACAAATGTGGAAAAAAACAACAACCTCCGAGTCACCCACCTAAACAACACAGAACTCCACCACCTCAGCCCACAAAAACACCCCAACAATCTCCCCTCAAAGGATACTTGGCAACAGAGGAGAAAACCAAGACAAAAAAAAAGTTCTTCCCAAATCAGATAGCTGTGAAGTGGTGGCAAGGCCAAACACCCCCAGCAGCAGTGATAGCAGATCCACTCAGCACCCAGCCATGAAGGGGAAAGAGAGCTAGGCACCTCCTACACCTTCTTTTATACTTGATTTGACGTCAAAATGATACAAAATATCTCTTTTGTTACTTAAGTCAGGTGATGCTTGTTCCCTTCTCAATCCACGTCAAGATCTCTGGGCCTGCTAAACTGAGGCCCAGCTAAAACGAAAGCCAAAACTACCACAGCAAGGTTGGGTGCATGAAGCACATTCAGGATCAATCTGACTTGTGTCTTTTGGACCAGACATGTCCATGTTTGTGTGTATTCTTTGTCGTGTGGAACACCTACATACTTGCTCTGCCGTGTTTAATTACTGTAGATGTGGGAGGGAGCACGGTGCTGTGTCCCTGGGTAACTCTCCATGCACTTCTGATCGCATCAGGTGAACTTCCGAGGGACAGCGCAGAAGCTGATCAGAATCCGAAATCCCTGGGGGGAAGTGGAGTGGACTGGAAAATGGAATGACAAGTGAGTCAATGGCTTACATGCTGCCAAGAGGCTTTTACTGCAGGGGTGCACTCATGTTTCTGCTTCACCTGTCTTTTCCCTACCTCAAATTCCTCTCTAAGTCATGTCTGGATGTGAAGTTCATCCAGACATCCTGAGAAGCATCCCATCGCTGTCATCTTCCTTGTGGCCACCACAGTATCTGATGCCTTTCATGCAAACACCTGCCTTCATCTAAGATGCAGTGATTTGGTTGGTGATTCCTAGAAACCTCACTGTAGTTTCTGCTTATTTAACAGGCTGTATTCATTGGTGACCTTCTGAAAACTTACTTTCTAAAAGTAAGTTTAAAGTAATTTTTAAAGTAAGCTTTGAAAATCCATTTATATTGTTAGCAATGAAAGCTGAAGTTTACTCACTTGTGTGGCTGGGCAGTCTTTATTCTGAGTCTTTCTTTTTCTAATATAAAGCTCTGCCTCAGTCAAGGCATTAGAAATTTTTGAAAATAAAACTCTGCTTCTCATCTTTACCTTGGATATTTGAGAATTGAGATCTTATGTGCCAGGTCCATCTATTTTTAGTTCTGCAGTGGTCTGAGAGCTCTGGAACTACTGTCAGTTAGGTCTTGAGGAGTGTTGCAATCATGGAAAGTGAAATCATTGTGCTAGAAGAGGCCAATGGTTTAATCTGTACCATGTGCTGGAGTTGATGTGGGGTTCTCTTTCAGCTGCCCAAACTGGAGTGGGGTAGACCCTGCGGTGCGGGAGCGGCTGACCAGGAGACATGAAGATGGAGAATTTTGGTAAATATCACTAAGTTTCCATTTTGGCAGAAAGGAATGTCACCTGCTCTGCTTTTTTTTCCACACAAAGTAATCTCTCCAAGATGAGTGTACAAAATCACCCCAAATCTTAGTGTAAAATCACCCCAAATCCTAGTGTTAAATCACAGTGAGAGAGAGGGGATCATAGGCAAGTTGATTGTACAGAAAACCTGCCCATCCTGAGGAGACGTTGCCAGTGGCATTGCCTCCCACAGGATGGCGTTCAACGACTTCTTGAGGCATTACTCCCGCCTGGAGATCTGCAACCTGACTCCAGACACCCTGACAAGTGACAGGTACAAGAAGTGGAGCCTGCTGAAGCTGGATGGGAACTGGAGGCGAGGAGCCACTGCAGGGGGCTGCAGGAATTACCCAAGTAAGAAAAACTGGAGGAACATTCTACTTGTCCACTTGGTACTTTCTGTGGGAGCTTCTGGGAAATGGTTTGGGGAGGCTTGTGGAAGAGGACAATGTGCTTGGGATGTCTAGGACCAATGTCCAAAAAGTGCAGGTGTTTGGGAAATGTGGCTGCCTGTTGAGGGTCAAGTTGTGGTTGCAAAGGCTGGGCATTAGATTTTCCTTCTCATAGCTGATTTTGTGTGTCAGAGCCATGTCTGCCCTAGCTGACATGTAAATATGAACACAGTTGCTTTCAAGAAAGCCTCTGAGCAGTTTGCATAAATCCATTTCCCAGACACTTTCTGGACAAATCCTCAGTATTTAATCAAGCTGGAGGAAGAAGATGAGGATCCCGATGATCCTGAGGGGGGCTGCACTTTCCTTATTGGGCTGATTCAGAAGCACCGGCGGAAGCAGAGGAAGATGGGAGAGGATATGCACACCATTGGCTTTGCAATTTATGAGGCAAGTAAAGGCTGTACAGGCACGTGGGAGGAAAAGGAAAAGTAACTCTATAAATGTGATAGTGCAGTTCTCAGACTGGGCTTTCTATCAAAACTCAGATGGGATGGGAAAAATCCACTTAGATGTTTAGAAAATCATCCTCCACAAAAATAGTGGTCAAACACAGAGACAGGTACGCAGAGAGACAATAGAATTTATGACTCTGGAGATGTTCAAACCCAGGCTGGAAAAGGTCCTGAGTAAATTCATTAACTTTAATATCAGCCTTGCTTTGAGTAGAGATTTGGACCAGATGACCTACAGAGGCCACTTCCCACCTGTAATATTTTGTACTTCTAAATGGAAGAGCAGAATGACCATTTTAAAAAACATAAGAAATGCAGAAATCCAGTTTCCCTTTCACTTGTCAGGCTGTGGTGAACAGCAACAGAATGAAAGCAGCTGTGGTGGGGATGTGACCATAGCTGGGACACCTGTGCTACCCTGGGGAGTGTGAAACCAGCAGCAGAACCAGCCAAAACACCTGTAAAACTCCTTCTGCTGCATGAAGTGTCTAACGTAGCTCCTGAAGCAGAACAGAGCTGCAAAGCTGCTTAACTGGCAGTGAAAGTAGGAGTGATGGTCTTGTCTGTAAGTTGCTCTGTAACCATAGACAGTATGTGCAACTGCTTGTTTTATCAGTGTCCCAGCTTTGAAAAGCTTACCAAAGGATCTGGTCCCCATAGAATAATAAGGTTTAAAGCAAAGCTACATCCCCTTAAGCCATAAAGAAACAGAAAGTTCATTATTGCCTTGCTCAGCCCCTGCTTCGTGTCCTGATGGTGGAGAGGTCAGAGGGGCAGGAAGGTGAAAGGGGAAGTGGGAAGAAGCAGTAGAGAAATTGAGCCTACAAAAAACCAGCACAGTTGGCTGCGGGGAGGAGATTCAGCAGAAGGCCAGGAGCAGCCTGACTGTGCCAGGCTGTGCCCACGCTGCCCCAGGCGAACCTTACCTGCCTTCAGGATGGAGCTGGGAGCTGAGCCAGCACTCATTGGGTGGCTGGGCTCAACCTTCATCTTCCCCTCAAGCCAAGTGCTGTTGTTTTATTCAAGTTTGGATGTACCTGCTAACTAACTGTGAAAAGAAGTAGCCCTGGAGCTGCCATTCAACAAGCAAATAACTCTCTCCTTTTCTCCTTGCAGGTGCCCCCAGAGGTATGTAACATGTTGGTGGTTAAGGTGCAGAGTTTGGGCTGAATGGCTTTTGGGAAGGAACGGTTCAGAAGATCTTCCTTCCCTGCAGGACAACATGATTGCACAGAGTCTCAAGTTAGAGGCCATTTATTCTGGAAGAGGTCTTGAGCCCACATTGCATTTTCAGGATGTCTTGACTGGGGACGAGTGTGCTCTGTACTGCAGAAACTCACCAAAGCAGCCCTCCCATGGCTCTTATCCCAGCCCAGACCCACGCTAGCTTCCCCAGAGCACTGCTTTTCCCAGCTTTGCACAAAATTCATGTTTGACACATGAGTAATATTGCAAGGAGGTGTTTATATTCATTTCCCTAAGCGCCACCTTTATTAGTTTCTCTCTGTTTCTACCTGCAGGTAGCTAATAGCATGCCCTGGGGGTCAGAGCGCGATGGCAATGCAGCACTGCCTATGGATTACGAGGAGGGCTGCATGCACCTCTGAGCTGTTGCTGCTCAGAGGAACAACTAAAGTTGAGCGAAAACTAGGGAGACCCCATTACTGGGCTTGCTGTACCTGTGAGTGTGCAAGTGAAGCAGTTGGGGCATCTCATGGTGCCTGAGGCTATGCTCAAACCAGTAGCTTTTGTGTAAAATGTGGTTTCATCCAGTTAATTAAGTTTCATATGTACCTTTTCAGTACCTTAGCAGTAATCTGTCAGCCACTCAGCTCTCACCTGAGTGATCAAAAAATCCCATTTTGTTAAAAAAAAGAGATTCCAGCTACAGTCCTGTGAGTTGTTCTTTCCCAAAATGTTGAATTTTATCTCCCATTACAGCAGCGGGTCTGACAGGTTTTGCATTCTTTGAAATCTGGGAGGACAGGAAGGAGGAGTTTTCTGAAACATAAACATTCCTGGTGTTGGCTTCTGGAGCTGAAATAGCCTACCTGTAAGACCCTGCACAGAAGAGTTTTACTTGGAAGATCATAGAATCACAGAATGGTTTGAGTTGAAAGGGACTGTAAGGATCATCTAGTCCCAGCCCCCCCGCCATTGGCAAGGACACCTTTCACTAGATGTTACATTTAAATATTGTATTTTATTCTTGAACCCCTCTATTAAGAGCTCTCTGCCTTAAGGCAGCCTGACCTCAGAGACAGGTCCGAGCTGCAGACTCCAGGTAGCAGCAGCTCCAGGAACCAGAGGGACACGGTTCATTAGCTGATTGATGTATCTATTATAATTTAAATTTGTAAGAGCTAATGAATGCAGACTGTGGGTTTTTTCCTCTTTCTTTGCTTTTCATAAGTTTTCTGGCCAGACAAATATTCATCTGAGCAAAAACTTTTTCCTGACCAACAAAGCAAGAGAAAAATCAAACACCTTCATCAACCTCCGAGAGGTGCTGAACCGGTTCAAGCTCCCTGCAGGGGAATACATCGTTGTGCCCTCGACCTTTGAACCCAACAAGAATGGGGATTTCTGTCTGCGGGTCTTCTCTGAGAAAAACGCAAACTCCACGTAGGTACCTTTTTGTATGAGAGTGGTATGAGCACGTGGGTGATCTCTGGTCCCTCTCGTAGGCATGGAAGGAAGGAACAGCCCAGGGGTGGGGTACATCTGCTTCCTAGGAGAGAAGGGGGGATGCACAATGGCCCTGGGCAGATGGGATCACAGCAGCTCTTGTTTGTCCGTGGTCTCCTGATTGGCAACTGAAGAAAGTTTGAGTGAACTTAGCAGGAAGGAGTGGTGGAAGAAAAATAATGGTATCTAGTACAATTTATTATTATTGTTGTTGTTTTTGTTTTTATCCCTGGCTGAGCAGGCATTTGTAGTTATGGGGCCTTGGGCAGTTGGGTGCTACAGCACAGTTAGGTCTGTGGAGAGGAGAAAGTCCCAGGGGTGGCAGGTTGGGTGCTTGGGAGACGCCTGTGTTTTCAGCTGCCTGGGAGCACATTGATCACCAAACTGATCTCACACCATTGAGATCAGGCTGGAAAAAATTCAAGATACTTGCTCAACCAAATGATACCTTTGATAAAGTTAAAATGTGTTTTAATGGAACTGGCTCAAACCACACTGTTAGCTCTAAAACCATGAAAAAATTTTGATGTCACATCTTAATGAGCACCTGGTCTAAAGCCTCAGGATGGGATGTGTGTTAAGTTCCGTGGTTCAAAGCAAGCAGGATCCTTTATCCTGCAGTATTCTGCTGCATGTTTCTGCTTCGTGAGAAAACTGGGATGTCTGTGTGTGGACACATTCAGCTTTGAATGGGCCCTTAGCAGTGCTTAAGTAGGTATGGTACTCCCAGAGGACCTGGGGGACAGCATAAAACACATCAGAATTTCAATTTTTACACAAAATCTCACTTTTTGCTGTTTTAAATGAAAAGAAAATGAGAGAAAAGTGACCAGATAGAGTTTAATCTGCAGCCAAGAGCCTGGTCCTGTGCTAAGGTCTGTAGGCAGTGACACCGAGTGACCCAAAATCCTGTCTGTGCCTCTGCAGGACATTACACAGTTTGCAATGTGCTGCCATAGCTGGCAAAATACTGCTTTCCTGTGATATCCAGTATCTGTCACTGATTAAGCCAGTAACTTTGAATACTAATTATTATTTCTGTATTTTAAAGACTATCTCTTTAATTGAAGCTTGAAGGAAAAGCATCATAAAAGTGACTTGATTTTAATGTTGATTTCTTTATCTTTCTAGGGTGATAGATGATGAAATTGAGGCCAATTTTGAAGAGGTATATACACCTAAATGTTTTAAATTGAAATAGTTTTGTGGTAAAGAAGTGGAGATTGGAGTGTCTGTTGCCTGTGCAGGGCAGTGTTTTTCAGTAGGCATTATCAAGAACTTTGGGAAAAGATCTTTCAATATCCATAATTGGATGTCAAGCAAGTGGAAATATTGTAAGCAATGTAATGGAAACGTGTTGTCCTTTATCCAGAGCTTGGACTTCCTAGGTAGAGGAGATCAGGTACACTCTGAAGAGTTAACTGGAGCCACAGGAAATTCCCTTTGCTCTCCAGGAAGACTGCAGCTTTCAGCCCTAGGGGTGTTTTTGCATGTGATGTTGTTTCCATGAGTAACTATGGCTCACCGTATCCTGCTGGAGCTGGGGATGTTTTGCCTGCTAATGCATGTACCCCAGTGAGATTTCTTTTTTCCCCCTGCACTTGCAATGCCAGCATTTTGAAGTGCCTCTGTAAATAAAACTGATTAAAATCACAGCAAAAGCACTCTACCTTCAATTTTGCCATCTAAATTGTGTTTTACTAGGGGCAAGGAAATGTATGAAGTCTTTCTCAGGCAGAAAATTTCTCCTTTCCACATTCTCTGTTTCTGTCTTTTAGACTGAGGTCAGTGAAGATGACATTGAACCCAACTTTAAAAGGCTTTTTGGACAGCTAGCAGGAAGTGTGAGTATTTTTCTGGTCATATCTTAATGGCATCATGGGTGAGTGGGTAAGAGAGGTGTCTCCCCCAGGACAGAGTTTAGTTCTTTCACCGAGTCAGATCTCAAGTTCATGCATAATTATGCATGCCAAAATCTGTGTACTTCCCCATCTGCTTATACAATGGATTTGTGAGTGCTCTTGGTGAACAATCTTTGCTCTCTTTGAACTGCAGGCTCAACTTTTATCTCTGCAGGGCCCTAATTCTGTCCTTGGGCAGAGCACATGATGCAGGCACAGAGGGCTCTGGAGGGCTGGGCCTTCTCCCCAGGCTGTTCTGGGCTGTCTGGGAATTTGGGCACACCTTGCAGCTGGGTGTGCTAATGCCTGGGAATTGGTGGTGCTCCTGGGAATGGGAGGTGGGAAGCGCTTACTGCTTGCAGATGGTGTCTGCCATTCACAGTGAAAAATGTGTTTTCCTCTTTTTCCACAGGATGCAGAGATCTCAGCCTTTGAACTGCGTGCCATCTTGAATAAAATCATGGCTAAACGTAAGGACCTTCTTCCAACAGCAGCTTCAGTTGGCCACCAGCAGGTTTTCAGCGTGGCTGTGGGAGCACAGAGTGCCCCACTGACCTGGGCAGAGCTAAAGTGCAGGGCTGTGCCCCAGACCTTCCCTTGGCTTTCCATATGGCCATGGCAACATGCTCTCTGCTGCTTCAGGGGGCTGCAGAAATGCTGGAGCTGTGCCAGCCCAGAAGTTGTTTCACAGGATGTGTGCTTTGGCAGGATACATATGGGTGTCTTTTATCCTGGCATCTGCCACTGGAAATTGACAACCAGGAAGATGGACAGATTTGATTAGTGCTTGATAATAATCAAGAGAGGTATTGCTGCCACCTTAGTATTGAACCTCTCCTGAGTGGTTCAAACAGCAGCCCAGCCAATGGTCTGGGGTACCCTTAAGAAGGAGGAGAAACTTTGAAGCTCTGGACTTCTTTTTCTGTGAAGCGATTCCTAACTTAACTCTGCATTATTTTCCCTGCTATTAAACAGTGCTCGAGAAATAAGTGCTGGGAGAAATAACTGTCTCTTTAATTTCCAAGTCAGGACTGTGTTGTATATCTGTGTGCATGAGCCAGTTAGCAATGTGGTATTGCTGGTTGTGAAGCTTGATTTGATACTCAGCCCTTGCATGAAGCTACTGACCACTGACCTGCATAAGTTAAACGTCCACATGGTCCATAGAAGTCCACCCTTGTCTTTGCAGGCAGACAGTAAAGACAGGAAAGCTTTTATCCCTGACTCTTGCTTCTGTAGCACACCTACAAACTAGACTAACTGGGCTGGTTGCTTGGAGAAACATCCCAGCTGACGTTCACCCAAAGTCTCTTCATCAGCTGTGGAGGAAGCCAGCAATGGGATGGCAGCAAAGAAGGGCTGGTGTGTCTACACTGGTTAGAGAGCTCATGAGCTATTTAGGACAGTGCTGTGGTATAGCTTGCAATGATAATCCTGTCTTTTGCTCTTCCCTTACAGGCCAAGATATTAAAACTGATGGCTTTAGTGTTGAGACATGCAAAATAATGGTTGACCTGTTAGATGTATCCTTTAAGACTGTTCCTAGATGATATTCCTCTCCCTGTGCTGAAGTAGGTGAGCTGCCTTTGCTCCCTGGTGGGTCCATCCTGATGTACTAATGCCTCCTGAGGCGGAGAGGCTGGTTTTACCCTGGTTCCCCTGAAAAAGCAGGGTAGTGCTGTTCCTGCTCACCATGACATGCATTCTCTCAGGCAGTAGGGACAATCCGTTATCAGACATTAGGATTTGCTTTGAAGTCTTCCCAGCTGTTGTGTATTCTGGTTTAGCTGGGCACAAAGTGATGTTTGTGCTGGGAAAAGGCGCCTGGCTCTCAGCATGGTCTGCATGGCCTTGGCTGTGGAGTTGTAAGTCCACATCTGGGTGCACTTCACTTCTATCTTATCTGGCTGCAATTGGTAACAGCATTATAAAGCCATGAGGACCTAACAAATGGAAAATGAGAGAAACAAATACAGGAAGCAAAGAGTACACAGGATTTTAGGAGCTTTTACTCCTAAGAATATGGGAAAAAGTGTAGGATGAAGGTTCAAGTCTAAGAATAGTTGTGTTCAGCTTTTCAGTGCAGTGGGAGGTGAATTGCAGAGTTACAAACAGGGAAAATTACCAACACAAGGCAATGCTCTGCTATAATTTGGTGTAAAATATGGCAGTCCATAGGGACTCCTTAGCAGATTTTGGGAGCGATGCCATGACCAGGTTCCTCTGTTAGCTGTTTGCGCAAGAACTTCCCTTCTCCAAATAGCAGGCTTGGTTGTGGCTTTTTCTGTTTATAATCCACACTTAGGACTTAGGTTCCTGTAGCTGCAGGTGTTGAACCAACTACATAGAACAAAATGACATCATCTCAGCTCTTCCATACTTGCAGAGAAAAGATAGAGCTGCAAAGGGGGAGCAGAAAGATCTTGTGAACTGATTGTGGTTTAAATTAATCATCTTACTGCTTTAGACAGACATCTTGGACAACAGTTGTGTATTCAACATGCAGAAAGGACAAGTCCTTCAGAGAAGACTTGCATCCTTCTTTTTCTTTTACTTACAATTTTTTTTAAAATAAGTTAAAACTGCCCATGTAAGCAAACTTAGCACAAGGAGAGAAAACCCCTTTCTTCCCTCCAAAGATATTCCCTTAACCTAGAGAAGAATGACGGGAGTGGTAAACTGGGGCTGAAGGAATTCCACACCCTCTGGACAAAGATTCAGAAATACCAGGTAAGATGCAATCTCTTTGGGAGAGCAAGCAATGACACAGAGAGGTGGCTTTGGACTGATTTGCCTCATACAGTGTGCACACATTTCCCAAAGCAGGGAGCGTGTCCTCTGTCGCTCAGGTTATGTCCCTTGGAGTCCAAGGGTGTGAATACTTTTCCTTTGGGTGCTGGAGTGAAAGGCTGAAGGAGAAGCTGCCTCTCTTCCTGCCTTACTCTGGGAGGCGTTTCTGTTTTAACTCTTTCAAATATTTAAGTTTTCTACTAACAGTGTGGGTTTGGTGTCAGTGTTTCCACTTTGGTAGTGATAGTGCCATTTTGTATGGCTGTTCAAGGAGTTCTCCAGAGTAAAGGGCTTTAGTTGCTCTTAGATGAAATTGGCATAAGTACCAGGTCCTTCAGGCCAATGTTGCAAATGCTCCTCGGTTCCATACAGGCTGCATTTCAAAATTTTTCACTTCTGACAAAAGCCAAACCATTCTCTGAATTATTGTCAAGGTTTGCCTTTGGGTTTCGTGTTTTGCAGAAAATTTACAGGGAAATTGATGTGGATCGATCTGGTACCATGAACTCATACGAGATGAGGAGGGCCCTGAAAGCAGCAGGTATTTATATTGATGTGCCTCTTAATAGGATTATATCAATCTCAAACTGGGTTGATAGATGCTCACTGGCCACCTGTAAGCTGAAAAATCCCGTGTTCCCAGACCTGAAGGCCTTCATGTGATTTATATGTTCAGTTTGGGCTCTTGTCTTGCCACACTAAAAGGATCTCAAAGGACTGACAGATTTGCAGTTATTTTCTTTAATGACCAGCTTTTGGAGAAGCACAAATGACTGCAACAATCTGGTCTTTTAACAACATACTGTTGACTTTCAGTGAGTCTCTCTGGGTATATGTGGGTTTGGCATAAGACAGCAGAACTGGGATGCTGTGACCCAGGGAATGGAAGGGGCCTTGAGCAAGGGGTGATGCTCACTGGAGATTGAGTCAGTTTGCTACTGCAACCACTGAAAACCAAATCTGAGTTATGACAGTGAGGGGGATGTCACAGAGCTATACAATCCCAAATTAACTTACTGATCATCTGGGGCCACCTTAATGTCCGTTTTTGGGCACTCTGGAACTTCCTCCTTTTGTCACCACATGGGGCAGCATTTCAGTTTGTACCAATTTTAGACGCTCTTTGGAAAGAGGGACCCATTTGCCCACAGAAGGCCACTGCTTCATCTCAGATTCTGGAACCACCTCATCACACAGGAAAGGACCATGAGCGGGAGCAATTGGCCATGTCCCCTGGGAAACAGCAGTACAGGTGTGGGAACACACACAGCACAAAGAACACGTGACCTAGTCACAGCTCTCCAAATCACTCAAAATACAGAAGAGATTGTTGAGATAAAGTAAATACTCTTAAAATTTGTAAATTTAACCAAAAGTAGATCATTGAATTTCTGGTAGTGTGTAAGGTTGGGGTTTTTTTGTTGTTGGTTGGAGGTTTTTGCAATTTTTTCTTTCTTTTTTAAATCCTTAACATTTTATATTTAGGGTTCAAACTGAACTGCCAGTTACATCAGATCATTGTGGCTCGTTTTGCTGACGAGGACCTCATCATTGACTTTGATAACTTTGTCCGGTGTTTGATTCGGCTCGAAACCTTGTTCAGTGAGTATGGGACAGAATCTGTTGCTTTGTGTTTTCAGGATAACTGTCCAGAAGTCCAAGATAAGGTATTAAGACAAACTCAAAACTGAGATATAAATCTGGCACCCCACTTTGCATGCTTCTACATCTAGGAATCAGCCTTTTAGGCCAGGCTGCTGAAGCACAGCCAGTCTGCCAACAAAACAACCCTAAATGGATCAAAGAATACTACAGCTATTAAAGATGTTTAGTCTTGTTCCTGCACAATGGTGTTAGATTAGCCCTTTTTGGTTTGGGGTGTAGGCCACTGTCAAGTTTTAGATTCTGGGACTAAATTCCTTTTTGATCCTCAAGCACAAAGAAGAGGAAGGCTTTCCAGCAAGTTCCTACATTCATCCTTGTCTGTCATCTCTTTCCCACCACAGAAATGTTTAAAAAACTGGATACTGAGAAAACTGGAACAATAGAGTTGAACCTTGTTAATGTAAGTTCATTTAGCTCTAAAACATTTGTTTTCATATTTCAGGGGAAGGGAGGGATATAAACAGTCTGATTGATAATGGCTAGTTATCTGTATTCACATAAATGCTGGATTGATCTACCTTGTCTATTTGTAAGCAGCCTTAAGAAAGGTTACCTTTTAAAAGTGTACCTATATCACAACATATTCTCTCACAGACAGACAAGGTTCCTTGCACCAGAAGCCTCTTATCCCTGTACTGGCAGTAATTTTGACTGATAGTCAGGCTTCTTCCTTGCTTTTTCTATCATCAGGGTAAAATGTAGGTGTACTAGTGACTCACAGTCTTGTCCATCTCTGCCCTGTAGAAAGAACTAAGTTTGGAGAAAAGTTCCCTCCTACATGGGTTTGACTTACTTATGACCCAAACATAACTTATTTCTGGACCTAAAGGAGGAATGTGCAAATCATCCCAAAATTCTCTCAACCTAAAGGAGATACAAATTTAAAACACACAGGAAAAATCCTGAAATTACTTCTGTAACAACAGGCTGACTTTATTCTAGAAATGGGAATATGCATACTTGCTCCATGTCTTTTTACTGAATTTAACCTTGGGTCCTTTTCCTCTCATTACAGTGGCTGTGCTTTACTGTCATTTGAGCCACTGGCATTGGCTTGAGACCTCTAAAAGAGCATGATCAGATGAAGACAATCAAGCTACATACAAGTAATATCCTAACATGAATGTGCCTTAATTTACACATGGCAAATTTTGCACGCTATTGTACAACAGAAAGCATTCTACTTCAACAGAAGAATTTGTAACCTCATTTTTAAGAGCCTGACAGTCTTTACTATTATATATCCTCTGGACAAAGGCTTTAATTTTGTATTAATCCTCAATGCAACTTCTGAAAATACTGCTTGGCTAATATCTTTTTGTTTTAAGGTGTTTTACAGGACTCCTGGAAGAAAGCTCATCATAACTTGACAGTCTGGTTAAACAAGTACTTTTTGAATAACAGTTCCACTCCATCCTCCATATCTGAAATTAGAAAAGGGATGGTGTTGGATATCTTAACTAAATACCTGTACTCAGAGAGAGGGGGTCCCCTTGTATGCCTTCTGTCAAGCCCCAGCACTATTCTAGTTAAATATTTGAAGAATTTGAATAGCAAGTGCAGGTTTTACCAAAAGGAAGGACAAGTATTTCCCTCCTTACCATTGATGTGCCTGGAGAAGGAGCCCGTTGGCAAAAAGATTCTTGCAAGGCAAAGCCCATCTTCTCAGGTGGAATCTTGAGTTCCTGTATCTTATTTATCTTCCTTTGAAATTCAAAAATGTATTTAAATAAAAAGAGTAGAAATAAAGTTTACAAGACTGTTATTTCTGCTGCAGCTAAGCACATTTTTTTCCTTATAGAGAGATCATTACAGCACCTATGCAGAGCTTTTGCTTTCAGGAACAGAACTTGCTTGTTGCCTTTTAAAGGTGAAAAATAACATTCTGGAGCTTAAAAAGCTAAAGGTTTCTAAGATGGATGATTGATCCTATATGCCCCACACCCAAACTATTAACATCATGAGCTGCAAAGATTGCTGCTGTTTTACATTTTCCCTGAGGAACTGTGTCCTCCTTAAAAACCATTTCTTGTACTTAACAGGCACCTTTTCAGAAAGCAGTAAGGGCTTACCTAGTAGGAAAACATGAGGCTTCACGGTGAGGCACTTCATAAATACCCTTAAGAAAATATCTGATCCTTTGTTAAACAGTGTTTATTATTGAATTATTCCCAAATAGAGAGATAAAAAGGCTAGTTCCAGAGGAAAGGCTTTATTTGGAAAATACCTGTACCAAATTTTTTTCTTAAGTCCTTTAGTTTAGGTTAACAAAGGTTATGTGCAACTAACAGATTCAGCTTAATTTTAAATGCAAAAGACTGTCTGAATAGATGGGGGAGGAGGGACTCAATTTAATACAGGAAGTAGTTGAATATTAGTGTAATGCAGAACAGGACTGTGTTGTACTGGTAACATTTTCAGACGGTCTAATAAAATAATTACCGTTAAAATACCCAGAGTTAAAGCTGAAGAGGAGACAAAAGTTTAATGGTATCACAGTGAAGTAAAAACAAGTAAGTTGTCAAGGACTACAGAAAGTTTCTACATTTAGTCTTCAAAGTATAAAATACAATAAATACATGAGACTCTTTGTAAAAAGAGGAATCTAAAACTACCTTGTCTGTTACAGCACATAATATTTTGAATACACAGAATGTCTAAGATGCTACAGCTTTTTTAAAAGTTATTGCTTAATGGATCAGCCAGGCCAGGTGGTTGTCACTGTTCAGGTGCACTCCAGTTTAGCTTCTTTAACAAACATTCTGCTTCCAGCAATAAGCCGTTGGGGGCTGTGCACATACTTCTTTCTCCCATCTGGAAAACGCCTTGGGATAAATTTGGACAAAGCCACATTGTCTGTTTCATGATGATTCCTTCAATAGTAAATTGAAAAGGTTCACGTACTTTATACAGAAAAATGTGAAATTCTCTTCTGTCATTTTTGAAGAAATCCAAGTGGGTACTTGAACATAATGGCTTGCTTCGACCCAAGACAGCAGAATTTCATTTGCTTGTAAGCATTATTTCATCTTGTACAATGCCCTCATCCATTTGCTAATGCATCAATCCTTCATTTGTTTTCAAAGCACATTCTTCATAGCTTTCAAACTACATTGTCATTGAAATAAGTCTCATGATATTGGAACCAACACAAAATGAATTTTTTTTCCATAGGTCATCCATGATTAGTACTTCAAGAATCTGGCTTCTGTACTACTTCATGCCAAGCTTCTTTGTCGAGGTTTAATCCTCGGATACAGCTGAGGGTAAAACAGAAATGAGGTTGAAAATTTTATATTCTTTAAAAGGTTACTTTTTTAAAAGAAAAAAATAAAGGAACAACCAAAACATTTCTCTTTGCTGCTACAATGCTACTGTAATCTGTAGTAGCAAAAGCATGGTTCTAAAAACACCCAGATCACTAACAAATATAAATTCAGCATTCATAGGCAAACTTAAAACAATGCCAGCCATGTCAGTTCAAAAGGAAGGTACTGAACAGCACACAATTCAGCACCTTCAGCTTTACCCAGGTGGGTGGGCCTGGAAAAGCACATAGCATTGTAAGTCAAGAGATTTGTGTTCAGTGAACTGTAGCATCGTTCCCTGTTTTATAAGTGGGACTAGAGAGGTATCAAAGTTTGGTTTTCTTTCTCTCAACACCTATCAACTTTTACACATGTATATCTTTGGGCAAGCTGGAAACACCTGGCTGCAGAAGGACCATGGAACTGGAGGAGCTGTGCTTTAGTGAGCAGAGACTGGGGTGCCAGTTCAATTAATTTAACTGCCCAGCCATAAGTTGGTCCCTGCCACCCTGTGACCCCTGAACAACATGCTGTTCACACCTTCTGGCCACACACACAGATAGAGGGTGGCAATTCAAGGGACACAGCTTGAGACAGCACACAGCTGTGCCCAGATGCTTGGGAAGCTCTTGACTTCCTTTTGCAGCAGCTTTGGGAACAACTACTCTTCTGAAAAGCATGGCTACTGGCATATGAAAATGGAATGACACACTTCATACGCTTAGGAGAAATGAATCCTCCATGCTCTAAAGGGCAGTGCATGTCTACATTACATCTTGGGTTCTTCCATTTAAAGTTCTCCTTAAAGATGCCCTTCTCCCTTCAACCAGACTCTGGCTTGCTTTGTTTTTCATAGTCAGCTATTGATTAAGACAAAGCAAACAGCTTTACCCACAAGGTCTTCTCAGCCTACTATGATTTCATCACTAGCAGAGATGAAATTAGTCAGCTACAATATCATAACACCTGACAGTATTCAAAAGATTTTATTTGACAGTATTATCTTAGTAGCTTAGGGAGCTAGGGCAGCACAGGGTGGGGTGCAGATGCAGGTAACTTAATCCTTGTTTTTATTCAGTACACCTAACTGCAAAAGGATAAAACAACTATGATAAAAATATAATTTAAGAATAGATTAAACTACCAACCACTTTCCTCTGTGGTGAACATCATAGCCTGGATTTCAGTTGCTGTATTAAGAGTCCAGGAATTACTTTTGAGAATAACCACAGAAAATTTCAGTGGCAGTACTAGAACAACTGAACAGATACAAGAGTGTAACAGTTAATGCTGTGTTTGGGTAGTTCCCAAAGATTCTGTTCAGATTGTATTGTGCTTACAAGGATGAGTTGTGACACCAAGATTTAGCTCTGTTGCCTTGTGCTTATTTTGCTTTTAACAGAAGCACAGACGCTCCTTGTGCTTTTACACACCTGTGCTCAGCATGAGTGCACAAGCTTATGAACAAGTAGCAGATGCACAATTCACGTTGGGCAGGGCAAAAAATAAGAAAGCTGCTATTTTAACCTTACTGTGCAAGGCTGATGGCTGCTCCCAATTTAGAAGTGTTTACTTTGGAAAGGAAAACACTGAGCAGCAGTCCTATGTTAGGGAGAATTTTACAGTACATTGTGGGTAGGTGTGACCTGAAAGTGATAAAGAAATGAAAACCGGTTTTGCATTAGATGCAGTCACTCTGCAAAATCAAACCAGTTTAAGAGTAAGGATTATCTGTATGAAGAAGGAGGTTGAGCCTCTTTCAAGCATCATAAATCAATCAGCTAAAATTCACAGTGGTTAATCTTGGAGAACCTTTTATCTCCAGCAGCAGGACAACTGGATACGTAGAAAAAAGCTTAATGGAATTTTTATACATTTGTCCATCTGCCACAGTTTTCTAGCAACTCAGCCATGAGGAGAAATGTGCAGACATAATTGAAACTACCTTATTTGTACACAGTTGTTTTTAATGAAAGAGGCAGTACAGAAGGTGATGAGAAAAGGAGAGGCCATTCATTTATATATTATTGTTAAATATTACTTTAAAAGCATAGAAGAAAACAAAGACCTGCCTTTTCTTGACAATGTAATTTCTTCTTCAGCACTAGAAAAAAACATAACCTAGGATTTTGTAGTGTTAGTATCTGTGAAACCAACCTCAGATCACAAGGTGCACTGTATATACCCAGACAGGGAAGGACTCATGACTCACTTCACATAAGCTTCAGTTCTTAAAGCCCTTTATGGCAGTACATCACTTTTTCAAGGACAGGAAAACCAGTTCTGTTCACAAAGAATCATAGAATATCCTGAGCTGTAAGGAACCCACAAGGATCATTGAGTCCAACTCCTGGCCTTTCAAAGGACAGCCCCAAATATCACACTGTGTGCCTGAGAACATGCCCAACAAAACCTCATGCACACCTCATGTTTGAATGAAAGGGGATTTTTTCCTCTAAGATGGTGAGACAATGTTTTTATAAGAGCCTGCTATGTATAGTAGTGTGATGACATTGTTCTTCTTTTATGCACCCATTAATATAATCTGTGTTAGGTATCTTAAACAGAAGGTGTTCACCCATTCTGCTCCCCAGATGAATAAATGGAGAATGTCAACTCCTTCCTCTTGACCTTTAAAATGGCACCTAACCTGGATGCAAGAGACACAGTGAGTATACAGTGCTGTGTATACTTCATGTATTGGGGTGGGGTTCTTTTGACTCTGGAAGTGTCAAGGACTCACCCCCAGCAGGTTGCGTGGAACGTAGCCTTCCTTGTCATTGAGCCGTGCCCACCACCACTCGATCTCATCTTCATCTTCCCGGCGCAGGATTGTCATGCAGTCTCCTTCCTTCATTGAGAGCTCGTCATCATTCTGAGCCTCATAATCCCAGAGTCCATAAATCACTCCTTTGTTCATTATGCCCATTTTCTCCTGCACTCCTGCAACATTGAAAACACAGAGCAGTTAAATTTAAAAAAAGAAAAAAGAAGGAAAAGGACAACAGGTGGAAAGGCTACTTTACTCTTACGTAAGAGCAGTCCAGGAAAAAAATCCAAACATTAATTCCTATCAGACTTGGCACCTTGTTGTCATCAGCCTATTCAAAGTCAGTCCAGAAAGAGGTGACATTGTGGAGATAGTCCTCACACACAGCAGACAGATTCCTTTCTTAACTATGTTTAAAAAATATGAGGCAAATGGGGAGAGCAGCACTGATTGATAAAGGTTATGGTTTTGTGTTCACACTTTTAGACTTAAGTGATGAGCAAAAAGCACTTGTTTGTATTCTTAGTCCATTGGTAATCTCTTTCTGTCAAAGGCAGATACCAAGACCCACTCAAGTTGACCACCATTGTCATTTTGATGCTTGTGGTGTCATTTGCCACCCATGTCACTTTATTTCAGAACTTTAAAACAAGGTGCATCTTGGACCTGTTCCTGAAAAATTTGTCTGCTACCCTCCAGCTGCTTTTGGTCAACTCAAACATTTCCCTTAGTTTCTGACACTATTTTGATTACATGTTGTTTTTAAACAACAACTTCAGAAACACAGTTCTGGTAAATTACTTCTGAACCAAAATGCTTTGGAGTACACAGATATGCCTGGCAGATGTTATTTAAGACTTGCTCATTTTACAGCTGTAGCGAAAAATGAGATCCTATGCTTTCTATACACATTCCTCAACATCTAAAGCAGCCAACAGGAAAAGGTATTTTTATCAACTGTTACACAAACTTTCTCTTAGGTAATTTTTTATTTTAAAATACTGAATCCTACTGGGTTTGTTCAGCTTTGGTATTTCCAAGAGCAAAGAGTACAGCACACCGTATCAACAAAACTTGTCATTTCCCTTTTCATCACTTACCCATTACAACATTTTGTATAGGATTTTTACCTATATCTGCTACAGGAAGCATCTGCTTAAATCAAGGTCTTTATTTCTGCATATCAGATCATCATGTAAAATTAAAATTACTTTCACTGCATGATAAGCTCTGCTCAGAGAAACTCTCCTCTTGCTTTGCATTTGGTATAATTACATGTTTGGGAAAAGTTGCACTCTACATCCACATGGAAGGTAAGACTGAGCACTGAACATCAAAGCAGACAGAAGAGTCACACAATGGATCTGGTCTCCTAAGGAGGTATTAAGAATCACGAGACCAGCAGGGAAAACATGCTCTTAGAGACAGCACAAGCATTACACCTTAGCAAGTGAAAAATTCCACACTTAAGCAGCATTAGACTTGTCATTCCATCAACACTAAAGGATTAATGGTTTTATTTAAACCTACCTGTACTTTCTGATGTTATTCAATATAGGGCATAAATTCACAACAAAAAGCATAAGGTGAATCAATGCATTACAGCAAGGTTTCTCATCTTACAAATGAGTTTAGAGGACCAGGTTTTAATGTGGTTATGTGTTCTGGAAACAGACATACAGATTTCCAAACTGCTTTTTTACAGCAAGAAACAGATTTAGCTAGTGAATTAATTTCTTACTATAACTACAGGCAAGCAGACCCAGTCTTAGTAATAGGGTTAATTCCTAATGGAACAATATGGAACTCTGATAGTTGAACATCAATAGATACCTTAGTTTCAGTGGTTTCAATTTGGAAAACCTGGCAATAGGCCCAAGCCTTACAATCCTTTCAGGACCCACTGAAAAGTATCTCATAACACAAAAAAAAATCCCAAACCCAACAAAACACAGAGTATCAAGTGAAATCAACAGATGGTGGGTCCAGGAAAAAAAAAGCACAAAAAGAATGCATTTCTTCATGCTATATATAATGAAGCCATGGACCTCCTTTCCACAGGATGCCGTGGGGCTGTTTACCTGAATTCAAGAATAGACAAATTTCTGAAAGAAATCCCTCAAGGGCTGTTCAACACAAAGATATCATCTCATAACTCATATCAGAGTTAATGCCAGTACAAAATATTGCACAAATATTATTTTTTTTATCTAGTCTGACAATCTTCCTTGGATATTTGCTCTCAATGACCACCCTTGGAGTTTGGATACAAAACTAAATAGAATTTTGCTTCACAGATACTGATGCTGGTTAAAAAGGCTTCCTCCCTTCAGAGTGAAAACTATATTTGGCACAGAGATACAGTTTTCAAGCTTAGTGAGGACAGCTGGACAGACTGTTTTGAAATTTGCTGGCTGAGCAGCTTATACAAACTCAGCTCTCTCCTGTTCCACAAAACCAGAAAGGCAGTATTACAGCTTTTTACGCTGTGTTACATTGCTGTTACTCTAACCTCTCACAGAGAGATGACACACCAGCTGGTAGGTGCCTAGGGGACAAGAACTACATACAAAACAGAGAAAAGTAATTTAAAACCCCATTACACAGAAAACATGCACTAAAGTAATTTAAAACCTCATTGACTAATACTCATCACACCCTAGGGGGAATTCATTCTCTCAGTTAAAAGATAGTATCTCTGTAGTCTTATTATTTGAATAAGATCTAAATTTAATAGGGCATTTCTTTTTAAATGCAAGTGAAAAAAAAAAAGCAAGAAAGGTAAGGTCAAATCAGTGCTTACTAATCTCCATCTAAGCAGAAACTTGGCAATACCTTTCTTGGTTCCAAAGTGCACATTAGGAAATACTCCTCACTTAAAGACACTAGACAACGGGTATGAACTGCCTACTGAGATATCCATACCACTTTTGTTTTTATGTAAAAGAAGTACTTATGTGGCAAGAATCACTTAATTGCCACCTCGATCTAGTGATGATGTTAATGCACATACTTAACTCAAAGTTTTTAATGTAGGGAAACCTTTTGTAACTCAGAACTACTCCATAGGCTGAATGTTATGAAGTTAGTCCTGAAGGCACTCGTTCTGTGACAGGAAGCTGGCTGAAACCTCTCTGGTTCCAAGAGCAACCCAAAGTGTGGGCACATGACCTGAGTGTGCAACTCACCCCTCCTCATGCAAAAATGTACTGAAAGCGCCAGGTGAGCCCCTACCACACTGCAAAACTCAGTGATGGCACTGACCATATAAGAACTGGGAGCACTGTGTGTAGCCTTCCTCCATCTCCTCGCACTTGTCGGCAGCCGTCTGCATGTCACTGTAGGTCATGGCAAACACAGCCGCCCCCGACTCCACCAGGAACTTGCACACCTGCACATTGTTGCAAGACGCTGCACAGTGCAATGGGGTCCTGCAAGGCAAGAAGGGAAGGTGACACTTTGCTTATACTGCTCATGGCAGTGCTCAGAGACCCCTGGGAGCAAACCACTTTCATGTATGACCTCTAGCAATCAGTACTGCAGCAGCCAGGGGTTCCCACCAAAGCACTTAGACCAGGATGTCAAGAGCAATTGCTTTTCACAGATCACAAGAGCCATCGAGAGCTGCTTGGGACCTAAAGCTCTGTTTCCATACAGATCTCTAGTTATGTTACCTTTTAAAATCCATTCACATTTTAAATTCATTGAGGCAATAACAATTAAAAAATTAATCACTATTAGAAAACCCTTACATTGTGCCTCTTACAATCTAGACAATTACTTCAAGATTTGACTTTGTGACAAGTGCAGGTAATAAGGATAACCACTGAGGCTGAATAAAGACAGTCGCTCAGTCTTAGGCCTCAGACACTTGTTATATGCATAAATAGTAGTAAAATCACTGCCTCCTCCACCAGCCTTTTGTAAATAATCTCCTCAGCTGCCTGTAAGAAGGTTTTGAAGCCCATTATAAGTTGCAGGCATAGTTTGCAGGCTGTGGTTTTCCACTCTTTGTTTTTAAGTTGTCTGAAGTATTGGACAAAGAACTGAGGAGAGTCTGCAGGTATAGATTCCACCCAGAGCACACGTAAGTTATAGGCTGTCTCACAGAGAAGACTATTGGGAATTTCATCGTAAGGCTCACTATGCGTAACCTGTTTTAACTATCTCACAGAATCAGAGCAGTTTCCTAACAACTGTAGCCACCCTACTGGGCCTCAGACACTGATTTTTCATGTAGGGAATACTAGCGTAATTTCCCTGTTTTCCCCGCTGTGCAGTCTCATGTGATGCCCCACAGAGAACTGCTGTTGCTCTACAGCAGAAAAGTCATTTCCAGCTCTATAGGAGCAAAATTAAGGACATTCTGAGGGACCCACAGCAGCCATCATGGCTCTCTTTTGGGGAGCATCTGTAAGAAGCCACTTGAAGAAATCCTTACCATCCATCGCTATCTGCAGCATTCACATTCACCCCAAACTGCACGAGGAACTTCACGATTTCCGTGTGCCCAGCACACACAGCATTGTGCAGCGCAGTAATCCCTTCATCATTTGGCATGCTGGGATCCTCAACCTATTCAGCCAGAAAGGAACCAGTCACATTCTAGTGAAACTCTCTAGGATAAACATCTCTTCACAAATTCTTGTTTCAGAACAACTGAGTTTTATACAAGACATTTCTAGGAAGGACATGAGCAACAGGCAGAAGACTACAATATCCTCCAGTTTTGCAGCAAGACTCATATATAAATTTCCAGTATCCTTCTAACAGTGAAAACCTAGTGGTTCAGAGAAATAGTATCTTGATACCTTAGAAAAAGTACTTGTAACAAATTTCTTATATTTGCCTATTTAACTGTGAGCAAAGTTCACAGAAAAAGTGGATTTTGCTTATTAAGTTATGTGATAACAAGCAAGATGAGGATGAAATACTACATAAGAAAGGAGAAAAAAGTTGTACTGCAAATTTATAGTATTGATGCTAACTCTCCATTGTGGATTTAACACACTAAAATTAGCCTCCAGGTATGATCACTTATGTATGACCTATTAGGGCATATCTCCTCAAGGACAGACCTAGGTCATGCACTATTCTTTTAGGTTCCTCAGTCCAGGAAAGCTGCAACTTCCTAGAATGAGGATTCCTATTTCTTGTCTTGCAAGTTAGCATTTGTACCTCATAAATTATTCTCTGCACAAGGTCAAACTCCCCCTCCAAAGATGAATCCAGAAGCAATGCAAGGGGATTGAATTTCACTCTCATTCCATGCCCAATCCTCTCAGAGCCAGTCTTACGCAAGTTTGTCCTCTTCCCCTGTGAAAAGGTAATGCAAGTTACAGGCATTTTTTCCTGCAAAGAACAATGCAAAACTGCTTATTGGGGAATGACAGCAGAAATGATCAATTAAAGCACACCAATTCCCCAAATCATTATGAATATATCAGATTAGGCATGCTGTGAAAGAGCTCTGCCTTTACCTCTGGACAAGGTCACCGTTCAACTCATCTTGATCAAGCATCAACAAAACAATAAAACTCCGAAATACCTGAAAATCGGAGGGGGATAAAATAGCCTTCCCCCCTCCCCCAATTTTAGCATTAACTCTCACAGCTGTGACACAAACAAAGTAGCACACTCAATGAAGTACCCTACTGTAAGCATTGATGTGACCTTCCTAACATTTTTTAAGTTTAGGAGAGGCTGGCAGGAGCAAGCAGCTAGGGAAAATGGTTTGGGAAAGAATATAGAACCAAGTGTAGAAATGCTTTAGATGCTCCCATTCATACTGGAAACCAAGGATTTCTATAGCTTAGTTTGTACTCTTTCCATCAGAGAACATGCACCCAGCATTAGCTCAGTGCTCACCCCAGCTGGCTGTGCTGCAGCAATAAACACTATTCATAAGGGTATGTAAATTTCTGACAGATGTCCAGGCAAAGATGAATAGAAATGACTCATATTTTGCAAGACCAAACATGTGAAGATAAGACATATAAGAAGAGATTCACAGAAAATAATCTTCTGCCTGTTGATTTACACATAATATCAAAAGTACAGGCTTTTTAAAGAAAGAGCCTGTCAGCACAATCCAAGTATTTAAATATGAAATTAATAAGTTGGGCTGGTTTTTTCTCATCACTGCAGAATTATTATAAAGCCAACCAGAAATGAGTTCTTACAATTTAGGAAATCCTACCACTCAAGTTTCCCCGTAAAAGGGAGCAAGAACAAAATCTTTAAAGCATGAAAATATGCCATATCTATTCTATGCAGAAATTACAAGGTTAAAAAGCACATTTAAAGCTTTTAAGTCCCCTGCACTGAAGTGATAGAGGAAAAAAACCTCTTCCACGCATCAAGTTACTAAAATTGTATTCGTGATAGATTTTTAAAGAAAGTCTTTGAGAAACCAAAACCATTATGCATTTCTGTTCTACAAGAGTGAGATAACATCATACCACACACACAGATACAAACTTCCAAAATAAGGAAAACAGTAAAAATGCTGCACACCCTTAGCCTCAAGAGACTCCATTGTGCTGCAACTTGAAAAAAAAAGACTCATGTTAAAACAGGTTTCAAAGAAATTCAGAAAGAATTAAATAGAAGAAATGCAAACAGCTGAAGTCTACAAATGCGTTTTTAAAGCAGAAACTAAAGAAGTCTGTTTCTCCATATTTTTCAAGCAAGGCACTTTTCAGACAAACAAATGCAATTCAGGATTAAGATACTTAGTTTCCAGCTCTTAGAAATAGTGGGAAACGCTTGTGAAATCTGTGCCTAAAGAAAAAAAATCAACTTTCATTTCTCTTAAAAATGAAATAAAATTTGGGTGTAGTAGGCAGATTTCTATACGGAATGTTCTTTACACAGATTTAAACTCTTCAGAGCTGTATCAGATTCCACATGAAACTTTTCATTATGTCTTTGATTCTAGAGACAGAAACTTTTCATTACTGTCATTCAGTTTGGAGATAAGACCATCACACAAATAGAAGAGATACCCACAGAGAGACTTTACACCATTTGAGTGACTGTTCTCCCCCATCTGCTTAAGCCCTACAACACAATGCAGAGAGTTTATGGCAGAGCTTGAAATCACTTATTGACAGGGCATCCAAGTTGTAAGCTAGCTGATACTTACAGGAGGCAAGGAAAACTGTCCAGTAACTTCAGGAGGCCTCATATTGAATGAGTCCTCTCCCAGACTCTCTGGTTCCCCTGATGGATAGGGAGGTGGTGGGTATGGAGGATATTCTTCCATGTACACCTCCAGTGGCAGTGGAGCTTCTAGGCTTGGTTCTTCTGTTTTCGGCTGCGTGAGTTCCTCGCTATCTGATACAGCCTCAGGTACCGTGTCCAAAGCTACAGAGGGAAGAACAGCTTCACTCTGATCTGATGGTGTGTTTTCTGTTTCCTCAGCAATAGCTGGTTCTGGCATAGAAACAGCTGTTTCTTTTTCTGATTCTGTGCTTAGATAAGGATTTGGGATTTCTGCTGGGCTTTCAGGACTGGCAGCTGATGCCGTCTGTTTGGAGGGATGTGATGGAACTGAGATAGTCTCCATTGCAGCCAGAGTGGTCCTCTGATACAACAGCTTCTGAATATTGGGGCCATTAGGTCCCTCTGGCTCAGTAATAGAGCTACGTTTCTTCAGTGGTCTGGGTGCATTGGACAGCTTTTTCCGTAGTGCTTCCAGATCAGCATCGCTCTGGTTACGGTATGGATTGGATAGGAAAGGCAGCAATTTGGTGGGGCTGAGAGGACGGGGTATTCGCTCCGTTTCGTGATTCTCATGAGCAGAGGCTGCTGTTTCTGTCTCGGGCTCTGGGCTGCCTGGTTTGCCTTGGAGGTTTGAGTAGACATTCTCCGTCTGTGGCAGCTGACTCTGTACACCAGCTCCTGCCATCACAGGCTTGCCATACACTGTGGAGCAATTCAGAGAGGAGTGGGAGGGGAAAAAGAAGTTTGAATATTTGATCAGCAAGAAAAGAACAGCAGAGAAAGGTGAATCAAGTTGTGTATTCTTTATGTAGGGCAAAGAAGCAAAATAATACAAGAAACTGAACAGAATTAATCTGGCAATCAGGTCTACCATTAGTTATCTTGCAAATGCATGGCAGATAATCTGGACTTTTTGCTAATACATGCAGCATGGAAGATCCACTTAAGATTCTTACAGCTGCACTCACCTGCTTAATTCCCCTGAGGAAGAGCTTTATACCCACAGACCAGGTGGAAAGTACATCTATCTGAGGTTTATCAGAGAGAAGAGAGGTAGAGAGTCGCATGCTTACCACTTGAGAAGTGTGGTCCTCTGGTCTGTGCCCTTGTCAGAGCACTCTGCACTGCCTGCTGGAAGTTCTTGCCAGGGGTCTGCTGTTGTGTGTACATGCTGTAAATTGAACTTGCAGCCACAGTTTGAGGCTTTCGAAATGGTGGCTGTGAAGTCTCTTTGGCTGGCTGAGGAGTAAAAGGCCTCACAGCTGCTGCTGGGGGGCTCTCCTGCTTGGAGGAAGGAAGAATTTGATCCTGGCTAGATGAAGAACCTGCAGGAGGTACCGAAATTCTTTGCTGTATCTGCTGGGAAGGATGGGAAGACTGCTGTGCTACTGGTTTTTGCTTGTTCCCCATAGCTACAATGGCCAAAGGCAGCTTCTGCAGGTTTCCATCCAGCTTCATATCAGAAGGTTGCAAATGACTCGTTTGACCAAAGTAAGGCAAGTTTATCTGTTTTGGTTTAGTGGGGACAGGTGGTGGCACCTTTGTTACATTTTTACTGGTTGTCTGAAAGACAAAAAAAAATTCATTATGACAAAATAGCAAAACATGGTTTAGGAGTTCTGCTGGCAAGGAAAAAAGAGCCTCAGAGAATGACACAGTATCAAGTGTTTTACTGTTGCAATAATACTGGTTTCATCATCATTAGAAACATGAAGAGACTGCTTGAAACATTTTATCATCATTGTTGCTTACATGAAACTTTGAACTTATTCTCTTTAATACTTTTTCTAACAGCTATGTTTCAAACATCAAGCAAGGGCAGGGCTCAGTAATTTCTCTCTAGACATGCCACAGACACTTAGTAGCATCTGTAGGCAAGAGGTTGTTTTCCAGCAAAGCACTTGTCACTCCCAGTTCTGTTACTTCATCCCACCTGATCAAATTGTGCCCTTGTACCAAAATTTAGGTGGGAAGTCTTGCTGTAATCAAACATTTGAAGGACACTATTGTGCTAAATAGTGAAACAAATGTGTAAATTATTTTTAAAAAAACAATGTATATGCCTCTGCACATATAGTCTTTGGGGAAAAGAATACACACATGCACACTAGTACAAGTAATACAGCCATTTTTATGTACTAAGCTGAAATGTAGATTTTCATCACAGTGACTGTAGAGAATGATTTTGAGTTACCAACTGCCATTGAAAGTCTAAAAGACTTTTTTCCTTACAAGGAGTCTTTTAAAAGATGACCTAAGTACTTTTCAGAGAGCTTTCCGACAGCACCATTTGAAAAGTTGTGTAATCCCTGTGGGATGCACTGCCTGGGTTTCCTGCATACCTGTGCTTCCCGCAGGAGATCTTCACTGCTCTGGTTTTTCCTCAGGGTGCCAAGCCCAGCAGACTGGTCCACGGAATCAAACATGGAGAATGGACGCACCTTCTTCTCTTTGTCTCGCAGAAAAGATTCTCCTTCAGCTGTTGTTACAGAGGATACAACTTTCAAAAGGGATGGCACAATTGTAGGTACAAGAGTCCCGCTCTGGGCAATATTCACCACAGTGTATGCAAGGGATGCTTTTTGCATCCATCCTTCCCCTGCACCAAGAGCCCCTCAGCCTGCCAAATGCTGTATGATGCAAATTGAACAGGAGCATGGGAGAAGGCATTAGTATCTACTTTGTCATCTTAAGTAAGTGGTGAATTTGATTTTTTTCTTTCAAAAATCCACGCAACACCATACTGAAGCTTGTATGGCAAAATTTTTTTTGTGTATGTGCTTACAAATGAATACTCAGTATTTACCGAAGCATTTAGAAAAGACAGATATCATCAACTAGATTTTTTAAGATTAGCCAAGCACATAAGGACATACCTTGTCCTTCATTAGTCACCATTCCTTTTCCTGAAGTCAAGGCTGACCCTTGACTACTATGATTGTCTGCATTTGAACTACTCCAGTCAGGGGCAGATGGGGATGGTTTTGCACTGGGGACCACACAACCTAGGAGAGAACAAGTGGAACAGATTAAGATCAAATAATAATTTTTATTCACTTCTTTATTATAGGTAGGGATTTTTTTGTAAGAGTCAGGTCTAGACTGCGTGCAAGTATCACATACAGGTTAACTGGTCATAAATCCTATCACTATAGATTTTCATTCATTGGTTGGTTTGTTTTAAGGAGAATGCAAACCAAGTTCAGAAACAACTATCAAAGCAGCAGCAAAACTATTTGTCCCAGCACACACCTGCACCTACAGCATTCAATAAAGAAACTTCCCTCAACTGCCTTCTTTTCAGTTAGTACAAAACTTCTTTTGAATATTTTCAGTAAGTTAAAAGTGACACGATGCTAGTAAAGTATGAAAATCATATATTGTGCAAAGAAAATCATGATGCTTTAAAGCACAAACAGACACTGCCAGTGGCATCCGAAACAGCAGAACAATCATCTGTGTATTTAATGTGCATATAGGTACTGCATTAAAGCTGATCTTTACATTCACTGGAGTAGACATGTGGATCTGCAAAAATCACTGAGGAAATGCTTGAAACTTGCTATTAAATACTTCACCAAATCCCCTCTATTAAATTTTAAATAACATAATACAAATAAGTAATGTTAAATTCAAACAGAAATGATAAAGAGCAGGAAAAAAGTTTCGTTCTGACAAAGTATCAAAAACTCTAAGAATGCAGTAATATTTTTCCAAATGTTAAAAAATAAGAAGTGATGTTTTAGTTGAAATAGCTCACCACCACCACACATTCCTCTAGCAAAAATTCAAATCTTGTATGGTCGAGAGCTCAAATTCCACTCCAGTAGTTTTAGGATCAGCAAACCAGATAAAACAAAATAATCCTTCATTCTCCAATACAGCAAGAGACACTTGGAGTGCTTTTGGGCAGTGGTTACTTTAATGATATCTATCGGAACTGGAGACGGAGGGAGAAAAAAAATAAACAGAACTATTCTGCAACCTCCATCTCTATTTTGTCCTTTTAGGAAAATCAGAGTTTCTCTTCTTTCCCAGGTCTTCTCCCAAGATAGCAGAGAAGAGATATTTGCAGCTCTCAAGTTTCTCCACACTTCTCTCATGGACCTGAACTGTGCCTCATAGGAGGAACCCACAGAGAGATGCCAAGCAAATCTCCATTAACTCTCCAAGTAGGAGAGGCCAAACCCCACATCACCAGCAAGTCAATAACTTTATTGCTATTCCTGTGCTACAATCAGCAGTCTCCTTTGTAATATTTCTTGTAATGCTGGGTAATCTTTTCATGAGTCATTTCCAAAATGCACGATCAGAAAACTTGGCTTTGCTAGTTTTTAAATCTAGACACCAAGGTGTTACCAGATATGTCCTGAAACTGCCTCAGTGTATAGTCTTTAGGACAACTTTGAAATGAATAAAAAAGAATTTAGCTCACAGAAAAATCCTCCTACATTCTACGCTGTTAAACAATTCAAATTGCTAACAGAGATTTACTTAATTTATAACACTGAATCATATAATCTCAGTGCTTATAAAATGTATTTACTGGTGCAAAAAAAATTTGCAAGTGGTAAGACTGACATCTCAAATAACACTGCTTAAAAAACCCCAAAAAACAACACAAAAAAACCAAAACATCAAAACAGAACAGTTAGGTAAAACAAAACATATCTGGATAAGAACTATTTATCATAAGCTGTTACCTGCAGGAGCTTTAGCTTGTGAACTGTTCCCAGCTCTCATGTTGGGCAGAGTTTGTGTTTTTAGTGGACCATCAGGTACCTGCAAAGCTTGTGTCCCATCTGAAAATGCTGGTTTCACCAAAAGCTCAGGTCTGGAAGCAATACGTGGCATAGTAGAAGACTGGATATAAGGACCTACTGCTGCCACTCGACTTGGAGCAGAAGCCACTGGCTGTGATAAATTCCCATCTGAAGAAAGCTTTGGGGAAAAAAAGAAGAAAATGTAAAGGATTTTATGCTGCAGTATCTATCTACCAGAGCTTGAAAGAGAAATCAAAAAGGTTAAAACAAGTAGCAAATTATACTCCAATATTAAAAATGCTTTTTTGAAAAAGCTTTAAGAATTATAAACCTGAGGTAGTAATAGCAAAAAAACCCCAAAGCAACAACAAAACAAAAAAAATCTAAAAAAAAAAAATCAACAAAAGCATAAGATTTCTTGTCTGTAAAGAGTAAGTAGGTTAACACTAATGTACCATGAAAAGGACTTTAATAATACAAGATTTCCTCTACATATGGATAAAGACAACAAGTCTAGCATCTGAACAGCCCTCCCCACAAGAAAGTTTTTACTTCAGACTGCACAGACAACAAATAAAATAAACATTTTTGTTATTACACATCCCACACTTACTGGTACATTCTCTTTCTGCTGCAGAGCTGCCTTTTTCTTCCACAGACGCTCTCGCAGCTCATTAACACGCTTATCCATGACTGCCACCTCCAAGTTGCGCTTGTTCAAACACTCCCTCTGTTGCTGCAGCTTGGCATTCTGCTCCTGGTTCAGTTTGTTCCTCAACTGAATAAATTCACAAAGTAGGGGGAGAGGAGGGGAAAACAACAAAAATAAAAACAAATTAACTTTCAGGATAGGGGACAGGAACCAGTTACAAAGAGAAAAGCCTTTTAAAAAGTAAAGTCATGTCTCGTCTCTAGAGAAAATGTTGGTTAGTCTCCAAATCTGCAGAATGCAAAGGTATACACATAGTGTGCTCCTTCCTCTCTTTGCCCTGGACTCAGCACAACTAACCCTCCATCCTCAGCATGCAGGCAGCCACACAGGTCTGTCAGGAACAGGAGTAATGGCGTTTCTTTCCAACAAGGTAACAACCCAACCAACTCTTAAGCCCTTAAGGGTTGTGGGTCACAAGCTGGCTTTGCATTACCTGCAGCTCCTTGTACAGGCGGTCGAGCTCAGCTACAGCTGACTGGTTGTCGTGGTAACCATCAATTCGGCCGTTCTTCAGCATCTCCAGTTGCCTGGTGAGTTCCTCTACTTTTGACGCGGCCAGCACCAGCTCGCGCTGCTTTTGCTGGAACAAGCTGTTCATCTGTTCAATCTCCTCCACTGGAAAGAACAAGAGAGCACAATAGCTGCCCTGAGAAACAGCCGAGCGTGGGCTGCTTCCAAGGCAGCGGTTAAGGGGACAGCGAGTGCCCTGCCGGCCTCCAGAGCAGGGCTGAACGGAGCCAAACCAGCTCTTCCTCCAACCATTTGCAAAAGAAAACTCACTAGCACAGTTATGTAAATTTGGTCTACTTAGAGCACTGAAGGGGAGGGAAAGAGAACGCTTTTTTTACTTTCTAAAATATGGAAACAAACAAAACCACAATAGCAGACTGCATTCATCTGTAGAAGCCTAAATTCACTGAATGCTGAATTCAGCAGGAAGACACTCACTCAACCACAAGGCATATTTATGACATTTAAAATTCTGAATTTAAGTCGTAAGAAGTCAGTGACAAAACACTCAAGCTGTTTTATTAAACAAAGGATCAGAGGTCTTTTTAGGGTCTATTACAAAAATCTGTCATCAGCTGCTTCCACTGCCAAAACTGTTCTATTATAGAACAAAGTTCAGGAAATCAGTAAGAATTCAAGCAAGTACCAAGGCTAGACCTGTTGGGGATGGTGCAGGGAAACAGATTCACATGCTCCAAGATCTTGTATTACTCTACCATCCTTCTATGCATTGGAGGCAGGCTGGAAATAACAAGTTCTGCACAATATGTATATACAAAAGTATGAAAAGGTAGGCAGAAGGATATGTGTCGATATTAAGTCTGAGATAAATATTTAATGTTGCATCAACATGCTGAACTACAAGCACCCAACTAGTACTGTAGCAAGCCAGACCCTGGTCAGATTTGCACAATGAAAAAGGAAATAGGCTGCCAGGCAACCTGGGTATCAAGCTAAGCTTTGTTATAGGCCAAGAAAATAACACTAAGTGTGTAATGTATTGACATCAAGGATGGAAAAAGTTACTGTGGTACACAAAGGTATTCAAGTAAGGGAAAAAAATAACTGCACTGTAATTAAAGAGCAGACATACAGGCTCAAAATATAGGGTGCACTTACAGGATATTTTAAAATACAGTAAGAAAATATATTTTGTTCTAAGTCATTCAGGTGTTCTCTTGGTAAATACAAGATGTGAAATTGTTAAGATTAGCATTTCCTGGGGTGCTGTAAATAACTCACCTGAATTGTTGAAATCACAAGACATTTTAGAGTTCCAAGAACCGCATTTCATGAAAAATCATAGGCTACATTCTGCAAGCAGCAACTCACCTAATTTCCCATTGCTGAGTCTTTTCTGCTCCACGTGGCCTTTCAGTGCTCTCACTTTCTTTAGTTTGGCTTCTTGATTCTCAGCTATTTCCTTTAATCGCTTCAGTTTTTCCTGCTCAGCAGCTTGCTGATGCTGTCGCTGATCTTGCTGCTTCAGGAATTTCAGACGTTGTTCCTGCAGTAAAGACAAGGAGTTTTTAATTTATTTTTCAAAATGAACTTATGGCAAAGTACTGACAGAAACAAACAATCACCACAGCAGTTCAGAACAGCTTCAGCCCAGAATGATTTCCCAGGGTGTCAAGCAAAGCCTGAGAGAACGGAGCAAACACGACCTGATTCACAAACTGAACACCAATATGTCCCAATATAGTCCTCCAGCTGTAACTATTCTGTAGAACAAGAACTTATTGAAACAGAGGTGGTATCCATGTCTAACAGCCCTCAGTAATACTTTCATCCAGGAAATTGCTCAAAACCCTTTGAGGCCTAAGAAAAATTTTAGTATTCACCTTTCATGACATTTGCCAATTTCATTTAACCACCACTTGGCTCTTGAGTTGCAAGAGCTCATGACTATTTTCACTCTACCTTCATGCTGCTTGTACTTTATAGATCTCTATAATGTGTCACATTTTAAAAAACCAAGTCATGCTGGAGAATATTAGACACTCTTTATATAGAAGGTATTCCATAAATTATTTATATTTTCATCACTAGTCGTACTTTTACTAGTTCTGCTAAAACCTCCTTGACATGGGGGATGACTGCACACCAAAGCCCTAAAATTATACTGCTCCCTGATAATGATCAGCACTATCACAACACAGATAATTCAAGACATGGGAAAAATCTTCACAGTGACTTGGCCCCATTTACACAACAGATACCATCTTAGTGGAGAGGATCATTTTGCCTCTCCAAGAGTCTAAGAGTAAAATGGTGTGTTATCAGTTTCTGTATAAACATGTGTCTAATGTAGACCTAAAAGAAAGCATTAGACCACCTGATCACCTACAGAGAATTCCTTTAAATCACTGGACATTGTTTGTGACCTCCAGGACAGTAGAACTATTAAGACTTTCCCAAGCATCCCTTGACACTGCTTACTAATATTAGAACTCCACACTTTCTCAAAAAAAAAACAAAACCAAACCCATCACTATCGGTCATATTTAGAAAACAGGGACTCGTCTGCACTTTGAATAAGAAAGGCAGAGCAATAAGTGAGCTTGCCTTCCAGAGAAAACCAGGCAGCATCTACAGTGTATGTTCTACTTTAGAGTCACTCCCACGCAGGAAAATGTCCAAAAAAAGGATATTACAGCTTGCATTTAAAAAGTGTATTTTTCCTCCCTCGGGATCTATTTTTAATATTGCATCTGATTTCAGAAAGCAGGAAAGAGGCAAAGGAAAGTCTCTCTGCAAAGGCGTCTAGGAAAGCAGGTTTATTCCAGAGTGGGACATTAAATGAAAAATTCTACCACTGGGACATCCATAAGGCTACTCTTCTTCAAACCACAGGCAGCAGACACCTACCTGACTCAAAATTCACCTTTTTTTAAAACATTGTACAACTCTCTTTACAGTAAATATACATAATTTCCCTCCTATTTCTTGTTTCATATATATAGTGACTAAGTGATATTTGCAAGACCAAGGTGTATTGCCATCAGCTGTGAGTGAAACAGAGTTGGGAAAGTTTAGGTTTTCCTCTATTCAACATATCTCAGCTGGCACTGAGAAAAGGGCAACATTCTGCCTTGGCAAATTAAACAAGGCAGAACACATTAACTGTGCTGCAAGATTTCAGGTGCAAACTCAAATTACTTGGTTGATTGACCAATTTCTTATATTACAGGTGCACCTTCTTCATACATGTTCGTATCACAAAAGCAGAAATAAAGTTTTAGTGGCTATTTTGGCAGGCCATAATATTACTTAGTATGTGCTGCAGAACCATTAGAAAGCCATGGTTTGAAGCACTTCCCTGAGATAAAATTATTGAAGGCCAAGGGAACTGAACAAGATAAAGAATGGGGCACACACAGAGCTGATCTCTAAAGGAGAAGGAGATGGGGTGTGTGACAGAAGAGCGAGACCAGAGCCTCAAAGCAGCTTTCTTCCCCAGTAAAGCACATTCTGAAACCCACCCAGACAGATGAGCCTCTTCAGGACAGGCTCACACTGAACAATTCTCTGCCAAAAGCAGCATTTGCTGTTATATTTTCAAGAGCAGTGTATACCAACAACACTTAAGACAAATATGAACTCTATGCCGCCGTTCTGCAGATGCATTCAGAGTATTTTTTCCTCTAAACAATTCAGGAGCACTCTGTGTGCTTTCATTAGCTTTTAGGTTATTGTTCTGCAAGCATTTCATAAATCACTGTCCTAGTTAATTTTATCACATACATGCCATCTTTTCCAGACAGCTGCCCCAGGAAACCAGGCACACTGAACTCTATCAGGGGAAGGCCAGATATCATTACAGGACAGCATTATATCCTGAGACAAAAGCTTTGTTCAGTGATCAAACTGGTAAATTGCTGATCACCACATGGAGCACAAATAGAGCTGACAGAGCCTCCAGGATCAACAAAAATATATTCATGTTATGTGCTCTATCCTATTAGTAAGTTATATGGTCACTTCTATCACTGGCATTATTTGAATGTTTTACTGCAGGATATTTGCATAGACTTCCAAATTTAAAAACATGCAGCCAAAGAAAGGGCTCCGTTTATAAGAGGTAAAAAACCCTAAATCCCCAACTTTCTCTCCCACCTCATGTGACTCTTACTACCGTTCTTCCTGGCTGTAAAGAACCTAATTCCAAACTCGCCTTGTTGGCCAGCATTTGCTGTTGAGCCTCAATTTGTTGCTGCTGGCGGGATGCCATTTCCTGAAGTTCAGCCAGTGTCATGTCCATCCTTGGAGCACTCACCTATCAAAGAAAACCCAAAGCATGTTAAGTCTAGAATTTTTCATTTGGCTAGCATGTAACTCATCAGAGCTACTGCAGAAAAGTATGACAAAAGTCTTTTAAAAATAACAACTACTGAATATCCAATAAAATAATTAGAAATGGCAACTTTTCATGGTAAAAGAATAAACAGTTGTAAGCTTATATGCATAGACCAATTCAGCAGCTCACATAAGATGACATCTCTTTGAACACTAATATTTCTAGCAAAATCCCATCAGCATTTTAAGAGACATTTCAGAGTCCTTTATAATTAAGCTCAGCACGAATCAGCTTTGACTGACTGAGCCCAGAGTGCTCAGCACATAGCACATGGCAGGATAGATCTGTGGTCGTAGGTGGATCACTGCAATTCAAAGCATTTCAACGTAAGGCAAAGAAAATGGAACATTTAAATATAGCCAAGCAGGGGGGGAAACACCACTCTAAGACAGAACTATTATTAGTTATCTGTTCCTTGTTTTCTGAATCAAGATTCAATCTCATATCCATAATTGTATCTTTTGGAGCAAGAATTAATGTCAGACAAGGAATTCAAAGCTGAAACACTAACTGGTCTCATCTTGAAATCTGGAACTAGGAATCTCTGACACAAAACTGAGAGGAAAAAATAAACATTAAACACAAGTAATGTGAGAGAAAATTTTTGATGGGAGTAGAGAAGGGAAAGTATGCTGAATTTGCTGCTCTGAGATCACCTGTACAAGCACAGATATGGCAGCCAACAGAACTCAGTGACATCTTAGAAAGCCAGGATGATAATTGCTAGAGGCTTTGTGCCTGTTTGAGAGCAGTCATTAGCAACCTCTGCCAAAACAGTCTCTTCGTTTCCATGGTAGGACTGGCACCAGTATCTCCAAAGAGGGGAACCTCCAGTTTCACTATAGTGGCCACTGCGTCAAGCACTTACTCCATTCTCTATTCTTCGATCACCAGGCACTTTCACACCATTTCTTTTGAAGGCTGGATCTTGAGACCTCTGTCCAGTCCCTAGATAGAAATAGTCATAGATGGTAAGGTATTTTCAGATTTTTCTTATCCTCTTAGACATGGCATTCAATGTAAAAGGAGAACAAATACAATCATCATGGTTTAGAATCTGAACAACTATTCTTCTCATGTGTTTACCACTAAGATAAATGTGTTGCATCATCAGTTAAGTTTTTTTAAAGGTTGCTGTTTGATGACAGCTTTTATTTTAAAGTGTAGTTCTGTTCAAAAAACCAGACAAACAGCTTAACCAACAGTAGGCTATTTCAGTATTTATCCTGGGGTCAACAGGCAGTCAGCCTGTAAGTTTGTATTACACATACATAGTTTAAAAGTACAATTATTTTTTTCTCTTTCTGGCAGTCATTGTGTCAGTAAAGATCCGGGTGAACTAGAATTCTACTTTAATGTTTCCAACAAATTAAATACAAATTGTGTTCAGATACTAAATACCAAGCTCATTAATCCCTCTGTAGGACATATATGTACTACAGGACGAAGCCAAGTCAAGAACCTTCTTGCCCATTTGACATCCATTTAAAGACCATATTTCTGTGAAACTAACTGCAGTGCTCAAATATAGAGCTTAGCAATGCTAGGGCAAATAAAATGACAATAATCCTACTACTACAGGAACCCTGGACTTGAAAAAATACATCTTGACAATCCAATCAAACTGCTCTGTAAGATCCTTAGTAGGTAGAAATGGCTGAGCTTTAGCTTTTCATGCACTCATTCTATCACCAGTACACATTTCAAACAAGGTAAGTTTAGCCATTTAAAATACGCTGGAGACAAAGCCACTTAACACAAATAAAGTATTTCCAGCACTGAGGAAGACTACCAAGGATGAAAACAGAAAAAGAGGAGGAAGAAGAATCCAGGAGGCTGTTTAAAAGTTTTACAGATTTTAATGACAAGATGGATGTGGGATGCACAGAAAACTCTTGAAAAGCAGAAAGTAATTTCCCTTACAGGTTTCACATTTAAATTTGCAATTCACAGATATTACATTCTCAGAGAACTTGACCAGGCAGTTCATTTAATGCTATTCCTGAAACTAATACAAATCTGTAGATTGTAGGAGAAACTTTGAAGAACTCAGAACTCTATATTTCAACAAGTATGCTAAGTTTATCACCCTGGTAAAGTATTATCCAGATGAAACATCCTGAGCCCAAATCACAGATTACATTATCAGACAACAGTTTGGTTAGTAGATTTAAAAGAAGAGACTATCACACGTCTAGATGTTTTGCTGCAGAATATATATTTAACAGAGGATGCCTTTGGATGCTTTGGCAATAATCAGCTCTAGAAAACCTGCAGAAATTACAATTTAGATTTAATATTCCCAGATCTGGCAAGGGGGATGAATAATTTACAGAAATTAGTCAGTTTTCTGTTGCAAGCCTCAGTTCCTAAGAAAATAATGGTCAGGCGACAAAAAGGGCTGCAATGCCATATAGACTATCAATGTTAATAAATAACAAACAAGCTGTTTCCCTAGCCTGGAAGAATTAAATGAAACTTGAACAAGTGAACCAGCTGAGGCCAACACGTACCTGGTTCCCGGCAGGGAGGGCGTTCATGCCGAAGAAAGAAACGGACCTCACTCCTCTGCATCCCAAAGCGCTGCAACACATCCAGCATCCGCTCATTGTCGGCTATGGGACGTTCTGGAAAGGTGGAAAAACAGCTGACTGCTACATCCCATCACAGCCTGGGTGCATACCAAACCAAAATATCTGTCCATCACCTTTCACTTGAACATCTGTTATTACACAGGTGCAGTGTGTGCACATAATCCTTGCCCTCACCCAAGGCTTTCTACTTTTCCCTTAAGAAGAAGCCACTCTATCACTCCTTGCTTCTGAAACTAAACCAGCACCTCTGAAAAGCAGCCCTTTAACCACCCCTGAGGGGAAAGGCTGAGCCAGCGTTGCAGCCTGAGGGGAAACAAGCCTTTGTTTTGTATTTGCAAATCATTTTGCCCACTCACCACAGCAGGAAATGTGCTGGCACACCTTTGCTCTCCCTTCTGCAGTACCCTCAGACAAACTTATTTCTCAGGCATACCCACCCCCTCCTCAAGGGCACTGCTGCTCCAGTTCCTACTGAGACTCCTTTACTTCCTGATTCCAACAAGAATTAAGAGAGATGCAAAGACAAACTCTCAGGGAAGAGGGAATTCTTCCTTGAACTAGCTAAGGATTGCAATCCAACGCTGGATGGCAGCCCTTGTGTTCAGGCTCCGGCAGCAGCACTGAGTACCACGGAGAGGCTCCCAGGCAGTTCCCAAGGGGCCTGATCCTCAGCATGCCAGCACAGCTCCTGTCACTTCAAGTGTTCTCACACAGCTCCTGTCAGACACAGATCTGGCTCATTCTCTTGGACAGCAAATTTCATGAAGTTCAGATTAGATTCATTTTGAAAGCTCTAGTTCTGATAAACCTGGAAAAGCTGAACTACTTTTGATTCACAGCTCAAAGTAAAAGAATGATCTGACAGTAAAAAGCAAGGCCAATAAGAACTTGCCTTTTTATTTCAGACAATTGAGATGGAAGCTACAAGCACAAGTTCCACTGAATATCTTTTCCTGCTCTTAATCCCAAGTTCAGGATTCAGTCATATATCTAATTTTTAAGCTTTACTCATTGCCTTTTGATAATACAAAAATCCAATGTGAGTCTACATCTACCAATTTCATTTACCAGTACTCCTGTGCTACTGTTCTTTTAAATTTACATACTTCATAGCCAGACATTCACAGTCAGGATATAATTAGAATTACCTACTGGCCTCTAAATCCTTACATAAAAGCAATTTCTTTTGTTATTCTGGACATTTTACCATATTTTTTTCTGCCTATTTGAAATGTGATGGCGACGGTGGGGTCAACATATCACAGTAGTGACCTTTACATAGACAAGATACTGTCATAATATCTTCTAACACCATTGGGGCTTATGATCAAGTTAGACCCATTTGTGCTGGATGTTAGACAAGCAGAAGATACAGTTCCTGGCCTGAGATATAAGACAAGCAGACAAAGAATGAAATTGAATATCATCATTTTTGCACTAGTTTCATTTTTCCTGACATAGTTTTTGTTCCATGTTTCCTTTCATTATTTATGCAAGGGGAGGGGGAAAAAAAAGAAACCAGAGAGTTGTTCATTCACATTCAATGGAGTCTTTCAAAGTCACTATCTAAATATGAAATAATCTTTTCAGCAGGAAAAATTGTTGGCATTAAGTATAAATCTTTTCAGTTTCATTAAAAAAAAGGAGGTACTAACATGTTTCCAGCACGTGAAAAGCTCTTTTTCAACATAAAAGTGTTTCTTTAAATGAAAATGCTGCAGCTGTACTCAAGCAATCTAGGAAGGAAAATTTCTGGAGTCACTGTCAAAAGAGATTAGCTTTACAGAATAAGCAAGTAGGTCACTGTTACAGAAAAAGCAGTCTCTTGGCGGTTACTTGTCTAGACAGCTGAAAAAGCTCTTCATCTGCTAAACCTTAATTCAGGGAAAAAAAAGGGCAAAAAACAAAACAAAAATTAAAAAAAAACAGTACCACTGTCAGATTTCCATCTTGAAGGATATACAACAGCCTTATGAGACAGATTTCTAGCAGCTCGGCAATACTTCAACTGAAACTCTATGATCAAGGGAGATGCCCTTTACACAAGGATTCTGTCAATACCACTCACTGACTTCAAAGGAAAGTCAAATAGATTTTCAAATACCAAACAAACGTACATTTGGAAGCTCAAAAAGAAAGAACAATCAGTTTTCTTTTTTTTTTCATTCCCTATCTGTCTCAAAGAAAAAGGAATTTGTACACGCACACACCTTTTGACTGCTTTCCACAGTGGAAAAGATAGTTGCCTAAAGGAATTCTGACAATAATAGGAAGGTCAAGAAATTTTGCCCTGATATTCTTCAATTTTCAAGCAAACCTGGGAGGACAGGGAGAATAGCAAACTTGCCCCCTTCAGGAAGCAGAGTGCCTCAAGTACACTTGCAGCAACCTTTCAAAATGTACTTAATAAGGTCTGACAACAGAAGTTAAAACTCCTGAGCAAGTGTCAGAAGAGAGACACACAATGTAAGAAGGATGTCAACAATCTGAAGTCTGAGAATCATTTTCTAACATAAATCTCTTGTTTCTTCCAAAGGGTTAGCCGTCCTGTACCATGTTTGTTTTAAAGCAGTTTAATTTGTTCAGTGTAATATGCAAACAAAACAGAAGTCATGGCTTATCTTGGCAAAACAAGATAGTGAACTTCACTGACACGTAAAATGAGATTAGCAAAAAGCTAAAAGTATTTCTGTCTCTGGCTGCCCCCTCCCCCCACCCAAAATGCAACATATACATGAAAACATATCTTGCAAATGGTTGTTACCAAATGTATACAGAGATGCTCAAGAAAAGATTTATTTTATCCAAAACAACATGCATGTATCCAGTAATCAAGTCTTTAATGTTACTGATTTGACACTATTGCATTTTTTGTTAACAAGTACAATTTGAAACTGTATTTGAAACTTCAGTGAAAGGCCAAGTGCTGAGCCCTGCACTTCAGTCACAAGCACCACACACAGCGCTACAGGCTGAGGGCAGAGCAGCTGGAAAGTGGCCCAGCAGAAAATGACCTGAGGGTGCTGGTCGACAGTGGCTGAACATGAGCCAGCGTGTGCCCAGGGGGCCAAGAAGGCCAATGGCATCCTGGCCTGTGACAGCAATACCATGGCCAGCAGGATCGGGGCAATGACTCAGCACTGGTGAGGCCACACCTTAAATCCTGTGTTCAGTTCTGGACCCTGCAATGCAAGAAAGACGTTGAGGTGCTGGAGCACATCCAGATAGGGGCAACAGAGGAGGTGAAGGGTCTAGAGAGTAAATCCTATTAGAAGCAGATGAAGGAGTTGGGGTGTTTAGCCTGGAAAAGAGAGGGCTCAAGGGTGAGCTCTTTAACACGGCATAAGCACTAAGGCTAACTATAAATTCAGTAGTTTTACCAAAACCTTTATTTTACTTGTCTTTCACTGTAGACTTTGGTATTGTGTTGATTTAGACAAAGATGTACAGTAAGAATACATTACTAAAAGGCCTCTTTCCATGCTGAATTGATGCTTTATTTTACCATTATTTATGAATAAAAGATACTCTATTTTCTAAGTAGAAGAAAAAAAAATCTGTTCCATATTTTAGGCTTGGAAGTATCAAAACTTCTCTGTCAGAGGCAGGTAAATATCAACAGAGAACTCAGGTATCTCATTCTACTAAACCAACACCCATCTCACCAAAGACTTCTTTGAACAGATGTGAGCCTGAGCCAGCAGCAGAGGAAGACAGAAATATGAGCCCTTATCATTTGATTCTTTTACAATCTTGTTGAAGTATCTCAAAAAAGTTGGCTCAAACATGGTTATTTTTCATCACTTAAAACCCTGTCCAGGATTCATCCAGCTTATGCCTCTGGATGGCTACCAGTGTCTAATGAGTACCATGGAAACAGGAGATAGTCCAGAGTCCTTTCCCACTGGAAGCCATCAGACATTAGCCATACTTTAGCTTTTCATTTGTTTGTGGGCATGTTCTCCAGTTCCAATGGAGCAGTGCAAGCTAGGGAGATTTGAACTTCCGTGACAAAAATCAGCAAGAACACAGGAAAAATTTAAAAAGTAACAACAGACTAAACACACAACCCACTTCTCCACAGGCTTAAAAGGATTTGGGTCAGTCAAAAGTAGCTCCTATGTCCTCCCTGCCAGCCACTTCCTTAGAGCACTTCAACATCAGGTTACTTCAACCACTTCTGCTAATACACTCCTCCCATCCAAACTCAATTAACACTACCAGTAACAGTGAAGGCATCATCTGAAAAAGGAAGTTTTCTTTTGTCACTGTGAGTGAAAATTGCTGTGGGGTTGAAGAAACGATTTTGAACTGGCCACAGAACTACTGATACTTAGTACTTCAAACCCCCCCCACAGTCTGCTGGGAGAAGGAGGAAGAGAAAAAACTCCCCCACACTCTTCAGAGACTCATTTGAGTCAGAGAAGGGTTGCATGGACAAAAATATCTGCATGCTTAAGCTCCCTCCTTTTGCTTTTAACTCATTTTTGTAAAATGAACCTTTCTGCTGGTGCATTATCATACAGCTGGTCTGATGAAGAAGTTAACCAAATGGTAATGCAGAAACCATCTGGGGCAGAATCACATCTGTCAGGTCATGTGCTATGTTACCAGAAGCAGTGAATGCCCAGTGACTCACAAAGAGCCACCTGACCTACCTGAGCCACACCACACCTCAGCCAGGTGGCACTCACTCTCGCCAGGCTCCTTGCACAGCTCCACCACATCTCTGCAGGTTGTTTCAGGGGTGACCGGCACCTCAGTGAAGTGCTGCTCATTGTTACTGAGGTACACGGTCAGAAACATCTGGAAAAGACAAAGGCAACAGCTTGCGGTTACTTTATAAGACAAAGGACCTTGGAGTCACAACCCTCTCATTAAACGCATTCTTTCCAACACCATTATATAATCTATCAACTAACGTGCGTAGAGATTTCAAAACAAAACCAAATTTCTGTTCAAGGTATAAGCAAAAGACATTAAAGAAGCAATCCCCAGTTCAACAAAATTACATTGCTGGAGGATGGTGTGATTTTAAATCTGGACCTACTGCTCCTTGCTTCTCTCAAGGTGAGGTGTCGGAACTCCTCCCACCTTACTATATGTATATACCACACCCATTTGACGCAGCAGGAGAAACAGTCATCTGGACTTCAGAAGTACTCTTTAGAGTGAAAAACAATGGTAATTATGTTTGATACTAAAAAAAACCCCAAAACTAAAAACAAAGATCAGAGCTTACTACATAGGCAGTGAATTTGCATTTCCATAACACATATCATCAGGTTTCTTAGAAACACAAGTTGATTTGTTATTCCTTTAGTCTCAGTCTGAACACAAGTTCCCTCCCCAAACACCATTCACAGGAAAACAAGGATATTTCACTTGGCTTCCTCTTCGCAGCTGTAGAAGAATCCTTGATTTTTGGTTATTCTGTTTAAACATATCATACAGCCAGATGTTATTCTTGCTCATGTATTTCCTGCTACAACTTCAAAACAACCACTCTAAAATATTTGTTGCCATATTTGACAGAAAACATTGATGATTACGGCCTCTGAACACCATCCCACTATGTGCTATTAATATTAAACTGCAATCAAAGTTCACCTGCTAGCTAAAAGTGCATGTCAGTTCTCTTCTGAGACCTGTTCTTAACTTCAGTATCAACTGGCTGCTGGTCACATGAATTCCAGCAACACAAAAATCAGCCATTTATCTCCACAAAGCAATTAGTCCACTAAGCATTTCAAGCAATAGAAACCTACACAATTCGTCTTTTTCATACAGCTGGAAAAGGTGTTTTCTCAGGAAAAGATACAAATCCTTGTCTGTCCTCATTACAGACAACTGTTCAAAGGTCAAAAGAGAAAAAAAAAAGTCCATTCAATCAAGGCAAGAGAGGCCTAAATAAATTTAAATAATAAAGAGCCCCAAAACAAAACTAGAAGCATTATTTCTCTAATTTTGTGTAAATACACTGAGGTGAGTACTGTTTATGCTACTGTAAAGTGAAATTTAGCCCCACCTTATTCAGTTTTAAGAACTCACTCTGGGGGATTCCTCCAGAAAACAGTCACACACATACATACATTCCTGATGCCTCCAAAGCCTTTCCAGGAGTCTTTGAGTGCCAAGATCCCCTCCATCCCAATGAGAGGAGCTGTCTTTACTTTCAAAAACCTCTATGAGAACACTCCACACTCAGCACATCTTGTTACACTCAGTGCGAGTATTTGGCCCACTTGTGCCAGGATAAACACCTGCAAACAGTGTTCCAGGCCCTGGCACTGCATCAGACTTAGCACCAAGAGCACACAGAATTTTGGACCTCTGTTTTTGCCCAGCTCCCCAAAACAAGGGTTTCTGATAAATTCCCAAACATCTACAAATATTCACAGAGAGGAAAAAGCCTGCTAAAAGTGAGCTCAAAACTGCCTATAATCCTTATGAAACTGGCTAAATTCCCCTCAACCATTTCCCCGTCACACTGGGGGCGGGGGGACACAAAAAAACAACAAAGAAAAAAAACAAACTTGGAGATTGTAAGAAATCAGGTGAGAGAATGTGAAAAATGCAAAGGCAGCAACAAAATTCTGGTTCCTGACCGCTGATGGAAGCCAGTGAACCCTGTGGAGAGCAGGCAGGCAGATGGAGTGGGACACCCAGTACTGGAGGATTTGTAGCTTGAACCAAGGCTGCTGCTCTCTGCAGAGTCCCACTCTTGGAGGGGAGCATCCTGCCTGCCAGCAGGGTCACAGCTGCTCACCCAGGGCAGCAGGGAATTTGTTTGAGCGCTGCTCCCCTCTCCGGTATGCTTTGTGTGGGCCAGAGCTCTGGCAGGCAGGCAGGTAGGATCAGTTTACCACACACTTATTATATAGTAAAGACAGGCACAACTGTTCTGCTGTTTACAGCACAGTGAGGTACTGACCTAAATTAAGACACAAGGCTTTCCAAGGAGGAACTCTGACACTTGGCTTTAATTTTCTGTCACTGAACACACAACCTTTTAGATGCAGCATTTCTAGAGGAGGCTGACAGTGAAGGATGCCAGGTGCAGCCAGGTAAGAATATCTCTTAATCACAAAAACTAGGGCAGAAGGGTATAAAACAAAAAAGAGGCTCCCAAATAGCTTTAGAGCAGGCTTATAGAGGTGTGTAAAACACATTAACCCTTCACATTTACTGCTCTACAACCTCTAAACACCACCAAATCACGCAGGCTGTGTCCCTGCAATAACATTTGTTAGTTTTAAAAGATGAGCTCACAGATGGGAATTAAGAGCAAATTATAAAAACCATGGCATTATACACAAAGCAGACCTAATTTGACCCTAGCACGGCTGTTCACTCTTCAGTGTGCCTGTCTGTATCCAGTTGTTAATCCTCAGGATTTAGCAATACAGACAACTACACAGGAAGGATCACGAGTTGCCATTTCTATCCACAATGCTCAGGATAATTACTAATACATTAAGCCAAGAGCACTCAAACCTGCTGCGTGGGGGCCATTTCTGGGACTTGGTAGTGTCTGCATTACCTCTATCCTACATATTCTAGGAACTGAGAAAAAAAAAAAGGCAACCAACCAACCAAACCCTGCAAATTCCCTAAAAACACACCTCAAAGTCCTTAGAGGTTAAAGCAAATAAAAGGTTATGCTATTGTTGTTACCTCATTCTGCTTCCCTTTAGCTACAGGGACAATACTGAGGTGATTAAGTTCTTTAAGTAGTTGTGCTCCTCCTCTCACACCGAAATGGTGGTGACATTTATCACCACTGCTAGAACATCTGCTCCCCACCGGCCCATATCGGAGCCTGGGGCAAACTCTGACCGGGAATATCCGCCACAGAGATGTGTCTCCCCAGAGAGGAGCGGAAAAGGTGAAGAAACTGATGTGAACCAAAAGCCTACTGTGGTTTTCTCAGTGCTGCTCAGCACCCTTGGTAGCTGCCGTGGCTGGCACCACTTCACACTGGAATTCCAAGAACTCATTCTCCTCCTGGCAATGGTGGAACTGTGATGTTCATTAACCACCTTACCAGATAGTTTATTTTGCTGTTTTATTGCTGTGAGGCAATGAAAAACAAGGGAAACAAGAATGCTCTCATGACACCCTGTTCAGAAGTTGGAATCCTGCAAATTGCATCACGCTGGAGCACAAAGCAGTCTCCAGCTCCTCTCTGGAAACAAAGATGTTAGAACAGTTACATACAGCCATTCCCAAATTTAGAAAGGAAAAAAACTGCAACATGCAAAAAATTCAGTTTCGAGGTGGGCATAAATGAAGGGCTTGATAAACAGGAGAGGAAGACAAATCACAGTCAAACCTTGGACTTCTTTTAAAGGCAGCATCAAGGCAAATACTGAAATATCTGACAATTCCATATAACCTTGGATCAGGGTTTTATCCTCTATAGACTTTTGAAGAATGAGTTTTAGGAATGCCCAGCATACAGACTGAGCATTTTTAAGCCACACTCAGGTCCCTAAGTAAATTCTAAACTAAAGTTTTTCCCCTTATTTCCTGTCTCAAAGACATACTCGTGATTTATAGGTACTGAAAAGCTTGAAAATGTAAAAGCACTGCAATACTGTGGTGTACTTGGGAGAAACACGGGATGTGTTGTGTACCTACTGAAGCAATTCCTTTTAAAATCACATCACAGATTTCAGCTGACTCTGCTACAGCTTAGAAAATAAAAGTTTGCAGTTATGGAGCCACCAAATGAGGCCGTTCGATCGCATGCACCAAGGGCATTGAAGAGATGACCAAGGTCACATGAGCTAAAGCAGGAGATGGCTTTTGCAAGGAAAGACTGCAGTGCATGCCTTACAAACAACTGGATGGCAAAGCCGAGTACTAAACATAAAGGAGAACATCATATCTCAAAAAACCCTGCCACTTACAACACAAATCTAATAAAATCCAAATTGGCATGAATTATAACTTTGAGCCCCCTCAGCACGAAATACATCATTTTACTTCAACTCCTATTACTCATGCATCACCTCTAACTGCAGCCTTCAAGTCTGGAATGCAACACACAGAGGAACAGAATATAAAAAGAAAGCATCCAAGAGGATGGAAGAGGGCATCAAATAAAGCAAGTCACACTCCATTTTATAAACCTTCATCTCTCTTCTGCACCTCAGTCCCAAACAGCCTTATATTTCCCTGCAAATCTGACCCACTCATTGCTAAGCTCATTTTTCATACAATTACACCAATATTAAATATAGCAGGTCTCAACATCTTCAAATACATTTTCAACTGAAAGTAAAATATTTAAGAATGGCTAACCCTACAGAAGTGCAAGGCTATGACCACACCACATTTTGGTTCCTGCTTAGTTGCAGCATACTGAAAAAAAAAGACAAACCCACAAGAAATAGCTTCCAAATACATCTGGAATATTTACCTGAGGAAATACATGCCTTATAATTTACATCCATCCAACAAGATACCATTTCATATCAAAGGCCTCGTATCACTCTTCTCCTTAGATCAGAAGGCCTCAAATATTGATTAAAGGGGAAAACAGCTTTGATTCTGTTTCTGTAAGGATGAGACTTTTCTTACTCCTTAGTTATTATAAAGCTGATGTCACACATCTTTGGTATTAAAAGGATGACATATTGCACATTTTCTAACTAAAATACTAATAACATTCAACTAGGATGCAAGTATTTAGGGGAACAAAATTATGATGTAGAATCCAAACTAAAATACAAACACTTCATTAATTCCTGCAACTACCTGAGTTTAAAGGCGCACACTTCCCTCCTCCCCAAGGTTTCTAGTGAAAGATCTAACTCAGATTACAAAATGTCAGCAATGCACAACATCCACAAAACTCAGTCCCTCATCAAATATTATAACCAAGTAAAGAATATCTTTTAAAAAATAACACCTTAGCCCTGGTTTTCAGTATTTGCTGAATTCCTAACTTTATGCAGTCTTCCTGCACAGCATGTAACATACACTACAAACTGTGGCATCTATTCACAAACTATTCTTCATCTTCAAAGCATCTTATGACCAGGAAGGCATGACACAAGCAAGTAGTTTCCTACTTTACAGGCAGGGAAACTGAGGCATACAATAAAGCAAAAACAGAGACAATCACATTAATTGATAGCCAAACAAGCACACTGCCTCTGGAAATCATGATTCATTTCATTACCCTGCATTAGAGCTAATAACATAATTCTGTACCACATTCCTTATTAGCTGCATTTCAGACCGAAACCTAATACCCTTGAACCACTCATTACTAGTGGTGAAGGTTTTTATATTTCCACAGCACAGCTAAATAATGGTCTTAGCTTGCATAACAAATTTTCTTAGCTCTCATTTTTAAGGAAGCATTAAAAGTCACTCTTTGGGTATTTTCAAACCTAAACAATTCTAATGTTCTAGGAATTTACATCATTAACTACAATGTATTTTTAGAAGTTAGTTTCAGTTAGCTGAAAAAATAGCAACATAGCAATTTTATAATTAACAGAGTAACTACCATATTTCAAGTAGGTCACAGAAATGAGAAATAACTACTTTCACCCACAGTTTTAACCATAAATGAGTCTTTCTTGATAAAGAGAAAACCCCTCCAAATGAAGAGCTTTAAATGGAAGTCTTGCATCTTACCTAGTGGGAACACTGATGCTGCACCTTCCCAGATGGCCACAAAGAAATCAGTGGCTAAAATAGATATTTTTGCTGACTTGATGCAACTTTCCAAACAACAGAAGACAGCCTGCACAACAGCACATTTTCCTGATCTGATAAGCAGCATTCAGAGCTGGTGCACAGTTCCAGCCCTCCATTCAATGCAAAGTATACCACAATAATAGAGTAAATCAGTGATTCTTTTGCATGAAGTTCCTCAGAAGCTGAAAACAGTCCTTGAGGAGGCAACATCCTCACTTATTGTGCTGAAAGATTAAGGTAAGCAAAAGATTAAGGTAAGCAAAAGATAATAATAGACTTACTAGAAGACAGGCACAGGGGATGATTGCTATCCCTGATCCTTTTCATAATCGGCTGTTCAATAAAGGTTCAACAGAAACACAGAGTAAAGTTTAATATTTGCCTGCAGCCACACCCAAACGCTTGGAGTTCAGTCCTTGCCATCTCACCCGCTGCATACACTATTCAGTTTATATTGTACTGGCGTTTGGCCATAAACATGAGAAAGGAAGTTATGATGCAAGGTAGGTGGAGTACAGTAGGAAGCACCATGGGATTGTTCGGATTATTCCCAGTCTATATAAAGCACAGCCCTTTTCCCTTTCAATTGTATCACAGCAGAAAACAAGATTGAGCCTTTACTCTGAATGGCGTGGTAGTGTCTGTTTGTATAGATTATGTTAAAGATAAGTTTACCATGCATTTGTTTTATCTTTGGTAAAAATGTCAATTTTTTCCAAGACTTAAAATACAATGTACATCTACATGTGCTTTGAGGGGGGTGGGGAAAATGAGCTGGAAACACCAAAAGGGAAGCTTTGCTCTCCCCTTCCTTTTTATTCTCTCTCTTATCGTTAATGTAGAGAGAACAGAATCAAAGCCATCTGCTTTTGGTGTACTCTAGTTAAACTGGGAAAACACTACAGCACAAACGCCACATTACATCTCACTATCAGGCATGTATCTGAATCATCATTCAGGGAATCTGAAGAGCTGCAAGGAAAACAGCCCAAGTTCTGGCCAAGTACTGTTAGTGCCTGAAGTTAATGGATGTAGGTTTGCAATCCTCCTGCTTCAGGGACTGCAAACTCAAAGACAGAGCCCAGTGCTTCAGTTCAGACTTATTGATGAGAAAGATCAATTACAATCTTCCTGCCAAACCTTGTAGAAAATCATCATCATCCTAGTTTAGCCATTTTTATTTTGTGAAATCTACTGGGCACAGCTCAGGACTGGTAAATACAGGATTCCTGACCTACACCCCGCGACATTCAGCAGATTATTATGCACGAGGTCATTAAGAGAGCTTTCCCAACAAAGACTTACTTTGAACCCAAGTTACGTCTTCCAACTTGATGTTTTTCTTCAGGCATTTTCATACACAAGAAAGCAGAAGTCCTCCCATAAGCCCAACACCAGAAGGGTCTATGCAAATGAAGCTATTTTGGATGAACACTAAGCACAGGAGCAACATAACTCCCCTCTCCTGGTTGAGATATTACCTATTGCACAAGGTAAGAAAGTTTCAAACAAACCCCCCTTTAAAGCCACCTTTATATAGGTACTTTTATAGATACTTTTAGACACTTTTATAGATACTTTTGCAAGCATCTATTGCAAAATTAGTATTTAGTAGGGAAAAAAAATTATCTAAAAGATACAAATCAAACAAACCGGCCTGTAAGATACATAAACTAAGTTGGTTTCAGTAACACACATAGAAAACCACAGTCTTTTACTGAGCACCCGCATTTGCCAACACATCACGTATAACTCACTCTGCTCAGACCTGAATCCACACTTGGATTTGCACCAATGTAGTTAAACAACTGCAGGAATTCAGGGTAAACAAACCCTGAATATAGTCTTCATATTATACCACATGGCAGCATGTTCACAGATCCCTTACCACTGCCAGCTGTGAAGTTCCTCTCATACAATGCAATCCCCTCCCACCCTACAACATACTCTTTTCCTTTTCTCCCCAAAGGCTTTCTCGTGGCTCCTTACAGACACTAATTCTGCACAGCTGTACACTTCACCAAAACCTGCTGCAGGTTGACTGTCAGAAAAGCAACCCTGCACGAGGTGTTTGGGCTTGTACTGTTGGTGTCCTACTTGGAGCTTGCTCCTCCTCTTGGAGTCAGAAAAGGAGAATTGGATCTTTGGAGGCTTTCCCCTTCAGGCAGACTCTGCCTCATGTTCTGCATTCAGCACCAAGTTATACATACTTGGTACACAGGGAGAAAGAAATTAATCTTATTTTCAGTCAGATAAAAAACAATACCATGCAATTCTTACAATAGATACTATGGAGTGGGAAAAGAGAAGGGTTCAACTCAGCCAACATAACCACAGGGGTTACAGTTGCTCCTCCTCCCATTCTTCAGTATCACAATACGCACTGTGCCTGCAAGAGCCTAAAGCCAAGGCAACATCCAAGTATAATGAGTGGGGTTATGAACTCAAGCTTAAGCCTGAATCATCCCAATTTTCTGTACTTGCGTCAAACCCAGAGGCAGGTTAAGAAAAAAAGTAATAACTAAATAAAGGAAAATAAAAAAGATACTAAGCTGCTCTCACTGCTCTAGAGCTTTGCATCACCCCCATTGGGAATAAGCTTTAGGTTCTCTTGACCTTCTAGATGGCCAGAGGCCAATTAAGAGCCACACTAAGTGTGCCCTGTCAGGACCTGTGAAAATTACACCTCTCAAACCAGTCCCTTAGAACACATGTACATTCTCACAGTGAAAAGACAGCCTAGTGTTTTTCCTGGTTTCAAAAAAGATTTTGTATGAGGCAAAATCCTTCATGAAGAAAAGCAAAAATAGGTCTGCGTCAGGGATGAAAGTGTATTTAACACAACCTACACAAACAACACAGGCTATCACAGTAACCTGGCACCTGTACCAGCCACACCACACCACCCACTTCCACAGACACCAACTCTTCACAGGTTTAAAAATAGTCATTTTCTGATTTTGCAGCCAACACAAAAATCTCACCAATAAAAAGACAATCACCATTCACACCAGGAAGCACTCCAACCTCAGCCCACCAGAACATGCAAGGCAAACCCACTTTTATCATACAAGTGCCTACTGATACATCAAGCAAATTTATTACCTTCTATTTACTGGTACCAGGGCGCTGTGCTGGTGGGAGCACCCATGGGGGAGGCAGGGTATTGAAACAGAAATGAGGAATTTTTTTTTGAGTCAAGGTTATCTAAAGCAATTTAAAAAAATAAACAAGAGAGCAAAAGGTTTGTGATATAATAGCAACACAAATCATGCAGCAAGTCAGTAGAAAAACAAGCATAGAACACTCATTTACTCCAGATCCAGCAACATCATAGAGGTCAGTGACAAACATCTTTGAAAATACATCATATTAGTCACTCCTCCAGGAAAACAGTTGCCAAAATCTGCGTCCTACTGCCACGAAACAGATCTACAAACCAAACCATTCATGACACGCATAGGTAGGTCAGAGAACACATCATTTGTGCCACCTGAAACAATGACACATTTATCCACACAGGTAATTCCAGTGTGGGAAAAGTCACAGGACACGCTGTTTGGGGTGTTCTGTAATACAACCTGATCAGTCTTGTAACATGGAGTGGATTAGCACAACATGAAATTCAGAGGCATTGTAACACAGCACAGGGTCACATCTCCTTTATGCTGCAACTCCAGAACATGCTATTCAGTCATCCACCTTCAGGACAAGCAAAGACCAAACCAATGCAAACCAAGAGTTTCAGACCACACAGCACAACAGTGTGCATGCTTTATTGCTTTCAAAACCAGGTCTGACTTCCTTTGTAATTTACTGCTGGGATGCAGAGGTTTCCTGTTACATGAGCTTCTCAGTCCAACTTAACCCTTGCAGTGAGAGAGAATACACAAAGATGGTGGAGAAAATCCCCTCTGTTACCAACACAGAGGTTAAGGCAAGCATAAGGTACCATTTGGCTGCTACAGCTCAGCCAGCCTAAAGGGTGAGCTGAGAGAAGCACACCATGGTCTTCTCAAACCTGCCCCCTCCTGTACACAGCCACGTGGCAAATCACTTCCACCACACAAGTCTTTTAGTTGCTTATTGCCTTTAGTGTAGGCAGCATTTCCTCCCAACCATCACCCAACTCCTTACTAAATTTAAGGGGAAGCTACGAGAGACACGTGGCTTTGGGTGTGGATGGAAACTAAAGGAACGAGACTATCCATTTGAGCAGCATCCTACTATTACATTAATTAGGTGTAATGTCACACCACACCTTTACAGAAGGGCAGCTCTTTCCAGCTCACCACCAGCTCTGGATGGGTACACACTCCTGTTGTAATGGAAGTGCACCTTGCAGAATGACCTCCACTTGTCAGATGCAGATGATTGCCAGCACACACAGCACTGCAGCTGACCAACACAGCCACCAGCCATGCCAAAGACAACCAGCATGCAATGCCTATGCTTGATGATCATATCTATTTGACAACAGCTGATGTTATTATTCAAAGCCACAAAGGAGTTTTGTCCTGCCACTTCTGCCTGCAAACACACAGGAAGCCATTACTGGCTGAAGCAGCACATGTTCAGCTTGCACAGGGGACACACCAAACTTTTACACCAAAACAGACTGATCTTTTTTATCTTGCAAGTCGAAAGGAATCAGTGGGGCTATTCCAACACTGGAAATGATAGATGGCCAAATGGTCTTAAGTCAACCACATTATAATGGGATATGTAAAACTACAGCAGAATTTGGAAGGAGAAATCTTGGCCCTTCAATCAGCCCCTTAGCCTAAACACTGGGCATGATCTAACCTTTGCTTCTGTAATGTGGAGCTCTACATGCTTTAACTTTTACTGAAAACATTCAGTTACCATAACAGAAGCTGCAGAAGGGTGACAGATTGTAGAGTTGATCACTGTCTGACAGGTTTTATTTAAGTGCTGCTCTCTCCCCAGAGCTCTTCCCAGGCAATACCAGGCTCTACGCAGACACACCAGATGAGAAGTGAAGGGAGAGCAGTTCATCAGGGAAGGCAGCAGGCCTGCTGGGTGGCCTTTGGCTTTTCATGTTGTCACACCAAAGTCACACACAACAAGCTTTGCAGGTGGTTGCTTAGGTGGCATCACATTATTTTAAATTAATTAAACAGTTTATTGAAATAACATTTATATTATGCTGGGCTCCTCTTGCCCCAAGAACTTCAAAAATTGTTCCCCTCAGCCTGACACTATCTGGCTACTTGTTCAGCTTCCCTGGAGGTAGAAAACTTCTCTAACCCAACATCACTATTAGCAAGACAAGCACTTTAAATAACAATGGGTTTGGTGCATCACAGGTAAACCACTGCAGAAGGGTCTCTTGGGCAAGACCTACATGCAATCACAGAGGAAAGAAGCATGGAATGCTGTTTCCATAGCTTCCCTGCACAAACCTTTACTTGTAGTAAAATGTGTTTTCAAAAGGCTGAAAAGATACAGCATGGCTAATGCTGATCAAGTTGCTACGGGACAGCATGACAAGCAAGCAACATTCTTCAGAAATACAGTTCGTACATGCCCTTTGCAGCTTCTGGTATTTCACAGGAGAGCTTCATGGCATTCTCCAAGGAGGTCTGGTGCATTTTGCCTGCCCCTACACACTCTGTTTTTCACGACTCAGTGACACCTCCCTCTCTTTGTTAGTCGGAAATCAGGAATTCCCTGCTATGTCAGGTTTTCGTGAACACTTGATTATGTTGAGAGACACACAGTTTTACCACAGCTGAGATCAGAAGAGCTCTAACAAATTCTAGAAATACCATCCTTCAGAGGGTCTACCTAGGATGCCCAAAGATGGCAGCAATGAGTTTCACTTTCCTGGAGAAGTCTGGCGGGAGTGATCAATCACTGCTCTGCACGGCTCAGATGCAGCACACATTTACATAGGATGGAGAGCAGGGTGAAAAAAAATGGTCTGCACACACTTAAGAAAAGGAAAAAGCAGACCAAGCAAACCATTCTCAGGCAGCAAGGAAATTAGCAATTTATAACTGTGCACAGGTATGACAGAAACCACTGAATAAGAGATACAACCACAGGGAGTGAAAGCCTTCCTGGAGATTTCTGTGTGATTTTCTAACCCAGTCAATTCCCACAACTTCAACTTTGTCCAGCAAAACTCATTCAATAGGGGTTGAGATGCCTGTGTGCCTTGCTAAAGTCTTGTGGCTACTGAAAGCCAAGAAGGGGATAATCACCTGGCAGAAGGTCAAGCCTTCACACTTGGAGAATGCAAGAGGGATACTCTACACCAGTGTTCATAGAATCATAGAATCGATTGGGTTAGAAAAGACCTCCAAGATCATCAAGTCCATGTGTAGCCTTCCAGCTCCTTGTCCACACACTGAGTGGCTGCAACCTGTTCACACACTCACGGGTTTGCTGCTGCACTGGAGTTACCGAGCACACTGGTGGTTTGGTACAGAACAGAGCCCAAGTAGGGTAAAAATTACAGCAATAAAAAAGAACCCACTGAAGAAGATGGAGAAATAAAATACAGATTTTTCTCGGTAAGTGATAAAAGGAAAATGAAGGTAAGAAAAACACACAATTCCAGAGACTCTTCCTTAGCTTTCAATTTAAAGAAACAATGGGATTTCAAATTCTTAATGCAATAGAAGAAAACCAGTAATCTAAGCTTAGATCTAAATTACTCCTTAAGCAGTTAAGTCTCACAAAATAAAAGTATCAAAAGACAAGGAAAATCTCCCAACTTATTAAAAAAAAAAAAAAAACAAACAAAAAAACCCCCACCAACCGAAACCCTGCTGCCTCATATCCAAGATATGGCTTAAACAAGGAAATAGGAGCACTGACTTCACACACAACTAAATGGTTTATGAACAAGCACCTCTTTTGAGGACTATTCTCAAATGTGGGACACAACAAACTACCACCAAGGTTCTCTCCCCATTTGTGAATAACCCTATAGGAGTAGGGGTGCAGGCAATGCAAGATCATTTAAAAACTTACATGGGATACAACAGACTTGTATTCCAGCTGCACAATGTACCAGTTGGTTTGACTATGGGTCTCACAAATCCCAGGCTGAACTCACTGCATGCCATTTAACAAGGGGCTTGAGCTCTCTGCAGCTTCTGCTCACTTTAGTGACTGTTATAATCCATAGCAGTCAGCATTTTACAGATGTTTGATAGTGAATAACTCAATTTCAGGAGCTTTCAAGTCAGCTTTCAGTCAATTTAATGTAAATGTGCCATGGTTTTGCATGAGTTTTGGTATTATCACCCAGATATAAAGGCTTTTAGGAATCAATTTTGTAATCAAGAGAACCACATAGAACTGCTGTAAACATCAGAACCACACAGAACAAGGAATAACTACAATACATGCTTGACTTTAAAATATCTATACTTTGCAAAAGGATGAAATAAAGACCTAAGCGTAGGATCTAAAAAAAATAAATCAACCTAAAAAAAAAGCAAAGTTTTCTCCTAATTCTCCTTTTTAAAGTATACACCAAAAAAGCTAGGGCACTGCACACAGCCATTTATCACAGGACCATATTATAGAAGAAATCGGTACAGAAACAACACAATAAGCTCGAAAAATTCTTGACATTAATGCCACAGTAAGAAAAACGAAAGGGTTCATCGTTAGACAGCACTGGGTACAACATCCACATAATACTATTGCTATGGTGAAACAACCAAGGAGGACACATGCATGACTAACTCTAAACACCAGCAGCAAGATCCTGACTATTAATGATTAACAAAACACAAACAGCAAAGTGGAAGGCCAGTTTCTGCCCTGAAACATGTCAGAGTCATAGTTGCTGTTCTGTCCCCAATTGACTCCCTGTTCCTCTCCATGAACATTTATCCCAAACTACAGCAAGTTAACACTGTTTAAAACATTTCACCTCTAAAACAGTCAAGATGTTGTGACTAAGACAATTAAGAAGCCGAGCCACACACACACACACGATGTCCAGGATTTCTAGTGACCTTTATACACAGTATCATCCAACTGTTTGGGAAATGGAGAAGAAAAAGGCTTTGTCTGACTCACAACTGACTAAGCTGAGAGAAACCAGGCCTGAAGATAATAAAACTGTGAGCAATGAGAACACTTCTATCTGCTCTTTACCTCATGAACAGAACCACTAAGTTTTTACACTTCAGAGGACAGAGAAAGCCCACAGATTAAAAGGATCTGGTGGTTCCTTTGTTTGCTTATCAATGGGCACAAGAAGCACCAAATGCTTCTCCAACTGTGCCACCAAGCCCCAGGAGGCAGCTTGAGTCACTTTCTCGGGGTTATCCAACTCCTCCTTCAGACAGGCAGGATGGCAGCAAGGCACGACTGTGCCCATAATTAAACAAGCTCAATAACACACACAGTGGGAGAGAAAGCAGAGTCCCCAAGGCACACTGCTAATAGGGACAGAGGCTGGACAAATGGCGCACTTTCAAGGCTGTTTCTTAATCAATAATTTGAAAGGAATACCAGGCACATTGCCATTCCACTAGTTTACTTTGCTGGAATAACCTTTATACCTGCCTCTTTTAAAGTCCAACTGACTTGCACGTAAACTAATCCCACAAAGCAGACAACCTCACTAATAAAGCAGAGATCCCCTCTGACAACACTGGGAAGCAGAAAACAAATCAAAACTCTGTGAATTATCTACCCATCCCAAACCTCATGACTGCATACTAGCCCTGGAAACTGTAAATGCAAGAGCCCCACGAGGCACTCACACCCCGAACTGTTGAATAGATCAGAAGCAGCATAATTAGCTTTTCCCATGGCCTCCACAGCTCGATCTGGTATGAATTTGTAATACTGCCCTTCCCCCATTTCTGATAAAAGCCACACAAAGAAACAAAGATATTTAACATACTCTTGCATAATATAGCACAAATTGCAGATAGAGGGCTAAGGTATTAAAAAAGTCATCTGAGAAATTAAATGCATTTAAAACTAACCCTGGAACAATTATTCACTGGACAGGGAGGGAAAAAAAGCAAAAAAATATCTTGTAACATGAAGAGAGGGGAGGGGAAAAAGAAAAAGAGCACTCTGGGAGCCTTAAGGCAGTGTTTTCTATTGACCATCACAACAGGTCACAGTCTGTAAGAGAAGTGCAAGAGGTTTGATAAGTTTAGAGCTAAGAAATCTCAACAAACCAATCACTTAAGCTTTATGCAGCATTCTAGACAAAATACTTACACATTGAGTACCACATTAAACTACTTGAATACAATATTAAAACTTTTATAAACATTAAGTGAAAATTCAGTTAAAAGAATAAACAAACTAAATCCTTCAGTCGGATGAAGATATAAGGCATATTCTCAGAAGAGCTTGCGGTCTAAAATCCCATTCATGCACTGAAATCCATAAAAGCAGACAAGAAAAACAGTGTTAATGACTGATAAACCTGATCAGAGCTTAAATAATTAAAAGACCACAGGAAACAGGGCTCCTACAGTTCACTTACTGTTGTCATAACAAACTCTACTGGGGGTCAGTTTGTTTATAAACTTATAATTCCTCATCTTACAAAGTGCAAGGGATTCATTTCTGCTAAAAGTTCTTTAGTTAAACTGCCAGAAAAGCGTTTCCTAAGAAAATTGCCAAAGACAGGTTACTACTACACTACTTCAGTAATTCAGAACTCATATGGCAGTTTCAATTAACAGCCTAATGGAACAAGCAAAACAACTTTAATTGTAGGGGCTTTTTTAAAGGTAAAAAATAAAGGTAAAAAATACACAGATCCACCAAGTATTGAGCACTCTGCAATGAAAATATGTACTGTAAGTGCAATGCTCACTGGACACAGCACTCCAAGACCACCACTTGGGACAAGATGCTCAACAGACCTTAGGAGGAAAGCAAAGCTCCTTGTGGTATCAAAGCTGAAGTGTTACACTTGAAAGTGCAGCCTAACTTGATTGGAAAAGAACACATGGTTATCAGGAAACTTGAGATCCAGAAATTTCAGCCATTTCTGATGATAGAAGGCAAAGCTTATTATGGAATTTAAGTACTCTCCATTCTGCCAAGTTAGTCCCTACCATACAGCTGTGTGTCTGGATCCATCCTGATCTCAAGGAGGCCCCCAGTAACTCTTGCATGTGATTCAAATTGCAAAATGGACCCTTACCTAGATCAACGAGGTTTGATACAAAAACTTCTTGGGACTTTAAAGGGTATCTCAATCTGTTTTACCTCCCACTATCTGACTAAAACAAAGCCCCAAATATTTATCCAGCATGCATAATGACACAAATTATTTCTCAATACATGCTCATTTTGGGGTAATAATGTAAATAAGGGAGGGACACCAATTATGCTGAAGAAAAATATGCTATTTTAGAAAGTGTTTCCAGCTCCTTTTCACTACTGAACAGTATCAGTCACACTCTCACAAGCCTTCACAGATGAAAGGTGAGATAACTTCACACAGCTTGCCAGCATTAACCCTGCTTTTACCTTCATCAGTACAACTACACACAAATTTCTTAATACTACACCCTCATGCACACGTTCACATATAGTCACAGCAGCAGTTTAGCTCCTTTCTGTCATTACCACAAGGAAAACATTCCCATTTCAGGGTTGTCTCCCAAGAGCACGAGTAGCTATGCTGCTCCAGCAGTTTCCCAGCTTTTCACTGGCAGCTACCCAAAGGTGAATTCCTGGCTGGGCTCACATTGCCTGTATTCCCTGCTTGGGGTCACAAACTGTTGTTTAATCCCTCCCCCACACTATCTTTTGGAACACAGGAGATGGACCTGGAGCTGAAAGTTAAAAATCTTACACAGACGATTTTATTTGCAGGTGGGGAAAAGAAAGGGACATCTTAAGAAACATTAAGAAGGAAACAAAACATTCAGTAGACAGTTAAAGGACAGCCTACTACTCATGCAAACAATGCAGATAAAGACACAAGTCCATGAACACCTCATTACCACATAAATACAAGAGGACTGACGCCCAGCTCCCTTCTGACTTCCTTCAAATCCTCAATTCTCTCACACCCCACTGTTAATTTCTTCGTTAAAACAGAAATGAGGTTTTATTATTGTTAAGTAAAATATGGTGAGGAAATCTTCGGACATACTTAAAAAGAAAATATAAATTATGACTTTTGACTGCATTTTCCATACTTTCGTATTTACATTCATGCCAAAATATTTGATATAAAATGCTTTCAAAGTGGCAAGCGGCTGTTATGTATCCTGCTGTCAATGGATCAGAGCACTCCTGTAACACCCTTCTGCACTTCAGGAGATCTTATCCCTCTGAAGACTATAACAAAATTGAGATTTTCTTGGTTAGAGCTGGTTTTGGTGGTTTGGGTTTGGAGGTTTTTTTAGCTGAATTAAAGTTCTAATACTCATGATACTTACATTTTTAATTCCTTAAGCCACTTTGAACCTTCACAAATCTTTAATTATTCACAGTAAACACACTGTGAAACGGTTGTATTCATCCTTTTATTTATGTGTTAAACAGAATCACTAATGAGGTGAGTCATGAGCCAAAGAGAAGTCTGAGCCACCGGGGCAATGCATGCTCTGGAACTTGTCACCTGCAAATGCTGATGGGGTAAGACTGCTCCTGCTTGTTTTCTCCTTTATTTGAACTCGGTGACAAGGAACTCACCAGCAATAGCATCTCTTGGAGATTTCACTGTTATACGAGGGCGCTTACCTAGCTCAGTTTTGACAGGGATTGAATTAACACCTTATTATATTTACTGCTTGTTTTTTCAAGTTTTCATAGGCAGACAACACCACTGTTGCACAACACATTAGCTCTTTAATCTGTAGCTGGGCTCATATTCTCCCTGTTCCTCCCTCATTAGCTACAGCAATAGTCACCCAGCCTTCTCTAGCGTTCTGCGAGATCAAATTATCGCTCATTATTCCCTCCTAATTGCAGAGGAAGAACCTCGCACTTACAGCAAAACAAGCTTCCCTGAAACACCCCCATCCCTTCAGCATGGATTCCCAGTTTCACCTTTCAGTACAGCTCCTTCCTCACTTGATTCACTCAGTTCCTGAAGAGTTAAACGGGAAATAATCTTCAACAGAAAAGTGCTGTTGAAAGAACTACCTCTGCGTGCAAAGCTACTCGGAATGGAGCTCGGTAAGCCAGGCCGTATCGCCCGGGGGAGGATGGCAGAGACAACACTTTAAAGTCTCCTCAACTGGGACTAAACAGGCATTAAGCTTGTCGGACTTTTCTGTACATATTCCAGCTTCTCAGAACAACAGAATATGGGTTTCATAGGGCATCCCTGCTGGTAAAACCAGGTATTTAGCGGCAGGTGTACTTTCAAAGGAAATTATTTTATGCCACTACCTTCACGTACATTTGTGATGGAAACTGAGCAAAGCTGCCGTGCTTTGCTTTCATCCAACCTCAGCTACCAAAACCAGCGTAGGTTTAAAATTCACGTTAAAACTCTTGGAGGAGGTGGTGCTCCCTGTGCCTTTTGCAAGTGTTAAAAGAGAGACACCTCCCAGAGCAGGGCAGGTTTCACACACACAGCCTCCAACAGCTCCCGAAACTCTCCCGGCCGAGGTCGGGAGTACCTGCCCCGAGAGCTCCTCATCACTTGGAACCGTAAACAACATGGACACCATCTTCCTCCGGAGTCCGGGCACTCCGAAACAAAACCAGCCCAGCACACAGAGGCAGCAGAGGCGGCTCAAACCAACTTTAAGAACTTCGTGCCATTAAAAAAAAAAAAAAAAAAAAAAAAACAAAAACAAAAAAAAAACCAGGATCCAGACTTGGCTCGTCCGGAGCGAGCATCCCAGCGGGGCAGCCTCATCCCCCGGGCAGAGCGCAGGGACGAGCCCGCGGCGGGCCCCACTCCTGCGCCGGAGCCCCGCCGCCCCCCCCGCCTGGCTCGGCTCCAGCCAGCCCGTCTAACAAGTTGATCCCGGCGTGAAAGAGGAAGAAAAGGAAAAGCTGCGGGGAAAAAGAGAGCCGGGAGGGGGAGGGGAAGCCCCGCGCGGGCGCGGAGCTCGTGCTGGTCGGGGGGAGGCGGGCAAGGAATGCCAGAGGGAAGGAAGGAGGGTCGCCTCCCACCCCGTCCACGTCCACAGGATCCATTTTCCCTCCTGCTGCCCCGCTCCAACTTTCCGCGACCCGCGCAGCCCCCTTTCCCCCGCGACTCACCGGCATCATCTTGGAGCCGAACCGCATGGGGGCGGCCGGTGCCGGCCCCGCCGCCCGGAGCGGGAGCCCGGCGGTGCGGGGCAGGGAGGCGGTGCGGGGCAGGGAGGGGCTGCTACTGCCGCCGGCACGACCTGTTGCGGGAGGCGCCCGGCCCGGCCTCGCCACCCGCCCACCGCTTTGTTCCCACCGGGCGCCGCTCTCCCGCCACCACCCCCGGCTCCGCTCCGAAACTAACCCCGGCCCGGCGAGGAGGAGCCGCCGCGCCCCGCCCGCCGCCCACCCCCGGGAGGGGCCGGCCCGCCTCCTGCCCCGCCAGGGGCGCCGGCACGGAGCTCCACGAGGGAGGTCGGACCTCCCGGGGCTCGGGACACTGCGAGATACGTGAGAAGCCCCAGGGGTCACCTCCTCCTGCACATCCCGCCGAGACGCGCTGGTTTCGGGGCCCCGCGGGGAACAGGAGCACACAGAGAACCAGCCTGCCCTGGACCGGCAGCGGGAAGCGAAGCTGGGGAGCAGAGCCTCTCCTAGTCTGATCTCCGAGTCCCTGCCTTCCTTGCTGCCTCAGACGGACGGTCCTTCCGAAAATCCCCTTTCAGCTCCTCGCGTACGCAGCTAATGGAGCATCCCTGCCCAGGGAACGTTTTCTTTTATTGCTCTTTTTGGCTGGACCTGGCAGGAGAGCTACGGTGGTCGTCAGACCTCGCTGAGATGCCAAAACACCCTTAGAGACTCATATTATGATTCATCTGTCTAAAAAATACCCCCACAAATCTTTTGCACCCATTTAAGTGGAGAGTAAAGAAAGTTGTCCCTTCCCTGGACCAGTGTGCAGGACACCCATTTCAAACCCAGGCACTTCACTACACCGCTTTAAAAGCTCAGGAAAGGCTTGGAAGAAAAGCGTGGTTCACTTAGCACCGTTACAGCGCTCTCTCGGCGGGAAAACCAGCTCCATTTGTTTTTCTTATTCCTTTTAGAATGCTAGCAGTAATTAGAAAGAATAAAAACGAAGAGGATTAGAACTTCCCAGATGAAGGAGGAACAAAACCCGAACCTAACTGGTACACAAACATCTGTTTTTCTAAAGCAGTAAAAAAACTTTTGAGAGCACTGACAAATCCCCCAGGAACTTCTGGGTGATAATCAAGCATTGTTTAATGCAGTAGTGCTGGGGGGGAGAGCGGGGTACAGCCCCGGCCCATCCCGGCCGTGTTCCCCGGTGCGTGTTTGTCCCGGGACCGCATCCCTCCTTCCCTCCCCTCGCTCCTCGCCCCCGCCGGCCAATGAGGAGTCGCCGCCGCCGGCATGACGTCACCTCCGCGCGCGCCCATTGGACATCCGGCGAACACAGAGCGGTGTCTCCGGGCAACCCCGTGACGTCACGGCCCCGCCCCGAGCGGCGGCTCCTGGTTTGCCACGGGAAAAGCCGCCCCTGCCTTGTCTCCTGTTCGACTCCAGGGCTGCAACCACCCGGCCTGAACCGCGGGCAGAGCCCCGCATTGCTGCTCCCGCTGCTGATCCCCGTGGATATCCTACCCGCTGGCGCGTATCTCTGAATTCCAGCTCTCTCTCATGTTCTCTATTTGCGGATATTAAGATTGGCTTCTCTACTGTCCGCACATGTGGGCCAACCTACCCACAGAAGATTTATAAGCACAGAATCACAGACTATTCTGAGTTGGAAGGGACCCACAAGGATCATCGAGTCCAGCTCTTAAGTCAATGACCCACACAGGGGATTGAACCCATGACCTTGGCATTATTACAACCAAATTTTAACCAACTGAGCTGATCTCAGGTCTTTAGTTGCCATTTGGGAGGATTGGGCATTTTTTTTAAAAAAATCACACTTCAAACTTATTTCACAAGATAAAAATGCTACAGGCCAAAGTACATGGCAATGGAGAACTGAAATTCTTAGAATCATACAATCCTTAAGGTTGGAAAAGACATGTAAAATAATTTGAGTTCAACCATTACCCAACACTGCCATGTCTGCCACTAAACCATGTCCCCAAGCATAACATCTACACATTTTCTGAACCCCTCTAGGGATGGTGACTCCATCACTTCCCTGGGCAGGCTGTTCCAATGCTTGACCACTCTTTCAAGTGAAGAATTTTTTCCTACTATCCAATATAAACTTCCCCTGGTACAACATGAGGCTGTTTCTTCTTGCCCTATTATTTGTTACCTGGGAGAAAAGACCAACTCCCATCTTGCTACAACCTCTTGTCAGCAATTGTAGAGAGTGATAAGGTCCCTCTGATCATCCTCTCCAGGCTGAACCCCCCCAGCTCCCTTAGCTGCTCCTCATAAGACTTGTGCTCCAGACCCTTCACCAGCTTCATTGCCCTTCTTTGGGCATGCTCTGGCCAAGGATCCTGCAAACCTCTGCCGAGTTTTTAAAAGCATCTAGCTGGTAAGGGATAAACAAGGAGCATGATCTTCTAATGTACCCCTTAAACACAGACAAAAATAATTTCTAATAATAGTTGGAATATTTAAATATCTCTTTCTAAGCCTATAAAATAAAACTGGAAGTTGTAAAGCAAAATCAGCTAGAAAAGATGCTTCAGATGCATGTATGTGTGTGGTAGCTACATCTTGCTAGCACATGCCTCTTGCGGATCAATCCACAGTCTCTTTTGGCTCAACCTCTAATTTTGACGTCTTCCACACAAAGCTACAGCCCCATCCCTGCTAAGGAAATGAAGCTCCAAGGGGTGCACTTGTTTATTTCCAGTTTTTGTCCAGGCTCGGTGACTCATACACTGTGATGAAGGCTTATGGTGCCATCTGGTCTCACGCTTTAGATCCCAGCTCCTCTCCAGCAGACGGGACAGTGCTCGCCAGGTTTGCAGGTAAAGTGGGATCAAGCCCACCTGCCCTGTGTCCATCTCAGCAGCAGTGCTTGCCTTCCCTACAGCATGTTCATCCTGAGTGCAATCACACAGCACCTTCAGCGTGGACAAGGGATTAGACCCAGCCAGCATGGGTTTAGGAGGGGCAGGTCCTGTCTGACCAACCTGATCTCTTTCTACGATCAGGTGACCCACCTGGTGGATGAGGGGAAGGCTGTGGATGTGGTCTATCTGGACTTCAGCATGGCCTTTGATACTGTCTCCCATAATATACTCCTGAAAAAGCTGGTAGCCCATGGCCTGGACAAGTGTACCCTCTCCTGGATTAAGAGCTGGCTGAAGGGTCGGGCCCAGAGAGTGCTGGTGAACGGAGCTGCATCCAGCTGGCGGCCAGTCACCAGTGGTGTTCCCCAGGGGTCTGTGTTGGGTCCAGTCCTGTTTAACATCTTTATTGATGATTTAGATGTGGGGATTGAGTCCATCATCAGCAAATTTGCTGATGACACCAAGCTGGGAGGGAGTGTCGACCTGCTGGAAGGCAGGAGGGCTCTGCAGAGGGATCTGGATAGACTTGAGAGATGGGCTGATTCCAATGGGATGAAGTTCAATAGGGCCAAGTGCCGGGTCCTGCACTTTGACCACAATAACCCCCTGCAGCACTACAGGCTGGGCACAGAGTGGCTGGAGAGCAGCCAGACAGAAAGGGACCTTGGAGTACTAATTGACAGGAAGCTCAACATGAGTCAACAGTGTGCCCAGGTAGCCAAGAAGGCCAATGGGATCCTGTTCTGTATCAAAAATAGTGTGACCAGCAGGACCAGGGAAGTGATCCTTCCCCTGTACTCTGCATTGGTGAGGCCACACCTTGAGTACTGTGTTCAGTTTTGGGCCCCTCAGTTCAGAAAGGATATTGAGGTGCTGGAGCGGGTCCAGAGAAGAGCAACAAGGCTGGTGAAGGGACTGGAGCACAAGCCCTATGGGGAGAGGCTGAGGGAGCTGGGGTTGTTTAGCCTGGAGAAGAGGAGGCTCAGAGGTGACCTCATCACTGTCTAGAACTACCTGAAGGGAAGTTATAGCCAGGTGGGGACTGGTGTCTTCTCCCAGGCACTCAGCAATAGGACAAGGGGGCACAGGCTTAAGTTCTGCCAGGGGAAATTTAAGTTGGATATCAGAAAAAAATTCATTACAGAGAGAGTAATCAGGCATTGGAATGGGCTGCCCAGAGAGGTGGTGGATTCACCATCCCTAGAGATTTTTAAACACAGATTGGATGTGGCGCTGGGTGCCATGATCTAGTAAATGAACTAGAGTTGGACCAAGGGTTGGACTTGATGATCTTGGAGGTCTTTTCCAACCCAATCGATTCTATAATTCTATGTCACAGCTCTGCCTCTTACAGCAATTCAGATGTGATTTCATCACATAAGCATGACTTGAATTTCCCACAATGGGTCATTACTTACAGGAAAGATTTTTGGGTTTACGAGCTGGGAGTCAATGATTCTCCCACAGTGGGCAGAAATATGCAAGGGTTACTGACCACAGGTTCAATCTCTAGCGCGTCAACAGTTGGAGATAACTGGGTCATGCATGGGAGAATTGGCAAGGGACAGCAGTTCCAGTCCTGCATGTATGGAGCTGTCACAAAAAGGAAGAGAAGATTTGATCCGCAGGATCTGGAGCCAAAGGCACAGCTGAAGCTCTGCACCCCTTCCCTGGTTCCCACTACTTTTGGCGGCCTGAACGGAGCATGCTGCAGTTCCCTATATGTTCCCTAGAAGCAGTCACAGCAAGGGTTCAGGGGAAGTTAATACCCACGAAATGGCTTGAAAAGTAGCCAAGAAAAGGAAAATAAATGCCACCAAACCACTAAACAAAAATAGAACAGAATCATTATTCTACGAGAGATGTACTTGATCTGAACCACAGAAACTTGCAGTAGCAGAAAGACATTATAGATAATAATGGTAATGATAATCACTAGAAATAAATCGAATCATCTTTTCTTGCCATTAGTTTTGTCATACAATGAGATCAGTGGGAGTGGGCTGGGAAGATGTTGCTCTATTTTATGCCCTGACACTGCTGAACACAGAAACCCCAGTTAATTCCTTCAGCGCCGTATCTAAGCAATTGTAACAGTAACTTTTCATCCTCTGCTCTGAAACTGCCTCCAGACCAGTGAAGTCCCGTTTTACAGTCCTGACGCAGTTAGAAGCATTATCAGGTAATATCTTTTGCAGTGACACGTAAAAAAGGAAAAACTAAAATCTGTACCTGTCCATTGTTTTTCATAAACCTTTTAATTCTCTAGCGAAAAGACTGTAAATATGATTTTTAGACTGTTTCTAAGACAGTAATTTCAGAGAGTTTTTCAGAAATCAACAGAACGGCATCACTGTAAGAGGAGCAGGAGGACTGCTGTCCACTGCCACCTACTGTTAAAACTCCACCAAGTCAGACTCCTGAGCTCTAAGTCATAAGGTATATAATTTAAGAGGCCAGTAAGAAGGGAAAGCTTTGGAATTGAGATTGCTGTGGAGGGCGAAAAAAAAATTTAAAAAAAATTAAAAAAAGCATGCCAAGAGAATTGCATACGTAAGCTCTTCAGGCTGGGGCACAGCAGCTTCACAAGTTTGGATTCTTTCCAACAATGTTGAACTTCTGGCACCTAATTTATACAACTAGTCTCCAGCTCAAGATAAGGTTTTTCCAGACAGTGATTCAAAGAAAAGGTCTTGACTAGCTCATGTTGTCAAACTTCCCCACAAAGAGAAAAAGTATAGAAAAGAAAATTGATGGGTTTACACCTTTAGCACCTTCAACCCATTCTTCTGCCCTCTAATTGTTAGATTAATTTTCACTGTTTAATGTTGCATTTTTACTATTTAATTTGTTTTGAAAACATCAGATAACTCCCAGCAGAAACAGTTTTGGGAAAAACATGCAGCAACAACTGAGTCTATCTTCCAGCTGGGGGTGGGGGGAATTAAAAAAAAGTTCACTAGTTCATAGAATCATTAAGGTAGGAAAAAATCTCTGATACTATCACATCCAACCATTAACCCAGCACCGCCAAGTGCACCCCTAAATCGTGTCCCTAAGCACCATATCTGCATGTTTTTGACCACTTCCAGGGATGATGATTCCACTGCTTTCCTGGGCAGCCTATTCCATGCTTGACCAAGTTCCAAAGAATGCAGATGAGATTTCACTTTAAAGAAATCTCCCACTGGAATCAGCTAGGACATCCTTATTATCCCAGTGACTGCTTCCAAAGCAAAAGGTCTTGGTCTACGTCACATTCAAAGCACTACATCAAGAAGCATCCAGAATATGTAAATTTTAAATTAATACACAGTGGCTTTCCACAACTTGCATCAGTGTAAAGGTTTTCTTGGACATTGAGGAGTGATACAGTAGACACACTTTCCTCCTGGTGATAAGCTACTTCTGTCTAAAACATCTGTGTCTGGCAACTGAAATGAGTCTCTTCAGCTGTAATTCCCTTTAGGGAGTTTATCACATCAGTGCATACTTAATACAGAACATCATCAGGCCCCTACTTGGATGGCTTGTGTTTTGTTGAAAAGTATATTTTGTTGTCAGACAAAGTCCATTTTGGTTGTGACATTTACTTCCTTATTCACACAGAAATTATTTTGATTCAAAGCCTAAATAAATAATTTTGTTCTGTCACATTCCTGTTCCAAAAAAATAGACTTTCCCAACATGAGGAACAGCTGAGTTACATTTACATCACTCAGAGGCATGAAAGCCAGTCTCTCACCTTGTGAAAACACTTACTACTGCACAAAGTGCACATAAACTTCATGGATCGCTTTATATATAAACTGGTAACAAATCTAAGCAACTACATGAGACAACAGAGGTTCAGACTCTGTAACTTTAAATTTAGTTAAAAATTGTTTCTTGCTTAACTTGCATCCTCTCTGCAAACTAATCCCATTATCAGAGTTGTGAGGGTCTCACGTGCACCCACTGCACAAAGTACATACTCAATCATGTTACTCAGTAAACTAATAATTGTACAAAGCCAGCAGCACTCAGAAAATACTCTCGAGATTTGCATCAATTTTGATGCAACCTATTCAGCTCTTAAGCAGATCCTTTAAAAATAGTTCCAAAGGATGATTCTATAAAAGCAGGAAGTGTCATTAATATCACCGTACACAAGCATCACTCACAGTAAACAAAAGTCTTCTGTTTATTCCAACTCAGCCAGAAATTATTTAACTTTAGTAAACTAAAGCTTCTCCAACTTCTCAAGTTACTTGCTGAAAGAAAATTCTAATTTCCTCACTCAGAATTCTTTTCTATGTAATTTAAATTCAGTGAGGGCTTTATTCCCCCCACAGGTAATTTAACAACCAGCCAGCTAAAGCAAGTCTGCTCTGTGTCTTAAAAAGAGGAGAAATAAACTTGCTCTTCCATTAATCCCCTGCATCTCTGAACAAAATGTAGGCTGGCACAAATTAGTGTTTTGTATGCATCACACACAGCTGCCATTCTTCCCAATAACTGAATTATATTCACTAGGCACACTCTGGATTCCTGTCAATTTATCTCAGGACAGATCATGATAGAAGACCCTCTGTACCAAAATGTCTGTTTAAGGCAATTAAGTGATGGGAGAAAGTTGTATCTGCCTGCAGCCACTCAGCCAGCCCCACTAGGGAGCTGGTCAGGCAGGAAGAGCAGGGAAGGAACCAAAAAATATGCTCATTAACCACAAATATATTCAGCTGTTGCAAAAGGGAATACTGTGATCAAAATCCCCTTCTTTACCAGAAACTTTAGGACACTGAACTGTCATCCCAGCTGGATGCTTAGAGAATGCAGAGAGTTAAATTAACGCTGCCATTTTACTGCTCCCTCATCCCTATTGCTCAGCTGCCAAGAAACCAGGCCTAGCTTATGATAACAGTCCTTCTGGGGTCAAGAGAGAATGAAACCAGAAGAATTCAAGAAAAAAACCCCCAAATTATTTCACTTTCAGGCCCCCCACAATTTCTTTTTTGTAAAGTGACTGCAGGACTGAGCACACCACACCTTTGTAAACATGTTCTCCTGGTTAATTTATCTTTTTTTTTGCAGCTTCTCACAGAGAGCTACAGTCCTGTGCCTCAGCAGATCAAATTCTGCTTTAGATAAACCTGGCAGACACAGGACATGGTCAATAAGCAACAATGGACATTTTGAGAGCTGTCTTTGTCTCGTGCATCAACAATATTTGTGCAGTTTGTCATGTCACTGGTTTCACTGAGATGAACTGATGAAACACAGAGACATTATGGATGTCTTCACTTAATGACCTTTATTGTAGAGTAAATGTGTGGTAATACGTAAAAATCAAGGGAATTCCTTGGAACTTACATAAAAACTGAGCCCTTCTTACCATCAGAAAGTGATTCTCTATCCTAGGACTTGCAAACATCCTACAAGAGAATAATACAGACAATTAGCTAAAGTCATGTAATTGAATTTTAATGAAATAAAACCTCCTTTTTGTTTATATAAGCTTTTCCACCAAGGTTACTTTTCAATACATCTGTGTGAAAATGTGTAACCTGACGAAGACAACACAGTATCCAGTTCCTGATTCTGTAGTTTTTTTTCAGGGAAGACATTTTTACTCCCAGAAAATAGAAAAGGGAGTTGTCTGAACTCTCATCCTTTTTATCCCTGAAGAACATCGGTTTATTTAATTAATATATTACACATCTACACACCCCAATTTTCTTGTGGATTTGAAAATACTTTTAGCTAAGTATTTTTTGAAATTTAAAACAGAAAAAGATATGTAATGAAAGCTTGACTGTGCAACATGCTTGGCCTACAAAAGCTACTCCAGATTAGTCTGGTTCCCACATTTTTAGTTCAGAAAAATCCACTGAGGTTGCATTTTCTTTCATCCTGTCTTTTACTTGTTTTCTTTTTGCTTCTACCTCTCATTTCTTGTGGAGCATCGTGTTCTTCTGACTCTCAGTTTCAGCTTATGATTCCTATCAGAAGCCTAATGTACAGTATTACAAGTAAATTAAGAGGTAGATGTAGATTATAGAGCCAGTTTCTCAACCAGTTTTTTATTTAACATGTAGCGCTGCTGGGTCTAAAACTGATTAAACTGTAAAGGATCCAGTTAAATACTTACATTGATTTAATTAAACTGGGATTACATTGATATTTGAAGTTGACTCCACACAACAACACTTATTAATTTACCTATTAGTGGATTAAAAGTTTCAGCTGCAAAATATTAATCTGTTTACACTCCTGCCTACAGTTAAGAACACTCTAAAACAAAATTTCAATATGGCTTTTTTCCTTTTCTTTTTTAATGCCTCTCAATAAAAGGTCTTTAAGCAAGAAAGACTTTACTTTGCCTCAGAGTACAGCAGCCTGAATGAAAATCTAGTTGTGTGAATAGACCAACGTTCTTCCAAAAAATCCCACATATCCATAAAGTGAGCAAACTGCTGCTGCCACTGAGAAGTAGCCTTTTCTAATTTTCTATTGATTACACCAACTTAATAAAACAAATCTGTTCTCCTCCCACCCAACTTCTGCTCTTACCCTCAGTTTATGAGCACGTTACTCCTCTTTGCTCCAATATTCCTCATTAACTTGACACTTCTTGACCTAGTTACAGTTTCCCTCACCTCCAATCCCTGCTGCTAGATTTCTTCTCCCATCCCTATTTCCCAGATGTCTGCTTGTTAGCTCCTCCTTCTCACTCTCCTTTCCTGATTTTCTTCTCCTTTCTCAGATTGGATAGTTACAACTTTACTTGGTTTTGAGCCAGGCTCCTTCCTCTTCATCGTGGTTCTTGGCATCGCTGACTTCCACACAAAGCCCAAACAAAATATTCTACAGACTTGCAGTAAAATTTCACAGTCCCTGCTGACCTCAACAGACCAGACTTGAATCAGTTTGGAGCATGAAATACATACAGTCTTATAAGCCTGTAGTAAGCTGAGAGGCTGAATCTTTCAACATACATACATCTAAGAATTTCAATGACAAAGTTTAAGACAAATAATGACATTTTACAAAGACTTGTGACATAAAATTTTTTTTGCATGTTACTACAAAGAATGCAAACCAGATGTTCTTGGCCCACAAGGCCTTCCTTTTAAACCTCATATATGCAGTCCAGAGACATCCAAATTAAAAATATTATGAGATTTTTTGCATAAAAGGAGCAAACCAATACATTTCCCTTAACATCCTTCTTGTGAGTCATTAAGACTTTTAAAAAAATTTTCACTCCAACTATAGTTGCAATTCTAACATGGTAAATTCAAAACTAAGACTATTTGAAGATTTTTAAGGTCTTAGAAGCACTGCAGAAATCTAAATGAGTGGTAACCCAAATGAGGCATGTATCCTGCATGACCTGTAAAATATTGACAAAATGTTTTCATGTTGCATGACTGTAAATAAGTTGTTTTCGTCCCTTTCAGGAAGTATTAGCAAGTTGTCTGGCTTCACACTATCCCAGAATAACTGAAAAGTTCATCCACTCGAGAGCCTGTGATGGTTTTGTGCAAGTATGTGTGGATGGTGTTTTTGCAAATTAATGCAAAGTGATGCAGGCTCAGAAAAATGACACAGGATGCACCAGGGAAGGACATGAATCAGAATCTGGGGGACAGCAGAATTAGCCTACTTACTGAAGCAGCCTTATTAACTATTAAGCTATGTATATAGTTGTAGTTAGTATAAAATATATATTGTTCATTGCATCACTTTGTTCTGCTTGGTGATATAAAAAACATATGGAACACACAACTTCTATTTATTAAACATAAAGCTGCACCTTAAAAACTTGAATTGTTCAGATGATATGATGAAACAAAAAATCATTCTTGAAATAAATTAAATATGCTTAGGTAGGATGAAAAACCCACTTGCTTTTGAAGTATTAATGAACTGCCAGACTGAACTTCATGTGCCAAGTCACAAGTTTATGAAGAAATCTCCTGAGTGTGTTTTAAACAGCTGACTGTGCATGTGAAAGGAGATCAGGTCTGAAAACCACACACAAGAGTAAAACCCTCGTTGCAAGATACCCAGATCATTTTACAGGGGCTTTGATGAGCTCAGGGGTGGGGTTGGGGAGCAAAACACTTCCAGATCCATACAAGGCACAGTGTTCTTCTCCCAAAAAGGAAATATTAATTTCAGTGCACATTTTTGGAGTGCTACTCGGATGACACACATAAAGGCTGACCCTTGCATTTGCCCTGCACCCAAGTTCTTTTCCTGTTGCTTTTATTTTTTAAGAAAGAGGTTGCAGATGGGTTTCCAAAGAGAGAGGGGAGTTGCATGTGAAAGAAATGGGTTAAGATAAAACTTCAAAGAAGTGCAGCTGCGAAAAAAATTGGAGAGGGATGCAGCAGGCAGATAATGCTTTAATCCTGTATTATTTTAAGCTGTACTACCTTGGTGCAGGTACTACAAGTGGTCCCATTCTCCTCAAGCATTTTATGGCTTTGCTCTAGTCATTTCTGACAGTCTTCTAGGGCTTTTTCTTGGCAAGTCAGTCTTGAGCAGCACCAGTTCCCCTGTCAAGCACACACCACCCACACTGCTGATGGGGAACAAAGCAGCAGCAGCAGCTGAAGGCAGAGAGGAGGCTGGCACCATGATTTTCAGTGGCTGTCACAAGGTCTACCAGGATAAAGTGGTTGTGAAACTATGCTGTGTCTGTGCTCAGAAGCACCATGGAATGCTCCAGAAACAGCCCTTGGCGCCATCCCTTTGCTGTCCCAGCAATTCAACCCAAGAAACCACACTAACACACAGGATAGACGTCAAATAGAGGAGCAGAGCTTGCTTTATTCTGGGTGTTCTGCTTCTCAATGATGTCTGATTCTAAGCAGTGTTTTTGGGGCAACTGAGGTTTTTGCCAGCTGGTTCTGACCCCCAAGAGCTGTCAGCAGACCTGCCCCTCCTTTGCCCACCCCGGCTGCTGGGGCTCCTCCTGAAAGGGTGGGGAGGGCCAGGCTGGACTCAAAACACAAAGGGGGTGCTCACCCATCTATAGGTAAAATACAAGGACCTGGATTACATCTGCAGTAAGGATGAAGTTAGGCCTCACTTAGGTGCTACACGGGTATTTTCTCATCCTGTAGCTGCCTCGCTGTAATTCACCCACGTTCTCTCCTGGGAGGCCACTGTGCCTGTGCAGCCAGTGCTGTTCCCACAGAGCAGAGGGAGCCCTGCAGCACTCCCAGCCAGCAGCGGCAATGGAGCTTTGGGAGATCCTTCTGTTTCTTCAGGAGGGAGCATGGACAGGGAGGTGCCGACCTCTCCATTCTCCAGCCATAGGACATGCTGGGATGGTGTAAAGCCACATCAGGGGAAGTTCAAGTTGGGTATTAGGGAAAGGCTCCTCATGGAGACGGTGATCCAGGATAGGAATCACAAAATAATTAGGGTTGGGAGAGATGTCTGAAGATCACCCTGTCCAAACCCCCTGCCAAGGCAGGGTCACCTGGAGCAGGTGACAGAAGAACATGTCCAGGTGGGGTTTGAATGTTTCCATAGAGCGAGATTCCACGCCCTCCCCGGGCAGCTGTTGCAGGGCTCTGCTCCCCTCAGCGTAAAGCAGTTCCTCCTCATGTTGAGGTGGAACTTCTCGTGGTTTAGTTTATGGGCACCGCTTCTCATCCTGTCGCTGGGCACCACTGAAGACAGTCTGGCAGCGTCCTCTGGTCCCCGAGCGCTGGAGATCCAGCGGCACTCCCGGCGGGAACGGAGCTCCAGCGGCACTCCCGGCGGGCGGGGTCGGAGCTCCATAGCTCCAGCGCTCCAGTGGCATTCCCGCTGGAAGGCGGGCGGGGCCGGAGCTCCCCCGGCACTCCCGGCGGGATGGCGGGCGGGGCCGGAGCTCCCCCGGCACTCCCGGCGGGATGGCGGGCGGGGCCGGAGCTCCCCCGGCACTCCCGGCGGGATGGCGGGCGGGGCCGGAGCGTTGGAGCTCCAACGGCACTCCCGGCGCGCGGGGCCCGAGCGTTGGAGCTCCAACGGCACTCCCGGCGAGCGGGGTCGGAACTCCAGCGGCACTCCCGCTGTAAGGCGGTCGGGGCGGGTGTGGAGCTTCAGCGGCACTCCCGCTGTAAGGCGGTCGGGGCGGGTCCGAGCGGCGGTTGCGGAAGGGACGTCACGCGGGACCGCCCGTGCCGCTCGGCGGAGGAAGGACGGGCTGCAAGATGGCGGCGCCGGAGGAGCGGCTCGTGTCGGAGGGCGAAGGCGGCGCCCCGGGCTCGGCGCGGCTCTCCCCGGGCCCCATCCCCGAGTCCGCCGAGGCTCTGACGCCCATGGAGCCGCCGCTGCAGAGCAACACGCTCATGGGGCTGCCCATCGTGGCCATCGAGAGCATCCTCAGCTTCCTGTCCTACGATGAGACGAGCCAGCTGCGCCTGGTAGGGGCTGTGGGGCACGGGGAGGGGACCGTGGCCGGGTCGGGAGCACCGCCGGGACAGGGACAGGGGCAGGGGCGGAGGTGGAGGCGGAGGCGGTGGGCCCGGCTGAGCCCCGGCGGGGAAGGGGCTGGACGAGATGGGGCTGGACGAGATGGGGTGGGATGGGATGGGATGGGATGGGATGGGATGGGATGAGAAGGGGCTTTATCCCTTCTCCGGTCTCGGTATGCGCCTCCATACGTACATTCCTAAAGGACTTTTACTGCCTCTTAGTCCTTTCATTCCTTTCGTCCTCTGTGGGAATGCACTGGGCTGCTGGAGGCTGTTTTCTCCCAGTGACTGCTTGGGGTGGGTAGTCTATTGTGTCTGATGGGTGTGTTTATTTTTACCTGTAGAGCTTAAGCCAAGAAGTGTGGGAGATGTTGAGCTTGCTGCTCCAAGAACCCTACCCTATCTAGAAATAAATGTTGGACAAAAAAGATGTAAAAAAACCCCAGCCCTTGTCTGCTTGAAAGGCCACTTGCTTCTTGCAGTCATAGTGGTAGATCTGATGAAATACATTACCTCTACCTCTGAACTTGATAATAACAAAAGTAAGAGCAGCTGTCAGTGATTAGATCAATGTATATCAATATTTAACTGCCTGCATAAGGAGCCTGATGTAAACTATGTCATGCTGAATTTCATGTGAGGTTGTAAATGGAATAATAGTGAGGGAATTAATGTACAGCTTATGTAACCCTCAGTAAATGTGTATGTACTGTTTCTATTTTAAGAACTCGGTTAGCCTAAACTGGCTAATATTTTAAGCATATTTCTGTAGAAAATTAGACTGCTTGTGTCCTGGATCAGCAACCTGAAGTCTTGCCTCCAGACTGTAACTTTACCCTGAAAGCTCTTCAAGCAGAAAATCTGTTCTTATCCATATTGCACCAAGTACGCCCATTCCTAAATATTTCTGGAGCATGCTCTCAGTCCAGTGAAGACTTCTGCTGCTTCTTCTGTGAGGGCAGGTAGTGGGTCTGTAAAAAAGATGTAGTACTTTGAGAACCGTAGAATATCCTGAGTTGGAAGGGTCCCAGAAGGATTATCAAAGTCCAGCTCCTGGCCCTGCCCAGGACAGCCCCGAGAATCTTGGGTGGTGCTTAGAGCTTCAATGAAGGGAAGTACATCATACACCTTTTGGGTGTAGTTAGTGTTTCATGGTCTGTGTTGCAATGCCAGACACAGCCCTTGGCTGCACCTTTCCCGTTCATTGTAGAAATGGTAGTACCTCTGGGAGGCCTCACTAGTCAATGGAAGGTTCTTTCCTCCTGTAGCACTAAGTTAGTGTTGTAAGCAGTGCTGTGCTGGCACTGATGCTGAGAATAGGAAAGGTGATGATGATGATGTAAGGACTAAACCAGTTGTTTAACTCTCAGTGGTACTTGGGAAGTAAAATGTAACTCTTTTTGCTTTCTTATCATCTCCAAGCTTGCTTTTCCACAAGATGGCTGCCCCTTTCAGGAGTTTCAGGAATACAGAAAACCAGACCGGATAAATATTGACTTTGAAACATACATAGAACAATACTGGGCATAAAATGAAGGAAACTATTCAGTTGGTCTTTCCCTACTTTTAGGTTTTGAGTCAGTGACAGCTATGAAAATTAATCTCCATCGAATTCCTGACTGTTCTCTTAAGCACATCAGAAGGCACTCAATATGAGCATTCTTCTGAGAAGAAAGTACCCTTGTCTTTGTTACCCAGGAGTAATGCAAAGGGTCAAAGTCCTTCTGCTTTGATTCCCTCAGCTTGATCAGCTGGGTCTTTCAGGTGGCCATTCAGAACTGAAGGTGTTCTTTTGGCAGTTCACTGAGAGGCAGACACTGGATGTTTTACACAACTTCAGGTGCTGTTGAACAGAGATTTAAGGTAGCCTTTAAAAGTGACAATGCCTAGGCATAAGTTCATAATGAAATTTCATCACTTTCCAATTTTTAAAGGTGATGAGTAACCGTGGGAAAACTTGTATATTCCTGCTCTAAGATCTGCCTTGCACAAACAGTAAATTTTTCTTTTCTGAGAACTGACTTGAGTTTCATATCAAAGATGAATGAGTGTATCTTATAATAAGTAGTATTGTGCTAAAGATACATTGCAGGACCACATTAATTGAATGACAGGGATTAAATTGCTTAGGGCTCATGCATATCATAAATGTGCCCAAAAGCAGTCTCATTAACCACTTAGGATATGGCATTCCATGGGATAAAACATCTTGAGGAAGGCAGGAAGATATGATACAGAACATCAATTGACCTAAACGAAGTTTAATCATACATGTGTAGACACAAAATGTGGATTCCCTAAACCAGTCACTCTGATGCATTCTCTGGATTGCAGCATTGAAGCAAATGGATATCCTAATCTTCCTCTTACTTTGGATCACCTTAGCTCACTGATCCTTAAAAAAAAAAAATTCCTTGAGTTGAACTGATGTTGGATCTAGAGTGTGTGTACCAGGCAACAGACTAAGGAGTTGGCTGGGTGGAACACCAGCATGTTTCAGATTTAAATGGAGATAGGAACATACATTGTTTATATGCAGCATAATCTCAGGCTTAAGATCCAGAAGTCTTTTTCTGTCACCAGAGGATGAGGTAAAGAACATTTCCTGCTTGTGATGATTGCCATCAGGCAAGGCAGGACCCTGGGCCCCTCATTGTGCAAAGAAGCATTTGCTTTCCTGAGCATAATGCTTTCTGCTATTCCTGGTGTTAGTGCATTTGGAAGCATAAATGAAGCACTTAATGCTTAAGCAGTGAAGTAGATCTGAAGTAATAGAGACTAAACAATGGGTATTCAGAGTGCAGTCTTGTCTGAAATTATATAAATCTTGAGTTTTCAAACTTCTGTTCAGATAAAGTGAATGAGAGGAAAAGCAGCAGCATTTTGCTTTCAGCCCTTTTGAGTATTTACTTCATCTACTTCCTCTGATAGTCATCCTGAGAGAAACACGGAAAACCCAAAAGATCCTTCTGTCTGAAGCTGTAATGTCATGGACAAGCTGCAGCCTGGTGTGCATGCTGGTATGGAAACCAGCTGTCTTTCAGCTTTTGAAGGCTCCCTTAACTGGCATATTTTTGGTGCCAGAGAAGCTTTGAAATATTTACCTCAGTGGGATAATAATGAAATGCTTATATTCCAGTTTCTTTTTTCAGTCACATCTGAGCTTTGAATGGCACTTCCACTCAGGTTATGACTGTAGCAAATGTGATTAAAACCAAACAATCCACAGCCTCCTTCCACAAACATCCTGAGAAGGGTGTCTTGGATTCTGACACATCAGAAGTGACTTAGATTGTGCAGCAAACTTGTGTTTGTTTTTTGCACACCACAAATAAGGACTGATAGCCTTTGGACAGCATGGATTTAGTATTCCCAGTTTCAGTCAGTCTGTATTTACAGGCATTTCTATTTTAAAAGATTTTTAAATTTTTGCTGAAATGTTCAGTGTTTTGTATCTGTTTTGGAATTGGTTATTGGTAGTGAAGCTTGGAAGAAATAAGACGTGCTGGAGGAAACTGAAGCTGGCGGATTGTGTTATTTTAATTTGCTTACAAATGAAGTGTAAAATTAGTTCATAGGATCCTAGAAAGCTGTTATTGCATGTAAGTCAGCATGTGATGAAGCAACCCCTCGTTCTGCTTTTCACATGGACTGGGAATAACTTTCTAACCCTGAAATTTGAACACGGGGGCTGGTTGGACTGGACATTTGAGAGAACTCAGGCTTTTTCAGCTTTATAACTTGAATCAGAAAATATTCACCAAAATTTGCAAATACAACTCTGAAGAAATTTTAACTTTTTACTTTCTTATGGCCCATTGAATAGTGAGTATCAAAATAAAGGAGAGCACTCCAGACTCTGCATCCCAAGGTCCTGAGTTCGCGTCTCAGTGGGAACCGTTCCCTGGCAGTTCAGTGCCTCCCTGCCATCCCATCCCGTCAGATCTTGGATGCTCAGCAAGGTCAGCCCCAGTTAGTACCGGGTGCTGTGACAGTCCTGAGAACTTCACTGTCACTGTCCAAGCTCGCTCGGCCGTGGCAAATGGACCTCAGGACTTAAACGGTGGGGCCAGTTCTGCACACGCTGTGCCTCACCTAAAAAATCCACTGCGCAGGCTGGAACGGCCCACCCACGTGGGGAGAGCCCTGCCCAAAGCTGCATTCTCGAAGTCTGGTCATACACACATCAAACCGTCTTGGACTAAAGTGGACATTTAAAAGTGTAATGATGCTGCTTTGCACAGGACTGCTGACTGTGCAGTCTCAAAGAGGTATCCTGTGCCTACAGTTACAGGTGCCATATGATTTACATGGTGAACCAGCTGAGAAGTAAGAGATGATTGATGAAATAAGTTGCAAACAAACAATATTTGTTTCTGGTAATACCTGTTATCTGTTCAGTATTTGGGTTCTAAACTGGTTATTGGCATAAATATGGGTAATGTCGAGAAATTGGAGCAGATAGTTCTTCATGCTGTGTAGCATAAGCAGATGAGTAAGATTGAAAAAATGCAGCGCGGTTCGTGTTACCGATTGCGAGTGCCTTGTCTGCACACTGGAAGGTCCTTTCTGCCACCAGATGTCAGTGTGCACAGGGTTAAAATCGCCCTCTGGCGTGACTCGGCGGTCGTTTTTCTCTTGTGCCGAGTAACTCCAGAGCTGACATAGCCTTGGTGCAGGTTCCTAGTTCAGGGATTTGGTAGCATTAGAACTACAATAAAGCTGTAAAGCCTTGTGCTCAAACCCAGTGTCAGATCTGTGCACTCCCAATACAGCTGCTAGCTTAGGAAAAATACTGACAGTTTCCTCCTTCCTGGAGGAGGGCCAGCATTATTCCTTTTATACACAGGGGATGATTTAACTGGATCAGTGAATGTGGGGCAGAGTGTGCTGAGACTGTAGCTCTGTAGTTTGCCTGTCTGATCCTTCTCCTGTTAACAGCGAAGACCTAATACCGAGGAGCACAGGCAGATCCAAGTATTGCCTTCGTGGTCTGTTTAATACAGATCTGTCTGAAAATGGTCAGTTGCCACAGAACCTAAACTGTCTGTGACTCGGGGAAGACTTTCAGAAACCAGAACTGCTTTGTGTAGTGCCTCCTGTATAAACAGACAGTAACTGCAGGCTTTTCTGGGAGAAGTGAGAGTTGTCTTCCTAAAGGTATAAACTCATATAGACTTAACAGTTATGAGTCGTGTATGAAAGAAAGGAGTGTTTATTTTAAAAAAAAGGAAGCTAATTCATTGGAATGTGAGGTCAAAGTGGGAATTGCCCATTTCAGTACTTAAAAAAACCCCAAGCCAGTTTCCAAAACAGTTGGTTCACTAAGCTCTTGCATCTGCAGAACTGAATTGCAATCACTTTAAACTTTTGTAGGAGTTGGCTTTGTGCTGTAACTGGGAACTTTGTGAAGGTTTATCTTTAGCAGTTTATTAGATGTACTACAGCTGTTGATGCCCTTTCTCCCTAAATCTGTAGGGGGGAAAACCCCCTGAGACTATTTGCTGTATCCAATACAGCAAATAAAGGAATCTCTTAAACAGTGAAAAAAAAGACTTTTTTATACAAAAAGGAATCTTATTTCATGTGCACTGTATCGTGTACTTTTTTAAAGTTAATTGTGACTGACTTCAAAAACAAGCCTTAAACACTGGAAGAAACCATCATGATTTTTTGGCTTTAAAGGCTTCTTTTTTGAAACTACAAAATATTAACCTGATCTATCAGAATCACTCTGGAGACCAAGCTAAAAACTGGACACAGCCATTTGCAACTTCTTTTAAAATCAGAGGAAGTTGTATCTGCTTGTCCATGGGTGGTGTTCAGCCTTCTGTCTGTTGTAGGCAATAGCAGGAGATTAGTTTGTGAGCTGTGTGGGACAGCAGCTCCTTCTTGGAGTATCATGATCAGTGTTGGTGATGGTAAGGCCTTAATCTCATTGGCAGTTTTTACTTATTGAGGAGCAAAAAACAATAACAGTGTCTTTTATTACCTGTAAGTATGGATAAGATATAGTAAAAGTGCCTTGTGGCCTTAATTGAGCCTTAAGATTTCTCTTTACTTAAATACAGGTTTGTAAGCGAATGGACTTGGTTTGCCAGAGAATGTTAAATCAGGGATTTCTGAAAGTGGAAAGATACCACAATTTGTGTCAAAAGCAAGTTAAAGCTCAACTTCCAAGGTATGTACCAGTTACAACTGTAATTACATTTTTCTTTTAAGCAGGTTATTGAAAAGGAATTTCTTGCTGGCTAATTCTGCTTATATATCTTGAAAATTTGAGCCACATGTTATTGTTTCATTTTTTTTCCCAAAAGCACCTTGAACCTAAGATTTAATTACAGAATAATGGTGTGGAAAGTATCTCTGACATCTCAAACAGAGAAGAGTGGGTTCTGTCTTACTCAACTCTTCTGACAAATCAAGCAAGGACTCCTAGGAATGAATAAATTCCATTCCTTTTCATGACCTTCACTGCCTTCACTGATGATTTAACAAAGACTCTGCTTAAAAAAAGAGCAAGGTCTTTCAGTAACATGGATTAAACAGGAGCAAGGAAGAGTGATGTGACATGTGAGTGTTACTGGGAGCTGGTTTCTCAGTAAAGCAGTGAATTTCTTCCTCTCTCCAGTGAATGAGGGCAGCTGCTGCTGTGCCCTATCAGATTTCCCAGTCAGAGTGAAGAAACTAAATGCTACATACCGTAGAGATCCTTTGTCAAAAGAACTTCTATCTCAACCTAAACTTTGTAGCAAGCACTACTAATATATTACATTTATTATGCCAGTTGCATTGAAGGACTGACCATAGGAATAAGCAGGGGAATAAAAATGTTCACACTGACTTGGTATCTACTGCCAGTTAGTACTGAAAGCTGGTTCTTAAATAGTCTTAAATTACATATAAGGTTTATGGATCACATTATTTGTTTAGAAAATAAATTTTGTCTAAGAAAGTGAACTAGCTGGTTCTCAGTCTGTATCTCTTATTTCCATTAAGACAAATGTTAGTGTTTACTTTTTCATACCTCAAAGGGTTTTAAGAGTGAAATTAACTTGAGCAATGTTACAATTTGATTCTTGCTGACTCCTTGTTAAATTAGTGTCACCTTATGGTCTGCCTTCTAGGCGGGAGTCAGAGAGAAGAAATCACTCACTGGCTCGCCATGCAGACATCCTTGCTGCTGTGGAAACGAGACTCTCTCTGTTAAATATGACTTTCATGAAGTATGTGGATTCCAATCTCTGTTGCTTCATACCTGGAAAGGTAAGGTGTAAACTGTATTATGTGAATATATATCTGTGTTTAAAAAATAGGATTGTATAACTTAACCCAGCACAGCTGGGGCAAATTGAGATACTTGCAAACAAAGGTGCAAGCCAGTACTCTGTTTTACCAGGCAGTCTGAAATGAATGAACCAGACTATATTCAAATATTAATTATTTTTAATTTGATCCTCTATTTGCCCTTAGATTCTCTCTTAATTCTGGTGTTTGACTTATGGCATATACATCTTCTACAACCTTTTAGAAAAAGCACATGATCCAGGCTACCAGAAGATGATGTAATTTAGACTATAAATAACACTAAACACTCAATCAGGAAGATTTTAGGCACCTTTCTTTAAGGGTTTGAGCACCTCGTATTAATTGGATAAAGATATGGAAATGTGGAAAACACTGCTCAGTATTACAGGGATGGTGGATTTTTGTACAGTAGGTGGAATTAGTTTCAAATGTGAAGTGTGTTAAATGTGAATATTACTGAACAAGTCTGGTGTTCAGTACCCCAGCATTAAATATAAATCATCTGCTGTACACAACTCCAGCATTAAATATAAATCATGCAAGCGAGATGTACTTTGGAGATCCCACTGTTTATAAGCTGTGAAAACAACAGTGCATGAGAGAAAATCATGGTCAGAAGAAGACTGGTACAGCTCAGGGGTGAAACAAGATCAGTGAACATCAGCCTGGTGCTGTGTTCATTGGTATTTCCATGTGAGGGTTGGATATGTTGGTACTGCCTTTTCATGGGCAGATAACAGAATTCCACTGGGATGAATGGAAAGTTATCTGTTGGATTCAGGGGCAGCATGCAGGCATTTAGACATTCAGTGTTGGTAGGATAGACAGGCTGTGAGCATGAAATGTATTTTTATTTTGAAGAGGTAACTATTTCTCTACACTGTTGTTGACTTGATATTAAATTAATTTAAAAATAAATAACCATGGTGTAATACATTCTTACATGACTTTATGTTGTATTTTTATATTTACCATATGTTTTTAAAAAATTAATATGGCAAAGTCAAATGAACTTAAGTCCTTGATACCTAGTAAATTAAATACTTAAATGTTGCCAAACTGTTTTGAAGAGTAGATGGAAGGGCATTACTGAGTCTAGACCTGGGGTGTGCATGACTTGGGCAAGAGAACTTCCCAGCCATTTTCCTTGTATTTACTTGGGGTATGAATTTTCTAGCTGCTGCTCTCTAGACATTGTTACCAGTTCATGAGAGAATAATATTTTGGTCAGTCAGACTCCAGGCTTAGTGTTCACTTACAGTCTGTGGTTCCCCTTGCACCTGTTTCACTTCCCTCAAGAAACTTTGCCACAGAACTGCTAGGAAGTGAATTTCTGTTAAAATATGTGAACCCTGATTTGAGGTTGTCATTCTGTGAATGTTCCTTGTGCTAGCAGAGCAGTGCTGCAAAGTTTTATACTGAGGATGTTGTTGATAACAATGTGAGTGAAATTAGAGAAGTCTGTTTTAAGTTTACTTCTTGATAAGAAAGTTTAGCCTTGTGTAGCTTTTGCAACTTTTTAGCTAAGCTGCCTTTATCAAAACATGATATGATCTGTGATCTTCAGGAAAATCTTCAGCCATTCTTAATCCTGTAAGAAATACCTGTGTGGTTTTGGCTGAGAGACCAGCACTCCTATTCTGAAGTGCCTCAGACTACAATTCATAGATTAGTGACCACATCTCTCTGTTTATCTCCTAATCAAAGGGCTTGTTTGCCAGACTTGCTAAGAGACTTATATTCTTGGTTGGTAGTGGATTGATGTTTTATAAATTAATATCTTTTGGACTTAATCTGAATTTGTAGTATTCTGAGTGTATCCGAGTGGACTCAAGTAAATATTTACAGCTCTTCAGACTGACATAATGCTGATTCTTGCTACTTCAATGATGTGTTTCATAACTGGATGGGTTAGTGACTGTTCTGCACTGGGGCTTCGAGTATCTTGCTGCAGGTTCTCTAAAAGGAAATCATTACACTCTGCTGAGTACAGATGATGTAACCTGGAAGTCAAGTATGGCTGTAATAAAACAAAATTTTGCATAATGAGCATTATTTCCTGAGTTTGAAGAGAGCTGTTGTGATAGATCAAGGGAATAGCTTCTCTGATACATCATAAACAGCACTTCATTTCAAAAGCTCATCTACAACTAAAGCACATAGTAGTATTTAACTGTTATGTAGTAAAAACCCCTGAATGTGCCAGAATTTTTAGAACAAACAGAATAATCTTGCCTTTATCAGAAAATCCTAATTCTTCTTAAATGTTTTAGGTAATAGATGAAATTTATCGAGTGCTAAGATATGTAAACTCTACAAGAGCTCCACAGAGAGCTCATGAAGTTCTTCAAGAACTAAGGGACATTTCCTCCATGGCTATGGAATATTTTGATGAGAAGATTGTTCCAATACTGAAAAGAAAGATGCCTGGGTCAGATGTATCGGGACGTCTGATAGGAACTGCCCCAGGTATTAATTCTGATGTATAGTTAAGTTTTATTTAGCTTTTCTGTAAAAATTCACAGCACTTTATGTTTTAAAAGCTACCTCCCTGAAATGTGAGCTTTATTACACAAATATTGCTAATACTTCTTTCTTAAGAATGCTAACTGAAATTAATTTCCTTTGACTTTACGAAGCCTTTGTACTACTGAAGGAACAGTCACTTAATTGTATGTGAGAATTACGCACAGTGTGGATTCCTTAAACAAACACTTTTGTGCCACCACTGAATGAGACTTTATCGCTACATTTGGTTTAAATTTGGCACATAATGTGACAACTGGATGCCTTTTATTTTAGGACAACCAGCAAATGAATTTGCTTAAGCTGTTTTAGTACATGGAGAGCTAGAACGTACTTGTATGTGCTTTTTTACTTTCCTTGGACACTGCTGTATGCACTAACAAGCAAAATACTTACAAGTAATAGTGAAAAGGCAATTAAAATAACAGTTGCCTATAACTGGTCCTTCATATACTTTTGTCAGACTTTCCAGAACTTCTGTGAACAAAAGTCTAAGGTAGTTTCCCTAATGGTCAAAGGCAAAAGGCTGTAAAAATGTAGCATCTTCACTGTACAGGATGTCTTCACACTTTAGGAACTGTGAAATTAACTCCCTACAAGGAGATCTTAATAAAAATTGAAGAAAAAAAATCACATCTTAAAAATGATAGGCTTAACTATCATTAGGCAGGAGATATTTGTTGTTTCTTGTATGTCCTGTCCATCTTTTTAGCTATAAGTGTGTATACCAGCTGTTAGTTATATCCTGTTAATTATACTTTCATTTTTTAATTATAATTTTTTTTAATTATATATGTTCAATATATATGTTAATATGTACTGAGACTCTTAGCTGAGGAGGTGTTGCCCAAACCCACAGCTGATGTCAGTTGGCTTTTCAATGCCAAGGCTTTATGATGCATAAACCCCCTGTCCCCGTTGAGGGAGGAGCATCCCCTCTCCTGTGGCAACCCCTTAGTGCCATGTAGTGGTGGGTGTGCTGGCATCCTAACAGAGAGGGAAGAGGAGGAAGGCTGTTCCAGGCTGTTCCAGACTGTTCTGTCTAGCACTTAAAAGTTGCATCTTGCACAGCATTGCTAAAAGAGTAAAATGACTGAAAAAGTGATAGATAATTTTTATGGCAGAAAAAGTGAAAAAATATATGCAGTAGCTGTTAGTCTCCTTGATTTGCAGGAACTTTATTAGAATCAACAGATTCAAGCTCAGATTCCAGTTTGGTTTTAGTACTTAGGAGGAGTGATTCTAAAGAAGCATGGAAAGTAAATTCCTTTCTTCTAAAATGTAAGTTAAACTGAAATACCTTATTAAGCCCTGAACCACAAAATTTTAGAACTTTGGCTGTCTGCAACTAAGGCAGCAGGTTTTTGCTTATTTACTCTAACTATTCTGTATTAAGTAGATGTGTTGTGGATTTTGATTTAACATCTCTGACATTCAGTCAACAAGACACATCTCTATGCAGTTTTTGATACAACAGAAGGAGGGGGGCTTATATAAAGGAAATAAATGATTAGCTGTTTTCCAGACTATTGAAAAGCCATAAGTATTTTAAATGAAGTTGTGCTCTGAGATTACCACATGTCCTTTTTAGGTGCTTAGATAACTGTAAATCTGTTTTACATGTTCATGTAACTTGCAACTGGTGTTCAGATTCATGTTTAGGGAGTAGGGATAAGCAAACTGTGAAAACTGGGAGACAGTTTTTACCTTTTAGAGGATTAATCACAGTTCTCTCTGAAGTTCCAGGGCCCTCTGCAGCACTGACAACAATGCAGCTGTTCTCCAAGCAGAGCCCTTCCAGGCAGGAAGTCACCAAACTCCAGCAGCAAGTGAAAGCCAACGGCACGGGCCTGACAGCGCTAAAGCGGGAGATCTCCGAGCTGCGCATCAAAGTGCAGGAGCAACAGAAACAGCTCCAGGATCAAGATCAGAAACTGCTTGAGCAAACCCAAATCATAGGGGAACAGAACGCCCGGTTGGCTGAGCTTGAGCGCAAGCTGCGAGAGGTGATGGAGAGCACAGTAGGAAATGCTTCAGGTTCTGGCTCAAATGAACAATCTCCTAGAAAACGGAGGAAGGCAGTGGATTCCACAGACTGTCCTAGGAAATCTAAACGTCTTCGAAACAGAAAATAACTGGGGAGTAAATGACGCCTTCAGGAGGATACACTGCTCTGGTAGCCCAAGCAGGTCTGCTTGTTTGGATACTGTGACCAGCTTCATGGTGTCACTTAGGCTGCTGGCTCTTCAAAACACCTCTTAGACTTGAACAGTAATTTCCTTTCATTGACTTTTCCCCTGCTTTCTGTATGGGTGGGCCTAATGCACAGAATCTTTAATATTTGCAATAGTTACATACTAACCAGACCTGCTCTGTTATGTTTTGAAGGGTTAACCTTTTTTTTTGTGCAAACGTGTTTAAAGTTATTTGTGTTTATGCATATGTTCACAAAAAATCTTAAATAAATTGTCTTAACTGACTAAAAAGTTAAGCATTAAAACAGATGTCCTGTTCACTTGAAGGAAAGATCCACTTCTAAAATCTTGTTTTTGAGAACTTGACCTTTTTTGTTACAAGTGACCTTGTCTGGAATGTCTGAAAAGTAGTTAATACTTTTTGGGGTTCTCTGTAATGAGTAAAACTGGCTTCTTAAGCTACTGTATTGGCTATATATTTTTGTAAACTTACAAGGAAGGGCCTTCTATCCAGTCCTCACGTGCACACACCCTGGTTCGAGGTCTTGGAGCCATATGCTACGTCTGCATGGATAGATGCATGCACAGCTTAGTCAGCCTGCCAAAAGCACTTGCCTGAAATTGTTCCAAACTCTGGGAGAGAGCACAGAGACCTGTAAAGCAATTTCTTTGTTCCTCAGCCATGACTTAGCACATGCTTTCAGCCCAACTGTTGTCTTACCGTGAGGTGGTTCCGAGGTGAGTGGCAGGAGCGTTTCAGCCCTGCCTGCAAGGCAGGTGTTGTCAGCCAGAGCTGGAGAGTTGAGAAGCTGCCTATGCAGCACTTGGTGCACAGGCCAACATTGTCCCTGCATTCACCGAGCTTGGGGGACGTCATTGGAATGAAATGCTGTATTGTGGGAAAACTGAAACTGTTTTGTGTGTCTGTGTTGGGGTTGAGGTGGAAATTTTCCTGTAACACTGATGACGATATTCTAAGCTTTCCTTATCCTAAAAGGTAAATCACTTCAGACAAAGCTTTAATTTCTTTTGCACTTCTGTTTTGAGCTTGTAACTGGAAAAGCATGTGTTGCACTGTTCAGTCTCTCTGGTCACTTTAACCACCTCAGAGTTATGTACAGTGATTATTCCCCTCCCATCTGTATATTTTTGGAACCTTATACAAGTACCATTGTCCTTGGTTTTGTTTCAATGTACTAAACTATGTAGCTTTATCATTTGACTTATGTTTTCTTTTTTAAACCAGCTGCTGCTTTGGGTTTAGGTGGTTCTGAATTCAACTTGGGATGGCACTAAAAATGCAAATGCTGCATTTGTAGCTGTTCACAATCTCAATACTGTGGGTTAAAGTGCAAGTTTCTTTTTCATTTTTTAGAGCTGTCAGCATAACATAGTGGCTGTATTTAAAGCACCAAAAAACCCCCAGAAATTGTCTGGTCAAATGTTATGTAATCACAGAAAATGGACGTTTTTCCTGAATTTTCAGTTACAATTTTTACTTTTAAAATCATATTGGCTCATACCAGGAGTAGCATTGCAAATGCCTTATATTTGGCTGACATTTAGTGTTCAAATAAACTTGAATAGTTTGAGTCTTTTAAAAAAGGGCATTTTTCTTAAGCATCAAGTTTAAGCATAAAATGTTATCTGAGGGAAGACTTAAACTGTTAAAGGAGCATTTGCTGGTATGTGTTTTCAACAGCTCAGAATTTTTTTTACCATTAAGAATCTAAGATAGATACCTGCTAGCCAGATTAAAAATACTGGCTATACTTTAAAAAATAATTTTGAATCCAAGGGTCAGCATGATAGCTGTGATTAGTGTGTGATACAAATTAATTTAATGGTTATTCATGATGAGAAATTCCTGTAATGGCCTAATTACAAGCTATTTGTGGTGAAATACTTGCAAACAAGTATAAACCTGTGAGTTGCACTTACTGAAAAGGTTTATTTATACATCTTGGAGTAGATTTCACCTTAGTTTCTATATTAATTTCTATAATTTCTCGAACAATTTCCCCCTTCTCCGCTTCCCAATATACAAATAGTTTCAGGTTACTCCAGAGTACCATTTATTTGTGTGTTGGGGAATCTCTAGATGTGTGTAAACTGAGCTGGAAAGAACAACAGCCTATTGTTACATGAAACATTCCCTGTGAATGTGCCAAGTGCCACCTTGGAACCTTCAGCTTAAGGAAGTGTCACACGTTCCAGGTTTGCAGGTGCATCCTGAATATCTGCATGTTAATGAGTCCAGTAAAATGGAACAAGGCCTGTGAAACGTAACGGGCAGAGGGGATGGTTTCAAGGCAGCTCTGAGAAATGGCAAGGCAAAGGCACACCAGTATTTTGTGTTTCACGCCCCATGGGGGCAGACTTCACATGGCTCTTCCACTGGAATATGCACCACTGGCACAGACAAGGCAGAGAAAACAGAATGAAGTAATAGTTTGGAGAAAACAGCTGGAGCATTAATTTCTGTCACCGTGTTGTCCCTTATTAAATAGAAATTGCATTTGCAATATACAAACAAGTGATAAATTGCCTGAAGTAAAACTAAATCACTTTTCACCCTAAATGTCTGTGCACCTTTACGTGAGTTGGTGCATTGGCCTCGAGGAGTACAGTGTTGGTAGTGATTAGTGACTATAGGCTGCTCAAGGGAGAGCCTCAAACTCGTGAGACTGAGATGCAGTTTACAAAGTTAAATGAAATACTGTTTTATTTGCAGCCTCTGTTTAGTTTTAGTACTTGTATCAAGGGCTGAAACTTAACAGCTCAGGCTTGACAGGGAAAGTGATAGTGTCTTTCATAGTTAGTTTCTAACTAACCTAAAACTACCGAGGCCAGTTTTCCTGCTTTTCTAAAAATAGCAACTTGCCTTGAAAGCTTTTTTTTCATAGCAGGGTTGGGGATTTCTTTACAAATTTGTATATCTAGTGAACATGGTGAAAATGGGATCAGAAGATACTACAGTGATGCTTTCTTGAGGGAAAAGCTGTTTGCAGCCAGGTCTTGCTTCCCAAATAGAACAGCTTGTATGTAAATACAGTGTGCAAGCACCCTCCAAACAAGGGCTAATGGATATCATAGGTGGAAGCACTGAAGGAGGAAAGATTACCTGCTGAACAAGATAAATTTCACAGATTAAAGAACAGATAGAAACAAATGGAACTTCTTCAGTTCCTGATGCTTGTTCAGCATTGCATGTTAATCACTGAAGTTCATGAATGTGGTGCCTGTACATAATTTTTAAATGTAAAATGTAAGACAGAATTGAACAGGAACTTAGTTGCTCTTACTAAGGAGCACTAAGATTGCCTAAGGAATTTTCAAGATCTTGGAAATAGGAAGTCATAGGGTATGGTTACACATGTCTTTAGACATGAGAGGGCTACCTGATTTCTTGGTATTCCTGATGGTTTTAAAGTAACTGGCAAATTACAGTGATAGATTGTTATTTCATAAGTAAATTCAATTTGGACTATTTTACAAAAACATGTCTGCTAGTTGTGAACTGTTCTGATGCTCTCCAGTTGCCTTCCTGTGCTGCTTTGCACCGTACCTGAACCAGCTCACTTGGTGTGCTCTCTGCTCTTGCAGTTGTGGTTCCTGAATCCCCTTCCCTGTCAGACAGCTGTGCCTTGCTGGCTCTGGTTTATATATAACTGAACATTTTGGGATTTTGTTCTGGCTTTGTGCCAGCTGAAGACACATTAGGTACTGGATCTCTTTGTCTTTGGAAAGGGAGGTCAGATACCAAAACTGTTAGCTTGCTGTAGACCTAAAAAATCTGGATTTCATGGAATCATAGAATTGATTGGGTTGGAAAAGACCACCGAGATCATCAAGTCCAACCCTTGGTCCAACTCCAGTCCCTTTACCAGATCATGGCACTCAGTGCCACGTCCGATCTCAGTTTAAAAACCTCCAGGGAAGGTGAATCCACCACCTCTCTGGGCAGCCCATTCCAATGCCTGATTACTCTCTCTGAAAAAATATTTTTCTGATATCCAACTTAAATTTCCCCTGGCAGAGCTTGAGCCCATGCCCCCTTGTCCTATTGCTGAGTGCCTGGGAGAAGACACCAGCCCCCACCTGGCTAGAACTTCCCTTCAGGTAGTTCTAGACAGTGCTGAGGTCACCTCTGAGCCTCCTCTTCTCCAGGCTAAGCAACCCCAGCTCCCTCAGCCTCTCCCCATAGGACTCGTGCTCCAGTCCCTTCACCAGCCTTGTTGCTCTTCTCTGGACCTGCTCCAGCCCCTCAATATCCTTTCTGAACTGAGGGGCCCAGAACTGAACACAACACTCAAGGTGTGGCCTCACCAATGCAGAGTACAGGGGAAGGATCACTGCCCTGGTCCTGCTGGCCACACTATTTTTGATACAGGACAGGATCCCATTGGCCTTCTTGGCCACCTGGGCACATTTATTAGACTGCTTAAACCAGAAAGGCTCAGTGATGAAATAGGAAAGACACTGCTGAGATCGGCTCAGTTGGTTAAAACTTGGTTGTAATAATGCCAAGGTCATGGGTTCAGTCCCCTGTATGGGCCATTGACTTAAGAGTTGGACTCGATGATCCTTGTGGGTCCCTTCCCACTCAGAACAGTCTGTGATTCTAAATTTGTGATGGTTCACAAACCCACATGTGTTTGCAATGCTGTACAACACCTGCCCCTCTGTGCTGGACTCATTAAGCCTCTCCCCCAGCACTCCTGCTGGCCAAGCTGCAGCCTCTCCATCAGCTGACACGTTCCTCTGCCAGGATCCTTCCCAAGGGTGAGAAGGTCTGCAGTGCAATGATGGAGAACAGAGCTAATATTTGAGCTGCAAGAAGGAGGGAACACTCTGAGAATGTTACAGTGTTCAGAGTGCAGCTGAGTGTGACACTCGTGCCCGGCACTGCGGCCTCAGCACGGGCAGCTCAAAGGCACTTCTTGGTTTGTTGTGACATGGTCATTGACCAAAAAGTAAACCTTGCAAGGTCACGGGGCCTTGATGAAATCTCAGCATCTGCTCTGCCTCCTGTGCTGCCCAGTCCTCAGCAAGTGCAAAACTCAGATCATGTGGCTGAGGAGGGAAAAGCTGTCCATGAATTTTTCTATGTCTCATCTGACTGCTCCATTTCCCCCTTCTAATTCCTATCCTAATATGCACAGATTAAAAATGCATGCAGAGAAAACTGTTTACAAAGGTGCTATGTTTTATGGATCCTATGCTTTGTCCATTATTTAGATTGCAAACATTTTCAAGTAGGGATTGTATTTCCCCTCCATGAGCCCTGTTGCACATGGGGCTTTTAGCAGACAGTATTTATTAGCCTTTTTTGTTAATTACTACTAATAAAGTATGCATAATGAGCCTTAAGATACAAATATTACATTAATAGATAAGGTATAATTTACTTTGTGGTAACTTCTCTGCTGTTTTTATCACTATTACTGATTTAGATTACTTTGAGTGGAGAAGCAAAATCCCAAACAAGTAGTCATTCAACTTCTGTATTAAATAATGTTTGTAACTGAACAACCCAACATCAGTATTACATGAGAAATACATGCAGGGACAGATTAAATGGAGGCCAATTCTTACAGAAGAGTTTTGTCAGAGAAGTTTTTAAAATCATAGAATCATAGAATTGAATGGGTTGGAAAAGACCTTTGAGATCATCAAGTCCAACCCTTGGTCCAACTCCAGTCCATTTACCAGATCATGGCACTCAGTGCCATGTCCAATCTCAGTTTAAAAACCTCCAGGGATGGGGAATCCACCCCCTCTCTGGGCAGCCCATTCCAATGCCTGATTACTCTCTCTGGAAAGAATTTTTTTCTGATCTCCAACTTCAATTTCCCCTGGCAGAGCTTGAGCCCGTGCCCCCTTGTCCTATTGCTGAGTGCCTGGGAGAAGAGACCAACCCCCACCTGGCTAGAACTTCCCTTCAGGTAGTTCTAGACAGTGCTGAGGTCACCTCTGAGCCTCCTCTTCTCCAGGCTAAACAACCCCAGCTCCCTCAGCCTCTCCCCATACCTTACCACGAAACGGGAAGAAAACAGCTCCCTTGGCACGGGTGTTTTGGGTTGTGGTTCGATACCTCTGGGCAGGTTTTACCTTTAGACCCGGGTCGGGGCCCGGCAGCGCCGCCGGTTCCGTCCCCACAGCCCACCCTGAGGGGCGGCACCCGCCGGCAGGGGGCGCCCCGGAGCGGGAGCGCGCGGCAGCGGGCACGGCCAATGGGCGGCGGGGGCGGGGCGGGGCGGGGCCGCGCGCGCCGCCGCGGCGCTATAAAGGCGCGCGGGGGGTATCGCGGCGCGCGCGCGCGGGACGGACCGGCGGTGGTGCGCAGGGTGCAGCGCTGCCGCCATGGGGAACACCGTGGCCAGAGAAGACTTCGAGTGGGTGTACACCGACCAGCCCCACGCCGATCGCCGCAAGGAGATCCTGGGTGAGGAGCTGCGGTGCCGCCGCGCCTTGCGCTGGCTGCGTGGCGGAGCGGAGCGGGGGGTCACACAAGGCACCCCACAAGATGGCGGCGTGGCAGGGCCCGTGGGGCTCCCGGCGGGGCGGGCGGTGCGGCCGGGCCGGGCCCGCTTACGAGGGGGCGGCAGCAGCTGCAGCAGCCGCCGCCTTGGCGGCGCGAGCGGGGAAGGGAAGGAGCGGGGGGAAGGAGGGAGGGCAGCGCGGCCGCCTGCGGGGGCAGAGCGCCGGAGCGGCGGCCCGGGGCTCTCTCCCTCCCTCCCTCGAGCACCGCGGGGCCCGCGCCCACGGAGGGGATAACGGCGCCCTCGAGCGCTGCGCGTAATGCGAGGCCGGGCTTGTTTCAGCCCTTCTGAGTCACGGGTGGGCTGCTCGGATCGGAGACATTTCCTTCCTGGGTAGGCTGGAGGTGGCACTGGTGCTTGCCATCTACGTGTCTAGTTGCTGAGCAACGTAAAGTGCTAAAATTACTTGATTCTGAATGATTCATTATAGCAGCAAATATCACAACTGGAAAGGTCATGCGTTTTCATTACCTTTGCAGACGAATCCTAATTGGGAGGAAGGGAAGGAAATGCTCTGTAATCTAATTGGGGTAGTTGGATGTTAGGAGAGCTTCGAAGTAACTCATTTTTTATTTAATTCTTTCTTATCTAGCTAAACATCCAGAGATAAAAGCATTGATGAAGCCAGACTACAACCTGATCTGGGTGGTTGTGCTGATGGTTCTGGCACAGTTGACTGCATTCTATCTAGTTAAAGACTTGGATTGGAAATGGGTAGTCTTCTGGTCATACGTTTTTGGAAGCTGTATTAGCCACTCCATGACTCTGGCCATTCATGAGATCTCTCACAATAGTGCCTTTGGCAACAGGAAAGCCATGTGGAATCGATGGTTTGGAATATTTGCCAACCTCCCTCTTGGTCTCCCGTACTCCATATCCTTCAAGAGATACCACATGGATCATCATCGTTACCTAGGAGGTGATGGAATTGATGTGGACATTCCTACCAACTTTGAAGGCTGGTTTTTCTGCACCCCTTTCAGGAAGTTCATGTGGATTGTTCTTCAGCCTTTTTTCTATGCCATTAGACCTCTCTGCATCAATCCCAAGCCCATTACTCGACTTGAAATAATCAATTTGTTGGCTCAGCTTTCCTTTGATGTTGTGATATATTATTTATGGGGTGTCAAATCCATTTTTTACATGCTTGCTGGTTCAGTACTTGGACTTGGGTTGCATCCAATTTCAGGACACTTCATAGCTGAGCATTACATGTTTTTAAAAGGGCATGAGACCTATTCCTACTATGGGCCACTTAATTTGCTCACCTTTAATGTTGGCTATCACAATGAACATCATGACTTCCCCAACATTCCTGGCAAGAGCCTTCCACTGGTAAGTTCCAAGGTTATTACTTTTTCCTTAATGAAGCCATACTTTAACTTGAAAATGAGGCAGAACACTTGACAGAAAAATAGAAGTTAAGAGATTAAACAAAAAGACATAAACAACAAAACAAAACCCACGAGTTATAAAGGAGGCAATTAATTATCATTTTAGTGGTATCCTGAACCAGCTTCCAATGTGCTGACTGCCTCTTCCATAAATGGGGTGGGGAGGAAACACATATCTTATGCTTTGCACTAACTTTAACTTCCTGTAATTACAACCTGTCTTCTGATTTCTTTGTTTGTAAGTATGCAGAAAACTAATTAAGAAGTTCCAAATAACTTCGCAGATTTGTAGTCTCTGTCTTTGTATTCTTAAGGACAGTATTTTAATGTGTGCTTATGCTTCAGTTTCTCCTATCAGTGACATTCTCTGCTAAGGAAAAGAGAGGGTTTGAGGTACTGTTAATGTTTGTCGTACTGTTGACAAATGTGTAATAACTTTCTACTCTGGAGCACCTCAGTTTCTTCAAGCAAGAGCCTTTGAACCCTAAATAAGTATCAGCTGTACATTGACAGAATTAAAGCTTCTACGCCAGGACTTAGACCTGTCACGTCTGCACGGCTAGCAGAGGTGAAGTTTCTGCTCACTTTGATCAGAGTTTCACTCTCATCTTGTATGTGTTTCCCAGTGGGAGCACAGGCTTCAGGGGACATTAAATTTGTAATCTGACAGCAGCTACGGTGTTGGCCTTGTAGCTTTTGTTACCGACCTTGGCAATAGTAAGACCTTACAAACTTGTCCCTTTGATGCAGTCTAAACTTGTTATTTCTGTTGTCAGTGGAACTGTAGGTGAAAGAGCTGTGCCAGCACTTTTAGCAGGGCAGGTAAATCATGTAATTGGTTTGTTTGAGGCTTTGCGTGGCCTTTTTTTTTTTAAGAGAGATGATCGCTCTTATTCATAGCTTCAATCTTTCAAATCAGCAAAAGTTGCTTTAACTCACCTTTGATGCCCAGGTCTGTGCTGGTGAACCAGCATTCCACTTCTTGCAGAGGTATTTCTGCTATAAGTAGGCATGAATTTTTTCGAGTATTTAATTCCAGGGGTAAATACCCAGTTCTGCTGCAGGACTTGTAGTCCACAGCTCTGATAAGAAAACAAAGCCTTCTTTTAGAACGGTGTGTTTAATTCGATTGGACTGGGCTCTGCTGTGCTGTGTGCTGAGATCCCTGAAGTACTGAACGCTTGATCCCTCAGCATGGTGAGCTGAGGATTATTACTGTGTAATAAAAGTATAGATACACTGTTCTATAGGTGTGATGATGGACCAAAAAGATCTTCAGCTTCAAACTATGCATGTAAATATCTTGGGCTTGTTTGTTGCTTACACAAATTAATCATCTTTTTCTGACTAAAACTCTGGAATTTTGTGAAAAGTCCTTTTTGTTCTGTTCAGGTTTTTAAGGCTTCGGGTGTTTGGCCTTAAATAATCAGTAAGGACCCCTGACTGAACCTGCTGCTCTCAGTTTAAAATAATGGTCTGGTCAGCATGTGCAACTGAGAAGAGTCTTTGGAAGCAGCTTATATTCATTCTTTATAGTCTGTCATCTTCTTAAAGGTGTTTCTCTGAAATAAATGAGGGGGATTTTTTTGAGTGCTGAGGTTTGAAACTAGTTGTAAAAATAGCCGTGTTAAACATCTTTTCCTAGCATTTATAACATCCTTTTGACTGCTACTTTATAGCTGTGAGTCATCAGTGAACTGACTCACCCACTTTCAGTAGCAACCAAACCACTCGCTTTGTGAGCTGCCTCATCCTGTGGGTAGGACAGCGAACGGACTTGGGAGTGCCAGCGGTTTGCTCTGGTTACCTTCAAAAGTTTCACATGAGGTTTATGTAACAACCAGGGAATTGCTATTTCCTCCAAGAAACATTCACATTGTGGCACTGGTGGCCCTTCCCGTGGAATCAACCTCTGAAATTAAAGTGCTGTGGATTAGGTTACACACTGAGTTACAAATTATAAAGTTGTCACAATTTGTGCACATGTAACTAGTAAATACACCTTTTATCTCCTCTTCAGGTGAAGAAAATAGCAGCTGAATACTATGACAACCTGCCACAATATAACTCTTGGATAAAAGTACTGTATGACTTCGTGATGGATGACACAATCAGCCCATACTCACGCATGAAAAGGCAATTAACGGGTGAAGTGAAGCAAGATTAAACTTGTGGCAACCAAAAAAACTTTGAAATGTCTGCTTGCTTTAAAGTGGCTGGTATAAAGGTCTCTTGCTAAAGCTGTTCACCTGTGTCCTGAAATAAGATGTACAGCAACATAGCAATGCATCCTTAAGGATTTTGTAGCAGACTCCTACCAGCTATAACATTCCTCACAGTCCTCAGATTTGTTGGTTTAATGTCTCTGTTTGCCTAAGGATCAGTGTTATATGCATAATGCAAAATGACTTTGTTACAGAATTTACTTTGGTAGGGGTTAAATCTATATAAAATATGTCTGACTCATAATATTTTAAAAGTTCTCAGTGTAGTATATACTGCCCCAACATGCTATTTAGATGACTGTAGTTTCAAAATGCTGTACTTACCTGTTAATTCTAAACTAACATGATTTGTTAACTTAAACCTTCTGTTGAAAATGTTTCCAAACTTATGGTTGGAAAGGCTAATTTGCACAGAAATGTTAAGTCTGTTTAAATATGTAATATGTCATTCAAAGCATTGCTTTAAAGTTCTACTTTTTCTACTGAAAGTACCTTAAAGGAGCAATCTATCAGAATGAAACCAGTATCTTTGAGATGGCTTCTGTGACTTCTTTGTAAAGAAACAAAAATGGGGAATTCAAGGGTATTGCCAACTCTGTGGGTCCGACCTACTGCCTGAGCTGCTTGTGTTGGATGTACTGTGAGCAGGGGGCATTTAGGAAACTTAAAATAACTGATTAGAGTTTTCGTGTTGGAAAAATCATTACAGTTTGAGATTTTTCTGATCTTCAAAGCAAAATTACCATGTTACTATGGTTTTAAATGATATAAATATTAACAGTCATTTGGAAACTTGGCTTGTATGGAAAACTGAACGGATTGAAACAGATGCTGTTCTGGCAACTAAGGGCAGCTACAACCACTGGCAGTTGTACCTGTTAAGCATATTAGTCATTTGTGTACACAGAAAGGTGTTGTTAAATAATCATGTTTGTTCTTTTCCCCCTAAACCTCCAGTACTCTCCATAAATACTTGTCTTTCTTCCATATTAAAATCTGGTGAGAGGTGATGATATCAAATTTCCTGCTTAAGAAGTTTTTAATTAGGAACAGAGAATGGATAGACTTGCTGAACAGTGAAGAATCACTCCATACCTCAGCACAGTACATTTGCCTTCTACCATCTATTGCATTGGTGATGGTTTGAAGTAGTCAAAGGGGAATACAAACCACGCTTAAATCTCAAATGGTGATTCTGTGACTTCACTAACCTGAAAGATGGAATCTGAAGAAGGTGGAATTTTTAGCTGCTGTCCATGCTGGTCTGCTGTAACTGTTTTAGATGCTTTCAACTGCTGCATTTTGGTGCGAGTTTTTTAGGGTGGTTTTTTGTTTGTGTGTTTTGGGAGGGCTTTTGTTTGGGTTGTGTTGTTTGTTTGTTTTTTAGAAGAAGTTGAGTGCCTGAAAAGAATCGTTGGTACATCTTAACAACCCCTGCTTGATTGTGGTCCTGTTCTTAATGTGTGTTTTGTTTAAGTGTGGGCCCTTATCTGTGGCTAAGCAATAGAAATGGAATGAAAGTTTGCCAACCACTTACAAAGTGACTCCATTATGCCAGGAAGGTGAGAGCTGGCCAGCATATTGCTCAGGGTACAGTGTAAAGTCAAATATACTTTGTCCAGTATTTTCATGTGTAATTAACAAACAAAGATCAAAGTAATATTGGGTGAATTTTTGATTGGTCCCCTTATGCTGAAGGACTTCAGCTTTAGAGAAATTTGGTATTTTTAGAGCAGATTTGAGACCTATTCTATTGAGTAGTGGTATAGATGAACTGAAAAGAATCCCTGCCTTTCCTTTCTGATCAGGAAAACTGACTTTGGTTGAAAAACTTGTAAAGGCTCAGCAAGTTGCAAACCAGGTTTTTTTTTGGTTGGTTTTTTAAGCAATTCAATTGATTTCACCCTTTGCTTCTTGTCTTTGATACTGCTGACTTACCATAAGTGGATGAATGATGGGAAGTGTCTCCAGAAAGTTTTATGACTAAGAGCTAAAGTTTCCTACTCCATGGATCACTGATGCTCCTCTGCACCCCCAACAGGCAGCGCGAGTATAAATTCCTGCTTTTAATCAGGACTTGTCCTCTATCGTTTAAAATTGCAAGTGTTTCTACAAGGTGTTCTGACTCTGACCTTCCCTTCCAACTATAAATAAATACACTGTTTTCACTTCAAGAGGTTCAGAATAGTGGGGAATTCTAAGGGAGATATCGTTTTTGAAGCATCTGTTAGTGGCTGCCTATTGGACAACACTTACTGGATTAGGTTAATCTGAGCCCGTGAGGTTCAAATTTGGGTTTAAATAATGGTCTGATTCTTGCAAGCGTCAGTAAATACCACTTTTAGGCATACAATTCCTGTGTAATGTACAGGAGACTTTGGCCTCTGACTTCAATAGTAAGAATTCTGCCAAAAGCAGATCATTTGAACGTTAACTTATGCTCAGCATAGTTTCATCCCTAAAAAGAGTTGTGAAGCATTTCTGAACCACTGGTAAAAGTAAATAAGAACAGCTGGAGTACTTAAGGTTTGTGTTTGATATATTCTAAATGTACAACTAGTTTTATCCAGTGATACTTAGATGTGTTTATTCCAAAGGTGTGGCACAGAACTAAGAAACTATAATTTTTTAAAAATACATATGAACCATTAGTTATTGTTTTTAAGGAATTAGTTTTCATTAATACAATAAAACTATATCTGGCAGAAACAGGTTAGTACAATTTTGAAATATTTTCTCTGAAAGTTGTAGGGAGCCTTGATTAACTGGTGAAGAGCAATTAAACCAAAAGAGCAGTAAGAACCCTGACAGTTAAACCAATTATAATTTCCCCTAAATACTCTTCAGATAGAATGAGTTAACTTTGGTGTTTCTACTTGCTTGTTAGGGTTTGTTCCTTTCTGTGTAACTAAAGCATCTCAGTTTGGCAAACATCTCCTTTATGTGAAATCAGCCAGGAGTTGAACTGTCATTGAAGTATTTTAGCTGCAGTTAAATCGTGCAGAGCCCTGAATCCCCTTCAGGGCTTTCCGAGTAGCTTGCAGTTTTCAGAATAAACTGCCTTGCACGGCTTTTAACATTCCCTGCCCCCAATTATTTGAAGTTGCTTAAGTGGAATAAGTTATGCATCCTGGAATCTGACTGTACTAGGCATTAGCTTTCCCACAGGACAGGCGTGGGTAATAGTCCTCTTTCAAAACAACTCTTGCCTCCGGCATTCTTGTTTTGCTGTTGAACCTGTCTGTTCCCCAGCAGTGACCAATTAACGTGTTAAATGGGTGCATCTTTCTGGTTGCAGAACTCTCTGCTTTCAGAGCCATGGCAAGACTTACCACCTGGCAACCAGAGGTCAGTTGAAAACTTTTTAAGACTTTCAGTTGTGCATCTCAGGTTTCTTTTGGTGCAGTCTTTAACTGTAGCTGGTGAGCAGTAACACATGCCTGAAAGTCTACAGGTGTTGAGAGATATATCTGTTCTAGGTAAGTGGCCAGTGTTAATGCTGAGGTCAGTGGTTCACCTCTGCATCCCTGACTTATTGCTGGTATCAGATGAAGTGGCATGTCAGAGTAGAGCTTAAAGCTGTTCATTCCTTATTTTACAATGAGGTTGAGCAACCGATAACATCAGTGCTGCAGACTGCCATACCAATCCCGTTGGACAAGCAGGGAAAAAGTCCCTTTCAAACAGCAATCTCCTCTAAGCAGTTTGAGGCAGCTTTTGAAAAGTGTACTCCTCTGTAATTTGAAAGTCTCAAAAGACTCATGGCCAAGCCAGTTCTGCTGTTTTAGCTCATACTGCAAGGCACGGGAGCCAATTCTGGGTCTACCAACGTTGTTTCTGCAAGATCCTAGGAAAAATGTGATAAATTGGTTTATCTAAATCATGGTTCTGCCTTTAGCACAGTAACCTGCAACGCAGTAGAGAATTATCCCTTCTCTAGCAAATCCTCCATTTCGAAATCAAGCCTGCCAGGGGTATGTGAGACTTTAGGATGAAGATGTAGAAAAAGCTTCCTATTCAGCCAAGATAGAAGAGAGGGGTTTTTTGTAGTTGGTTTTTTTTTTCTTATTGACAGTTCCTTGCGCTGCCTCTGCCCCTTATCCATGCTTAAGTTAGCACCTACTGTGCTGTGGGACAGGATCATTACTGTGGTTTAGGTATGTTGCTAGCCCCAGGAAAAGGGAGAGGATGGCATGATGAACAATTTCTTGATCTTGTCACAATAGAAATGAGACAACTAGAGGCAAAACCTCCAGGCATGTCTGCTGGGAGGGGTGGTAGCTGCATATGCAGAACAAAGTATTTGTGTGAAAAGGCTTCTTCCTTAAAGTAGTTCCCATTTTCTGTGTACAAAGGATCTCTTCTGTACAAAGGATCATTGTTTTTTCAGTGAGACATACTATAGCCTAAGCAGAATTTCCCACAAGAAAAAGCAGCAGTGTGGGTGCACCACTCCTCTGTGAGCTGTCAAACAGTTCAGTGCCTACCCTTGTCTGCCCCTTGACACACACAGAGCCCAGGAAAGGTAAGCAAACAGGATGTGGACACCTGACTGATCTGGCTTTTTCTACCTTGCAACTTAACTTCGTATTTTCTTGTCAATTCAAACCTTCCTGCACGCCACTTCCTTCTCTGTTATCACCTGTTAAGAGTGAAGAAGGATCATGGGACACCTTGAATATTAAACATGTTTTGTGTTGGAATTCTTGGCAAGACTATATTGTTATTGTGACTAATTGAATAGTATTTCCTTCTCTGTCTTGCCTTGCAAGTCCCAGTTTGCTTTCTTGCTCCATAGATACACAGGAATAATACCAGCATGAGAGGAAAGGGAAATTATTAAGTGAATGTGCCCCAGCCTGAGGACTTCATTCCTTCCTAAGCTCATCAGCCACAGCTATTCCCAAGTATCATAGCAGGAATCTTCTCTACATATCCATAAATGAGAAATTGTTGTTTTCAGTGGTCCACTCAAACAGTCAAATTGAGTATATTATTATATTATTTTAGTGTGATGAGCCAAGGGTAGAGAACTGTTTATCCAGCCTTGAGAAAAGAAAGCTTAGGGGAGACCTCACCACCATGTTCCAGGGGTGGCTACAAAGAACAGGGAGATTCCCTTTTTACAAGGAGTCACTTGGAGTAATGGGGTAATGCGTGCAAGTTACTCCTGGGGAGTTTCCAATGGGGAATACAGAAAACTATTCCAGTGGCTGATTTATTGTGAAATGTCTCCTCAGGGAAGTGGTGGATTTGCCAGTGTCAGACTTGTAAGATGCAGCTGGACAGGGTGCTGGACCATCTTGTCTAAACTGCTCTTGCCAAGAAAGGCTGGACCACATACATGATCCTTGAGATCCCCTTCCAACCTGCTAGTGATTGAAAATGATGATTCCTCATCTTGGGTTTCTGGGAATCATAGTAATTCCTGAAGCCCCAAGCCTGATTTACAATTAAAAGCAGACACATCATCTTCTGCTTTATATACAGGGACTTAATTTGTTAGTCACAGGAATCAGAATTTGAGTCACTGAGGCTCTGGCTTCCCTATAAGGGGGAGGGAATGTCATACCATGTTGAGCAAAAATCACAGTGGAAAGTACAAGCTGCCATGAGTGTCAGTATTTTTTTAAAACCCAAGTCTGTGGGGACTGGTTACATACAATAACCTTCCACGCTTAGCTTTGGGGAAAAATGTGCAGCAAGATCTGTTGTTAGGTGGCAATTTCAAGGAGAATGAAGATCAGGTTGGTCAGGGTATTTGTTTAAATGAATTGTGATTTGTGTAAGAGAATAAATCATTTTCTCCCTCTTAAATGTTTAAGTAAATAGGGGCGATTTGACAGACCAGATGTTGCTTACAAAAACTATTTCACTGGCTGATTTTTACAAGTAAATGTCATGACTTTAAACAATTTTTAAAGTTTAGTGTTACTGAACTTAAGACGTTCTATGAAGTTTACCAGCAGAAATCATCCCTTTCCTTTTCTAATCTTTGAATGGTTGTAATGCTTTTAGGAAGATCAGAAGAACTGAGATTAATCATTAAAAAGCTTTGTAAGACAATAGTGGTAAAAATAATCTTGTAGATAGGCTTGTAGGTATCAGCAGTTGGTAGCTCAGTATCTGTCACTTTTCAATGTTGTTTCTTAACCTGGATACTTCCCAGTTTGCTGAGGCTGGAAGTTAGGACCCTCCTTCCAAGACAGAATTTCTTGTATTTAAAAAAAGAAAGACCTGCTTTTTAAACCAGTAACATTTTCCTTCCTTTAGAGAATACCAAACACCTAAGAAAATGCAAATCTATAACAGAATTTTTCTGCTGTTGCACATTTGTCTGCTTAAGAAAAATAATTAAGAAAAAGCTTGTTAAATAACTTTTAACTGTTTAAACAGTTTCTTAGGTTAAATCATAGCACTTTTGATTTCTAAAGCTTACTCTGTCCGAGGTAACTCAGAGACAGCTTACCATCTGTGGCTAGTTAGAAGCTCTCAGAACCTGTGCTGGCACAATCATAATGTGTCACTGTAGTTGGAAAAGGCACGAGTAATGGTATGGTAACATGAACTGCAGCACTTTGCCAGTCTGCTTTCACAGTTCTGGCCTCTCAGGGATTATTTCAGAGTCCTTGTTCTGAAAAACAGCAATTTTCATTGATGGTGGAAAACAGCTATGTGTGCAGTGTAAACACTTGGAAGGGTTGTCAGTCTCTGCCTCGGAGATTTCTGGTTCCAGGCACCAAATATATCAGAATGGTATTGGCTTTTTAGCACTAACAGCATTCATTTAAAAAATGTAAGTGGTTAGAAGCAGGAGGTGTGTATGGTATCTTTTATTCTGGAGCTGGTTCAATTAAGGATGTTTTAGAGCAGTAGGTCATGATGGTCTTTTCTTCAGGTGCAGTATGAAAGTGGACACATCTAGTACAGCTTCTTCCCAAATTGTCTCTTGACATCAGGCACAGGTATTGCAAAACTTTCCACCAATGCAGAATAGGTCTCTTGAGAACTGTCCAAATGTATCACCTGCACAGTGACTGACGCAGTTCTTCATACATTATTTGGTCCTAACAGTGCCAAGAGGAAAAAAATACTTCAGACAATGGTAAAATGTTATACAATATTTTAGTGACTTTAATATGTAACTAGGTGATGTATTATTTAACTAAGTGAAAAAGCCAGCTCTATGAGCCATGAGCTGCATTTTAAAACATTTATGAGCAATAACCTCAATGAGGCAAACCCCCTGTCCTGGCTTATAGATTAGGTTCTCCAGTGACACTCAATGGTGTGTAATCCACAGCAACCTTTGGCAGAGTTCTAAGGCTCTGTATTGCCATGGTAGGTTAGATGGCAGCTTCACTGGGAAGGTACTGCCCTCTTTCCTATGGGAGCTGCTGAACTTTCCCCCCCCCATCTAGTTCTGCCACAATGAACAGACAAGATCATCTTTTGCTACTCTAACTTAACTGTGACTGTTCCTTAACCCTTGTTGCTAGTCCCTCAAAATGACAGTTTTGAGGAACAGAAAACTTCCACTGAAATAACTGGCTTCAGCAGGTGATGTCTGCCCGTAAAACAGACTGACTTTGGGTTTGAGAACAGCTTAATTTGGTTTGTCTTCAGTCAACCAATTAAACCATGCAAGTTAACCAAATGCAGACATGTGTATGGGATGGAAGAAATAAATGCACTAAATTGGTGAGATGCAGGTTTTTTAGCTTCTTATTTTCCAGTATTCATAGGAAGGTGTATAGAGTTTTTGTCAGACTGAATTTCTCTAGCAGATAGGAAGTAGCATCTGGAAATGGGAGATAAGTATCTTGGACTGCAAAAGATATTTCAAAATACTCAACTGACAGGTTTTCAGATGGATTTAACTTCTCTCTGGCTAGAGTTAAAAGTGAATATAATAATGTATTTTGGCTGCAGTCCACTCCTGGCAACACACAGAGGTCTATACACAAGCTCTGCAGCAATAACAATTCACACACACATATATATATATCTACACACTTCTCAGTTATAATAATTAAGATGATTGAACACCTTTTCTTTCACTCATTAAAAAAAACAGGTCATGAGGCAACATAAGAAACTTCCTTGACAAATGCAAATGATGTAAAGACTGGTACAAAATAACGAAGATGACAAAGTGTATTTTATGTCCCATCTCCAAATTGTCTCTTGAAGATCAATAGAAAAGGTTGAGCATCTTTGGGTGTCATATCCATCTAAGGGAAAAAGGTGGTGGCAGAGTGTGGTGCAGTCTAAGGGCCTTGACTTGTAACTGAAAATTCAGCAGATACAAGAGCTTAGGGCCAGGTCAATGACCAGTGTGGGAATGTCAGTGAGAAGCCCAAGGCACCACACCAAAAGATAACCTTGATAGCTTGGTAATTCATGTACATGCATTGCATCCTCTGCAGCTGCAAAGACAGGCTTTGACTTCTGACCTCAACAGAGACATTAGGTTTGTTTAATGCAGCAACAGGTAGTGTCAGTTTGAAATATATCCAAGTGTGCTGCAAACTTAACTACTCCCACCAGTCTCCAGCATAAGAAGAGTTTCCTTTCCAGGGGAGTGAGAAGTTTTACATACTGGAATCTTATCTTACCTTTTTGGATACTGAAGATTTCACTTTCCTAAAAGCTGCTTCAAAGTGTTTACAAGAAATCTTGATTTCTCCTTAAAGAACAAAGCATAATAAATTACTGAAATTGCAGGCAGATGACAATCAAGTGACTTGCATGCATTTTAAGGCAGCAATCATGAAACTCAATTGGATGAGATCTAATTCAACAGTGTTATGAACACATGAGCTTCTGAATTTATATATATTAATCTCTGATCTTAGGCAAGATCTTAATTCCTCTATCCCCTGCACCTTAAGCCAAAGAATATTTACTTGTTTCAGAAAGTTGTTATAGGTATTGGTGTTTCTACCTGCAGATTGAGAATTTCATTCTCAAAAATGCTGAGTTAACTGCAGCTTCCATCAAATCCAGAAAGGTTAAAGGGATGTGAATTCTTTCTGGAAGCAAATGCCTCAAATCCTGCTGCTTCCGGTTCTGTACTTTATTTTTTACATGAATTGAATATTAAGCTTCCCTCTTATTAGAAAGCACCCAGGAAACATTTTGTTGTCATTCCTGTTCTACTCAGTTTCTAAATAACTGACTTCACATCACTGTCTTCTCTCTGGCATTACCCAGAAGCCATGAAAGATTTCACTTCTACAACTCCCTGTATTTAAGTTTATGCAAATTGCCCTTTTGACCTTAATGCAGCCATCCATAGTAATTACTCCCAATAATAACCTTTTGAACAGGTTTTTTTTAGTATGTTAAAACATAAGCACATCTCAAATAAGTTGTGGAGTCTTCTGCTCTTACAAGCAAATGCCTTGTTTAATCTAGAACTAAGCATCCCACGATGTCACTACCCTACAGGTTCATTCCAATGCCAACGCTATGCACAGGTATCAGGGCAGAAATACAAACTGGAGCCTTTAGAATCAGTTTGGTGCATTTTTGTCATAATTTCATTAAGATGGTTTTGCTTTCACTGCCACTACCTTTGCAATGTGAAATGGGATGTGCCAACATGAAAAAACTGTTGAGATTAACACATTTTGAGTTCAAGGTTAACAAAAATCTTTTGCTGATATAGTAAAAGACTACTTAGGAAATGGAAGGTACTAAATTGAAAATGAGAACTTGTCTAAGGTATGAAGCAGAACAGCAAATAGCCTACAGTTATTATTACCTGCTTTAAAAGTACAGGTGAAGGTTAAACATCAATGAACTAAACATACAACCTTGCTGCTATTTCTCATCTCGCTTCTCTGAAGCTTATATTCAATATTCCCATTACCATATGAAGTTATACCTATATAAATAGAGATGTGAATTTAAAATATCAGCTTTTTAACCTGTTTCCCCAAGGAAACACCCCTTACAGTAAGGACAAAGTTCAACTTGGGTCTTTCACAGAAGACAAATTACTTTGAGTCATCAAACCTCCATAAAATAATAAAATGAAGGTATGGGAATTTAGTTTTGCTTTCACTTGTTTTCAAGAATGTAATGTCTTAAGTTGTGACAATACTATAGGGAGGCAGAAAATCTACTGCTAGGTAAAATAGTGCACTTCTCATTGCAAATAAGTTAGGCTGCTTCATGCTTACTGTGTGATAAAGGCAGGCAAAAACCTGATCCTGTAGAGAATTCAGCTGTCAGTAATTGTCCCTTGGCTACTTGCATTTGCCATTTAGCCTGAATAAGTAGGTACAAATATTTTATTGTTCAAAACTATTTATATTAATAAAATAATGAAATATAACAACAGGTACAATATTTTAGAGATAAGACCAATTACATAAAACACTAAATGAGAAATTGGTTTTTTTCCTATTTACATAGATGAGTGAAGGATAGGGGTGGTTCCCTTTCCTCATAATTTGCAAGTATCAAACAAGGACCAGATTTTGCTTTTCAAATTCAGTTGCAAAGATGCAGAATTTTAATCACACTTGCTTTTTACTGCTGTAACAAGATGTCTTATAGATTCTCTGCTTAAGATCAGCTTTACAGTCTATGAAGGTGATGTGGGGCCCCGGGGCTGTCTTTTATAAAAACACATAAAAAGGGTCACAGTTTAGAAGATCATTAAGTTCCCTGTATTTGTTGCTGCAGCTGAAATAGAGTGTACAAGTCTCTCATTATAATATTTCTCATACCCTATACATTCTCTGTAACTGGATCTATTTGAAATAAATACACAAAATGAAGCTAAATTGGCGAGTTAAGATATTACTGGGAAGTCACTGGCACCACATGGTGTTCACCCAAAGTTTCTGAAGGAACTTGCGTGTGAAACTGCAGGGCTGCTGCAGTTGGGTGGGCCCCACTCATTGGTGCTGACACCAGTTTTATGCATCATCTTCAGTGGTTTGGAAACAGGAGACAGAAGTGAAACTCCATTTGCAAGTGATAGTGAACTTTCCTGGGCAGCCAAATGCTGGACCAGTGAGGAGGAACTCAGGGGCTGGGGGGAGATCATAACAATGAAAATTGCTCCGTTTTGGTCAGGAATTTCCCCCAGACCAACTGCAGTATCTGACAACTCTCAGACTGAAGACATGATCAGCTCACCCAGACCTGCTGAAGTTGGAAGTAGAATTTATGAATTCTTCCAAGAAATATCACAGAAAAGATTCCTTTCCATTTCACCTTTAACAAGTACCTTCAAGCAAACCACTGCTAAGTGTTAAAAAACCCACACCCCTGAATTTATTCCCGAGGGAAAATATCAGGTATAACAGGAGATTGCAACGGAGTTTCTCCAGATTAGAAAGGAGAACCTATAATTGCAAAGCACTGGCTGATGAGGACACACAGCACCCATCACAGTCAGGCACAGGGTGTGGGAGGGGAGCCAGTTGTTTGTGTCCTGTCCTAACAAAAAAGGAAGGAATTATCCAGTCTGGGTACACCCTTTTGAAAATATGAATGATCAAGGTCTCAGATCAGAAACCACCTCACACACTTTCATACCAGTCAGGGCTCACATCTTGGAAACCCAAGGTCATTCCAAACAAGCAGCTGCTCTAAACAGCAGCTCAAGCCATGCATATATTACAGACTTGTGGCTGCCCACACAGCCACACGATGAGTGCTCAGGCTGCAATCCTGACTGTGAAGGCTGAATTCAAGTGATGAATATCTCTGAATGATGCCTGCTGTATTCTGAATAATTATAAAAATAAACATTTTCCATCTCAAATCAAGAGCTTTGTCCACCTACAGCAAGCAAAGTGGGTAACTAAGTCATACAACAGTGAAGATAATGTTTCTTTTTTTCCTCCCTCTAAAATGAACATGCATTGCCTCAAAACAAGGAACACAAACATTCTGCTCTGTTAAACTACTGTTAAAAACCAGACAAAACTGGCTACGTACTAGATGAAAAAGAATGATTCAAAGCCATTAAAACTACAGTGTGGTTCTTAGAAATCAGGGGCATAATGAAAGCCTAACGTATCTTCCAAGGACATAACCTGAAAAGTGCCAATTCCATCTTAGCTTTGTATTTTGACTTAAAACAAAATTACTGAAACAAATCTAGACAGACAGGCATTTTATAGAAAAGTTTCAACATATAATTTAAAAAAGCCCAGGAAAATACAGCTTAAAACAGAAAGTGCCGAGAGATAATGAAAGGGCACACACTGTACTTGAAACAATTTATAACTCCCTGTTAAAGTCCTGGCAAAAGCCACTGATGAGCTAAACACCAAAGATCAAAAGTGGCACTCAGATTTTCCTACTAATTTTATCCAGTTACACAATGCAACTGTGTGCCAAAGGTAGGGAATAGAGTATGTGCAGTTTAAAACCACCCTCAAATCTGCACATACGTCAGTATAATTTGTCTTTGACAGTAATGTGGAAATTTAGCAAAGAGGTATTCAGTCTAGTAAATAAATCGTCAATTTATAACAGAAATTTTTCTTTCAGGTTACAAGGCTCAATTCTTTTAGAAAAAAATGATGCTGAACCTCCAGCATAACCATTTTCCCTGTACTGTCCCCTAACTTTACTTCCAAGATTGTATTCTTGAAACAAATCTGACTTAATTTTCATTTGGCTCAGAAGTCATCAATCAGTTCTGTACAGCAGGCATACCTTTATGCTTGTCTTCAACTACTGTAAATAATTTACGTTCCATTTATTTTATCACTGTTACAATTTTTTAAAAGCTTTCTTACCTTTCTTGCTTTGAGTCTTCTGCAGGGCCATTTCCTGTCTCAAGGCACAGATCGAAGCCTCGCGCACGAGAGCAGAAAGGTCTGCCCCTCTACAGACACAAACAGAGGAGGTTGGTTTGTGATAAATTGCTCTGTCTTTTGCTGATGGCATATAGGAAGGCAAGACACTAAAAATTACAGTAAAAAACTGGTTGTGCTATCACAAAATTCCATCTTAAGAACATTGGAAAGAGGCCTGATGACTACCCGGTCTGCAACCTTCATTACTGGGTGACCTGCTCCAGATTTCAGTCATAGATTAAGATCAAACAAACGAGAAGCAAGGGAAGGGGCAAAAAGCTCACTCAACATCTTTAAAAATGCCAAGAAATTGATTAATACTGTGCCACTTGGTGACAACATAACTTTGGGTTTTTTATAAACCTTGAGAAAGATTCAAATGAAATCACTCCCTATACAAAAGGGAGTTGAGTTGCTCAAAGCTGCAGCAAGAGTTAACATGCTCTTAAAATAAGAGCAGCCACAAAACAATGGTCAGATCAGTAGTTTTAAGTACTTATTTCCAGGTTCTCATAACTGGAACAGCTGAACTTTTCACAAGCCTTTGAACTGGTGAAAGTCATTGAATCTAAAAAAATTTCATAATTAACTCCCTATGCTTAAGTAGAGGTGATAAGAATACAGCTCTATCCAAAAAACAAAACCCAAACCCAACCTGACAAAAATAAAAAAATCCACAAAACCCCAAACCAAACCCAGAGAAATCAAAACCCACAACAAAAAGCCACCCACCAAAAAAACCCCCAAACCACACCTCAAAATAGAAATAAACCAAAACATTAAAAAAGACAACCAGAAACCCCCTAAAAACCCCAAAACAAAAACCCAACCCCAAACCCCCACACACTGGACCAAAAAACCAGAAAATCCAGTGAGTGAAAGAAGTGAGAAAGAAAAAGTACTCAGCTTTCCTAAGTAATATTATGACAACAGCATCTAATAAACTTTATATTTTGTGAACTCCTGGAAATTAAGTATTAATAAATTATTGAATAGCTTAAAGCTTTTTGAAGTTCTATAGACTGTAACTGCAAACTGTTCTAACAGATAGTTATCAAGCTTTCCCTAAATCCACGCCTTTCTATTCCAAAGCACAAGCTGAAATGGGCCCTCATTACCCTGTCAAACAGATTGCTCTCAGCTGTGTGACACAAGTTGGCTCTTTGACCAATTCACTTTCAATCATCAGTGTATACAGGTCCTTAACTTAGAGAGCTCTTTTATCCTCAGATTATGCAAGAATTATAAAACAAAACCAAGCAAAATTGAGAGGCTTCCACTTATCTCTTTACAACATGAAGAGGACTATTCCAGATGAAAAAGAGTTTAGCATCCATATATCCCTACCAACTCCTTGGAAAAGAGCATAAGTGAAAGCAGGAAAAACAACATAAGGGAAAAGGTTTATAAACCCTGAAAGCTGAGACAGCCACTTAGTAATAACAACATAACACACTTTAAAATGTATCAGAAGACTGTGAGCACTGCATATTAAATACTAAAGTCAATACTAGAGAGAACTCACGTGTAACAATCACAATATGGACTGTAGGCAATTTCTTCAAGGCTCACATCATTATCCAGGGGAGGCCGAGTGCCGTCCTAAAGGGGTTGAGAAAAAGTCGAGAAAAAGAGGAAGATAAGGAAATGTTATTTTTATACCTGCAAACCCTGAAGTGAATAAATTTCCTTAATCAGGATCATATAAGGGTCTGAAAAATTTCCCAAAATATCCATAAATAATAATAAATTTATTCTCAAACTAACAAGAAGGTTAATCAGTCTTAAAACAATGTAATTACAAAATAATAAGCAATGCTAAATTTAAACTTCCCACCAACAGATTAGATTTTCTGTAAGGAAATGATGGTCATCCTGTCAGGACACTGAAACACTGACACTGTTCCATAGGGGGACGTGCCTGTAATATCAGCTGGTTCCATCAGTATTGTTGTTTAGCTGAACTTCCTCTAGTTATACTGTGTGTTGAAATCAAATAGCTAAGCAATAGGCCCTTCAATTGAGTCTTATCATCTTTAAGACTGAATTAATTGTATATTTTCATATTCTAGACACAAATTTTCAACCTTAGAAGTTTTCCATTCTGGATTTCATAAAAGTTTATATATACTGTTCTTAGATCTCAGAAGTGGGGGTTTTGTTATTGTTTTTGCATCTCCAACAGCAGAAAGTATTGAACACCATTATAAATTGTATTTGAAACCAGCCAACAAAATTTCCCGACACTGTAAGCTTGGAGATCTCCCTAATACCCTTAGACAAGAGTAAAGTATTTTCGTGATTGTACAAAGATTCAAGATATCTCTCTTATTGAACAATATTTGAGTTTTGACAGGCGAGAACATTTTTATACAACTGATAAATTTGCCAGAATCTCATTTGACAGAAATGCACATTCATATAATTAATTTCTGACTTCTTCAGAGGAACTAATATATCACCTACCTACAATGCCTTCAAGACTAAAAATAAAATGTATAGTAAGTGGCAAGTTAAAATCCTTGAATACTTAACATACAGTAGAATAGTCAAAGACTAACAGAATAAGGAAGCAATCTTGAATGAACCTCTGGGAAAAAAACCCTGAATATTCTGAAAGGAGAGACTTTAACCTGGACACAAGGAAGTCTCATGGAATTTTACATGGGATACCTTAATAATTGCTGTATGAAACTGCACTCCAGAGACACCTTCTCTGCTAAAAAGGAATGTTTTAGTTCGTAGTTTGACGAGTAACATATGCTGTGCATTTTTTGCTCTGCCCACTTTGATGACAAGCTCAGCAGTCTGTGCACCAGAGAAGCTTGATGCAGCTTGCAGGAATGTTACACTGGCAACAAAAACACGTGAAGACAGGCCTCTCTTGCATAACTAACATGACTGATTTCTACAGGTTAACTGAAACAAAACTCTTTCACAACAAAGCCCAACCTACATTTAGGCTGTCTTCCCAACAAATTATTCCTAACCCTAACTCTCCTCATGCTGCCTTCGTAAGCATTCCTGTTTTCATTGAGAAACAATTCCCAGTTTCTATATCCTGTGCATGTATTCCTTGGAGATTTCTGGGAATGCATAACATCCTCCAGAAGCCACTCACATCTGCACCAAACATTTTCTTTTCTCTAGCCTTGAGCAAGTGTGTACTCAAATTTTTCAGATTTCCTTACTTAGAATGCATGGCTGAAATCTGACAAAAAATAAGGTATTTAACACATTTCCCCCTCTTCTTATTCCGTGTTATCCTTTCAGATAAATCCTATATATTTTTAAAGGTTTAACACCTCATTCACTACACAGACTTACTTGTAACCTAAACATTCAGATTAGTATGCATAAAAGCATGTTGCATTCTAAAAATAACAAGCCTTGATAACCAGTGACAGGATCCACAGAAACCAAGCTGGCAAACACTGTGCAATGCACTGCTTATATCACAAGAAGAGCCATGAACAGACAGGGCCACATCAAAGATGACTTGTCAGCCAGCAGAAGACAAAAACACTTTGGCAGTGGGATGGTAACAAGGTTACCACATCTACGTGCCACTCCTCTTGGTGTTATCCCAGCAGGAAGACTGTAGCCACAAAGATTCCCAAGAGAAGGGAGCAAAGGCATTTTTCAGCAACCGAGTCCAATATTTATGGCTGCTGAAGTGAGCACAATTCTGAACTGTTTGATTTTTAAAGGGAAACTGAGAACAGTTCTCTCCAACCACCAGTTTGTCATCAGCAGCCAAGAGGAAACCAAAAGACCGAGTAAGGACTCCACAGAGCTCCTTATCCTCCACGCTGCCCACAAGTGATCCTGCCCCTACCAGGTGGATGTGAATATCCACTCTGTGTGGCTTTCAGGGTGTGAGCAGGTCAAGTCTGGGTGAGAGTGGGAGAAATCAGTTCTGTTTCATAACACCTTTCCCTCCTGTGAAGTCTCCCATCAAGCTTTGCTGCTCTATCTCCCCACACCCCTAATTAGCTTTAACAATAATAAAAATAATAATTCCTTACAGTTTGAAAAATGATTCATGGATGTTACACTCAATTTCTCTCAAGATCTTCTAAAAAGCAATCATCTTTTAGAACAGGGTTGTAAAAAGAATTAACTGAAATAATTTTATAAAGCTTAGAAACAGCTGATCTACTGCAAATAGCAAAAGGGGGAATGCTTAATGTTTTTTCATCCTGAAGCAATGCACAGAACAAATGAAGGGAAATCTAAAATCCTGAAATCATCTTTTGAACCATTTTGACATGAATGAACATGCTTGAATGAGTACTCACCTTCTGAATTCTGAATCAGCTATTGCCTACACCACAACTTTCAGCATACACAAGTCTGAATTATCTTTTATTACAAATCTATTACATAGTTTTTGCCACACTTTTCGTAATACAGTGTTATCTTTTCCCTGTAGTGAAGATTTTGCCTTCTTTGCAGCTCAAAAAAATACCTGATAGAACACCTGCTCTTAACAATCAACGTTCAGCTACTGAAAAGTAAGAAATACCCAAGTAATTCATAATGCTTTGTATGTTCTTTTTTAAGGCCTCGATTACTGCTGTATCATACTTGGAGAAATACTCACATAGAGTTCTAAAATCCAAATCTCTGAAGGGGCAGATTGTGCTGTTACCCACAGAGAGGACACACAAAGGCACATACTTTACATTTCCACATTTACTTTAACCTACAACCTCTACCACCACAAGCTGCCTTTAACCCTAAAGGCAATTAAATGTCACAACTACTGTTGAGCAAATAAAGCTGGATCTTGTGAATCATTCTGGTCAATGTCAAAAAAGCTTACAAAACACTTTTAGGCCCATTACTCACACAGACAGAAATCTTCTAATTAAATCTGTTCAAACTGCAACTCTAAAGGCAGCACCCTCTTTGTTTAACAGGTTTGCTTTACTCAAGGTTTATCAACTCCTGGCAGTTTCAGAGTAAATTTAACAGCAGATGGGCTGATGGTTTATTTTTATGACCTCATACAATACCTGAAAGTGTTTTATGAGACAGGATCCTACAATTCTTTGTAAAATTTGATTAGTCTTAAATCATTCCACCAAGCTTCAAGATAAGGACTGATTTCCAAATACTCACTTTGGTGATGGTCTTTAAAATAGCAAGTCGATCTTCAGGTGGTGGCAAACCCACATAGAGGGTTTTATCCAGTCTACCAGGACGCAGGATAGCTGGGTCAATGATATCTTAGGAAGGGGGGAAAAGAAAAAAATAATCCAGAAATGAGACACACCCTTAGGAAAGCCTACACATGGGTAGTAACACGGGCATATTTGTATCAAGATTCAAAGAAGCATTTGTGCTGTGCCATGAAACTCTGAGCTTTAAAGCAGCTGATTGAAATAGCTTCATCTTTGCCAAGTACAGGTCTCTACTACCCAGTATGGTTAAGCTGCATCAGGCTCAACTATGGCTCATAAGCACCAGTTTCATCTCTTCACAGATGAAGACAACTCTATATTTGGCAATACAAAACTAGAAGAGTTTTTCTGAGGAATTCCACATTAATTCATAACAGTTTGTTCTGTTGGAAGGAACTCTTACCTGTATTGCAAATCTGCTTGAAGGGACAGTGACTAATCAAGAATAAAAAGAATAAAAATTCATACGTAAACTTAATGCTACTCGTTATTTGCATTTCAACTACACACTAGTTTTCTGAATGGTAAAATAGCAGACCCATGAAAACACAAATTATAGCTGCAAAGTACCAAACTGGTTTCCCAGGAAGACCTATGGACTCCAAATTTATTATGTATGGAGAGGTAAGAAACATTATTTTTTTAATTTCTATTTATTTTGTGATAAAATTATCACAAATGTCTCTAGAAAATCAATCAAAGCTCAAGTATAATAGAAATGTGTAGCAGCCTTTTAGTGCCACAGCTTGTGGAATGAAGAGCCACAAACAGGAAGTCAGGATATACTGACTATTGATCTAACAAGGGATACAAACAGGGCACAGAACCCAGGAAAGGCCTCAGTCCTGTCTGTATTTCAGTACAAACTGCCTGTGTGATGTTTCTAAATGTTTCCTGATGCCCTATTTCCCCATCTACCCAAACCCAATAATTATATTAATTGCTCTGTTTCACTAAGGAATTCTATTGAGTCCCCATCCTGGGAGGAACTTACAAGATGTGTAGATGTGGCACTTGGGGACATGGTTTAGTGGTGGGTTTGTCAGTGCTGGGTTAATGATTGGACTCAATGATCTTAAGAGGTCTTTTCCAACTTAAATGATTCTATGATATCCTATATGCTACAGTAATATGAACAGCAAAGTCACAAAAGCACCCACAGAAGATGTAAAGACAACTGTACTTTAACAGATTATTTTAAGTATGTAAGTTATATGGATGAGTGAGGTACCTCTGGCAAGAACCTATCCCAAAAGTAACAGTTCACAGTTACATCTATGTCTTAAGCAGGAAATTACCAAGGCCTCCAAATGAAGCTGCCAACACTCTTACATTCATTACACCCTCTTGACAAAATGTAGCTAACAGAGAAACTATATGCAATTGTGTTTATCAACAGTGAGGAACTGGCACAAGCGAAGCTGTTAATCCTTACTGTACAAATGCTTTAAAGAGAAAAACCACCACCCAAGCCCTAAAACAGTAGAATGGAAGCACAGCTACGCCTTTTATTGTAAATGAAAAGAGCTTACTTAACTCCGTCAAGACTTGAATTAGCTGATCCTACCACAATATAGTTTTGATTCACTTTTTAGCGATGCTTATAGTTTTGTTCAAGTTACTCTCCCACTTACACTGAAAGGACAACACTATTACCTTTTCTTGGACAAAAGTGTATTTTTCCCCACATAATATTGCAGTCGTGTACAGAAGCATCTATGGAGGCAAGAATCAGCTACTGCAAATGTGACAAGAATGGCAAAAAAAAAAAAGGGAAACAACTTGATGTATTAATTTATTCCAAATCAGATGAAACGAGGGTTAAACAGGATCCCTGCCATGGCAACCCAGACAAAAACATGTTACTTAAATGTCTCTGCATAGTTCTATGTGACACTTCATCTTGCTTTTGGCACAAGTGCACTTTCCTGCTTTTGTGTTTCGGTGGACGAAAAACTGTTCACATTATTGATATAAAATGACAAAGTTCACTCAATAGATCAATTACTAGCATCAAAACAGATACTCTCAATAGGAATTTCATTGCAACACCATGCACTTGATCATTTCCCCATTCTGAAGTTTCAAAAACTCTTTAAAAATACTAAGGCTGCTACAGAAAATACTGTTTCTATTTTGCATGCTGAGGACGTGGTACTTGCCATGCTATTTGTGCAACAATATGAAGTCAGTGATATGATCTGAAGATGCTTTCATCATTTTGTATGGCAGCGATTACACTGCCCACACTCCAAGTGTTACCACCACCCACGCTAACTCGGGAAGCTGCAGCAATGGGCGTTTACAACAAGGCCACACCAAAGTTTAAAACCAAAGTTTAAAACACAGATCTGCACTCCCCATCTCCTTAGGAATCAATTCACTTCACTCTTCTGTTCAGACCTGGGCCTGACATTCTTGAAAATTCACATCATGTAACCCTGAAAATTACTATTTACTTATTGGACAAACTCACTTATAAGATGCACTTCATACTCATTTAAAAAAACTGAATAATGTTCCCCTTTTAGGAATTTCGAAGCATTCTACCCTGATAAATCCTGAGGCTCTCTCCCTTATCTATTATCTCAAAACTTATCTAAACAGAAGAGAGTCAAGTCATTTTAGATGCATTTAACTACCTTAATTTCATTAAAATGTTGTCACAGATACCTCTTTCAAAGCCTATTATTATCTCTCAAGCTGGAAGGAAGTGAAGCATGGAAATGTGATAAAACACAACACTCCTTTTTCCAAGCAGTTGTCTCACAGACAGAATATGCTTCTATTAAGAGAAAGGTTCAGTTAATAATTTTCTCTTTTTCTGATGTGGTCAATGGTGTGGACTGTCACCAGAAGACAGTAGTATCATTGTCCAAGTAATTTGACAAAATCACATGAGAATATATTTTAAGTACATCCACTCCTTGCTTTGTTTTTAAAGGTTAAAACAGGCAGTAACCTCTAGAGATTTATGTAATATTTCAGTTTGCTACAGTGCTCTTCGAACTACTGCAAAGTTTTACAGAATCATTAAATTTCATTGAAAGTATCTTTGCATGAATTCCTATATTGTGACATTCTGCTGTTTTATAACAGAATCTGTTAGTCTCACATTCACCTCCAGCTGATCATTCACATCTTATCTCATCTTTACAGGAGTCAATGATGTTTATACAAGTTCAGTGCATATCAGCAACAATGACAGTTGTGCTGAACCCATCAAACTTCTCCTATACTCACTCCAGCTTTTAAAATTATATTTTAAGTACACAAGATCTAGGCCCTCACATCTGTGATGTTCTGAAACGCAGACTCAGGCCCTAAAAGGTTTCCTGAGACTCCAGATGAACACTGTAGCTAACAACTGAAGTTACTGTGAGAGACACAAAACATTCAAGGGCTGCTGAAAAGCAGAAATGGAATTTGCATGAATTAGAGCTATTGTGAAAGAAATTGTTCCATTCCTCACATATTAAATGCTTTTCTTAGATCTTATCTTGCCTTTAATTCAGCAACACGTATAAACAGGTAAAAAAATAACAAACAATGCCCAAAACAAAACTATAACTATTGTCAAAGACTGAAGACTTTTTTTATTGTATTTCAAAACATGTGGTTTAGGTGAATTGTTCCAGAAAACTAATATAAACCTGCTAGAGAAAAACAGAACTCACTGAAACTAGGACCATGCTCAAAGATAACAGGAAAAAGGGAATTTTGCAAGAATGAATTTTAAAAAGCTACAGAAAGAGGCCATAAATAAAAGCAAAGACATGATCACAATTTAAGTCAAGTTTAAAAACAGTCAGTTTATGGTGTTTCACTTATTTCTTGTCTGTTTCCTCATGTTACAAACAGTTCCTTAGATCCCAGGCAAATGCTGCTGATGCCTTTGTCAGCATTCTCTAAAGAGTTTATAAATGCTCAAAGCTTGGGGAAGTAAGAGAAGAGCAGAAAGCAGCAGTATCTGCTGAAACTCACCTTGGTAACTGGAAATTTGTGGGATATTATAGATGTTATTTAACAGTAGTGCTTGATGGGTTTGTAGGATTTAATCTCAGATTGGAGAAGAAAGTAGACAAAAAGAATGTAATTATTCTGACCCATAAAGGTTCTAACAGGACAAGACATTTCTGCCTCCCTTTTTTCCCCTCTCTCTCTAATGATGTTAGAGATACAACATCTTTAAAAGTTTAATCCCAAAGTTTGACATTGGTTCTGCATTTAGGTGGAGAGAGATTGTGTTGGGAATACTGCATCCCCGCTAATTTAGAAGTAGTCAAGAAATATCTGCAGAGTACTTTCAAAGTCACTGAGTAAAGTGCAAAGAACCCCATTCAAATATCCTTCTTTTTAGGGCATATCAAAGCCTTATTTCAGCACTGCCAGAATAAGAATCACTAATTGAAAATTGTATATGATAAACAAAGGAACCAAACCATTGTGCCTGTCCTTTTGGCAAAACAGGAGTTAGAGCCTTCCAAGTCCTGAAAGGCTACTATAAAAAAAAAGAATTTGTCAGTCTTCAGCCAGGAGGCAGATAAAATACCACCATTTCACAATAATACCTTGCCACAGGTGCCAGCACCTCACTGGCACTTCTGTGCCAGGAACACACACCTTGGTGCCAAAAGTGGTTGAGCCACTGCTGTGCTATTATTACTATTGTTATTGTTGTTATTGTTATTATTTAATAATAGTCTGAGACTACAATGCTGACAACATAGACTAACAGCCATGAACAGTACCAGTAACCAATTATCAAAGCTACCATGACTGCAACCACACTAAAACAAAAGCGTCTCTTGAAAAGCCATTTTCTCTCCCCAAAAATTAGACTAACATGCATTAAAACACATGAGATCTCACCCTTCACAGTAGCAGCACACTGGAAGGTTTCAGGAAGTTCTGCTGGGGTACATACATTATTTAGATTTATGTAACATGATCCCCCAGCAGCACATCTATTCACCGTAACTACAACACAAAAATCTTTTATACACATGTCTGACTTAAAAGACCTTTTCAGGCACCACAACTTCTATTGCTTGTGGGAATCATTTAAATACAGTACCCAGTACAATCTATGGTTCTCCTACAGGTCTCTGCTTAGACACTTTATTCCCAGGGCAGTAAGATTTCTTTACTAGCACAGACAATACCTGCAGTGTGGTCCTATTAACTAAACAGACCATACCAGCAAAATTTACTGTGGTGAACACTGCCTCTTCCTAGGCCTCATAAACAGTGAACAAATTGAGAAAAATCAGTTTCCCTAGTTTAGCTACAACTTGGAAGTTGTTCTGATAAAAGCTGCATCTATTGGAAACTCTATTTCCTCACACTGACAAATGCAGGTATCACAGGAAAAACTTATGGTCTAAACCTGTCCAAAATGTTATTCACACACACACACAGCTGATGCCCTTCTGAAGCAAGAGATCCATCCTATCCACGCTGCATGAATAACTGCCTCCTTGAGCAGAAGCTGGATGTGCCAAGCTTGGTCATTCAGAAAAAAATACTTTATTACGTTGGCAAAACAACTTTTTATATCTTTATCGAGGTACAATTAATTTCCATTTACAGGATTTGCAGATCCATTTACACGCTTCAATTTGATGTTTATATTTGTTATCCCTGCTTTTGCATTATCTCTACATCTGGCATTTTTACCTCAAATTCAGTTTTTTCCACCAGTGTCACTGACTAGTAATACACCACTGATTTCATGCCTCACAAGTTTCCCAACTGCCCTCAAATATTGGCCCAAACCTCAATACTCAGAAGTTTTGTAATTTTAGCTATTCCTGTATGGTAAAACAGTGTATCTGCCACTGCAGCTGGACAAGGCAACAAAGACTTTTAAAAACTAAACTAAATAAATAAAAATTAAAAAAGATCCTCAAACCATTCCATACTTTTTAACAACATAATGGTAAAAAAGCATCCAGTATAATGCTTATAGATGAAGGGATTAGCAATTGCACAGACTTGACATATGCAGGAAAATGAGGTCCATAAGTACTGAATGAGGGTAAATCTAAATCAGGGAATTAGGACAAACTTGCCACACACAAGTGTTAATACCTTGAAACCAACATCTGAGAAACATTTACTCTAAACTGGCACTTGTAAAGCTACTGAAACGCCTGCACTCAGCTGCCTTCAGGAGAGGAATCACGAGCTCAGAGCACTGCCACGTACACACCAGCCCTCAAAGTGCTGGCCCCCTGTATAACCTGCTGAAGTGGCACTGCAGGAAGTAAAGCTGGATGCTTTCTCAGCTTCAAAAGTGTTGGAACTCCCAAGCTACCAGTGAGGGATAATGACAAGTCAGTAATTAGATATGAAGCCCTTGAGAAACACTAACAAATAAAGCTGCTTGATATAAATGCCTGCACTAGCACAACTAATTTAGAGAGAGATCCCTTTCCCAGGCAACTTGATGACACTTGTACTAACATCCCTGGGTACATCCAACTGCATCTATATATAGATGGGCTACATTGTACAACCTTACTCTCTTCTCTACATTGGAATAGATAGGTCAGGATCATCAAATGTATGCCAGGAAAATTTACCACTTTAAATAAAAAAATTTGTACAACCAGATACAGATTTAACCATCTACTGATCATACTTCACTATGTAGAAGGCTTGAGAGTCTGTTGTGGTGCGAAGAAGTCAAGAGAATTTTCCTCAAAATCTTTGAAGCATTCAACCATTGGAAAAAACCAGAAATGCCTCACAGTTGCTTATTTGAGGTGATTTCAGATCACATTTTCTTAATTTATAGGACCCAGGTAATCTGACATGTATTTTAACTTTCTCATCTTAACAAATTCCTTCACTTACAACTCTCAGCATTTAGACAGAATTCAAATCCAGGAAGAGACAAGTTTCTTGCTACGCATAAAACAGAAGACTTCTCCATAATATTAAGAAAAAAAACCCAGGTAAAAAGTTCCTTGCAAAACACATGACATTTGTAAAGCAGATGTCAGAGTTTAGCTTATTAACAAAGAAAATGCTGCTGGAATCGCAAGAGCCACCAAAAATTAGGGAGCCAGCGAGGGAGCACAGACAGCTGTCAACATAAAAGCTTGACAGAACACAAAGAAAGAAAAGAATAACCTCACCATGAGGGAACCTAGTTCAGAATGTGAAGCCCAATAGGCAAAAGATGAGCAAATGGACAAATGATTTAACATGAGACAAATGTCTCAGAGATAAAAATGTAATTAAAAATAAGGGAAAACTGTAAGGATGCATTGGATAGAAAATCCATTTAAGCAGTAAAAAATATTTAATTCCAGTTTAGTTCTCTTTTGATGCAGGAAGGATTTTTGATTTTTTGATTTTCACATTTTATAGATTTTAGGAACACAGTAGATGTAGTAAAGTAGATTTTTAGTGGGTTAATATTTTAGCAGCTTAAGTTTAATGTCTTTCTATCGCTACCTCCTGTCCCAGAACAGGGAGCTAAAATTCCTTAGCTGTTTAGTCTGTTGTTCAAGGTACAAGATTGAAGGGTATCAGAAGAAGACATAAACATGGGGCAGAGTGACCCAGAACACTGGAAACCCTCCAAGAGCCCTTTGTATGCTGAAGAAGAGGAGGCTGATGAAGAAGGGGTCTCATCAACCCCAGACCCAATTCCTAGGGGGGTGGGACTGGGGCGGGACAGAGGTGGAACTGGACATGTGTAAAGTGGTGATTGGATGGATCATATTATAAAAGCTTTGGAAATTAAAGCTTGCCCCTGCACATCAATGTATTCCTGGGCGAGCCCAGATACTCATTAAAGTAACTACCCTTTATCTTATCTCCTACTAAAAATTTGGCTTGGAGTCTTTTTTACAGACTTTTAAGGCATCAATTTCATTCTTTTATGTTCCAAGGAGATAACCCAAAGTCCAAAGCAGAGAATTGTCTTTCAAAGCATTTTAACAGCAATGGTATCAGGTGCTAATTAAGACACATTTTAAAGAGGTTGCTTTATCTCACACTGCTACATGAACATGGAACAGATTAATTGATCAGAAAAGGTTTGGATTTGAGGAGACATTGTAACTTTAAGTACAGCACAAGGTTAGTTACAGAATAAGTAATTTCATTAGAAGAGAACCAAGGACATCTGATTTCTCCTTACCTGGCCTGTTTGTGGCAGCCATAATGAAAACCTGCTGACGATTCTCCAGCCCATCCATCTCTGTGAGCAGCTGGTTCACAACTCGGACACTGGCTCCTGACTTTAAAAGGAGAAAATTGCCAACCAAATTGAGGAAACAGGGGGCATGTGAATATTTCAAAGTAAAAGAAACAAAAGGCCTACTAGCTCCCTGCACTGAAATATTACTCTGTTTCTTTTACACACTTTCAATATAGCTGCATTCTGGATTCCTTCTATCACATTCTTAGCACGTTTCCATACCAAATTCATGCTATCTCATGTGTCATATACCTGACACTCATTTTAACGTGGCAATCCTTTTTGTTCCAATTAAAACTAAAGCACTCACTTCAAGTAGTTTACACTTTTTATACTTAAATTATACATATACACACACACTTAAAGTACATATAAATATTTATACTAATTGTTCTGACATTTTACCTCAACAAGATGACACAAAATTTCTCCATATTCAGTTTTTTTGAGGAGAAAAAAGTTCTCCAATATTTCAACCTCTGAAACAGTTTTGGCAGGTGAGCTACTTAAGAGTTAAATCTTAACTCCATAGTAGTGACATTTTATAACCAAATTCAACAGCTTAACCTGAATTTCTCTGGATATTCTTTCTATATATGCATATTAAAAAAAGTATTAAGCTTTATAAACTTGACCAACATATTTTTCCTCAAATGAGAGAAAGCCTAATGGATTGTTTTTCCTGGGAGTCACTGATAGCTTCTTGGTACTCCTGTAAGTAGCACAATGTCACAAAAGCTGCAACTGAGATTATTTATTTATGGAGGTATTTTAAGAGAGACTCACTTCACGGTCAGACCTCCGAGGGCACAAAGCATCGACTTCATCAAAAAATATAACACAAGGAGCGGAATTCCTGGCTCGCTGGAACACCTGACGTACAGCACGTTCGCTTTCACCAACGTACTAAAGAGAAATTACAAATTACATTGAAACAACGTAAGACATGAAGATTTTGCTTGGAAAAAAACCAACAGAGTTTTAAACATTATTTGAAGTACTTTGCAAGGGAGAAATACAACCTACTAACTAGCTTACTTCTGATAAGTCTGTTATCTCTGTTTACTTACTGATCAAGATTTACATGGGAACTAATTATCACTAGTTCACTTTTTACAGTTTGCAGTACATTCAGAGGAGAATAATAGAATAATAGAACTCCTGCTTTCAGGGGAATAAATGTAACTTGCCACCATTCTGGTGATGAAAATTAACAAATACAGTCTTAATTAAGAATCCTGTTGTTAATTGCTCACAAACAAACCCAGTGAGCAATGAACTTCTGAAGTTCAGAGAGTAGTTGCCTGAAGACACGGGCTTGGCTATAGGGAACTGCAAAGTCAGCCAGAATTTCACTTTGCATGGTGAATTGTAGGGGCAGTGGCTGCAAAGTTGTAAGTGCAAACACTTAATTTTTTCCAAGCAAACATGTTTTGATTCAATTTATATGTCAACACAGTCTCTGAACCACAGCCAACCATTTTCTCTATATTCCAGAAGGAAGTAGGGCTCCTCATTAACTTGAGTGTTGTATTTCCTGCCTACATCAGTACTTGAAATACACGTAAAAATTGTGTTTGGGAAGTGATGAATCAAATCCAGTATGTTGGTTTCAGCTTCCACATTACTGATAAACAGATAACTGCCATGGTCTTTTGAGATGTGGGCCGCAGATGTCTGCTCTGTTCAACACACGTTCTTGACTCTAAGAGGGACTCAAGTTATATCACAACACTTCTAAGTCCAGTGTTTCAAAAATTTGAACTACAGCACTTTTATCTGTCAACTTTTAAAATCTACATGGTACATAAAAGCAGTGATGCACTAAAGTAAACAATAAATATACAGCGGAGGAACTGGACACCACACACAGATCATTGTGGTCGAGTGAATGCCCCATTATTACACACTACACACAGTTTATATAGAGTTAAAGCTATGTCCTATTGGTTAAATTGAACCTCACACCATATAGCTGCAAATCCCAATTGGTTATAACCCATATCTCACAAGTCCAATGCTTTGGAGAACTCATCCTAGATGCTTTCAAGAACATCTCCGGTGTTCTGTAAGTAACCTGAGGAGTTCTCTGAGAGACCTCTGAGGAATTGCCAACTCCTCCAAGTAGCTGTGACTTTGTTTATTCTGGTTTCATTCTCACAGAATCTAATACAGATCAGAATTGCTCACACTTGATTTTTCTGTACCTACAATGCATGTAGTTGGTCATTCCGATATCCTACTTCAGTCAAGAAGGCTCCAGCTGCCAGGTAATTAAACAAAGAAATAAACTACACAGATGGCTTTTTCCCTTTCACATGAACAACTTCACTGATAAAAACTTAAAGCAGAGATTAAATAAGGCAACTCCAGTTCTACCAGTATCCGTTGTGTAATTACCAATAATTTTGCTTGCCCCACTTTGAACAAGAACTCCATAAATAACAAAAGCACAAGGATTAGCACATACCATATTTAGCAGCTCAGGACCTTTCACAGATATAAAGTTCAGTCCAGACTCATTTGCCACAGCCTATCAAAAAGGCAAAGACAGATGCATAAATACAAAACACACATTTGTCATGTCTTCTTTGGTTCTGTCCATGGAGCAATGAATAAATATAAGGGAAGGAACACAGTTAGCAACTGTTTGTAAAATACAGACAACAGCATGAAGTATACTTATATGCAATAAGATTGGGAGGGGAGCAAAGAACATTTGGAGGTGTTCTCTCTCTTTGGTGTTCTGGATTCACACCCCATCCTCCCATATCAGCTGAAGAATTCTCAATAATTAGTGGGAGTTAAAGAGACATGAAACTACATAAGAACATCTGAGGACAAAGGTGAGTGACAATCTGAAACTTGAACAATTATCTGCATTTACATGGAGAAGTTGTAAGAACTGAAATGCTAACCAAAAGTATTTTCAGTAAGGTAAATATAATAAATAAAATTCCATTAATATAGTATTGTAGAGTACTTCCAAATACATAATTTAGTTACAGTGAAATATTCCACAGAAGGGGCTATTTAGTAGAGTTTCTTCTCATCTTTGCTACTTACTTCTTGACCAACTTCATTCCTTCAAGTTTTGCAGTAATTCCCTCTCAATTCAAGCAAAACTGTAACTTTATGACAATTAAATCAAATAACTCCAGCACAGAGACCTATTTTCTGAGAAGTGGTACAAAAGCCCAACTTCTGGCACTCCCATCCAGATGCAGTCACTCCTACAAAAACATCCACTTCTAAAACATTCTCCAGTATTTTTAACCATGTTTAGAAAATACATTACCTTGGCTAACAGTGTCTTGCCACACCCTGGAGGCCCTGCAAGCAGGACTCCAGCTGGAGTAGTCAGGCCCAGAGCTTTAAACTGCTCTGGGTTTCGCACAGGAGCCTGAAAAGAAATTATCATAGTTATCTGTGACATAAAGCTAACATGAAACTTGTAATTTCAGGTACAGTTGGATGAAAAATCTTCCATAAGCAAGTTCTTTAGTCCAATTCTTCATAGGCTAAAAGAATAAAGAGTCAATCAGCATCTTATCTTTGCAAGCCAAAATGGGAGAAGTATTGTTATTGAGAGGCAAAGATTTTATTTACCTAAGTTCTAATCTTAAGGTATTAATGTTGAGAAACCCCCTGACTGGCAACAAGACTGATAAGTTTCCAGCTAAGCAATCTCCAATTCTTTGTGTGGCAGTTGCATAACCAAGGTTGTTGGTACAAAACTTTTAGAATAACTAAAGATTGAGCAATATGAACACACTGTAAACATTAATACAAGAAGAAAAATGTTAAATACATGCACTTATAACAAATTGTAAAGCAAATTACAGAAGCCTGACTGTTTTAAATAAAGATATTGCAAAATTTCTAGTTTGTATCATGTTAGAACTCCTGGGCAGAACATAAATATTAAAAGCAAACAGTTTTATTTCCTACCTAAGGGGAAGTGCAAAAAATGTTTGACAGTAAGGTTAAGACATACCAATATTGCCATAATCAGCTCCTCCCGAACATCCTCCAGGGCTCCAACATCTGCCCATGTCACATCAGGGATTGTGACAAAGCCCTCTCTCTTGGCTGAGGGCTGCACTGATGACAGTGCAACAATAAAATCGTTCATCTCAATGCACAGCTGCTGCAGCTGCTCCTCAGGCAAGGGGTCTGGCTTCTTCAGCAAATCCAGAAGTCTCTGCAATTCACCCTTAGAGTGCATGGAAAGGGAGACATGGAAGATGATGCACTAGACTGGACTTCATGAACCATTTTTAAGGGCTTTTTCAAAGCAATACTTCAACTATGAACCCTATTATTATGTTCAATACACATAAAATATATAAATTGCTATTAAGGATAAAAGTGTTCCAGGAAAGCTCTAGGTACATTGGAGATATGTGAAAGCACTGAGCTGAGGATAAAATCTTGATTTACATGTACAGAAACTGAGCTAGCACATGCATTTTGTCTTCCGATTCTTCTTACTGCGTCTCCCATACTGATAAGGAGAAAGTTATTTCCACACTGAAACTTCCAAATTATGTATTATTTATATGGATTAATTCTCTTTTTAACAAGAAACTGCTTTCAAGAGAAAATTAAAAACTCTGCTGAACAGCACCATTTCAACAATTTGCAGAATATTCAGTTACGTAAACACTTTTAGAATATTCATTCATCCTTCATGGCTAGGCTTTGCAAACGAAGATTTGGGACTTTTAGAATATACGCTTTTATCTAACACAATCTGATTTCAACTCATTTCCTCAGCCTGATTAGAGTTGGTTTTGTAATCAGGCCCTGACAGTTTAGGCAGACAGAATAGAGATACAGGGTAATACTTTTCTACACTGTCCCATGTTGCAGATCACAGAGCCCCAGGGAGGTATGTTCCAGTTTTCCCAGTTTCCCCAGTTCCTTATTGGGAAAACGACCCTAAAAAATACTTGATTGAAGAACTTTATACCTTCACAACATAAACACATCCCCACCCTAATACAGAAAGGCAGTATCAAAGCAACCTGGTGGTATCAGTATTTTCATTATTAGATAGAGGGAGAAAAACATTGTAAAAACTCTCCTAAGTTTCAACATTTTTCCTACAGCCATATACACAAAAAGTATCACTTCCTATCAATTTCAAGTAGGATAGCTCTAAAACTGACCACAAAGAAATAGAAGTGTTCATAGTGCCTGATATTCCTTTTAAGCCCTCCCTTCTCTTCTTAACAGAACCATTAAGAGAAATTCTGACGCAGCCAAGACCACTGGGTTTGTTTACTTGAATTGTGTGAATGATTTTTAAAGGTTTTGTATGTTTATTTTTCCACTATAAACATAATACAAGGGGTTTAATGACAATACCCTGTATTAGACTATGTCAACCTCCTGCCAGCTATCAAAATATGGCTTTGTTAGGATTAAACTTCCTCATTCTCAATGACCCTTTTGATCATGGTGATGCTGATAAAAGCTGCAGCTACCTGCCCCTCCCCGCTTTCTTTTGGCTGCATCAGGCCCCAGGAAACACTGGGAGGTTTGCAGTATGGTTATGTTACACTAATGCAGAGGCTTACTCAGTTTTTGACACTGATTTTTGTAATTACAGTAACAGCTTTCTTTGTCAGTCCCTGTAAAAACAGAGTCTGAGTACAAAGCAGATTTAAACCTACCTTATTTTACCTCTCCAGACAAATCTTTAGGAAGCCTGCATATAATGAAGGCACATACAGACTCTGAATTTTCAGAAGACAAAGAATTTATATATAAAGTTGTTCTTCTTTATCAACGACATCATATTATTTGGGCCACAGAATAATTCTGGCACTAGAAATGCTATTTTTTGCAACAGAGTTTCAGCTGTACTGCAAATTAACAGCTCATCACTTCCTCAAACTTGCTATGGGTACGAGACACCACATGTGATTTACCTCAAGTAATCATATAGCTGGAGGGAAAACAGACTGCTTAAATACTTCTAGACTTTGGCTTACTGTAGCTCTACCCGATCAGGGAAGAACCGCAGGCATCATAGCAGATATTTCACTGAGGGCACAGCAAACAGACTGGGCAAAGAACTCAGTCTAGGTCTGATATTTTTAAAATTCTCTTGCAACCATACACTTTTGAAGAGAGATAGGGCCACTTCTTTAGCCTCTGGTCTGCCAGAAGACAAAACAACACAGCACAAACAACAACCAAAAAATTCCAAGGGAAAAATGACACCTTATATAAAATGTGAACATAACTTTTAGAAGGACTGGGTTTTGTGAGCCACTTATTGAGACGCATTATATGGGTCATTAGGAGTTAAGCTCCTGGCTTAACAGCTGACATTTCTAAACTCAAATTAAGTATTACATTGGCCATAGGTGTTGGAGAATTTACAAGCAATTACTTTTATAACTACAAAATGGCTCAACTCTTAAGAGATTAGAAACACACGCTTCCAGGAACAAATACCTTGGAAGGAAGTCCTAGTTGTCTGGTGCCCTCTTCCACCATGATGTCTGTTCCTGTTTCCATGCTTTCTTCAGCTGTGTTTCCTCCAGCTTGTACATGTTTCCTTCTCTGCTCCTCAGATTTTATCAGGACCCTGTTCACTGTGCACATTGCGGCCTCACGGCAAAGGGCCATCAGATCAGCTCCCACATAACCCGGAGTCAGCCGTGCCAAATGATGAAATTCAAAGGACTCTGGGAGCTTAAGTTTCCGACACAAAGTCTGGAGAATTCTAACCCAGCAGGAGAAAAAAAAGATGAAGCTGTAGCTTTTTTTTTTAACATATATATATTTGAAAACAAACTGCAATGATTTAAGGAGTCTTTCAGTCCACATGGACTGAAAAAGTACAGTGGGAAGTTGTCACTCAACTAGGAAGCAACCATCATTCAAACCCACAAAACTGTGCCACATACTTCCTTTTAGTTCTTAAACAAAAACTAACAGTGTCAACCAGGCAATGCCAGTCGGTGGGTGAAAGACAGCTTTGGTGAATCAAAGTAATACAGATTCTTTAAACTTTAGTTTATGATTCAGAATTGACAGACTACATCCCAGAGTGTATCACAGAGATGCACACAAGTTATCCATTAGATATTTAACCTTGTATTCCTAACTACCTTAGTCTGCATTGTCTGTTCTATCCCACTTAGAGTTATTTATTGAAGAACATCCATGACAAAATATTTTGCAAGGAGGAAATTAAATCAGACAGTGTGGAGCTCTATTTTTTAATCTTCAGCATCTTTCCCTGACCATTGTTGGTGGAATTTGTCAGCAGATATTTCCTATATCCCCAGTAAAACTTCCAACAGGCAGCACATGGCTTATCTGTGCACATCATGTGTTACCTCATCCTCACTGGCAGCTAAAGTTACACCTACTTATGTAGTTCCCTCACTAGTACAACACATTTTATGTAACTGACACTAAAATGCTACACTTTGTACTTTTTTTTCTAATGGGAACTTTTTCACTCTTTATCAAGGCTGAAGCTTTAAAAATCTCCTCTAAGGTTCATCAAGACTTTTGGCTGCTCTTCCAAGACAACTGAAAACTATGTGACTAGTCAAAAAAAAAAAGCCATTGTCACTGCACAAACTGGCAGCAAAGAACTCTGAGCAAAGGGATCAAATCAGCTTCTTTAAAACAGGAAAACATAACTTCATTGGGAAAGTATTTTAACAAGGCAGCACAAACCAAAGAAGTGAAGATCAGTAACATACTTTCTAGTTCACATAAATTACTTTAAATTATTTCCAGATCGAGCAATGGAACTACAGAGAAATTATGACAAAAACAAGTGATTAAGATATTCATAACTCTGAAATTATAATGTGTTTCATCTATTTGCCTCTGCCACTAACAAGTTTCGTACTCTCTCCTTGAAATCTTTATTAGCTTGGTTCTCAAGAATTTTTCACCCTGTCTGACAACAGCTGTAGCTAATCAATGGAATCAAAGTGCAAAAAGTTACTAACTATAAATGGCTTATTCTGAATTTGTGTCTTACAGATAATATTTTCCTTCACGGGCTTCATACATGCACAGGAAAATGCTGCAAGTAAAGCAAAATCTCCAGGTACTCCAACTCAACCCACTCCACTCTGCTGAGGCTGCGGAACCACAACAAGCAGTTCAAAGCCTGCCTTCAGCAAGACACACTTTATCCTGCGGTAAATCAGCATACTAGGGTGGTCCCATGGTGTAATGGAGAGCACTCTGAACTCTGAGTCCCAAGGACCTGAGTTCGAGTCTCAGTGGGGACTGTCCCCTGGCAGTTCAATGCCTCCCTGCTATCCCATCCCGTCACATCTTGGATGCTCAGCAGGGTCAGCCCCGGTTAGTACCAGGTGCTGTGACAGTCTTGAGGACTTCCCTGTCACTGTCCAAGCTCGCTCGGCCGTGGCAAATGGACCTCAGGATTTAAATGGCGGGGCCAGTTCTGTGCACGCTGTGCCTCACCTAAAAAATCCACTGTGCAGGCTGGAAGGGCACCCACGTGGGAAGAGCCCTGCCCAAATCTTTGCTGGCAAAGTCTGGCCATACACACATAGAAATCAGCACACTACAAGGACTTCTGTTTCAATATGACCCTTTCATATTAAAATAAAGGAACAGCACCAGTTTCATCAACACTTCCTGTAAGCCCACACCTCCAGGAACACAAATACAAACCATTGCACAAAACAATAATATGAACAAATGTGACTACACTCCAACCTGTGAGGAATCTCTACACACTACAATGGCTTTAACATTCACAACTCATGTCCTTCAAAACAGTTCTATTTCTGGGAATATCATAACTTTAATATGATCCTAAGAACTATTGTAGAATCAGAACTCTCATCACTCAACTTAGTTCTGCCTCCAACCATCTGAGTGTTTTCCCATAGTCAGAAGGAAAATAATTCCTACAGGGCTATAGATCTGGAGGAATAAGGAAGGGGGAAAGGAAGAAAAAAGAAAAAAAAAGAAGAAAAAAAAAAAAGGGGAAAAAAAAGAGAAGAGCAAAGGTATGGTCAAAAGGGGGGAAAAAGCCCCCAGGGTGGAATAACGGCCTGAGTGCTGACAACTCAAAGTGAGCAACATTGCAAGCAGAAGAGTTTGCTTTTTCAGCCTAGAAGTATGATTAGTTCAGGTCAAAGAAACTTATCCTTTAACCTTTGTTTCCTTTCCATAACAAGATAAGCCACAGCTGTTTTCAAACTTCCTGTGTTTTCTGCTCTTGTGGAAATGAGTAGCAGTTCCTTTTTAACTGAGAAAGCAAAAATGGAATTATGTCTTTCAACATAGTCTGACAGTCACAGATCTCTGGAGTCAAAACGGCCAGTTACATAACAAAGGATGACTCCAGCTCAGCTTAATGCCTGGACTGGTGTCTTTCCACGAGGAATAGAAGGAAGAATGTAGGCCTGTTTCTTGAGAAGACTAACAAATAAGCTATATTTAATTTATGTTCCTAATTTAATAGTTATGTAGGGAGCACGAAAGACAGAATGCTAACTTCCTGAAAAAGAGAAAAAATATATTTGACTCCATCTTCTGTACTGCTATGACATTTGAAACCCATCACCATAATGCTAAAGGCTGATTTGCACACAAGAAAGGAAACCACTCCAAATGTAGACACGGCTATCAAGACAAAGAGTAGATGCACAGTTAAACATCTGCACTTTTCAGTGTGTGCTGATCCACAGGTGTGTACAGGTACAAATACGATAAAATACAATAAAGTACCTTTTCTTAATTTCTCTGTTAACTTATGCATTATTTCCTTAAATTAATTAATCTAAAAGAAGCTTACTAAAAATTTCCTTACTAATTAATCAAAATGAAGCTTTAACTTTATAACACGTACTTTTCTCTTGCCCCTTCATCTGGGATCCCTAAACAAATTTCTCGATCAAATCTCCCAGCTCTCCTCAGTGCAGGGTCTAGTGAGTCAGGTCTGTTTGTTGCTCCGATAACAAGGACCTGAGTAGTGGCAGCCACATTATTCAAGTCTAAAGGAAGGAAGGAAGGAAGGAAGTTAGTACTCATACTCACTGTCTCAACTTTGTTCCAATATCTGTGGGTCTCTGTTTCTGCAGCACACAATAATACTCAGCACAGATAAGCTAACCAACAGTCATACCACACTGCTGTTCATCTTTATTTCTACTACCTAGAACCTGCATTTTGCACAATCAAGTAAAAAGAGGCATTTAAAATTAAATTCAACAGATTTTCCCATTATTTCTGCTTATACAATAGACAGACATATAATGCTATACAACAAATCGCTGTGAAAATAACACAGGAACACCTCCTCAAATTTATTAGACTCTTCCCATTACTCTCCAGTGTACCAAAATATGAATAATTATTACCACTAGCTCCTCTAAAGTAAACACATGTCACTACTGAAGGAAAGCAAACAGTGAGCCTGATAATTAGAAATCTGAGTTTAGCAAAGATGTTCCTGAAACTGACCGTCCATACAAGTGAGGAACTGAGCAACGATCCTCCGCTCCATGTCCTTCGATGCAACTTCTCTTTTTGGGGTGATTGCATCGATCTCATCAATGAAAAGGACACACGGTGCACTGGACTAGGAACCAGAAATATTAACAATTACCAAATTACACTGGCAGAGCATATTACAAGAAAGAATCTTTTCCTGTTTTCTGATCTATAATTACTACCGTAAATCTGCTGCACAAACAACTGGTCCTGGAACAATTCCATTGTTCTGACTATCTGGAAAGTCACCAGACTATGAAACTGCATGAGATTCAAAATGTCTCTACATGCTGTTCAAAATTTAAATATACCTCTATGTTGCTTTATGTTTTCCATAAATATTCTGTTGTGACTGCCTGCTTGCTTAAGTCCCTAAACAAAAACCACACAAGAAAGGTTTGCTTTGGTTTTTTGTTTGTTTTGTTAGTGACATTAGAGCTGTGGAATTTCAAGAGCTAATATTACTGACACACATAATGAAACAAAAAGAGCAGTAGGTGGCCATGAACTGCAAGACTACTACAGAGCCTGGCCTTGTCCAAAGAGTTAAAACGAGCAGTTAGAAACTCCTACAAGCGTTCTAAAATTCCATGTACATCATAAAAAGTCCACACTAATTTGGAATAATAATTAGTGTAGCTAATAGAATGGTGACATGAGATTATTAATATTCACAAAAAGCACTCGTAGTACAAAGGGGAATACTTAAGGAAAACACTGGAATCATCTTCCAAGGAAGTTCCATATAAAAAAAATCATGTTGCACACCCCATGCATTGGGTGTTATGAGGCACCAGCGGCGCCATCTACCGCTCATTCCCTCTCCCACTGTGCGAGAAGGGAAAGAGCCACCAAGATTTCGCAGCACCTGCATAACATGGAATGATGTCCTTTTACCTGCACAAAAATTCATACAAAGATAAAGTAGAAAAGCTACTGAAGTGAATGTGAGAGACTACAAGAAAGGCAACAGACTTTACTTTTAAACATATTTTATGAAATAGATGTAATTTCTGCAACAGTAACTTTTAGAGCAACCTCTCCTCAATCACTCTACATGAAAAAGATATGTAATTTCTAAAACCACTTTGCTATAACCTATTTAATTTTATTCTAAACAACACCTTAACAAGGCTCTCTAAAAATGAAAACATAATACATTAACAGCTTCACAAACAATCTTTTTGCCTTGTTTATCATTCTTTTTTACAGGAACATACTCTAAATACCTACATACAGTCGCTGGGAAAAGTAGAAAAATGGAATAAAGTTGGAAACCCAGAAGATTCTCAGAGGTCAGGAACAAAAAACTGTCCTCATGAAGTAAAGCATTAGGCACATACTAAAAATCAGAAAAATATGCATTTGTTTAAATTTAAATTATCTCAACCTGTCTTGTTTTGTTTCTTACTCAGTTCAGAGGTCACACCAAAGCAAGACTTCAACTGTAACTTGTCTCCTCTTACCATATTTGTTCCAAATTTCCTACTTTATACCTAGACCCACAAAATCTTAAGTCTCTCACATTCACTCAAATTCCATGCCATACAAAACTAGCAAAAAAGACCCTGTGACAAAAAAGCACAATCAACTGCTCTTTATTTTTTTATGTATATCAAGCCAAACAGCTCCAAATATGTAAATAATTTCTGTTGCTCTCTTTACATTGCTATGATGAACTATCTTTTGTCAAGGCTTCAGAACAGTAAGCTTTGTGCCCTATGACATCATGACAGTACAATGGAATTCTGGTCACAGGAGGGGAGACAAGTCATATGTATAAAGATTCACTCACTAATATTCACTCAAATTCAAACCACATCAACAAAGTATGTATCTTTACAAAGAAAGAAACAATTCACAGTGTTATTTCCAAGGAGTGTCTCACCACAGCCTGCTCAAACAATTCTCTCAGTTTCTGCTCAGATTCCCCTGACACTCCAGACACAATCTCTGTTGCTGCCACTTTCAACATCGGGAGCTCAAGTTCCTGGAAGAGATGAGGAACATTGTATGATATATCTGGAGGTTAGAAATGTTGGCTGATCCTGAAGACAAATTTTCCAATCTGACATCTTTTACACCTACAAATTCTTGAACCAAGACTAAAACCTAAAGAGCTTTTAAAAAGATTAGTAGCATCATCCAACTCAAAATGGGTCTGAGCTATTTGGCCAAGTAAACAGAAGTGGATATAAAGAAACTCCCTAATTCAGTTAAAGAATGACTGCACTGCCAAATAGCTTCCCACCTTGGTTCCCAACCAAGACCTTCTCAGTGCATATACTTCAGTTAGTGCTTGGGCTCCCCTCTTAAAAAAAAAGTCTATCTCTATGCGTAACAGAGCATTGCTTAGCAGTGTGCAAGACACTCCCCACCAGGTTGGGTTCCCTTAATCCTGCTCCACAAATATCTCAGCAGGACTGTACAATAAGACACTTGTAAAACGCACACTCAAAGTTTTCTGCTACTAAAATTAAATAAATAAATACAATGGTGACTTTGACAGACTTCAGGCAGTTGCAGCCTTATTGCACACTGAACTATCAACACCAATAGTGTCACGTGCTCTGAAAATGTCAGTTTGACACAGGCAAGGCAACATCCAGCTTGGGAACTCAGAAATCAACTGTTTAATGGATGCCACCCAGTAAAATCAATGTAATGACTCATAAAAGATAGTAAAGTTGAGTCTGGACTTAAAATGAAACACTATGGTAAATTTAACCACAAGTACCTTCGCTTTATACCCTTCTCAACACCTGTGCCTTTGTTGCTGTCCTGAGAATGCCTCAGAACAATTTCAAATGTAAAACCTCGTCACTATGTCTCTTCTTTACATATGATGTTCTGTCAAGTACAGACTCAGATGGAATTCAAACAAAGGAACTGAAGATTAATATATTTCAGACTATCACAGGAAGGACAGTGGCAGAAGTGGAACAATCTAGTCTATCATGAAGGAGGATTATTTTCTTTCTCTCTCAATAATTCAGAAAAAGATGAAACTGTAAATTTAAAGCTATCTCACCCCAGCAATTGCCTGTGCAAGTAATGTTTTCCCACATCCTGGTGGCCCATGTAAAAGGAAACCGCGAGGTGGGACCACACCTAAGTGGTTATAGACTTCGGGATGACAGATGTGAATGAGCATCTTGCATATTTCCTATTAAGAACAAGAGACACCTTCATTTAAATTACAGAAATCAGTATTAGAGATTGCTACTATTACAGACAGGGCAAAAGTAAGCAAGTTCTGTTTATTAATCTGATTTTAGTGACCACTTACAGAAAGATTAATCCAAGGAAAATAAACAACTTTGTTGCTGTTGGTATAAGCAGCTCTTCTCAGTGACATGCAGATGAATTCTGCAAGATTCCTTCTCTGTCCTTTTTTATGTGATATTTTATTCAGGGCACTCTGTAGCCCATAAGTAAAATTGTAACTAACCTTTAAAGTTTCATCATTGCCTCCTACATCCTCAAACGTCACAGAAGGGCGGTAGAGCTCTGGTCCCTTACTTCTCACTGTTAAGGAGGAAAAGTCACACAAATTTGGCCATGGTATAACAGTAATTGCTAACACCAAACAGGTGCTCAGCCTAAAAAATTAGCTAAGCCCATGAAGTAGTATTATTTTTTAGTAGTAGACACAGGCCTGAAGTATTTGTTTAGTAGAACATTATGGCTAAATGTCTTTAAAAAAATGCTTGAGGTCACTTCTGTGCACCTCAAAAAACACTTCTCTGGTAACAGATTCCATGGTCAAATACCACCTCTTTGGTGTAACACACCAAAAATAACTTCTCACCTTTGTTAAGTAACATGGATTCAATTTCTCCATCCACATCTGGAAATTCTTTCTTTTTTCTTTTTGTTCCCTTGCCCTTTACCTTCTTTCTTTCACTTTCCAAGACAGAAAATTCTGTTGATTTCTAGATCATAAAACCAGAATCAGATATACAAAAGCTTCCAAGTCAGTGAACTTCTGCAAATAGTTACAAGAAGTAAATGTGTGTCTATGATGCTTAACTTACACATATTATATAAATAAAGGCAAGTAAGGCAGGAATTTAACCTTTTCTTTTTGTAGAAAATCCTTTTTGTATTTAGGATTTGCTCTTTTTGAAAATGGATTAATTACACCAGTCACTTTTTTATTAAGAGGACATGCTTATAAGCAAACTGACTTTCCCTGCCCAAACTACCATCCAAAATCAGAAATCCTTTTTTGGCACACTACAGAGCAATTCACTCTGGGGATGAATTAAACTGTATGAATGTATTTACTCCACTGAAAACGATTTTTGTTACTAGTAAGTCACAAGAGGTTATAAGAAAATATTATTCAGTACTAACACAAGTTAACTGCATCTAAGAAAAGGTCTATTACAGGATAAAAGAAATAAAAAGAAGTTCAATGGTGAAAGTTTCTGTTGCTTTTTTTAAGAATACTGGATTGCCAACATTTTACAGCTTAAAGATCTCCCTTGTATTAATTTTCTCTATATAAAAGGATGTAGCACTGCTAGGATAAAGGAATGATTTGTCAAATGTGCCTATTCAGTAAGCATTTTGTGTAATTAGAATGGCAGATGTAAATGTAGGTCTTCCTTCACATAAAAAGTGGGCTGCTGAAACATCTGGTCACCCAAGCAATACAAATGTTAACTCACATACATAAATGGAAAGCTTTCAACAGCTAAACAAATTTTTGTTTTCTAAATAAAACACAGTTGAGGGGAAGGAGGGGATCACAAACTGGGTAATACATCTAGATGGGGAGCAGAATCTATTTTTAACAGCTTTATAAATCAATGCAATTTCCTTTCAACTTCCACAGCTTTGTCCATTCAAAAAACTTCTGATTTTCCCAGGCTCACTAAGACTTAACCACGTGTTATGGGTACAGCAAGCCTCATGCCAGGTAGGCTGGACACTGACAAATAGAGAAGTAACAGCTACTTATTCCATTCCACTTATCTTTCTCTCAGTATGGGCACTGAACTGGGCCTACCTAATACTAAGGACTGTATTTTCCTCAAAAAATGTGGAAGAAATTCCTAATTTGGTGACTTTTTACCTCCATGCAAATATGCTTGAAATGGGCCAGCAGGTTCAAAAATCACTTCTGACATGGCAGAACAACAGGCTAAGACCTTCCTTCTTCAGAAAACAAGCTCAAAACAAGTGCACTAATGGGCTTATGCCAGTCTTTCTTTTCTATTTAACATGTTCACTATCTGTAAAGATGCGTGTTTTTAACAAAAATATTATATTTTAAAAATCCATAGAGAAAGACTGTCTTTTTGGTCTTAGTATCACCCTTCAGAAGCCTGTCAAATTACACAAGAATCATAGAATGGTTTGAGTTGGAAGGGACCTTGAAGATCAATTATAGTCAGACTTCTACTTTAATCATCTTGGGTTTGTAAAACACAATACCTCAGAAATTGGTTTCTTTTCATCTCCTTCTGCATCCTCAGAAAGGTCAATGAAAAGGTCTTTTCCACACGGAGTTTTATCAACGAACCAGCCACTGTCAGAGATGTGTGTTTCACTTCGTGCTCCTGGGGACACGGTGCTGGTTCGAGGAGCTGCACGGGAAGGAGGAGGAGGAGTCTCCACTGGGTCAGTTTTTGGAGTGGTTGGGGCAGAATCAGGATTTCCTTTCTTGTATAAGCTCAGCAGGGAACTGTTCATGTGATTTGTAGACTGTAGATTCACACATTTGAAGAGAAAATATAAGGGACAGATTATAACTTGGATTATATATAGTAAGAGGCCAATAAAAACTATTTCATAAACACACTTTAGCATTACCCCGCTGGAGAAAACAGGCATGCAGCTTCCAACCCACTCTTCTGCCAAACAAATGACTGCAAATAAAACTACATGTGCCAGCTAAAAGGGCAGCAGCCTTTGCAAGTTACCCTGAAACGACCCATGTTAATTGCCAGGCACCTCTCTTCATGGGTATGTCGGTTCCTTCAATCACTTCATTCATTTGACAGCCAAGTCTTTCAGGCCCCCAGTGTGCTTTTCTCAAAAGTGATTCTCCACCACAGGTTCTACCCGTTTCTTCAGAATTCCATCTCCTTTCAGCTCTATACATTCTCAGCTGGAATTGCCAACTCTGACTATACCTTCTACCTCCACTGTTAAACTCTCCAAGTGCACTTTCTCAACATAGAATCATGTATTATGCAAAAACACAAACAATCATAACAAAATACAACTTACTAGATCTTCTGGATAATCATCATAATCAGAGTCATCTGTAGTACTTCCAGTAGCCCTTTACATGGAAGAAAGACAAAAACTCAATGTCTCAGAGCAGAACTGCAAGCGAGACATCCATAAAACAAAACATGCAATTTCAACAGTGTGGCTCCCCACAACCACGACAGGTAACCTTTGGACTGGAGTTGGACCAAGGGTTGGACTTGACAATCTCGGAGGTCTTTTCCAACCCAATCGATTCTATGATTCTATGATTTGGCTGCAGAGAAATTCCTGATTTGCATGCTCTAAATTTTCTACCATTAAGAGTCAATAACTGCATCCTTTCCAAGTCTGTGACGAGCTGGATCAACTTGTCCACCTGGCTGAAAGACAATCCTAAAAAAAAGGATCAGTCTTACTCAGTTCACCAAGAGATCACACAATCCACCAGTGCTGGCACAAGGGAAGCAGCAAATCACTGTTCAACTAGACTAGTCCTTCTGACAAAACTGTCCTAATTTCCCACAAGAGCCTTAATCTATATCACAGGTTACAGAAATCATAACAGTCCCTGAGACTACGCCCAGGTTTAGGAGTCAGGAAATCTCATTCCCAGTCTCATACCCAACTGGTGATTTAGTCTGAATAGCCTGTCTTGTAGTCTTATCTCTCAGATGTAGCCAATATCTCTCACACTCAAGAAAGATTAAATAAAAAACAGAAGAAAGGAACTGAATCATACAAGGACTGGGGCTTATGTGGAAAACTCTCAAGGAAGCCCCAAGGTTATCTACTAATTCAGGGCTCTATGTTCCCCATAGAGAGAAATCATGATTGGCTCTAGTACCTGTGTGTCTTCGGAGACAAAAGTGCTTTCAATAACTACAGATAATTTCTGAAGAAGACAAGCCCATGGGAAATAAGGGATGTACCTGTAACCTTGAAACTACCAAAATTCAATAATATGAAGACAGAAAGCTTTAAAGAAATGATAACACCAGTGGCATTATAAATCTACTGGTAAAGATTATTCTTACTCATTTTTGTCTTGTCTTGCTCTTTTTGCCACATGTTCAGCTTCTAAAACTGCTAAATCTTCACGTTGTTTTTCATTACTGATTATTTCAAACACTGAAAGAAAAAGTTCAAGATTGTTAAGGAAACAGCCAAGGCATAATCAAAGAATTTGGCATCTCAGACATAACACTAACAGAACTACCTTTTGCAACTTGTATTCTAAAGGCATTTCTTTTTCTTCGTCCATATTCTGCACTGAAAACAAAGCAAAACAAACAGGTTACACCAACTGATTTGTCCCTCAACATATTCTCATTCTCAGGGGGAAAAATACATGGCAAGTTGATACCCAAGCTTCCACACAGGTTCTTATTAAAAACCAACTGTGTGAAAATGTGACTGTTTTTTTCTGAAGCCTGGAATAGCTCAGTCACTGGGATGAAACCAAACCACTAAACTATGTTGGTCTCAAAGGGGATGGTTAGTAAAAAGTATCAAGGTCCTCTTTAATTGTAGGTACAGAGAAGCTGTAATATACAAATGAGCACACTGGTTTCTATTTCACAAGACTAATGATGTTTTAATTTTAATGCACACATGAACATATGGACACAGGAATATGGTCCAGAAAAGACAGTCCAGTAAGGAATAACTGTGTTAATTAATAATGGTCACTATGAGAAATTCTGACTCGGTGAGTACCCTTTAATGCAAACAGAAATCATCAACCTTTTACCTTCACTTAGTGAAGGTAAGTGTTTTGCTTACTTGCTTTTATACAACAACCAATAGAGGCAAAACAAAATCCCAAGACCCACAGGGATCCTAAGCAAAGGGGTTTGCCTCATCTTCTCTAACACGGCACAAATAAATAGAACACAAAAACATAAATGAATGCACTTCTCCATCTTCATTAATCCCTGAAGGCTGAAGCACAGCCTTTCTCCCCATCCAGAAAAGTGTAACAGCCTAAAAATAATTAGGCAAGACTAACTGTCCTGCTGAGCAACTGAGCAAGACCTGTCTTACTACATCCTATGCCTGAACTGAAGAGTTATTTTCTTCTCATATTTTAAACTCACTGGGGTAAAGGCCAACATGCTGCAATGTACCTTTAGCTGTTTAATTAAAACAAAAACATCAACCCACAAAAATACCAAACTGCAAGGGGATCTTGTAATCCCAGTGCATTAATAAGATACGAGTTATATCAGCAGAGGGAAACTCTGGGGGGAAATGATCTTATGTTTCAATCGACCTCAACAACTGGTAATGAAGTTAACATAACAAAAAATAAATTTCTAATTAGAAATACACAAATGTAAGATAACAAAATAATAAATTTGATATTTTAAATGCAGATTATAAGAATACAAATCTTGGCTCACCTGTAGGTTTTCTGCAAATCAGATGCTAGAACTGCAATGTCAACATACTGTCCACATTTACTGCTTGCAAGATACTGAAACAAAGAATGTTAAGCAGGGAATAAGATCTTTGTCAATCACTTCACCAGAAAAGCTAAATCAAATATGCCTATTTCAAACTCTACTCTTCTTAGAAGTTAAAATGAAAATCAGAAACAGCTTTTCACTGCCTTGCAACACACCACAGATTATTTCCCAATGAAATGGGAAATGCTTATTAAATCACAGATAACAAGGTAGCTCTACTTCCCCAGGAAAGGCAGCATCCTGCATTTTGGGGCTGGGCCAACTCCAATGTTTTTATTTACTAAGACTGATGGCTTTGTAGCCCACTCACTACCTTATTGTCAGTCCTAAAGGTCATGGTTCCTCTCAGCAAACCTGCTTTTGTTTTAGATCTGCTACCTTAAAAATGAAACTCTGTATCAATCAGCATGAATACTGTCATAATAAGACCTTTAATCTTTACAAGATGTTTCAAAGAATTACAGGAAAGCGCATTAATGAAAATTCTGTCAAGCCTTTTTATTGTTATGACAGCAGTTCATCAAACGCTTTTCAAACCACAATTACGGAAGAGTGAGAAAATTTACTAAATTCCATGTGTAACTCTACTCCATTTGCTCTCTTCCCTCACCCTCCTAATCCGCAGTGAGAAGCAGTTTTGATACAGTAAAGGTCAATTCCTTCTTAAAAGGGAGAAAGAAAACAGAGAATCTCCCTAAAAGATAGTCTCACAGAGATGTCACAGCAACAAGAACTTCAAAACCCCATTTAAATTAATAGCTCTATTTAAAATTATCAAATTGAATACAGAATTATCTTTTCAAAGTATGTTACACTTCATGTTACCCATGGGCAGCAATGGCTCTGCAGGAAACATCAAGCCTACCACGAACCCTACCATAAAAAGGCTTTTCCACTTCAGAATAGCCAAGACACAACCACTGTGATCTTGTAAATTAAACCAAGCAGGTTCCCTCAAGCAGCCACTTGCATTTTAAGGAATTCAAAGCAGAGTACACTAATACAGAGGCTCAAAAAAATGGTATTTAATTAACTCATAAGACATAACACAGCACTGTGCCACTTGAAGGAATCACTGTTTTCCCTGCTCTTCACACACATACTAGGGAAGCAATCATATCTTCTCCTTTTCATAGAATCATAGAATCATTTGGGTTGGAAGAGACCTCCGAGATCATCAGGTCCAACCCTTAATCCAACTCCACTTTAATTACTAGATCATGGCACTCAGTGCCATGTCCAGTCTCACCTCAAAAACCTCCAGGGCTGGAGAATCCACCACCTCCCTGGGCAGGCCATTCCAATGCCTGACCACTCTGTAAAGAACTTCTTTCTGATATCCAACCTAAACCTCCCCTGGCAGAGCTTAAACCCGTGCCCTCGTGTCCTACGGCTGGTAGCTATTTAATATAATCACTATATGTGCTTCCAAATGTAAACACTGACAATTTCCCAATATCACAGAATCAATTAGGCTGGAAAAGACCTCTCAGATGATCGAGTCCAACCTGTGACTGAACACCACCTTGTCAGCCAGACCAAGGCACCAAGTGCCACCTCATAGAATCATAGAATCGATTGGGTTGGAAAAGACCTCCAAGATCATCAAGGCCAACCCTTGGTCCAACTCCAGTCCCTTTACCAGATCATGGCACTCAGTGCCACATCCAATCTCAGTTTAAAAACTTCCAGGGAAGGTGAATCCACCCCCTTTCTAGGCAGCCCATTTCAATGCCTGATTACTCTCTCTGGAAAGAATTTTTTCTGATCTCCAACTTAATATTCCCCTGGCAGAGCTTGAGCCTGTGCCCCCTTGTCCTATTGCTGAGTGCCTTAAGCAGCTCCAGAGACGGTGACTCCACCAGCCCCTCGGCAGCTCATTCCAATGTGTAATCGCCCTTTCTGTGAGGGAATTCCTCCTAATACCCAAATATATATATATATATATATATATATATATATATACACATACACACACACACATATATATACACCTATATATATATGCCTATATATGCACAGGTGATTGTGTACATATATATGCACACGTACACATACACCTATGCATATACATATAAATGCACATACACCTGTATAAGTACATACATACCTGGTATATCCATACAAATCTATGTACCTCTACACTCTGAGTGAACAACTCCCTGCAGCGCTCCAGGCTGGGCATAGAGTGGCTGGAGAGCAGCCAGACAGAAAGGGACCTTGGGGTACTAATTGACAGGAAGCTCAACATGAGCCAACAGTGTGCCCAGGTGGCCAAGAAGGCCAATGGGATCCTGTCCTGTATCAAAAATAGCGTGGCCAGCAGGACCAGGGCAGTGATCCTTCCCCTGTACTCTGCGTTGGTGAGGCCACACCTTGAGTGTTGTGTTCAGTTCCGGGCCCCTCAGTTCAGAAAGGATATTGAGGGGCTGGAGCGGGGCCAGAGAAGAGCAACAAGGCTGGTGAAGGGACTGGAGCACAAGTCCTATGGGGAAAGGCTGAGGGAGCTGGGGTTGTTTAGCCTGGAGAAGAGGAGGCTCAGAGGTGTCCTCATCACTGTCTAAAACTACCTGAAGGGAAGTTCTAGCCAGGTGGGGGTTGGTCTCTTCTCCCAGGCACTCAGCAATAGGACAAGGGGGCACGGGCTCAAGCTCTGCCAGGGGAAATTTAAGTTGGAGAGCAGAAAAAAATTCTTTCCAGAGAGGTATTGGAATGGCCTGCCCAGAGAGGTGGCGGATTCACCACCTCTGGAGCTTTTAAAACTGAAATTGGCCGTGGCACTGAGTGCCATGATCTGGTAAATGGACTGGAGTTGGACCAAGGGTTGGACTTGATGATCTCGGAGGTCTTTTCCAACCCAATCGATTCTATGAATTCTCTTTGCACTAATCGCACACCCGCAGCAGCCGCCAAGTCTCAGGCTTGGAACTAACGAGGAGGGCAGAGGAATGTGTGAAAACAAGGGGAAATACAAATCAGAAAACGAAGTAAAAATACAAATAGACCTTTCTAAAGCCTTTTTAAAGGCCCTGAGAGGTCAGGGCCGGGCTTTGGTCTCCCTCTCCCCTGAGCGGGCTGGGCCGGGTGCTCCAGACCCCTCAGCGAGGGGGACACACACACAAACCCCCGCCGGGGCCGGGGGTAGTCGGGGCCGGGGAGGCGTTAGGGCCGGTACCGGGGTGGGGGGGTGGGTATCGGGGCCGGTACCGGGGTGGGGGGGTGGGTATCGGGGCCGGTACCGGGGAGGGGGGGTGGGTATCGGGGCCGGTACCGGGGAGGGGGGGTGGGTATCGGGGCCGGTACCGGGGTGGGGTCGGGGCCGGTACCGGGATGGGGGGCATCGGGGTCGGTGCCAGGGCTGGCTGGGGCCGGTCGGGGTCGGTACCAGGGGGTGTCGGGGCCGGTACCGGGGGGAGTCGGGGTCGGTACCGGGGGGAGTCGGGGTCGGTACCGGGGGGAGTCGGGGTCGGGGTCGGTGCCAGGGCTGGCTGGGGCTGGGGCTGGGGCTGGGGCATCCCATGTGGGCGGTACCTGCTTGACGCGCTGCTTCAGCCGCGGGTCGACGGTGCGGCCGTGCCGGCTCCTCATGGCCCCCCAACGCGGGGACTCCATTTCCCAGCAGGCCGCGCGGCCGGGCCCGCCCTCGCGGGGCGGGTGCTACGGCGGCCGAGAGGGGCCGCGGCGCAGCGGGCGCGGCGGAGGTGGCGGGATGGAGTCGGTGGTTTTCATCTTCTCGCTGATCGACTGCTGCGCCCTCATCTTCCTCTCCGTTTACTTCGTATCCTGCTCCTCCGGCGCTGGGGGCGGGCAGGGTGGGGGTGCCGCGGCGGACTGGGTCCGCTGGGCTGAGGGCGGGAGGGGCTGCGCTGGGTCATGGCCGCGGTGCGGGGGCCCGCGGAGCAGCCGCCGGGACCGGGGGATTTGGGGCAGCCGGAGCGCTCGGCTGCGGGAAAGCGCTGCGGGATTCGCTGCCTGGAGCGTGGTGGGTGCTTAGAGCACCGGGAGCAGAGGGAGCGGGGGAGCGGTGGGAGCGCTGCCCCTCGGGAGCCGGGCGGGCCCGAGATGTGCGGCCGCGCGGCAGCCTTGGAATTGCCAGGGATGGAATTGCGAGGGTTGGAATTGCCAGGGATGGAATTGCGAGGGTTCCGTGTCCTCCCTCACTGCGTGCCGGAGCTGCGGCGCTCCCAGGCCCTCGGCAAACAGCATTCCCATGGTCTTTGTTAGGGACGCGCCCGCAGCCTTGGCTGTGGCGATGTAAAGGCACAGATCTGACTCCCTTTCCTTACGTTTCTCAGTAAATGAGAACTGGCTTTTACACCTCTTTCAGTCCTACTGCTGTTTCAGAGTCCAACAGAAACAAGTAGAGAAGCACCTGCAAAAAATTCATTCTAGAAGTATAGGTTACTTGTTGAAAAATTGAAAGCCTTCACCTATTTTTTAGAAATATAAAAAATACTGTTAATTTCCTTGGAGTAAAGGACCACGGCTTTACAGGGCATAGCGTGATGCATCCTAAGCCTTTTTTGAGAGGACTTTTCTGTCTGAAATATTAATATTTCAATTGCAGAAAGTTCATTCAATAATGTTACTTTCTTACTGCCTAACAAAGTATTAATTAATCCAGTGTTGCTGTAAATGTTGAAAAAAAAAGGTGGGTTCACTTTTTAAAACAACATTATTGTCAGGAGACTTTAAAAAGTGCATTAACTTTTTGTTACTTTTAAGTTCCTGCTTCAAGGGTTGTAGTAACTTGGATACTAAAAACACTGAGTTTGCCTCCCTCATCTGTTGTAAGGGTTGAACTGAACTTTGTTCAACACTTGCCCTTGGGAAAATATCATAAAATCTCTTGGCCTGATGATAAAATGTAGCCAAGGTTTCTATCTAAAATTGGAGTGAGTTGTAACTAATTGAACTATGCGTTTGGCAGATAAAGGTAGAACAAGATGTCTATGCTGAGAGCAAGAGGGTTCTCCCCAGTTTGTTGGCTGAAAATAAAGCTCTGTGTCTTACAGGTTACCATACAATGTTTCCTTATCTTGGACTTCAGATAATCACACTATCAGATTTGGAATGTGACTACATCAATGCTAGATCGTGCTGCTCCAAACTCAATAAAGTAAATGGCTCTTCTTTGCCTTTAGTGTGGTTCAAGAAAACCACATCCTTCATCTCAGCATCACAAATACCTGGGGTGTAATGTGTATCTTACGAGCCTTGACTAGCAGTACTTTGCATGCCTCCTTTATTTCGGACTGCTTGTCTGTTTTGCGTGCCCATCGTTCGGCAAATTCAGTCACAAAAGGGTGTTGTTCTGCCCCCTGGTGCTACAGGATGGGCTGCTGCAGTCTCTGGAACTGAGACTTCAGTGCTTCACAGAGCTCCTGAGTTCTGTGCCTTGGTTTCTGTAGAAGAGCCACACCAAAGGAATCTGCTCATGACTGAACTCTTGAGATCTTTACAGCAACTTTCTCGGATGCTTCTGTGTAATTTCTAACCTCTCTTGAACGGGAGAGTTTTACTGTGATAAGAGAAAGTATAATTTTAAACAAATCTGCTTAAAAATTAAATCAATGTGGCCTTCCCACATGTGCTTTGCCTTTGATCTGAAGGTACTTTTTTTTCTTAATGTGAGAGAGAATGGTACAGGACACTATCAAGCCAAAAATATGTAATTGCCAGGGGCTGGGCTGACCCAATTTAACTATGTCAGTCTTCCTATTGATCAAATTTGTTGTCTGTTCCAAGCCTGAGGCTGTTTGTACATCCCATGTCTGTGCAGATTTTAATTCTCTATGTTCCTAAATCCACTGTTCTCTGTGGTGATTTCAGATGAGCACTCTATACTTTTTTACTTCCTTTCTTAAGTGCTTGTGTAATATAGTTGTGTTCAAACAGCTGCTGTGGTGCCCTCTAGAAGTGTTTGTAATACTTGGATAAAGCACCTCTTCTAATACCTTAGGGCTTGGTTTCTGGCTTACTTTCCTGGAATCTGCCTGAAGGTATAAATTTCTCCCCTCTGTGATGGAATCACATTCCAACAGTTTCAGAGTAATTCACAGCCTTAAATATATCTTCTCAATATATGTTTTATATCACAGAATCACAGACTATTCTGAGTTGGAAGGGACCCACAAGGATCATGGAGTCCAACCCTTAAGTCAATAGCCCACACAGGGAATTGAACCCTTGACCTTGGCATTATTACAACCAAGTTTTAACTGAGCTAATCTGCCTCTGCCATGGATGTTTTTCTCTGAGTTTTAGATTATTAACATCAGAACTTCATATAGATCTGTTTTTCAGAAAGGAATTTACCTTTGTGCATATAACTCTCTTTTTTTCCCTTTTTACAGTGGGTGGTCCCTGAGGTGATTGGCCATGCTGTTGTAACAGTATTAATGCTTATTTCATTGCACTGGTTCATCTTTCTCCTTAATTTGCCAGTAGCAACATGGAATATATATAGGTAAGTGCACAGGGCTTGGTGTGCTTTGTTTTTCCCCACTGTTACCAGTTTAGTTTTAAGTGTAGTACAAAGATAAATAATATGTGTCATGATGAGATGTTTCAGTTTTGTGTTCCTCAGCTGCTACCAGTCTTCATTGATCAAACCAAGATAAAAGCTCTTCTTGCAATTAAAATTACAAGAAACCAAATAGTGTAAAGGATATGAAGCTTTTGGTCTTTGCTTCCATTATCTCTAATGCCCAGGAATCTCATCTGGTGGGTCATTCCCCAATCCATAGGAAATAATACCATATTAATTGGGGTTATGAAGTAGTACTGCAAACAGAGTTGTTAATGTTTTTCATGCTGTGCCAACACACCTGATGGTCATATCAGCAAAAAGTGCTTAGGTCAGCATGGCCATTGATTGTAAAACCATTGGGCTGTGGTGGGGTCACCAGAACCCTCCTTCCTTTACTGACTTGTCTCACCCTCATCTGCATTGGTTTTGTTCCCCATCATGTTTCTTCCTGCTTGAAAAAGTTTGCAGACTTTTCATCCTAGGAGAGTTGTCAGGGTTATTGGTCTTGGTGCCCTGCATTGCCACCCCTTTCAAATGGTTTAGTTATGAGATGGGGTTTCCTTGTGGCAACACTGGGACTGTTAGTTCCAAAAATGTTCTTTTTATCTTTTATCATTGGCTCTTTGGAGAACTGACCCTTTCCAGGCATTAAGCTAATGCAAACTGGGTGCGAATTTGTCACAAGTTGTCTCTAATCACTACACTACAGGAATACAAAAGTTTGAGGTACGGGTAGGAAAAGTTGGCTGTAATGTTTGTTTGCCTGAACCTGTTAAACAAGAAGTTTTACAGCTCTTGTCAAAACAAAGTTGTTATCTCTAAACTGCTAATCTGGTTGTTCTTGGGCAAAACAGCCATGAGTGCGTTCATCACCCTTGTTTTCAATGGCACTGCCGGCAAAGCCTTCAGGTGTTTCTAAACTGGAGGAACATTGGACAGTATCTAACTTTATGCTTAACAAAAGAGTGCTGCCTAAATGCACACACACAGGGCATGTTTTTGCCTCTTTTTGCTTGGCCACCTCTCTGCACAACTGTTCCCATAATGACCAGTATTTGATCACTGCTGGCAATTCAGAGTTTGATGTTTCATTTAGGCAACGCTGTTTCTGCAGAGACACTGGAAAGAGAATGGATGTTCTTTGAAGCTATTTTTAAGAATTCTTGTACTAGTTACCCTCTTGCTGCTTCATTTTCTGTACTTACGTTAATTTTTAAAGTAGCCACTTGCTTTCCCTTCTAAGCCCTGTCAGAGTGAATTTTAAAAGACAAATTATTTCTATTTCTACACTTCAGGCACTGAGCTTTGACTGCTGTTTTGTATTGAGAGCTCTCATATTTGTCATGCATAAATGTTCTGAATATCCTAAAATTCAGAATTGTTTCCTCAATTTTAATTGTGTAGTGTGGGCAATAAATGAATCTGACAATATGATACTTTGCCTGTCCTGCCACAGGAAGTCAAGATGTTAAGCCTGTATCACTAATCCTGCCTGCCGTCTGTGGATCAAGGAGTTTCACTCAGATTAATAGCCTGGATTATCCCACCTGTAATGAAGGAGTTAGAGATCTGCAAAAGCAAGTGTGGTGTCTGGCATTATCAGTTCATCAGGAGCTGTAGTGCTAGGACAAGAAGTAATGGGTTCAAACTAAAAGACTGGAAATTTAAGTTAGATATATGGAAGAAACGTTTTGCCCAGGGAAGCTGTGGATGCCTCATGCCTGGAAGAGTGGCTTCAGGCAACCTGGTCTAGTGGCCTTGGCAATCAATGATCATTAAATCCCTTTGAACCCAAACCATTTTATGATTATAAAGGAAATCTGAAGATTTTGAATACAACATATGTTTGAACCAGTGTTCAATGGAGAAAAGGTATTGTAGTTGGAAAATAGTGGACTGTAAAGTAGTTAGAGTACACTGAAGAGAAGGTGTAAGTTACTAAATTCTGTTCAGGTGGGAACAGATGAAGTGTGAACCCATTATCACAACATCTGGAATCAGCTAAATGTTTTTACATCTTCTTGGTATGCTATTGTATTTCTGCACACAAATTCAGAAGGGTTTAAGTTTATTGTCTATTCCAAAATGAGTACAGAAACAAAAATGATTGTGTTGAGATTTAAGAAGTCTATGCTTTGTAGTAAAAGTGATAAGGTGGAACAATATCTTCCTGTCAGTCACTTTTCTTCAAAATCTGCCTGATATCAATGAGTAAATGGCAGTTACAGGCAGTCCTGACTTAATTTACTAATCGTATGAAGGATTTCATTGAGAGGAGAGAGGTTTTGTATGACAGAGGCATCAGAAATAAATCCTGGGAAGCATGAATTGGTCAAAAACAGCATCAGGGGAGACTCAAACATGTTTATTTTAACATCCGTCTGGCCCTTCTTGTTCAGCATACTCCGATGATCATTTAATTTAGTTTATTCTTTTGATGAATTTTGTAGTGTCTCAAGTGAGACAGTTTTGTCTTACATTCTCCTTGTTTTGGAACTTTTAGGGAAGTGTTCAACTTTTTTCTTTCTTCTTTGTTGTATTGATCTTGAGAGAATGGGTCTAAATAATGTGATTCTTGCCGTGTCTTTAAGTAGATAATACTCATCTTAAAACTGAAAGGGTAACAAAAAAAAAAGTTAAAAAAATCTTTAAAAAGCAGGGAAAATTCTGACCAAATCTTCTACATCCCTTTAAAAGTTGTGTAATTTAGAGGGAGGTGTCATGTTGCTGTGGCAGCAGCTTTCACTGAATGGAAATACTGAAGGCAATAATGTTGTATCCATTAAAGCCGACAGTTTTCTTGTTTGCTGTAGAATCTTTTTCGCTGCTTAGAGTCTGACAACTGCCGTGACTTAGGTCTGTCAGCATCTACCATCATTGTATCTGTGACTAGTTTCCTTAGATACAAGCTGTCCTAATTTGTGGGCCTCTAGGAAAAAATATCTCACAGGCTCTGCAATTAAGTTGCAAAATTTCAGTGTTACCATTTTTCTTAAAAAGCAAAATTAATACGTGCTGCCTTTATGGCACTAATATCCTAGACATATAGAAAACTCTGAACTCTATTTCTGGGATAAATTGGTACAGGAATCTTGTGTTCTTCCTTTTATTCCAATTAAATGCATTTTACATTCCCAGTAAATGGACAGTAATTTCTGTTTAATACTGAAAATAGAACAATCCTTTAAAACTTCAAATTTAGAAGAGAATTTCAAACTGGAGTTAGTTCAGATGAACTAATTTTCGTGAAACACAATTGTCTTTTATATTAGTCAAATATGCTGCAATGCTTTTTTAATGCCTCTGTGAAAGACACAGTAGTCTTATCTTCTTTTTTTCCAGCCTTGTACTGCCATTAGAGAACATCCTTGTTTCTTGTTCCCTTACTTCTCCTCCTGTTATTGAAATGAATGTTGTAAGAGGTGTGGAAATGCCTGTTGGAATACAAGTGGTGCCATTTGAGTATATAATCAAAAAGCCTTCCCTTCCGAGATGACTTTTTTTATTCCAGCTTTAAGACAAGTAGTTAAATTCCCATACAGAAAGAATATTAATCCAAGAAGGTAAAGCTGTATGACATCTCAGTGAAAAAAATAGTATTGTTCTAGCCTGAGCTCAGCTGGAGTGAGATGTTCATGTGCTCATATTTGCTCCCTTGAGAAATGCATGGGACAAAACAACATGGTACTTGCTGAATTTTCACAGGACACGAGCATTTGGTTGGCTGGTTTTATGCTTCCTTTGCTTACATTTCACTTGGTTACACTCAACTTTTGTTCTTATGTGGAGGTTGGACAGCACATCTTCAGTTCTGCCCAGGCTCTCACCACGTCAGTCTCAGTGTCAGTGTCAGTGCTGAGGTATCCCAGGCTGGCTGTGACAGACAGGCATAACACACAGATCCTTTGTCTTGTCTTACACCATCTCATTTTGACAACCAGATTTTTTGCTTATTTATATAAAGGTTTGATTTTGCTACATAAATCACTAATTCTTAGCTAAACTAAGTTTTTTCCAGTCCCTTTCATCTAATGCATCTTTCCATGCTGGGTGGATGTTTTCTCCATGACAGCAAGTAACTGAACAGCAACTAAAATGAACTGGAATTGGCTATTACCTGAAATCTCTCCCATTTACACATGGGAAGCTGGGCTGATGCTTCCAGTACTTCTTGTTCTCTTATTCTTTGTGGGTTTTACTGGCAGAGATACACACAATATCCTGAAATAGAATTAAAAAAGAACTCCCTTACCTTGAATTGTGAAACAACTCTTCAGATGAACATCTCTTCTGGGAAAGCTCTTTGCTTCTCCTTCCCCTGACACTCCCTAATGTTTCAATGATTGTATTTTTGAGTTTTGTTGTGTGGTATTTTTCTTTCTTTATTCTTAAACTTTTCAGGTACATTATGGTGCCAAGTGGAAACATGGGAGTGTTTGATCCCACAGAGATCCATAACCGAGGACAACTGAAATCACACATGAAAGAAGCCATGATTAAACTGGGCTTTCATCTGCTCTGTTTCTTCATGTACCTTTACAGGTTAGTTTCAAAAATGGCTCCCAAGGAACAAAGGAATTGTCTGCCTGCCATTTTTTTCTCTTCTCTTCTAGTGTAATTGCTGGTATTCATGTCTATCTTTCTGCATCCTGCTAAGCCTAAGTAATGTATTTTGACAGCTATCTGTGGGCTCATTATATACATTTATTCCTTCTGATCAGACATTGTTTGAAAACTCAGGCTACTCCTCAATCTCTAAACCATTACAGGTACAATATAGAGTTACATGCTTTCAGCACCTACAGTAAGTGGCCTATTTAGAAAGGAAATAATCTTGAGGATCCAGTTTATTTTTCAAGTTCTGTTTTAAAAAATAAAGTTCATCTGGCTAAGTTAGCAATGGATGAGTTCTGTGATGGGGACACTTACAAGATGGAAGAGCTCCTGGCATTCTGCAGTAGTGTTACTTCTGCAGCCCTTGTTGTAAGCAAAGCACGCAGCAGTTGCCCTGACTTTCTATTTCAGGTTGAAGTGCAGCTCTCTCGTGACAGCAAGAGCTGTTCCTGCTTTCACATGCTTCAGTAATCCACTGGTGTCATGTTTTCTGTTTTGTCACAGTATGATTCTGGCTTTGATAAATGATTGAGACGTTGAAAAAGAACCATTATCTGCCAAATTGGGTCATCACTCCAGTGACTGGTTGTGGAGCCTCAGCCACCTTCCGAACACACCTAGATCAGTGTCGTCATGCAGTATATTTTGCCTCTTTGAACAAGAAATATTTTTCTGTATTTTTAACATAAAATATTTTCAAAAGACATTGGATTTGTGTAGCAGTTGTTTTTGTTCCTTTACAACCCAAACTGCTGGAGTTGCTGTTTCTGTAAGATGCAGTCCTTGCTTATGGAACTGAGCTTGTAGGATTTAAGTGGTGAGAAGGGAAACTCATTTCAGCAGCATGGGCTGGTAATGATGGTAGTTCCAGAACAAGTTTAAGTGCAGCTGTGATAACTACTTCTTACTGAAAGGTGTCAGGATGTGCCTCTGGCTGTCAAGCTGTCCTACCTCAGCCTAGTTTGATGCAGTGCTTGGAACACATTTCACAGTGGAACAGTAGCACAGCTTGCATCTTTGTGTCAAGTGTTTTTTCCAGGTAAAAATCAATGGAATAACAGTTACTCTTTTCTCCTTTTCCACACCTCCTTCAAACAACCCATGTGAAGTCTTGTGTTTGGATGGATTAAGATCCCTTTGGTGGAAGTGACACTTGTATGTAAGAGTGAAAAACAGATAAATAAGAAACATGATTAATACTTGCTTTTTCCCTTCAACTCCCCTTTTGTCATTGAAGTACATCACAGACCTTCACATACAGTAAACATCATCTTGCACCAGGGTTGGAGTTGGTTACAGAGCAAAAGACTTATCTGCAGTTGCCACTCCATGAATCTGCTGTTTCCATATCCAAGAGTATGTCTGGCTCAGGAAAATGGTCTGGTAAACCATAACCCCATTTATCCCATTCTGATGTGAGTCTGCTTCAATGATACCAGCAAACTAAGTTCTTTTTGTGCAGCTCTTGCATCAGTGATAAGTGTAGAAACCTGAGCTTGTACCCTCACTGTCCAATAACTGTCTAATTTTTTTTATATGTGCTTGGAAGTAGGTCTCTTGAAACAAACACCAAATTAAAACACTTTAAAAATACACTTCTGTAATAACATCCTAAAATGTATGAGCTTTTTCTTTTAAAGTACTTGGGTTTTTAGTGTACAGCTGTAGTTAACAGATTGTTTCTGTGGCCAGCAATGAGAACCCTGATGCTTGATTTCTGTAGATACCTTGTGTTCAGTGTTTGTTCTAGCAAAAGTCTGGCTGTAAATTTATGATGGATAGAGTCCCAAGTTCAGCTGTTATAAAGATGAAAAACTGCTGAAAATTATGCTCACTAAAAAAGAACTTAAGGAAACAACTACCCCAGCTTTATGCCACTGACTACTTGACATCACAAAAATCAAGATACAGAAAGTACTGCTCTATAAAGCTGAAACCCAGACAGGATATCAGTCTAGGAAAGGAGAGCAAGTAAAACTTAGAGTAGAAAGTCAGAAACTTTTGTTGCAGTTTATGTGGCAGGCAGTTAAATTATTTAATTTGTACAGGAGAAAAACATACTACACATATTTTGGGTGTTATCTGTTAGAAGAGAGGGCAGTGTGAATAAGCTGCTTAAGTCAAGCCCTTGCTGTAGTGCTGACAGGAGATGTATTTCATTAATGTTTCACACTGAAAAACATGAGCATTGATCTGTAAATCCATCTCTTAAACCAGCAATTTTATATTTTATTCTAAAGACATGATTTGGGGATAAGAACTTTATTATTAATTGAAATGTTTATATGATACCTTGTCTCTGATGATTTTTAACTACTAGCACCTCAGATTTGCAGGGATGATGTTTAGATAGAGTAGACCCCTTCCTTCATGGAATTGCTATAGTGTATCACTCACTATGAAAAGCTTCTCTTTTGTACCAAGGAAAGTGCTTCTTCAGAGATGGGAGCAGGCCAGAGGATAAGGGAAAACAGCATATCTGAGGGAAAAAAGGATGACATAGTATGTGCATGCCTTGACCTAAAGGAATGGTATTGTGGGTTCCTCCCCACTTCCTTCCTCAAGAGAGGATTATTAACCATGACAGACCAACAAAAAAAATACAGACACATTTTCTAAGTGGTTGTTGTCAAATATTAAACAAACTATACTTTTATATGAATGCAAACTTCCCACCTCAATTTTTTAATGTAAATAAATTCTCCATTTATATCTAACAACTGATTATAATAGTTGTAAAAACCTCAGTAGCAAGTTTCAGAGACTAAAATTCTGCTAAGTAATTACACTGGTAACTTCAAAGCCTTCCTTATAGTACAGGGTCCTTTCCTGCCTCAGTACAGATCTTCACAGAGCTCAATGTCAGCAACAGGAAAAATGTATTTGTAATTGCTGAAACTGTGGTTCATTAGCTGGAAATACAGATCCTACAGTCACCTCTCTCAAGGGAGATCCACAGACCACAGAAATTTTATGGTAGTAAAAATCAAAACAAAATCCCTATTTTCTGCATCTCCAGCAAAGGAGAACAAGGTAATTTAAACCCAAGTTTATTATGCAGAATTAGAAACTTCAGACTGATTTTAAATAAAAATTCATCTATCACTGTAAATGTGCAAGAGAACAAACACAAATCCCTTCCTATTCACTCACTAGACTATTTCCCTTTGGAACTGAGGTATCCAAGTATAACTTCATGAGGGAACCATTAGCTTATCCTTGAAATGATTAGCTATGATTTGGGGAAAGCTGCTACTCCAGGAAAATTAATCTCAAGTTAGCCTGCAGGAGTTCTGACTTTTAACTGAGATTATTGAGCTCTTACCCTCGCCCACAGTCCACAGTCCGGTCCGCTTGTGCAGATGACAGTCATTCATCAATTTTCAGATAGATAAGATAGATATTAAGAGTTCTGCATTTGGGGAGGTAATGAAATATGTACAATTGCATGCATGTTTCCTCCTAATTAATCATTTCAGTTACAGACTGTTGATTGTTTAGCCTGTTAAAGAATATACTTGCCTCCTCATCCTAGTACATGACTTTTTTTTACTAAAGCAGTTCTGTTTTATGGAACACAGTTAATCAGTGTGAGCAATAACCCTAAGCACAGTTCTACCTGCAGGTTAACAATCAACCTGAATCCCTGATAAGCCTATAAAAGTAAATCTCTATCTGTTCAGGATTGCCAAAGCTTTATTCTAGTTTTTTTTCCTCACAAGAAGCTCTCTAGAATTTTGTACAAGTGGTAGAAGACCATTTTTGCCTCAAGTATATGAAATGATGGCCACTCGAGGTAGCAGTAGGAAAATGTGGGATAGATATATAGATATATATGAACCACCATGCAGTTATCAGTACATTAACCACCTTAACTTTGGCAGAAACATTAGAGCCACACAAACCTCCTGGTTACTCTTCAGAGCACTATAGGGCTTTTGAAGTCAGGCTATAACTGGACTGCCATCCTTCTGATGAGCTGACAGCCTAAGCACGTGCAAGACATGCAGAGAAGCACAGCAGGCAGCACAGCAAGCATAAGCTGAGGTGTAAGAGAAGTACCCTGCCTCAGGCAGAGTTTGGATTTCAGCTAATTATGAAATGCACATCTACTCAGGTTTCTTATGTAAATTTCTTTTAAATAATCTGAAGGATTAAAAAACCCCAAAACTAAACCAAACCCAAACCACAGTAGTTAATTTTTAATCTTACAAATACTGAAATGTCACAGTCTATAGAATTCATATACCTCTTTTGCACTCTCCTGACCCATTAAAGGCAGACAGGACAGCGGATGAAGCAGTTTTTTGGCCAGGTTTGTTAGTTACCTCATCTGCTGCACAGATCATTTATGGAAGTGGGTCTGCAATCCAACAACCCTCCTGCAAATATCAGTACCCAAGGGAAGCAGCACAAGGGCCATAGAGAGGAGTAAGGCATGCCCCTTCTGTTGGCAGCTGAATTTAAGCCATAATTATCTATATATTACCTAAACTGTAAGGGAGAGAATAAAGTTAATTCAAAGGTGCTACCAGAGGGAGTAAAGACCTTTTCTAATCAATATATAACCTTAAAGAATTAAAAAATTGAATGCGTTTCAGCAAAATGAGTTTGAAAAAGCTACATGGAATGGAAACTGAGGCACAAGTTTATTTAACAGAAGTAAGGTAGAGCTGAATGGAAGTGCAGGACAAAGGTGTGGTTCTGTTTTAAGGCATGGGGAGGGGGGACAAGAACGCAGGGGTGGTTGGAGGGAACAAAGGCAGGAGATGCAAGTACTTTAGGAGCACCTTCTTAATACAAAGAATCAGAAAACCCCACAAAACCAAACAAAAAGCAACCCACTTCCAGTATTTAAGCAAGCTCCAGCATTAAGGAATCACGGATTTCCCAGAGCCTCAAGGCAGCAGGTGTTCAACAAGTGAGATAAGCAGTCTGGGACACAGGCAAGGTGACTGCTGAACATACAGTGAAAACACAAGTGTGAGGGAGGTTAGAGCCAGACACCAAATCCTGGAAAGGCTGCACACAGCACTGGAAAGGCTGCACACAACACTCATCTGCTGCTGCTCAACTGCCACAAGTTAATTTCCTTCGTGAGGAAGTGAAATACTATAAATATGGAAGAAATTTGTAATTAATCATCAAGAAATTAACATCCAAGTCAGTCATATAAGTGAAGTTAGGGAAACTAAGAACTATTCATTCCAGTTATTTATTGTTTATTGAATTGAAAGAAAGGGAATACAAACATTTCTGTTAAGTGCTGTGCACCAACATGGAAAAAGTGTTTTTGTTTTTTTTAAAAATCCTAATAAAAACAAATCAGAAGTTAATGTAGTTCCAATTGAACAATTTTTAAAGATATGTTTAAAATACTACACATTTATAAAATAAAAAAGTTAAAACGGTGTTCTGTAAATAATTAGTAAAACAAGTGAAAATAAATACGAGACCCAAAGTTCTTATGTTTTTAATGTAATATAGCAAAGAAATTTTAACTACTTAATAATATCTGAGGAGAGTAACAAAAATCCAGAAAGTTTAAGAACGCAATCCTTTGAAACATTTAATATCAGTCCATAGCAAATAGTCATTACATACCAAAAGCTCTAAGTGTTAACTAGTTCCACCACAACTCCATATAAATCTTGACAATTTAGAAATCTTGAGATCAACAATAAAGTTCTTTTCTTGATCTCTACAGCTTGGTTTGTAAGTACATACATGCTTTGAGGATCCATTTTGTCCCATATGTTTTCAAGGAGCCAATAACTTTTTCCATCTGTGCCTAAAAATGTTAAGTTTCAAATCTAGCACATATACCCTAAGAATGAAAAATGTTTAAGAAAAAAGATGGGGCACAATGAATTTCAAATTTATAAAAATATACTGATATTAACCAAAACCTTCTGGTCAAAGGACACTTCACATACACACGACTTAAAGTATGCAATAAAACATGACAAGTACCTAGAACATTTGGTTCTCTGTCTGACATGGAACACATGCACACACACATTCATACCAGATGGGAGGAACACTCTCACATGTGTCTTACTGAATCCAGATTATCTGGATTAATTGACAGAAAACTTGTCTACTGTTCAACAACTAGAGGCAGCTACTGCAGCAGTAGTTCAACACTGCACACTTCAATTAAGTCCACCCTGTTTAAAAAAAGTGTCATAGTTAATGATTTTTCTTTCTAAACATTGTTAAAAGTAGCAGTTTTCAAAATTAAGTATGGCAGTTGAAAATGAACTCAAGCCAATGTGGAAAAGACAGGAGGAGGTCATAAGGAGGATCAGCCACGTACGAGATGGGTGTTCCTCTTAATAGTCGTCTCAAAAAAAAATTAGATACAAGTGTATTTTGTAGCTAAAAATATGGACAAACTATTGAAAGTGCATTTTTCCTCCTCCCCCTTGAGTTACAGTAGTTTGTCTGTTGCTCAGTAAATCCTACTTTTTATGTCCATTCTTCTCTCTCTACCTCCCTCCCCATTTGGGTCTCCATATCCCCTGAAGCTACAGCTAATTGTACGAGCCCTGGTTCCTGCTCAGGAAGCCTTCAAAACTGATTTTGGGTGGGAGTATCCCTTAGCAGTGTAGAAGTACACAACTAGACACAAACTCCCAACACATACGGAGTTTTGTTAAACATTACCTGTTTGAAGCCAAGTTGAGAAGTAACTGGCAAGATCTGGGTAGATTTCTAGCTTGCATCTTTGCTCCAATCATAAAGAGAAGTTAACTTTAGAGTTGGAGAACTTTAGAAAAGACAAAGGAAATTTAAAAGCAAAGGTGTCAATTCCCCCACTACCCTCCCCTCCAAAACAAAACCAGAGCTACCATTTTCCCTTTTGTGCTCCATTGGGCCTTGAAAAATACTTACCTGAACAGCTACAGAACATTCAGATAATAAAATACTTCAGCACTTTTTTTTCCCCCCAGGATCTGCCTTGATAATAACCTGGGGCTACTGTGGATATTTTAAGCCAACAGGTGACCAGAGAAAGTTACAAAATGAGTACACACACTATTTTCCTCTCTAAAACCATCGGTCTGGTGACTAGAAATACAGTAATTTATTGTGGGTGTGTACTTGCTCCAGCCTTAGACTTCAGCCTATGAACATTTTTAAGCACATGGAAATCAACACATTGCAAATGAGCAAACTTATTTGGGTTTTTCCCCCACCCCACCCCAGTCTCATTTTAGTCTGTGCACAAAAAGTATTGGTACTTTTCAATTCACATATTGTGAATGTGCGATGTTAGGAATAGTTTAGGTTCCTCTTTCATCTCCAGGTTGGAATGGTAGTCATTGCTGCTACGTCTATAATGTCAGTTTACTATGGGAGCAAGTAGTGTGGCAAAATGCAGATGGGTCTCACCTTTCTCTGCTCATCACCCATGGGGCACAGAACATGCTGTTACTGAGACACTGGAAGCAGTGCCATCTGCTTGGAGCTTCCCTTTACATGGCATGGCTGCACCACAACACTAACGGAGACACAGTGGAACATGCCTGCCTCTCCCTGACTCTGCTTCCTAATACCTGGAGTGTCCTTCATGGCTACAAACCAAGTCCAGAAGAGACAGGCAGTATTTGGGCAGGATACTAGCTTTAAATTTCTGCGGGGGAAGGCAGGCACCAGCCCATACATACCCCCATTGCTTGTGCCAGACAAGGAGTCTCACTGATTAGTTACGGCCACCACATTTAAAATGCCTGTTTAAGTGCATACAAGACTTTAAACCTCCAGCTGAGATTTGATCCAGCCTTCACCACCTATGCAGAGTTCCCACTTTATTCCCATGAGAATGAGGTAAGCAAGTAGTGCCAGACCATTGTATAGGACCTTATTAAGAGACATCAGACCATTGTTCTCCTTACTCTCCCTAAACAATGTTTGGTTTGAAAAGTAAGTTCCAGAGTAAGACAATACTACAACAGCTTCCAAAGATTCACATACTGGCATTGCTTATGAATTATACCATGTTTTGAAAATGTAAAACACTGTTTACAACTTAGGTAATTGATTTTTCTTTAAAACCCAAAGGTTTAGCTTACTCAGATTTGATCTTAGGAACTTTGTCTATAGGAATAAGCCTGACTAATCTTACACTGTCTAAACTAGGAAGAGAAACAAAGAGCTTCCTCTAATTAACAAATTAATGGAAGAAGGAAATTACTTGTAGTCTCATGCCTACATATGCATTCCTAGTGCTGTGGAACAGTAACTGCTATCAAAGCATTCACTTAAATTTTAAGGCCCATGTACTAGACTGAAGATAAGAACATTAAGTTCCTACCTGGTTTTGGAGGTACTAGAAGACTAATGTCAGGTTTGGGGTTGGTCTCAACCCTACTATCACAATCTTAACTCACATGTAAGTTTGCATACAAGGCAAGAAAAACACCTGCCACCTGATGGCTGGAATCTGGGGGGGGTGTGGGGTGTGGTGTGTGTGTGTGAAATCTAACCTGATAACCTTTACTTTGTTTTTTTGGGAAATAGCACATTCCCATTCATCAAAGGGGCTACACTTCTCTTCACAGGAATTCTGGCAAACCTTCCCCCACCCTTCTTCCACACATGACTAATAAGGACATTAGATTATTATCTCATTAAAGGATGAAGTCCACCCTTCTATTCATATGACCGCACTGCATGCCCTTCCCTGTTCCTTCTTTATTTTGCAGCAGTACCAACACTACCTTTCCACCCAAGGTGGCAAAAGGGAATCCAGTGCCATCCCATAATGAACTTGTGTGTAGTGCAGAAGCACAGAGATGCCCAGGCATCTGTTTACATCAAGAAGAATACATACTTAAATTATAAATGTCTTTGTTTCTACCTTAACGTGGGATATTAGTGGAACTACTCCTAGATGTGTCAAGATGTTCACAGCACCAGGTTGCAACAAGGTCTGGGAGAGGCATTTAAATCTGAAAACTTAGAAATATATTCTCAACATGGAAATCTATACAGCTTTGTTTATCAAATAAAGAAAAATTTCCATTTTAATACAATGTTTAATTATGATTTGTATGTTAATTACTTGTACAAAATGATGACTTTGTGAAGAAAGGACTCTTTCAACACATTCTTCCCTTGAAGTGTAGTCTACCTTTTACAACAGCATTGTTGCATATATTTATGTAATTAAAAGAAACCAAAAAGACCTTTTCTTGTTTAATCTTAGTCTGGTGGTGCAGTCTGAATGCTTCTTTTTTCCTAAATAATATAGTTTATCTGTTAAGATGGACAGTGAGTTCCTCCATCTAAACACGCTTCACTGCCTACATAAAGCTCCTTCCAGCCACTGCTTTTGATTGGGTCTCAAGACACTCCAGAAAAGCATCAGTGATACCGTGTTTCATGACACTTCTTGCATTGTTTTAATTCCAAATGTATACAAATGAAGTCATTTTAATCCTATAAATAATTTATTTTTAAAAAATTGTGCTGTTAACCCCTTTGCAGGGCAACGAGCTATGTGAAAAGTACAAAACTTTTTGTCAAATGTGATACTGAGAGTGCTTTTGACATAGTTCATTGGTTTATCATCTCAATTTATATATATACTGCGCAACGGGCAAGGCTAGAATCCATGAACCAAGCTGCAAAGATCTCAAGCTAAGTAAGGCGGAGAGAGACTTGAGAAACAAGAGAAGGAAATACTTTCCTATTCAATGTATACTCTTCAGACTAAAGCACTCTTTCTATCAAGCCTTCTAAACTGTTAAATAAAGTGTTCCAAACAAGCATTTAAACTTCATTACACAGAAGAGCAACAAGAACAGTAGCCTGCCAGACAAAAAGGCAGGAGGGAAAAATATATATACTGAGTTCAATGGTTAGCCTGAATGTAGCACAGTTCTTCACAACCGATGGGGGGGGTAATTTCAACACGGTGTCCAACAAAGTTCTAAGGACGTGCTTCATCTCGACTGGTTACTATGAAGCAAGGTGGTAAATGTTTGGCCCCAACCGGGCTTCAGAAATGGTTCTTTTTCATGACGAGCATGTCTGTCCAGCTATCAATCATGTTTGTTTGCACCAAATCCCAAGCCATTTAAAATACGACTAATTAAGTTAAACTGAAGTCGTCTGCTCCAAATTCGCCATCAACTATCCATGCTACTGCATTCCTCTGAGCAAAAACAAAAACATAAAGAGAAAGAAATCACAGCTTGAAGATCTTAGCAACAGTAAATATTTCCATTATAAGATAATTACAGGTACAGTGTATGTATATAAATTTTATTGAACATGCATTAATTAACAGATCTTATACTAAAAGTTACTTATTTTAGATTACATTATTCATATCAATCTAGAAATTAATGTAACATGTTAGATGTGGGTACTCAAAAAGCCTTTCCAAAAAGAAGTAACAGACATTTGCATTTGAGTTCTAGTGAAGTGTGCCAATTACAAAGCTGTTCTGTCATCCATTTAATATTCCTAAGTTGCTAAGTATTATTCTGTGCACCTACATCTCTTGCAAAAGCACTGCTGTGAGAAATCCATTTTCTGTTCATTTGGTATTTATGGCACTTATTAGTTCACCTTCTGGATGAACTAAAAAGAGGGAGCAAGCAGCTAACTAGAGAAAACCAAACAACAAAACCGTGAGTAAAACCAGCTGGAGGACATGCTCTCACTCCTTATGGGTGCACTCCATAAAGTGTTATAAACAGATTAGCCAAGCTGGTCCACCTAGCCCAAGACTAGAAGCAGATGTGTCAAAAAGCACAGGTGTAGGGAGAAGAGGTAATTATTCCTCTTAATATCCTTCCAATTCTCAGCCATTTTTACCTAGGGGAGATTCTGAGCTAGAGGTGTTTACTTCTCCAGTAGTACTTAATGGATTTCTCTGATTACTCTGCCCAGGTTCCACCTGAACCCATATCCATGCCCAGTATTCATTTGGTTCTGTGGCAATAGGATATACTGTATTTCATTTTAATGTCTACTGCAAATAAATATTCAACTTCAACATTGTATTAAGAAATGAGAGACACATATAAACTGCAGAACAACTCCCCAGTGGTCATCTCATTAACAGTCCCAAGGGAGGAATGAAGGGCTGGGAACACATGCACATTTTGGCAGCAAAAAAAAAGGAGCATTGTCTCTCTTCTGGACCTCTATATTGCTGATGGTTAGTTAAGGTTCAGTTTTATATAGATATTCCTACAGAAAACTTCACAGTCTCTCCAGACTTTGGAGATTCCTTTTTTAATACCATTATTCAATTTGCAGTGTGATTAGAATGCATTGTTTAAATTTTAATAGCACTGTACATTATTAAACCTCAAGCACTGGAGGCAAGATTTTAAAGAATATGCATAAATAAATTAATTCTGAGGTCTTAGTAACACCACAGGGTCTATAGGGCCATGTGAAAATAATTTTGGAAATACCAATTGTTTCCTTTTTGTTCCACAGTATGAATCATAGAATCATAGAATCAATAAGGTTGGAAAAGACCTCTGAGATCATCAATTCCAACCCTTAGTCCAACTCCAGTCCATTTACCAGATCATGGCACTCAGTGCCATGTCCAATCTCAGTTTAAAAACCTCCAGGGATGGTGAACCCACCACCTCTCTGGGCAGCCCATTCCAATGCCTGATTTCTCTCTCTGGAAAGAATTTTTTTCCAATATCCAATTAAGATCAAACAGTCATACACTAAAAAAAACCCAACCAAAAAACCCCCATCAAAACCCAGTTACTTTTTTAGTTTTTACCTTCAATATCCTGGTTGTCTACGAAAGGCGCTGGTCCCCATATCCTAACGGTGCCGTCATCGGAGGCGCTGGCCATCATGGATGGGATCTGCGGGTTCCAGCTCACACAGTTCACTGTACGCGTGTGCCCCGTCAGCTCCGCGATGGGCAGCTCGCTGCGCTTGTGCCAGATGTACACCTTGTGATCTAAACAAAACACACGGTTAAAAACAAATGAGAAATGCTGTTCTGCACGCACTGATCTGTTGTGTCAAATAGCACTTCCACACAGGCTCTCAGCAACTCTGCTCTCAATATTGCAAAACCTGTGTCCAAAACCCACGTCTCAAGTGTGCAATAGCACTAAGAGAATTTTTGTTGTAAAAGCAATCAAAAGAATCCAGGTCAAGCTCTTCCATTAACAGGAACATTCCCTTTTAACACCTGCAAAGGCTACTACACTTGGCATTTGAAGAAAAAGATTTGACTACAATGCAAATAAGAGAATACATGGCTAAAGAGAGAAACCAAGCTACTCTTCAATTATAGGTATGGAGCTGTAATCTTATTCAAAAGGAAGAACTGCAGATTTTTTCCCCCTCAAATAATTGTATTTACAGATTAGTGAAGACATTATAAAGTAATGAGTACTAAGACCTCCTTATAACCATCTCATGCTGATGATTCCTATCCACAGTTCATGAAAAACATCTTAATACCAAAGACCTGCAACCCTCCAGTGAAAGCTGAAACAGAGCAAACGAGGGAGAGCAAAACTTAATAGCTCAAATGCTGTTACTGTCTTGAACAATTAATTATTGTGTGGTATTTAGATACCCATTTGTACATATTAAAGTAGGTGCAATAAACAACCCTACAGATCTTATTTTGTGATGGGAAGCTTTTAATTACTTCCAGCAACATGACAGAACAGCAAACTGGTTAGACACTCTCCAGCAAGTTTTAGGAAAGTATTATTGCTTTATAACCAACCACAATTAAGAATAAGTCAGGGCTGGGACTGAGTATCCCAGCTATAGAATAGCAGCCTGTACCAAGTCTGTGGGTTTACCTCTCCAGTAGCATCTGTAAAATACTCCAAACAGAGCTACACAAACTGAACAAGTATGTATTACAAGTATTACACAAAAGCCTGAGATTTAGGTCTGACATATCAAATGGAAGTATTTTAATCTCTTTGAAAGGCTTTAATGTAGATGTCACTCTGAAGGCTTAGCAAACAAACTTCCTCTACTCCTCCCCTCAACCCCTTATAAAACAAACTTGCTCTCTGACCTACCTGCTAGAAAAGCATCATGGAAATATGTGGTAACAACAGTCTTCTGCTGAGCCAGCAGCTCATTTGAGTGTCCCACCTTTACATGTACTTGTATTGACACAAATGTTCTGGCTGTGTTTACATTCCACTTAAGATTCCAAGAGACTACACATCCATGCTATTCATCAAACCACACAATGCACACTCTGCTTATAGATGAGTGTATGGACACACAAGCCTCTGCTGTCTAGGAGAATCAAGGCCTAAACACAAACCAGTATTTTCATGCTTGTCAGAATGCCTGTATATTGGTTTGGTAAACACAAGTTAGCTGGATTAAGGCAACAGGCAATCCCTCTCAGAGGCCTCCATTTTCTTCCTATTTTTGCAATGGTGGGAAAAACCCCGACCTACACGACAACATGCTTTAAGAAGTATTAAAATGTAATTAATTACTATGACAATATCATGTGTTATTTCTTTGTTTGCTTATTTTTTAAAACAGACTTTCTCAGTAGCCACGTTTGCAACAATTCAGTACAAAGAGGCAACAGGTTCAAACAGTTCAACTCTGAGTACTATCAGTTTCAATCACTGCTCAGTAGATTCTCAAATAATGAAGATAATAAAGAGTAAATAAATGGGGGAGAAAAAGAACTGGTGCACTACAGTATCTAGAAATGCAAATGGTTATGCCTATATGAATCCTGAACTTTCAGGTACTTGGGTCTCAAACCCGAAGCTTGTTCAACCATGAAAAGAGATTCACACTGGATTGGAATACTGGAGGTGCTGTCCTTCAGTCATATTCCACTGGATATAGTCAGAGGTGAAACCTGATTTTCATTTTAGACATCTTTGATATTTTCCGAAAAAGAATAGCAGTAAGTGTCCTGACCAACCCTGTTTCCTAACAGCTTAGAGTTGCATGGCACTTACAGTGACTGTTTATATATTCCAAGTGTAATTCTTAGCCCTCAATAAGCTTGGATTTTAAGTGACCTACATGGCAGGTGATGGCACTACATCAGTGACAGAACTGAACCAATTCAAGACATACACCTTTAACAAATTTCTACTCTTGCCACAGACAGTTGAATAAAAACATACCACAAAGCCTTTGATCACCAAGAAACCCAACCAGACTACGTCAACAACTGCTTAATTTGAGACTACTGCCTGCAATTAGGATGACTACTGAAATTAAAAGAACCTCACCACACCTGTATCTTCAACAAGCAAATGAAGCTGTTATTCCCCAGGAGTACTTTTTATTCAAACCATAAGTCTAAATATCATACCACAAAAAGAAAAATTCTCCAGAACACCTCACCCACTTTAATTAAAATCGTGCAGATACTTTTGCTTTAGAGGAGCAACACAAGAGCCATTAATCCTTTCTACTAGTACCATCCTCTCAGAAGATTCTTTCTGCTACCCCACAATTATTTTTGAAGTATGCCATAATCTCAGCACACCTCAAATTTATTTCACTAACCAGTTTGCTTCCTTTTACAATGCTGTTGTTAGCAACTGTTACCTACAAAATTAAGGTATAGGAAGGATACAGCATGCCACTTTTCTGCAGAAGGGAGAATGATGTTACCTTCACTACCACTTGCGATGAAATCTTCATTATGACCTCCAAAACATGAGTGAATTGTGTAAAATCCTTGTGTAACACCTTGATACTTTCTCACTAAAACTCTGTCTTGTAAGTCCCACAAGTGAACTCCCTGGAAATAACAAAGAATTTCATCATAAACATTATTAATGACATTCTTTTGAACTATGAAAAAAAAATTTAAACATCAAAGTACACTCCTTCAGAGCCAGCCTCAGTACTGTTATTAGATAAAGAAAGTAAAGATGTATCAAATTACTAAACTTTGAGCCTTTGGTCCCTTCCATTGCAAAAGCTCCTATTCTTATACAAGGTTCCAAAAGCAGAATTAGATAAATAAAATCTAATTCTCACACCCCCAGACATGTCAACCTGCCACAATTCTTGCTGACACCTGGCTTCTTGATGCAACAGCCAGTTAATAGCATTTATTAGTACATATTTCACAATATGAAATGCTTGAGTATAAATCATAAAGAAAAAACCAATCAGTCTTAAGAATAAGATTGGCTTCTTTTGAGAAAATTCCACACTATACCTGTGAATATTAAGGCCTTCATATTACATGATATACAACTGGTTAATATCAAACATTCCAACTCACACCAAAATATTTACGAATAAGTAGCATCTGCGAGATTTGTTTCCATTTCCATTCAACATCACCAACTCACCTGAGTTGCTACATTTAACAAAGCTAAACGGCCATTTTTTGAAATAGTAAACGACATAATAGGGTGATCTTCTTGTACTCTGAAATGATAAGATACGAGTGTCAAGGTAACCAGATAATGATGCAACACCAAGGTAAAAGGCATGTCCCTGTTTCAGCAATATTATCAGGAAATGACAGTTCTGAATTTGAAACGAGGTATGTGTCTATCCATCAGTACAAGCCAGGTCTGCAATAGCTTGCTTATATTTATGACGAACCCCAAAATCCAAAGAGACTTCAGACCTCAACTCCAACTCTTAAAGTCAAGGCTGGATCTACTAAAATATGCCAGGAGTTGAGAGGACTACAACTCTTGAAGGCAGAAATGTCAAAACATCCACTCTGGTGCTTAGAAAGTTATTTCTAATACTTGACCTAATGCTGCTTGCTGGAATTTACTCACTAATTCTTGTTCCATGCTATTCTCATCTTCTTTTAACACTGAGAGCATTTTAATACCTTGTTTTCCATCCTGCCCCCAACCCCTTCTTCAATCTCTGCCTGACACTAAGTATGAATTCAAAACCAAAGAAAGAGGTAGTTACATGTTCCTGTCTGTGAGATCCTCGAAGTTATAACCCCGAATTCGCTGGTGTGTGTCCGATGCTAGAACAGTTTTCCCATCGCTCAAGCACCAAAGGCATTGTACCCTCACCCCTTCCCAGGAGTCAAGGAGATTACCATCTAAATCCTGATAAGAAGAAAAAAAAAATAAAACAAACAAAAAAATGGAACCATTAGTCTCAGATTTCTGAGGAACTGTGAAATCTTTTTCACCTTCTGTTCAGACAATTGCTACAGAAAGCAACCTTACCCTTTAAAAGGAACGACTTAACGCATCAGGACTTCCTACTCATAACTGAGGGCTTTTGTAGGAATCTGCCCAGACAGCTGAGAATCCCTTTAGTCACTTACTTTCTTGTGCATGACACGTGCCATCTACACCATGTCACTGAGCTGCCCTTTGCAGTGAGTGAGGTTTGCATACTGCACTATTATTCTGGGCACCAAGTCAAATGACAAACAATCAAGAACAGGGTAAGACTGTGGACCTCACCATCCAAAATCCACACTAGTAAAGTAACGAGGGTTTCAAATTTCTGTTTACACAAGCAAAGACAGCATGCAAAACTAAAAAAAGATGTAGTCAAAATTCTATGGAGTAAACAACATTTGTGGACAAAGGCACTACTGTTTGTTAGTGTATTTTATGGAGCAGCTAAGAAAAAAATGCCCACACTACAAATCCTCTTTTAGGCAGACCAAAGATGCTCAAACTCTTCGAACTGCCACACAAAGCAGTGCTGGTGAAATATTTGCATTCTTTCAATTACAAAGGATGGGAAGCTTTAGTGTACATACAAATGAAAAACCTGAAAAACAGGAACCTCAGATTTGTCAAAACTTTAATTTCTTGCTTTGTTTTCCATGGGACAGATGCAGAGAACTTACACACTGATAAAACTGCCCACGTTGACCTCCTGTTACAAAACGCTTCCCATCAGGATTCCAGGCCACGCTTGTTAAACTGTCTTCATGAGACTGGCTCATCTTTGTCCTCAGCTCACCAGTCTGTAAAATAAACAAAGGCAACAAGGCCTTACACCAGAACCCTTTCCCAAAAAGGCACGGATAATTTTACCTGACACGTGTAGTGTTTGGTAGTGCACGTATTTCAACACATTTATTAAACAGCAATACAAACTTATGAATAGTGCAATAAGAAGGCAGAACCACTTCAGCATCTCCAGTGATTCTGGACTTGATTTGGAACAATTTCTTTTGTACCCCAAATCAATAGAGATGGTGTGTCAGACAACTGAAAGATTATGAGTAAAGGGCAGAATGAAAAAAATTACAAGAACAAATCAAGAGCAAGACAAGCACTAACAAATGAAAAAACCCCAAACATAGAAAACAAGGAGACAGGAGTAGACTAGAAGAAGAAAAGACAGATGACAGAATACATTTTAGTAAAAAGTTAGGAGTATCACTGTATTTAGAATGTTTTCCTCCCTGAGATGAAGCTCTCCAGGCCAAAATTCAGTTTTCATCCCTAGTGTATAATGCTACTGTTTCACAAGACAGAACACCAATGAGTGGCTTACCATTGTCAGGACAGTAAGGGCTTCTCTCTATTCCCCTGTGCCAGCTCTAGTGCTTTTCACTGAGCCAATTTAGTCAATTAAACAGAAGAAAAGTGTTCCAAGGGTGAAAAAAGGGAACATTTGTGTTTTAGAAAACTAAATTAGTTCAGAGTCCAAGACAGCACAAGAAAGACTATACAGCTCAGAACCAAGGCAAGAGAATCTTTTATATCAACTCAAGTGCCCATAAAATTCAACAGCAGAAAGTGATTTCGAAATTCACAGAGGAAATGGCAAAATGCCCTGGTGTCTGACTGAAAGATGAAGTTCTGAAATCATAAATTTAAGCCTCTGTCAATCTTTCGCTAACATCACTGTGAGAGTTTTGCAAAGTAAAATAGCTTGTATCTTTTGCTACTTGTTAAAATCATCAGTAAGCAATTCCTTTCCTTGAATAATATTTCTGCTCTCTGCTTCTGTTGACTGTCCCTCTCTTCAGAACCTCTTTAAGGTCCTACACATTTATGCCATCCCTTTTTAGAAGGGATCTGTAACCAGATACACCAGAGTTGCTGCACAGTCCCAGGCACTGAGACTTGAACTCTAATTTCAGTTCTGTATAAACTGAGTACAGAATTTGTGGGCTGCCATAATTGATTTTCCAAATTGAAAGAGGGGCAGGGAGATCAGCACCTCTTCTTTACATTCAACATCTTTGCACGAGTTTGTAGCAGTTATTTTTTTCACCCCTGAAGTATTTAGGTATTGAAACAAAAGCAGCAGGCTGACCACAAAATTTTATTTTTCACTCTTAGTCACCACTTACTTGTACATTCCAGAGCCAAAGCTCAGAACAATCATCTGGGCCACAGGCAACAAGGTAGTTGTCATCTGGACTCCAAGCAATGTAAGAGACCCCATAGGCATGACCTTCTAACGTCTTAAGTAGTTTTAGCTGGTGAGTATCCTGGAACAAGAGAGATACTATTGAGACAATGCAAATGAACTACTGGACTTCATGTATCCAGTGTGTCCAAGTACAGCACAGCAAGTTTCCTTTAAGCAACTTGCCCCCTGTGAGACATGAACAGGCTCCTACTGGGAAAGCAATTGCCAATTTACAGAGTACGGCCAGGAAATGAAAGTTTCAATGTGCAAACCAAGAACATTTGTAGGTATTTTTGTTCTAATCTTTCGTCATTCCAAGTGCAAAACTCACAAAATACTGCTGTGTACCAAGTTTTATATCACATTACACTTGCTTTAGTATACAAGATTTCTGTAGTGTCAAGTCTTTCTACATCTAGTGAAATATGAAAGCAATATTATCTATATTTTACAGAATTAAGTTACTTTCTTAAAAGGCATGTTGGAAGGCTGTTATGGTTAAACAGAGAACCAAAAACTTCACATATGCTGAAAAGGGAAAACCTTGAAGTGCTAATATTTTTAGAAACTTGAGCTTATCTTGTGCATTCTGCTCAAGAAGTTTTACAGAAAGATATTTTTAAAAACTTCCTTGAGAGGTGTTCTTATTTCAGAAGTGCTACCTAAACAAGCTGTTTTCTGACAGATTTAGTGAATGAAGCATACTTGGCACATGCAGCATCTTGTATCATCTTTATATTACAACTGTTTTACTGCTGTCTTGTCAGAGAAACTTGACTTTCAAGAAGCTTATAAAAATAAATAGTACAGCGAGATACTGTGAAACAACCACACACTGGCTTCCTAAAAGGAGAAACATGCTTCAGTACAGCATTAGCACTGACTCCTGACAAGACATGCATATACAGAAAGCAGAACAGAGCTTGTTACAGTGCTGACAATTTTTGTAAAGCCTCTTAGAAAAACGCAAATTGTTCTCCCTCTCCCCTGGTCCTTCCCTGCATGGCAGATGTTTATATCTCCAAATTATTTTTAAAAAAGAGTGACCCGTTTGAAAATCTAGTTTAAGTTCTCTAATTGTCCCTTCTCTTTCTTTTGTTTCAGTATTAATCAACAGAGTACCTCTTGATTTTAAAGAGAAAGAATAGAGGAACAGTGACCTGAAGGACTGTCTCATGGGATCAGCTTTGAAGATTTAGTGATTCACAGCCATCCTGCAGCTTTGAGGGTTTTGATCACTAGAAAAAGTAAATTCTTCAAAAGAATAATCTTCAGAGCACACAGAAAGAGGCAAATGAACGGACCTTCTCAGGACCCCTTTTCCATTCTAATAATTAATCCTGGACTGCATTAGACACGGCCTTGTCTGTAGCTAAAGTGATCTGCAAGGAAACGGAGTCATATCTGACATCATCTCACATCCTGGAACTTCCCTGCAACTGATGGAGTTCTTCTTAGAACAGGACTCAAGTAGCCTGTCATTTGAGCATACTGGAAACTCACAAGGAGAAAGGCACATAAGATACTCCTCTTCCAATGACAGAGCTCTGTGGCTGTTACTATCTTCCATACTACCCCCATACTTCTCTTCAAATGCAGCAAAACTGCTATACCATGTTTGCCTCCAAAAGAGCAGCCAGTGGGACTTCAGCCAAGTGTCCCCAAATGAAGTCAACGTGCTTCCCATCTACCACCCAAAGAAATGTCAGCACCTCTATTCCTTACATTATCCAAATTTTTGTTATGTATAAGAAACAACTTAAGTCCACAGTAGTTGAGCTCCTTGGCTGAAAAGCCAAAATCCTGTCAGCAGTTTACAGGAAGTGCAGGCGATTTTTGTAAACAGCAAGTTAAAGGAGAACTCTATGAAAGAAGACACAAGCTAGGCAAGATGATATAGGAAGTGTACTTATCCTTTGGGCTCTAAAAATTCTATCACACTTCCTCACAGTCAAATAATGCCTCAACACAGAAACCAAGTTCACTCAATACATTATTGAGTGGTGTTGAGTCTGCATAAGAACTTTGATATTAACAAATGAAAATGAAAACAAAGGCATGAGTTAAGATAGTTTAGACCTGTAGCTGGGTCTTAGAAAAGAAACATGGTATGAAATGAGGAAAACACGTTGAAGAAGTGTCATTGCATTTCAAGAAGGGTGACAAAGAAAAGAAATGGAGAAATGAAGGATTCTCACACACATGAACTGTGTGCGGAAAAACAAATACTGTTCATTGAAAACTGTTCTCCCATCACTTGCCCAGACACTGTTGAACAGAAGTTTCCACATAGTTTATGTATACAGATTAGAATAAATCTAATACCTAAAGCTTTGAAAACCTGATTAAACTTACAGTTCAAAAGACATTGTAAGCTGCTACAGGAAATGTGAGAAGCATGCTCTGCCAAACATGACAATGATTCATTTGAGTTATGTGGCCTGGTGTTATTTCAACATTCACCTACTTGAAAGGTTTCAATTTATTTTTTTAAAGTATTCACAAAGAGAAGATAAACTGATAGAACTCTACAAAGCTCCTTTCCCACTAGTATTTTGAAGAGATTTTGTTTATCAGCCCTTGCTCAAACAGGTTAGCCTAAAACACCCACAAAACATTTATTTGCTTTTATTAGCCAGGTATCAGCTAACAATTCACTGTAAAATCTGCTAATCAAGGCATTTGGTATTAAAACCCATCAATACAAAAAGAAGATGTGCATCTACAATCAAGTGACAAGTTAACAGCAAAAAATATTTGACCCTTAATTTACTTAAAATTACTCTGTTAAAAAAAACCAAAATAGCAACAAACAAAATACTGGTATTTCCAAAGTAAGTAACACAAGTCAGCTTTGCTGCTGTGCAGCTCATGGCCCAGCACAGACTGGCCCCAGTAACACCCAAACCACAGCAGCTCTTATGCCTGAAAAAACCACAGCACCTGCTGTTAGTTCAGAGGCTACACAATGACTACACACCCAGAAGAGGGCTTTAAGCCCTTCCATCATTTTTACAGCAAAAAGGACTCAGACTATATGGCTTTCTAACCTGAAGTGATAGAAAATAATTAAGTTCAGCTCTCAAATCCTACTTAAGGCCAGTATGGGTCTAAAAAACCTTCCATCTTCCCTTTTGCATACCAGTCTACAGTTGTGCTGTTAAAAACCTGCAAGAACCTTATTTCTGATAGTGTTCTACAAGTATTAGCAACTTCACATGTTGTGTGCATATGTTCAGGTTTATTCAGGTTTCAATTGTTATGAAAAACATGGACACACTTTAATAATCATTTCTACAAGTCAATTAAAACAGTCTGAATTAAATTCTTCATTCAATCTTTTTATTTACATAAGAATAGATATGGATAAGAAAGACATATGAAACATCCTATAGCTACACGATTTAAGAGGAATAGTGCCACATACTATTAAAACTTAAAACTGCAGTCTGTAAGAAAATGGATGGGTTTACTCCCACGTGTCAGTGTGTTTAGATCTTTGCCTCGAAATAGGGCAAGTCTACAACAGCAATTAGCATGAAGTGGTATACTGATATAACTTTTAATTTGGCACATACCATTTTATTAATCAGGAATAAAGTAATAAATGGTGAAGTGAGCAGAGTATTTAAATCCAAGCGTATTATTAGCAACAAGATAACAGAAAGGGGTTAGTCACTCTCAGTAAGAGTGACTTTAGAAGAAAGGTTCTCCACTGCCATGCTCCTTCCACTCTCACCCAACGCTTCTTGAGGCCTTCAAGCCAAGAATCTTCCCTGGAAGGCAACAGCAGGCTCCACCCTGTGGTACTGGTTACAAGTATACAAAGTTCCTGCCCCAAAGCAGCGAACAGTTCAAAGCCTTACACTCAGGCATCAGGTTTGCAAGTGTCCTCCTTCACTAATTTACACTGATCAGGGTTTTCAGACTTCTGCAACCCAGGGAAATACCCCAGTCAAGGGGGTTACAGTACCTGCTGGCCTGTCCTTCAAAAATCAAACCATCGTAGCAAGAGAAAGCTGAGAGGGAGGGGAAAGACAAGTCATACACATTTTAACACTTGGCAAACTTACTGGATCAACCTGCCAAATAATAACAGTTGTGTCCTTAGATCCTGTTGCTAGTTTAGTGCCGTCATTGGAGAATTTACAGAACCACACTTCGTTACAGTGCTCCGTTAGTATCTGCTGGGTATAGCATGGGAACTGTTTCCTGGGAAAAGAAAGGCATGTATGCACAGATTAATAAGAAAGCAGTTAAGACATTTTTTTGAAAGTCAAGCTGATAAAAAAAACCAACCAAAGAAAAACTTTATTTAAATGTGAGACCAAACAACTTAGAAAATTCCTCTATTAACAGCTGCTTCAAATAAGTACAGAACGAAGTGTCTTATCAGGTAACAAACTCACACCAAGAGATCGTAACCAACTGCAAGAACGTACAACTATTCTTATTTCATTTACACAATTTGTTATACTTTCATTTAGCTTGGAATAAAACTGATCTCATTAGGAAGGTAATAGCTTATTACTAGACAGTTCTATGATGTATAGAAAATACTGGAGTCCAAATCTCTTTAAACCCCTAGGTGCAATGTCTAGTTTACACAAGATCTTCGTAGGTATCTAACTCACTTAGCTATAGCTTGCCAGCTCTTTGTAAGTGACTCTTCTGTGTGAGTCTTCTTTTTCTTGAATGTGATCTTGCAGTAAGTTAGATGTTTCTTTGCCTTCATTTTGTGCCATTTTTCACTTTCTTTGCAGAGTACTACATACAGCATCTAAGCCTAACTAACAAGATACCACTGAGCTTCAACAGTTTGTCCCCTCACAAAATCTACATTATTTCATAAAATGTTGTGTTTCATCAGATGAAACATTACATGATAAACTACTGAAGAAGAGTCATAACATTCCTCTAGAGCTAATATTTAATATTCTACTTACACACTGAGAAAAAGCTAACAGTCAAAATATTGAATTAGGTAAGAACTGGAGAAACTACATTTCATTTACATCTTGCCTATAAGCCCTACAGGAAGAGCGTTTCATTATTATTTAGCCATATGATAATGAGTTAATGTTTTTACTCAGAGCAACAACTTGCTGTAGAAGGAGAGTCTTTAACCATAACTCATACAAAGTACAAGGGGCACATTGTGTCCCAGGAAAGCCTTTTCAGCATATTTCATTTTTAAAAAACACTATGGAACAACAGCTCTTGCATTTTAAAGCTTAAGAAAAGCAGCCAAGGCTCTGTAGACACAGAAAGCAAGCAGTATAATGCTGGAGTACACAGTTTTTATAGTAAGATGGCTTTTAGGTTCCTAAAAAGGTTAACAGTTGATACAGCTGCTGGAGATACATTCCAATACTGAATTATGCTACTCACAACCCAGCTGGATCAGAGCACATTCACAAAAAGTTCCCTTAACTAGTGAAACACACAACTCAGCAAGTTTGACTTCACAGAGAGCACAGCTACATTAAATTCCTTCTGCAGAGGGAAACAGCAGCAGTCTTGAAATAAGAAACCAGAACCAGTTGTCTAACAGTTTCTGGGTTTGGTAATTAGATATCATTGTAGCTCAGAGGTTTTTCTTTATGTTTTTTAAGTGTTTCATTATGAAGTGTTCTGTTCAGCACAAAACACATGAATCATGTTGTTCACATACTGAAATAAAGCATCTAATAAAGTCATCTGGTGTTGTGTTTACACAAGTTCAAAACCTTAAGTAAAACACCAAATGGCTACCCCTTTAATTCCCTGTACATACAATGGAAGATTTATTCATCAACAAAAAACCAACAAAAATACCCCAAAACATCCAACTAGGTTGAAGGCTCTCAAAAACATGAATTACCATCCCCCAAGAGTATCAGTTCTCTGTTATCAAAATCTCAGGCACAGTAACATCCTTCACTCCCAGCAGTTGCTCACTTGCACCTCCCACACTTACAAAGTAAGTTTTGGTTAAACATTCTACCTATTAGTGCAATTCAAACATGCTTAATCAAAATATTGCGTAAGTTCAAACCAGATTAGTTTCAACTAAAAAAGGGGAAGTTGTCAGTGTTCTATCATTTAAGTAGCACAGGACTTAAATTGCCGAAGCTTTTAGACTACTGTTACTTCTGTCAAAATTCGGCTTCCACTGTCTAACTCACCTCAATATGCCCAAGCATGGCAGCCCGTACAGCACACCACACACTGAACTCAGACCCCTGCAACAGGTAGGTACAACAGGTTGAGTTGAGAGCAGAATGGAAGCCTTTCTTTTCAAGTGGATTTTTGGGTAGTTTTTTTGATGGGGTTTTTGTTGTTGTTGCTTTTTTTTAATTTCCAGTAATTGTGAGTATCTAGCTATGTGTATATACAAAGCAAATATGCAAGTTTAGCAAGTACTACTTTAGGGTAAAAAAACCCCAAACTATGGCCCAACTGCTATGTCAGCAAATAGATTCAAATGAGTGAAATTTAAGCCCAGATTTGTTACATGTAGTATCTTTTATATCCAGCTCTACATATTCTGACTTCAGTAAACCATGCTGTTTACTGTTTGCTTGAATGCCCTTTGGGGTTTGATTCATCACATCAAACCCCCTACAGAACATCCAATACTATTTATGTACTTGTTGAAAGACTAAAATTAAGTCTCTGTTTGTTAGTCTGATTTTAAGACTTGCTTCTGAAGAAGGGAAGCCACAATATCAGTATATGATCATTTCCAATAGCTCTTAAAATGGGCAACAGTCAAATGTCTGCACACACACACACACACACACACACACACACACACAACTGCTGAAACAAGGCAATGCAGCAAAACTGCAAGCTAAAAAAGTTACTTGAATACATGAAGTGCCAGAGATAATAATTTTAAAACCTTAAGATGGCTACAGTGAAGTACTATGGAAGTCTGCAGCTTAAAAAAGATATTCCAAGAAACCCAAGAATGTAAGTCAAAGCAGCTGAGTTTAGAAGTTTCTACAAGCAAGTTTATCAGTTCTACATTATCTCTCTCAGGTAAGCCAACCTTAACATGGAAACAATTCCCCTGGAAGCCCAAGTGCTAACCTGTTACATGAACAAGCATATACGGGTATCCTATACAGCCCTTATTTTCTAGGTGTTCTAGCCTTCATCCCATTATTGCACCATGCACAGCAATCTTCCATAAAAGCTACACTGAGGTTTTAGGTCCTTAGGATGAGGCATGAGTTTTGCATGAGGCAAAACTGCTAAGGTCAGCTATTCGTTAAAAACAAACTTCTTCCTGCTTCATGTCTACTACAGTATGGCATTTTGAAGGTTCAGGAGCAAGATCTGTTTTGTTAACCAAAAAAAAAAAATGTTACCCAGATAGTCTAAGAGCCAATACAAAGGTATAAGAGAAACTCAATTCATCTACTTTACAAATCTGAGAAAATAGTTCTTTGTATTATTATGTAAATCAGAAACATCTATTGCACATTCCTCCTCTGTTTTAACCTTTGTGTCTAAAAGTATCTGAGTCCACTATTGCAATTATAGCTGAAAGTTGAGTTCACAGAAGCTTCAACAGGCTTTCTGCATTCCAGTAACCTTGAAGACAGTGTGGATAAAAATAATATGCTAGTGATTCTCCAGTGAAAAAGCATAGCAATCATATGTTGATGCATAAATAGACAGGCTGCCCAAAATTATAAGAAACAAGTGGCTAAGGATTAGCATAGTAATATCTTCTATTCATAGCCATCTGATTAAAATTGTAAAGCTTTAGTCTGATCCCACTACCCCATATCCAGCTACCAACATCTCTTACACACACCTTCTCTACTCCCCACCTCCACCACTCATTTAATGAGAACTGTCTCTTCCCAGTGAAGTCCTGTTCAACCATCTCAGAATAGTTTTCGTGTTCCTGCTAACAGTAGCTACAACCAGGTTATTTCAAAGGACAAAGAAAAGATACTGTTGCCCATCTCAAGAGTCACGAGGGTTTCTTACCTACTACAAACGTGATCTATTAGCAGCGAGACAGAATCTAGATTACTATCTAGTTTCGTGTTATGATATAGGCACCGGTCCCGTTGTAGCTCCACAGCCTGACGCAGCAGGTTCTGCAAACGCCTCGGGGGAAGCATCACGGATGGGGGTAGGTATGCTTTACAGGAGTCAGGGAGAAAAAACAAACACGTGAAAAAGAAAAAAAAAGAGACCAAAAGAAAGTGACAAGAAAGAGGACACTTTGATTTGAGTGTTTTTGGAAGAGACCTTGGTATATAAAGCACACAGCTTGTCAAATTTACAGCTATACACCTGGAATTAGTAGCATGAACTCCTGGAAAGCAGAGCTGTATGCAAGGTACTTGTAGTTACACAGTATGTTGTCCTGGCCAACAAGCACCATTTACACAAGCTAACTCAAAACTCCATATTTAACAAGATCTGTGAAATTATAAAACAACAGTATCAGCAGTGTTCATTTAAGGAACTATCTATTAAAACTATGAAAATAAAGAATATTGTGGGGTTTACAACCTCTGATACATAGTATTACAACAGCCACAAGAAAGAGAGAGGAGAAACCATAACTCATAGCTGGGGCTGGGAAACCAAAACAAAACCAAGACAGTATGAGACCACTATCAATCAGTACTAGTATCATTAGTGGTTACAGGCCACACTTTACAGCAGACATTTCTAACACACACACCCCTCCCTTCCCGAACCACACATTTAATCACCAAGTTAAACCATTACTGCATGCAGCAGAGGTAAGCAGTAAGAGTTCCTACTGCATATAGTTTATCAGAGACAGCACAAGGTTAGATATAGAAGGTCAAAGGGTAAAGGCACTTAAAGACATCCCGATTATAACCAAGAAACACCAAAAAACCAAACAACTGGTGAACACAGGTAAAGTCAGTTCCCTGGATTGATATATTGGATTTACAGAGGTGAGAAGAAATTCTAAACACTAGAACATCTTACTCTGGAGTTTGTCCAAAAGTTTAGATCTGGAAGCTGTTCCTTTCCCTTCCCACTCTGCTTTTGCACGCAAGTCGTCTGCATGGCTACACATCAGGTACCTGTTTAAAAAAAGTGCACACACCAACAAACCAAGACTTTCTGGAATCATTCTTTTCACTTTTGCACATGATACAGATCATAACATTCTTACTGAACTAGAAACAGGTGACTTAAGCTTGAGACCAATATTAAAAAGGGCAGGGAACTAATTCAGAGAAACACACACCTTTTTTAGAAAAACATCTACAAACTGGCCATATAAAAAGAAAACAAAACAAGTGATTTTAGGGAGCACAGAAACATCTTATTTTCATCTAAGAACAAACCAGATTATATTTACCTACTTACTTCAATTATAAGGTAACTGGCTAATAATTCTCAAGATCAGATGACCATCCATATTTAATTTAGGTTCTAGTAGTATAAAAGTAAATAATCATCAGGTTGTTTTCAAGCATCCAAAACAGAACAGTGTCTACTGAGTAGTTTTCTTTACTCAGCACTTTATCCTATCTCACTACAGCTTATTAATCAATTGGGGTAATAGCTTTAATACAGCTTGAGTCTTCACAACATCAGCTATCAAAAGCCACAGAATTCCTTAGAAAACTTCACTGCAAGAACTCTCAAAGTCAAAACACTTACCCACTGAGGACATGAATGCGTTCTGTATTATATTTCAGAGGCGTCAGTTCACAGCGCAGAACCTGAAGTGCCTCCAGGACCTTTCCATCCTCCAGGTATTCCAGGTACTTCTGCTGCAGCAGCAAAAACTTCATCCTCTGACATGACAGAAAGCAGCAGTCAGGGGAAAAAGGTTGACTGAAGTTTCAGAAAACGTTTGAGCCTAAACAGAACAGTAGAAACCATTCTACTATGCCCTTCAGAAACACAGCTCTATGCAATGTTTCATTACTCAACTTCTTTTGCTGGGTTTTCAACAACATTTCAGCAATTATGTTATCTGTGAATGTCCTCCCTGCCTGATGGGACTCTGAATGTATTCCTGTCTCATTCCTCAGATCCCCCCTGCAACTTGCCTCGTTTTCACTTGCTCTCTTTTTAGTCATCATCCCCCCATTAGAATCTTGCATTGGAAAGCCCATCTATCAAGAAAGTGCCCAAAACCAGTTATTCACATATTTAAGACAGCATCACAGCACAGAAAAACCAGGCAACTCAACAAGTTCTCATACTACGTACACAGGAGCTGACATGGATTGTTTGCATAGCTGCATACCATATAGCAGTAACAAATTGACACTGCCTGAGGTTTTGTTTTGTAGTTCTACCTTAAGTTGTTTTCCTTGGGTAGTGATTTCAGGATTGCAGAAGAAATATAGTTTCCTGTATTTAGGAATCACCTCACCTCTCTGAATTAAGCACTGTTATTTCACAGTGTTCCTTTCACTTTGCACAGTTTTTGGCTGCTTTCTTTTTTTTTTAAAAATAATCAAGCCTGCTATTCTAGCAACAAATATCTGTGGATTAAAAAAAGGAAAGTCAGGTAATAATTTACTATATTAAAAAAAAATGAAGTCCTAGAAATTTCTAATGGTAATTTAGGAGAAACACAGTTTGGTTGTTTCTGGATGAAACCAACTATCCTATGTTTAGACATGTTCTTTACTGCTCACAGTTATCAGATAGAAGTGACATTTCTGGTCCACAAAACTCAAAGGGGTTAAAGAGGAAAATGTATGTGCTTAGACATATGGGTGAGAAACAGGCTGGAGATTATGTATAGTGAATACACCACCAGTTCAATCACCAGTTTCCTTTGCTTTCATCAGACTTCAGGCACCTCACTGTTTTCATGCTCATATTTGGTCAATGTTTACTTAGTTTCAAATGCACTGCCAGGCTCCCCTTTAGCAGAGGGATAATCGTGAACTTTAAGATATTCCTATTTTACCGAGGCTCACATGAACGTTTAAGGCTCACTAGATGCAAAATCCAAAGTTAAAACATAAAGCACTTTCACTTCCACAGGTCTTCAAAAGAACGAAATTTCCACATACATTGCTATTAACTTACCACACAGCTTTGTGAAGCATAAAACATGTCACAGTGAAGACGATTTATGTTCAAACATGCCTGCAGTGCTCTGCTGTCCTGAGCATGACAGGCAAACCTGTATTGCACCCCCTATCCAGCTCTTTAGTTTATTTGATTTTGGAATTGTTAGACCATCACTGTACAGTTTTTCCAGGTGAGACAACACTTTTTGATGTTCAGAGATGTGAAAAACCAAAAGAAAGAGATCCCCATTATTTACAGCCTCAGTGGCTGGCTCCATGCCACAGGCCAGCAGACCCCACGCTGTTTGCTTATACACCAGCAGCAGGAGGGACAAGAGTTTCCCCCACCAGCTGTGCACATGCTCACTGGGATGCCTGGAGATGCTCCCGTAGCAGGCACAGAGTGTATTTCACTCCTCTTGGTCACCTCACACTGATAATCACCACCAGACAAAAAAATAACCCGATATTTCCAATCTGTAATAAAAACTATAATCCCTCCATCTCTTCCTTCTCCATTCACTGCATATAATATTTATTAAATTTATATCATATTTCCATTAAATGTGCTAAACTATCTTATCTGAATCTAATTACTCTTTCTCCCTCCCTCCTTTTTGGACTTGGCACATTCATTTCATTTCATTAGAGGAAAAAGTAAACAGAGCAGAAAATATCAAAACACAGGCTTTATTACACCAATCCCAACAATTCCATGGAAGCACTACAGGAATACTCCCATGCAGAGAATGCTGTTGCCAAGTTATCCAAAGAGGTGTCATTTCAGTTTGGGGTTACAAAGTATAGTTAAAAAAACCAAAAGTGATCAGTGCTGTGTGTGACTTTGGCCTATCAGGAATATAAAGGCCTACAGAACAACACAGCACTATACACCTCATGCAGGAATCTGTTCTTCCCACAATGGAGAATTACAATAAAAGATTAGCAGTTTGAAATTCTAATTTATTTATAGCAAAAGACAGGGAATAAAGTGTTGATAGGGAAATTAAATTGATTTGCTAAGCTATTTTGATAACTGCTCTGAAACTTGCCCTACAGCATACTCAAACAGCATAAATTTCATTAAGGCAAAAGTGACACTCCAGTGACACCACATGTCAAGTAATTTTTTGTATCAGGACACTCACTGCCTCCTACTTCTTACTTTTGTGCAACTAGTGACTTTACTGACAAATAGATTTCACTCAACAACTGAATTTTATCCTCATTTTCTCTCAACTACTTTATGCTCTACTAACAGTACTGCGACTTTCTTCTCAACACCACCTTCTCACAATATCCAAGACCATTTTGGGTACATCATCTCTTCTAGAGACCAAACAACCTCTGCTAGAATAAAAGAGAACGGTTTATAACACTGCCAAGTGTAAAAAGCACAAACTTCATTATTTAAGTAGAACACAGTGAGTATAAAACTCATCTGATGCAATGCATGCACAAGAACAGCTTAGCCTTACTCCATATTCTCTGACTGCCTTACAAAGGAGCAGAATCAAGATTATCATAATCAGAATCATCCCATTATCATCACAGTGTCTGCAACAGAAATTCAACATTACTACACTCTGCTGTTGAACAATTTAAGTTCAGACACCACCACTAGCTCAGCTTATAGTGAAGATTCTTTGCCCTGAAGGGCCTATGGAAGAGTCCAATACAACAGTTTCAGCACTGCAGCCTGGCTGCTTTTGCTCAGTTATTAGTACCTCATCCTGTCTCCCAACTCTACAGAGGATGAGGATAAAGGGCATTACTTTGTTGTTTCTACAAGATATTATTTAAGTGTAGGTTGAACTCTGATTACTCTGAGGCAAAACTAAGACAGTTAACAGAGTCAAGTGAGGGGGATATTTGTTTGTTTTACTGTACATACTTATTAGCATCTTGCTTTCTTCAAACTATAGCCTTTGATTACTAATATGAATGCTTAGCACTGCACTCCATTGTCCTAACTGTTAGTAGGAGAGCACCTTCCAGAATCTTAAATTTTAGGAAGTCTGCCATGCACCATAATTCACCAGCACTAGATAACCACAGGTGAAAACCTCAGCAAACACAACTTGAAAATAACAGGACAAGGGCCAGAAAAAAAAAAAGGACCACTTTGGTCACTGGTTACAGTAGCAAATCTTCAGAAGTTTAATGAGCAAAATGCATAATAACCTAAGTTTAGGATTACATTTTGGTGTTATTTTTGATGAGCGTATTTTAACAAGCTCCACCGCAGTTTTATTACTGTGCTGAGTTCATAATAAGTAAATATTGCTGAAGCAACTGTTCTTTGAAGTTAAATAGGTAACTAAAAGACACGCTGAAATTATCAGCTGATGTTTCAAAACAAACTCAACACAGTAGCTACCTACTCACAGCCTGCAGAATGAAGACCTCCATTTTCATTATCCTTGAGTCTATTACTTCGATAGTCTACTAAAACACTGATGAAAGCACTTTAAACCAATCCAAAATTTAAATGTAAGATTTGGTATGTAAAGGGTAGAAAATACTCTGGTCTGCAGAATACAGCAAGGAATTTAATGAGGCTTCAACCACACCAAGTCCTGACGCATAGAGAGTAATTAATTACAACAGGGAACTGCCCTTAATGCTGGTAGCAAGGGGGACACCACACAGGCAGGTGGAGCACTTTGCTCAAACAGTATCTGAATCACATTTTTTATTGTGTTGCCTGCTGCAGGCTGCACACCTCCAGAACAAGTGAAAAGGACAATTTGAAAGTATATTCCAGGTGACTGTAAAGGAATAATCTCCAGGTTTCTTCCTAGGTTCAATTAGTTGCCCACAGTAGATACCATAAAACGCCTGAGTAGCCCTGAAGTACCCAAAACCTCCAGCTGGCTTGAAGTTGACATTTGCTAAGTGTTACTCAAGGAAAAACATCATTTTTGATTCAACTGTAACGTGGTCTAAAAACATCTGTATCTTACATACTGGAAAAGTAAACAAGACCAATCTCATACTGTACAGCACTCAGTTGTTTTGACACATAAATACACAACTGTCCTGTGGGCTACCACACTCCCTCCATATTAACACACTCCATCAAAAACTTAAAAACTGAGATCTCCCATTTCATATTGAGTGTTTTCACCTGTAGAACTTACAGCACTTTGCAGAAATAAGAAAATTAAACAAGAGTAGTATTTTAAAAATATATTCTTATCCCCTTCACTAACCAGACATTTCAAAAGCAGCTACGTATCCTGGTTATTTTGTCTGGGTCATATTAAGGGGGGAAAAAAAGCCAACCAAACCAGAAACCAAAAACAAACCACAAAACACACACCCTACTTAGTTAAATACTCTGTGTCATCTAAACTTTTAGGCACCCATTCTTCTTGTATGCACACATTTTTGAAACATCTAGTCATACAGTGTGAGTCACAAGTCAGGAGTCAGGAAAACCAAAATCTAATTTAATATTTTTTAAGAGTTACCTGCAGCAGCATCTTGTTTGGATGTTCTCTGAACAAGACATTTATCACCTTCATTAGCCCTGACTTTACTGCAGTTGGGATTACCCACAGAGCATAAAGCATCCCTCCTTACCTGTAAGGATCTTTCACTAGTCTTCCAGATGCTGACTACACTAATACCCACTCCTAACCTCAACCACGTACCAAAACACTGCACAAGGAGGGAGGCTGAGACAGTGCAGGTAATGGAAGGCACAGGAGCTCAACTTAGCCTTGCAAATCCTGTTGTCTTACTAACACACACATGTAAGACATTTAAAACTGTTACCTGTTTTAAATTATATGAAGTTTATATAAAGGAGAACAACTTTTAAAAGAAAACAGTTAATTTTGGTTCAGTTAAAGTTCAGTCTAAACCAAGTATTTTTATTGCATCAAGTGAGACATCAGCATTAAAGAACTGCACACGTTCAGAGCCCTCCAAAATAATACACCCGAAACAGCCGCTTTTCCCTCAAACTGAGTTCTCCAAAATTGCAACGCTGATACTCAGTCAAACCTCTTGACTCATAGGCATGCAAAACACTAAGATACAGATAAACCTCATAGCTTCAGATGTCAGAAACATGAGAAAATCTGTTTCAAATGGCCACTCATATTCACATACAGCATTTTCATACTTTCAGTCTGCAAGAGCTATTGAAAGCTGCATGCAATATTCTAACCTACTTCAAGTCTGAGACAAGAGAAAGTGAATTCCTGGTCTAATTAAGAGGTGTTAAGCTTTGATCGAATTAATAGAAAAGAAAGTAAACTTCTGTCAAGTACCCTCTGAAGTTTTGTTAAACATCTGTTTTCCTAATTCACTTCCTGTTCTCTCTTTCTCTCCCTCCCCCACCAGACAGGAAATTGTCCTGACAACAAATGAATCAGCTAGAAGTGGAACTGAGGAATCAGCTGATTCCTCATTGTTTACAGACACTTCAAAAAGCCTTGCAACTGTTTTCTTCCTAAGTGACCATAGCTTTTCTAACTTCATTTAATTAAAATAAACTCTTAAGCACAACAGAACAAGCTGTTTGAAGAGCCAAGTAATGATTTTCACCTTGAGATAGAAAAATCAGAACAATAAACACTTTACTCAAAGCAACTGAAATCATAACAACACATATTGTAATTGTCAATTCACACGATCTACCAACCTTTTATTTCTAGGTTTATCTTTTTTTTTTTAGAAAAAAAAAGCCAGCCAAAGAGAAAAATCTCTAAATAAAATCACAAACAGCAATACAAATGCATTTGCTCTTTAAAAGCCATCTGGAAAAGCAACAGTATTGTTCATGGTCTATAGCAGTCTCTATATTCTTGTAATGTGCTATTACAAAGCCAACTGCCCATTATTACTACTGCATTTGGTTTCTAAACTTCATTATCCTCAAGAAAACCCAACTCTCAAACACAGAGACTGTGAGATTTCAGGGTTGAAATTAGTATTCAACATAGGCAGTTTCTACAGAAACTGACCTAGTTTAGGACTGTGACAGGATTTATATTTTATCAGTTAGGTATGTTTAACACAGTTTAAACATTCAGTACACCAAATTTTAGCCTCAATACCTTTGGGCTGCCTATCTCACATTCTAAAACAGAACAAAAAAGTTCAGATTAGTATGACGTTTGAGATAGCATGCAAGCAGCTTAAAGTAAACAAAAAAAGAAAGCAAGAACTATGGACAACCAACTCCATAGCGAAAAATTACACCACTACAATTAGTCCAACTACTCAGCTCTGAAAGAGTTCAAGTGTGCCTCTTACCACAATTGCATGCGGAGAATGCACTAAGGCCTTAAGTTCATTCAGGTCGTTCTCAGCCTGCAGAAATTGGCATAAAAAAAAAGTATGTAAGGAGGGTGGATTTTGAATGCTCTCACAGATACTATAAATTTAAACAGTGGTTAATACAGTCCTATAAGCCCTACGTTACCTTATCCCATTCTCCTTCCATGACATGATTGCGGAATTTGGTAGCAGAAGGATGTTCTAAACGACATCCTGACTCTTGCATGAGGAGATCAACAGTCTGGCTGCAGGAGAGATACAGTGTAAAAAAACCCGACCAGTTTTACCCTCACAAATACACCGCCTGCTATGATAACAGTTTACCACATTTTAAAGTAAATTTAAGAAAACAAGAACACTACAACCAGATTCAGATGCTCGTTCAAAAAGATGACCTCAGTTGCCTGAGACATGTAAACAGCTAGCCCTGTCTAAGGCAAGCTGTCAATGAGGTCGAAAGCTTTGCTGAAATACCATGAAGTCTGTGACTTACCAGCCACCACAAACAGCCAGCCCTGCACAGAAGATAAACTTCATGAAGGAAGATACAGACTAGAAAGCTGTTAGCTACTGGCTGCTATCCCCTGCCCCCTCCCTCCCCCCTTAAGGGAACACTGAGAGCTACGACATCTGTCACAGGCCTAATTTTTCTTCTTCATCGCATCTTAAAAGACTCGATCCTTAAAAATAATAAACAAACTCATGAACCTGTAGCCCTCCCCCTTTTATACTAAAAATAGCTTATTTACTGTGGTGTCGTCTATGAATAGTCACGAGTTGTCTGCTGCTGTAAACTTGCCTCTTGTGTCAGAGGCAATTTATTTTTTATGTGATAAGTTCTTTATAGCTGACCCATTCCACAGTGTTTTGAAGACTTCTTATTGTGGTAGCTACAAAAACACTTTACAGGACTTTTCTCGCCTCCTTACAAAATTATGACTTGCTGGCTTTAGCTTTACTCACAAAGTGAGTGTTGCCATTAAATACTTAAAGACTTCCCTTACTCTACTGGGAAATTATTTTCCCTATTCTGATTTTAAGGAAGGGTCAACATACTCGTTTCTTGTTTACAAGTAAGATTATTACTTAAAACAGGTGTCCAGCACAAATCTGCAGAGGCCTTCACCATTTACAGGCCAAAGGTTTTCAGAGTGAGCCCCAACAGCCTCTTTAAGTGGCAGTTTACTTTGTGCTCGCTTCCTGAGAGATGACAAGCCAAATCTTGGAGCTCATCTGCGAAAAGCCGCCCCCCCACGCCCAGCTGCGGCTCCATTATGTTTACCAGATAACTTCTCCCCCACTAACACATTGGTATCGATCTACCCTTATCGGTGTGCAACTCGACTTCCATATTGCCATTCCTGGCAGGGGAAGCTCCCGTCCTGTCCCTTCGCAAGACAGCGGCACAGGCTTGGAAAACACATCTCCGGGTCCATTTTTTCCCGGAGCGGGCCTGCCCCGGGGCTCTGCCGCGCACCGGGCACTGCTCTCGCCTCTCTGGGGACCACCGGGCTGCGACAGGGCAGCTTGGGCCACCACCCCCTGCTCCGGAGGTGTCCCCCCCCGGCCCTGCTCCCCGCTCCGGGCAGCCCATCCTCGGCGGGGCCCCCGCGCCGGACCCTCCCCGCAGACAGAGCGGAGTGCGGGGCTACCCCGGCCCCGGGGGGACCGGCCAGGTGAGGAAGGGGCCTCCCCCCACGCCGCGCTGCCCCTCGCCTACCGCGGCCACTTACTTGAGCCCCAGCCCGTGCAGGTGCTGCCCGATCAGCCGGATCACGTCCTCGTCGGACTGCGAGAGTCGCTTCTTCTTCTTCAGGGCGCTGCCGCCGCCGCCGCCCCCCAGCTCTGCGGCGGCCGGGCCGGGCCCCCCGGCGGCGGGCACCCCGTTGTTGACGCCGAGCCCGCCGGGGCTGCCGCCGCCGGGGCCGCCGCTGTTGGCCGAGGGCAGCAGCCCGTTGGCGTGGGCCAGCTGGTCGCCGGCGGCCGTGCCCGCCGAGGCCTCGCCGTTCTGGGCGCCCAGGCAGCCCAGCTCCGGGCCCTGCGGCGGCTGCTGCTGCTGCTGGCCCCCTCCCGCCCCGTTGGCCTGCATGGCGCTGCTGGCGCTGCCGCCGCTGCTGCTACTGCCTCTGAGCGGGGCGGCGGCGGGGGCGAGCCCGGCGGGCAGCGAGGGGGACTGGGACGAGGTGAGGCCTGCTCTGCCCGCGGACGCCCCGGGCTCTCCTGCTCCCTCCACCGCCGCCGCCGGGGAGGCCCGGGCTTTCTTCCGCGGGGGCGGGGAGGCTCCGCCGGTGTCCGAGTCGGAGGAGGAGGAAGCGGAGGCCAGAGTTTCCTCGCCGAGAGCGGCCGTGGTGGGAAGCCGGGGGGGCGAGGAGGGGGAGGCGGCGGGGGCGAGGGGAGGCGGAGCGGGGCCCTGCGCCCGCCGGGGGTCCCGGAGGCAGCGCCGCCGCCCGCTCGGGGCTCCCTCTGGCGATGGCGGCCGCCGCTGCCCTGAGCCCCCGCCCGGCAGCCCCAGGAGCCCGGCCCGCTCCGCTCGCTGCCCGCCGGGTTTGTCTCCTCTCAGCCCAGCTGCACCTAATGGAGTCCGGGCCGGGACGTCACAGGAAATTCCTGCACTGCCCCCTACACACACTTCCGCCGCTCGGGGCCGCGGTGGGCACGGCCCCACGGCTGCGGGGGGCGGTGGCGGCCCGGCCTGGGGGCACAGGGCTGGCCCGGGGGTCACAGGAGTGTCCTGCCGGTACCGCCCGCCCACCAGGGATCCCCCGGCGCCTGCGGGGCCCGCGGGCGTTGTGCCCGAGGGGATCCCGGGAGTCCCCCCGGGTGTCCCCGTCGTGTCCCCTCGGGTGTCCCCCGGGCCGCAGCCCCGCGGCGGGACAGCTGAGTGTGGTGGGCGCCCGGCTTGGCTCGCGAGCACCCGCTGGCCCTGGCACACCCGGTGCAGGTGACCCGGGAGTTTCTGGCATAGGGTAATTTCCTGGTGCGAGTTGGCTAAGGAGCAATGGGCACAAATGGAATAAAAAGAGGAGGTTTAGGTTAGGTATGCAGAAGAAATGCTTTACAGTGAGGGTGGTGAGGTGCTGGAACGGGTGCCCAGGGAGGCTGGGGGTGCCCCAGCCATGGCAGTGTTCAAAGCCAGGCTGGGTAAGGCCTTGAGCAGCCTGGTCTGGTGGCACGTGCCCCAGCCCATGGCAGCAGGGTCAGGACTAGATGATCTTTAAGGTTCCTTCCAACCCTTAACATTCTGTGATTCTATGTTTGCGTTGGTTTAAAACAGGGAAATGCTCAATGAAGTCACATCCTGGAATTGCCCAGGTTGGTCACTGGAGGGTTTCAGACCCACTGCTGGTCTTGTCATTCCTAGTCACTGCATGCATGGGCATGGAAAAAAGGGGAGAAATGGCAGTTTTGCTGCAGATCTTCCAGAAATGTTGAAAGCTCGGGTGCATTTGTCAGGACAGGCTGTTGGAAGACACTGGGAATTTGGGGGGTCCCAGTCTCTGCCCTGAGATGTCTCATTGCTGTCCCTCCTGTGTGACGGAAGGCAAAGTCAAATCCTGAGCCAAGTCTCTGTTCAAAAGTCACGAGATGAGTGAAATCTTGGTCTTTAAAAATAGCATCTTGAAATATTACTTTGTATGTTACTTGGTTTAGAGCCTGTAATTTTTATCTTTGGTACGCTCAAGTTTTTCTCCAAAACCCAAAGGGAAATAACAAAACTTTTTTTTCCCTAATGAAAGCTGAGATTAACATCTAATCATCTTCCCCTTCAGAAGCTGAGGTTTTAGGAGCACCAACTTAGGTTAAACTAGGAAGTTTGGACAGTAGTGCTTTTTTTCATGTGTGATGAAGTCTGGTTGCCTATCCCACACTGGCCTCTTTAGCCACCAGCACATTTGCAGCAAGTGTGGGTAGAGCCCTTCCCAAATCTTCGTTTGCGAAGCCTAACCATGATAATGACGATGAACTAAAGTCTGACGGGGAAATCACTGGCCCAAGACCAGTAGAGAAGTCTGTGAAGGGACAAAATCCATGAAAGAAATTAAACCAGAGAAGTAGATGAGACCACGTGAAGGGCCTGGCCAGTTTCAATAGATACCTTGGCCTTGTTTAGAGTCTTCAGAAGGTATTTGGCTGATAACAGCCAAAGCACTCTTACACCAGAGGGAGAGGTTGGGAAGAGCTTTGTTCTTGACCTCTGCCTAGGTGTGGCCACAGGGTTAAATTCAACATTGGTATCCCAGAGAGGGGAATGTTGATTTTGTGTTATTTACCTCACCCACCGTTGCTGGAGAAGACAATGCTTGTGTCTTAGCCACTTCACCACTGCTGTATATCCTCTCATCTCCACTGCTCCATCTTTTCAGCATTCCTGAGTTCCTCCTCAGTCCTCCCCAGATGTCATCACTGAATTTGTAATTCAAAGATTTGAGTAAAGATGACAGGAACAGTACAGAGAGCAGCACATACCCTGTGAAGGCACCTGGAAAGTCAACTCTGAAGATCAAGACTAGATTTTCAGGAAGGTAAAGTTGATCATCATCCTTTCCTGCCCTGTGCCTCAGCGTCCGGGACGGAAGGGGGAGGTAAAAACCCCTTGATGTTGTACCAGTTGGTACCACTGTCCCTCCAGCTGGTGGCCCTGCCACAGTGCTCCCACATCTCCTGGAGAGCCAGGCTGCTCTCGTCAGGCACTGCTTTTGTTCCATGCGTGTGGCTTGCTGCTCCCACACTCCAGAGTGTGTCTGTGATGAAAGAAATGCAGAACCACTTTCCTGTAGCTGGGTGATGTTGTATGGGCAAGTGGCTCTGTGTACCCACCTGTGGTAGAAAAGGGTCTCACAGAGTTGCAGTTTCCCTCTCTCATTTCAATTAAATACTCTCAGGGAGCAAGAGTAATGTTTGGGGCTGAAAAGAACCTAAAAGATAACCTTTAAGAGGTACCTATTGCTGTATTGATTGTATTGAAAGTTCTCCCCCTCCACCCCTCAAACACATATTCTCCTTCCCTGTAGGAGAAGATACCCCAACAGAAACAAAGAGCTAGAGGAAGAAAGTCAATATTGTCAGGATGGTACAGACCGTGGCTCCTGTGCCAGGAGGAGCTGGGATGAGGCATCTGAAAGTTTCTTGTGATCCCTGGTGACAAAAGGTGTAGAAGGGGAATGATTCAGAATCCCACATGTGATTGTGCCTCAGGCAGATCCTAGCCCGTGTGTGTAAAGTTCCTGGAGCAGTTTCTACTCCTGTCCTCTTTTGTCACCTATGGCTTTCCTAGTCATAGAGAAGAACTTTTCCTTCTCCTAGGCCTTTCCCAGTCACCAGGAGGGGATCTTGAGAGACAGGTCTGTGGCTGGCAGACCTTCCTCCCCATACTGCAGCAGGAAACAGGGAATCGGGAAAGGGGTGGCACCAGCTTTGTCAGTCTTTCATCAGCCAAGCCTGATTTGGATCCTGATTCTATTCCACATGTGTATGAGAGAGAGAAGATTTAGTAATCCAAATAAACATGCAGCTTTTTGAGCAATTGGGCGAATCAACTGGTAAATACATTTGTAAGAGATGACTCTGTTGTAGTAACAGAGGTATGTGTTCATCGTAAGGCGCCTTTGAAGTTTCCCAAACGTAGAGAATAAATGCAACAATTCAGCTATAAAAGGTGAAAAACTTATAAACACTCAGAAGGGAAATTTTAAAGACTAATTTTGGCAAACTTAAATACAGTTGTAATATCAGCCAAGTTACTGAAGTAGAGGCATAATACATAACTATTCAGAATGTGTACAATTCTGACTATATTGTAATTCATACAACTTCCTGTTGTAGAGAGCCACATCTTTAACTGAAAAATGCTGCAGAAACACTTATTAGTTATTGTAACAGTTTAAAAATCTGAAGAGACTCATCACTCTTTATCAAAAACAACCAGTGAAGTGACCAGTGTGGAATATGTTGAATAAGTGCTATCTTTAATTGTAAGACGAGTGTCTCGGGACATTCTAGACTAAATACAAGTGCTTGAACAGCAAGAAACACTTACATTTTCTAGGTTTGGAAGTTAAAAAAGAAAAAAAACTCCTCAATTTATCTTTTATGGCCTGACTAGAACTAATAAAACTTTGGCTTGATCTGAATAATAGGAAGGAACTCTCATTAAGGGCTTAGGTTATTTGATAATAATCATGTGAGGCTGCTTCAGCAGAGCTAAAATACTATGAAATATTAGAGAAAATCCTGGAAAGACAGCTTAGCAGTCAAAGTTGCATGATGAAGGTAATTAATCATTTGATTCCCTCCTATCAGGTATGTATGTGTGTATACTTTTCTTCTGCACCAAATTTGAGGTTACTGGAAACAAACCAACTAACAACAAAGAACAAAGGAAGAAAGAATAATTTAGAACAATGACATTTTCCAGAGTACCAGCTAAATAAATGCTTAAACAGGCACCTGGATATGTTTACAACTTCCAAATGATGAGATATAGATGAAAGACAACCACCTTCCTTAAACAGCATTTCTGGATAGCGTTCAGCAGATAGTAAGCAAATTACACTGTCCTGAGATTCCATCACTTCATGTAGAGAATGATCCCTACTTAAGCAGGGGAGTGCAATATGGAAAGCCAAAACTTGAGTGGAGTTGCAAGAGAAAGACAAGGTGAAGGGCATCAAAAAGAGCTTCCACAGGTGAATTAGCAGCAAAAGACATGGGAAAAATGCAGGCCTGCTGCAGAACTGGGTCACTGACCTGCCCATAAAGGTCAAGGAAAAGGAAAAGGCTGAGATACTCAAGGACTCATTCACCTTGGGCTTTACTGGAAAAAACCCCTTCCACATATCTGAAGCTTCTGTGGTTGGTAGCAGGGTTTGGTGTGGGAGGGAGACTACCCACAGAAAATCCACTCTATCAAGCTGGGTGCCCACTGGACCAGATGGCCTGCATTTAAGTGCTGAGGGAGCTGACCAGTGTTACTGTGTGCACATTCCCTATGACATTTGAAAGGCTGTGGTGTTTAGAAGACTGCAGATGACTGAAGCAAAGGAAAATGTAACATCTTTAAGTTCAGTTATGTCTGACTGTCACTGACTTTGGGCTTAGCGGTCAAGGGGAAGACAGAGTCTGCCATTTAACTTGTCTTTATTCAGGCTTTTGGGAGGCTTCCTCAATGAGCTTTTAAATGGGGAGGTGTGGATGGAATGGGCACATTGTGCATGTGAAAAACTGACTGTGCCACCAGGCTTGAAGGGTAGTGTCTAACTGGTTTGAAGTCTGACTGATGGCCAGTTAGGAGGGATTGGGGATCAAGACTGGAGCAAATCCTGTTTGATATATTCACCACTCAGCAGGTGGGACAGAATGCACCCTCAGCAAGTTTTCAGCTCATCTCCATGCCAAGGTGGGGGGATCAGCTGATACACTGGAGGCCATAGCTGCCATTCAGAGTAGCCTTGGCAAGGTGCAGGAGTGGGCCAGTGAGAGCCTTGTGATGATCAACAGAGCCAAGTGCAAAATCCTGAATGTGGGACAGACTATTCTCATAGAATACTACAGGCTGAGAACCAACTGGGAGTAGCACAGCAGAAAAGAGCCTGGCCATGCTGTTGGACAAAAGAAATTCCTGGTGGGAGTTCAGCCCCTACAGGGCTGCATTATGGGTATACCCTGCAGGGACGTTCTCTCTGTACAGCACTGGTGAGGCCACGTTGGATACCCACTGTTCTGCCTGGGGTCCTCCAGTAACTGCCAGCTCAGTGGAGGCTGCTCAGGTGGTAGAGGCTGGAGTATGTGCTGTATGAGGAAGTGGGTTTGGCTACATCAGCATCTAATTACAGTGTTTACTCTTCCAGAGGGAATTATAGGGAAGCAGCACAAAGCTTCTCTCCAAGATGAGCACCAACAGGACAACAGACCAAAGTGGGAAGTTGCACCCAGAGATACTCCAATTGTGTGTAAGAAAAGAAAATTTCAAAGTGAGAGTGGTCAAGTAGTGGAACACTTTCCCAGAGTGGCTGTGGACTTTCACTCTGTGGAGGTACAACTGGACTGGACAAGGCTTTGAGCAACGTAGTTTTGCTTTTGGAGCATGCAGTTAAATCAATGACCTGCAACTTTCATTTTGCTGTGATTACAAATACAATTCCTAGAAGAATCCTTGTGGTATGGAGGGAACAGTACTGTCATGTTTCAGGGGTTACTGATAATGTGTCCCAAAGCTTCAGTAGGGTCATCATGTTGCCTTGCAGGTGAGCTCACGTGGCAAGGGTAAGGGCAGTAGTGCTATTGTTGCAACCTAATTAAATATTAGGTAATCACACTGTGTCTTCTGTCCACCAAATTCATGTGCATACACTGATGTTGACCTTTGCACTCTCCTGGGCAATCACAGCATGGTGTGGTCACAAAGATAAATGTCAGAAAGTGCTGAGAATCCCATGTGGTACAGAACGTCCTGTTTAATACAGGGTGTGTCATATTTTTACATGGTCAATGCAATTTCTCATGGAATGGAAACACATGCCATGGTTTCCCTGTATTCTGTTGCCATAGGTGTCTTTTAGGACATGCAGGATGCCAGGTGCTGGGAGAACTGAGACTTCTCTGTATGGGCAGATAAAACGTGCATGTGCAAGAGGTGTGATGCCAGACTGGTACATGCTGTGCAACTTCTCAGAGCATGTACAGCAAGACAATATTGCATATGTTGTGAATCTGACATGTCAGACTTGCTTTGCATGCATGATTTATCTGTCTGGGACTATCCTAGATATCATCTTGTAAAATCTGTCTGAGTATACTGTGACATATCAGTCATTTTCAGATCTATTAGGAAGTTATGTGTAGCCAGGCTTTGGGAAGACAGTAGGCCACCATGTCAGTGCTTCACTGGGCTTGCAGTGAACAGAATAACAATGTGCTTGCACTTTTCTTTTTTTTCTCCATGTCTTGATAGACATAAGTATTCACTCTTTATGAAATCCCCTTCTGACTATTGTGTGCAGCAGGAGCTGGCAGGTGTTCCACAGAAAAGCCTATCACTGATTTTTTTCCATGAAGCTTTCTATGCTTGTTGTTTAGAGAGTTCTCCTGTGGTGTGTGTTCCTTAGTATTAGTGTGTTGATTTCATGTCCAGGTCTCAGGTGGGTTATTGGTGTTTTCATGTGAGATTAGATTTATCCTTCTATTGTTGCAGTTATTTTACTTTTCCTACTTGAGGGCCGCTCCCCTGCCTTTTACTTCTTGCTGGCTCTCAAGGCAATTGTTATTTCAGACTTGTTAATTGTGTCTGCCAACTCCCACATAGCTCCTAAAGCCTAGCCCTGCGTGGGGTAACACAACACCTTCTATTGCCTATCCTTTGAATTAGGACTTGTCTCTCCCAGAATGACATGTACATTAGTCCTTTCTTGATAGGACTTCTGTTTTCTCTGGAGGGTTATATTGCAGTGAGCTCTCACACCTGGAACTAAACATTCAAGACCAGGCATGTAGACTGTGGTATCTCATCCACTCTCAAATGGGCAGAGAGGGGAAATTATTACATAATGACCAGATTACATCTCAACATTAAGTCTGTGAATAGCTCATTGGAGCCCTGGGATTACTTAGTAATTTTTTTCCCCTTCTGAATCAGGAATTTATGGTTTTCCAAGTCTGTGTTTAAAAAAGCAAGTGAACCAGACCCTCCTTATTTGCTTTGGGCAAGAGGTTAAAGGTTAGTGTCACAAGAATGTCATTGCCCTTACTATTTAAGTGCCCCTTATTTTAAGACAAATCACTAGTTTTTGTTGCAACTGTACCTTTGCTTAAAATACAAGTTTATGTACAAGCTTCTCCATCTTTGTTGGTGCATAGTATTAATATCAGAAATAAAGAGCCACAAAATTAGAGAAAAGATTTCTTGGTGTAACTTCATACATTTATATAGTAAAATGTCTTCACCACTTCATCCAATATGTAACTGTTTGCTGGTACATCAACTCTGGCACTTGCTCTCAGGCTTAAGACCTCATAAAGCTTCAAATAGCTACTGTAATAAAGAACATAAGACACCAGCAATAATTTAGCCCCAAAATACTTTTTCTGCACGCTGGAAAAGGAGTTTTATTCTAGAACTAGACTGGCCTGAGATGCAGGAGTGGGAAACAGAGTCATGGCACAACAGCGTTGCACTGATGTGAAGGCTGATCACTCAGGCTTTCAGAAGGACACTCATCAAGACACAAGTTCCTTCTGAGGCTAACAGCAGGCAGTAAGATGTTAAACCTCTGTGATCTGATAACCTTTAAACATTACATTATGATTCCCAGAAGAGTTTCTTCAGATCCTTTGCCAAAGGCTCCTGGCACCTTAGAGTTTCTTTTTAATTTTTTTGGTTTTGTTTTTATTTTTGGTTTGGTTTGGGGTTTTTTTTGTTTCTATTTTTGACTAATATATTTGGGTCTTTGGTACTAAAGCAACCTGATTTCTCAAACTGAAAGTCTAATGTTCACCCAATTTTCTATAATACTTGGGGGTTTTCTTTTTGTTTTTCTCAGAGGCTACAGTCTGCAGAATATAGGCAGAGATAGTTTTTACCAAGACATGTTTGGAGCAACTAATACACCTTATTTGAATCTTTGCCTCACAAATAACATAGTAATTTCAAATACATGCAGATTAAAGCTTTACGCTTTGTGGCTTCTCTCTTAAAGAAGAATGCCAAGAGAGTTTCTGAAGCATGATGTGGTAGGTAGGCTTTACTGAAATTCGTTTGACTTCATTACTCATCACCAGTTTGACTAATGAGAAGGACACCCTAGATATGGTCATTCCTATTTTTACCTATCGGGACAAGATGTTGCAGTAGACACAGTTCCATCTGTAGAATTTTCAAAGTAGTTCCTTGTTTTCTATAAACACTAACACCTTCTTCATAAGCAACTCCTATTTAAAAGCACTTCTTCAGAATGCCACATCTGAGAGAGGAGCGTGTCCTGCTGGATACTGTCAGAGCTGGGAGCCATGGTGGGAAGTAGTTCCAGCTGGAAGGAGGAAAAGGGGAGTTTTGTAAAATTACGGTCAAAGACTTGGTCTTTTAAATATTTCAGTGCACATGTAGACATACTTCTGTGGGTAGTACTATTTACTGCATTTTCACAGTTGGAACCTAGTTTTATGAATTATAACAAATCTGTCACCTCAAAGTAACTGGTTATATTGCACACCATGGCCACTTCAAAACCTCACAATGCATCCTGAAATGAGCTCGAGCTTTCTGTCCTAAAAAACAAAGAATCCTGTCCCTGAAGCTAAAAGAATCCCCATGTGTTGTTAGGAGCCCACTGCCAAAGATGTGCAGTGCCAAAGACACAGCTGAACAGAACTAATTTCATGTTGCCAGGAGCATTGACACAAATGCAAAGTAGGTAGCTTGATAAATCTGCTTTGCTGTTATTGTTGTAACAACAGTATTAGTGGGAAAACCTTGACAGAACTTTGTTTTGTAAAAAAACATAGTTCATTGTATTAATCTAACCTGACTTTATACATCACTAAGTTAAGCATTTGGCCCAAACAATTTTCCTAGGCTTTTTCTGGAGAAGTGGAAATATCCACAGAGGTCACAGATAATTGCTGTAGGGTGGGATGCATCACTTTCTGACATCTTGCAGTGATATTGGGGCAGCCTAGCCCATCTACATTTGAGTACACCACTACCTCATAGGTGAGTAGAGTTAAAAGAGGTAAATTCTGCCCTAAATTCTACCACTGTAATTGTAGACTTGAAAATGCAAACTGACATTGAGTGAAAGATGCCAATGTGCCCTTAGAGCCACAGTGAGTTATGGCAGTGGAACACCTACTCCTGTGTTACTGGGAGGCCAGCCTGGGGCTCATGAATTGCTTGCAGCTCAGAAACCAGATTGGAGTTACACTTTCACATCCTTTCTTGGTGATCTGTCATCCTCTGCTTCAAGGTCATGACGGTTCCTCATACTCAGCTGTGGAAGGAAACTAGCCAGGAAGGGATGCTGGGGCCAATATTGAGAGACCACCCAAAAAAGCAGCCCATCTCTAAGGACATTGCCAGGAAGGATTCTAGGATGACCTCTAGGGATCTCTGAGGGTCTAGACCTACTACCTCTTATCTTCAAGCTGCTCTTGGGTCTCACCATCCTCTTAGTTCTTTGGGGTATGTGTCTTTTGACTCTTGGGCCTAGCTGGAGTGTAATACATGCAGTTCATTGAATAGTAAGGGGTAGTCACTGCTGCTCAATTAGTTTTGTTGCTTTAAAAATGTACACAACATTAAAGTTATTATAGAAAAGTTATGATACATGCACAGGAACAAGAAGCTTAATAAACTTTTCTGATTAAACGCAATAAGCATTCTAAATATGCAAAACTGCCAGTAGTGTCTTATTATTCCCACAATCTCTTTTCCTCGGTAAGAACAAGAAAAATACAGGTATCTGGTATCCCATCTTGGAAATAAAGCCTTTTCAACAAAACTCTAAAATATGCCCTTTGGTTCACTAAACCCACTCATTTTTCATATCAATTTTTATGTTTTATAAGGTCACTTGCCCCATAACAGATAGTTAATTACATGCCTTCTTCAGCCATGTTTTGATAACATTGTTTCAACACTGAAAAGAGACTTATGGGCATCTGCTTCATTGTTCTTAAAGCTTGACCATGCAATGCCTTAAAATGTCTGGTATCTACACATTATGACTTCACTGAAATTGTAGGAGATATTTGATGCTAACACATCCTTAACCTGTCTCCTACACAGAACTAATATAATATTATACATCTTAATTTTATAATTTATTAAATATTAGTATTTTATCAATATTGTTAACAAAATATTAATAAAGGTAATAAAATATATGGCAAATATTTGTGAAAAGTAAGACTGTACTATTTTACATGTGTTCTGAAGTTTTTCATAGGAATAATAATTTTAGTTATGCCCTTCAACACTTTTTAATGCTTTTATCATTTTACCTATATAACATGTATACCTATAAACATTAATTTAAATAATTTATTGTACGTAGCAAACCCTATGGATATCTGGTCTGAATTTCTTCAGCTGCAGATAATTTGAAAACAGTAAGTTGAGACAGATTCAGATTGTCAACAACTGCTTCCATGACTTTGCTTTTGAAACAAGTCTAGGAATAATAATGCACAGTTATTGCACTATCAGGCATTTTTGAAACATAACTAAAATACTGATTTTTTTTTAAATGAAGCCTTCTAGAATGCTCAACCTGCTGAATTTTACATTGGACCTTTGTAATCCTTAGGGAACAGCACTGGCCATGTTTCAGAAGGAAGCATTTTCAGGGGCAAGGCAATATAAAGCCTCAGAGATGGAGAATTTTTGCTGCTTGGATAAACATAATCAAAAATAGATGTAGAAATCATTTCCTCAGTGGTATTCAACCTGTGCTGATTTATGCTTTGCTTTTCTTGATCAGTGGACACATATCAGTCTTCTCATTTCTAAAGATGTTTTCATTAAGTGTTTTCAAGTTCAACTGTAATTTTTATTTGTCATTACATTGGATGTCTCTTTGTGCAGCTCAGGCTGCAAATTTTTCTTTCAGTTTTTTAAAAGGTTTTCATAGGGAGGAAAGAGGATCATATTGTTACAAGTGGCACTGGCATGCAAATAAATAACACTGAAACTTGGAAGAGTGTTAATTAAAAATTATTATAACCTGACTGACCTGACTTGGCATGATGGTATCTTGCCAAACCGGCTCTTTATTCTTACGCGTGTCTGATTCGTGTTTGTGGTGGGAAGCTAATGAGTTCATGGAATTGTTTGGCTTAATCCTGCTTTTTTTGCACTGCAGAAGTTTTGTGTGGGGAAGAATAAGGAATATGAGAATGAGGTTCACTGGGTATGGCTCATAGTGATTAACCCAAATAATATTTGATATAGATTTCTATTTTAATAAGTTCAAGTAGATGAAATATTGGGCCTGTAGTTTGTTTACTTAAATGAGATTTACATTGGTTTAAGGCTGGCTTACACCTGTGTAAATCTACTGGCTTCAGTGCAGCTTTTTTGTAGTTCTTGCAGGTGTAGGGTCACAGTAGGGTCCATTGAAACAAATTAGAATGTATTGAATGATGTAGTTAATCAACAACAACATGATACTCGACTTGTAACTTCTGATTACATTGCTATCCTTTTAGCTCTGCGGAAGAAGAGCAATTGGGGCGGCTGTGAACAAGAAGGACCGGAATCCAACTTAGAGAGGTCCCTCAGTTAAAAGAGAAGCATATCTTATCTTTACATTCATATGTGCTACATAGACATCAAAAGGCTGTTACTTAAGGTCTTTGAAGTGAGATGGGTCTAACTTTTGGCCTATTCTTCGTTCCAGTCCCCGCAGGGACACTGAACTGGGGGCTGGGGCTATAGAAGATGCAGGTCTCCCACCCCCGCCCACCTTCCCAGCTGGTTACTGTGCTCTTTAGCTTGGGTGGAGCGCCCTGATGACACACCTATACAGCATCTTGTTTTGGAGTTAGTTGGTAGGAGTGCTGCGCTGAGCTGTGCAGCCATAGCCTACATTTAACTATAGGTTTACATGAGTAATAACTCCGGTAGTTAAACCAAAGTTATTCACAATATGTAGCACAGGTGATGCAATTGCCAAACACATGCCGTGGGTCCTCGCTCCATGGCTAGCACTTGATCCAGTAATTGTCAGTGTGGTTTGACATGTGGGGTTGTGAGCAGCACAGGACCATTCTCAATATGATGTATCATACTGTCCTTTTTTGCATCTCCTGTTTTTCATAATTTTTTTGTAATATTTCAGGAAGAATTCCTAGAGGTTATTTTTCCTGTTTCCTTAGGAAGGTATGTGGTAGTAGCTGCAATTCAACATTACATCACATCACATTATTTACAGTATATAAACACTGTATCTTTAACATCCATGTACCAGTAATCCCAATCAGGCCCAGCAAAGTGAACCCTACTTTTGCAGATACTTAGTTTGAGCATAAAATGAATGTCTGTCCGTGCCCCCATAAGCTTACAGTTTAGAAAGAGGAGACAAAATGGAAAGGTAACATAAACAGATCAGTTTGAATAGGAGGGATTCCACTGTATGTTTTTTTCTTAACATTAGCATCAGTCATTCAAACTATTGGAAGTTACTGAGAAGTAATGGGAAGACAAATAGTGGCACAGTAGTGGGAAGAGAAATGGCAGAAAAAACAAAGTTGACTCAGAGAAGCTTTTGGTAACTGACTTCATAGAAATAATACAATAGCAAGTGTAGAAAAAATCCATGGTTAGATCACATGAGGAGTCAGTCCAAAATTTCCAAATAGGTTGCTGATGTTTGTTGGCAGCTTTTAACTTCAGCTGGAAGAAAAGAGCCTCTTTTCTCCACAAACCAGAATTAATCTGTAACGCTTTTCTCCTCCAACTCAAGTGACTTGTGTTAAGGGAGCAGCTTTCAGACAAGGACCTTGGACCAAGTCCTGTTTGGGTACAGTGGAAGATTTCCAGCTGCATTTTAAAGCACCATTCACCTCTTGTGTCTGAACTGTTAATTTGCAGTGGGGTCACTCCCCACTTACACTACTGCTAGGACATTAATGGTCTAAATAACTGCACCTGCTATGTTAATGAAAGTGTGCATAAAAACTCAAGTAATTTAGAAAATTGGGTATTATGTTGGGGTGGGGAGAAGGAGAGAAAGGTATAAGGGGCAAGAACTTGGTCAAAAGAAATACAGATTTCAGATCACTTGCTGTATTATTGCCATGGAGTTATCAGTGCTGTTAATGCTTTCAGTATTTTACTGACTGTATTCGGCTTTGTAGTTCCATGTGTTGAAGAGTGGGAGGGCTTTTTGAGTACTAAAAGAGGAAATTGGAATAATGTTTATTTTAAAAAAAACCCCACCTTTGTATTATTTTGCTGGCATTTTTTTAAGATGGAGGTTTGTTTAAGACCAAACCCTAGCAAAAAATAGGCCACTAGGCACCCTTGAATCATAAAATCAGAGGAAAACAGGACTGGAAGTGACTTTGAGCAATCCATTCCTTGCTCCAGTCTGCAAATGTGTATACCAATGTGATTCCTGATAAATGTTTGTCTAACCTGCTTTTGAAATCCTTCACAGCCTCCTCAAGCAATCTATTCAAGTCTTTATTATGCCTACTGTAAAAAGAAGCCATTTCTAATGTCTAATCTAAAAGCCCCACCTGCAGTTTACACCCATTACTTCTTATCATGCCATGCTGGGCATGAAGAACAGCTTAATTCTCTTCCTCTCTGCATCCATGTTTTATGTATTAGATAATGCTTGCGTTCTCCTGTGTGTGCCTTTTTGTGTACATCTGGACTTATGGGTTAAAAATGGGTTAAAGGTAAAAATGAGAAAAAATTACATTTCTGGCTGAGACGGTCACTTTAGCCAACCAGGCAGCAAGTGGCTGAAATGGAGAAATTGAAAAATGCTGAGCAGGGCAGGGTGATTTGCTTAAGGCAATCTGAGGCCCTAAACATAGTGCATGAATGAGAGGCTGGTGCCTGCCATGTGTTACACATCTCTTATGACAGTGCCTGTTTGGCATTTCTGTCTCACCTGCCCATGTCTCAGCCTGTATCTCCCCTGTCACCTGAACTGTGGCCAGAAACTGTAGGTGCTTCTCTTGAGCCTGATTTTCAAGGATTAAGTTAGTTCTCTGTTTCCATTTTCAGTTCTCTCCATTTCAGAAGTCAGAGATGGATAAGCAAAAGTAGGAAAGGAGTAATGTGGCTACTGGTCCTTAATTCAGCCCTCAAATGTCAAACTGTCAGATAGGAAATATCCAGGAAATGCCTTCTTTCTTCCTTCATGTCTTACAGGTCCTGGCAAAGGTCCCCAAAACTCTGTTGCCCAGAATTATCCCAAACATGAGTCCCTGACTGCTCTTAATATCTGCTCCAGACCACTACCCCTCCGTAGGTGTACTGCAGAGGCTTCCCAAGAATGCTGCAGATGTTCCAAGGCACTTGGGAGCACCAACCTGCTTGTCACAACACCCTTGACTATCCACTCTGTCCTCTCCCAAATGCCCACAGCCATGGCAGCCTTTCTTCGTGGTATTTGTTCAGAGTGTTTGAAGTCTAAACTGAAGCTTTATGGTATGTAATTTCAATTACATATATGATAGTCTGTATAATTGTTGGTAATTTACTCAGTGCTGCCAACGCTTTGGATGCTTGGAGCAGCTCTCTAGTATTCCAGGTATAAGGCACACACATGACTACACTGGGGTCACATTTTCTTTACAGTGATGAAGACCATAAACTTTACCATAAAAACTGTGAAAACTCATGTTCTTCTGCTAGTTGTGTGATCCTGAGCTGGGACCTGAAGCATAAGGCTGTAGTGCAGTTTATACTGCCAAAATGTTTAGACTTTCTCTGAGTGAATGGGTTTCTTACAAAGTGGAGAGGAAATAATTGTTTCTCATGTCATATAATTTTTGAAAGGGAAAGTCTATGGAAATTATTTCTCAAGTCCATGGGGTCTAGAATTGCCTCATTCCACTCTAGCAGTGAACATCCTTCACAAACATGCAGTATGACAGAATCTTACCTGTAGGCTAAATTTGAAAGACAAATCTCCATTTTGCTAGTTTCTAAAAGAACAGTTTGTGTAAACTCTAACTGAATTTTATTTTTATTGAGGAAACCATTTTCTGGTCTTGGAATGGGAGTGACTAGTAATGTTATGGGTATAGGAATTGGTATTATCTCTGATTATATACATCTGTTTTGAAATTCACCTGGAAAAGTCCTGCAAGTGTTTTCTGTTGGTAACTGTGACACCCAGTGGTTATTTAAAGAACTATATGAATATAGTGATGACTGCAGTGAACCTGAAGGCCACACAAAATACTGAGGTTTACACAAAAACTGTGGGCTTTTAAGGGTAGTACGCTTTTCCTTGGTAATGTGAACCCACAGTAAAAATAATCTGGTTTAGGAGTTTCATATGTTTAGTTTATGTTTAGCCATATTTAAAACACATACACACATATATATCTTTGCATTTACTTGTACAAAGCTTTTTAATACGTTGTGAGACTGAGGTTACAATGCTGGTGAAACACTGACAAAAAGTAGCTTTATGGCTATGAAGTATGAAATGGCTTTTAATTCTTGTTGGCAAGAAGTTGACTCAGAAAAAGTCTGGGAGATAAAGGAACCTTGTTTCCTCTCCTTTGTTTTCCACTGACTCATTGTGTGGTCCAGAACAAATTGCTTGTGTGCATGGCTGATAAGTACTCCAGTCAGTATGTTCATAAAGGTGCAAGGTGTAATTAGTATTAATCTAAGTGGCATTCACCTCCAACCATTCATGCCATAGTCAAGAATGATTAAATTATATGCTGTGAATAATGCATCATATTTATATTCCAAAGCTTAATATTAGTTTATGAGCTGTGTTTTATTACAGAGCACTGAATACATATACCTGCTAAATGAGAAATTAAATTGTATTGTCTAGGGATCACTGACCATAAAATATTTACTCTTGCTGGCATGTTTTAAATAAAGGAATACCATCAAAATTCAGAATATCTAATTGCAGTGGACCAAGCAGCATGCGTCCATTACATATATATATGTATAACTATATCTGTTGTTTGGGATTATCTCAGGGAACCACTCAGGTAAGAAGAGTTACACAGCAAAAGGAGCAATGTCAGAAGGGATCCACTTATAAACCTGGAGATTAGACAGAGCTGCAAAGTCAGGTACTGCCTGAGGCCCTCTTTTTGGCTGCATTAGGTGCAGCTATACTGTGTGTCTCAGGAGTGCTTTTCAGCTTTTCAGTGTGTGCACCCTGTCTACATCCAGAATTGGGAGGATACCTGTATTCCCACCATTTATTCATCTCTACCCTACCCAGTTTTCATGCAGAGACACTGTGACCAGAACGGGAGCAGTGAGATTTTCTGACAAGTCCACTCACTCCTTGGGTGAGGAGAGAACCAAGACAGACAGACAGACAGACAGACACACACACACCCCCAAGCTGAAAGGCTGTGTTACAGCATCACTTTGTAAAAACATCAATATTATTTTTTCACTTTTTTTATTTTTATGATCAGCAATGTTTCATATTTATGAAATATTTGTCACTAAATCCTTAAATGCTGAATTCAAGATAAAAATACCTTAAAAAAGTTGCACACGTTGGAGCTAAATTGCTTCATCATGAAAAATACAGGGCTTTATATGTCATTATTTGCAATTCTGTAACATTTACAAGTCCTGTTTCACACCCTGCCACCCCGATATTTGCAAGGACACAAACAGATAGTAACAAATACAAGAGTGTGACCAAAGAAAATTAATTAATGCTTGATAAAGTGCAGTGTTTACTGTCTTCTAACAGATTGTCACCTGGTGGTGTCAACTGCAGTATGAAGAGTGTTTTTGTCTTCCAGCTTCTGGTAAGAACAAATGTATGTGAGCCAATATTGTTCTAACATAAGAATATGTAATGGTGCTTACTGATACTTATTTATATACTTGGCATAATTCTAGTCTAGTCTCTGGAAGGAAATCATGAACCAATTTTTTTCTTTTTAAACTAACCCTGAAATATGGATATTGGCTACAGAAATTTGGTTTTGCTTAGTGTCTCTCCACTGTTTATCCTATGTTAGAATTACTTGGATTCTGGCCCTGGTCATTGATGCTTACTCTTGTTTCGTTTTGTATTTTTATGTTACATGTAGCTCATTTCAATCCTTTCACTAGTTTGTTGGTTTGGTTTTCAGCCTTAAGAAGTTTTCTTTTATTCCTCAAAGACTGGACAAATCATGTTAGAAACCAGTTTGTCTTCTGGGTTTGTTTATAGCATATTTTGCTAGCCAGCATAAACAAAGCCTTGGGCACTTTGCCATCCTATTCTAGACAGGATGTCTAACAAGTGGAGTAAGTGCAAGGTCTTTTGTTTACATTGTGGACTGAATTTGGAGTTTTTTGTTTCTTTTATTCTAAGAGTGTTGGCTTATCCTCTCAGGAGAAGGTTACAATTCACAATGTGCAAATCTGCATTTTTAGGTAAAAGAATATCTAGTTACATACTAGATTAGATAAATGTTTTCCAATACTTGAATCACAGGAAAAAGAGTATGCTGAGAGAAAAGTCTGTCATGTATGTTGTTGATATTTATCTCAGTTTATGTGTTGGGAAAAGCAGACTTGAAAGGCATGAGTAGGGATGTATTTTCTCCCTTCCCACACTCTGGAGCCTGGCATGCCCTGAAAGAGAATCTCCTACTAATTGGTATTAATTGCTATGATGTAACACTCCAGTGGATCATGAAGTGTCTCTGGTGTCTCACCTAAACTAAGTGTTTCAGATACAGACTTAAATATCATAAAATACACTTTTCCCAATAAAGCTACACCCTTACTGATTAGCCAGTGCCCTGAGTTGTAGCGATAATAAGACCTTCTGACTTAAACCTCTATGCTCATCCCTCTGCACAGCTCCCCTCTGTGACAAGCCAGCTCTTCCAGTGCTCAAGTTCACTTAAATAGTTAAAAATTGGCTCCTCGTTCTTAAGAGCATTGAGGTCTGGCTCTTTGCAAGTGGTGGCTGCTAGATATGCACATTAATTTATTAATTTCAGTGAGAAAAACAAGAAAAGGGCAAAGAAGAGAGATTAGGGCTGGAAAAAGAGCAAGAAGGTGGCTGCAGGAGCCTGGTAGCAGAGGGAGCCAGAGTGCTCTGTCAGGAGATCAAAACAAGTGGATCCACCCTCATAATCTTCTTCTTGCACAACCCCTACCACGGCTGTGTGTGGCTGTGTTTCACCCTGAAAGGAGGTGAAGAGAGGACAGACCACTGACTTACACAATGTTTAGAGGAGATAGAAGTGAATTTTTAGACAGTCCCTGCAGCCAGTTCACTGAGTAAAATAACAACTATGAAGGATGTAGTAAGCAAGTTGATTTTGTATCAGGGTGCAACTAATGTAATAGCTACCAGGCCAAACTCCTGCCTTCTGGTGTTTTGAATGCTGAAGTGTAAAAATAAAATGTGTGAAATACAAAATAGGATTTCTAGGTGGTGGAAGTGGGCAAGATTTTATTAAGGAAGTTTGTTTAAATACTGCTACAGCAGATGTAATACAGATCATACCATCTTACTAAGTCACAGGAGTTCAAGAGTTGAAGACAGCCATTTAGAGCGTGGATGTATAAATAAGTGTCAGAGAAACTGAACAAATTCTTTTCTCTTGAAGTTGAAAAACCTTCTCAGACACTACAAGTGACAGAAATTTCGTCTTGTTCACCAGAAAGCCTTTCCGTAAGTGTCAGTGGCTCATGGATTCAATGTCAGTCCTGAAAGCCTTCCAACATGAGGAGAATATGAAATGATGAAGCATCCTCTGCTGCACATCTGCTTGAAGTAGAGCTCAGTGCTGCTTCAGCACACATGTTTGCAGGAACACAGACAGTGAACACCCCTGTTGCAGCAAGACAAAACTGCCCTTTCTCTGTGGAATTTTTTGTTTGTTTTTTTTTTCATCTTCAAGCACAGATAGCCAAGGGAGGACATAACTGACTGATTGATTACTTGTTGTGACTACTAAACAAACGCCCCTTTAAAGAAATGTCTTTGAGTGTAAGCAGACAAAGTTATCAGTTGTTAGCCTAGTGTTGATTGGCAGTAGAAAATCACTTACGCGGACATTCTTCCTTGAAAAGTCCTGTCTGCTGCTCTGCAGAGGCTCAGATGGGTCATTGCAGTTTTGCTTCATCATCGCTGTTCCGGGAGGAGTACAAGAAAGGGGTGAGAGACCAACAGAGAAATTTTAAAAAGTTAGAGATATAAATCTTGGCCATTGATTAGGGCAGAATTTCAACCTAGCTGTGCATGTGCTCTGTTAGTTTGGACAAGCCATCACACCAATTGGCACCTCACACCCTTATTTGATTTAGAACAGAAGTTTCATGATTAGCTTAAGCCAATCTGAGACTGCACTGCTGCCAAAGGGTCATTCCTCCCCCTTATTACATCAGACCCAGAAACCCACATGACCATACAATAAACTGATCCAACTGAAAATCAGCCCTGGGAAAAACAAAACAAAACAAAACAAAACAAAACAAAAACAAACAACAAAAGAAACAAAAGAAGAAGGAAAAAAAAAAGAAAAGGGCAGGCATTAGTTTTTAATTGAGCCTGGAAGTTAAAGAAGCTCACTGTGCTGCCAGAGGGTTGCTGGGGCTAATGAAGTGGATGGACTGGGAACAAGCAGCTAGAGGGATGGAGAAGTTACAGACCTGCTCTCAGTGGCAGTGAGATTCAGCAGGTGAGTCTTATTTTAAGTGGGTGCCTTTCATTTAGCGCGAAGTGTGGCCCAGGTAGGTTTGCTCAGCAGAGAGAAGTGGGTTGTGCTGCCACCCCAAGAGCTGTGCTGTGTGCATTGGAGGGGTGGTGCTTTGGGCTAGCTCTGGGCTGGTCCCAAGCAGGAGCCTGCTGGCTCAGGAATGCTCCTGGAGCATGTCTTCAGTTTAATTGACAACAAAACCTTATGTAGGTGTACCCTGTGTGTACCTGGGGGTACCACTGACACTAATACTTTTTGAGACCTCTGGATGCAATCATCATATGCAAGTAGAGTCTGTTTAAACTCTCTATTTGGGGTTGAGAGACAGGAATGTAGCAGACCCAGTGCTGAGTGAGAAAAAAGAGACCACAAAGATTTCATGTGGTTTTATCCCCACAAGAGACTGAGTCTTTTTTTGTGGTCCTGCTTTCAAGCAATGGAGCAGAGCCAAGGCTGGAGCTCAGGTCTCTGTGGTTCCTGTTGCTGCTGGTGCACTCAATGCTTTTCCCATTTGTGATCATTACCAACACAAAGCTCTGCTTTTCTCAGCTCCTGGATGCTTCACCAAAGCAGCCTGTAGACTCACATTCTAGTTCAAATATGCCTTTTTGAGCAGCATCCTCTATTTGCCCTTTGGGGGTGTGTTGTGCTGTTCAGTGTGTTTAAGCACTTATATTTTTCATGGGTCACTCTGGTACTAAAAGACAGCAGGGGGCACCAAATCTGCATAATTGTGTTAAAATGACAACAACCAGGTCCATGCTCATAATACTGAAGTTATTATGCATACTCTCAGTTTAACATCTGGAATTTCATTCCAGCACTGATGTTTGCTAAGATACCTGCTTGCTTCTCGGGAGTTGCAATGGTGAAAGTGGAGGTTGAATTTCCACAAATATATATATCTGGGCCAGTATCAGACCTTTCTCCTGCCAGTTGTCATCCCACTCCCTCCCCTGTTTAGTTTTGTAGCCTCCAGAGCTCATGCCCAGGGAGATGTTTTCTCTAATATTAATTCAGGAGGGCATTTTTATTTAAAAAACTGAAGGCTTTGCTATTCAGTTACAAAGTATCCTCGTATCGGTGTTGTGAAAAGAATTTGTGCTGAAATCACAAGTGTTGGACATTCTAGTGAAATGAACTTCTCAATGCCCATGCAAAATGTTTTCAAACTTAGAATAAGTGAGGTAGCTGAACCCTGCCTCTGTTCTTTTGCAGAAGCTGGAACTCAGATTTCTTTCAAATTTTTATGAAAAAATCCTCTGCAAAATAAAAGTGAAACACAAAATATATAAACTCATGGTTCTTTGAGCATTGGTTTAAATGTAATCTGTGAGGATGGATCTGATTCAAACACTTTCTTCACATGAGTGGTTCACAGTCATGAAACATCTGTGGGTACACTCAGAAAAGTAAAACCTATTACTTGCATATGTAATATGTATTTAACATTCTTTGTATTTTGAAAGTGCTTCGGGGTTGGATCCTCATTTGACAACATACAAAAAAAAAAAGCTAACATTGCAGTTTGACAGATACTTTGAGAAATCTATTAATTGGGAGCTATTCTTAGAGTATTTCTGTTACAGCCGAGGACCAGGAAAATATAAAAACATGTTCAAACCTTGCTGAGATGGTCATCACATAATTTTTTTCTGGCCTGCCTTCCCAATCTTGTATTTCTATTCTCCTAAATTTAAAAATCTTTCTTTGAAAAATCAGATCATTGAGAGAGATAATGAGGCAGAACAGACAGTCATGCAACTATGAAGAGAACATAGGTCTGAGGCAAGACTGCTCATTCTGTGGCTTTTGTAAGTAATATTAGTGTCAGATTCATCAAATAATTTAGTTATTTTGAATTGTAAGTTCAGCTGGTTTGGTGCAAACCTAGGAAAGTAGTGCTTCTAGGCTTATTTATCTACTCTAAACGCAATTACTCACTGGATAAAATAAGTAAACAACATACCTGGTAACCCTTCCAGAATAGCATGTTCTTACAGGCACTTGCTGTTGTTTCCCACAGTGGGAAAAGAACCTCTTGTCAGGTGACCAATAGTCGGATGGGAGTAGCTGCACATTAATGTGCCTGTTAACAGCTTGGTGACTGTCTAACAGCACCTGTCATGCTCTGTGCTGAGCTGATGGCATGTGCTCAGCTGATCTGTGCATGTACAGTCCATCCAATATATTAGGATTCAGCAGTATTGGCATATCTGAAGTGTTAAAAGCAGGAGGTAGAAATCAAGTGTGCTTTTCTCCAAGGAGATACCTTATCAATGGATTATTCTTCATGATTGGTTATTTCAGGAATTAAAAGTGTTGACATTTTGGTCTGTGTTTTTGCTCATGCCACCTGTGAAAAGATTTATCCTTTTCCTGCGAAGTTCTAGAGAACAAAAGCTGATAGAGTGTAGGCTTCATCCTTGAAGACAGACTTTGCATAAACTGAAGTTACTTGACTCTCTCCTATTGGTTGACAGCCTTTGAAGGAGAGCTGAGGGGGACAGAGCAAAGAGGAAGAAAGAGAGCAGAGCCTGGCACCTCTTCCTGGAGGCGTAGTGGCCACACCTTCCTAGGTAGACCTCACCAGCAGGCTCAATAAAGGTGAGAGGACTCGTGCTCTGGATGTTGGTGGTTTTTTCCTAAAAAAAGACAGCAGGGACATCTCCTGTCTGCCAAGGCCTGGAAGATGTAGCCCCTGCCTTCAGGGTAGTGTCCTGAGTTGGTAAGACAACCTTACATGAGTAACTCTTTGGTGAGTGGGGTGCTTACAGGTTTGGGTTTATTGCTTTAGTCTCCCTGCTTCTCGCTCCCTTCTCTTTGGGTCCTGCTATTCAGTCACTTCTGTTAATAAAGATACTGTTTTCTGAACTCTCTACGGTGCTCAGCCTCACTTTTCCAGCAACTGTAGAACTCACCCTGTTACGCTGGTTTACTGAGCATTTTCTCTTGGGGTTCACAAATATTATATTTTTGACTGCAGTTTCACAGGTTCACGGACCTTACAACATTATTGTGAAAAGAAGTACATTAAATATTGGGAAGAGTCCTGATACTGCCATAATGGGGATTGCATAAATATCTAGTGTAAATAGACTCTAAATCACCACTGTTTTCTTTAGGGAAAGTTTATATCCTTGAACTTTTGGCTTCATTTGTCCTACTCACAACAGCAGGTTAAAATAATGATCGCAAACCCATATTTTACAGTCACCTGTCAGAAACTGGGTAGGACTCTAAATAACAGATCTGGATGGTTTCTTATCATCTGCAAGTAATCATCTGTGTTTCTTCTGTCTCCATAGCTCTTAAACCTTGGCAGCTTGAACATCCCTGGGAGTGTTCAGAGTCAGGCTGGATGGTGCTTTGATATCCCCACCCATGGCAAGAGGATTGGACTAAGATGATCTTTAAAGGGACCTTCCAACCTAAAGCTTTTTATTATGCTGTGACTTACAGTGTGTTAGGTAAGGTAATGAGTCTCTGCTTTGTGATTTATAATGAAAATCTAGCTACACATCCAGTCTTAGACCTTGGATGCAGTGTGCATGACATTTTCAAAGTGAGGTTATGGAAGCACAGTTTGGTTGGCATTTTTATATGACTATTAATGTCACGTTGGGAACATGCAAGTTTAGCAGCATGTTCTCACTTTCATATCTTTACCAATAGAAAAGTCTTTGTAATTCCTAATTTAAATAACTTATTGTAGTTTAAGACCACTACATTTTAACCTATTTGTAGAGGGCAAAGAATATTATATTCTATTTCCACACTCACTATCACATTACATATCTGAAAACTGTATTCATGTGTGTCATCAGAGTTTTCTTAAGGTGGAATGAGATCAGTTCTTTCTGCTTTATCTCCAAAGCTGATATCTCTAACATCTCCTGAATTATCTCAAACATGTGAACACTGTTTTCACAAGTGTAATGTTCCAAAATGTCACTACTTCACACCTTCAGTGTTGCATTCTGGCTTATATATCTCAGAACAATATTTTCTGCTTTCATTCCAGGTTGATACTATTCCATTTGTTCCACTGGTGATAAAACATGGAGCTATTTTCCTGAGTACTGCTGCATCATGTTGGGAAAATGCAGCTAGTTTTGCTATTCATGATTCACTGTCAAAATGAAGGATTTTGCACAGGGGGAATGTGTAGGATTCTAACTTAACTCTAGCACTAGTCAAAACTCCCATTAATATTTTGGATAACAGAGTAGAGAGGATTATTAAATAGCATTCAGCCATCAGCTGCAGAGGATCCCTTAACTGTCTGTGAAAGGGTAGGATGTAAATTGAGAATCATGGCAAGTTAAGAAATCAGTGTGAAAAGTATATGCAACTCAACAAAGAAGAGCAAGAGCTACTTCATTTAGGTAGGAATAATTAAATACACCATACTAAGAGTGGGAGCAATCAGACAGCACTGTGAAACAGCTCACAGGGTTAGGATATATGATTTTAATGGCTTGTTCCTTTTCCCAAGGACTGTTACTTTGTTATAAGAAAAATTTTGTTTAATTTCATACAATGTCACCTTGATTATTCCTTGTCTTTGCTATTTTTTTCTTGCTGTCTTCTGGTTACTTGTTTAATTTAAATTAACAAAAATATAATGGAATAAATAATTAACATGGAAAAATATTGATCATTCCAAGGCTACTCCCTTTTCTTAAGATGATTTTAAATCTTTACCAGTCTTCTGTCTTTCAGTATTTCTCAAATATGTAGCCAGTCTGAGATTACAGCAACTTTTAAAATATAAAGCAGACTGAAAATATGTGCCAGACTCCTTAAATAAACTGGCTTTCTTGAAGGAATATTTCAGGCAGGTCTTAGAGTGTCTCACAATGTTCTGTAGTCTTTTAGAAACATTTATATTGCTGTCAAAGATAGTGAAATACTAGTTATTATTGTGAAAAAGCACATTTTCACTATATGTATAGATACCATAAAACTTGCATATTGAAGTAGAATCTATTTAAGAAGTTGTATAGACAGAAAGGTGAATGAATGTCTGCTGTTAGCGCCTATGAATTTGACAGCTATTCAGGTATGAGGTTGTGTGGTGATCTACTTTCACAATATAACATGACAGTAAATTCAGATGCCTTAGATTTGAGGCCCAAATTGCAGGGTTTGGAATTCACATGTGATATTCAGAGACAGAAGGCATCAAGTAAGTTAGGAAAAGAGACTGTGCATAAAGTGGGTATGTAAGACTGTGGTCCGTGCAAACTTGGACCGAAATGCTGTCAGACTATTGCACTTAGTTTATCTGGAGATGCCTCTCAGTTTGGTCTCACATCTCACCTAGGAATTCAAACAGGCTGAATACATCTTTGCCTTGCAGCACCATTAAATTCATGTTCCTATAACTGGAGTTTGTAAACTCAAAGTTACCTTTTTAAAGAAAACCCTGGCTGCTTAGTGGGGGAAATGGATGATTTCATGCAGTTTTTTAGTTAAAAGCATATTTTTATTGACTTAAAATATAAGTCCTAAACATGACAACACAGAATATTGTTAGATGCAATAAAAGAATTGCAAACAATGTATTGTACTTGGGTTAAATTTAGGCCTGGCAGCCCTCCAGGATGAAATAATCCACATAGGATAATTTTAGAATGGGTAAAGGTATAGATGCTCCCCAGTGCAGTTTCTGGGGTTTAGTGTGGAGGTACCATGTGTTGGAGCAGAAGGGTAATTAAGTTTTTGTTCCTCTTCGCTTGCACCAAGATGATTAGCAGGGGAACTCAAGCTTCTGAGTTTTGCAAGGCAGACACTTTTCCAATAAGAATTGAATTTGCTTGTTTCAGACAGTCTGGTAAACAACCATCAGCGGACAACTTCTCTCAGCTGCTGTGTCAGGCTCACTGCAGTGTGGGCACACCATGCTCAGCTCTCTTAGTTACTCAGGTGAGTAGTTAGTTGGTAGGCAGATCAAACTGTTTACTCAGCTACTTAAACTCAGTTGCAGTAATTCTACCTCCTTCTTTGAGATGCACTAGTCCCTCCTCTTCAAGGTGAAAATGAATTCTGTAACATTGTTTGTGGACATAGGTCATGTTAATTAATTTTCCTAGTGACTTTTGTTGCTTTTGTAATACAATATTTTTCCTTTCTGGGCATCTGTTACCCTGCCAGTCTGCTACAAGCCTCCTACCCAATTAATGTCATTTTAACAGGAGGAAGTTAATAGGAATACACATTGAGTGTGAATTTATGTGTAACTAATTCACACTATTCTTGCTGGAGACATTTCAGTGTTAAAGGCAAAATAGCCTGTGGTACTTTCAAAGCAAAATTACTTGCTCCTAGAAAGACAAAGTGGTCTTAGTGGGAACTAGGGCAGCTAAGCTGCAGTGCTTGGAAATTTACACCCTAATTATCACAAATTAGCCTCTTCATCTGGGCCAGAACAAATATGTGAAGAATACTCCAAAGGTTGCCCAGAGCATTGTCTTTTCCTGCAGAATGATCTCCATTGAATGCATATGTCCTGTCTGGTCATACTGTGATCATTGCAGTGGAAAACCTTTTTGCAGTTTCAATTGGCAAAAGTGCTTTCTGATTTTCAGTTACTTGAATGTTCAAAGCACCCCTCAGAAAGTAGCATATATATGTATATATATGTATATGTAAGTTACAAGAGTAACTGATAGATCGTTATCATGAAACAGAAATGCCATTACTGCTAAAATATCTTCTTTGCTTCCATTTCCAGCATAAGTCCCCTAGCTTGGCTGCCTTCAGCTTTGCTTATGTTAATTGTTTCAATGGGTACTGAATTATTGTCCCTAATATGAATGCTTCAGAATCCAAAATAACTACTCATCTGAATACTTGCTGGAAAATATTTTTACTTCAGAAAACTATGTCCACAAAGAAAACCTGCCTGGAGTTAGTTTTATTTTGAGTGTTGCCTTACTTGCAATTCCAAAGCAAACTCATACAAAATATGTTAGAAGAAAAAAAAAGGCTTAATTTCTATTATGTATTTTTTCACAGCAGTTTTTAGGTCAACAGTTTATGCAATCCAGTCAGCAAGAAATGCATTTATAGTATCTACCTCTCTGAATCTATTAACTGGCTGATATCAGGGTAATGCATTAATATATGGCTGTTGCATGTTCAAGGTGAAGGAGCTCAGTTTCTCTATAGAAGAACTAAATGCCTTGAAAAGAGAGTAAGACTCTGTGTGTGTTTGTGTGTGTGCAGTACTTGTGAGTCATGATGGTTTCTGAAAGGTTGTTTAACTTTCTGAAGCTGATGTGAGTCATTATTCTTTTCTCTGGTAATGACTAGTTGAGATCACATTTACCTCTTCCATTTCTCTAGTAATCTCTGAGACTAGTATTTCATTGATCTTCCAGTGAACAGCTGCTTCAGAGTTCTCAGTGAGAAGTAAAGGCTTTAGGAAATAAAACAAGATAGCTCCATTTGGAGAGCACAGATGACTAGAGCTGGCACCTGTTACTGCTCAGTCTCTTTCGTCACATAAAAGTGACAATTGGTTTAGCAAAAGAAGACATCCCTTGTACTAAGTGTTTAATGTAGATAGAAAACATGCAGGACTTGGAAAAAGCCAACTCTGAATGACATAGAATAAAAATAAGTGCAACTGTTTGCTTATGACATCACAAGCAGTGTTTCTCCTAACTGTTCCTAGAGTTAAACTGAGTATTTCAGATGGTGTCCTGAGGATACTAAAGACCTAGACCCAAACTTACCTGACCCTTAAGGTTTAGGCAGGTTTAGTCAGACATTTCATGTAAACAGAAAGAAAAAGAATCAGAGAATGGGTCAGGTTGGAAGGGACCACAGCAGGTCATCTGGTCCAACCTGCCTGCTCAAGCAGGGTCATCCCAGAGCAGGTGACTCAGAATTGTGTTCAGATGGCTATTGAATATCTGAAGGGAAAGAGACTGTGCAACCTCTCTGGGCAACCTCTTTCAGTGTGTGGTCACTCACACAGTGCAGAAGTTTTTCCTCATGTGCAGGTGGAACTGCTTGTGCTCCACCTTCTGCCTGTTGCCTCTTGTCCTCTTGCCTGGCATCAAGAGAAGAAGGCAGAACACAAATTAAGATGCTCATATACAAAATACACTAGAACCTCCAACCAGGATTTCAAAGCTTCTTTGTAAGAGATGGGTGAGTTCCAGAGAATCACCTTATCTTGCTGGTTCTGCTTCAGTCTGGAATATTTAATTTGATGTTAAAGCCAGGATAGCTAATGTATTAAAGGTTTATATTTAGAATAGGAATGATCTTTCAGCACAGTGTTCGCAGGAGACTTCCTGCTGAACATGTTTCCCCTCTTCCACTGCCACCTCCAACTTTTTCTTCTGGTATTTTTCCAATTTACAATATGAATTCTTCAGTACTTGTTGTCAAATGCTAAAACAGTTTTATAAGGGACTTTAGCTGAAGTGACTAAAAATTCTAAGTAATACAGAGTGATATAATCATTAGTTTTACTCCTACAGTTAAAAATATTCCTATTTATAGGGGGTTTATTTTCTCTGATTTAATATGAGGCATATGTTTCAAAGTTATGAAAGCTTAGGGGATCAGTTTGGACAATCTTTACTTAAATTCAGTGTTTGACAAAGAGTTCTGTCATTGATGTGCTAATAATACAAGTCTTTTTTTTTTGGCAACTGATTTATTTTTTTCCCCCTTTAAACAGAGGTAAGTTAAAGCTAATACTAATTTATGAAGTTTGAGTACAAGGAGGTGGTGTTATCAGGGTCCTGAGCTGACAGTAACCAGTCCATTCATATGCTGTACGTCTGCATGGCCTCTCCTTCCTTTTACATCACAGGTGTGCCCACCTCTCATGAAACTGCATCAAAAACAATTTTACTGCATAAATACAGCCATAAATTATGTTTATGTATGCATTAGTCAAGATTGTTGTTTGTGCAGACCATATTGTAACTATTCATTTATCCGTGCAAGTTGAAAATGACTAAGACCATTAATTCTGTTAGAACACATATGTCAGTTTGGTGAAATACTGATTTTTTTCTAAACTATAGCAAAGACACCAGGCCTAGATTTACTGCACCAGATTGTTGTTTTCAGGACAGCAGGGATGAGCATTCAGTATCAGGCTCAGTACAAAGAGACAAAGAGGAAGAACGTTTAGTTAAATATGAGAGAATTTAATCAGACTCTGAGAAGAACTGTTGAAGGGCATCCTGTATTTGTCTTTGTTCTGGCATCTCTGTTCAGGCTGATGGAGCTATGAGGTGTGATCTGACATAGCCTGCAATGAGTGGGGAGCACCAGCAGGGCTTGTAGATTAGCAGAGTATTACAAACTCTGGGGTAGGAAAAATTAAACATCTTCAAAATCAGAGTAACTTGGCCCAGAATATGGTTTCAGTGTTTGGACAAATGCATATTTTATGCAAATTGTCTTAATAGCATTACTAGCTCTGCAGGATCTTCAGCGACTGACGAAGGATTTCTTATAGATTACTTATTCAGGAAACTTGTTATTCCCTTTCCATTCCTTTGATAGAATTCAGTTGTTCGGCATTGATAAAGTTGTAACCCACTCTCTCCCCAGCACAGACATGAATTAAATTCCTTCTTGGCAGGATTAAGCAATGTTAGCAAGAATTCCTTGTGTATAGTTTCCATGTATTTATTTGAAGCATATTAGGTAAAGTCAAAGGCAATTAAGACTGTTTCAGATATTCACTGTTAAAGCCATACTTTCTATTCCCTGTATGGGCTCTCATTTTTGTATTGAGGCTTCCCCTCCAGACTAAAGGTCTTGAACAGCTCACAAAAATGTTCTTAGAAGAAAAAAGTGGATGTGTTACTTCACCAGTGGCTGCAAATCTTATTACTAGTTTATTGAAGGCTTCTTCCTTTCCTTTATTTATTGGAAGGGCTTCATACCTGGAAGAAGGTAACTTTTGAAAGATGAACATGACTTGTGCTGTTGCCATGAATAATTAGGGTCTTTGGCTAATTCTAATACTTCTGAAAATTTCACACATAGTTATTAGAGAACTATTGAAATTAAGCAAATCCTTTCCCCATTCCATTTCACTTTAAAGCTGGACCTTCCCTGGAATTGCTTTTTCAACTCGCTTTTTGCTACTCTGTCCTGGAACTAAGAGCAGAGATTCTGTCTTTCTGGAGTGCAGAGTATCCTGTCAGACATTTCTGCACTGATGAGGAAGGAGTCTTGATGAACTCCCTGGAGATAAAAGCTGAATTTGGAGGAGTTAAGAGAGTGGGAGGCAGTAGATGGAGCAGGCTTAGACTATGGACTAGCAAGAAGATAAAGCAAAGACAGGCTAATGGGAAAGAACTGTGCAGTAGAGGGGCAGAGGAGACTGGAGCAATAGAGCAGAAAAACATAGCTTAGGAATTAAGAGGTTCAGTGATATTGGTGCTAACAAAATTGGTTCACTAACCCTGTAGATAATGTGAAAAGTCTCAGATACCCTGATGGCAAACACTCTTGCATTTGCTAGCAAATTATCGATGACATGAAGAGTCAAAATGTGTGTCATGCCTCTGTGATGCTGGTTATCAAAGCACAGGACAGAACAGTTACTGAGATCACTCAGTTCAGGTGAGTGATCTGAGCTGCAAATCTGAAGGCCCAATTTTGCCAAAGGCCACAATGGATGTAAGTGTGATACTGTATAATTCTGATATTGGCTGGCAAGTGAATAGTAGAAGCAAAGCACTGTAGTGTCATGCTCTGAAGAGTCTTATTTTGCTATTTAGAAACATTTCTGTATTGCATATTAATCTATACTTTTTAAAGTGGATTTCAATCATTAAACATGAAGATTATAGCCAGGCAGGAACCTTAAAACTTCAACAGAGATGAATGTAAAGTTATGTACTAAGGAAGGGATCAGCCTGGAAATTATAAAGGCTGGGACCTGACAATTCTGCTGAAGATGACCTTAGACAGGCAGTGGAACAGGCTGCCCAGAGAGGATGGGCCATCTCTGTCCTCAGAGATTTTCAAGACTTGGTTAGATGAAGCCCTGACAGCTCGCTGACCTTGATTTGAAACTGTTGTGGGCAAGAGGTCAGACTGGAGACCTCATGAGGTCCCTTTTGACATAAACTTTTCTATGATCCTATGATAATGTGGTTAAAATTTATTCATCCAGATCCTACAAAAAAAGGTGGGAACAGCTGGCTGTAAAATGAGATTATTGTCAGTGGGCTTGTGAACTATCACATTCCTGGTATCTGAAAATAAGACTTCATTAACAAAATGTCACTTGCCTTTATTATTGCAAAAGTAACCTTTTGCAAATGAACTGACCATACGTTGAGAGTCATTTCCTCTGGAATCTGCAGATAATCTGAAATAATAATGCATAAGAGTATGAAATGCTTCTATTAATCTCTGTGGGATATTAGCAGTAAAGCCCAATGAGGGCAATTTGTATATAAGCATTGTGAATAATTTAGTATTACTTAAGGTTCACAAAAGAGAGAGTCAGATGTATTATTAAAAATACTCTATGGATGACAGTTCTCTCTCATAATTAATATAATGGCTTTTACTCTAGCAGGCACTCAGTAATATGTTATACTTAAAACTATGCATCGTAATAATAATATATGAATCCTAAAACAGGAACTGCCTTTGCTTTGGGTGTATCATCACCTTGTTGGTAGATTTATGGTGATTTTAACCTCTCACTTTAGGGACTACTGACCCTATAAAGACTTGTCCTTTAGGTTTATACATTTGAGGTAATTATTTGGGAGTTGAAAGGACTCATTAGCAGTCCCTTCTCATCTCTGATGCTGTTCTATAAATTAGCCACTGGAAATTTCTTTCAGTAGCTTCAAATTTGTTCATTATCTAGCACAAAAGGTCATTTCACATAAAATCAAGTGCTCCAAGACCTGCTAATGTAAGGACATCCTGAACTCATGAATCTATTAAATCTGTTTTCACAATCTATTTTCAAGATTGGATGTTGTTTGGTTTTGAAGGCCGTCTGTTGCTCACCAGATGCACTCTGTTGCTATTATTTATCTAGTGACTGAATTTTTCTGGTCTCTTCATAGAGGTCCTCACAAGGTAAAAAGCCATTCTTAAGTTAAGAAATCCCAAATCATGTTTGTGCTTTGACCCATGATCATGCTTGCATAGTGATAACTTTGAAAATCAGCATCTCAGTACTGCGGGTACAAAAGCAGCACCACCATCTATCCTCTTGTGATGTCTCTGTGTGAAATTGGGATCAGACTGTAGTACAACTGTATTTTCCAAAAAATATGCATGATAAGGTCAAATTCCTTCTGTTCACAAGTGTCAGATCCAAACAGTGATAGCTGTAGCAAGGAAAGCAAGGCCTCTTACAGTCTTTTGTAAAACACATTTCTGCACAGGTTTCACAAACACACTGTCATGATCTGTTTGTGGGCTGTGGGATACAGCCCATAAAATCAGTTCATCTAAAACTTGTGCTAGGAACTGTTAAGCTTGAAGTACCTTGTGTGATTCATCAACAAACACATGTAAAAGGAATGGCCTCTGCTTAAAGATGAGAGGAGAGAATACAAACCATTTTTTAATCAATCTGAACATAACTTACTTTCCATTTCTTACTGACTTTCTACTTGGTCTGCAATTCCATCCAATGGTTCAGCTTTCTGACTAATTTCTGCTGTTGCATTCCCAGGTGTATGCCACTGAGTGAGAGCAACAGTCCCTTCTGGAAATGGCATGGGAAATACCATGGAGGCAGCAGGAGCATTTGTGAGATTTTGAAGAGAGAAGAGTGGAAGATGTGCTAAATTTGAGATTTTGGCTGTTAAAATGAGCTGATGAACACCAGAGAGCAAGGATTACTGCATTGCCTAACAGCCTGCTGCAGAGCCTCTGAGCCTTTTATTTCCAGTAATAAAAAAGAAATCCATGTGCATCTCAACATGTGGATGTAATTTTGTTTACCTGGGGAAAAGAAGTGTTAAAATAACAGTTTTTGAAAGCAACTGTTTTTCCTAAAGGAAAAAAATACATTCATATATATGAAATCTGTATCCTATACTCTGTACTTGTCTGGTTTGTTTATTCCAGATCCCTTCAGTGGACAATGCTTCATCCTCAGCTGCCATACCCTCCATCCTGGTCTCTGTGACAGACATTTAAAGGAGCACAGCTGGCTGCTGGACTGTAATTTCTCATGCATCTAGGATCATATCCATTAGTTTGTGTGAAAGTTAGGACCAAGACCGTGGAAGTAGATGGGGAACTCATGTTCCTGCTGTGTTCACAGGGGCCTAAACCATGGAGAAAACAGTCAGGCTCATCCATATTATTTTAGCCTTTTGCTTCATGATTTGCAGTAGTCTCATTCATAAATGACAAAGAAACAGCTCCCTGCTGTGAGGTCCTCATACCACAGGGAGATGTAATGAGTTTGTAACAAGATGGAGATAAGGAAGACTTTTTAGTGATTACTCAGACAAATCTCTGAGTATGAATCAGATGAGTACTGAGGGAAGGGTGTATCTTTCCATCTCTCTCCATCACTTAAACATCTGAGGATAGTTAAGGTATTCTCTTGGTACTATGTAAGAAGAACTCAGTAAGACAAATGTGTCCTAAATGCATCTTTATAGATTTTTTTCCCTTTCACTGTATGTCAGAAACTTTTGTAATTTGACAGCCACTAGCAGTGATTAATGGCTAGCAATATGGCTGGGGGCAATGTATGTTTCAACATCAGTACCAGGAAAGACTGTGTGATCTTGGAAGTCTTTGGCTGTGGAACTGTCTCACAAAATAAGTATTTTGCCTGTGTGTTCAATGAAGATCTCCAAATACATAGCTGGAATATAAATGAGGATGAGAGACAGTGAAAAACAGGAGAATATTTACCTTGGAGTGTGGTGTTAAACTGAGATTTAGTGGTTGTTTCCAGTTCTGTCTTTTATGATACCTAGAGTACATTCATATTTTTCATAGATATGTATATATATATGCAGATGTATACCTATAAGTGCCTCTGAAAGAAATGTTTTATTTTCATTTTCCTAAAAGCATCAGTTTTTCTGTGTTGAATCTTAACATAGGTAATATATATCTGGATATTAAAGTAACTACGGTAAAATAAATGTACTTCCAAATATGACTCCTGTACTTCACTTACTACTTTTTCAAAATGTGTAGTTATGAATAAACCATTTACTTCCACAAACATATAGTCTGCAGGATTTCAGATACAAAAAAATTAAAAGGTCAGAGAATTACAGTGACTTTACTGCATCCCTGTATGACACAAAGCTAATTACTACTTGCCATGTTCTGTCCTTCTTAATTAGAGCATCAGATCACACATTCATTCTGGAGCAGCTCAATTATGAAAGGTTAGATCCATCACTTTATTGCTGATTGGTTTATTAATTACTGGCCTTGACTCTTGATTCAAATCAGCACTCTTTACTCAGGATAAAAGTGCAGATTATGTTAAAAGTAATATACCATACTTCTAAACAAAAATATATTGTAAACATTTAAAAAGAAAGCATCCACTGGACTTGGCTTTGATGGAATTACAGCTTCTGTATGATGAAATCTGACTTTCACAGGTAACCACTGGCAAAATTCTAAGTATTTTTGTTACTGAACTACCTTCAATACATAAAAGGATAAAAAAAATTCTGTGAGGTGAAATTCTTTTTCAGTTTTGTAAGGATGTTTCAAATACATAGCTTTAATCCATGGTTGTCAAAAATATTTTTAAATGGGACTTCTAATGGTTCTGTGATATTTTCTTTTGAAAATTTTTTGCTTACAAACCTGCTGTATTGTGTCAGCTGATGTGCTCCAAAGAAGTGGAATAACTTTTGATGGTAAATCTAAAACAGATCTCTTGTAGAAATGACGAAGTTGTGTCTGGAGACACTATGGATGGTGTTAAAGACAAGATATGAGGGCAGGAGCTTATCCTTCCTCCTTAATTTAAATGTGTAGCGAATATATTGCATACACCTGGATGCCAGCAAGAGCACTCTCCCAGTTGGTGGCATTTAAGAAAGGCTTATCTTCACTCCTACAGTCAATGTCTTTTTCACCAAATGGGAAAGGTGGACTGACTCCACTTTCCTGAGCTACTCTGCTGTGGTTCATGAGCTCTCGGGCTGGATTCCTGTCCTTTCCCTCTTCATCAGAGGACGGACACACTAGCACTGGCCTCCCCACGGACCTGGGGCGCGTTTCATGGGATTTACCTGATCCTGAAAGGGAAAAAAACTAATTAAGAAACCCCCACCAAAGCCCTTCAAGTTTAGACATATAATTATCTTCTCAGGATCTGGCCTGAACCGATCCCAGCCTACGCTTCTTCCTCTCACGCTGTCGTGACAGGATTTCAGTCAGAAACACGCTGCGCTGACTGCAGACGCTGCTCGAGTGGTGGCAGGAAACCCCCACCTGCCCCGCATCGCCGAGCCCCGACCCCCGCCAGCCCCGCACCGCCGAGCCCCGAGCCCCGCCGCAGCCCCTGCCGAGGGGACCCGCCCATCGGGGCCGCCCACCGCGGCTCCTCCGTGGGAAGGGAGGGCGGTGGAGGGGCCGGGCTGGGCCGGGCGTCCCGGCCGCGGGGGCATTGCGAAGTCGGGGCGGGCTCGGCGGAGCGGTGCGAGGGGCGCGGCGGCCGCCCGGCCCCGCGGCGTGTGCGGCGCTGCCCGGCCACTGCGCCGGGCTGGGATTTCGGGGATCTCCGCTCTCCCGTCTGCCCGCCGGCACCTCCCGAGCGGTGAAGAGGGCGCGGAGGGCTCTCCCCGCCATGGCTTTCACCTTCGCCGCCTTCTGCTACATGCTGTCGCTGGTGCTCTGCGCCGCCCTCATCTTCTTCGCCATCTGGCATGTGAGTACCCCAGCCCCGCATCCCGCGCCCTCCCGCTGAAGGGACTCCAGCCGCTGGTGCGGAGGGTCGTGCCATGAGGGGAGCGGGCGGGCAGGACGGGCCGGCGCTGGGCGAGCAGCCCCTCTCCCGCGGGGCCGGGGAGATGCGTCCCGCACTTCCCCCGCCTGTCCCCCCGGCAGTGGCGGTGCCAGGACGGACAGACCGCGCCGTGACACCTCTGCTTGGGTGCCGGTGTTTGTTACACTTTCCTGAGCGTACAGACCGGTGGCCACGCGCCCGTGCCAGCCGGTTCCCGCTCCCGGGAAGCGCTCGCAGCCCGAGCGCTGCCCCAGCCCTGCGCTGAGGTCTCAGCTCAGCGGTGCCCGTGGCGCCAGCACGGTGCCCGTGGTGCTCACACCTGAGGTCTTCCAGGTAGGCACATCTGTTGTTCTTGCCTGCGAATAGAGCGTTTTGAGGGAGAAACCGCCCCATACATACTGAAGAAGTAAGGTTGTTTTTCTTTCAGTAATTACTGCATTAATAACTTCTCGGAAAGTCGGGGTTGAATGTGAAACTCTCTCATCCTTCCAGTGCATGAGCTGGATGTTGGAGTCCACCCTCCTTAATTTCCCTGGAAAGTGTTGGTGCTCACTCCTCACTGTACACCGGGTGACTGTACTAGGTGTAAGCATGGAACTTAGAAGGTGTTTATTTCCTCAGTAATGAAATTATTGTTACATGTAATTTGAAATTCTCTTGAACGGTTACATATTTTGGAATTATTTACAGTGCTTGTGTAGCATGGAGCTACACAAATAACTCCATGCCATAAACATTCAGGATGGAAGAGGACAACCTGAAAAATAGGGCAAGTCTCATGAATGCCTCTACAGCAATCTGATGGAGTAAGATAAAATCTCCTTTAACTAACAAGCAAGGGAGATGCAGAATTTATTTGTATTGAAAGCAAAGCTGCTAGGTTAGTTGTATTAGCACTATGAAACAGATTCTTCTATCGTGAGAATGCCATGACATTTAATTATTTTGTACTCTTAATGGAGCAGTAACAAGTTTTGCTTTTTATTAATAAAACCACAAAAGTGTGATGATAATGCCAGGTACTGTAGTGATGTCAAGTACTGCAAGGCTGAAAAGTATCTCTAGCAGGCAGCTACTGCACTGCTCTGAAACAAAGGAGTAGTAAATTTGGATGATGTTCATGTTTTCTTTCCTCCAGTTCCACAAATCCTTAGATCCCTAAAAGTGAGAATTCTACAGCTTCTTCAAAGATTTTAGAGTTAATAGTGTATTCTACTCTAAATCTCTAGCTACAAATTGAAAGGTTTTTATTACTGTAACAATTTTAATGATTGTTTTATATATTTGAAGTCTGTTGCTGTGCTCTTTTTTTCCTGGACTGAAGGTGTTGCCTGAAGACATACAGTACTGCAAGCAAATCTGGCAAATTATTCTTCCATAAATAAGTGTAGTTACTGCACATTTACTCTTAGTGAAACAATTTTTCAACTTTCAGTCTATAAACTCGTGAGAGCAATCTCTCAGTTCTAGAGCTCTGTAAGGCAACTAGGAAAGAAAACCTTTTGTCAATATGCTCATGTTTATGCATTATCTGTTGAAAAATTGTTAGGAATTGAAATTGAAAATGGCTGTAAATGCTGTTCTATTGTAATAGAGCAAGACTTGGTACCATCTTTTCTTATAAATAGATAATAATTCTATTAAAATAGATGTCTTGACAAGGAAGATCATAGAACAACAGATTCAACACTCTGCTGGAATAAACTTTTAAGCATATATGTTGTCCACATATACAAAGGACAAGGATTGTTATTATCCTTTCTATAAGAATTGTAGTGTGGTTTCTTGTGTAACTTATGTCTTGAGTCATAGGAGTTTCTTTTACCTCAAACATCTCAATTGTGAAAATCTTCACAAGAAACAAAACTCCTACTCCTTCCCTGTAGCTTAGCTTGATTTTTTTTTTCACTGTAATATACGTGTAAGGGACAGTAAATATAATGTAAATAGGTTCTCCTAAGGGGAGAGCATTTCAGTAAGTGCATTTTCCCACCGAAATTGGTGGGGGCTTTTTGTTTGTTTGTTTATTTAGGGTTTTTTTGGTGTTTGTTTGGTTTCTTTAATAAACATATTTGGTTTAAACTGCTGATTAATCTGAGTGTCCCATCACTTTGAAAGATTTCTGAGGTTCTAAGACTGAATGAGAATTTATATTTTGTAAATTATTTTACAAGATAAGAAAAAACTGTAGCATCTGGTGATATTGTTCTAATCTGAAGCTGACTGAGGTTTGGTCAGTTACCTGGAACAAACAGTGGATCAAAGAAAATTTCATTTTCTTCCTGCTGGCAAGTCAGATGAATTATAATTTTCATTAATATTGATCTCATAGGTTCAATAAAAAGTAATACCAAAACAAGAGAGTAAAATGAGGATTTTTAGTTTTGGGCACAGTGCTTTTCTGAAGCCTTTCTTCAAAGAAGTTAAAGATTCTATATATTCCTGTGCTCCCTACTCCTTGGGAGCAGACAGAATGAAGCTGGTCAGAACATTTTAAAGGAACTGTAAATAAAATACATAAAGTGCTTCTGACGTCTGGAACATGTAAACAACTTTTTTTTCGTGCCTCTGAATGATCTTCTTGTATATGTAGCCAGTGGTGTCTGTCATAATTAAAAAAAACCAAAACAAGATCTCCCAAAATCAAATTAGATACTATCAGAAACATTTGTTTTAATTCTGAACAAGTATTATCTCAATGTATTATTGCTGGAATTTTACTCATACACATTAAACAAAAGAAAAGGGCTGAACATTATGTCTCCACATAGCCCATAGTACCAACAGGACTCTCCGAGACACAGGAATTGTTAAACCATGTAGGTTGTTCAATGACCCCCATACATCAAGCTGTAATGTCACAGTGCCAGAAACATCATGGAGAAGGGGATGCTTTCATAACACTTCCATGGAAAAGTAGTAGAGAATTTAGTAGAGGATAGTGACCTTTCTGCTTGCTTTCTTGATTTGAGTATAAACACATTGCTTTTGGTGTAGAAACAGTTGGAATTGTGCTGTTTTAGTGGCTGAGGTGTCATTGAAATGTGTTTTGGTCAAGGTGTCCTCTCAAATGGACTAATGCAGCTGAGTGTATTTTAGTGTGGTTGTGTGATACAACTAACAGCAGAATTTAGTTTACTAGGTACATAATTTCATATCCTCATTTCATCTTGTTGTAAACTCAAGAACAGTGTATGGTTTTCTTACTATCACAGACACTTTGTTTCACTGTCTTCATATATACAGTTTTTTACTATCAGTTTTACTCCATTCCTAAACTATCTTGAACTAAGATTTAGCTTCCAGTTAACGTTTAACTGAGCTATGTCAAGTCTCTTTGAACTCCCAACAACACTTGACATGTCACAATCATTTCTAGTGTAGCCCCACTAAGTAGTATCTGAAGTGAAGTTGAATGAAGTTGACAAAATTGTGGCTTGTTTGTCCTGACATGCTTGTGAGGAGTCCCGTAGCATTATTCTCTTAAAACATATTTTTTGGGGGTAATGTGAGTTCTTCCCTTTTTGTGGTATTTTAAGATGAAAATACTTGCTTTGAGATTTGCTATTTAAAGGAAAGCTTTAAGAATAGAGCTTTTCAAGGTGTTCCACTTTATAATACCACAGTAAACCAATTCATAAATATCAAGAACATCACTGCCTAAAAAAAAAAATTCTGTGGTGAGCCATCTCTTTTTCAAGTCATACAATTTTATCTTTGCATGTGTGCGATTGCTTCATAACCAGTGCTACTTAAGGATTACCAGAAATTAGAAGTACTGTGCCAGTGAAAAGACTTATGGTGCCAGCCTGAGAAGTTGTACCATATTGAATGCTTTTCGGAGTATTTTGACATAATTGTGAGCTCAGATGAATCCAGGAACAGCTCTTTGGCATGACAAAGTGTTGTGTGCGCTGAAGTTGATGGCAGCAATTTGGGCCAAGTATAAGAAGTATAAACCAGCAGAACATGGAACTTTTTTGTATTATGCCCCCCATGCACACCCTATTTCTCTTTTGAAGTGTGATGCTGATAAACTACCTTAATATGACTTTAGCCTCACTTAAAAGTTACAAGTTCACAGGTATACTTAAAAACAGTGGGAGGCAGTGATTGAGCAGAGTAGCATAGGCTAAAATCGACTTGTAGTTTTAAATCAAAGCATCCTTCTTTGCAAACACGAGGGAAAGAAGCCCTCACAATCTGTATTCAATGTTGTTTCTGCTAATGGCTTTGTGCATTAAGTTTATCAGACAGCTTGAGTTATCTATGCCTTTTTTCTTATTTGCTAAGTGTGAGTAATGGAGCTAAACTGCAAGTACTGCCTGTCACTTTATTTAACATCTATTCCTAGAATGACTTTGCCTTCTGACAGAAGGTGCTATTTACATAGAAGATATTGCCACTTCTGTTATTTTTCACTGTGCTGTCCTGGTGATGTGGGCTGTATTTTATTAGTACTCACGTTTCAACAACTTAGATAGACAATTCTAAAGTTCTCCAAGAGTTATGTATGTGGAATTTTGTGAGTGTTTTGACTTACTTAGGCATCGTCATGAAATTCCTAGCCTAATTTTGAAGATACATAAAAGGTACACGAGAGAGTCCTTTGACACTTGAATTGATAGGAAATTCAGTAGAGCAAAATCCTTTGGTCACAAACTATGTGCTGGTCTATCAATGTTTTCTATGTATCGGTGTGTTATTGTTTCTATAACTTAGTTTTGGAGGATAGCTCTCTGCCTTACCTGAAACCAGAAACGAGATCTATGAGCTCACTCAAACCTGTGCTCCTCACCACTAAAGGCTCCCAGACATCTCAATTTAACATCTTTACAATGCTTTAGAGCTTGCCTTGAAAAGGAAGTAATTTCCTTACAGGCTTGTGGTCAAGTTTGAATTTTCTTTCAGATATTGAAGTTCAGTACTGTTCTTTAATGAGTCATTAATGCTGTTATCTGAGAAAGCTGGGTAATTACATGCTTAAAAATAAAATCAGATGAAGACTTGATGAATGGGAGCACAAATGCTGTAACTGTATGTTATAGATATTTCTTGAAGACATCTTTTCTTCTCTAAGTGGCTAAGCACATTGTCCCTGAAGGTTTTATAGTCATGACAGTTTAAGTAATGAGTCTGATATTTCCACTCTTTTTAAAAAGAGAGTACAACCAGATTGGTCTGGCTATAACCTAGCTTGACAGTTGCCTTACAACTTTTCATTCAAATGTTTGTCTCATTAATAATGACAGTCAGATATTAGACCAGGCAGCACAGACTGTGGAGCAAACTGTATCTTATATATTGGAAAAGAAGTATATTTCAGTTTAGTTACCTTGTCATGCTTAAAAAATAATTAAAAAGATCATAGAAGTCTTGGGCTTTAACACAGACTTAAATGCTGTGGAAAGATTAAGTTGAATCTCTGTATATGCTTGAACTGCCATGATGAGATTTATTTGGAGAAAGGTTTTAAAGTAAGTGTGTTTGCCACGGGCTGTAATTGCAGATGCTTCACAAGCCACAGTGACTCCATTATCTGTGTAAAATAAATTATTCTGTGGAGTCTCGTGCCTCCCACAATATGTGCAGAGAGCTATTTAAATGTTATTTGGTTGTCACACATCCAGTGTAGGATTTCAGTTTAGGATTAGTTGGAAAATCTACTTACTAAAGGGATTTTAGAACCAAATTGGTAAATAATGTATTCCTAGAGCTTTTTAAAAACTGCTATGCTTGTTAATAAGCAAGGCAATATAGCTGTCATATTTTATTAGACCATGAGTACAACTCTTAGATTGAGTCTGAGGCATAAATCTATAGCTTGTTACACTATTTGTTTATTCAGCCACCACATACTATGTCAAGTCACACTTAAAACATTGAATTCAATACTCAGCCCCCTGGCTTAGTGGATTTCCCTCACCTCAACATAAATATCCTTTTAGCAAAATATTTTTCAGAAAGAGTAAGAAGCTCAGCAGATAATAAGAATGTTTTCCATACAGATAACAGATACCTCTTTGGCCTGTTCCTCATCCTCAGCGCCATTTATTTCTAACAATTGCTGCTGCTGACAGCGGCAGGTGACCCTACCAAGCAATGGACCTAGGTCTCTCTTAAGCTGTAAACTGGGGATACCGACAGATCTACTCTTCTGGAGGTGGTAGTTTGGAAAACACTTCCACTTTCTCTGGAAACAAAGTATCTCTCCCACATGAAACAGGTAGGAATTATTTCCACTCTGAAAAAAGTCACTTAAAGTCACAGGACAGAGTCAGCTGAGGAGGTAAAGGCAGAGGAGTGTCAAATACTGTTTGATCTACTAGGTCAAGTTCTAGTGTTTCACAGTTGAAAGTTACCATTAAAAAAACTCAATCTGTGATCATGATGCTGTGTAGAGACCAAGATGCAATTTTATTAACAGAATGGTTCCTGTGTTCCTTGATAATAATTACAACTTCATAAATATTGAGTTCCTGTTAAAAGAAATAGTTAAACATTCATAGAATAATTTTGATTGGAAGGGATCAAAGAAATCATCTAGTCAAATCTCTTCTTCTGGGCAGGCCTAATTTCATAGTTAAGCCAGGCTGCTCAAGTTCTCATCCAGATACCTTATGAACTCTCCATGGGTGGAGATATGAAACACTACCCGGATGGACGAGGGATGAGTGATGGATATTGTTTACCTTGAATTCAGCAAGGCTTTCAACACTATCTCTCTCTCTCACAGCATCCTCATAGACAAACTCAGGGACTGCGGACTGGATGAGTGGACAGCGAGGTAGATTTGGAACTGGCTGACCAGCAGATCCCAGAGAGCTGTAATCAGTGGCAGGGGGTCTAGTTAGGGGCCTGTCACTGGTGGTGTCCCCCCAGGGTTCAGTACTGGGCCCAGTGTTGTTTAACTTATTCATCCATGACTTGGATGAAGGGGCAGATGCCTCCTCAGCAAGTCTGCTGACAACACGAAGCTGAGCAGAGTGGCTGATACCCCAGGGGGCTGTGCAGCCTTCAGAGGCACCTCAACAGGCTGGAGAGGTGGACAGAGAAGAGCAGTCTGAAATTTGACAAAGCCGAGTGCAGAATCCTGCACCTGGGGAGGAGTAACCCCAGGCACCTACAGAAGCTGGAGGCCAACCTGCTGAAAAGCAGCTCCTTGGAGAAGGACCTGGAGGTCCTGGTGGAAAACAAGCTGTCCCTGAGCCAGCAGTGTGCCCTTGTGGCCAAGAAGGCCAAAGGTATCCTGGGGTGCATTAGGAAGAGCATTGCCAGCAGGTCAAGGAAGGTGGTGTTGCCCCTCTACTCAGCCCTGGCAAGGCTGTGTTTGGAGTGGTGTGTCCAGTTCTGGGCTCCTCAGTACAAGAGACATGGAGCTCCTGGACCAGGTCCAGCAAAGGGCTACGATGATATTTAAGGACTGGATCATCTCTCTTATGGAGAAAGGATGAGGGAGCTGGGCCTGTTCAGCCTCAAAAAGAGGTGACTGAGAGGGGACCTTATTAATGTCTCTAAGTATCTACAGAAGGATGGAGCTGGACGCTGCTTGGTGGTGCCAAGCAAGAGGACAAGAGGCAACAGGCAGAAACAGAGGCACAGGAAGTTCCACCTGAATATGAGGAAGAACTTCTTTACTGTGCAGGTGACAGGTTGTAGAGTCTCTGTCACTGGAGATATTCAAGAACCATCTGAACACAATCCTGTGCCATGTGGCCTGAGATGAGCCTGCTTGAGCTGGGAAGTTGGACCGGATGACTCACTATGTCCTTTCCAACCACACCCATTCTCTGATTCTCTGAGTCAACAACTTTTTTGGGAACTTGTTCCAGTACTTTACTCCTTTTAATTTGAACACTGTTCCCTTGCACACAGATGGATTTTCTGTGATGCAGCTTCTGCCTTTTATGTCTTGTCCTCTTGGTGCATGGCACTTAGAAATGCTTTGTGCTGACTTCTGTGAAACCCACGCCAGGAAACTGAATGCAAGATCATGGAGTATAGGGGACATCATTTATAGGGGTAGCCCTTATCCCAAGTCAGGGGGCAGCATGAATGACGGTCCGAAGAGCTCAGGCACAGCAGGCATCAGAAGGTTTTATCAGAAGGCCTACAACTTAGAGAGCTTATTCAAGACAGTTTCACAGTTTCCTCATAGCTCATAGTAATAGTAGTAGAAGTAGTAGTAGATAGTTCTAGTAGTTACCTCTATTCTCAGTAACATCCACACCTTTTATATCCTCTCACATCCAACATGTCATGACATTATTGGCTAGCCCATTCACCTCACATACACCAAAGCATCTCATTGGTCACAAGACACCACACACACTCCATGTAGCTCTCTTGTCTTTAAGGGAGAACTCTAAACTGCTTTACTTAAGGGATGCACTCACAGTCACCCCTACAATGGAGCAAATCCTCCTAGAAACTATGCTAAGGCACATGGAAAATAAAGAAGTAGCTGGTGACAGGCAACATGGCTTTCCTAAGGCCAAATCATGCCTGAGAGATTTGGTGGCCTCCAACAGGGTTACAGCAGACCCAGGGACGAGTGGTGCTCCTCAGGGGCTGATATTGGGACTGGCATTGTTTAACGTCTGTCAGTGACAGGGACAGTGGGATCAAGTGCATCCTCAGAAGGTTTAATACACCAAGCTGTGTAGTGTGGTGGACACACTGGAGAGAAGGGATGCCATCCAGAGGGACCTTGACAACTCGACAGGTGGGCCTGTGTGACCCTCATGAAGTTCAGCAAGGCCAAGTGTAAGGTCCTGCACCAGGGTCAGGGTAATCCCAAGCACAAATACAGGCAGAGTGGAGAATGGCAGAGAGCGGCCCTGAGGGGAAGGACTTGGGGGTGTTGTTTGAGGAGAAGCCCAGCATGACCTGGCAATGTGAGCTTGCAAGCCATGAATCGAAGTATATCCTGGGCTGCATCAAAAGCAGCAGGTCAAGGGAGGTGATTTTCTCCCTCTGCTTTGCTCTGGCAAGACCCCACCTGGAGTGCTGGATTCAGCCCTGGTATCCCCAGTGTAAGAAGAATGTGGACCTCTTGGAGTGGGTCCAGAGGAGTTTCAAAAAGCTGCTCAGGGGGCTGGAACACCCCTCCTGTGAAGACAGGCTGAGAGAATTGGGGTTGTTCAGCCTAGAGAAGAGGAGGTTCCAGTGAGATCTTACAGCACCTTCCAGTACCTGAAGGCAGCCTCCAAGAAAGATGGAGAGGGACTTTTTGCAAGGGCATATAGTAATAAAACAAGGAGGAATGGCCTTAAACTGACAGAGGATAGGTTTAAATTCAGAGGAATATCAATGCATTTTATGGAGGCAGGACAAAAGTCTCTACAATTTTTCCACTTCCAATTGAAAAGGTATTACTATAAAGCAAGGATTTATTTTAGGCATGCCATTGTGAAAAGTTACATTAAAATCACAAAACATTCACAATGGAAGTAGGTTTTCTCAGCAAGATACTGCAGGAGTGCTGAACTTGCAGGTCCAGTTTTGACAATGTGAACACATGAAGCAGAACATAAGGGAGATGAGGAAATAAAGCCATCATTGAGTTGACCCACAGTACACTACTTGCAACTCTCTCACAAATGCAATAGGTCATGAAGAATCTGTGGGTTGGTTTTGGGTCCTTTTGTATTTCTATGCATTTGCGGGTCGTATTGTATTCTAGCTGTCAAAGATAGGTTGTGTTTTGTTAAATACATCCCAAAGTTTAAGCACATTGCTGGAAGAACAAAAGCTTAAAATATTAAGGAGATTTACAGTAAAATGGTGAGAATTAGTAACTTATAGTCCTTGCAATCATCTCATAACAGACAGCGTGCAAGTGCCAGGCATTGTTGATATGAGCACCATTTTTAAAAATAGAATGACATTTGATTTTTTAAATGTATTTAAATGCCAACCATCTTCATGCTGTGTGTGAGTCATGGATTCAAGTGTTTAATTGTTTAGTCAATCTTCGGATGCATTATTTTATAGCATTATGAGTTTGGGCTAAATAGTTCACATTGTATCACCATCTAAATAGAAACTGCCCTACACATTTACAGAATGGGCATTTATAAGCAAACATAATGAAGGCTCCACTGAAATCAATTTGATTGCATGTGCTTCAGAGTTGTTCTTCCCTCAGTGTAACATAAACACTATTAGCAGATCCTTTAAAAAATTGATTTGCTGATCATCCAAGTGGCAGGCCTGTTTGGAGCTCGCTGAAATGTATTCTTAGCCTTAATCGTGCTCCTGTAAATGAACTAAGGAGTTTCATAAGAATGTAGCTAAACAGATAAGGATGCTTTTGGGGCTGCTGTTATTTACTTTAAATTTTTAGATCATTTTTGCAGGGTCCTGTGTCCATTCCTTCCCCTTGCCCTTCTTCTGCAACCACAGTTACTTTGCTGCTGTGTTGCTTCCCCTTGCCTTAGCCCTGCAAACACAGCTGTGTGGCTGAAGGATGTTTCATGTATGTGTTTGTGTACCTTGGCCTTGGAGTTATTTCCTCCAAGTTCTGCCTGGCCTCTTTTCAGGGAAAGAAAACTTGGGAAGCTGTTCTGTCTGGACATCCCTGCCTGATGCTGCCAGCGTTAGAAGAGTCCTTGTTCCATTGTCCTGCCTCTTGCTGGTCCAGCTGGGCTCCTGCTATGTCACTGGGAGGCAGGAAGCACAGATCCAGCAGGAGTTCTGCCTGTTCTGGGCTTCTTTCCAAGACAGCATTGGTAGGACTCCACTTTTCAGTGGGTAATGGAGAATAAAAATGGTGTGGGAAGAGGGAAAATGGGACTGTGGGAGGGAGGACTTCAGGGAGAAAGATGTGAAGGAAAGAGGAAATGAGAGGAAGAAAATCTATGTATGAGCAAGTGACTAACAAGAGATTGAGAACACAGCACTCTCATTTGGAAGGCAATTATTTGAGCAGAAAAGGCTGCCTGAATCCAGGAGGAATGGTTAATTCAGGTGATGGGCATTTTTGGACAGCCTGGGTAATGAGTCTTCTGTGTGGGTATGGTATAATATATGACATGTTTAACAGATTTTTTAGTGACAGAACACAGATTCCTGCATGTGTTTCCTGGATTTTGGTGAATGTAAATAAACCACTGCTGGTAAGAACAGAGAACATAAGAGAGGGTGGTGGGGTGGGGTGAAAGTAGCATCAGCAACATGAAACCTGTGGGGAAATGTAAAGAGTGTGTATGGAAAAGGAATATAATGCTTCTCCCAAGCATGTATCAGCTTAACAGAAATTAAAAATGTCAAAATGATAACTTATAGCTATATGTGGGAATCTTTGAAAGCTCAAGAAAAGAACAAATTGTGGTCTGGTGATAAGATTAGATACTTGCTTACAGAGAGCACTAGCCAGCTGTGCAGGCTCTCACCCATGACTTTTATCTTATTGAAAAAAAATCCTCTCTTTTTGTCTCATTCTCTTACCTTCTTCTTTGGAGGAAATATTTTTTCTAGTTGTATTTATTCTGGTACATTTTTCCCATCTGTTTACTACCCGTTCCCTGAGTTTATTTAGCAGGAACATCCTGTTTATTTCAAGCTTTGGGATTATCAGCTTTTTACTGTTAAGTAATAGAAAAAGTGTTTCAGTTTGTTTTGATAATAACTTATAAAGATGGAGCTTTGTGGCTTTAATGCATCTGTATCCTTCTCCTTGCATATCCCCCCATACTGTAATTTTGATGAGAATAAAAAGACAAGTAGAAACATTGTATGGCAGCACATTGATTGAAGATGGGTTAAATTAGAAATGCCTTTTAATTTTGAGGAAAAAAAAGACAGAATAATAAATCCTTTCACATCTATTGGTAGCCAGTTATATATTGCTTCTAGCCATAATTAACCTGCTATTGGTCCAACATGACCAGACTACCATCCTTCCTCCTTCCTTCTGCATCTTGTACTAAGACTTCCACCTACTCATGTCTAGCCTGTCCCTGATTTGGTGTGGAAAATGCTGGATAGTGAAGAACTTGGCTTATACAGGTATAAGTTGTACTAATCTGTAATGATGCACCTGTGATATAGAGTTAGTGAGAAATACGTCTTAGTTGTTTCATTTCTTATTGTGTTTTCTGCATTGAGACGGAGTTTAGTATGAAGAGAAGCAAGGCCAAAGAGTCCTCTCTTGTGCTGAAAGCAGAGTTCTCCAGCGTCTCCTGCACGTGGATAGAAAATAGTGCTGCTTTCCTCTCCCCCTATTTAGTTGAGAGATCTGCAAACCAGTTCATTTGCACTAGATAATCCCTGAATCAGAGCCACAAATCTGACATCTCCTTTGTAAAGCTCAGATCCAAACTCCTGTAATTTCCGCTTGCCCCATTGAAGAGATCTAGACTAGGAGTGAAGTTCTGGCCTAACTTGTTCATTAACTGGAAATGCTTGTTCATTTTATCTGCAGATGTGGTGTTTGTATGCATCCTTTCCAGAAGAAAAAGGCTGGTGCAAGAGTCTGTATGACCTTTGCTAAAACGACTTCTGCTTAACCTTTGCTTTGATGAAGAGACTGGAGCATCTTTCTTATCAGGAGAGGCTGGAGGAGCTGGGCCTGTTCAGCCTCACAAAGAGATGACTAAGAGGGGATCTTATCAATATCCATAGGTATCTAAAGGGGATGTGCCACAAAGATGGAGCTGAGCTCCTCTTGGTGGTGCCAAGCAATCAGACAAGAGGCAAAACTGATGCACAGGAAGTTCCATCTGAACATGAGAAAGAACTTTAGCGGGCAGGTGACCGAGCACTGGAACCGATTGACCAGAGATGTTGTGGAGTCTCCCTCACTGGGGGTGTTCAAGCCATCTGGACACAATCCTGTCCCATTTCCTCTGGGATGACTCTGCTTGAGCAGGGAGGTTGGACTGGGTGACCTACTGTGGTCCCTTTCAACCTGACCCATCCTGTGATTCTGTGATGCCCTTTCCTGACTGGCTGAATGTGTGGCTGTGACCAGGAATTTTTACTTTTCAAGTCCTGACTGTCAGATCAAGTCAGTATCTAAGTAACAAGTGACAGCATGCCTGATAATGACATGTCAATTTGTTGTCACTGATGCACTTGTGAGTACCTCATCTTGGGGCTTGGGTGCTGAATCGTAGAAATCCAAAGCAGTTAGATACCAAAATGTTTCAAAAGTTTTGGTCTTGTTATCTAAATAGAAAAACCTGGGTTTTTAATGAAGAATCCACATAAAATACCCCATTGCATATAGGAGAAGGTGGCCATATGCAGGAAGAGAACATTGGTGGTAAGCTTGTGTCAGAAGTACAGGGAGTGTGGGAGATTTATGCACAGTTCCCTACTGTGACAGAGATTCAACCTGTGTTTCCCCCAGCCTCCAAAGGCACACAGATTTGGTGCCTTTAGGGCTGGTGAGAAGCACTGTCAAATCCTCTGTAAGATTTTGTTCGTAGAAGGAGAAGGTCACTCATACAAGCACTTGGGGGTGCCAACTTCATACCTGCTGCCTTTGATTCAGACTTTGACATTAGCATTATCATGACCCATAGAGTCTCCAGACACAGTGGAATGGTCTCACATTGTATGAAGTTTGTATATAGAAAAATGGAGTTCTTCTCTTGCCTCTGGAATCCCATCAGTAAAATGTATATTTATGCATGGTAGCATGATACCAGCAGTGGAACTGGCACTGTCATTCTTGTTTCAAAAAATTAGTAACCTGATGGTTTGGGTTCCCTTGTGAGAGAGAGAAGACATGATTTTTTTTAAGTCAGCTGAGGTAGGAGAATTATTTCTACCACACTGAATGTAATTAAACTTAAGTAATCCATCTTTAAGCACATGCAAGTTTTTTTCTGCACAGAACTATGTGGTGTATTCACCAGTTTTGATGCTAATTGAAAATGTGTTTCTTCTTAATATTGGTAGCAACTGTTTGTGTCCCAGGGATGGGTGAATTGTGTGGTGTGTTTGATTCATGGAGTACTCCTACTTTCTGAATTTTCTCCTGTACTGAATGCGGTAATGTAAGGTTAAAAAAAATAATTGGGACAACAAAATGATGAAATCCTTTGGAGAGGGAAGGAAGCATGGCAGTCTGGACTTAGCTTAAAAATTCCTCCTCCACTTGAGGTCTGTTTTGAAATGTGTTCTAGCTGCAGGGAGGAAAACTATTAGCCTATTTAGAAATGGGTTCTGTATAGCTGTATGAGCATCATCCCACCTGCACAGTTTGCTACTTGTCTTCCTTCTCATAACAAAATGCTGTTTATATGTCTACAGATGATTTTTGTCTGGCTGGATTTCAGCTGGTCTAGACTGGAAGACAGTGAGTGGGTATAAAGTTGTGATACAAGCACAGGTAATCTTTGAACTCTCTATCTGGGGAATTAGTGGGACATTTGTCTCTCTCCTGTAGGAGAGGGTTGACATCTCTCTGTTGAAGGAGAGGGTGGATATCTGTTTCAGGATGACTGGGAAACATATTTCAGTGTCTGTGGTGAGCAAGTGAAATCTGTGACCAGAATACTGTTGTTAGCCAGTAAAACTGTTTCACCTTGCAGTAGGATGAAATTATTTTTAAAAGCTTGTTTCATAAAAGTTGTAGAAATCTCTCAATAAATGCTTGTCAAGTCATCCTTCTGGAAATGTGTTCACAACAGAATTTTGCAGCTGCTGAGGTTTATTTAGTAGTTTTGTCAAAATTAATAATGTAAATTCTTTACATTAAGAAAGCAGGTTGCTTTTTCAAATTGTGGTCTACAGTGTTGCAATAAAAACTGTTAACTCATGGAAATAGCAGCTTTCCATTCAAGGCACTCAAAGCTCTGTACAATATGGTTGTATTCCTGAAGGTCCATTTCTGTCCCTTTCATGATGTGGATGGAAGTTTTCATTCTTGTACTAATAGGTGGACTGTTTCAGGTGTCTGCCAAATAGTTATTCTCAGTGGTTTCTCTTGCACCTCTCTGCAGGCTTGGAAATCTGATTTGGTGTAACTGATACACTAATACTGCTTTGTCCATCTTTATAGGATTGGGGAGGTTTGCTTGTTTTATTTAATTTTCACTTGTAGAGATTTTACTTATGCAGGGGAATACAGTGGTGTAACTATACCAGTGCAGTCAGGTAAGTTTGGGCTCACATGCTCTCAGCAAGAGATCCTTTCTCTGTGGATTGTCATCAATATTTAATTAGAGTAGTAGAATTACATCTCCCCATTTCTATAGGTAGATGGGAAATCTTTTGCATTGTGTTTGTAGAATGGAGATTATGCCTTTTTAAATTTGCGTATTGGAGTTTCTTTTGGAAAAGTCTTTGAGTCTGGCCTAAATGCTTAAGAAACAACAGTAAGATTTTCATGACTTAAGTTAGCTTAAGCTTCCAATTACAGCCTAAAAAGTTTAAATCATGTTGGCATGCATGTAACATCCTTTTACAGTCAAAAGAACTTCAGTAAAAAGATGAAGACTGGGTGCTGAAGTGTGTGTTTGTGCAGCCCTGAATTGAGCCACAAGAACTTTGTTTGCATTAGCAATGTGTTTGGGTTTCTGAGCCGAGGTTTGTTTGAAGGTGGCAACACGTGAAATCCAAGTTAAGTAGAGCAAGAAAATGCTGTACAATTGTTAGTGTGAAATCTGACAAACAGAAAGATTTTCTACCCTTGAGTGACATAAAACCATTTGCAATCTTAATCCAAAAAGGCTGTGCTTAAAACAGGGCTCTGCTCTAGAGATGAACAACAGTACAATAATCAGTGTACTGACAGTATTCTTTGTTTCTCCTTACACTTAATGTGGTGCAGTAATCCAGAGACTTTGGTTCTTCTGCTACTGATTCTGTAAATAATTTGATTTCTTTGAGCTTCATTTTTTCTCCTTGTATAGAAAAATGGAAATTATATTTTCCTTGCATTTGTTAAGACCTTTCTTGCCTTGAAGGGAGATTTATGACTGCGAATCATTGTTAGCTATTATTGGTTTTTATGAATATATGGTGAATTAGTAAGTGTAATATTCAGAACATGAAATACATTAGGAAGAGACAAGAGAATAAAGAAATACCATTCATCTCATTTTCTTATCTGCTCTTTATTTACTGTAGTGTTAAACTTCTCAAAAACCAGCATTTCAGATACACTGGCCTGGGAAGCTACAGCATTCCATGGTGAGGTATGATGAAAGCCAAGGTTTGAGACCTTCTTCCTTTTTTAACAGGAGATGTTTAACAGGAGGATATAGATAAGCAATAAAATACAGCAAAAAGGATAAAAGTTTCTGGCTTTTGAGGCAGCTTGCCCCTCCGTTCCTACAATTTTGAATAGTCTTCCATGCTTGGTAGCATGACCCAGATCAGGTCAACCAGAAGAGCAAGAGGAAAAGTGAAACAGCCATCTTGAATAAATGTTCATCAACCACATAGCTAAATTTTCTGTCCAGATTAATTTTGTATTGTGATAAGAATTGGGTAGCAAAGGTTGTTCTCTCAGTTTGTCACTTTGTTGTCACCACTCTCTGCATCTCTCTGTGGGCTCCCCTTACTCCACTGAGTCAAAGCAATGACTCCTCTTCCATTTCAAGCCCTTTTTCCTTCTTACCTGAATGACCCTCTCACACGTTGTGTCAATTGCTGCTCCTGCTCAACAAAGTCCAGCAAAGGAACTCACCCAGCTTGTATCAATATGGTTCAGTCCATGGTTCAGACATGATTTCCCAAGCACAGTAAATATGTCTATGCAGCAGTTGATGGGCTGGCATAAAGTTCAGGAGCACAGCCTGCTCCTAAACCAGTCCACCTTCTGTCCATGTGCTGGCTTGCAGATGGTCTGTGAACTGCTCCCATGGGCACTGTGAAAGCTCCATCTGACAGTGGAGGGGAAGACAAATTGTTTAAATGAACCATTAAAGACAGTTCCTTCAAGATGGGATTGCGGTGCATTGACAGGGTGGTGGCAAGGAAGCATATGTTAAGTGTTACTGTTCTGTTCTGTGGTTAGTGTGGTTGTCATCAAGTTCTGTTTTATCTTATCTTTACTGAGATGCCTATAAGCAATAATATCCGACTTCTTTGCTGTCACTGGATTCACACCCACACCAACTTCACTGCCACCCTAAAACATCACATTCTCAATTAAAATATGTTTCTGTAAGAACTCGGTGATTAAAAAAAAGTATCCTCACTAAAAATGAGATATCATAACTCATTTCTAGCATTAAGTAAAATTTTCATTTTGATGGGTACATAAGCATAGGAAGTAAACAAAATTCAGGTACAATCTTATGTGAATACTTTATTATTCAAAGCTCTTGTGGTTTGGAGAGATAAGCACAGAGAGTGCAGGTAACGAAAACAAATTTTATAAATATCATTGCAATTGAAGCATGTTATCATAATCTTGTTGATTCAGTTTGTGTTTAAACTGGGACAAATTCCTTGCTGACTTACACTTGGAGTTCTGAGATTTGCAGATGGGGTGAATCACCAGAGACTGCAACCAGTATTTTTACAGACCTTTAGTTTTATTAGGTGGAAAACACACGCAAGTACACTCCTGTCAACAGCAAAAAGCATGGCTAGGGCAGTGGCAGAACAAACTTCCTGCAGTGATTTGCAATGTGGATCCACAGGGAAAATTCCTCAAGGTAGAGGGTAGTGCAATATTCATTGGTCATTCAATCCCTGTCCTGTTTCTGCAGTAATTATAAAAATTACTGCTAAACATGATGCACTTTTTTCTGATATAGCTTTGCAAGCATGCAGATAACTTAGTGTTTTGTGGTTTCTTTATTTTGAGTTTCTAAATATATATCAGATGAAGCCCTGTACAACATTAATATTTACTAACAGAAATAAATTTCTTCTCTGGGTAAGATCAGTCCCTGGCACATGTTTCCAAAATTCTGACTGCTTTGTGACTAGAGATTGGTCATCTTTCTTTGGAACAGTCTGCATATATAGTGGAGCCTTTTGAGAGATGGGATAGCTGATACCCATGTGTAGTCTTAATTGCCACCCTGGATCAAATTAGATTGGATAACTAAAAGATGTTGAATGCTTTATAAAATACATTCATTTATAGAGGTGAAATTATGACAATGGCAATTCATATGGTGAAGTTCCCTGACTGGGATCTATTATATTGTTTGCCTTGAAATGAACTACTCTGTCAAGATGCTGACAAGTGCACAGTTACACAGCGTGTTGTGAGCCACCACCAATTTTAAGATGCTACAGCTTTGTGTCCATTGTTTCTCAGTGGTGGTTTTGGATTTAGGACACCCAACATTGTGAGATTTAAAACAAAACAATGCAGAACAACACAAAACAAAAGCAGAAAACAAACCAACCAACCGACTAAACAAAAAACAGGAAAAAAGATGCCCCCAAAACACGTGGAGTTTATATTCCCTCTAATTGTGAGCCTGCCTAATGTTACACTTTAAAGCTTTTCACTCTGACTGAAAAATAGGAAATAAGAATGTGTTTGTTCATAAATTAAATTCATGTCATCACTAAATTTCTATTTCCAGAGATAAAAAAGGAACGTTTTTGAAATAAAATTATGAGAATTGAGGAGGATATATTTTTGTCAGCCTCTTTCCAGAGAGACACCAAAACTTTTATTGAAGAAACTTTGTTCAAATCATGTGTGCTTGATACCAGATCTCAGTCTCCTTCAGATGTAGTAGAAATGTCTCTTAACATTGTCATTATTTGCTGACATCTCAAAAGGTTATGAGATTATTATATTTACACTTAATGGTGTCTTGAAAACAACATGCTTAATACTATCAGATCTATGTCAAGGCGCACAGATATAATGCAAGCATAACATAAATTGTGTGTCACCAAATAAAGAATGTAGGATTTTGTCTAGAGAGATGGGAATGTTGTGAAATAAATAAATAAAGCGAGAAAAGAAATCTAAAATTGCAGTATATTTGAGCCTAACCTCTTTTCCAAACTGTCATTTAGGACTTCTTCCAGATTTACCTGCAGTAGTCAAGGTTAGCTCACAGAGCCCTACCTTGGCAGCTTTGCCTCTCAGAGCAGCCAAATGAGGCTTTTCTGAGCTTCTTGAAAGGGGTCTGTCTTATGACTTCAGTATTCAGGTTCCCCATATTTTTGTCTCAGACCAGTCTTTCCTCACAGCATGAAATGCATCTTGTACTGACTGACATTTTGTGACATTCCCAAACTCCTTTTTGCTCTTACTGAGTACCGAAAGGAAGACTGATCTCTACATTTACAGTGGAGAAAAAGCTGTAACCGCTGTACGTTAATAAAAACAGCTGTCACTCAAAGCTCCTAACAATTTATTTCTTAAAGTTACATCTGTAAATACCAGTACAGTGAGGCAAAGAGAACTTTAGGGACTCCTGAAGTAAATCAGTGGCACAGCTATGAACAGACAGCTCTCTTACCTGTTACAGGGCTGTCCTTCCCCCTTTCTGTCAGTGTTGTCAGTGCTGAACTTGCTATCTACTTACAACAAGGTACCCAATCCCATGTGTGTCCGACTTGCACAGTTCTAACCCTCTTAGCAGCTGGTCCAGTTTGAGAATATGAAGAACTGCTCCAGAAGTATTAAATATGGAGGTGGTGTGAGCCTTACCCCTCACAAATGTACTCCAAGCCTCTCCCACTTTCTGTTACTTGCTCTTTTACCGTTGCAGGTCTACTTCCTAACTTGTAGAGATCTTGCATCCATGGGGAGAAATGCTTCACTTCGAATCACATTTTATAGTCTCCTTTGTGGTTTATTCTGCCGCTTTGACTTGTCATAGTTGAATAAATTGAATTCTGTAGAGCACTCTTGTAAAATGCCACACTTTTGATTTTTAAATGTGCTTCAATGTGATGAATGCAGCATTAGAGTGGGATGTGGAGTAGTGCTTAAATTTGTGGATTGTAGCTCTAGGCTTTATTCTCAAGCCTCTAGTCAGGTTATTATATTATTCGTGGATAGGCCATTTTCAGGCTTTCCTCTCCTGCATTCCATATCTGTAAAATGAGTGTGCTTTACCCGTGCAGCAGGTCTGTGTTGACACCCAGTTGGTTCTTTTTTGGACAGCTAGGCAGCAGGCTGCTATAGCATGTCATAGAATGGCTGTTGCACTCATATACTGATGACTCGACTGCTACCTTATACTTCCATGATCTCTTTAATGAGAATGGAGACTTAGGGTTGTAAATTATCCAAAAAGGAATCATTGTTTTAACATGCAAACATAAAGTGTGGTGGTTTAAAGGTAAACTGGCAGGAGAAACAAACCCAACACAGAAGAGATTATAAGTCAGAGTTACTCTTTAATAAAAATATTACAATAAATGCAATAGCACAAAGAGATATTGGTTTTAACCCACAAAACCCAGAAGTACAATCCAGCCCCCTGGGGCACAAACAGAATGTCCTGTACTGAGCCCCACATGATTCCCCCTGAATCAAAAGTAAAAAGAAGGGAAACAAAAAACCTGTTGGTGAGGATGATGGTTGCAGTCCAGTCAAGATTCTGGTTCTCCTCTGGATCCAACAAATGGTACCAGAAGTCCCCAAACCCCAAGATTATATACCCTCAGGTCCAGGTGGGACCACCCGATACCTCCACCAGGGTAGGGAGTTACACAATGGGTGATCTGACTCTGTGAGTCATGGGGTATTTGGAATCATTGATGGCTCATTAGCAGACATGACACCTCAGGCTGGGTGTGGAGGTGCTAACGACTTGCTGGAAGGGAGTTATTACAGCTCTTATATCACAGGTGTCTGTCACACCCTGAGGGGTCAGGTGGGCCCTGGGCAGTTGCTGCAAATGGTCCATTGTTAACAGTTCACGAGAAATGAAACAGAGGGTGTAGAATACACAGCTTTGGTCACATCACACACAGTGATAAACTGGTCCTGGCTTGCTGAACTAGGACATAAAGTTAAGAACATGCTCTGAGATCTTTGAATGAAATATGATGAGGATTATTACAGCTATTTTCTTTCCAAGAAAACACTTTCAAACAATATTATTTTTATAGCAACTTTTATCTGCTCTGCTTTAAAAGCCCAGTAATTACAAGTGTGTCTCAATCCATCTGTTAATGAAGGAAACTGAAGGACTTGAGCAAAAGATATCTCTCCATTAGTGAGGTCTGTCAGAAGTCAGGAAGGGCATGTTTTCTCTAGGATAGTTTACTTTTTGAGGAGTTATTTGTTAGTAAATTGCAGCTGAATAACAGTAAAGCTGATACTAATTCAGAATTAATATCTGAAGTAGGTTTAACAACTAGAGCTGATCTGGCTCTGTGCTTTAGGTAGCTAATGACTTTTTCCTTCAAATTTGGAGATGTATTTGTTTTATGTCATGTGGAAATTTGAGAAAAGAGTTCTAGCTGATAGAAGGGAAGAAATATGGAAAGCAGCAATGCTTAAAATTTTATAGATAGGATTCCATAGAGTGACAGATTAATGAGTTCTAGGTTTTGTTTTGTTTTAACTTAGTTCTGAGGGCGATGTGTTGGGGAAGCTCTTTTCCCATATTTTGTCTGTAAAGCAAGGAAGAGAGGCAGTGCATCTAACTAGTCCCTAAGGGAAAATAAGTGTTTGAATGAGTGTTCACTACAATATTTGAAAAAAATTGTGTTTCAGATAATCGCCTTTGATGAACTCCGGACAGATTTCAAGAGCCCGATTGATCAGTGCAACCCAGCCCACGCAGTGAGTACCACCAGGGCTCTGCTGAGAAGGAGTTGCTCAGGAAGGGAGGAGACACTGAGCTGTCAGGGAATATGAGTGAAATTAATACAGTGTTTCTTGTGAAGTCAACTGTGGTTTGGAAAATTGATTTATTGGGCTAGTCTTAGGAAGCCAGATGGTGACTTTTTATGGTAATAGCTTTCCTTTTTGCTGAAGGGTGCAGGAAAATAATTTGGAAATTCAAAATCTGAAGGATATATAATGTGATGCTAATGATTTCTTTTTTACCTTTTCATTCTGTTGCACAAGTTTTCCATTTTGAAATAGTTTACCTCCTCTGTGTACAAGTATGGGATGTCCACCTTTTCCCACACTGCTTGTATCAATGAGTGAAAAGCTTGAGTGGGTTTGATAAGAGGCACATTCCTGGACCTCTGTCCCACAGCAGGGCTCTAAATGCTCCTGTAAATATAATTTTCTGCTGCTTCTGCTATGGAAAAGGTTAAATATCGCACTGGGATTGCAAACTCCGCTCTAACTAATGAACCAAAAATGCAGCCTAGATTTAAGCATTTCAAAATTCCTCTGTTAAGAAAAGCTGTAATCTAGGGTGATTTAGCAGATCACAGTTAGATAGTTTGTACTACTAGAACTGAGAGCAGAACTTGGGTCCCCATCATCTCACTGGGAATTACAATGATTTTGACAGGTGTTGTATTTGATCTCTACAGGGTATCAAGTTATTGAATTGCCTGCAAATGATAATCAGATTCAATAGCTAGTACTTTGCTATTTAACCTTGTTTCATAACTCAGCAGAGGATTTGTGGTACTGCTTAGACCACTGATGATTTTAAGCATAAACTTTACAAGAATCTTAGAATAGGAAGGCTTTTTTAACTGTTCACTAATGCATAGTCAAAGAATGAGACTGGAAGGAAGGGGTTAAATGAAGAAATCTTGTAGAGGACTTCAGTGGATATAATCTGGTTTTGAATTTACTGGAAGTAATCTGATTTTGAGTTTGTTTTATCTGTTTTTACCTCCCATCTTGAGAACTGCACATAAGAAATGTGTATTTATATGTACCAGGTATTTGTTGTATCTTTGTTCAAGTGTGATTTCCTTTTTCCCCTATACATAGTTGCTTGTGCCCATATTCCATTTATTTAGTGGGGTAGTTTTCTTTATTGCACAGTAAGAATGTCTGGTGTTTACCCATATATCTTCCACAATGTTTTCATGGCAGATGGTGGAGCCTTTTTGACAAGAGGAGGCTGAATTAAAGAGAAATCAGAGGCAAAAACAATGGCAGTACTGAGAATTTAATTCAAATTTCCTGATTTGCTTGCTATTGCCTACAGATCAGAGACAGACTTCCTACTCTTCCAAGGTCAGCTGTACTTAGGAGTCTATTTAGAGGGAATTGAAAGGTCTATTTTTCCCTCACCACTTATCTCCTTCTAAGGTCAAGCGAGCTTTCTGCAGCTTCACAGCCATGTCCACACACATCCATTCTCATGTTTGCAACTGTGAGTCTAAAATTTCTGAATCTCTTTTAGCTCAGAGACACCAAAAAGAGGCACAGTATTTTTCTGGTGCCTATCAAGCTGCCACAGCCTCATTGCCTTTCCAAAATGACACTTTAAAAAAAAAAAACAGCTTAAACTTGGGGACAGGAAAGCAAAAGAGACTTTTCTTTGGAGAATAGAAATAAAACTCAAAGTTATGGCAAACTTAAAACATTTTAAAAGTGAAAAACTTAAGGAGAGTTGGCTTCTCACATTGGTGTAGTACAAAATGTTTCATAGTTTGGTACATTTTTTCCCAAGCCTAAGTGAAAATATCATCGGATAGTCCTCTGAGGACAACAAACCCACCCTGCCTTCTGCAGTGCAACCAACAGTGGAATGCTCCACAGTAACCCCAGTGATGGGGTTATGCAGTGAAATTTGGTTGTGCTGCTGAGTTTCTTGTTATGAGCCATTTAAAAGAAAACCTGTCTTTGATTTTTCTTCTTTCTGTGGGTTGAACTTAAAACATCATTTGAGTCACAGTGCTTAATTGCAGTGATTTTCAGTATTTGTGAATGCATCTGTTGTTTAAAGTGGCATTTCTAGGACATTTCTTTTTCCATAGCGAGTTAAATTCTAATGTCACATGTTGAGGAGTCATCTTGGTGATAGAGGAAGAGCTGCCCTACAAACTTCACAGTTGTTTTTCCCATTCAGAATTATCTTGAAGCCAGATGCTGGGTACCTGAAAACGCAAGACCAAGTCTCTGGGGTATAGATTGGCCACAATCTCTGTGTAGAGCCACAAATGCTGACTTAAAAAACAGGTTCAGCCTCTGGCTCAGGGTAAAGGATTTGAATCCCCTGCTGATATTGCTACATGCAGTAACAGATGAAAAAATAACTTATTGGGGTTTTGAAATGGGTCAATCATTTGACTTGCGAGCAGTAGGTAAGGAGTCAGTGCTATCATTTCAGATTAACAGCATATATTGCTTCACTGTGGCCATTAATTAAAACATTGGCCCCTCGTAATTGTAATATCTTGTCTTAATTTATAACAGGAGCTAATCTCCTGCCTTTCCTCCCCTATTTCTTCCCAGAGAGAGCGGCTGAGAAATATTGAGCGGATTTGCTTCCTCCTGCGAAAGGTGAGCATAAACTAGCCTGGGATTTGAGTGGTTGGTGAGAATTAAGTCCATCCAGTGGTGACGTGCATTTATTTTCTCTTTGATCCTCACACTTTGTTGATGAAAGGCTGGATTCTACTGAGAAGTGAAAGTCATGATGACTTTGTAAGGACAGAGTAAGGCAAATTATAAAAGGTTGACATAATAGAGGATGTCTGGATAAGAACTGAACTTGAGAACATCAGTCCATTCATTCTGGAACAAGTTTCAGCTTGAGGTTCTTTTATAGTCCTATAAAACTGCTGATACTGTTGTAGTACAGGCTTTAAAAATACCCTTTTCTTGAACAGTGGTTTGCTATTTGATAAGATGAACATTTTTATTAGTTACATGTTTAATATTTAAGGTTTCTGGTTGATGGAATAGGAAAGTCATATAGCATGTATTTTAACTTGACACAAGTGAGGTGCTGAATGCCTCAGTTTCTGAGGGATTTGAAGGAGCTGGTAATTTGTGGGTTACTTATCTGTGGCTTCAAAGAGCATTTTCCTAAACAGTATTTATCCTCTTGATTCTTTCCCATTGAAGTAAAAATAATCATATTTCTAAACTATTTTATTCTGTATATTCAAGTTTCTACACATTGTGTTCTGCAGAGTAGTAATGGAGCTACCTATAAATTATTCTGCAATTTTGCTTAAAAAGGTCATCACTGAAATGTGTAGTACTGACTGTTCCCTAATCAAGCTAAGAATTAAAATTGTTTTAAGGTACTTAGAGGTTTTAGGAAACCCAGTGCTGGGGATTGGGATGATCCAGAGGCACAACTGTGACTCCATGCAGAATCTGTGTCATTCTCTGACAGTCAGAACCTGAGTCATGTCTGGTTGGCCCCATTATGAGCTTGTAACTGTTAGGATATACTTACTAGACCTGTTTATGACACTTGCGATACAAAAATAAGAGAAAACACTTACCACCAATAGCTTTCCATTTTATCAAATAGGCAGCCAGCCAGTTTCAAGCTGTGTCCCAGTTTCCTGGACATAAAGCAACTGCTGAGTGGTAATGTGTTAATATATGTGAGTCCCATGGGAATGCCTTGCCTGCATCAGTGTTTAATTTTCATTGAGCCTCAGCCTCGTCGTGAACCACAAAATGGAGCATTTTGGCTAATTGCAGACACTGTATTCATAAGGGATTGTCTTGCTTCTGGTCCACTTAAATAGTTTGTTAATTCAGCCTCTTCTTCAAAGTTCTTTGGGGACAGATTTGTTTTAGTTGAGAGATTATATGCAAGAAGAGGAAAGTGCAGTAACTACAGAGATTTGTGGTCTTCAAATCTGACAATCACTAAAAATAGCTGCAGTTTATGTAGTAGGAGTCATTGTTGATTAAAACCCTGGAAAAACAATAAAGAATTGAGTGCCAGCTATATTGATACAGGAAAATGGCAGTTAGGATGCTTCCAGCAAGCACTAAATATATCCCTCAAAATAACATTGTGTGGCTTTGGGCCTGTATCTCTCTGTATGAAACAACAACATACCTGTTTTCTTATGTCTCGAAGTCAAGTCATTCTTTTAAAGTGCTTTGACATTAGAATTTTATTTTTCCAAATCTGATGTAAATTTTTTTATTCAAGGTTAGGTGTTGACTATAAAAATATGTTCAGTTTCATTAAATGCTGGTTTTACAAGGGGTTCTTGGGGATTGTTAAATGAGCATCATACAATACGTCATATAAATCTGATCCCAGTGGGCATGGGCAAAGACTTTCTTAAGGATGGATTTTCAGTTTTATCTCCAAAATACTTGAAAAATTTAATTGACAAATTGTGACCAGGTATGTGATATTTCACTAGATATTATATAACTTCCTTACATTGTCCAAAATAGAATGGAGGATGTAATTGTTTTATAGCCAGGCATTTTCTGCTCTTTGGTTTGGGAGAAGTGTTTCTCCATCATTAAAACAAATAGGGATTGTGTAAAGCAGATATGTGTGATGTTGGCCTGTGTACACGGATGCACACAGGGGTCCCTGTTTTCATGGTGCTATAGAAATAGATAAGCCTAAGTTTTCTGGTTACTGGAGAATGATTATGTAAAAAGAAACTATGAATTTTGTTTAGTCATGGTCAATTCTCTTCTATTCTGAAATAAATGAGAAGAAGGCTGTTTTCTGAAGCCAGCACAAAACAAGGTTCTCTCAGGATACAGGTAATTTTACTCAATGATGTGTGTTGGGGGTTTTGCAGTGTAGATTTGTGTTCTTGTGCTGTCAGCTGTTGACTATTCCAATATGTGGACATTGGTTGTCTTACAAGTGTTGGGTGGCTCACACAGGGCACACACCAGCATCAGTGGATGCTGTGCAGCCTCTGTGCTGTTCTTCTTTTGCTAATTGCCTTTGTTTCTCTAAGGCTGTGCACAGTGCTGTACAGAGGGACACAAACATAGCAGTGAGCTGTGCTGAGCAGTGGGAGCGGAGCAGTGCAACAGCAGGACAGGCTTCTTGGGCTCATCAGCACTCTACCATGCTTTTTATGATTAAATATTTTGGTGGGGCTGGTAAAATGTATTCAGCTAATTATGACAGCAATATTGTATAATTGTAGTTGCAGTTGTATTTCAAGAAATCTGTCTACAAGATTGATTCCTGATTGAGATGCTTGTTTTAGCATTAAGCACAATTAGGAATTTCCTAGGTTAAAACACACATGTTTCATCAATTAACCACTGTAATATTATTACTTTACCTATGAGGAAATTTAAATTAATTTTTTATTGAATTATGCATCCTAATGTTTTACTTTATTTGACAAATCCTAACTAAGGAGGAGAGTTGATTGAACTTGTTTCTTGCTCAGCAAACACATTTCAGATTTCAGTTTGCTCATGCCAAGCAATGCTGAGCAATAAGTGACCCTTCTCCAACTACCAGCAAATATTTTTTTTAAACTCCATTAAGCTAAAGTCAGAGTGATCTGTGAGCACCAGAACTGGAACTAGAACTTAACTGGGAGGAAGCTGATTGAAGTAAAAGACAGACTTTTATTTATTTTCTGACTGTAGTGGAGCGTTTTACTTAAGTTACACTTAAAATTCCTAAAACTGCAAGTGTAAGAAAATATTGTACCAAGTTCAATCCTTTTTCTTGGTTTTATTTGAGGAGCTTGGCTTTCTTTTTCCTTTTTTTTTTTTTTGCAAGTCCTGAATGGATGATTGGAAGAGAGTAAATTCAGCAAGAAATCTAACCACAGGCAAGGTGACATTAATCTCAAAGATGTTCCAGATGAACTTGAACTGTCTTGAAAAATACAAACAAATACTCAGATAAAAAACCCTGCAGGGACAACTTTTGAATAACCAAACTTGGCCTGTTCAGCACTCAGTACTAGCAGAAGCACAGCAGATAGTTAAGCAGGAGCTGGGGCATTAAAAAAACCCAAACCAAGTCAAACTTAAAATACTCTTCACCTATTCTTTCTTGAAGCAAGTTTTAATGTTTTATTTAGGAGATCATGGAGGTGACAGTGTTTGGTCTGGTCTAGTATTGCTGAGGTTTCCAGCAGAGCTGGATCTGTGGTAGTAATGGTGGAAATTTATTCTTTATTCATTAGTTCTGTTGTTTACCAGATTAAATTCTGGGGTTTACTACTCTGAAAAAATGATGTGTCTATTTAAAATTTATATTCCATTGTGATTAAGTTAATACACGATAGTTATGTTTTACTGTATGTAGAGGTTTCAGTAAATAACCAAAACCAATGTTACCTGAAAGAGTAATTATAGAAAACATTCTACTCAGACAGCGATGACATAACTAAAATGTAAAACTTAGTGTGCATTTTGAGTAATTCCAGAAACCTGAGTGTCTGTACAGGGTTTTTTTAGTATGTTCCAGTATTTAAGTATTCTAGTAAAAAAGTGGAAATTACTTATATGTGTGTAAGTAACAGTAATCCAAAGATATGAATAATCAGAAGCTCGAAGGGTTGTGAGTGATCACCACAGGTTCAGCTGTAGACAGAGCTAAGGACAAAGATTAGGCTTGATCCTGTGTCTGTGTCATGTGTGTTTGTCAGCACTGAATGCACTCACTCAAAGCTTGGAAAAAATCCCACAATATGTTCCGTGACACATTACTGAGCTCATTGGATAAGCCAGGAGGGAACAAGTTATCTTTCAGGCTTTTCCTTAATGGCACAAGAAAAGAGTGTTATCTGATTATGAAGACTCTTTTTCTTTACACGTATCTAAATATTAAGTGAAATCAGCATTGTTAAAATGTAGCCTTTGTTTATTCTTATTCAGCTGTCTTTTTTCCTGGTTATTTTGGACGAATAAGACTGACCAATGTGCACTAGAGTAACTGCCATACAAAATAATTTTTTTACTGGGACCTTGATATGTTCGAGACCAGTAGCTCCCACCATTCTCTGTGTGCAGCAGTGACAGTGAACATACTCCTTTGTGGAGTGTCAGGTGTCACAGGAGCTGATTTCAATTGACTGATCATATTCCTTTCTTCCCAAAAAATTTATTGGTTATTGTGATGATCACTCTTTTCATTGTTCTGCCTCAGTCATTGGCAAGCCTGAGATAATGTGATGGACTTTAAGTGTTTGTTTTTGGATATGTCTGTTGATTGCTTTGTCATGCATTTAGAGATTTATGGATGTGTGTTGTTTTTTTACCCCGTCTGCAGGTTGAGTCATTAGCAGAGTACTTCTGTAAGCCTATAGATGGCTCATTAAAACACTTAATATGAAGTTATATAAGCAAATATAGCAAATGCAATGTATAATCACAGGAAGTTTTTAAAGTAGTGTATATCCATCCATATTTTAAGAAGGAATCATACTTTCTCCCTAGGGCTAAGAAATCTCATAGGTGGAATACAGCAATAAGACATTTACTTTGTTGTGAAACTGAGAATAGCAGCAATAGTTTTACCTTTGTAGTGCTAAACATTTTTTTTTTGCAACCTCAGTAAAGATGTTTTAATTCCTCATCTAGCTGCACTTAGGAAGAAAATGTCACAGCATAGCCACACTTAGAGGGATAAGTCTGCAGGGTTAATGCATTCCAGGTTTCCTCCTAACTGGTAGTTAACATTTAGTCTTTGAAGCTTTGGTGTTTGTGCTAAGATGGAAACAGCATTTTCAGTCTGGCTATAAGGTGTTTTTGAGCTGTGGAAATAGCAGTGGTATTGTGCATTACAGGAGAAAGAGGCTGATGTTTCCAGAGTTCTGATAAATTGCTGCTGTAACAAAGATCACCAAAGGAACAAAACACAGCGCTGTGTGATATTTTTCCTGTTAATTGTGATTGTTACAATGATGGAGCACATGAACTTTGTCCATTCTCATTAGACACCAAAAAGCTAATCATTATTACTGGTTTCTCAGTATATGTCATATTTCTTGATGTATCTAATGCTCTCTCTCTTCTCATACCTCATCAGTATGAGGGAACTGCTGAGTTTTGATTAACCCTCTGGGCAGCAGGAAAACTGCCAGGAGACACTTCTTACAGAGTAACTGGGAGCATAAACCATAACCAAGAGACAATGTGGATAACTTATGAAGAGTGAATATAAAATTAAGTGTATAGAAACCATACTTCAAGTGCCCAGGTGGCTATTCAGTGTCTCTCTGTGACTCATTGCAATACAGAAAGTTGTACCCAAGCAGGCATTACTGTGTATAAAACAACTAAAATAAACACTATGTATTTTTAAGATTATTTTTCTCTTCTCAAATGCCTTTTTTCCCCTCTCCAATCTTTGCATTGCAGCTCAGTGGTCCAAAACACAGTTGGTTTATATCAAAAAGCTTTCTAAATGTCCCTGGATTTAGGAAGGGTTTGAATTCAAGTTTGACATTCAGGCTTAGCATTCATCTCTAGCATCAAACAACAGATGTGGCTGTGATAGCCCTCTGTGGGCACTCTCAGTCTCTCCTTGACACTGACAGCTTGAAGCAGTCTCTGTTCATTGCTCTGAGGAGAGAAATGTGTTGATATTCAAACATAAACCCATATGAAATAGGCCTAGAGTTGAAGTTCTTATAATTTAGACACCATTTAAATAAAAACTGAAGTGCATTGTTGGTGGCTAAGTGTAGGGGTGAGTGTAAGTGCATCCCTTAAGGAAAGCTGTTTGGAGTTCTACCTTAAAGAGAACAGAGCTACCTGGAGTATGTGTGGTGGCTTGTGACCAATGAGAGGCTGTGGTGTATCCAAGGTGAATTGGTTAACCAATTATGTGTTAGCATGTTGGATGTGAGAGTGCATAAAAGGTGTGAATACTACTGCGTGAGAGTTAGTCAGACCTAGATCTGCTAGGATGTGAGGTGATGTAATAGGAACTAATAGGAACTAACTACTTCTACTATGAGCTATGAGAACTGTCTGTTAACCTATCTTGAATAAACTCTCAAGATATGAGCCTTCTGATCAAGCCTTCTGATGACTGCTGAGCCTGAGCTCTTCTGACCATCAGTCCACAACTCAGCTCGGTATAAGGGGCTCCCCCTATAGCTAAGACTGTCCTAATTTGTGTAAAAGTGAAACTCAGAAGAAAGCGCAGAGATCAAACTGAGTAGAATGAGGGAATGAATACAAGGTTTTTGATTAGAAGACTCCACACATGTTTTCATAGCACTCCATTTGGGCTAATAATAGTTTACTCATCAGAAGATCATAATCTTCTTCCCTTTGGGTTTAGACCTTACCAGGAGATATCTTGAAGGAAGTTGTGTGGTACGTATTTCCATAAAGTCTTTTGATTCCAAAAGTACCTTTTGATTGGATCACATTAGGTAGTTTATTTCTATTAACTAGCCTTATAAATAGTATGTTTCTGAAACAGGTGTTCAGTAGTCCTCTTTTTAGAGGCTTAAACATATGATCTGTTATTGGGACTACAGTGATATTCTAAATTAACATTATCAGATGAAAGCTTTGCATGTTAGAAGTGTCTATAGTAAAGTCAAAAGGGTGATTTCAGGCTGTTCCATTTGTCTTCTTTCTGGGAGAAAATGTAATACAAGAGCAACTCTGCTTTTGTTGTCTTCAGATGGATGTTCTGTTGCCTTATGTTTTGCCACTTTTTGAATTTTACATTCTTTTTTTTTTTTGTTCTCTTAGTTGGATATTTTGATCTTCTAAAGGACGTGTTGTGATTCAGCCAAAGATGACCTTCTGCAAGGCATGGCTGTGCTTTTCTATGTTTGCATTAGTGGTTTTGTTACAGCAGTGCTTTCCATCTCATGCAAGGAATAAAGCCTCTTGTGCCAGATGCTACAGAAACCACATGGTAATAACTATGAAGAGCATTTGTTTACACTGACAAGACATGTATACAATGGGAAAGGAAAGGTTGGGCAGCTGCTCTGATAATAGAAATCTTGGTTTTGAAGACCTATTTAGTTTTCTTGTTAGCAGACATAGCTGGAATCTTTTGTTTGTAATTGAAGCTAAAAATTTGTTTACTGTTTTTGAGGGGTCTGATGTTTTATTGAGTTAATAATTGCATGTAGTCTTGAATCTCCACAGCAGCTGTTCAAATCCAGCCCAGTCTGGAGTCAGAAACTACTGTGGTCTGATTGGGGACTGTTGGAAGTAAAATCATCTGGTGTCATATGCTTAGGGACTTGTGGTGCTTGGTCTACAGAAATACCAACAAACACAGGCAATGTGATGAGATAGATCTCTGTCAACATCACAGTGAGGATGAGCTACACCCCTCTGCTATACATATGCACACATAATTAGCTGCCAAGCTGCCTCAGAAGAAATTCTAGAGTTTGCACGCTGGCACTGGGATACAGGATATTGCTGTTTCTAAGGCATTAATTAGATTCTGCAGATTTTGTAGGATGTAAACTTGCCATGCTGTGTGCATTCTGTCTGTTAGGACTTGGACTGTGATTACATCACCTTTCATAAAACTAAATTAATGCAAGTTCTCTTTTGTTTGAAGTGCTCTGGAACTTTTTAAAATAAATTAGGCTCTAAGCATGTGTGAGACATCCAGAACTGATGTGTATTTCAGCACTCCATACTTATTTGCAAGGTACGGCTAAACTGGATACACTACTTGATATACTACTACATGATAAACCAACTTAATTCTGGCCTTTACGGTAGCACTGACAAGGTATTTTTACAATAGGAATGGGGAACTTTACACTTTCAGGATTAAAATCTGAAGTTAGCTAAAAAAGTATTAGTATACAGTTTTTAGTTTATGGAAGTCATGGCTTATGGCTGAGTTCTTTTTAGACAGTTTTCATACAGCATTTCTTTTTAGTCAAAAGGGGCAAGAGATAAAATCTAAATCTTCTGTTCATGTAAAAAGTGGGGCTGTCCTTAGGATATGCAAGGGAAAGAAAGAAGAATATAACTGGACTGGGGAAGTGGAGATACAGGAAAAGCAAATAAAATATTTTTAACTGAAGTAGTACGCACTTCCACTAGATCTGTGTTGGTTTAATTGTTCTCTGCAGCTTGTCTGAATAAGGGTGGAGTTAATATATTCATAATGATTCACACTTCGTAAAGATTTTGTTTGCCTCCAGAAGGATGAAGGACATCATGATTTCCTCCCAAATCTATAGACAAAACTCTGGTGCCTTCATTACCTGTTACTGAGCTGCCTTTTCCTCTTTTGCACTCTGACAGAAAATTCAGTACAGATCATCTAAAAGCTTCTCTACTTCCCTCTCAAGTTGTTTCTGCCTTCTCTCTTGTTACATTTGCTATCTACGAATTTTGGAATGGGATAAAATGGAGGTTTGATCTATTCAGTTAGTCTTTTGGACACCCATATAGCTTTTATTTCATCAGAAAGAGTGGAACTTGACACAGTGGCTATTTTGCACAACTGACAGTAGAATTAGGATTAAAGAGACAGTATTTATACTTTCTGCACAAATAATCCCATAAATGTTGTTTGACTAGAGATAGTGTATCTCTTCTTCACACTTTTTTGTTTTATTTTAAAAAGATTGCATTCATATTTACCAAAAAACTAGTACTATTGCAAAAAAAAAAATCAACCCCAAAACCTGAACCTAAACCTTTTGTCCTTTTTTTTTTGAATACAGTAGCATATCTGGAAAGAAAGTCCTTAAAATAGGACTAAAGGACTTCGAAAAAGTGTAGTGTTTCTGGCAGGTAATTCATTCAGTACTGACACTCATGTATTAAGTGCCAACACTATTTTTAGTCAATTTTACAAGTTCCTGAGTTCAGCACTTTTGCCAGGTTAGAACATAACAATTGTTATTTTTAGCAATCGTTGCCTAAGGATGTCTGTGTGCTTACCTAGGGATAATGAGAAGATATATCCTGCTGTGTCTGCCAGGTGTTCGGAGCTTCTAAGGCAAAAAGTTACAAAACTATTGCAAGAGTGAAGAGCTCATACTTGTGGCTCAGACACAGTTTGGTCGTTATTCCTCTTTTGCTCCAGCGGGGAAGTAAGATTCACCAGAGAGATGCTTGATGAAAACTGGTTACTCATAATATTATTACCCATGGAAACAGTTATTTATAAAACTATTTCATGTTAGCCAACTGTAATTTGCTGTTCATCTCATCTTCAAGTGTTTATTCAATAATCAAAGTAACAAAACAAAGTATGACCCTGTAATAGACAGTCACTTGCTTTACATTTCAGCTTCTTCCAGTACTGTTCTGGAGGATGTGTAAACATATGTCCTTGCAGTATCAGAACATCACAAGCAACAGCAGAATAAGGCTGAAGATGCAGCAAAAATGTAGATGAGTAACTGTCGCCTGTACTGTGCTCCTGAGAGCAATGTGCTTCTCAGGCACTTGGGGTAATGTGATTTATGCATCTGTTCCTCAGAGCTGTGTTGAAGATACTGGCAGAATTTGACTTGCTAATGGACTATATTTGCTCTGATTTAGTGTGCAATAAAGTAAATATTTGCATTTGAATAAAACTAAAGAAGTTAGAGTTAAATTGAATGTCACTGTTATGTTTAGCTGTATGTTCAGTGTAGGTTTAAGTCAGGATCAGACCCTCTAAAGCTACTATGCAATTACAAAAAGCAATGTAATACCTAAATGTAGAGTACAATGAGCTTACATCATACCTGTTATACAGTTGCAACTTTTTTCTGCTGTCAGTTAGATGTCCTGGCTTGCATCTAGTTACTGATGTTTTCTATGAAGCTGTTTTCATGCCAGGGCAGGAATTGCCTTTGCCATGTCTGCAGTGCACCAAATCTGCTTCCTCAGACTGACAGTCTTTACACACCAAATACGAAAACAGCTCTTTAGTGAACACTTAGTTTTCCACATTTATGGAAGTGTCAGTCTTAGGCAGACCCCCAGGAGAAGGCCTGAGGGCCCTTCCTGAGCTGTGCAGATGACGGAGCTTCATTTTAATCATCACTGAGATGTCTTCATTCATAGGCCTGCCTGTGAACTGAGGGGCTGGTTTTGTGAATCCTAACAAACAGCTGCGGTACTAATTACCATTCTCACCAGTTTTGGGTGAGCAGACAAAGACTGGATGGGCTCTTGGAATAACCCATCTGCAGGGTGTCCTGGCTGGTTGGGTCTGAAACACAAAAGTGAGGTAGTGCAAGGAAGCGTTTATTACCCTGTTTTCTGTCAGCGCTGTGGAAATTAGAGAGGTTTGCACCCCAGGGTTCCTAACCCAGCTTCTGTTACTGGTTCTGAATTAACAGTAAAAAAAGAAAGGTCATAAAGATGTCTCCTGGTTCCTGCTGAGTGGAAAAGAACAGTTTGCAGAGGAGATACACTTGTAAGATCACAGCACATCTCCCTTAATGACCTGCCTTCCAAGGATGGGGCACTTCTTGAATTGTGCTGGTGCCCTGCAGACCCTACAGTGGAGAAGGCTTTTTTTAAAATCCGTTTCATAACCTTTTTACCTGTTGGCTTTTATGACCTCCCATAGGCTCTGCAACACAAATATTTATAGATATTCCTGATGACCCCTAAAGACCTGATCTTCATCTGTCACTCCTGTTAAAGTTATTATTGGTCTTAAGAGAAATCTTAAATATTCTAGGCATAAACCAGCTCCAGTGGACCTGTAGATTTTGAGTATAATTATCCTCATGGTGCAGAAGACAAAAATGAGACAATGAGAAGTGAAATGGTAGGCCTAAATATAGATGTATTTAGTAGCTGAGATGGCAAAAGGATCCAGAAATCCTGTATTTTAATATTAGACCTGGTACCGTATTACAGACAGATATGGAGTGAGAATAGTAATTAGGTTCTTCGTGTTATTCATTTCATCATCTGGTATTTGTGCTGTGGAGTGACTTGTGTTCACATCCAATTAAAAGAAATGTTTAAAGGCATTCCAATAGCACTTTAGAATAATGAAATTACCTTTACAAAGCATTGGCTTTTTGCTGCTTTGTTTCATTGTGATCCAGAAGGGTGCGCGGAGGGGTGAAAACACAGATGTTACATCGCTTTTTTTCACTTGTGTTCTGCATTTGTAACATTGAGTCTTGAGTGTGTGCACAATTACTCTGCCCCAGATAAAATGTAAAGATGTATATATGAACTTAGTAGGTTCAACTGCACGTTGTACTTTTAGTGATCTGGAATCCATTTTCCAGGCATTTTCTTTTCAGCTAGTTGCATACCACTGCCTAGCAAACTGCTAAATACTTGTACAGGTTTGCACAACAAAATTGGCACAGCAAATTATTTAAAATGCTTTCATTACAAGTTTGTGCTGTAACAATTTTAACTATGCTACTGAACTTATAAGTGATTGCTATAAGCAACTAGAGAACAGTTTGCAGAGACACAGGCAAGTGTGGATTTTAGCAGGAGAATTGAAATAAATTGAATCTGAATATTTGGATGGAAAACCTTAGTATATTTACTGTGACAGCATTGTATTGGGCTCTAGGGTAGCCCTTCAGAGGAGGTTTTGGAAGTCAAGTAAATCATTTAAAGAAGATTAGAAGGATACACTAGAAAATGTAAGCAAAAGAGAGCCTTCCTGTATTTCAGCAGTTAATTTAATGTTTCATGTCTTTAATCAGTGCAAGCAATATATTTAAAACTGTTACAGTTATTAAGACGTGTAGTCTGTATGTTTAAATTACACACAGTTGACCCTACTTCCCTAGTTTGTGCAACAGCAGGAGGAAACAGATTATTTGTTACAGTGTATGTACATGCCACATGCTACTGCTACTTTTCTGTGTGGTTTTGCTTTTTTTTCCACTTGCTTGCATTACACTTCTGATTTTTGTGGTCTGTGTTGTTCAATTAGGAGAATTTCAGAGTCACTAAATAACCTCCCTTTGGTCTCACAATGTTTTAAATTCAGCTAACACTTCCCAGTAACCCAGGTTAGCTCTGGCAGGCTCTGTTGGTATAGACTTTAAAATGTCATCGAAATAACTCTTGTGTTCTGAAAACCTTGGGTGCATTTCCCTCCCCTCCTTCCCTGCCACTGATGAGGACCAGTTCAGTGGGTCAGCTTTTTTAAGGGACATGGTGGAAAAAAGCAGCAAAGTGAACACCATAACAACAAGCTGCAGCCATTCTCTAGTAGAAGTAGATCCAGTAGCAGGAACCTTCAATAAAGCAGCATGCACTTAGATCAGTCCTAGTCTGGGGCCTTGGAGTGATTCCACACCTGCACAATGTTTTCAGTCTCTTGTTGCTTTTAGGTGGATGGAAAAGGGTTTGTGTTTTTAAGGTGAACAGCTTGTTTCCACTTGGGCAATCACCAGAGCTCTTATGTTACGTGAAGGAGATTCAACCACAGGTTCTCTTTAGGTTTCTTCCTGCCATGTGTGGAAGGAGGAGTCAGGCATTAAGGAGGGAAGTTGTCTCAGCCTCTAACAGCATAATGAAGGCTCTCAGAAACCCTGGTAGCGTAAAGTGTCTAATTTCTGGGTAAAGTCCATGGTTGCAATATGGAGGTTGACATGCACAGGTGGAGATTGATGTAGACTCAGAGTGTTTTGAGAGAAGGAACAGCAATTCTGTCAGAACTATTGTTACTGTGTAGCACTCCAGAGCACTGGTCCTAAGCAAAGTGTTGGAAAGAAGCCTCTTGACATTTCAGTGGTTTAACAGCAATGGGAAAAACAGTTTGATTCACTCGTTGCACTTGATTTTCTAACTGTGAGAATTTAATAGCACTGATGAAGGGAGATTACTATTCCTGCTATAATATCTTCCCAGTCTGGGTTTCTGTGAGTCATTTTATGTGCCCTGTTCACTGGTGAGACATCCTGGAAGTCATTCTCTGTAAAAATGATACAATGTCCTGTAAAAGGAAAATTATATTTGAGAAGAAGGTATCCATATGTAATAGAATAAGGAGGAAAGATACTAACAGAAAAAGACAGGTTTATCTTTTGTATAAGAACAACAGAATATATTTAGGACATAGGAAATGGAATAAAACTATTTAGGTCTGAGTATCCTGAGGGGCGCACTTATGCTGTTGCTCTCTAAAGAGGTCTTTATGTTCCTGTAAACAGAAAGAAGCTGCTGACAGATGCTTAAATTCAGTGCTTGTTTTCTCGTGCTTTAATTCAGCCAAACCTACATGTCTATACACAACAAAACCTGCCTTATTTTCTTTGGAATTAGAGGGGAAGAATCTACCTACATGCGCATATATGTGTGTACTAATTTGTATGAATATGAATTCTTGTGGTGACATGGTAATTTATTTACTTAACTATACATACCAGAGCAAAACTTAGAAAGGTATGATAGGTTTTTTTTTTTCTCTCACTTATGTTATGGCACAAGGTATTTTTATTAGCAGCATTTTTTGCCTAGAAGCTGACTTCCTTTTCAAGCTTTCCTGTGGCTTTCCTCAGGTAAATTTCCTCAGTCAATTGAATTTCTGGTGATAAATTTGTAATGCCATTTGAGCTTGGGACTGAAAGGAACCAAGTTACAGTCCTTAAGAACTGTGCTACTTTGGCACATTTTTCTTCATTTCTATGTTTCATAACCATTTCCAACTTCAGCTTGAGCTGTGTCAGAAAGCAGAGGTTGTTACTGAATCAGGGTGTTCCTAGTTCAAAATAGAAGTATACTATTTATATCCTACCATGTTTACCATCTGACAGCTTCCTATGCTCTCCCAGGAATGATTTAAAGATGTTGGTTTAATTCCTGTTGCACAGTTATGTGTATCACAGAAGTTACTATTGCAGTTGGGTACCTCAGCAGGAACAACAAGGACTGACTGCTGCTTGTTTCTCAGCCAGCTTTCTTCCCTCCAGCAGCGGATTCCCATGTTTGCTGAAGTTAATTTAAAGTTTCTGTTGTTTTCAGAGGATATCATGTCAAATTTCAGGATGATTCTTACAGCCAAGAACTGAGGCAGTGTTATATTTTAGTTATTTAGTTTACTTCACTAGCCCTGCTGTTAGTGCCTTTCTCTACTTTAGGCTTTCAATCCTCTCACCTCCTTTTAGATTTGGTCTCTTAGGTACATCACCTGAATGTAAATGGTAATTGGCTTTGCAGGCTGGGCTTTGTTTGCTTCTTTGCATGAATTCTCTCCAGAAACAGTGTTCAGCACTGATCCTTTCTTTTTTTATGTCTACTGGAACATATCACTCCAAGAAGAGAGTGAAGAGACCTAAATGACCCACTTGCTGTTCTGTCAAACGCTTAGGTAGATTTAATTTACACCAGAAACTGGCTAGAAATTGAGCCTGTTTTTGAGAGCCCTCTGCTTCCTTTGTTTCCTTTCTAGCATCAGTTCAGATTTTTGTTTCATTTTTTAAGATCTGCATGAATTTTCACAATGGGTTTCCTTCCCTGTTAATGGCAGCCAACCCACTGATCAGGCACCAGGGTTGCAGTCTTATCACATATTTGACTTCTGATTCCAATGCAATCCACAAACTTAATGTGTATTGTGTTGGAATCAGAAGTCAAATAAGTGATAATGACTGTAATACACTTCTAAGTGTTGTGATGTTTAGTGGGTAGATGCACATTATAAAGACCTTTCTTGTCTGCAATCTGTGATGAAGATGAATCATTCTTTGGAGAAAGGTTACAGTCATGTTGTAAATCGCATTCTAAAAGCAAAAAAAGAATAAAAGAAAAATCCAGCAGCGATAAATAACCACCATCTGGAATATGAGCTATATAGCTGTATTATGATTTATCATCCACATAAGATAAGCTTTTGAGAGTGTTTAAGTTGAAGGCGTAGACACAGAGATACCAGATTTGTTGACTACTTCAGGTACTGAAGTTCAATGAATCAGAATAATATGTTCCATGTGAAGCAGTAAGATCCCGAGAGCCACAACGATGAAATTCCTCACAGCACTGCTGCATGAGAGTAGGTAGGCATTGGGAGAAGCTGTATGGTGGGTGTTACATGGCTTAAAAAAATATGCCTCACTTTAATTATTTGACAGATGAAAATGAATGTACACCCAAAAAAGTCCTCAAGTGCCTTTTGTGATTTAACTTCAGTTGGCATATCTCCAAGATCGGCAATGGATGCAGATGAGTTTTGCATGGATTTGTCTAGCTTTAAGAAGTATGTACTGCTGAAAATTAATCTCTTCTATGACTCAAAGAAAAGAAACAGAGATTGGTGAGAAAAGACATGGGAAGAAAATAAGAGAATAAAGACAGCTAAGAAATAGGAAAGCAGTGAAAGAAGCAAAATGCCTTTTGAAATAACTGCTCTGAATCAACATCATTTAAATTTCTGCTTCTGCCAGCTGCCCACTCACTTTCTCTTTTAGTAGAAGAAGTCATCGTGGTTCTGAAACAAGTAGTGTAGGGAGCCATGGAAAGTAGTAGTGTAGGGAGCTAAGGAATTGAGTTTCCTGTCTTAGTGGGTTTTAGCTTGCAAGACTGACTTAGTAATGGACTTGATCCCTTTAGGATATATATAACATATCAAAATGGTAGAAGCAGGGATGTTTTAATTTTTGCAAGGATGCTCCTCCTATACAGAAGTGAAGCTTCAGACACAGCTGCATTATTTCCTTTCTGAATGCAACAGTAATAAAACTTAGTTCCTTACAAACTCTTACACTGACATTCATTTAGTCTCACAATGCTTCTGTGAGGGAGGCATTACTATAATGTATGTTTTGTAGATACAAATCTGGAACACCAAATAAGACAGTGGGTGATTTGACCATTGCCTCTCAACAAGGCTTGAAGTACAGATATGTTTAGAACTTGGACAAACCTGGCGCTGAGTCTTTTGCTCATTGCTCATAGCCAGGCTCCCTGGCAACTGAGGTGTGTCGAGGTACAAGCACACAACAGGATCGCAAGACTTGCAGAGTTGATTTGTTTTCTGAGAAACTACTTAGGTGAATCAAGATGTGTTTTGATGACATCTGTTATTTCTTTTCCTTTCTTTTTAGCTGGTCTTGCCGGAGTACTCTATCCATAGTCTTTTCTGCATAATGTTTTTATGTGCTCAAGAGTGGCTCACACTGGGGTTAAATGTTCCTTTGCTTTTTTATCACTTCTGGAGGTAAGCCCTTATTTATACGCTGTCTGCTTGTTAGCATTGCTTGCCAATTCAGCACACATGCCAATTGTATGAACAATGAAGGACAGTGAGAGGAGTATGGATCAATATCTTTTGCCCAGAGGTTTATGCCTGTAAGCAGCTAAAACTTACATTTCCAGTAAAAAAGGAAATTTTTTCATGAAAATTTAGGGGATATATCTATCTATATATCTATAGAGAGAGAGAGAGAGATAAATGTGACTTTCAGTTACTAACTTGGATAAATGTTCCAGAGAGTGTCAGGATGCACCGCAACTGAATGAAAACATGGAAGTTAAATAAGCTGGCATCTGGGTGTGGAATTTGGACAAGCTCTAAATACTTCACAGATGGGGAGTTGTAAGACAGTTCATATCTGAAGGAGCTTGGACCTATTCATTCAGCCCTAACAAGGAAACTCCATTGGAGTTGTGAACTAGAGACTGGGCAGACTGACAGATTTTTGTATCTCATCTTTTTTGGCAGCTTTATGAGGGGGGTTTTTTTTCAGTATACAATAACTTGTTTCTTTCCGTGCAGTAGAGAATTTCTGTTCTGCGAAAGGATTCTCTCTCAGAGACTCTTGGAGTAGAGATTGCAATAGGTGAAGAACTGTTGTCTTCACACTGCATATGTAAAGGAGTGGAGGGTGTTTCCACTCTGGGTCTCTGATACGTGTTTATGTTCACTGAGGGGCTTCCAGAGTTGGTTACATAAGACCTGCTGTTGTTTTCCTGATGGGCAGTACAGCTGCTGCAGCTGCATCTTCCTCTTCATTCTACTGGAGGATCAGCCTTCTGTTGCCTCTGAAAACAACCAAGATACATCAGTTTTCGTGATTGTCAGTCTGGCATCTTCCCTAGTTTTGCATTTTCCTAATGTTTGTAAAAGCACAGATGATTTTTGTCTGTCGGGGTCTCTTTGTGTTGCAAAGGTACATATGGTTGCAGTAGAATAATTCTGTGAAGAAGTCAAAACCATCATCTCAACCAGGAACTAAAAGGTTGTCGGTTTTTTACACTTTTTTCTGCAAAAGCTACATAGTAATGCAGAGTCATGTGATAAAGTTTATTATTCATAATTTAGAGTGCCAGTATAGTTCTCAGAAAGTTAAATGAACGGAAGCAACAGGTGCTTTTCTTTCTATTGTTAGTCTGAAATAAAAATAACAATGTTTTACGGTGCTGTTTTATTAAGGGTTAACAACCAAAGTGTGACAATAATACTAATTTTAAAAGTTTCTAAAAACAAATATATCCAAGAGGACAATGAACAGACTCTAATTAATGATATTATTCTTTGGAGAGCACTTTTAATTCTCTCTTTTTTCCATTACTCTCCATATGCTTTGCTGTAAGTACTCCATAATTTCTGCTGCTTTAACCACAGACAGGTTTGGGTCCATTGTGTAAAGTTCTGCACAAAACCATGGGAAGACACTGTGTAATATCTTCATCTCAGTGAAGATAATTAAGCAAAGTTTCACTGTGGTCTCTGTAAAAGAATTTGCAATCTTATTAGAGATTGTAAGTGGATGTGACTAACAATGGAAGGGAGGAAAGCAAAGCTATTTTGAGAACATCTGCTTTCAAAATTTGCTGCTGGTCACTTGTTTGAGGGTTTTGTATCTGTCTGTCTACCCATAAGCAATCACCAATCCTCAGTCTTTACTATGTCAAAGCAACAGGAATAGTAATATTTTATCTGATTTGTGCTGATCATATGACAGTTTATTAACTTGGTTGAGGACTTCTTTATTTTTGGTTTTCTTTCTACTGAAAGTAGCTGAGACAAAAGCTCCTTTGCCAATGAAGTTGTTTTGTCACAATTTTCTCAAACTTTCGCTCATTGCTGAGAATATTTAGAAATTTCTCTTATATAAGAAGAAAATAATTTTCCAAATAAAATTATTTTGATGATAAATTTTTGATCAGTGCCACAGGTAGAAAGCCTTAGTCAGCCAGGTCTTATATTACTCCATAGTGCTTTTTTTCATTTTCAGAGTTGGAGGAATGTAGCTACCAGCTGGTTGAGGTTGTCACCTTTCATCATGTCTGAAATCTGTTGTGTAGGTGCAGTTAAAGCCCAGGAATCCCTCCTGCATGCTGTGATTACAAGCCACCATATATTGTCACTCACAATATGTAAGCTATTAGTAAGCCAGGGCTAACTATACAGGAAGGGGGAATGCTTCAACCTAAAGAATTAATGGAAGACAAAGTCTACATTCATTAGTTGCTTGGTTCTATAAGAAAGGAGTACTTAGGCTGGCCTCCTGATTTTAACAGTGCCTGGAAATGAAGAATTTAAAAGAAAGGGAAATTCCTCCTAGATCATTTAAGATGGTAGTCTTCTGAGCTGGTGATCAGGAGGGTGTATATCTGCACATACTTAATACAGAATATCACAGAGTTATTCCAGATGTCTTCTCCTGCTCTTTCAGGTATTTCCGTTGCCCAGCAGATAGTTCAGAGCTAGCCTATGACCCACCTGCAGTCATGAATGCAGATACCTTGAGTTACTGCCAAAAAGAGGCCTGGTGTAAACTAGCTTTCTATCTCCTTTCCTTCTTCTACTATCTCTACTGGTAAGTCTGATCATTTCAGTAAAAAAAAATAATAGCTGCTTTTCATTTCACTTGTGAAATTGTATTTAGGAATGACTGGAACCAACTGGCCGATTCCTTTAGTCTCATAAAACTTGCTTCTGATGTTGATTCAGGTAAGCAAGCCCAGTTACTGCTGACACCCCAGTACAGAATATTAAGTGTTTATCTAAGGCCTGAGTCAGGTGCTGGGGCCAACCTAAGGAAATAACTTTTTCCCTGTATAGTCTCTTTGATCAGATGAAATAGCAAATGTTATAATAATGGTATTACATTAAAAAAATTATAATGTCCCTATGATTCAAGACAGTCATATGAAAAATACGGTACCTGCTGGTGTAGTGATGCTCAAGATGGTAAATAAATGGGTAGGTAGATGTTAGGTGGGAACACGAGATGCGCCATGCCTGTAGTCATTCCTATAGGCTCCCTTTTGACAGGGTAAGCCTGTGCATGGTCCTAACGCCTAATAAAAGACATTCATGGAGATACGCACTCTAGTTGTTTGTTGTCCCCCTGCCTCTTTCAGTTGGCAGATGTTCTCAGTGCACAGTCACTAATATCCAGTGCACAAATATGTGACAGTCATATTTAAGGTAAGGCCTTGGCAGAATCCCTGTGCTTTTAATCACCCCCATAATCACACTATAAAAACTACTTGACAACAAACTTTAACACACTTTAAATGGAGGTGATGTTCTATGATGCCTCCCTTCCACCCCTTCTTCCAAAATGTATTTGCACGATTGCCTCTTCCAGTCTTGCCTGTAGTCATCCCCCTGCAAGGCGCGTTTGTGCCCTGGTGGAAGAAAAGTGCTATTACTCCTCTGATTATTGATCTGTTGTCTGTTCTGCTGTTCCCCATATCTTGAGAAGTCACTGCTGCAGGTTGTTGTTTCACAATATTCCTTTTAAATACTATTGAGAACAAAGTTTTCTGTCCACCTGTGTGTGTATGTGCCTGTGTCTGCAAATGAGAGTGAGAAGCTCATAGGGTCCTAACTCACATGAAGATGGATATGACATGACAACCTGAGTGGGAGTTTAGCTTTCAATAGCTTTTTAGATTCAGGCTGAGTACCTTTGCCTATGCTCCTCCTGGAGCTGAGAGTGAAAAGCATGGCAGTTATGCCAGACAAGCTCTGTTGTAGTGTAAGGGGAGATGGCAAGGAATGGCTGGAGAGAAAAGCATTTTTAACTCCCCGTCTTTGTGTTGAGATCCAAGTCAGCAGTGTAGTGTGACAGCATTTCTGCTGGGACTTTAGTGTTGTGCAGCTTCCTCTGACCCCTGCTTTCTTCATTTGAAAATGTAGCCATAATCCTAAATCCACTGCCAGGTGCTAAATAAAATAGTATACATTACAAACAATTTTACAGTGCTTTAATGGGCATTGGCAGAATTAGAATTGCAGTAAAATGGAGCTGTGGCAATATACTGTGTTTTCTTCACTTCTCAGAGTTGTATTTAATATGTATGGATTCACACCAGCTGGTGGCTGCATTTTATGTTTCTTCTACTGCACAGAGGTTTTTATTTCAAAGAAATCAAAACAATGCAGTTTCATGAAAAACCTTACCTGCCCTGCTGAGAGTTGCTGGTTGAAGTTTTAAAGATCAAACAAGCAAAAGCAAAATGGTTTTGTTTCTTCGCTGTTCAAACTGAGACATCAGACTGAGCTTTAAAAAGCTCAAACACAGCTTGTGGTGCAGTGAATGTCGATAATGAATTTGTTATTTCTCGAGTGCCTTTTGATACCCATCTTGAACGCACCATAATTAAGATGCTTTAGAGAGATAGAAAGAATGCAAAGGAAAGCACAGGCCATTACAGTCAGACCTGGGGAACAGACAGCAAAGGGTTGTAAAAATCAAAGTGCTCTGTATGCTTCAAAAGGATACTTTCATAGCCTGTCTTTCTTTTACATTCAGCATGATCTACACGCTGGTGAGCTCTTAAGTGAAAAATCATCGTTAAAGACTGAAAAGAACAAAGGCTGGAAGTGCAAGGACGAGTGAACCAAGTGATGCATGATTTAAAAACACTACACAGAAAACTCTGAACCCAAGTAGTAAATAGAGTATGAGAAAACAAAGCTCAGCAAGAAGAAGATAAGCAGATGACCATGGGAGAAGAGCTGAGTTAATTGTGTTTGTCTCCTGCTTCTCAATGTATTGCAGTAAAATATTTTCAAAACACAAGCAAACAATACTATTCACCTCTGCAGGGATAATACTGCTTGGTTTAGTGGATTCATTATAAACTATAGACCCTACTGTCTTCCAGAGAGCAAAGTTGCTTTCCTTCAGGACTGTTCTGGACTGAGAAAGCAGAGGACGAGATAATCTTACACTGAAAGGAGACCTATACAACACATTCTGAAAATGAGCACTGGGTGGACTTCAGATAAGATGTATGACTGTCCTACAGGGATATTCATATGACACGAAGCAATAAGGAATGTGAAATCTCATGGAACTGCTTCAGTGGTTTTGTTTGGGGGTTTTTCCACCAAAACAACAATAACAAAAGAATTTGCAGTAGCAGTGTTCTGTTTTCTGATTATATGCTATTCCTGCAGGTGAACATCCAGTATATTTCTGTACTTCATTCGTGATACACCAATAACATACAGTGATATGCATAAATACATCTGTTTGGACCTAATCATGCCAAGCACTGATCAGAACAGTGTTCCTCTGCAAAATAAAATCCCAGGTAAAAGGTCCATATATTAAGGAGGATTGTAATATGGGTATTATATTCATCAGAGTGCTGGACAACAAATACTGGAGCAGCTAATCATGGTCTGCAATTCTGTTTGGCAGCTTTATTTCTGCTGTAAAATTTAAGCTGGAACAAATACACAAAAATTTCTGTCTTGTGTGATGTTCATATTGAAAGTTATTTGTTTTTTTAATAATTTGAAAGTTTTAAATTTTATCATAGAATTCTCATTTAAATTCATATATAATGGCTGTATGTCTTTATATATATATATATGTATATATGTATATTTAAATACAGATGTATGTAAATACTCACAATCTATTTACATTTTAGGTTAATCTGTCAATATCAAGGGCATCAAGTGTCCAGAACTGCTGCTAAATATATTTCAGTGCTGACCCTTATAAACCCAGGCACATTCCCTCAAAGTCACTGGTGCTCTGGGTGGTAGGCAAGCCTGAAAGTTGAAGACTAACCCCAGAGCATGCACAGACAGTGCTTGGATCTTGCCTTGTGAGCGAGCTGACATTTGGGTACATTGCTGACAGGGATGCAGCACGGTGTGGGGAGGTCCCTCTGTACCCAGGTGTGTTTACAGCTGGTCTTGTCAGCACCAGCTCACTGCTGACCCAGCCAAATTTCATCTGGCCATTGAGAGCCAAGAGAGTGTTCTTGTGTCCAGAGTCTGAGATCTTTTTCATCTGGGCACAGGACTTTAGCAGGAGAGGTGCAGTCTCAATTCAGCACTGCTCTGTGCTAACATTTCCTGTTTCAGAGCATGGTGCAGGAGCAATGGCTGCATGAGTCATCCATGTCTGGCAGGTTCCAGACTGAGCTGCAGTTACTGTATGTGTACAGTGCCAAGACTCTCTGGTTTGATCTGGCTACACTAACAAAATTAAATCCTGTTAGCCTGCAAAGCACAGCATCTGCACACAAACTGTCTGCTCCTGGGCTGTGCCAGCTCTGGAATTTCACCTGGACATTGCTTGGAAGAGTACTAGCTGACCTGAGCAAACATCATACCAGGGTCATTCTATCAATATTTAGATGATGAAATTGTCCCAAGGGCTGATATTCTTTGATTTACAAGTGCAGACATAGCCAATAGGTCTCACTGGATGTAGTTTAACTTCCTACAATGTAGATTCCCAGTTCTGGAATCATACAACAAGGCTGACAAATCGGATTACTTGGAAAGATGATTTGGGCTCTTACAGTTCATAAGTTTGGATTGCACACACTACAGAGGTGGCTAAATTGCTCTTGAAATCACACTGACCCTTCAGGCAATACAGATCTGTTTGTCTTGAGTGTGCTTGAGCTAAGAAACTTCACTGGATCATTACAGAGCTAAGGGATGAAGCTCTGCTGCTGTGGTATAATTAATGCACAATCCATGAAAAGCTGATGATTGTAACTGAATCTCTTCTCTACAACCTAACTGAAGCATCTAGTGCTACAGAAGTACAGGAATGAGATTCACAAGAACAAATCACAGTGAATAGCTTCTAGATATCTTGCTACCTCATAAAACTCTCAACTCTGAGCAGGTGACTTAATCTTTCCATACAGCTTCTAGGATGTATAGGAGATGGAAAGAAATTAAGTCAGGGTTCCTATATTCCAGAGCCATGCTTTAAAGTCAGTTTCATTTAAAAGGCTTGGAATATTTTGGGAGTTTGGATGGGTGAAAGTGTGATCATGTCTTACCTGGAAACACACAATTTTCAAATCCTGAGCTTTAGGCATGAGCTGTACTGCTAGCAGGTCAGTTTGCCTACAAGGCTGGATAGAAGCTCTGTGAGTTTTTGTAAATGGCATTGGCATGCAATTCTTGACTTTGTACAAGAAGCAGTTGCATATGGGGGTCTTCTAAATGTACATTCAGGTGACTTCAAGGACATAATTCTCGAATGGAGATGCTAGGTCATTTGAAACAGGTTATCTGTTTCAGGCAACTGCATCAATACATTTATCAAACTCCACTTGAAAGCAGAACACTTTGATCTTATTACTGCTTTGAGCAAGTGTTTCCAGGATCTCACTGCTCTGGTACTAGAAAGTTTTTCTGCATTTCTGGAGTCAATTTATTCTTGGATAATTTATTCCACTTGCTTTTAAGCCCACATTAGCCTATATACACCTTCTCTCATGCTGCTTAAAACTCCAATATATAGAGAAAGCAGTCCTTTTCAGCCTCTGTTCTGCTAGGTGTGAACTGTCTCACATCCTCCTGTAGAAAAGCTTTACATTCCCTGTGTTTTCTTTAAAGGATTCCTCTGTTGTCTTTCCAGTCAAATTAATCTTTCTTAGGAGTGAATGATCACAGCTGTTCAGAGTATCCTGGAGAATATCTTACTTTAACTAATCCTTATTGTGAATGGACAATGAAAGCTAATGTTTTCAGTTCTTTCTAATAATCCTTATTCTAAATGCAATCACATTGCTCTCAATAGCATTTTGTTTCTCTTCACGATAAATCTTAAATTAAAGTCAATGGGAAAAGTGTTTAATACTAATATTACTGAATTCAGTGAAACTTCTCCTGAGCAGAAATAATTTATGAAACTGGCCAAAGAAGTAACTGGAGGAAGTTTCAATGTAAGACAGGTATCACTGACCCAGAACTCAAGACCTTCTAAGGTGTCTGACAGTATCTAGAAGCTGCAGGTGCTCTGGACCTCACAGACAGCAAAGTAAGATAGAGCTTCCAGCATGTTCCTTGCTCTGTGTTGTTACCCAAGAGGTTGCAATATCGTGCTGGGTGCTCATGTAGTGGATGTTCTTAAGACCAGATTTGTCATTTTCTTGTCAGCCACATCATAAGAGAAGAAGCACAAATAGAGGAAGGAAGAATGAAGATAAAAGACAGCTGTTGCCCTCTTAATCCTTCACCATGTATGTGACTCACCCCAAGCTGAGCATACTTCACCCAGAGGGTGGTTGGGCACTGGAACAGGCCCCCAGGGAAGTGATCACAGCACCAACCCTTACAGAGCTCAAGAAGCATTTAGACAATGCTCTCAGGCACATGGTGTGACTCTTTGAGCTGTACTATGCAGGTCCAGGAGCTGGACTTTGGTGATCCTTGTGAGCTCCTTCCAACTCAGGATATTCCATGATTCTACTTTAACCAAAGCAAGGGAAGTAAAAACAGCATAGTTGTTGATGAAGAACAGAAAAAAATGCTGTGATCTTTGGTCACAAGGAATTCTCTTCTCCATGTCACACTTTTAAGGTAGAAATAATCTCTGCTATCCCTTTTTGTCTCCAGATCCTCCCTGTTGGTAGAAGAAGGCTACAGATTTCCTCCCCAAGCCTGCTTCCTTCTGTCTCTTTTTCTGGAAGGGTGAATGTCATTATTTAGTCCTCTTACATGCTCTGGTGATACAGAGAGATCCCAGAAAAGGCGTAAGAAAGCACATCACCTCCCTTTGCTCCTTCAAGCAGGTGTGCAGTGAGCACATGCTTAAGTGAATATTCATTTTCCTCCTTTGTACCATCTGTAAAGTGAGAAAGGTGATACCTCGCCTGTGAAATATTTCCATCTAGTACTCTTTTTTTTCCCCCATAACTGTTGAATCTGCTTAAAGGAAAAAGGCAGGAGATAGAAAAAGAAGTGAGAGATGATGAGACCTGGATGAGCGGCTTACCCAAGGGGTAGCTGTGCTGGCCTGTAGCTGCCTGTTCCTGGCAGGGGTGAAAAGGCAGCCCTGTTGGCAAGGTGTTGCTCCGAGGCTCTGCCCATCCTATTTATAGTCAGGTAATTGCAGTGATGCTGAATAAAATTGCTGCTGCTATGACTATTTCAGTTTCAAATACAGCAAATCAGTGCTGATAGCAGAATGCTTCGCCTACAAATAATTAACTGTACTTAAGCTGTCAGAAATGTTTTTCCATCTGTTTCCTTGAGCCATACTCTTCCTTTTGCACTAAGCAAGAAAAATTCTTCAACCTACACCTTCTTACAGAAACTGTTCTGAGGTTGTTATGATTTAGCACTGCTGCTGGGGTCATGATTACTCATACATTATTAATAGGGGTATTAGCAATTGATTGCTTTTCCTTTCTCCATTCCATCCCAGACAGATATTTTTGCTAAAAGAAATGTACAGGGCATGATCCAAAATCCTTGAAGGTAATTATTATTTTCTGTTGTTTCCAATGGACTTCATTTAATGTCCATTGCTCTAGAGCTACATGGGAAACAGGCTCACACTGGAAAATCTCTAGAGTTTTGCTAATAGGAATCCCATCTTCTAGATCTTGACATTGCCTCCATTTAACTGAATCATGTTAATAGAAGAGGAACGTGTATTTCTGAGGGATTAAGGTAACATTTCAATGCTTCTGCCAAACTGTCACAGAAATTTATATCAACTTGGTAAAAATCTGGCTTCATGGACGCTGATGGAAATCTTACCTCTTTTTTTCATGTGAGCCCCACATGCCCTTGTACAATTTCTACCAAGAGATCAATGGAAATTAAAAATAGGAAAAAACTAAACACCATATGTTTAGTTAATCAAAAGTGTTATTGGGTGTTAGGTAAAGCTTGGGTTGCTACAAATAAAAGGGGAGATGAGAAGGTCAAAATAAAGCAAGAGGGGTTTTTTTAATATTTGGGAAGCAACAAATATCAGACTGCCATCCATACTGCACTGAACTTTACATTGGTGATCTCAGTCCATATTCCATTCATTGCTCATGAACACATTGTTCTGACTTACTTTTGTTCTACTCAGTAATGCAGTTGTAGGTGAGAAAGAGGGAAAATTCTCCCCTGAAATACATGATTCCCCTTCTTGTCTCCCAGATATCCTGTGAAAATGCTGTAACAAAATTCTGATGATGTGTTTCAAAGGTACAGCTCAACTGAAGAATGCAGCTGTTTGCTGCAGATAATATTATGATGCAATTTAATAAACCACAGTTCTAGAAATACTTTTAGGTGCTTACACACTTAAAATAGTTATTTTATTACCTCTAATTGCTAGCCAACTTCTCATGTAAGATAAAATATGTGGCACAATTCCATGACTTTCTTTGTAGTCAAACTCTCAGTAAAGCCTGAGGAATGTGAAGTGCTTTTTAATTTTTTTTCTAATAATGAGATTTGGGAAATATGCTATGGAAGTGGAGTGAAGCATCAAAAAGCCAAAATATCTTATGTATTCTAAATTTTGAAGAGATGTTCTTCCTCTTCTCCCATGAGTTATTCTTAATATCACCAGTCTACTGACAGATCTGAAGAAATCTGCCCGTCCCACTGGTCTGACAGTTTCAGTCTTTTTAAACAGATTTGCAACCACTGAGCATTAGCATGAAACACTGACTGGAAAGCATAGCTCCTACAGACCACACCAAGATTTATGAAAATGTCTGAAATAATACAGAAGTAATTCAGTCTTACAGAAAAACTCTCACCTGTGCATAGTACCAATCAAATAATAATACAAGTAATACATAGTGCAAGCCATACAGTATAAGTAAAGTAGGATTTCTATCTGTATTTCTGGCTGTGTTCTATCTGTAAAACTTTTGTTTGGTAATACAGTATTTTGCTTGTTGTGAGAAGCAATATAAATTACAGGACCAAAGATAATCAGACTGCAGCAGTTAACAGGAATGCAAAGTTTGACTATAGCTATTTCTAAACCTTTCAAATACTTACTGTTTCTGACAGTTATTGACAGCTCACAGTTACTGGAGATGCAAATTCTGATGTTATTAGTAGCTTTAGCAATACATACATTTTTGTCTTTTGGAATAAGAATACATGTTCCTTTCTAAAACATATTTAGCAGATTTTCAGACCTTACCTGACTCTCAGTACACAGAAAATTTAAATGTATTACAAAAAATCCAAATAAAATGCAAATACAAAATACCCCAAACATGGCAGATGCTTTAACAAATTTCTAGAGGGCCTTCTGGTTCAAAGGAAATGTCTAGGTTTGGTGTCATTTATTGTGGGTCTCTGGACTGTCAAAACCCACCTGAATGCTAAACAACAGTTCAGCAAGGATATGAGCAAATGCAACTTCAGTTCTCTCTTCCCAGCTGCCCAGCCACATTTACTACAGAGCAAATGACATCCACTTTGTCACTTTGAATCCCTTGCCCTTTTAGAAGGTAAGAACAACACAGTGCAAAACTGTTCTTAGCCATTTGCAGCCAGTGATGTTGGCCTACCTTGCCTTTACAGGCACACACTAGTCTTCAGTTGAACAATACCATCAAGCAAGAGCAATTTTCACGGACCTGTTCTTGAGCTTCAGCTTTTACTGTTTTCCAGTGGGGTTTTGGGTGGGTTTTTTTATTTTTGTTTTTAGTCTTGTGTCTGATAGGAAGATTTTCTTGCTGTGCATAATGACCAGCATTGCTACATTGGGTTTAGAGGCCTTCTTCAAGCCCTCCCTTTTTTCAATGCATTTTAGTACATATGAAAACACACTAAATCCAGTCTTTGAAATGTGCTTCTCCTCAGGTCTCCTTTTCAGTATTCCTGCTCTTCCAGTGCCAAGTAGTTGCCCAGTCATAAGGAGCTGTATAAATGAATATAGAATAACCCATGGAGAAGGGCTCTTATTTATCCTTGCTTATAACACATAACCAATGAGAGCACTGAAGGAAAATTGTGAGGCAATGATGTGAAATATGAAAAGAAATACATGCCTAATTTTAATCAATGAACACACTGTCACAAATGTACAAGTATCAGGATGCCCAATATTCAGTATTGTGCCATTTGAACTTATACCCTTATATAGACAACAAACACTTCCATAGCTGCATTTGAAAGAATAAAACTGTAGACGAGTTAGAAACCCACAGCTTTCAGGAACCATCCAACTGCCAGTGGCTTGAGTTCAGCACATGAGCAGCTTATCTAGTGCAGAGTATTTTCCACTTTGCTCTGAAATGTCTAGAGAAGGCTGCTGTCAGAGACAGCAACTGAAGACAGATGGATCCTTGCTGTGTTAGTTCAAGGACTCAGGTTCTGTTCTTAAATGGCCATAAATTCAGAACATTTACAGAATTGGAAACTGTGTTTCAAATTATTAACTTCTCTACACTGATAAGAATTTCAAAGCTCCTAAATGACTTTGGCGTGTAGTGTCATTTTCACTAATACTTGTCTATTCACTGACGATCCTAAAAACCTCTGGAAACTGAGATGAAAGACTTGTCCACATACCAAGAGTTCAGTACTCAGGAGAGAGCAGTAAGAATTTGCCACAAGGTCTCTATTCCTCACCAGGTGTATACACTCTCTACACTACAGTCTTGTAAAGTTGGCAGTTTCACAGGGAGTTCACTGGAAGTGCCCACAGCGGAAGTTGATGCAGAACAGTTAGTGTGTTCTTTGGTCCTTTGTTGCTCTTTAGATTCTCAACAGAACCCTTAGACTTCTGACTTCTTTAGGCACTTTAAATGTTAGTTGAGTACAGTCTACTTACTTGTGTTAACTGCAGGGTTCCTGCTCTAACCAGCTAACCAGAAAGGATATAATAAGGCAAAGTCAGATAATTCTTCTTTGAGAAATTAAGTTCTTATCATTGAGTTATGAGAACTGAGAAAATGAGAGTTCGGTTCTTCCCTGTTACACACCTTTCCTTTGTCACTTTGGGCAGGCACCTAATCTCTCAGCTCACAATCTCCTAAATGGAGGTGATTACACTTCCTTCTCCCTCATTTTGTCTGTCTTGTCAGTTTAGATCATGAATTCTTGTGAAATGGATCCATTTCTTTCTCTGAGTAATGCCTGGCACTGTGTAGCTTAAAGTGGAAATTACATGTCTAGATGGTATTATAATCCTAAATAATTAATACTTCTTATCATGGTGGGAAACAACAGAATTCAAAGGAATTAGTCAAAATATATTTCTTCCACTGTCACTGAAGCTGGTACCTGCCCTGGTCTGTTGCTGTGCCTTAGGGCCTCCTGACAAGCTGAAGTGTGCTTTAGACTCTGAATGTGTGTAATGCTGTAATCTGATGCTGCCAAACAGCACTAAAATGTAAAGAATAAAATGATCCGAACAGCTCCCCATTTCAGTATTTTGCTCCCTTCTAATTCCTTTTTGCTCTACTCTTTTATCCTCTCACTTTATCGTACTGTGACGTTCTGTTTTATTCATCTTTCAGTGTTGCATTGAAAACAAACCAGGTGCAAGCTCAGACTAAAACAGTGGCACTGGTTCTAATCCTAATTGTTATCTGTGTGTAAATTTATTTGAGAATAAAGTTATCCTATTTTGGCTTTAGCAAGGTATAAATTGAAATCAGGTACTTTGATGGAAATTCTTTTCATACTGGAATATGAATAAAAGTCTCATTTGTAGAGGAGTTTGATGTTTAAATGTGCATTAGCACAAATTCATTATTAGACCAGATCAACAGCATAGAAGTTGCTTCAGTGTGGCAAAGAATTATATATTTTTATAGATATAACCTAGCTGCAGAACAGCAGAGCTCTGTTCACAGGGAACTTGTCCCAGTTGCAGCACAGGTATAACCTCTCATGGTGTGGAGTCATGCAGGTCACTGGGGGCACTTGGCCTTGGAGCCAATGCATTGGAATTTGCACTGCAGTAGCTGAAGAGTGTTCACAGGTTAACTTCACTGTGGGACCAGTGTTTATAATCACAAGGGAAGCAAAACCACCTGGGAAATCAGTATATTAAACAGTACCAAAATTCTGATACATATTTTAACCCTTCTTTCTTCCACCACAATTTATATCACCCTTGAATTTGGCCACCTAATATTTTGGTTCTAGATCCTAGAGTTCAGTCCTCAAGCAGACTTTTTTTTATACTTATGTATAAGATAAGCTCTAGAAAAATCTAAAGGTTTTTTATATCCCTTTATTGCCCATTTATAGGCCTTTAAATACTCTGTTATTTAATTTTCTGCTCCTTGATACGCACACACACACACACACAAACTGTCTAGAAGCTAAATCAATTCCTGTCTGTTAATATAATGAACTACAGGAAGTGCTCTTCTGTGATCTTTCTGTATCTGTCACTTACAGCAGGACCAAGCAGTAATATTATATATGGGGTTATACTGAGCAAGAAGAGAAAGCCATATTTCTGGGCCACAGAGGCTTTTCTAAGATGTTAATTTAAAGCACATTTTTGACAAGCACTGCAGGCAAGTTCAGAGTTGCTGCTGTGGGGTCACTGTAAGCCACACCACCTCAGGTCATTTGAGAGCCTTTTTTCAAGGGATGTTGAAGACAGTCGCTGAATGTGTTCATTCTTTGACTCTTTGGCCTCAAAAACCTAAATGCAGTTAGCAAGGTCTGCAGGAGGAAGCTAAAGCTGATCCATCCTGCCTGTCGTCCAGAGCACTGTTGTATTTCCAGCAGCAACCAGTGCTTTGGCTTTGAATATCTATGAAGGAATCTGTTGTATTTTTTATCAGGAGTTTGCCTTATGAGAGCAGGCAATGTCCCTTTAAGTTAATAATTAAATGAGATTATTAAGTTGTATTGAAAAATATGACCCATTCTTTCAAAACCTATTGCCTTTTAGTAGAAGCAGTATTTATCCTCCAAAACTTCCTGAAGTGGTAGTGGCAGCAGCAGAATTTTAATGTAACCTCTCTCATTCATCATTTGAAGTCTACAACAACAAGCAATGAATCTTTGATGAACCTTGTCAAGCTTTCTTCAGATTGTAATAGCAGTTTTATAAGCTTCAAAGAAGCTCAGAGGCAATTTGCTATGACTGTATCTACTTTTTGTTTCTCTATCAGCACTCAGCCCAGTGCTGAGCACTGATACATCACCAGATTAGAAAATCTTCTGCCGGTGTTTCTGGTGTAAATTGTACCAGATAAAACAACTATATTTTCCAGATAAATCCCAATAAATGCTGCCAGAATACAGAGATCCTTTTAAGAAATTTTGTGTATATATATCTATAGATATATATACATATATAGATATAGATGTAGATCTTGTTGCTGTACGAATAATGAACCCATTGACTGTCTAGAGACAGTCTCTCCTCCTGGAGCACTGGGAATAATTATGAATTGATGATGCTTTTTTTATTCAGTTGTAGGGCTCTGTTTTCTCTTTGCAGCATGTTTTGACAGTCACGAAACACACTTCTATCTCCAGCACGTGTCTTGTTCTCAGAACATGGTACAGATTTTATCAGAGATAAATAGTGTATTCTCAAATGAGGACATTACTTTTGTCATTTCTTGTTTTGTCATCTTGTTTTTCTGCCTCGTTCTGCTAGAGGCGAGAGTCAGAACTACTGAGAACTCAAAGACCTGGAAATTTGTTTACTGCAAACACAACCTTTGCAGTCACCAGTATTGTTGGCTACAAAAATAACTTGTCCTTTTAAAAGTTTGCTCTGGAACTTTATGACTTGCCGAAAGTCTGGATATAGTTTTTTGCCTGGATTAGAGCATATCTGCATGGCTGCCTTGTTTCAAGTCTCTCATGAAGATGAAGCAACTCATCTACAAAAGGTTCTTGGCACTCTACAAAGCCCAAACAGAACAGAGCTGCTTTGCCATGTCCTTGCCAATGACTGGGGGCGATGGGCTCTTGGGAGGGCTCCATCCTGCCTTGCTGATTCTGACTGCTGGAGCCGTTCCCAAGGGGAGCTGCAAGTAGCTGGACCATGCTGAGATCAGCTTTCCTATTATGGTAAATGATGGGCTACTCAGCTAGTTCTAGCCAATTGCCAGTGAGGCTACAGTATCATCATATCCTCTCAGGACAGACAGGTGTTTGTCAATTCTACCCAACTATGAATATTTCAGTTTCATTCACTGGTGAATTAACAAGCTGAATGTGCAGGGCTGAATTTATCAGGAAAACTGCATCATCAATAATGGGTGAAAGAGGTGACCAAATGATATTCAAAGTGATATGTTCTCTTTTAAGCCTGACTTTTGAGTCTGTGGATTCTCCAGAATGTTCAAGAAACTCTCATAGTGTTGGTCTTGGTAATTTATTTGCCTGTGGCCAGTGATGCCTCTTCACTTGAAGATCCAGCTTCCTGGTTGGATTTTTGACCCACCTACCATCAGTCATGGTGGCTGAACTTCTGGCTCTTCCTCCTTGTTCTTTCCTGGAAAGCTTCCTCTGCCTACCCCCTCAGCTTCTGCCAGGTGATGTCTGGAGCTACAACTTTTCACAAAAGATTGGAAGTTTGAGTATTTACATGAGATGTCCATGCATAGCTCAGACAGAAGAATCCCAGGAAACTAGAGTATGGATGAGGTGGATTATATTCTGTGTTTTCACTGGAGGCAAAGTAGACCAAACTCATCCTGTGAGAGATGCCAATCTTTGAACACCCCTTGTGAAGTGCCTGGGATGCTCATACCGTGGATGTTCATACCTAACTCTCCATTCCCCCTGCCTAGCCCAGTAACCTGTTTCCTGCAGTGTCCAGGGTCTTAGAGGAACATCTCACAGTGCTTAACAGATGTAGTACAATCTGTCCCTCATCTTAAGTTTCATTCTGACCTCTTAAACTGATACAAGCTCCTGCAGCCTGGAGTAAACATCCCTAAAACTTAAATTATAACTAAATTTTTAGTATATGCAAATATCCAAGCCCTTTTATTCTAACTAAATTTTTTGGGTTTATGATGCCACAGGCTCTAGAATTGTTGTTTGGGAACAAAAAATTCTTTTACTACTTTGGAATAGAATGCTAATTTCATTGTAAATCCTGATTGTTTATGAGATTGGCTATTGGGGTCACCCTTTCTTGGGGTAATGTAGATTAGCTTAGCGGAGGTCGAGGAGGCAGAGACACTCAGGCTGCAGCGTGATCAGAAGGCTCACCAAAGACAAAGGACATTATTTTTAGTAACAGCTTCACTTTTATCTACTCCTACATATACCATGCCAGCACACTATTGGTCAGTAGTTCACCTAACATAGTGGAAAGATTCTACTGGTTACAAGGCATCTCACATTCTACAGGTGCCTCTCTGGTCCTTAAAGATGCACTCATCAATCCCTTCAGACCTTAAGAGATCCACACGCTCACTGTCACTCCCCACAACTGGCAAGACAGAAGTTCCTGATATATCACCTTTAAAATACTCCTTATCAAATTCTGTGTGAACTACATCATCTTCCTTTTTTTAGAGAGCAATACCAGGATTACATATGTATTTTTCTATTGTTCAGCTCAGCCTTTCTCCCTTTCTGTGACACCATAACTGCATGTATTTTTAGTTTGGGTGATTTGAACAACATTTTTGTATTCTCTGTGTTATTAATTATTCTGCTTCACTTGCAACTCTGAATGGGGTTTTTTTTATGTTTAAATTACAGCTGTCATGACAGAATTCTTCTCTGAGCTCTCCAACTGTGATAGCCAGTTGGGCACATATCCAGTTGGGCAGATTGAACAGAAATGTCCAGTTGGACCAATTTTTTCTTTGGATTTGGAATCCAAAACAGCTGCTTTCGAAACTGAAATAAAGCTGTGTGTTAGCCCTTGCAACATACAATCTGTTGAGTAGACAGGGCTGCAGGGAACCATCTTTGTCTGTGATTCTGAAGCAGAAACATCATTTCTAACAAGACACCTGAAAGACACACACCCCCAAATGGAAGTATTGCCCAGGCCAAGAGGTGCAGCTTTGTAACACAGTGAGGAGAGAAGGAGCACTGAAGTGGATGAAGAAAATTAACTTTGGAGGGAAGCAGGACAGTATGAAGAAAGTATAAGTTCTGCACCCATCTTATACTTTAGCAGAGAAACTGGAATATTTAGTGGCCCATCAATTTACCTGACCAAAAGTGTCTGCCCGAGACAGGAGTTGCTTTTCCCTGTCTCATTGAAAAGACTTATCATTAGTTACTCAAGCCACTTTCCAAGCTGCTTAGCACCTTTTCTCAAAGGTATTGCCCCTGCCTGTCTGCCAACAAGGTGGGTTTGTATGTGTGTTCCCTAATCCACGTCAGTGGAAAACATCAGCTTACAGTTACCAGCCCTTTGATCTCACATTGTCTGGGGACCTGCACACTTGTGCTGCCTCCGCTACTCCTGCCTTGGTGCAGGCTGGGCCACCACAAGCAGAAACATTGGAATTCATGGCAGGTTCAGCTGCTGGAGGAGGTTCAGCTGCTGGAGGAGGTTCAGCTGCTGGAGCTCCCACTGGAATCATTAAACATCCAATATAGAAAGTAATTGCTTGCTTTTCTGGATTCAGGGCATCTTGTACTAGATGGCAATGAGAAAAGGCATTCAGATAAAACCGAAACTGTCCTGGCTTTAAACTCTGGACTGAATCTTTTTGGAGTCAGATTTTGGATCATCTTACCATTCTCTTGTTGCTGGATTTGGAAGGGAAAACTCAAAAAAGCAAAAAATCTGTTCTTCCCAAAGAGCCAGTTCTGTTCCTCCAATCTGTGGAGGCTGCTTTGTTTTAATCATCAGTCTTATGGGTAGATGGTCATCTGAACAGATCTGAATCTACCTTTTTCGAGGTAGATTCTGCAAACTTGAGAAGCAATGAACTATTTTACTCTGACACAAGTTTGGTATGTGATCATGGTCAGATGGCCTAACATTTCTGCACTAGTGTTACTTCATCCTTACAGTGGAGATCAAGATACTGAGTCTTGACACTGCCTTATAAGGTTTATCTGTAGCTTGTAAAGGAATTCAAATACATTGAGTGTGACACATTTCACTTACAAAAGAAATTCTTTTCTAATGAAGAGAGGCAGCATATTTTAATATTTTAAATACTTGACAGGGAAGCCTAGGTTTATTTCTGATTATCCTAATGACATGTTGTCAATGAGGCATCACTTCATTTTTAAGAACATTGATTTTGCCCTCTCTCCAAAACTGGATGAATGTTGAAATATCCTGCTTTGTAATGAGTAAGAAAACTTTCAGATGGAAAATATCACAGAAAATATTAGAAATATCACAGCTTACAATGCTATGTACCTTGAAATCAAAGGATTTTGAATGGTTAACAAATTGCATTTCTTCTTATGAAAACTGCTTTGGCAGCAGAAGCCTTAAAAGCAGCCCTGTTAAATGAATGACACTTTTTAAGAAATTATGACCCCTTATTTTCATAATAGTCCAACAAGCTCATCAGTTCAGATCTCGTTTGCAAGAAACCAGTGCATTTTGTTTGCACACTGAGCAGTCCACAGAGCTGTGGATTGTGACACATGGCACAGAAACTTTCCAGGTCTGACTGCATGATAGCTCCCAGGATTATACTAGTTGGCTGGCTGGTCTCAGAATTCCCTAGTTTTATTCATATTCATCAAGTGAAGGGGGAGATAATTGTTGAGGCACTCTGTAAAATAGTGCTCCTGCAATCCTCTTGGTCAGGTTGGTGAAGTTAATTTACTAGAGAACCTGTTTGAGAATGAAAACTCACATAACTAATATCAGTGCCTGACATGTGATCACTCATTTCAATTAACAAAGTACAATTTTTGCTCTCAGCAGCACAGCAGGTTGAGTTCTTACTTAGAGAAACAATTTCTAATAGTGGATCAAAAATGCATTCATTTTCATTTGGAGTATTTAATTTATTGGACAAGTTGGGCTTGCACAGTGATATAGCAATGCCATTATATTTCTAGCTCAAAAAAAAGGCAGCTAAAAAAACCCTGCCATGACATGCTAGCTATTTATTATGCTGTGAGAAGCTTTGTCTGAAGTCTTGGCAAGTCCTTAAGGAGATGTTGTGGTTCTGTTGTCCAAAGTTTGAACTCTGGCTCCCAAAATCAGACTGGGTCATTCACACCAGTGATGTGCAAAAGCCAGTATTTCCAGGGCTCTTTAAAATCGTGGAGTAAAGAAAAATTTAGAGTTGACTTGTTTTTATTTGGTCATAAAATCATTTCCTTTATTGTAGGAATAGCAAGTCCCTTCCTACCTCCATACCAGAAAACATATTAAAGGAACATCTATAAACTTTACTGTGACTTGTGCTCTGATAATAGATAAGAGTAGAATTACTGTTAATTTTATACATGAAATTTACTGCCTGAACCCAAGCTGTGATAGATACCAAACAACTCAATTTTATATCTATGTTCTTAGGAAACAATTTCAGTTTTACAATGAGACCAAAGTATTCACTGAGTTATTTGTAATTTGAGAATATTCTGCCCGGGCCCTAATGTGGCTTTCTTGTTTCCAAGTAGGAAATGTTTATAAATATTCCCTAGATACAGAGGTGAAAAATAGGAAACAAAAGTTAATTTAGGTTCATAAATTTTAAAAATATGCTGTTCTTGAAAATGTTTTCTCTACTTTCCTTTGTTGCTTTGGTAGTATCTTGGGGAAAATATGCTGGCTTATCTTCACATATGAGTTAATTGATGATTAGCCTGATATTACCAGGGGACAGATTCACTTCCCTGCTGTTTTTATTGCTGCCAAGAAGCTTGGGAAAAAGCAAAGGGAATATCTTCTACTGCTAAAACAACTAAACCCACTAAAAAGTGTGAACAAATCAAAAACATACATACACAAAAAACCCAAACCCAAAACACAAGAAATCTCAAGATGCTCTCATAAACCTGATAAAACATCCCCAAACACACTAAAATATCAGAATTGTTTTAAAACACCAGAGCTGAGCCTGCTCACGCATGCAAAGCACACAAAGCCCACAAACTCACAACAAAACCAAAAAACTGCATGCATTAAAATAATGAAGAAAATAATATGCTAAATCACATAAAACATGACTAACACACAAACCCCACCAATTGAGCAAAAAATGTAAGAAACACACAAATGCTAAAATGAGGGGAAAATGCAGAAAATGGTAAAACTGCAAAATTGCTAAAAACTAAAAAATGCTAAAAATGCAAATAAGCTGATGTCACTGTTTAACCCAAGCAGACAGCTTAAGGACCATGCACTGCTCTCTCACTCCCCAGCGAGAAAAGGTAAAACCTTTGGGTTGCAGTTTAATAGTTTAAATAAAGTAAAATATACTACTAGTAGTAGTAGTAGTAGTAGTAGTAGTAGTAGTAGTAGTAGTAGTAGTAGTAGTAGTAGTAACGAAAAGGAAGGTAACAAAAAGAGAGAGGAATAAACCCAAAGAGGAACAAGTGATGCACAACAGAGTTGCTCACCATGCTTTTACCAAGATCCAGCAGCAATTGGTGGCTTCTGACCAGCATCCCCCAGTTTATATACTGGGTATGAGTCTTCATGGTGTGGAACATCCGTTTGGCCAGGTCAGCTCAGCCCTTTTGGCTGTGCTCTCTCACAGCTTCTTGTGCAGCTCCTCACTGGCAGAGCATGGGAAACTAAAAAGAGAGCTAAAGATGCAAGAATTCAGTTTGATGGCACAATTCAGTCCCTTCTCTGAAGCAACTGAATCATCCATCACTCTGGAAGACTCTATTTTGTGAGTATTACCCATTTCCCTATGCTGCTGCCACTTTATTATTCTTATGATACAGAATAATTATTTCTATAACATAAATAACATTTTACTCATGCACTGTACATGACTTTATAGAATCTAGGAGGCTTCCAACTTCTATTGGTGTTAAAGATGTGACACACAGGAGTAGTGCTGGGCTCTGCCACACAGAGGAGCTGGCCCAGCAAACAGCTGCATCTTACTTCAGCAGCTCCATTGCCTCAGCTCTTAACCTTGTTTCAAGCTGGAGGTTCAAGAAGAAAGAGACATGAAGGACAAGCAGTCTGAACTTTAAGATAGGTCTCCACAGCTACTTTAAAAATTCCATCTTACTGATTAGATATTTGCTGTCTGCTTGAAGACTGTGGGTACTTGTGATTCAGGTCCTTCATCCCACGAAGTTACGACATTTGACATACCAAAGATTAAACAGCAGGTGATGGAGGAACTAAAAAAAGTCATCAGCTACCCCCTAAGCTATCACTACCAGTGTGTCACTCTCAGTTATCCACTAATTAAACATTCTCTGAAAGATTTAAAGAATAACGACACCACCTGCGTAATTGCTTATTGCATAGTTAACTGTTTTTACAGTAAAATTATTTTTAATGTAGATGTGTGATCACATTTTAATTCATCACTTATTGCCCTGCCACTATTACATTCTATGTTCCCATGGAGTTTAATCCTCATGTCTCTAAAATATTAAAACCACTTGAGGCACAAGGTCAATGTTGCCATGCACACAGTGAATACTAATGCTCATGCTGTGCCTCAGATTCCAGACTGAGGCTTCCAGGAGGAGGAAGGATCACAAAACCGTTTCAGTGCTGCACTAACATTGACAGCTTTATTATAGTGTAAATCGAATCAAAGGAAACATGTTTAACAAAACATGTTTAACAATACATCAGAGTTCATTAAGGTTTTTTATTAATTAGAAAATACCACATAAGAAATGTAATTTTATTTTATAGACTATATTAACTGTATGTCTAAATGCAACAGTACGGTTTCTGTAAATGTGATGTATACAGAGAGTTAACTGGTGCATAAAAGGATAGAATGCTTGTGTGAATGGCAAAATCTGTACACCAACTAACATATGCAACAGACTGTGACTTATTTCTTGGCATGTAAAATTGCATAAGTGGAATTCAGAGTTGCCTGGCAAGGATCAGCAGTTCCTGCTTCCATGAGCTGCTGTTATGTATTACAACAATATCCAAGCATAATTCATAAATATGTGGTGGGTCTTCATATTGTGTCACTGAACCAGAAGGACCTGGTTATAAAGGTATAAATTCAATGTTCTGTGTTCTGGATTCGGGAGGAAAGGATAAAGGTGGCAAGAGAAGCAGACAGGCAATAAGGCAAATTTAATGATGGAATAGAGGCAAAAATCAATTTAACAAGGGAGAAGGACAGATGACTACCAAGGGGAATTTAAAATTATGCATTCATTCTGGCTGTCCATATATGATTCTTAGTGTTCATCTGAGTTCCCAGAAAACACAATTCCAAGTGTGGTGTCTGGGAGCTTGCAATTATTCAGAGCACAGGAGCGAAATAATCGTGGTGGATACAATCCTGAACTGGAGCTTGCTCATTTCAATTTCTAATCAGCCCTGTCTCATGGCACAGAATAAATGATAATTATAAGCACTGCAGGAGCTTGTTGCTGTCATGACTGAAGTCTGATCATTCTGTATCTGTTATTTAATTAAATTTGGTATAAATTCCACATTACATGACAGTAAAGAGAAGACCCGAAGTTGCTCTTCATTTGGCTTCTTTTTGCCTTTTAATCCATCAAAACTTCTGAGCCCAAACTACTCCATTATGCTTTCTTCCCTGAAAAAAATCTGTTTTTCTTTTGTACCAGCCTGCTCCTTTCAAACTCATTCATGCATTGAAGCCAAGGGCTGAGTATTCCATGGTGACTTAAACTTTGATTTGTTTCTGTTAAGTATAATGGGTCTGATAAGCTCTTTATGAAGGTGATCATATGGCTGCTGGTGCATAGCATCAGAATACCTGTAAAAGTACCAAAATTATCCCACAGGATTTCCAGCCCCTGAGGATTTTCAGTTTCAGATTTAACAGCTCAGAGGCTATACAGAAAGTGTGCACGTAAAAGCACCTCACAAGTTCCTTCCCCATTTGGGAAAGATCTGTAGGTGGAAACTTTCTGCAAGAGTGCAGTTCAGAGAACAAAATAGGCTCAGCTCTGCCACTGCACAGACTTGGGGCTGTGGAGTTTTTTGCTTTTTTCTTTTTTCCCCTCATTTTTAAATTGTTTTTTTTCATTAACTTGAGCATGGCCTGAATTTTAGTTAGACAATTGAAGGGACTGAGCAGTGAAAATGGCCCCTTCTGTAGGGGTTTTGTGCTTCTATGCAGCTATGGCTATTAGATGCTATAATTTCTAAGCTTCTTGAGTAGAAGCCTTAACATCCTAGATTTTCCTTTTGTTATTTTTTTTTATTATGTCCTTAGAGGTAGTTTTGGGCAAACATTTTTTTTCTTCAAAAGAACTCATTTATTTTTTTTGCATATTACCTTCTATTCCCCCAGACTGACTTGGAATTGTTTTATTCTTTTTTACAGTTTTGATGTCTTATTTACTTAACACAAAATGCAAACTATCAATCTGGATGCTTATATGGCTTAATAAAACTTTTACCAGCAAAATACATCCTGACACATCAACTAATTGAACTTAGTTTTATATAATTGTCATTTGTTGTAAAAATTATTTCCTAATATTAATTGTAGACCCATAGAATCATAGAATGGGTGGTATTGGAAGGGACCTTAAAGATCATCAAGTTCCAACCCCCTGCGATAGGCAGGGACAGCTTTTAACAGACCAGGTTGCTCAGAGCTCCATTCAGCCTGGCCTTAAACATTTCCATGGATGGGACATTGGCAACTTCTCTGAGCAACCTGTGCCTCACCACCCACATAATAAAGAATTTTTTCCTAATCTCTAATCTCAACCTATCCTTTTTCAGGTTAAAAACACTCCCCTTGGTCCTGTTGCTCAGCCTGGGTCTGCACTGCCTTACTCTGAGTTTGGTGTAGTTTGTTATCAGAAGAAGATTGATGAGGAAAGGGATGATAAGAATTTATGATCATCTGTGAGAAATACAGTGGCTTCACAGTAGTCTGGCATATTTTAGGGGTTCATATGATACATTCTCTCTTAACTACAAAGGGTCCTTTAAGCAAAAATGACCTTTGGTCTTAGCATTCATTAATATGTGACAGCACAGAGGCTCTAAAGAGCATTACACACTCCTGCTACTGCTGTACATGTTCATGTTCATATTTTAATTGGCACCAGACTGCACTGAGATATCATTTTCAATTGACTAAAACCAATTTATACATGAGATGTGAGTGGAAAAGTCCACATTGTTTTAATTAATGTGGTCTTTGCATACCTACTGTTCATAAAACAAATCATTTGTTATATCTTGCAGTCAGTTTTAAAGAAAAGTATGATACTGAACCACTTTAACCTTCTATAATGAAGATTAGTTTCATATCTGTAGTAATGTATTTTCCTCTTTATGAGCAAAAAGGTGAAAAGAAAAGGTGAAATAAATGATTTAAATATATGTCTTAAATAACAATTAAAAGGATAAGATTTTTGGATGGGAGATCTATAATTTTCAGTGAATAACACTAAATGACAAAACTAGGCGCAACTTAACTTCAGCTTCATATCTATTTAACTTCACCTTCAGCTTGGACACATCTTCTGTACTGTTACTCAATTCGCAGTGGCTTTCTTAAATGTGTCCTACTCAAGTGGAGAAAAATTCTATTTCTAATGCCAGGAAAGCACTTATCCTTTCCTGCTTAACTTAGCATAGTCTTTTTTCCCCAGTGTTACAGTTCATCACTTTTCCTGTACATTTTGCTTCTCCTGCTGTATGTTGGTGGAGGCTGAAGAGGTAGATCTCAATCACTAGAAAAATTTTTACTGCAAGGTACATATATTCACATATTCACAGGATTGTAGGGTGATGAGTTTTATTATTCTGCTGAACAGTCGGTTCAAGATCACAACAGCTGAAAAACAACTATACAGCAGTTACCCCAAATGGGTGCTCTTAATAAATCAAAATGAAAGGAATTTCACTACTGAGGCAAAATGAGGACTAGCTTCCATGAAACTAGCCCTAAGCTAACCAGGGCATTTATTTTTCTACTGCCTGAATAAAGTGTGTGGGACCAGTCCATTGGTATGGCCATTCCAGACAAACAGCCCCTGCACAGGAACAGGTAATCCTGAGGCACATCAGCAATGCTTTCCCTGCATCCTGAGACACAGAGCTCAAGTCTCCAAAGTATGAGACTGACTTAGAGCATGGCAGAACAAGCTGCATACGAGGCAAAGGGCAGGCAGAGCACCTCCCGCTGTGTTTGACACAGGGTGTGTGTGAAGCCATGTGTGGAGACAGACCGTGGGTGAGGAACAAAGCAATTCCACCCAACAAAGCAGCTCTCCTGCTGGCTATTGGGAACATGATGCTGCAGAGTACTTGGATGTATTTTTTTGTCTGGGCAAACTTGCCAAGAAAACAATGACTTTTGCTCTCTACAAGCTAGAATTCTTAATAATGAATTGTTGAAGAAGCATGACTCACGAGGAAAAATTTTCTAGCTGTTTCCTTTTGATCACACATACACACATGCTGCCTAGATACTTCATGATTAATTAATGTTTTGTGAGTCTGAGACTCCTTAATTAGACCAACAATTTGAAATTGCATTCAACAATGCAGGATGCAATTTATATTAGAAATGTCCATAGTAATTATCAAGATTGGAAAAGAAGTGACCCAGACATGACTTAACTAAAAAATTGTCAGCAAAAGAAATTAAATAAACACTCAGTGTTCCTATGAGATAAGTGAGTCCCAGATCACTCTTTCATGGTGTGATTTGATGCAAGTCTGGTCTGTCTGCTAATTCAATGATTACTTCTTGCTATTAAACTCCCTTTTCCTTGTCTTCTATATGGTTTCAAATGGTGAAATCCTCTTGCAATTTATCTGTAATATTAGTGAGGATGTGTCAGATTTCTGCATAGAAATAACTGTATCTCAGGCTGTGACCTTTGTATACACCTTTTAGAGGAAACATCTAAAAATCATAATCTGTCTAATAAGAATTTACTCAATACATTAATAATAATAATTAATTTGGGGTTTTTAAATCATGCTGTTTTACATTATGTGATTAAAGGCTCATGTCCATGGCAAAAGGAAGCATAAAAGCACCATGGCAGATGAGTGAAGCCCCAGTAACTCAGTCATGGGGCTGGATTACTGCCTGGGGATATGGGACATGGTATGGAGCACAGGGGAAGAACACTTGAGAATTTTGCAAAAGCTATGATAGAATGTTTAGAATAGGAAGCAAAGATGGTGAAAGGAAAGGATCAAGGTAGTTTGAGGAGGGACAAGCATGAGAAAATAGAAGGATAAGGGAATAAAAGGAGACAGCCATGAGCAAGCAGGACAGGTCAGTATGCTTGTCTGGCTGCCTCTGTGCCTCGTCAGGGTAGTCTGCTCCATTTTCTCACTAAACAGCATTTCTTACTATTGTCCTGAATGAGAGAACTCTGCTCTGTGTGTGTGTGTGTGTGTGTGTGTCTATAGATTTAAGTCCAGCAGCCAAGGTGGGGGCCATGGATCACAATACAAGTCCATGTGTCTGTGTCTGCAGTGGGAGGGATGGGGGTCCCTACCCCTCACCTGGGTGCATGTGCCAGGACATGATCACAGCAACCCATCAAGCACAACTGGTGACAGGCAGGAGAAGATGCTTGGGAGCCAGGTATTGAGATGGCTGTCAGTCAGGGTCATAGACTTGAGAAATCAATGTCAAAAGGTGGCTATTGGAGGGATCAGGAGGTTCAAACCAGCTCCAAGGGGAGTCTGGGGCTGACTGAGACCAGTGTGCACATCTGTGTCTCTCTGTGTGGGGCAACTGGAGTCAAAAGTATCCACAGGCCAGCTACTAATGCCATGATGTACATGTATGTATGTATTTTCCACTAATGGCCCTTCATCCTGATCATCCAGAGAGGGGAACAGGATAAGTCCATTGGTGACATCTGTGCATGCCTGAGTGTTTCAGTCTGAGGTAACCTCTGCATCTTTATCATTTACTAGCATGGGAAAAGTTTCTGGTATCTCCTAGTTACTGTAAAGTGAACTTTGCTGTACATTGGTACATTGATACAGTGGGGGAGAGGAACCAGCACTGAGGCAAATCTGTGGATAAATAGAAGCAAGGTATCCTAATTGTTCTGGATCACAACTAGACCATCTCAGGATTCCTGTAAAAAATGTTACTTTTTCTGTGTTTTTTCCCCTGTTTATCCATAAATATTGTTATCTAAATGTTCAGCTATTACTCGAGTAACATTCTCTTGTTTGATGTTTTGAATCTGTCTAAGGATGGACTGTAGTTGGCATAGAGAGCGAGGTTTCTTACAGGGTATTTCATGTCAATCCTGACCTCAGCTGCAGTTTCCAGCCCCCAAAGGATGCAGGTCCTCAGCTGCAGCAGAAAGGTGGGCAAGATGCAGAGCTCGTGGTGGCTGTGCACCTACAATGAGCTCCTTGATGTACCTCTGCTTCCCTCCTTCAGATAAAGTGGGAGCTGTGCTCAAAGGAATGTGTGATCTCGTGGTTTTCCGCTGACTAAATTCAAGTGATGTCCTGATGTCATTAGTTAGTGGAAATACAACACAGTGCTTAGGCTTTGTTTTTCTTTTTTAAGAAAAACTACCCTGCTTACGAAGTAGGTTTCTGTAAGAATCAATGTGAGTTTCATTTCAGAAATACTGAATTAGTTTCAAGAACTAGTTTATAAAAACTGATGTATTATTTCCTGAGAAATCTGGAAGTTTCAAAAGTTTCCCCTGACAAAGAGCTAAAATTACTCTAGTGGAATTGTGAGTGCAGCTTCATCAAGTTTATTTTTACTGGATGTACAATAGAAAAGATATTTTTTATCTTTTTTATTATTACAGCTACTATAATCCTGCATTATCATCATTATTAATACCAAACAATTTTATGCTTCTTTAGATCCTTCCCTTTTCCTATGGATGATCTATGCCAACAGCAGCAACATTTTACTGGATTGCAAGTTTATTCTCTGAATATAAAAATTATTCATGATGCTGCTTTCAGCTTGAATCATACAGCCCAGAGAAATGAGAACATTGATGGGCATGAATAATCAATCAGTGGTATATATCTTTGTCAGCTCAATATTTTTTCAGCAATCTGGAAATGAAAATGAGAAAAAAATTTCTGTGCGCATGTTTGTCTTTATGCATTAATAGCTGACAGTTTTAATTATTATTTAATATTTCTATTTAAGGCACCAGACATATAGTCATCTGATTGCCCAGACTCTCCCTCAGCATTGCATCAAGCTTATGAATAACCTGTAATGACAGATGGCAAAGGGCATTTCATGACAGCTATTGACTTACTGGAGTTGCTGAGAGAGAGAGGCAAATAGCTACATAACCATCCACAGGACAATTAGAATTCTGGCTTCTCAAAAGAAAATCTTTGGCTAGCAACTTATTAAATTTTCCTCCTTTCCCAATATATTTTTGCTCATTTCATTCTTTCTGAACCTCTTGAAGTTCTGTGTAATGAAAGCTGTTTACTTCCAGGCTAGTTAATCAAACTGGCTGCTTTTAACATTTTTCAATTATGGGGGATAATGAAAGCCACTGTCAACTGTGAACCATAACATTTCACCAATATGTTGGCAAAATACCTTCCTGTGAAAAATTTCAAAGTGCTACATGAAACGCATTCCTTTTCTAAAAAAAAAAAAAAAAGAATTTAGCAAGGGCTGGACCAAGCACTTGATTGCATATTTGTTGCCAGGATGTGCTTCTCCCTTTTGGCTTTTTCAGAAATTAGAACACAGAACATTTTAGTGGAGTCCAACAGCAATAGCTTGTCTAGCAAACCACTGTGAAAGCCATATTTTTAAAGAAAATAAAACTCATCTGTCTTCTTTTTTTAAGTACTGTTTGAAGTATATTCCTTGACTTCTCTTTGTAGGTTCTGGACTAGCCCTGCAGAACGCAACAAATTCGCTCTGTTAAGTCTGCAGAGCTGATGCACATTAGCATTTGTTGTTGCACTTTAAATGAAACTCAGAAGACAAAATGAATCCTACAGAAGGCAAGCTCATGAACAGCCTTATTAGTTTACTTTGATTGAATTGGGAATTTCTGCCTTTTGGGGCAAAACCCGAGCTCTCATAAAGTGGAAAATTTTGATATATATTTTAAACATTAGTAAGTGATGTTGATTTGAAAATCATAGGGGTCCAGGCTACATAGCTTTTTTGTTTCCTTTTTTTTTCTTCCCCACTAAGAGTTACCGTATTAAGTGCTAATTGTTGCTGACCTCTGTATGTTTAGGCTGCCTTCCAATTCCCAGCAGGAAACAGTCTGACCACAGGGCTAACAGGGCCAATTCTCAGGGTATTTTCAGTGGTGTTGGCACCTACAAACCAAGAAAGAAACTGTAAATGAATTTCACACTGACATAGAGAAATTTGACTAAAACTTAAATAAAAGAATAATAAAGGGATTTAGCTAATATGAAAAAGAGTGCAGAACAATATTGTCCAGGTTTCATAAGGACAATGGCTTTGCTCAGAGAGCAGTCTAATCTGAAGTCTTGTCAGTTCTGATGCAACATGCATAGGATTTTGTTCAAGTTTCTGTATTTCTGCAACACCCTGTTATTAGTTTTGGTTTATAGCATATTGTTTAAATTTATAATCCTGTTCCTTGACCTCTTTGTCCTCTTGAAAATGATATGTTTTCTCACTAGCAGAGAAATACATCAAAACCCTTTTGAAGTGGCTTTGACAGGAGCTGGACTGCTGATACTTTCATGCATCCCATTGGGATACAGGGCACAGCCACACCCTGACAGAAGAGGAAGGATGAGCAGGGAACTGTTTTGCTCCCAGGCTGTGGCTGTTTGAGTCTGGCTGGAAGCTCAGCATCTCACAACCACTCCCTCAGTCACTTCTCTGCAGGGGGATGCAGGGATGAATCAGAAGTGTAAGAGGGAGGAGGAAACCACGACCTCAGAGAAACACTCACGGTGTACACAGCATCACATCACTTTCTTCCCAAAAGGCAGACACCTTGAAGAGGCTGCCAGGCCCTGGGATGGAGCAGCTGCAAGAGGTTGTCCTCATTTGTCAGAGCTCCTGTTCCATGGCCTTGGTGGTGGGAGGGGGATCTGCTCTCCAGCTCATAGAGCATCCATGAGCTCTTGGACGTCACCTGGATTTTTCTCTATCAGCAGACAGAGATTGCATACATAGTCCCCACAAGAGCAGGAAGGATCAGTAATTTAAGTCTTAAACTTTCTCTTCTAGGAAACAAGTTCGTTAGACAAGCTGCTGAAAGGAAGGACAGGGTGAACACTACATATAAAAAAAATTTACTCTATTTCATACCTTCTTTCTTCTCCTGGCACTTACTTGCCATAACTTCTTTCTCCTGGTATATGCACATTTAGCAGCCTGTTCTTTTGAAGGCTGATTTCAGGTCTTTGGCCAAGAAAAGCAGCTTTGCCTGACATGGCAGCAGTCTCAGCTGAATGGAACAGCTACCTCAGCATTCTCATATGGCTCTTCCAGAGACATTCAGCTTCAACACTGCCTGTGAATGTTCCATGTGTTTGTTCAGGGTCTAATCAGAAAGAATAGGGACAGCAGCCACTTTTCAGGAAGATGGGAGGAAGTGAGACAGCACCTGATAACAGACCAGTAATTATCTACTATCTACATAATAGTGGAAAAGGATTATCAAGATATCAGTAAATTACTGATTTTCTGGCAGAGACTACAGTGACTTCCTTGCACTTATCTGGGGCACATTTGCCACACAACAGTACATGGATGCAGGAAACAACATGGCACAGTGGCCACTCAGATCTGAAATTCATGGAAGAAGTATACATTGGCCAAAAGCTAACATAGCCCTATAAATTGTATTCTTTACATTGGAATAAAGTTTGATGCTTGCATGCCCTGAGTGAAGACTATACAGCTTTTTTTTTGTCTTTTTTTGTCTTTTTTTTTTTTTTTTAACGAATCACTTCTCTGTCTTAGACATAGTGCTGCACTGTGCTGGTCTGCTGTCATCCAACTTAGACCAGTAGATCAGTAGAATCTTCCTCAGTAATAGCCCTCATTCATTATATGTTACATTTCCTGTGTGATAACATGCAATCAAACATGAAAAGCTATTCCAAAATATAAGTGATAACTGCAAAGAAGTTCCCTGTCTGGAAAGAAAGATTGTGGTATTTAATTATCTTGTACTCAAGTCTATGAATGGAGATTTTATCTTCCATAATTCAAAGATACAGGAAAATCCTTTGGGTTTGGGTCTAGGAGCTAACTGTTCTATAAATCCTTTCTTCACAGTCTCACAGTTAGGGCAGAGAAAAATCTATAAAAAGGAGTGGAGAACTAGACTGTGGATGGTACAGCCAGTGCATACAGTTCTGTGCTGAAAAGAGCTTCACCTTCTAAAAAGAGGTGTGAGAGCAAAATACACAAATACAAAATAAGTTGTACTGTGAACCATGAAACTAATGAAGACTGACAGTTTCCTCATCTGTGTTTTAATACTCCTTAATCACTCCCCAGAAATACTTCCATCTTCATTTTCCATGCTTGGATTCCTTCTCTCAGCCTTCTCTCAAATCACACACTAATTAAACAAGACTATTAGCAGCAAGAATTGCAATGCAAGCCAGAGTGCAGGTCCCTTAGTAGTCGAGTACATTACAGTGTCTGGAAGGTAGACCATTCTGCACAGCTCTGAACTAAAGAAAATTTAGATTCAATTACACAAAACCTCACTTTTCACAAACTGAGAAGTTCAAATCCTCCAGGTGTCTACAGCTCTCATGTAACTTTAGATGCAAGAGATCAGTTAGTTCAAAATTCATTGAGAAGGAACTGATAGACAAACATAAATTCTTTCAAAAAGAAAAAAAAAGGGGAAAAAAAGAATTTAGTCTAAAATATCCCCACTGTGGTTTTAATCCAATCTACAAAATTCAGGAATGGAGGTTTGCCTGCAAAAGGGCATTCTTGTCTCTTCGGACTCAGAAAACTACTTTGCCTGCCTGTTAAAAGGGAAAGGAACCCAAAAAATTAACTGTGCTAGAAGGCTGGGAATTATGAACTTCTAGAACTTCCTGCCACAGGTATTTATGGAGGATGACAATTTGAGGAGGTTCAGAAAGGGAAGAGGCAAGTTCATGGTCAACAGGTTCACAAACAGATACACAGCAGAACTACAGTCCCAAACATTTATAGTCCAGTAATTCTGGATGTGAGGGGAATGCAAGGGGAATGGGGAGCAGAAGACTGGCAGGTTTGTATGGTCTCCCTAAACAACCTCTACCCCTGCTAATGTTGGAGACACAACCCTGGACTTCTCTGATCCCACTACAGACATTTTTCTGAACCTCCAATTCTTGGCAAGTACAGATCAATCCTTTACCCTGTTATGCCACTTCTAAGGTTTTTGATACAGCATTTGAGATCAATATGAACACTCCTTTAGTTTCACTACAAGACAACAACCTTTAAACAATTAAATCAACTCAGTCATCATATTCTATCACTAAACTTGAAAAACACTCATACACAGGATATAGGAATACATTTGCACAGGTTCATATGGTACATCATTCTCTTCTGAGTAGACCCCACTCTGCTTGTAGGGACTTCACTGTCACTTCTCCAGAATTTCAGTGACATAAACTAGATCAGATGCCATTGAAATGGGCAAAAATTATGAAGTTTATGCAGGAGTGTCAATTCAAGCTTCGCAGAATTTTCAGGGGAGCACTCCGATAATTCAGTAGAAGACATCCATTGCTGTTTCAAAATTTAAGTAGGAAAAAAAAGTTAGAATAAAAAAAATACAATTTCACACACACATTTTCAAAACACATGCCTTCCTCTTTTATTGTTGCTTTGCATTTCCTTTCTGTGTTTGCTCTGCAAACTGCTGTGTGAAGAATAGGGTATTTCCTCTCTACTGAGGATGATGGGGAACAAAGGGCAGAGAAAAACAATTATTTCAATAACTATTGGATAAGTGGTCATATATTCAAAGGTGGCATTTATTTAACAGATATGGAAAAGATTTTCAAACCAGCTGATGGCTTAACAGCTTTCATTGAAGACTTTTTCTGAGTTAAGATATACAGCATTTTATCTGCATGAAAATTTACTCATAAAATTAATCTTGGTAAATAACTTTAAAATGACAGTGCTCAGAACATTAAAATTTATGTCCAATATATTCACATGGAGTATAAAACTGCTTTCACCAGTTTCCATTGACCTAACCCTAAATAGTTACAAACTTTCAGAAATTGAAATTCCAGATTTAGAACAACACAACATTTATGTTCAGGACGCTCGAGACAAATGGTAACTAAATGAAAATACTTCAATTAATCATGTAAATTAGATTAGTTTATGAGGATTTACAGAGGGAGTAAAGGATTCATATATATAAAATGTAGAGGTTATTCAATGTAGTTGTCCTAGTTCAGCAGGTGGGACCAGTTATCACTGTGTGTGGGTGATCAAAGCTGTGTATTCTACCCCCTCTATTCCTTCCCCAAGGACAATGGACCATTAGCAGCAGCTGCCCAGGGAGTCATTAGCACCGTCACACCCAATCTGGGGAGGCATGGCTGCTAATGGGCCATCAACAGTTCAGGGATACCCCATGACTCCAGAGTTAATCACCCATTGTGTGAGTCCCTGCCCTGGGTGAGGGACTGGGTGCTTCCTGAGGGTACATAAGTGGGGGGTAAGTAGACCTCAGGAATCATTCATTGGGTCCAGAGGAGCAGCAGGACCTCGACCAGACTACGACCGCCACTCTCGACCAGACTACAGCCATCACCTGCACCAACAGGTTTTTCACTTCCTTTTGCTTTGGACTTGGGGGAACCACGCGGGTCTGAGCACAAGGGCTAACAAACCCCTTTGGGTTTGTGCCCCAGGACACTGGGTTATACTGCTGGGTTTTGTGAGTTGAAAGCAATTTCCCTTTTGTGTCAGTGTATTTATTGTAATATTATTATTAAATTGTAGCTCTGATTTATAATCTCTCTCGTGTTGAGTTCATTTCTCCTACTGGTTTACCTTTAAACCAGCACAGTAGCATAATGAAATAGAAGTTTGTTACTTTATATGAATGATGAGAATGAACAGTTTACACTGAATAAGAAAAAGCTAAGAAAATGTAAAACAGTGTATAATGTCTCTGTCTCATATTTGAGAGTTTCAGTTTCCTACTATGAGAAGATATTTTAGATGATGAAGCATAACTCTTGCTGCAGCATGTTTGGTCAGAGCAATTCAGAGATGTGAGGCTCTCCTTTGTGCTCTGCTTTGGAGAGACACAGGGTAGGGGGTTACAAAAAACTGAGGAGATTCCACCACCAGTGGCAGGACTGTAGCTGGGTTTTAGGCAAAAGCACTTTTCTTCCAATTCCCCTATTTCAATTGTTACTCAGCATCAAACACTTCCTGCAGAAAAGGCCTTACAGTAAAAGGCAGCCTCTGAAGTTTTCCTTACAAGGTTCCTAGGAGAGAGACTTTCATACCCTTGATGCATAGGCATTAAATACATAATCAACATGTATTCATATAACATTTTTGCCAGAAAGTCTGGCAGAAGCCAGACTTAAAAAAATTAAAGTGCTCTACATAAAAATACTCTAAATCTGGGATCACCCAGTGTACACAAAGGTTATGCAACCAAAGAATGCCTTCCTACACATAGTAAGGCTAACACAAATTTTTTCAGTCTTACAAAACATCCCAATATCCCCATAGCTGTACTGGGGGGGAAAAAAGAGTCAAAAGAAAACAAAAACAAACCAAACAAAAACAAACTGTCTAGGTTGAACTTGGCCCCCCTCTGCCAAGCCCAAACTGCTTTGTCCCCTCCTTCTCTTAGTCTTCCTAGAAAAGGAGAAAAACAACTGGAAAGAAAGTGAGAACTCAAAAGAAACTGAATTAAATCAGAATATACATATATTTTCTAACATTTACAACTACGTATGCAATTTGTACACACTATTAGAAGGGTCCCAGGGGAAAAGGGAAGAGAGGAGGGGGAACAGGAGTGAGGAGTGACAAAACAAAAAAAACCACAAATACAATCAAAAACTTTAAAAAGGAAAGAAACTGGCAAAAATACAATCTCACTAACAACTCTCAAGAGAAAAAATCAGCTCCCTTTCTCCTTCTGCATGGCTCTGAACAAGGAACTGATGCCTGGACTCTCTCTGCTCTTCAAGCTTCGCTGGAAGAAGGAAAAAACTAACTTCTTATCTCTCTCTTAGTCACCTTCTCTTCTTAGGTGGAAAACACGTGTGGAATAATTATGTAATGCCCACTTAGTTACTAAGGGAGGCCTAAATCAAAACCATGACACAAACAAACAGAGTGGTGCAAAAATTCCTTTAAGACTTGAAGAGAGTCTCTAAAGGCTCACATATTCTACTAAAAGTTGTTTCTGTTTCGGTTTTGGGCAGCTCTTGCAACACCTCTGACAGCTGAGCGATGCTGCATTTCCTACAGCCCCAGCTGCCCAGGCCCAGAGATCTGCCCAGGGCTGCACATGCAAGAGCACTTTCCTTAACTTAGGAGTGCACAGGCTACCTCAGCCTCCAGGATTAGCAGACTCTGGCCATAATTTTTAAAGATCTGATTTTGGACTTTTGGGCACCCAGATTTAGACAGCATTCAGGAGGGTACATACTTTTGTATTTAACTTTTCTTTGAGGCAGTAGATAGTTGTAACAGTAAACTCTAAATCAGTATTTAACTGTAACAGTAAACTCTAAGTTAGACTTTTAGTATAATGGAACTACATCTACAAGGATATTATCTGCAATTAAAATATTAACACACAGTCTAATTTAGTCATGCACAATTTCACCAGTTCACTGTTGTCTTTCTCATTGCAGTCAAGCCAGTTCACACACATACACCTGCCTTTCACCACAAGCTGTACTTCTGACCTCTCTGGTACAAACTAGAGATGTGACATTAATTTTTGTTCAGCATTTTGCTTTGCTCATCCATCTGGGGTAGGTATCCTTCATTGTAAGATTAAGAAAATAACTATTGAATTAAATCTCCAGCAATGACTGTCCCCCCACTATGCCCTCAGCGTGAACTTCATGCTGGAGATCTGCATGCCTTATTAGAAATCAGGTGGTGTTTGGATATTTGCTTCAGCAGTGCTGCAAATTAAAAACAGTTGACGAATTAAAAACAGTTACTGCATTAATCACAGTGTAGATAAAAGATGAACACATACATTTATAAGCAGGTCTACAAGAAAAGAAACATTTCTGAATGTTTTCAGTGTCATTTACTATATATGGTATCCATGGAAATTATGAAAGAGTCTGAAAATATATTTTAAGGATTTTTTAAAATTCCTGAATACAGAAAAAAGTAGTCATGTAAAAAATTCAGTTCAACAGGACCATTGTACTTTTTAACAGGATGATGTTAATACAGAGTAAAAAAAGCATTGAAAACCAAGAAAGAACAGAGGTCTTCAATCCTGACTTGCAAGTCTTACTCAGATATCAGATTTGCTTAGTTTCCCAGTTAGGTCTCCCTTCTGCTTTTCCTAAACATGCCTTAGAATCACAGCATCATTAAAGGCCAGCCATGATAATACATAACCTGGTAAAACTGTCAAGTGTTGCAGAGTTAATTATGAACTGAAAATATATATAAAATAAAAAGTAGCTCAGGAGAGATGACTGCAAATCGACATCAGCAAAACTGAGGGTAGGGCCCGGCCCAATATGTGCTGCTTCAGTGCATGAACCCAACCTGTTCTGTACTACCACTTGCAAATGCTGCTCTCTGCTGACATGTGTTAAAGCGGCAGGGAAGAGCAGCTCCCTCCTCCCGCTGGTTTGGCCTTCGTGGTGGACAAAAAAGATAGATATGCAACGGGAGAAAGTGGTCTGACAGGATAAGCAGCTCCTTCACCACCTTCCTCTCATTTTACTGCCTTACAGCCCATGTCTCACAGAATTAAATGCTCCCCACTAAAAAAGCATCTGATGTCCCCACAGCTTCCCTCCAGAAAAAAAAAAGATGCTTTATTTGTATTCCCTTATAAATCTTATGAACTAATTGGGCTAAATACTTAAATTCAAGAAAGACCACTGAAATGATGTTGAGTATTATGTTTTCAGTGATTTTAGCATAGTACATAGAAGAATAAATGCTGCTTGAAGTGTTAGTTGCTATTGTATATTACATTACCAGAAAGTATATTATATAGATAAAATAGGAAGATCTTGCCTTGTTTCACATTCAATTTGCAAGAGGCTTAATCACTGGCTATAGTGGGTTTGTCTGGGATTTGAAATTCAGTGTATGAAGCCGATGAGCCAGGTTTGCTCATTCCCATGGGAGTTAAGGAAACTCAACTGCCAAACATAATTTTATGAGGCTGAAATCTTAGTTGACCCCTGGAGCTCAGTGTTCTTACCCACAATTAGCCCTGTGCGTCAGGGCTGAGGCCACTTGAAATTAGGAAATTTCAAAAAGGAAAAGGACTTGTCTTATCCCTGGGACTGTGTGAAGTCCACACAGTCTCCTTTAGATTTAGCTGTGTACACAGTGGCAGCAGGTCCCTGTGCTCATTGGGTTAAAGATGAAGTGCAAAGATGAGAGAGTGTGATCATGCCTTAAAGTTTACCATGTACTGAATCCTGATCTAGTACTAATGTGGAAGATTTAGCCTATTTCTGAACATTTGGCAACATTGCTTTTTTGACAATATGGGAGAATCTTGTTTTGAGAAGTGCCACCTTCCCTGTCTATAGTATTACTTTATAAACCGAGTTTCAAAGTCCCAAAGTTGGGCTGTGAGAATCAGCTGTTGAGGCAGCTGCACGCAGTGCTGATGGTAACCCCTTCAAACTACTCCTACTTGGTCCAGAGCATCCACTCAGCCCAGGAGAACAACGTGCTTGTCTTTCCTCACTGCTTTGTACCACTCAAATAGAAGCCAGTATTCCCACAATCAGTACATTTTCAGACATCCCCTGAATGTTCCTCACTCTATTTAGTACAGAACAGATGGTTCAAACCAACACAACAATAACCAGAACATATCAGGGCAGTTTGCAGGCAAAGTCAGTGCAAGTGTGGAAGTGGCAAGCTCCAACTGAGTGGCAATAAACATCTTACCCATAATAGCTGGACCCAAAAAGACTGCAATCATGCCTTGAGGGAGCATAATGTTATATAGATACCTTTTTCTTTTCTTTTTAAGCTATGCCAGCAGTAGACATGCAGAAGTAATTGGTACCTCTAACCTCAATAACTCGCATCTCTTCTAAGAATCCACTCTAAAATCTGGACAGATCTCTTCCCAGCTATACCCTCAAACTGCTCCGGCTAAAGCCTATGGTATAACATCATTGGAGAAAACAGAGCGGATGACTATGGCCCACGTATTTCACTAACTCTGGGAGCATAGGCAGATGGGAGAGCTAAAAAGAAAGGAAACATGAGGAAGACTGACCACACCATTTCATTTTTCTTGAATAGAAACAACATAAAACCTACCTTTTGTTTTGGCACAAGGATTAATACTGATTAGTCAAAGTCTAAAAAATTATCAGTAATTTAGTAAGAACTCAACTGATCAAATAATATAAGGCAATACTGGAAGAAATCCTGCTGATGGTCAATCAAAATACTTGATCTTGTCAATTGCCATGAAAAAATGTGGAGAAAACATGCTTGAAAAACTTATTAGAATTTCCACCTGTGTTGTAGATAGCTTGGCATATGCATGTTAAAATTTAAGCATAAATGAACACATACACATTTGGTGCTGTAATGAAATGGGACAGGACAACCAAGACATGTTACTGTTACCTCCTTGGTTCATGAGGTCCCAAATTCTAACTGAAGGGTGCTCATTGCAGCATTGGAACCCCACAACTGAGAGGTGAAGTAGGGTTAATTTTTGGTGAAAATTGTTCCATAGTAATGCTGAGTAAAGCCAACAGTAAATGAGTTTCAACAGTATCTGTATTATGGCTCTGCATCATGGAGAGACCCTTTGAGCCATAAGAAGTTCAAGATGGCATTAGTAAAGTGAAAACTTAGTTGAAATAAATAGCTGTTACTACCCCCTCATCAAAGTGATGATCCATCAAAGTGGATTTTTTTCAAAGGTAAAACTATTTGGTACTTCAGTATCTTGAAACCAGCCTGTTTATAAGTTTTCTTGAGTCCCCAAGGTACAGAGTTTACAGCCTTCAACTTTTTACTCATTGGTCATAATGTTTTTTTCATAATTAAAAGAACAAAATATACTTTTAGAAATGTAGGGCTATTTTATCCTTAGTGCCAGACTGTCAGAAATCTGTAAAGCAAAATAAAAGCTTGCTCAGGATTAACTCATCTGTACTTGATTTGACCATACATGGCTTTCCCTGAAGATGTAAATGGTGACTAAGCCCTTATTTGTTAATCCGAAATGCATATAATCAAATAAAATATGATTTCTTCAAACACATGAATAGGAATAATTCTGGCTTGGTGAATCAGTTGCAAGTGTCATATTAAGAAGATGGACTCTCAAGAGACATAACAAATAATTAAGTCCTTGCAGGAAGCTCATTTGTTTTCCCACTAATGCAAAGGAGATTTACATGCAAACCCTCTATTGAAGCTACTTGTAGTTAACCTTGAGCTCTTACAAGAATACAGAAAACTGGAGTGCTGGGGAAAAAGAAAAGTAGTATTTTCCAGCCATTGAGATATCTCAATTTACGGCTGCAGATTTGTATGTTTGTAAAAGTTTTGGACTTATGAAACATGATAGCTGCTGAGAACTAAGAATTTGAATACTACCCTACTAGCCTAGGACAGGGTCAACTGAAAAATGGTCCTCTTGAATAAAAAAAAATTCTATAATAAGTGCTACTATGAATCTGGTTGCAAGTAATTTGAGAATTATTTCCAGTTATCTCTGCTGGCTTAAGTAGTTGCATGAATCTGATTAATACTTGTAACCAGGCACATTCTAAGTGGCTTTCAAATAAACTTCCAACATCCCACCTCTTTTTGTTGAATATGGCTGTATTGGCACAATGTTTTGTAGATTTATGTAGGGTAATTTCTGTCTGTGTGGGAAATTTGTGTCAAGATAAATAACATTACTGCAAAACTGATTGAAGGATAATGTGCTCCTAACCAAATAAAGCAAACGAAATCACAATGAACACATGCTGACAAACATGCAGTTTCCTAAAGTGAGTAATGTATTTCATTAGGGGATATGAACTAATGTTTCTAAAAGAATTTTGATCCTAAAACATTACAAATCTAATTTGAGGACACTCCAGGATGATTGGAGAATGACAGGAAGAATGATGGTATGACTTATAAGTTCAAATGTATTTAAGTAAAAGTCTCTAAATAGTGCATTCTGTTTAAATAACAAAAAATACCTAGAACACACTTAACAGGAAAGCTGAGATCCACCTGAGTCCTACAGATTTACACTGAATTTTTTGTATTGTAGTCATGTAGATTAATATTTGTAACACATGAACGTTTCACTGTTTTGGCAATTCCAAGAAATGACATTGACAAATACCTACAAACTCATAAGAGTTATGAGCCAGCTAGTACAGGAACTAACAGAGCAAAATTTTTACTCACTGCTATAAAATGAAGAAGCCCAAATCCTATGTATTTTTGCAGCAAAACCAGTAGCACCTCAGAAGAAAAATGGTATTTTGCCTTGTTTAGAGTGGTGATGAAATACCAAAATATGGCCCTAAACAGCAAGTGTATGCCTAAATTATGAGGGCAAAACAATCTGACACTCCTGCTCCAGTGTCACTCTTCTCCAGTGGAGATTCCTTGAAGAAGCCCTTGTGAGGGATTTCTGCAGAAGTATGGGCAATAACAAGGGTACAGTGATTTTCTGGAAAAAAAATTATGGGAGCCAGTGTTTCCCTGCAGTCCTTGAGGCTTTCCTAGCCCAGCCAGCTCAAGCACCCCCTGGGTGTCTGTTTGCTGTATGGCTGCTCCTGCAGACCTTCCAAGCATGCTGAATCCTCACATGCAGAACGTGCCACATTCTGTGTGCCACATTCTCTGGCTTTGCCTTTTTCCAGTGGTTCTGTGCCTGTCATGAGTGCAGCCTGGCATGGCTCACTGGAGTGCTTTCACAGTAATTGCAGTGACACTGCTAAGACTGCATTAACTTGAGTGCCTCATGGATGTGACACACAGATTGCTCCCCAACAGATCCACTGTTAGACACCAAAATGAAATCTCTCTACAGAAAAGATGTGTGCCACACAGGTTATGGTTTGTTTGGACCTCTCAAATTTGCTGGACAAGATACTGTGAATTAAACTTTATCACATCAGCTCCCTGGGAAAGAAAACAAGCACAGCAGAAAAGGCTCCATCCTCTTTACAGGAGAATTCACCACTTAATTCATCCACATTCTAACTCGCAAACTCTTTAGTTCATAACTCTCAACTCATGATTTGGAACTAATGCACCTGTGAGCAAAATAGTTACCTATCAACAGTGAAAATGCTCATCCTTTCTTCCTCCTCCCTCAGTGTGTGGGCATCCCCTGAATCCCACTGGGATGCACAAAAGCCTGAGCAGTCTGGCTCCTGTTGGAGCTGTTTCAAAAGCTGTTTGTGTGAGCCAGGACATTTCTACCACCCAGGCTAGAAGTTAGTCTCTCCCATTGCCATGAGTTAGGCCAAAATCAGTGTGCAAGGAGGGTGGATGGATGACTGCAGGTGATAGAGGCTGCATAAGGACATTAAACTTTTTCTGGTGTGGTAAATGGTCAGAATTGTACAGTGTTGCTTTAAGGTGGTGAAGAATTGAACAGACTGGTTGAGGAAACTTTGAGTTGAGCCCCTCACTTATCTTGCACAGGCTTGAGCAAGGGCTAAGAACTGAAGGATGTCTGGAATGAAGCAGAGGTCTCACAGACTGATGTTTCAGTGAAGCACAGAAAAGAGCACCTGTCCCTCTGTACTAGCCACTGCCCTCACTCCTCCTTCACTGTGCAGAACAAGCCTTGTTGTAAATCTGGTCCAATAAGGAGATAAGGATGTGCACAGCACCAGCACTCTGGGGAAGGTCAGACAGCCTTTACTGCCACCTCAGTATGTGGAGGAGGACCAAAGTATTTATTCTGCCTTTTGCATCAACTATAAATTCTGACAGAAAGTAACCAAGACCCTCGTTAAGCCCCTTTTGCATATTAACTTACATGCCCCTAAGAACGCAAATGAAGAGAAAAGAGGATGTGTAATGTATGCAAGATTAAAGTCACCAAACCCCCAAACATAAGATATGATTGTTCCATCCCACTGGTAAGAGTAAAAATTTATAGCATTAAAGGGGGGCTTAGGGGCAAAAAGGACAGAGACGATCAGCTGGCAGACTGAGTCTCTCTTCCTCCCCTGAAGGGATGCTTTTAGGTGAACTTTGCATCTCCAACTCCATTGAAGCAGATGTGGAAATACTCTTTTTTTTTATATCTAGATCCCTGATAGATCTCTTACTATACTCTGTGCCACAACACACCTTAACAGGGTGTAGTTGGTGAATTTATCACCAGCAATTCTGAAGATGCATTTTTGTCACTTCAATAAACCACACTGTTCATGAATCTGGACTGTGCAAATCCTCCCTGAACACAGCCAGACCTATGGTACTGAGCTGGTAAATTGTGCTAGTTGTGAATCTGTGCTTGTCAAAGTTCTTGTTGAACTTGACCAAACCTGCAGTGCTGAATGGGCTGTGATCAGAAACTAAGCCCAGGCACACCCAGCCCATGGATCTCTGAGCACCAGCTGGACCACAGGGGAGTTTCTTGTCTGACATATTTCTGTACCCTCTACACCACAGGCTCTAAGGCACCCTCTCCATCACAGTGGTACTTGGGATTTCATGATCAGTATGTGAGAACACCTCACTAATTTAGCCAAAAATCAATTAAAATTCTTTATGTGTGTATTTATCTACTTGCCTGGTTAATTCTCAGTCAGATCAGAGAACTAAACCATCTCACCAGAAGCAGAGCACTGATATTCCTAAAAGCATTACTAAAAATAATGCCTTTTAAGAATTTGAGCACCGCATTGCATGATATTTTATCAGTTATTATGTGTCTTTGAAGACAACTCAACTTTGAAGCCCACTCAACTTTGAAGCCCTTTCTGTCTTTAGCATGAGTAAATTTTAGAACTAGTATGACACTAAACTTGCATGGATTAAGTGATAATTGCATAATTTACATAACTGTATTGTTGCTGGATGCTAAACTTCTTGTTGTATGTGTGAGATACGATTTGAATGTCAGAAAATCACAGAAATAGCTTAGAAACTCAAGCAATTACTGTGGTTAAAATAGGGAAAATAAATTTTCCATCAGTGGAGGTATTAAGCTTTTATAAAACTAAATGCAAGAAAAAAATAAAGGTTCCCAACCTGACTGGGGGGAAAGAGGCTACAAACTTGTAGAAAAATTTTAAGTACAGCCTTGATTTAAATACAAAGTGATTTGTTCCTAAACATATGTAATAAAATATTTACTATTTGTTTTGGCTAAACCACAGAATAATTCTTTTGAAACAATTAATTAGTGCTTTGTAGCCAGTCTTCTCTCATATTGCTATGAAAGATAAGAAAGATTTCTGCAGGTCTATCCACTGCCACTTCACTGGATTCTTGCCAGTCAGACTTCAGTCCATAATTTGAAAATTGTGCTACTTTAGAGTTTGTAATTTTAATCTCCTTTCACAAAGGTGTTCTCTTTTGAGAATGAAACTCTATTTGCTTACCCTGTTGTTGACTTGGTTCTAAGCTGCTGTTTTCCCACCTGAAAGATAAGGCAGAAGTTCAAGAGAAGGTTTTTTGGAGTTTGCTGCCAGAAGGGGTTATGGTGACCACCCTCTGGGTGTAGCAACTGTAAACTTGTTCAAAGTGAAACAAAAACTGTATTGGTAGACAAAATAAAACATGGTGATTTTTTGCCATCACTAAGGCCATCAGCATTCATATGTTTTGTCTTTGGTAATGAAGACTAGGAAACTCTTGCTGAATTCTTTTTGAAAATTATTTCTATATTTTTTCTTGATTCTTTCACTAGTTTTCTGCAGGCTATAATTTAGGAGAAACAGAAATAACACTGGTGCCAAAATGGCTGCATGAAACACAGCTGCATTGTAAGTCACTCAATTTTAATTTCTTTTCCAATTTTATGCAAGGAAATGAAAAATGAATTGAAACCAACTGATTACAGTAATAATTTTTCAATATCTTTATTTGATAAAATGCCATCTTATTATTGTGTTAATTCATGGAGGCACTCGGGAATTTCAAGGTTTAAAATATCTAAAGATTGCACAAAATTCTTTTGGTTCTTACATCTAAATTACAAAGGGAACTAAACATTCTCTTTTCTCTTTTGGTGCTTTTTATTTCTTCTTCATTATACAGCCTTAGAAAAAGTAAGTATATCTCAAGTAACATCATTCCCTGCGCTAAATTTCAGGAAGGCAAAATAATTCTTCCTTTTTTTATTTTGCTTTCATTTTGTACAGAATGAGTGAAATAGCCAGTACTGCTCACATTTCACAGAATGCATTCAAGAAAATTATTCAGTGTTAAGCCAAAACAAAATACTTAGTGGTAAAATTGTCACATTCTTCTGTCTGTCTGTTTTGGAAACATCACAAAAACTTGATAGCTGAATTTTGACCTCTTTGGCAACATTGATCTCCTACACATTTGTTTTAATATTTTTTCATTACTTTTTGGTGAGAAATGCTTGTTTCTGCTTGAATCTGGTTTGAATCACAAACATCATACATATTTGAAACTGCTTTATGTTGCCCAGTTGCACAATCCACATATAAAAATCAATCAAAGAAATCATGATCTTGTTTCATCACACTGCTGAACAAAATCCTGATAACATTTGTTGTTAGTGGGTATGTGTGTATATGTGTTGGGTCCAGTCCTGTTTAACATCTTTATTGATGATTTAGATGAGGGGATTGAGTCCGTCATCAGCAAATTTGCTGATGACACCAAGTTGGGAGGGAGTGTCGACCTGCTGGAAGGCAGGAGGGCTCTGCAGAGGGATCTGGATAGACTTGAGAGATGGGCTGATTCCAATGGGATGAAGTTCAATAAGGCCAAGTCCCGGGTCCTGCACTTTGGCCTCAACAACCCCATGCAGTGCTACAGGCTGGGGACAGAGTGGCTGGAGAGTAGCCAGGCAGAAAGGGACCTTGGGGTACTAATTGACAGGAAGCTCAACATGAGCCAACAGTGTGCCCAGGTGGCCAAGAAGGCCAATGGGATCCTGTCCTGTATCAAAAATAGCGTGGCCAGCAGGACCAGGGCAGTGATCCTTCCCCTGTACTCTGCATTGGTGAGGCCACACCTTGAGTACTGTGTTCAGTTCTGGGCCCCTCAGTTCAGAAAGGATATTGAGGGGCTGGAGCGGGGCCAGAGAAGAGCAACAAGGCTGGTGAAGGGACTGGAGCACAAGCCCTATGGGGAGAGGCTGAGGGAGCTGGGGTTGTTTAGCCTGGAGAAGAGGAGGCTCAGAGGTGACCTCAGCACTGTCTAAAACTACCTGAAGGGAAGTTATAGCCAGGTGAGGGTTGGTCTCTTCTCCCAGGCACTCAGCAATAGGACAAGGGGGCACGGGCTCAAGCTCTGCCAGGGGAAATTGAAGTTGGAGACCAGAAAAATATTTTTTACAGAGAGAGTAATCAGGCATTGAAATGGGCTGCCCAGAGAGGTGGTGGATTCTCCGACCCTGAAGGTTTTTAAACTGAGATTGGACATGGCACTGAGTGCCATGATCTGGTAAATGGACTGGAGTTGGACCAAGGGTTGGACTTGATGATCTTGGAGGTCTTTTCCAACCCAATCGATTCTATGATTCTGTGTGTCAATTAGAGCATCAATAAATGCTGTGATAGGAATGTTTAGAAAACAGATAAGCCAATTTTAAACTTCTAAGCAAAATTTTATGAGACTGGCATTCTCTAACTATGCACTTGATGCTAATGCTTAGTTCATGTCCATCATCAGTTGTTATCCCTCCACAGTCCTTCACAATCCCTCTCTCAGGTTATAACACAGCTCTTCTCTGCTTTGAGGTCACTGAGGTTCAGTAAACAAGACTCAAACCTGTCTACCAAGGGAAGCTGAAACAATAGTGAGGATATTACACCACTCTCTCTCTGCCGAACCACCCTGGGGATCCTGCCCATTTATAAATCTATTGTGTTTATGTTTCTGAGCAGTTGCCTCTGTCTCTGGGATACTATTGCAAAAACTTAGTGAGTACTTTCCCAGGCTGCTGCAGGTGCATTGTCCTGTAGATGGGCTGGGGTTTTATTTGCTGTTTTTTCTTAGTTAGCTGCTGGTTTTTTTCTTAAAGCAAAACTAATATTTGCCCAGCTTTGAAGGTTGTGTTTCATCACTGCCCAATAGGTAACAAGTTGGTAACAAGCTTAACCAGTCAAACCAGTGCTTGGTGCAGTCAACATAAGGCAGAGTTAACTTAAAGCAGGAACTTGCATTTGGCTTTATTGAGCCTCCTGAGGTTCCCATGGGTCCACTTCTTGAGCTTGTCCAGGTCCCTTTGGGTGGTATCCCACCCTTCAGGTATGTCAGCTGTACCACTCAGCCTGTGTCATCTGCAAACTTGCTGAGGTTGCAGCACTCAACCCATTTGTGGGTATGTGCGGGTTTAAAGGTAAACTGGCAGGAGAAACAAATCCAACACAAAAGAGATTGTAAGCCAGAGTTACAATTTAATAAAAATATTACAATAAATACAATGACACAAAGAGAAATTGGTTTTAATCCACAAAACCCAGAAATATAACCCAGCACCCTGGAACACAAACACAATGGGGTTTGTTAGTCCCTGTGCTGAGCCTCACATGGTTCCCCTGAGTCCAAAGTATAAAGAAGGGAAAGAAAAAACTGTTGGTGCAGATGATGGTCACAGTCTGGTTGAGGTCACAGTGTTGTTGAGCTTCTGCTCCTCCTATGGATCTGATGAATGGTCCCAGAAGTCCCAAAACCCCAAGATTATAACCCCTCAGGTTCAGATGGGAATGCCCAGTACCTCCCCCAGGGTGGGGACTCACTCTGTGAGTCATGGGGTATTTTGGAATCATTGATGGCCCATTAGCAGACATGACACCTCAGGCTGGGTGTGGAGGTGCTAACGACTTCCTGGAGGGGAGTTATCACAGCTCTTATATCACAGGTGTCTGTCACACCCAGCTCACAGTCTGAGGGGCTGGGTGTGCCCTGGGTAGCTACTGCAAATGGCCCCTTGTTAACAGTTCATGGGAAATGAATAGAGGGTGTGGAACACACAGCTTTGGTCACACCCACACAGTGATAAACTGGTCCTGGCTTGCTGAACTGGGACACTCTACCATTGATAAGGACATTAAATAGCACTGAACTCCACAGAGCCCCCCAAGGGCTATCAGCTGTCACTGATGTCCATCAGCACACTGAACCATTGACCACAATCCACTGGATGTCACTGGACAACTAATTCCTTGTCCACCAGTCCACCCACCAAATCCATGTCTCTCCAGCGTAAAGAGAAGGATGATATGGGGGACCATGTCAAAGGCCTTACAGAGTCCAGAGAGATGACATCCATAGCCCTTCCTTTGTCCACTGATGTGGTCAGTACAGTGATGTTTGTGGGTACAACAGGCCTCTGCCTAAGCTGGACTTTTTATGAATCTGTCAAGATAGTTGAAGAGTTGTGGAGGCAATGTATGGGAGCAGGTTTGGAAAAAAGAAATTGGCTAAATTAATCTTCATGCATCTTCCAACAGCCCAAGTGCTGGTAATGAGCTGTTGTGACAGCAGGTGGGACAGTCTGTAAATTTTACATGCATAAATAATTGTTTCTTTTACTCCTGAAATGAAGAAATACTCTCTAGTCTGGAAAACCAATGTTAGAAGAACCAAGATGAACATGACCAGGTCAGTTTGAATGTACATTTTTCATGGAAAGAGAATTAAAGATAATTTGATCTCCCGCTGTACACTTTACCAATTTTTATCTTAGGTTCTTTTATCAATCAAAAAAGACCATTATACAAATGCCAGAGTGTCTGTTGATCACAGCATGGAAGACTTACTCAGATAAAATTTTTATGGTCCTGTCATCTTGCTGTGTAGGAGCCTGAAATTTTAATCTGGGGAAACCTGAGCTTTGTTTTGATGTTTGTCTAGTGCCAAGCACAGTGGGATTTTGCTTCATGACTCAAGATTTTCACTACAAATGAGATGCAAATAGCAATAAATACCATGCTATATTGTAAAATGAGAGTGGTTGCAGAAAATCCAGGATGAATATGGGCTGAATGAGAAGAAGAAATTCAGTCTGTATGTTGAGATAAGTAAATAGAATCCAAACAGCTTCATCTATTCATTCTCCTTAGGACCGTCCTTTATTGGCATGTAAATAATATTTGTATTGTGTAGATTTGATGATGTCAAAGAGATTGTTAACTCCTCCAAGAGATTGCTTTCCCCTTTAATGCAAATGTATACTGTAGTTAAGATAATTCTTACCATTTTTTAACTAGCCCTAGTGTTAAGATGAGACTTCTATCTAGGGGTTTGCCTTGAGCTAAAAGAATATGGATTAGATTTTTCATTTGTACCTAGAGATAAGGAACTGGGAAAGGTTCATGGCCTTGTTCTTCCACTTGAACACTGCAGTGGAAAAGTCATAAACAATCAGGCAGTCCTTTGTCTAATTTTAAAGTTGCTGAAATAGGAAAAGTTTTTGAGTAAACAGAGTTTTTAATTGCATAAAGTCTGAAAACTGACATTTACAGAATGTATCATTAAAAATAATATATGATGAGTCAGCTTCAGAGAAAAAAAATATTTTTTTCTTTGCTTGGCATTAGTCAGAGCCATTTTTATTAATTCATACATTAATGCTTAAGAGATACATAGTGCTTTCCCTAAAGCCAGATTTTTTGTAGGTGGCAGGTTCATCAAAATTCAGTTGGGGCACTTTACATGACCTGACTATAGAATATTTTTAGTATGTTCTACCAAAATCAGATCTGTCTTTGGAAATGTTTTAGTGTCCTGATATCATATGACCTTTGATTGTAACCTTTCTGTACAATGACAGGAGTCCTGATGCTCTCTACACTTCAGCATTCAAACAAATTTGTAGGTAAGGTGTTCCTGTAAACAAAGATTATGAAAGAGTATAGTCACCATAGAGTCCATACATTTGTTTTGTTGAGTTTTTTGGGTTTGGTTTCATTCCTCAGTATTTTGCTGCTTACAAAAAATTATAGGACCTTCATGCAGGTAAGTTAGAGCAGGACACATTTTCAAAAGGAGATCACAGAAGGACTTTTAATGCTATTTTGACTACACAGCCTGTTTATGCAACAGACTTTTCCTAAATTTTAAAATTGTTTTGTTGGACCTGTTCAAATTTTTTACATTTCCTAAATGTCATGTTGAGGCAAGCTCTTTGAAGTTAATTCATGCAATAAATCAATTTTGCTATGCTATTCCTTATTTTAAAGTCATTGACAAGAAAGCTTCAAACATATAAAATGAAAGGCAAACACATTTGAATTGCATGTTGGTGGTTTGCTGTCTTTTCTGTCTTCCACACAAAGGTGCACACATGACTTTGTTGGTACAGAAAAATCAAAGGTGAGCAATTCAGATCTATATAGACCCTGTGAGACTGAAGGCAGATATCAGCTGAGAAGCAGCAAGGCCACAACTGCTGTTGTCCAGTAAAGGGAAAATCACTCCCTAGGAGTTCTTGGCAACTCCCCAGAAATTCTCATGAGAACTCCTCAGGTTTCCCACAGGACACTAGAGATGTTCCTGAAAACAGTCAGGATGATTTCACCAAAACACTGGACTTGTGAGGTATGGATCATAACCAATTGGGATTTTTAGATTAATGGTGTGAGATTCAATTTAGCCAATGGAACGTAGCCTTAACCCCATATAAAGCTTGTGCAGGGTGTAATAAGTGGCATTCGCTTGATCACATTGGTCAAGTGCGTGGTGTCCTTATTCCTCTGTGTTTTATTGTTTACTTTGTGGCTTCACACAAATCACAAACCCAAAAGAAATCTCAGAGTGCCTGTGTGTTGATTTGAAGACCACACAATGGCTTTGTTAAAACAAGTGATTGTGGTCTTAGCCCACTCATGTATTTATTCTACCCATTACAGAACTCCTTTAAGGTGTGTATTCCCCCACAGAACTTGAGCTGGAGATTTTGTTATCAGGAGCATCTGCTGGAGAGACTCCCTGCCTTTGGACAGCCCAGTGCTACCAGACAAAGGCATGGAACTCAGTGCTGCTTCTCATCACCTTACTAGTCCTTCCTGCTGCTTAGTGTGACATTTTAATGGTGTTATTATAAAGAATTGATCTGTAAAACAGAGGAATTTATGGTATCATTTCAGTTGTCCTAAATTCTCAAATTTTGGATTAGTCATGGTTTCAGTTATTTATGTCATTGAACAATTGGTTATATCAATCCAGACAAAATTGTCTAAGATTTACATAAATTATTTTCAAAGAGTAAAGAGCATTAAAAGGAATCTTATGTAAAATGAAAAAAAAAAATCACAAATATTCTAGGAAAGACTAAACACTTAGCAGCTCTCTGGACTCGCTAAGTTAGAACATAAGACTATGCCTCTTGGGAAAACTGCTAAATCTAATTACATAAGGATTTTTATAAGTGTTAAAACCCTGTCCTTCGCTTGTGGTTTGGGTTTTTTAAATAACTCCTTAGACAACAAAGGAAATCTGGAATGTCAAAGGCAAAGCAACACTGGTCTTGCAGGCATGTCCCTTGATGCCTTTTATGTTAAAGGTCCATAAATCTTCTATAGCCTGACTGATCTGAAGGGCAGCTCAGCAAGGGCCCATTAGCAGCTGATGATAAAAGCCACCAGGACATCATCTGGTACCTCAGAGCTCACTTGCTGCTGTTCTTGCAAATGTGGTGAGAGTGTTTTAAGCCTTGATAATTCCACTGCTGATTATTTGAATGCTGCTATCTATAGTACTTAATTTGTCATATACAGTCCATAATTTATCACTGTTCCCCTGTAGTACCACAATCCACCACGTTCTGTTTGATCTCAGACTTACTAGCGAGCATCAGCATTTTTTTGGTTTTTATGATATCAGTACTCAGCTCTGCTTTGCTTCCTCATAAACCAAGAGAGATTGGACTATAAAGAATGTAATTCAGATGAGTAAACACAAGAAGTTGTCTGCTCTCTGTCAAACAGTGTCTGACAGCAGTCTGCATGCTTGCAAGGCTTCCATAACACCTGCTCTGAAGGAATGGGTTGTGGATAAAATGTCTGATCACTGGATATTGCTCTCACTTCTGGTTATGGTTAACCAGGTCATCTGTTGATGGGAACTTAACCAGACATAGTCACATTGCTATGACAAACCCCCTTCTTCAGAAGTGGAGGAAAGCTGCTCTCAGATTTCAGAAAAGGCTGAAATAGAACAAAGACAAGCTGAAATAGAACAAGTAAAAAGAAAAACTCAAATTCTGAAAGAAGTTCATTAGTAAGACAAACTGCTAATAAGAAAATAATCTGTATAAATAGAAGTATCAAATTATTTCCATCTAAACAAGATGCAACTTTATTAACTGGGATTCACTTAAGCTTTCAATTCAAAACTTTACATAATATTACAAGGTGAAATTCAGATTTGTAACCACAGAGAAAGTTAACTTCTGTCAAAAATAGTACGGAAGGAATCACTGCATGGGAAAACCAAAACCTTTTGACATTTCTGATGTTCAGATATTTGTGACACAATTTTTCCGATAAGTCAGCAAAGTTGAAAGTAGCCAGAGTTCCTCCATTTTGAAATCATAGGAATATTGCATGCTTTTAAGTGGAGTTTAAAACTTCTAAATGTTTCTACCTAGTCTAAAATAAAAATAACACCAGCTGCAGCCTTACTAGAGACAACTCTAACAAGAACCAGATCAAGGAATAAATGTAAATTTTTTACATGTTTTCTCCTTCTGTGTTTACTGCTCCATTATATCACCATGTATCACCTCTAACAACTTCAGGGCAGTTAATTTTGTCACTCCAGTTGACAAATGGTGTGGATTTTCCTGTGTCACTTCTGTTTTGGGTACAACATTTCAGGAACAGTCATTCAGCTGCTCTGCCTCCTCCACTTTCATCGTCATTCTTTGGTCTTACTTAGAACTTCCTCTGTCTCAAGTGTAATGGTCTTGGTTATTTTGAATTTTGAAATGATGATTTTCTTTTTGGGGTGTTTACTTTAAGATGTGTGAATTAGGTATGTGCAATCCCTGGTTACTATGACATTCTGGAGCGTTTTTTTTAAACTTGGTGGAGTATTAAAATTATTTTGAATCCTTTATGTAAGCACACTGATCTTGTGGCACAGCTTTGGCAGCAGCCCATGTCAACCAGCCTTATTTTACAGTGAAGGAACTGATCAGTGAGGAAAGAATATATGCTTTCCATATATTTTGCTGAAGGTTCAGGGATATTCACACTACAGCCACTACCCTAACAGATGCCCCAGATGTTAATTTCATATGGAGAAGATGCACAAAAATAGAATAGAAAAGCATGTAAGAGAAAAGATTTTTACTGTACAATAACTATAATTCCTTGAGAAAATTTCCCAAGAGGCAAGGCTGAAGTTTTTGCGGTGTGAACCTTCTCCATCTGGTTTGAGTAACTCTACAGGAACCTGTGTCATGATTCTTTACTATGAAGGCTGTAATGAAAAAGAGTGAAAGGTGTCTAAAACCATGACCAGATTGGGAACTACTTCTAGGAACAGACTTATTCTACCAAAACAATGCATATGTCACAAGATCAGGAAATGCAGCTGAAGAGGTGATGGTACTTGAGCTGTAAAGTTAATTTCAGAAAGTCTTATTTAGGTCCCAGAAGTCTGTACATTATTATATAAAATGAAGCAATATCCGTCCTGAGAAGTTAACATTATAATAACAAAACATTGAGGAAGACTCCAAGAGGGAAGTAACACTGAAAATCTTGCTATCACAAACAAAGAATTTTTAGGCAGGCTTTGAAATACTTTAAAATGATTGCACAGAATAACAAGTAGGAAAAGTCAGAAAATACATTTGTGTGCTCTTTATAGCACTTTGCCTCTCTGACAACTCTGTTTCTCAGAACTATGGTAGTTTTAGAGTGTGTTTAAGTACTTACTTGCAATTGAGTTGCTTATTCTATTTCATCTCACACAGGACTGTGAAAGCTTCAAGAACGTTGTAATTGCAAGAAGAATATGTTAAGGTAGTCCTTACTCTAAAACAGTTCTAAAAATTCTCAGTAGATAACTGGCTCAGTTAAGAGTTAGACACTTTTAATGTACAGAATAAAACTTACAGTCTTTTTTATTGCAGTGTTAAATCTACGGATGGCAATTCTTCTGTCTCTTAGTAGTTCAATTGTACAAGTGGAATCCTTCAGTAGACAGTTTATATTATCATCTTAGCATGGTGAGTAATTGCAAACATCAAAATCAGCACTACAAAACGAAGAGTCTTCAGAAGATTTCGAGAACCTTCTAGGTAAGTATACAAATGCTGTGCAGTAAGTTGTAGAAATGTCTACTGAAGAGCATACCTGCATGATCAAAGTCAAAAGATTTAACAATCAGAAGACTGCATTCTGTATTTTGACAGCCTTCAATTTGTCTATGAATAATAAATTTGAAGAAATTAGTTCACATCTCTCTCAGTTAAGGGGATTTACAGCTAAGACAGAAACACTGATGGAGATAAATGAGAATATGTTATGTGATTGTTTTTCATATTTAAAATTCAGTGATACTTTGAAATCAAATGCGACTTCTTGACAGGGATGTCATCAGACCGTTATAATGTCTGCCTGGCACTCTGAACTGCCTCCTGTGAAAGGGTCTGTCTCAGAGAGGTGTGTGCCATGGCCTGCATCACACTCACAAAGTGAATATGCAAGTGTCTGCTCTGTCAAGACTTTTTCTTGGGCTGGTCTGTGATGGGCACACATATGCTTGGCTTTGTTTTCATTTAATACAAGAGAAATCAGACAGATTCATTCCAGTTCCTTTCCGTTGCACAGTTGGGACCTCTGTCACATATCTGTGTTTTTCAGATTATTTACCCACCTGTGACTAAATGCCTTCTTTAAACAGTAGACCATTTCTGAACCACCCAGCACAGATACAGAACTCAACAGAGGGGTCCCACCATTATTTCTGTGAAGGATTGCAGAACCAGCTGCCTCACACAGTTGTCTAGAGGCTTCCCTTCGGACTCATCCATCATGCAAAGGCATGTCTCTCAGGGAAATTATGTCCAGTAACTTTGTTTTTTTGAAGCTGGTAAGTCTACATTTCCTGCTCTTCTCCTCCTCCTGTAACCTCAGAATAACTCTGATATATTTGTGGTTCTGTATGTGCTAAGACTGAAATGACACTGCATGTTCTCGTGAATTCCACAAGAGAGGATGGCGTATGGATCCCTGTTGTGTGATACTTCAAGGAGAAATCTCAGGAATTGCAAGCAATAAAAACACTGCATTCCATTTTCCACTTTCATTATCATCAAAAATTTCCACAGTGTGCCACAAATTTATCTTTCAGAATGCCTCCCACTGCCTGTCTTTCCCTGAGATTTCTGCTGTCTTGCTTTCTCAACAGTCTCTCCATGTCTGGGTTTTCTATAGCATTTTTTGCTCATTTCGTGGGAAATATACAGAAAGATTTAAATATTGTAGAACCTTTATTTCTGTCCTGGGTGATATTCTGAGGGATGAGAGTTATACGTATTGAGAGAAATGCTTGTCCAGCCCTTTTAAATCAAGATTAAGTGGGCTTCCTGGGAGCTCTTGTGAAAATATTTTCCTGCACTTAGGACTTGAGCAGCACTTACCCTGAAACAGGCTTGAAGCACATGTGGTATCCCAGTGCCCTCACCTACACTGAAATACTGAGCTCTGTGAGCTCAAAAACTTACACAAGTGAAAAGCAGCTCAATGTGATCAAAGAAATTACAGACATATATGTAAAAGCAGAAGAGAAGTTATAAGCTTAGAAATAAGATGTTTTCCTCCATTTCATATCACTGATCTTCACTGATTTTGGAATTTTCTTTTCAGTTAAAAAATGAGGGAATGCTTCCACTGTAATTTTTAGTGTGGATAGGTAAATGAAAGCAGATGTACAGCTAGAAAATATGACTTTCTGAGTCTAAATGCAAAACCACAAAATGTTTAGCAAAATTCAACAACATTTTGGGGGGAGTGCCACAATATAAGAAAGATATAAAGATATTAGAGGGTGTGCAAAGCAGAGTTATGAAGGCAGTGAAGGGTCCAGAGGGGAAGCCATACCAGGAACAGCTGTCACTTGGTTTATTCACCTTGGAGAAGAGCAGACTGAGGGGAGACCTCAGAGCTGCCTACAACTTTCTTGTGAGGGGAGGAAAAGGTAGGATCTCTTCTCTGTGGTAACTGTGCTGGTTTAAAGGTAAACCAGCAGGAGAAATGAACCCGGCTCAAGAGAGGTTATAAATCAGTTACAATTTAATAAAAATATTACAATTAATACAATGTCACAAAGAGAAATTTGTTTTAATCCACAAAACGCAGCAGTATAACCCAGCCCCCTGGGGCACAAACACAATGGTGTTCATTGGCCCCTGTGCTGAGCCCCACGTGGTTCCCCCTGAATCCAAAGTAAAAAGAAGGGAAAGAAAAAACCCGTTGGTGCAGATGACAGTCACAGTCTGATTGAGAGTGGTGGTCTCCTCCTGTCAAGGTTCTGCTCCTCCTCTGAATCTGATGAGTGGTCCTAGAGGTCTCCAAACCCCAAGATTATATCCCCTCAGGTCCTGGTGGGAATGCCCAGTACCTCCCCCAGGACAGGGAGTTCTACAATGGGTGATCTCACTCTCTGAGTCATAGGGTATTTGGAGTCATTGATGGCCCATTAGCAGACATGACACCTCAGACTGGGTGTTAAGGTGCTAATGACTTCCTGGAAGGGAGTTATCACAGCTCTTATCTCACAGGCTTCTTTCACACCCAGCTCACAGTCTGAGGGGTCAGGTGTGCCCTGAGCAGTTGCTGTAAATGGTTCATTGTTAACAGTTCATGGGAAATGAATAGAGGGTGTAGAATACATAACTTTGGTCACACCCACACAGTGATAAACTGGTTCCACCTGCTGAACTAGGACAGTAACCTGTGACAGGACCTGAGGGAATGGCCTGAAGTTGTGTCAGGCAAGGTTTAGGTTGGATATTTGGAAAAGGTTCACACTCCCACGGAGTGTTGGGGCACTCAGGAACAGACTCTCAGGGAAGTGGTCAGAGCACCAAGCCTGACAGAGCTCAAGAACAGCTGGACAATGCTCTCAGGCACATGGGGTGACTCTTGGGATGCTCTTTTCAAATACGACCCATAGTTTGAAATTATTGACTCTTTATAACAACTTTTCAAAGAGATGTGAGTAAAACATAATGTCTTGCTTTGCAGTTTTAGGTATTTTTAAAATATCACTATGTAATTAACTGAATAAATTTTCTTTAATGCCAGAAATCATTTTTTTCCAGAAAAACGTATATCAGGATTTTTTCCTAACAATATATGTATAGAGAAGACTCCAGACTAGACAGGAGGTCTGAAAGCTTAAGGCATTTATTTATTATTTGAGACATATGTGATAAAGAAATTGTTTTGCTTGTTCCATTGTATCTTAAAACTAAGCCATTTCTTTTTGGTAACTAGCAATGTTTGTTTGTCAAATCTACCTAGTGTTTTGGATGTAGATATGAGCTCGTCCTATCCATGATTTGAGTTAGTAAGATGCAATGCATCTGATTTTTTTTTTCTTTCTTTTTTGTCTCTTGGTTGGTTGGGTGACTTTTTCCAAAAAAGAACTGGAAGGGAGTTCTATGTGCTCTTACCTGACTAATTTTGGAACTGTTTCAAGACACTGATTTCAATAAAACAGCAGGAAAAGCTTGTGTTGGATGTTCTTTCAATACCACCCTAGTTATTACTGTCAATCTGTTTGTAGTATTGTGTTGGTATAATATTGCCTTGGCCTGAGAGGATGAGAGAAGACTAGAAATTGAATGAAAAATTTAATTAATAGAAAAAATCTTTGGTACTTTTACATACTAGAGATTTTTAATAAAAATCAAATGCTGAGTTTGCTGTGCTGAGTTTAGGAATTTTTGCTGCTTATGGTTTAGTTTGAATAGGATGACTTTGCAGAAAACAAAACCAAATTCCTAGTTTAAGCAGAATTACATGAATTTTACACTAAAAAACAATGCTAGAAATAACACATTGGTGTTTCTTTAAGGTTAGGTTTCCCATGAATGCATTGGCCCACATCAATGTAAGTCAATTCCATACTCTATGATGGCTGTGAATAGGGAAGTAGATTAGATAAAAGAGTGAAGGGAAAAAGAATGAGCAGTGTGTGACATCTTTAGGAGCTCCTGGAAATGACCTTGTGGACAGTCTGCAGGCATTTACTGAAGGTGAATCAGAAAGATTTTTGTGTGTGTATGTGTGTATATATAGATATAGATATATATGTAGATATAGATATATAGATATAGATATAGAATAGATATAGATATAGATATAGATATAGATATAGATATAGATATATATCGACCACAATTCGTTGCACTGCAGAGATTCTGCAGGAGATACTCCTGTAACGCAATGAGCACAATTTCCCAAGTGAGGTGTTCAATGTTTGAGTCCTGCATAACTTAATGTTGACTTGTTAAGTGGATTAGCTATAGAAATTTTACAGCTTGATCAATTTAAATCCATTTTCAACTTTCATGAGAGACAGTTCTGGTGCTCTTCTAAATAAAAAAATTATCTAGTAAACTGACCTATTGTGTCACCTAAGATCTATTTTATTTCTATTATTTATTAGAATAGAATCAATATCTCATCTTCAGAAAGCTTCAATACTTGTGTTGTACATTTCTAGGCATAGTGCAAGTATATAGACATTTGACCAGGTTCTTTCATACACGAAATGAATGTAGGAATGTTTCTACTTTATTATGAGAAGTGTTAAGATTGGCTGTAAGATTTTGTCTTGTTTTCTTGCTGGATCTCATTGGTATGAGCTCAGACTTGAGCTTACATTAATTATGGCCCCTAATAATTTAAATATCAACCTCTCCAAATTCAGTTGTGTTTTTTATGACCTTAAAATTCCAGGACTGTAGTAATGCTCCAGATAATCCTGCTTTGACCCAGCAGGTCAACTTTGCCAAAACCTGTAAAAAAAAAATCAAATCAAACTTTGCTGGCTGTACTATTTCTATTCATGGGGATTTTTCCAGCCTCGCCTGAGGTCAGGAACTTGAATCATTTGCTTCCCACAGCTGTCGGAGGAGACCAGACTGATGAGGAATTCAGTTAGTGGCAGATATATTACAAACGCTGGGTAGATGAAGATGCGGAGGTCCAAGACCCTGGGGAGCACATGTGGCGACTGAATCGGGACCATGGGGGCTTTCAGATGGACACTTCCCCAGTTTAAATGTTATACCCTTAATATGGCGACCCTGGTTATTTTTCCCTTAGTCGTTCCTTATCCAACTCTCCTCGTCCCACAAAACCCTCCGGGTCGCAGCCCCCTCTCCTGGCGCGCCCCGGCCATGGGGGCGGGTGCCGGCGGGGCCGCCCACGGGGCACCGCTGGAGCCCGGGCGGGGGCTGTCCCTGCCCCGGAGTGCCGGAAGCCCTATGGTAGACTTTCCCCGCCCATCTCATTCTCCCATTGGTCCTTTTGCCGCTCCTCCCCTCCCTCCTTCCCTTCGTTTGCATGCACCCAATGAAGTGCGTTACTTCTCCCCGTCTCTGCCCCTCTTCCCCGCCCAAACCCGGGGAATTCCCATGCTCTCCTTATAAGCCAGCACGTGCCATTAAAACTGGCTTTTCCTCGTGGACTCCTGGCTGTGTGGACTTATTCCCTTCGGGGTGGTCGCCGGGCCGGGGGGCGGGAAGAGGCTACCTAAGCTTCTAAGGGGCCTGATCCTAGGGAGCTCCGCTTGCCACTTCCCTAGCCTTGCTCCTGGAAGCAGGAACCTCTCCACTGTATCAGTGGTTAATAACAATCCACTGATACACAGCCATTTTGTTTGGTGTAAAGGACTGGAATAATATAAGAATGTACTTTCCAGCTTGTTGCTGTGTTCAAGGAAACCTCTAGAAAGGGTTCAAAATCCTTAGCTAATGTCTTAAGCAGTGAAAAGAAAGCCTTGAATTATGCACATCTGCCATAGCTTCTCCTAATGATGATCTTTTGTTATGATGTCAGTAAGTAATGGGAACCCAGGCAGGGACATTGGAGTTGTGTTTTGCAGTTACCAGTTCTTGTGCTTTTTTTTTTTTATGAAATTGTTAAAGTAACATACATGGAGGAAAAAATAATCCCATTACTTTTAGAGAATGTAAAGAAACCTTTATTTGCGTCTTGCTCATTTGCAGAATGATTCTTTGGCCATGCAGTTAGGAGTGTATGATGACTTGATATAAATATTCTAGAGCTGATTCAAGTTGTATGAGAAGAGGAAACATTGTCTAACTATAATTAACAACTAATTGCAAAGACTAATAGACCCTACTTTGTTATGGTTTAGTTTGGGGGGTTTTCTATTAAAAAGTATGCACAGGCCAAAATTAGCAGGCCTAGTCATGTGATATAACCTTTTCCAACTCCAACAGTTATTTTTCTTTGCCATTTGACAGCTGTAGCCCAAAGTGATGGAGAACACTTCTGGCAAAAAATGCTAAAATTAGGTGTTTGGAAAAGTTAGACTTTGCAAGCAGTTATTCTAAATAACATTTACATACTGTGAATTGGACATTGGGTGCTTAATAGCAACATGGTGAAGTGGGACAGGGTAAAACCTTCCTGTCTTCAAGCTGTAGGATCTATTCCAACTGCAGGTGCCTTGGGAGTGTTTGAGAATCACAGAAAAGGAAGTTTTCTCAAGTCTCTGCAGTGTGTGGCTGGTGAGCTCCAGGAGCTCCGTCACTATCTGAGAATAGGTTGGAGAGAAGGTTTGCTCCAGACTGGGACCACCCAGCAGCAAATTGGATAACAGAGCTCTTGATCCCAAGCCATCCATGCACTGGGCCTTCCTTTAGTGTTCACAACCATCTGCTAGGAGTTTGTCTGCTGATATACTCTGGCTTTGAAAATAGTATCCCTCCTCCAGAAGAGGATGATTTTAGCACTTCTTGGGAGCATAAATCTGGCTGTCTTGTAAACTGTGCACCAAATTTGACAGGTTACCTGCTGTAACTTTGACTGGATGGCAGGTACTGGGTCTATGTGAAAATTACTGATTTTCCTTTCCTGTGCTTTCCCCTCACTTTTGATTAAGAATTGCAATGAAGGAAAGGTCACAGTCACCTGAGAACAACTCAGGCAAGCAAATACACTGGGTTTATTATTTCGAATTCTCAAGTTCAGACTTGCACGTTATCAAAAGCTTTTTGTCAGATCTGAATTTAATGTCATGACATTTTAAGGTTATATCATTGAGCTCCAGAGACAGCTCTCTTAGCTTTCCCTTCAGCCTCCCTTTCAGGCTATGATAGATACTGATTACAGCCTCTTGTGTGCTGGAAGTTCATTCCTTCCTAAGTGTATCCAGAGAAACCATCTGGATTATCGCTCCCCTCAAGTAATCAACTTATCATCCAGGGTCAATGCTGTTTGGGGCAAAAGGGTGTCATGGTTTGCATCTATATAAACAGTTCCAAGACCTTCCTCTACTCATTGTGCCTTTGTGGCATTTGGCATCACCTAAATATAGAATAAATATATGAAATATAAGAAATAATACTATACATACTAATACTCAGAGGAAAGAAAGTTACTAGCAATAGCTGGAGTTCTCCAAGATACAGAGTCCCACACTACATCTTTCCTTCCTATCTTTTGCAGGTCACTGCTTCTCTTAAAATTCATGCTCAGAAAACCTTAGTATCTGGAAGTGCACATTAATCTGGATTCAAATGTGTCAAGGTGTGGGAAATAGTTTGGATGTCCCTTGTGTTAATTGCAGGACCAAAAGGCTTTTGCATCCAGACACAAGTGTTCCGCCATACTCCAAAATTAGAGCACCTTCAAGGAGTACGTGTGGTAAACTTCAGCTTACTGATAAAAAGAGGATTTATATTTCCAATATCCTGTACTTTCTAACTCAATGACTGCTGCCATTGACTGTACCTGAAAACCCTCAGGCTGACACCATTGTGACAGCAAGAAGGAGGCAAGTACCAGAGACTGCTCAGGGTCACCATAACTGCTAATGTGCCACTACTGACAAATGCCAACCGTTCCATTGAATGAATTGACTTGACTGGCTCATTTCTACTTGTTCTCCTCCTCTCTCCACAATGATGTAGCCAGAATCTCTAACCATGTATGCTTAAAATTTACTGAGATACAGCTGGAAACACCAAGCATCTGACAAACATCTCAGCTTTCACTGACACTTATTAGAAACTTACTCCATAGATAGATGCCCACTATTAAATTGCAAAATTCTGATTTTCTTAGACTTGGGAGGAATTTAACAGAAGCTGATGGTTGGTTCTGAAAACAATAACCTGTTACAAGGAACACAGAGCTATATTCTTGGGCACTACATTTGAGCTACTACTATAATCTACAACCCTCATTCTCAGGTATTTTATAAACCTATAGAGAATACTCTTGAGAAGATAATACCTTTAAAAATTATAGATTGATGTGCTTCTACCTGAAGAACAGATCACACAATCTTCTAGGGCCCCTTCCACCTACTACAGTTTTTGAGAATGATTCTGTCCTTCCTATCCGTGATGATGATGTTAAAATGACTTATCTCCCAGACTAGGATGGAACTGATTTAGTGGATCAATAGCTTCCCTTTTGTGGGTTTTTTCAGCTTAATTCAGACACTGTGTCCAAAACTAAGAAAATTTACCATCGAATGTATTATAAAACTTACTAGTAGTAAAAATAATAAAGTTAGAAGGAAACAAGTGTTTCAGCAAATATGTTAATAGACTGTGTGTCTCACACAGCAAAATTCTACAGACAATAGTGAGGCAAAGCGGAAAAATCTGTGATTGAAATATCACATGTACTAAATTTAAAGCTTGAATTCTCTTGCCAGGCAGGAAAACCAGCAGAAGGGTTTCATTTCCTTTTTAAATGCTTTTCCTGACAAGTGTGAGTTTAAATTAAAACCGTTAAACTGTTAAAATGCATGATTTTTCTTTTGACAGAGACAAATATGACATCTTTCTTTTATAATGTGTCTCATCTCTCTTGAGGCATGACATTCAATAAAAAGCAGCATTAGGAAACAAGTTTTCTGTAAAAGAAACATTCTAAAGGCATGTTCCTCTCTGCAAACAGCATTATAAAATTATGGTTTTCAGTATGTTCATTTAGCTATCAAATTCCTGATTGGTAGAACCATAATTTTTAGTAACAGGAGACTGTTACCCTACAGACAGATTCTGCTGCTTGTGAGCAACTTGTGTCTATCCCATGTATTTATGGTATATGAATGTGAGTTTTAAACAATAGTGTATTATTTTAAAGGTAAAAAGCAGAGAAACACTGGGATGGTAAGAGATGCCAAAATTTTAGTCTCAGGTAAACTCATGATTTAATGGGATTTTCAGGGTTTGTGCTTTCTCTGCAACATCGATGTGAATTCTTTTGCTCTGTCAAATACATGCATCTGGTTTTAATTTAATAACTTCTTTTTCTACTTCAATTTTACACTTGAAGATTTCTGGGATCACATTACTGGATTGAGCAAAACTACAACTAAGGTCATGAAGAAGAAAGATAAAAACTGCCATCTCAGAAGTAGCACCAGACAACATGAACTCTCAAGGACATGTGTCTGTGTTGCTTTTCCCTTACTGTGTAATGATGCAGCTTTTTATTGTTTACTCTCTTTAAAAAGCAATCTGCTATGCCCTAAGGGACAGTTAAATGTGACAAAGGGGTAGCATGATTAAAGCTATTCCCTTTCCAATTTTTTCTTCCAATTACTAGATGAAACTAAGGAGTAATATTAATGCAATGACCTGGAGTGACTATTATCTAATATTTGTGTGTGTTCATAGTATTTTTGGAATCTTTAAGAGCAATAAGCATTTACTTCAAAGCTTAGCTATATGTACATATTTATATAGACTACAAATATATTCAAAGATATAATGAAAAATACAGTGTCTTTTTCACTACAAATACCAGAATAATGAAGGATAGGAACCCTTCATTATTAAAAGTCTATTAAAAGTTCCAAGAATAGTTACACAGACTTTAGAGTTTGTTTCAAAGAACTTTGGAAAATGACAAAACCTTTTATATAAACACAAAAAAATTTGCAGACATGTCTGTGCCTTAGAAGGGCATTGTGAAAAATCTCTGGTGGTGGTGTTGGACAGACTAAGTAAATAAACACCTACATTCCTTCCAACAATGGTGACCTGGAGCTGTATGACATTTTTAAGATTATGTCTCCATGCCAAGGTTCTTTAGGGAAGTTCCTGATGTTGCAGTAAACTCTTATCACTGAATGATAAAGATAATTCATTAATCTTATATTAGAGCCATTAAAATAGGTGAAGTTTAGTTTCTGCCTGGCATCTCTTACTGCTGTGTTCCGCAGCATGTATGGGCCCAGCACTTCACAGAGTAACACCAGCCTGGCATTTTGGATATTGGCTTTTGAGAGAAGCCTCTGATTTTCTGATGTTTAGTTCCAAATTTCCCAAGATGCTAAGCTTTATCTCCTTATCTCCCACACTGTGTCCTTATCTCCCACACTGTGTCCTGAGCTTTCTCAAAGATTACATGAGTTGCTGCAATTTGCTGAGTATGCAAACTGAAATTTTAAATGAACTCAGCTAATTGACTGTAGCCACTTCCACTTTAAGAATATAAGGACTTAAATTTTGTCCTGTATTAAAGAAGAAAACAGACTTTGATGGATTTCTGTTCCATTCTAATTTTGCTGACAGCATGCAAATGATTTTCTGCAGACACAGACAGATTTCTGCTGCTTGGTATTAATTAGCCTTCTACTTCATCCCTATAGATGGAGCTGTGTGTAACATTTAATATTAGATCAGAAGCATTTTCTGTTTTAACACTCTCTGCTCCCCAGTTTGCATTGAAATTATATAGGAAAATATATCCTTCCCATTAACTACCTTTCCCTCAAGAATCCTGACAGCCCTTGGCCTGACCTTAGCCAGATGAAACACACCTTGAGCTGGAGGTTCTGTCCAGCACACCACAGCAAAGAGCTAAAGATGCAACTATCTTCCAGGAACTTCTCTGTCAGAAGACAGCTGTATTTTCTGCTTTCACAGCATCCTGTGGGCAAAATAAATGAGCTCTGTAATTTAATTAACAATTGTGTAAGAAAAAGTGCTTTTATTTGGTAGTTTTAACCACGGTATCTGGTAATTTCAGTTGAGTCAGTCCAGTTTTCATTCAAAATTCACCTTCTAAAATGTCTTGCTATTTAAAGATCACAAAGCGCACTTGGAGATAACAAAGGTGAAGCCCAAATGTAGCAGAAGAACATTCTGTAAGACCCTAAGCCACTTAAGTAGGCTCAAGAACATCTCTGGAGCTCCTGGATCTCTGCTTATGTTTTCCCATGGATTACAACCTTACAGAAGCTTCAGAACTGGATTCTGTGTCTGCGAAAGTGTCTCTGTTTGCCCTGAAGGCCAATTAATATCACAACCCATGCACTGCCTGTGTCACACAGACAGGACAAATGCTTGAAAGAGAAAACAAAGTTAGTGACCAGAAAGTTATCTGAAGTGATTTCTTCTCACATTTTGTATCTGTTCCACCCCTGTCTGGTTTTCCATGACAGTTCATACAACCTGGGATGCACCAGCTGGAAAAAAAAAAACAGAAACAAAACCACCTAAAAACCCAACAGACAATATGTGTGATCCTTTATGATCTTATCAAAACACATGGAAAAGCAGAATGCACATACACTGGTGGGACCAAAGGCAAAAATCAACCAGCATAAAAAATCTTCACCTCAGATATGTTAAGATCAGGTGCTGCCTTGTGCTCGTGCAAGGCAATACCAGCAGGGCACATTAGGCTTTTTTTCTCATCTGAAAATGGGAATAGTTATGCAGAAAGCAGTACATATCTAGAACCATATTTTTCATATTTCATACTTTGAATTTCAGTAGCAGGACTGAAAAAATATTTAACCTCTTCCTCTTAATAGTAATTTAATATTTCATGCTCCATTTGGCTTCCAGCAAACAGACTACCAAAAAATACCATCCAATGACTGCATATTTTTATAAACTATGTGAAATATATTGAAAAGTTGTAATGTATGCTTGTTTGCTGCAGTGAAATATTTGAAGATTTAACTATCTGCTTAAATATTGGCTTTTTTTTTCTCATTTCATTCATTCAGGGGAAAAAATAAAAATAAATAATTTCTGGGAAAGTATCCTGGTAAGTTGCAGTTGTTATCAGGACAACTTCGTGTATTTGCATTTACTTTGACAACTAGAGGTGTTTTGGGATGAGAGGATGAATATGAAGATGATTCTCTTCTTAGCACAAACACCCTACATGAAGCTCTTGCAAAAAAGCCATTTCATTTCAATGATCTTGTGCATGACAAATTTGAAGCAGAACTACACCTTCCTATTGTTTTATATATGAAACACACTGCAAGTCATTCATCAATATTACTGTATTTCTGCTATGCTATTAATTTTTTCAAGACCAAAGCTTTCAATTAATATGCATGATTAGTTTTAAAAGCCTTCTATTTGAATATGATTTTTCACATTTAAGAAGAAAATACAATAAGTCTTTATTTTCAAATTCAGTGTCAAATCATCCCCCACAAATCATGGCTGTCATAAAGATTAGACGCAGTCATATTCAAATTAATAGCATGATTGAGAAAAGGTAGATAATTAGGTTCTATCAGCCATGGTTTCTCCTTTGATTGATATTTTTTATGACTTGATCAACATCCTTCACAAAGCAGTAGATTATGAAATTCTCTTGCTCTAAGTTGGGCTTAACATCTCCCATAGTACAATTTGTCCAAATAAAAAAATACTGGTACAAGAAGCTGTGAAAAACACTTGGATTGTAAATCAAATTTTCAATAAGAATTACAGCTACTTCTTCCATATTTGCATCTAAATTTGTCTGTGAAATCATAAGTTTATCAATTACTTCACTTCTTATAAATATTCGGGTCATAATTTCAAAAATGATATGAGATGATTATTGGGTAATAGTAGACCATATCTTTATTACAAAATGCAAAAATGTGCACAATCACTGGCAGACTGAATGGCTTCTGCAGAGGTTTAGCATGAAACATCTTGGAAATTTAATTCTGTTCCAGCCATGGGTGCCAAAGGGTTCCAGCAGTGGCACCGTGGCCAAAGTGATTTTAAACTATAAAGCAGAGATCATCTCTGTTCTGCTTGTTCCTCATCACAAGCAGCTTTTCATATTCATTCATATGAACCCTCACAGCACCCTGGACATCTCTGTGCTAGAGAAGCCCAGGAGTGGCTGGGAGGGTAAATCATGGCCTTCTCCTGCCCATCCTGAGGGATGAGAGAGAGCAAAGGCATAAAGACTGTTCCTTTGACCAAACCACAAGACACAGACAAATCAGTGAAGTGTTACAACCTTGAATTCCAAAGGCCACTGAAAGACTCTGCCTGGTCTTCTGCTTTTGTCCAACGCTAGAGGGAAAATATCAGCTGAAACAATGGCTTTCATTTTTTGTGGATTCTTTAGTTTTCGGCACAGCTTAAATAAGTGTTGAGAAATGTGGATGAGAGGTTGACATGGAGCAATTCTTACCTACAAGCAGAAAAATACAATTGTTGTTTATAACGGGTGTTGGTATCAGTAGAATTTCTCTCTTTCTGGGAGCCAGCTGATTTTACAGTTTGGTGGGTTTTTTTAAATGATACATCAACTGGAAATCAAGAAATGTTGTTTTACTGTTAAGAGAAGGTAACATAGGTGACAATGCAAATGGTAGTGCAAATAATTATTTAAAATCTCACTTTTCCTACTTTACTGCAATTTTGATAAGAAACACATTGAAAATGTTTACTGTTAAAAGTAGTGCTAAAAGATCTTGTGGTCAGGGAAACCATAAACAAACTTTGACATCTGGAATTTTTTGCCAGTTAGATAAATAATGATAGTGGAATACTATGAATATAATAAAGTAACAAAGAATGTAACACCTATGATTTACCAGCTTATTTTAACTTTCAACTTCGCACGTGACATGGAAGTCAGGTTGAAGTTGCCTAAATGGATGTTTTGGCAAGTGAAATTAGTTACCTTTGGACCACATAGATCCTTTTTTTTTTCAATTCTGGCTTTCAAGAAAAATTAAATATTTGTGTTAATGGGTTTGTGCATTCAGAGTTAGGTTAGAAGTATTTAATTACTCTGAAAAATAGTTTCAAGTGAGATGAGTTAGTTATTACTGAACAGTTTTGTTATGTCCAAACATTTTTCTTTCTTTCCTGCACCTAATTTAAAGTTCAGACAATTTTAGGTAATATTTTAAAGCTGTTGTCTGATGTTATCTCAGAAATAACCTTCCATTTATTCCAGATGAAGCAAGAAAAGTAGAAAAGTAGTAGCTGTAGTTGCATTTTTTATTCTAAAATTTGATTTAATTTTGAAATATTAGCTCAGGTGTTTATCTTTTTTTCCTTGTTTCTTTTTCCATAGAAAGTTTATGATTTTTCCTTAGGTACAGACTGTACCCCTCTCAGCAATGTGAGAAATAAGATCAGAGACAATTTTCTCTCATATTTTTGCACATTAGTTCTCTCTCCACCTTTTTTACCATCCTTGTAACAAGTGTTTCCAGTAATAGGGAAGGTATTTTTGAGGACTCAGCACATTAGATGGATACATAGAAAAGAATGAAGGCTCTCTAACATTTTGACCAAAAGTACTTTACTTTTTCATATTGGATTCTGAAGTTGTATGAACTTGTTATACAATAAGAAGAGAAGGCTTATAGATAAAAAATCAAATTTGGGGGATAAAATTTGGGAAGACATTCAAGTATCCACCCAAACCAGACTGAGGTTTCTCAATTGTGAGAACATTTTCTGATACAAGACTGTGATCAAATTTCCCCTCAGCACTGAGAAAGATTTAAAGTCTGAAAATAACTTCAATTTAAAAAGCTAGAAGTTCTTTTATTTCTCTCTCAGTGAAACTGAGAAGGTACCTGAAGTCTGAGAATCTGTTGTTCTAAAAAGGGGCTGCTTTTATTTGTATTTGTGAACCTGTAACTCCTTATGTCAAAATGTTGGTGGAAAAGATTGAAATGGCACATACTGAGTGCTGTTCAGTTGCTGCAGCTGTGCCTGGTCACACACATAGAATCATAGAATCAGTTGGGTTGGAAGAGACCTCTGAGATCATCAAGTCCAACCCTTAATTCAACTCCACTTTGATTACCAGATCATGGCACTCAGTGCCACGTCCAATCTCACCTTAAAAACCTCCAGGGTCAGAGAATCCACCGCCTCTCTGGGCAGGCCATTCCAATGCCTGACCACTCTCTCTGGAAAGAACTTCTTCCTGATATCCAACCCAGACCTCTCCTGGCAGAGCTCAAGCCCCTACTCTCTTGTTCTACTGCTGGTTGCCTGAGAGAAGAGACCAATCCCCACCTGGCTACAACATCCTTTCAGGTAGTTGTAGAGAGTGATGAGGTTACCCCTGAGCCTCCTCTTCTCCAGGCTAAACAACCCCAGCTCCCTCAGCCTCTCCCCATGGGACTTGTGCTCCAGTCCCTTCACCAGCCTCGTTGCTCTTCTCTGGACCCGTTCCAGCCCCTCAATATCTTTCCTGAATGGAGGGGCCCAGAACTGAACACAATACTCAAGGTGTGGCCTCACCAGCACTGAGTACAGGGGAAGGATCACTGCCCTGGTCCTACTGGCCATGCTATTCTGGCCACACATGCCACTATGCTCCCAGTATTTCTGGTAAACTGTGTCCTGTCTTGAGCCAAAATGTCATCAACACTTCACATTACAAAGCCAAATACACCACACATTTCAACTGCCTCCTGGAAGAAATTTAGATGGAGACATTTTTAATGCCAGGTTTGATTTGTGTCCTGATGTTAATAAAACAACCAGTTGTACCTGAGCATAAATGTCACAGAGCCCCTCGGGGCGTGTCCAGCACTGAAGTCATTTGTTGTGCATGAGAAACTCACTGTAGAGAGCAGAGCGTGAATGAAAAGGGCGAGGAAATGTGCTGAAACCTTGGGTTGTGTTTAACTGCCACAAACTGCACTCACTTAGCCAAGCACATCTTAACCACCAGCTTTCAGTTACACAACAGTACCAAGTTATTAGGAAGTTAAAAGAATAAAGTCAATTTAATCAAATCAAGATCTCAGAGGCCTAAGATTTATGGCCAAATATTTGCCTCATCATGAATAGAAAGGTGCAATGATCTTTCAACTACTATTTATAACTAGAGGTTGTCCAGTCTATAACTACCTGAACGGAAGTTCTAGCCAGGTGGGGGTTGGTCTCTTCTCCCAGGCACTCAGCAATAGGACAAGGGGCCACAGGCTCAAGCTCTGCCAGGGGAAATTGAAGTTGGAGATCAGAAAAAAATTCTTTCCAGAGAGAGTAATCAGGCATTGGAATGGGCTGCCCAGAGAGGTGGTGGATTCCCCATCCCTGGAGGTTTTTAAACTGAGATTGGCCGTGGCACTGAGTGCCATGATCTGGTAAATGGACTGGAGTTGGACCAAGGGTTGGACTTGATGATCTTGGAGGTCTTTTCCAACCCAATCAATTCTATGATTCTATGATTGTACAATCAAGCTTTTTAATTCAGAGGTCACCAGGAGAACCCCAAAACTATTTTCCAGAGTCACTCCCTTCTCTATACCTCTTCCTGCTTTCATGGGAGGAAATTTTTTTGAAATTTCTCTGCTTGTCTCTGGGAGAAAGAAGAAGCACAAAGCAAACTGCTGATCCTGGTCACCTCCTGGGACAGGTTGGTTTCACTCCAGGACTCACAGGTTGGTGAGTTCGAGCACCACAGAGATATTTTGGCAGGTCTTTTTTTGTACATTTAGATCAATTTAAACATCAGAATCTATTTTCTCCTCATTCTGGAACAGGTTGTAGGACACCACCAGGGCTTAGGAAATTCTTTTTTGTCAAATTGGCTGGTTTACGGTTTATGTTTACAACCAGATCACACTCTTCTTTGTTACTATTCATATCTTCCACTGGACGCTCTTAGAACTGAAAGTATTGACTAAACCTGTAAATACCTTATTTCTCTTAGATCACAGCTTTTTAAGCTTTGTATCTCCATATCTGGGATTTGGGGTTGGGACTAGGTGATCTTTTAAGGTCCCTTCCAACTCAAACCATTCCCTGATTCTATGATCAGATTGAAGAGTGTTCCTTTTTCCTCATGATACAGTTCTGAAGAGTTTGATTTTAGTTTTTTTTCTAATTTGGTCTACCAACAAAGTATTAATCTTATGGGAAATCCAGTTTCCTTAACAGGAATGTCCTTATACCCCTGGCAAAATTTTTCCATCTTCATTATTCTTTCTAAGAGCAATTATATTTGCTAGAGAAGGAAAAAGTCAATTCCCTAATATCTGATTTTCTTTACACTGTTTTTTTTTAGGAGGAAATAACTCTCACGAGTACCTTGTGTGCATTTGTATTCCAAATAAGTGGCAAAATTAGTTTGTCTCTGATTTCTTCCAAACCCAAGTGAATCCACTGCAGGAGCTTGCTGTCATATGCTGAGTATTAGTTGTGCTTTACTTTTTATACCAACAGGACAAAATCCTTTAAAGGCATTCCTTATCTTTTAGTGTCAGATGCTGGGAAGTCCTAAGATTTACACATTTCATTAAAAAGAATTTATTCCTGGCATAACTGGTTTCTGCAAACATGTTCCAAGATCGCTAAAAAGGAGCCCTGTGCACCAGTCAGGCCTCATTCAGTAAGAGCTCAGGCAAAAATGGGATTTATTCCTTTTTTTCATGGAGTGAGACTGCATGTGGAACTGCAAAGCAGGCATTTGAAACTCCACTTAATTCTTAATTTGCAATGTGCTCCCACTGAGCTTTAACAGGCCAAACCTGAACTCCCAGGAATCAGGATTATCGTTTTGCCCATTGCTTTGGTGTCTGTCTGGATTCTGAGTTATCCTCAGACCACTCTGCCTCTCCTTTGTGATCTAAAGTGCTGTACAACACCAGGAAAGCAGCCCTGAAGCAAAGTCAAACAACAATGCAGCATTTTTGGCAGTGCTTGGGAAGGTTCCTTCCCTTCGAGAGACTTTTCAGCGATTCAAAATGGGATAATTTTTCCTTAGCCACACTAATGTCCGTCTCACAGCCACATCTGCTCAGAACGTACCTGAAGATTGAAAGGGACACTTTAAGTATGATTGCAGTGAGATCCCCTGGGGCTGCCCAGCCAAGGCAGACTGGTTAAGGATCTGTTCCCAGGAAATTTCAATTCTCTTCTTCTAGCCAGCATGGGGAAGCCCTTCATTCTTACTACACTTGCCAGTATCCTTTCTTCTTGTCACCTCTTTCAAAGCAACAAGAAGAAATTGAAGCTCCTGTTGATGATGTGCTCTTTAGGATAAGGTTATTCCTCAGTGTGTCCCTACAGTGGACTCTGAATTTTATCTCAGTCAGGAATTAACTTGCTGGTGGCCTTTTCTGGGTCCTATACTATGACAATTCCAGCTTAATTTAATTTCCTCAATGCCATACACATCTAATAATTCTATTTAGGAAGTGAAAAAGCTTTCAGCAGGAACTGTTGCTGCACTGTTTCCACAAGAAGTGTTTGGATGTGCATGTCTGTATGAAAAACACATCTTCATCATCCAGATACTGACAGCAAATTTCTAGTCTTTATGTTCATTTTCTGCAAAAAATGGATAAGGTTTTTGCCATCCATTGTTTATTTTAGATTATAAAAACTTGCAGACTTTGATGTTGCTATTAAAGTATGTTCTCCCAGCCCAGTGAGACACCCAGCTATCATAGTTACACAAACCCAGCGACAAATGTGCATTTAGTCAGGCCGACTTCAATGTGTTTTTCAGGAACATAAACCACAGTCCTGACTTGTGCTGATACTTACCTGCAGTGGGAGAGGCTGCAGGACGCCCTCGCAGGGCATGTGAGAATAAGCCAGTTGCACAAATTAGGTGTGAAGCACAAAGGCTGTTAAGAGAAAAGGCAGATTGGGAGAACCAGGCAGACATGAGAGCTCAGCATCTATTTCACACATTCTCTGCCCGTTGCTATTTTAATCCATTACTACTTCGAAGCTGGTTTTGTTGATGGGGGTTTTTTTAATGGTGTTTTCTTATTTTCTCACTTAACATTTCACTTAGAAGAAGCTGTGAAAATTTTGTATTTCTGTAATAGCACACACAGGCACAACACATGACTAATTTGATGGAATAAATTTTAGGCAAGCATATTCATGGAGAAGCTTATGTATCTCTCATCTAATATTCTGTAAACTTCTCAAAATAGAAAGGTATAATGGAGAGACTGCTGCAGTCTTAAGCACAGTATTGAAAATGTTACACTTTTGCAATTCAGTAAGTCATGTTATCTATAGTACTATTACCATTTCAGTATTAATGATAAGTATTTATAATGTCATGAGGAAGTACTTATTTTTGTTTATTTAGTTCCATTATTTACATGGCATAAAATACTAAGTACGTTTAATAAAACAAAGATTATAATGGAATATTTTCACATTACTTTTTTATAATTACATCTCTGAATACAGACATGTTATCAGGAATATTAATGAATGTCATAGACCTTTTGCTTTACATATATAAACTATTGGAGTCAGGCAGATAAATGGGGAGTCTGCATTATGATTGCATATAGCTGACAATTTCAGAGGGGGGATGCTAGTTTAGCATATTTTTACAGGTCAGGTAATGACTCATTATAGGCAAAAGTTGCTGTAAATTGTCTGGCCCATGAAATACCTATAGGGGAAGCCCTGCAGCCAAAAACCGTAGGACTTCATATGGCACAGCTAATGTGACTCAAATGATATCATCAAGCCCTTACTTCCAAAGCTAATGAGGTTTGTAGTAAAGTACAGTTTAGATTGCTGATTTCCCTTGTTTGCTAGTGCTCTGTAAAATACCAACTGCATCAAAGGAACTGAGGCAAAAATACGGGTTTAAGCAGGGAGGTAAAGAGTGAGATTGGAAATTTGTGGGTTTGCTATTAAAATGAAAATGAAAATATTTGCTTAGTTTTAATAAAGATTTTTAAGAAAAATATCTACATCTCTTCAGGTAAATGTGGGAACATAGCTTGATAACAACAGGACTTTACCTGAGGTTCAGAGAGGTATGGATTGGTCAATTTTTGTCCACATTTGTATTTGGCAGGATGTGGCACAACAGGCTCCCAGCACCAGCTCAGTGCTATCATACATTTAATCAATAAGATCTCTTCAAGATGTGCTCTGTCACTGTACACATTCAAGAGCAATGTGAAAATATTTTGACTGTTGTGCAGACTAAAGAGAAAAAAAATACAGAAGTCAATATTTTTACTTTCATAATTGTCAAAGCTGTTCAAAATAAGTTACTGAATGCAAAAGGAAAGCAGAGGACAAGAAGGCTGCAGATGGAAGGTCCTGCCCTGTCAAGGTTCCAGCGAGCACATGGATGAGTGGGAATAACCTTTCCCATTGCTGTGTTCTAGCTCAGAGTTCTAGGAAAGAAATGCTGCTGGCAACTTGTCTGCAGGGAAGGACCTGATCCAACCATGGCCCTGCCTGTGGTGGGGAGGGGTTGGATTGAGATGATCTTTAAGGGCCCTTCCAACCCAAACGATTCTGTGAGGATTCAATGTCAGCCTCAACCAGAAGGTTCCACAGCTGGAGCTTTAGTTCCCTAGTAGTCTAGTCCAGCCTGTGTTCAAGCAATCAAAAACATTTAATACACCTGTTCCCATATGATGGGTTTAATGCACAAGCCTCTTATGAGCTTTATGCCACTGTATATTAGCAGAGTCAGTTGTATCTAACTTTTATTTTCATGGAGTTAAGGGTCATGATGGCAAAAGTTGAATATAGTGGAACTATAACATCAGTAATGAAATTATAATTATCATGGCTCGGCTTTGCGAACGAAGATTTGAGAAGGGCACTACCCACGCTTGCTGCAGGCGTGCTGGTGGCTAAAAAGGCCGATACGGGATAGGCAGGTCCGGTCACAAAAGGCACAGTGGAACGTCTCCCTAGGTGATATTGGCAAGGAACGGTTCTTTCTGCGTTGTCTTTTCTCCTCAAAACTGACTCTCCGTGCATTCTCAAAGGAAGCAGCAGCGTCGTGAATGGTGTGTCTCCATGAATCCCGATTGAAGGCCAGAGTGGACCATTGGTGGCAGTCAATATGGCCAAGGCTGAGGTGTTGTTTCAGGCAGTCCTTGTATCTCTTCTTTGGGGCTCCTCTCTTGCGGCAGCCGGTGGCGAGTTCACCATAGAGCACAATCTTCGGAAGGCAGTGATCCTCCATCCTGGAGACGTGCCCTGCCCAGCGCAGCTGCGTTCTCATCAGCATGGGCTCGATACTGCTGACGCCTGCCTGTTCAAGAACAGACACATTGGTCACATAATCAGACCAGTGGATGTTTAGGATTGAACGGAGGCAGCGCTGATGGAAGCATTCGAGAAGCCACAGGTGGTGGCGGTAGATGACCCAGGATTCAGACCCATATAAAAGAGTAGACAGTTACAATGGCTCTGCAGACACTAATCTTTGTACTTTTCTTCAGGTGTTTATTGGACCAGACTCTTTTATGGAGTTTTCCGAAGGCTCTGTATGCCTTTGCCAGCCTGTTGTCTATCTCTTTGTCAATCTTACCGTCTGAGGAAATGATACTTCCCAGATAGGTGAACTGCTGGACTGACTTAAGCTCTGAATTGCCTATGGTGATGTGAGGATGATGGAAGACTTCTTGAGGTGCAGGTTGGTAGAGAATTTCCGTCTTCTTCAAGCTGACTTCCAGCCCAAAACGGTCAGCAGCCTCTGCAAAGCAGGATGTTAAGCGTTGCAGAGCTGCTTCTGTGTGAGCAACAAGGGTGGCATTGTCAGCAAAAAGCAGCTCACGGACAAGGTGATTCAGGGTCTTGGTGTGGGCCTTCAGTCGCCTTAGGTTGAATAGGCTTCCATTGGTATGATATCGGATGTAGATGCTGTATTCTTCATCGAGGTCTGCTGTGGCTCTTTGGAGCATCATGCTGAAGAAGATTGTGAATAGAGTTGGTGCAAGAACGCAGCCTTGTTTCCCACCACTGGTTATTGGAAAGGGCTCAGAGAGTGCATCGCCATATCTGACTTGTCCACGCTGATCCTCATGTAGCAGGATGATCATTTTGAGGAACTTGGGGGGACACCCTAAACGTTCCAAGATCTGCCACAGGCCTTTTCTGCTCACAGTGTTGAAAGCTTTGGTGAGGTCAACGAAGGTTACATAGAGACCTTGCCAAGTTTAGCAGTTGAGGCTGGATGACCTGCTTCACAAAAAATTAAGTAATTGTTTGTAGGGAAAGAACCATCAGAAAATTCCTTGGCCTGTCCGACTTCTTCGTCTTTCATTGGATGTGTTATTCAATCACTGCTTGGCTTTTATTATATTTATCCCAAAAATGCCTTCTTTGTGTTTCTGGTAACCCAGGAGTCCTGTGGGGCCTCCCTATGCCTGTGCTACAGACCGTCATGCAGTTAAGTGACCCATCAAAAACCCCTCACTTAATTTTCAGATTGTGTTGAATTTAGGAGAATGCCAAGATGCACATTAAGGCTTGGCTATTTTCTGTTTTTCTGTTTCATGTTGAAAAGTTCAGCTGACACAAGATCATAAAAGCTGCTGGGTTTGCTCTTCCCCCATCCCCAGAGAGAATGTCTTTCCAGGATGTCCAAGGATCCCTTAAGTGTTCTCTGCATTGCCTCGTATCAAGCCTGGATGCTATCCATCTGTTGCTAAGGAATGACATGGAATTAGGAATGTTCACTGTCCTATCTTCCTCCCTTAAAGGGGACTAATAGTCCCATAGACTCCCCAGTTCTGCCCTTCAACCTTTTTACACCAGCAAGAGCTTTTCATTGGCATTAAGAGTCTATTAAACTTACCCCTTTTTTCAGTGTTTATTTATTAGCAATTTACAAAACCAGTTGTTTCTGCATTCTGACTATGCATTATTTACCTTACCTAAAAGAAAACCTGGGTATACGAAATACTGGGGAAGTCTTCCTTTTACAGCACCACTTAAATCTGCAGCCCCAATTCAGGTATCAATCTAATCCAGCATTTTATCTTGAAACCTGCCTGAACATGTATCCCAACCCTGTGTGACAGGGAGGAGAGGTCTGAAGTCTATTGCAGCTACCTCCATGATGACAAGTCCAATGTCTATTTGTTTCTTAAGCACCTAAATCCCCACCTTTTATTTAATCATTGCTTCAGCTCTGCATTCAGGATTATCTTTAAATCATACTAAAAACAGGCAACATGCATTTGTTGGGTAGAAAGAGCCACATCAGTGTCAACTGTAAATTATAACTCCCTATAACTGAACAAGTGGAGAGACACACCATTATTTCTGGCTCTGACTTGCTGCAGGAGGTGGACTCCCTCAGTTACCTCTGCAGTCCATGCTGGTCAGCATGTTCTGAGAATATGGAGGGGAAGTTCTGCCAATTTTCTGCTGTCACACAATCTCAGCTTTCATTCTGTCAACAGATGCCCTGCAGGATTAAAGATGGGCAAAACAGTGAGATGAATCTGGGCTGCTATTTCTAATAGCAAACTTTGAAGGCTGCAACTGTGAAACGCACATTACAATTTTATTTTAATTTTCATGATGGTTTAACCAAACACAGAAGCAACACTTTCTGTGACAAAAATGCAGGATGAATGTCCGTGGTCTTTTTATTCTTAGTGTCATCTTGCATTATTTTACCTCAGAATCTACTTCCTATACATAACTCTATGGCTTGCTTTTAAATTTAGAATTAAATCCCTTCTTTTTCCCCCATCACTTAATAGCTAAAGAACCACAAGTTTACACAAACTCAACATTTGTTCAGTCTGATCAGTCTGATCTGACAAGAACTCTCTCTCTCCATATCTGTGTGTGTGTGCACACCATGCAATGGATTCAGTCACAGTGAAATACAGTGTCAGTCCTTGATGGCTCATTTCAAACACATCAGTCCTTGGTAACTTTGTCATATTTTTGAGTCCAGAAAGCTTTTTCTTACCAACAGGTCTTTTCTTGCAGTAGGAGATAAAAGTGGAAGTTGCAGAGACATTCAATACCTATGAAAATATTTGGACACTTGTTAAAATAGATGAAATCACAGTTGTACAAACAAGAGTTGCTGAAGGAACAGTGACCTTCTTGATCATTTTCAGATCAGCATTTCCACAGATTCTTAATGACTTCTTTAGTCACGGCATTGCTCAGGATTGGCAATTAAAGCAGACACACAACATCCAAAGCTCATCTTCCTCTTGGACCTGCTTTACTTCCAGCATCTTGGGGATTGAAAGCTGGCACAGCAGGCATGCCAGAGGCATTGCCACAGCTGGGCTGGTGTGCACCAAGAAGTCTCTGTCTTCACCCCCATGGTCATGTCCAGGGCAAACAGCATGTGATAACTGACCGGGCCCCTAAAGGGAGTAGAGAAGGTCAGGGATGCAGACAGCCCAAACACAGCCCAGGGGAGCAGCTGCCCAAACAGCCCTGTGGGGGTGCTCAGGGCACACAGGACTCAACCTGGGTCACCTTCCTGAAATACAGGGACCTGTCAGGAACCTCGGTGCCAGTGGGCTCAGGAATTGGTTCTGAAAATCACCAATCCAGGACATGGAAGGCTTTGAACAACTGTGGCCATCCTGGAACAGACTGTACCATGTGCCTCCATTTCTCTTAACAAACCCTGTCCTGGCAAAGGAGGGGTTCTCCTAGGCACCACTTTTCCCGCAGAAAAGGCACCAGGCACCAGCTTTGAGAGGGAGTGTTTGTTTCACATACCACAAGAAACCAGCTGCACAATAAATTTTTTATTGTTTCATTTTTGTTTAACTTGTTTAACTAAGGTAGGGGGTCGAGGGAGGGACAGGTGTCCCAACCCATCAGTCGGGCCGTTATAAATTCTCTCAAAGACACCAGATCATGGCTCAGGGAACTCCTGTGCTTTACTGTGCAGTTGCCTCAACTCCAGCAACCAGCCCACCAGTGACACCCAAAAGGTGTTGGCTGACAAGGCCTTAAATTTGGACTATAGACTCCCACAAGTGGTGGCTAACAAGCCCTTCATTTTGAACAGTGCACTTCAATAAGCTCTCAACTCCACACAAGAAATTTCTCAAAGGTTCATTTTTTGTGGAAACTGAGAATTTTTAGCTTGGCAATGTTACATTCCCTGCAGGATGTGATAAGCAGATATAAACATGCAAATTGCTGTATGATTCCAAGGTCCACCTTTTGTCTACAGTATCAGTTTGCTTTCAAAGTTTTGACAGGATTATAAAAACACAAGTAGAAAAAAGAGTGTGAAATAGCTCTGCTTTGATTCTTTACATCATCATTGTATTTAAAAAGCTTTGCATGAGCATCACCTCTCTTGCCAGGCTATTCTACTAACAGTTACAGTACGGGGTTTTTTAAAGCTGTGGTGCCAAAAACAAATGGTTTTAATTTTTATGTGGCTTTGAGTTCAACTCTTTTCCCTTTCTCTGCTTGTTAATTTCCACTTATATTCCCAAAGAACTACCGTGTACTACAGTAATTCTCACATTTCACTTATCTAATTTTAGGTGGATCCTCTTTCTGGTCAGTTTAATAATACTTTTAACTTTCTGCAGTTTGAAAATACAGGAAGGCCCTTAGCAGGGCTGACCTACCCCTGGCAATACACAGCTCCAACAGGAAATACAAGCAGCATAAAGAAGGCTCCTGGGAAGCTTCTCCTTCTCCTAAGAAGGGCAGAAAAGCTTATGTGTGCCCAGTCCAAGCCTCAGGGCTCCCCAGACACACAGGTCACACATTTAGTTGTGTAGAGGGAGCAAGGCACTGTGTGTGTGTGTGTGTGTGTGTGTCTGTCTGCATGTCAGAGCACATTTCCACTGATCAATGTGTGATCAGTCATCTTTCTCACCCTTAAGATCACCAGTAAAGATTTCTCCTGAACACACGCAAAGACATTTTGAATGGCTGGTGTGTAGACCCAGTGACATTTTCTCAGCATCTGCATCTTCCACATGAACTACTTTACAGAGGAAATTTTACTGCCTCAAAATTCTGCCTTGAAAAATCTTCAATTGCAATTCATCTTAATTTGCATTTCACACAGGTCCTCAGGCTGGGCTTATGATGCAGCAGCTGTTCCTTCTTTGGCAGAGGGTGAGGAGGGAACTGAAGAGTATGTGGACTCATGGAACCTTTGTCTTCTTACAACCCTTTATGCAGAGGACACACAGAGAAACCACTGGTTGCAGTGGAAAAATCCACTCTCCCAGCAGCGGGCAGGTGCTGTTGTTACTTGTGAACATGCAGAGCCCAGTGTGCAGCAACAAGTAAATAACCTGCTCCACCAAGCGTCTGCAATTTGATATGCAGACATGAAAGGACATAAAAAGGTTCTGCTGAAACCCGTCTGCCTGTGACCACAAACAGATTATCATTCCTGGTCCCTGTTCAGATGGCAGGGGAACAAACTGCCTCGAGGGACAAAAGGGAAATTACTTGAAACATTTGGCTGCAGCGCAGCATAGTGTTCTGAGGAGAAGGATGGATGGTATGCTGACATGGTGGGAATACAACCACACCAACTCCCCCCAAAAAGCAGCTGGAGTACCACTCCAGTTGGGTAACTTCAGTATTTTGTTTAAAAGATCTTTCCACTCCCATGCTGGAGTACAAAGTATTTTTTCATGATATTCCATAATATCATTACTGCTTTGATTTTTATACATAAAAAGGTAGAACAGATTTTTTTTTAAAAAGTGAATTTTGAAAAACTAAGATTTTAAAATATCAAAAATGCACAAGCTCTATCAAAGCACTTTCTTCTAATTTTAGGGAAATTTCCCAGCAGAAAACAGTTCTGTACAGACAGTGCATATGTTCTCCATCCACACGCCCACTCCTCAAGCTTTCACTCCACACAAGGCAAGAACTGTATTTCTGGTAAGGTTTAAATGGAATTGAAGCAAACATTTTTATTACCTGTGGTCAGTAACTTTCTGTAAGCAAAACTATGATTCCTGTTCCTTTAGTCAAGTATCTTATTTCCACTACAGGCTTGTTCACAGGAGGTCAAACTAACACAACATTTAATTCCTGTGTACCAACCCGCAGGCTGTTCCCACCATTACATTACATTGTTCCTTGGTTTTGACTTCTAATAGAAGCTGTGCAGGGAAATACAATATAAAATAGGCAAATTTAGTGTTAATTCCATTTTTGGAGTAGCAGAAGGGGGAAACCAGAAGAGTTGATGCATTAGCCTTGCCCATCTCACTGGACAGATGATTAAGGGAGCTGTTGTAAGACAGGGCTGGTTCAAAGCACAAATGTGTTCTCAGGCAGAGGGTGGATCTGTCAGCTTTTGCATAGAGAGAGGCAGAAGAAAAGGGAGAAATGGGAGAACTTTCCTTAAGATTCTTAGGCAGGCCGAGAGAAGCCCCATGAATGAGCTTGTAACACTCAGCCCACAGCCACAGGTACAAAAGGAACTTCAGCAAACTTGCACCTGTACTTAATAAGATAAATCAATGTTATTTTTATCAGACACCACCACAAAAGTGAAAAATAGATGCACCACTTAATTTTAACCAAAACCTTTATTTTAGTTCAAAGGTTTGTATTAAAAACAGTTACTCCAAAACGAAATTCACATAAAATTCAGCATGTAAATAAAGTGAAGTTGTCATTGGTTAAGATCCATTTCTGAAAGGGCTCCAAATGACATTTTAACAACCTTGAGTGGCAGATTAAACTGGGACAGCAGAAGCATCTGAGTTTACAGACTGAGGGGTTAAACTACCCCCACCCCGTTTGGTATATTTTAAAACACCACCTGCAAACCAGTGTCATTTAATGATTTCTCTATTTCCCACAAATTCACTCAGCAATGACTGAAACAAGTATCCCAGTTTAATCTGCTACCTCAGAGTAAACTCTCTTGAGTCTTGTCACAGGCACTGCTACTTTCTGCCAGCAATCAAGGTACTTGTCTTAAAACATTTTCCTTATAACACCAACAATCAAGCTACATTATATACACTTCAATTGTACAATTCTCTTTTAAAAATGCCCATGTACAAAATAGAGGGTTATTTTATTTAAAAAAAAAAACACATGCTAGATTTCACCAACATTTTTAAAGAATTGAAAAAAATTGATAAATAACATTCCAATTAATTAGGAACAATCTTGCAAGCAAGTGCAGAGTACCTGCACTATATTTAATATTCTAATAAGCTTTTTAGGGCAATTTGTGCTATAAATCTCACGTGCCAAGTATACGAAAAGCTCTTACTTGTGACAACAGAACAGAAGCTACTTAATTAATGCGAGAGTATTTCAGTAAAATTATTCTACTTATGAAGTAAATACCACAAGGGCATCTCATTTACAGCCAGTTAGACAAAGAACACAACTAATGACCAGAACACATACATTAGTTAAAAAGTCAAATATATACAAAAATATATTAGAAAGTGGTTGAGTTTAACCACAGGCTCATGTAAAAAATGTTGTTTTAAATAGCAATAGCAAAAAAATAGCTATTTCTCTATCTGCAACAGTACAAAAGGCAACACCTACGTATGAGGTAGCAATGCCAAATTAAAAAAAAAAACAAACCAAAAACCAACAACTTTGGATTGAGGAGCATTTCCTATATTTTATAGCATATCTGTCAATACAAATATTTAAATGAACAATTGTTTCAAGAACTACGACATTAATTTACAAAAACCTTTTTCAATGAAGATTTTTTTTAAATTCCTGGAAATTGATTTTTTAGTTACTGATTTCTCCTGTTTCTAAAAAAGCTGTTGCATTTTCAAGCCCAAACACTGTACAGAAAAAACGTGGAGACTTTATTATACACACTTGGTAAACGCTATGGTACATTAAGACATAATTTACAGAGCTCAGAAGAAGCTGACTGTGGTCATTTGATCCTTTTCTGTGACATGCACATACTGCACACTTTTGCTACCCCATGTCCAACACTAGAAGCAGGATCTACTACTCACTTCCACAGCTCTGCCCACAGCCAAAGGAAGTGTTTGCATCATCTACCTTCAGGAGCCTGAGCCAGATTCATGGTTTCCACCCAGGGCCAGCTCAGAGCTGCCCCTGGTCTGCGCTCAAACTGCCTCAAGACACTGGGCATGGGAGGAGGGGACAGCTGGCTGTGCTCCTGCACTTCTCCCAGTCCTATCCCTCAGTGCCTCCTGCAGGTGCAGGGCAGGAGTGGCCACCTGAGCCTCCCTGACCAAAACAAAAAAAATCCCATTCATGAAAAGCCAGGAGGTGAAGCACCACTCGTGAGCTGTGCCAGCTCCAGGCCTGGGCTGCAGGCCCCTCACGTGGTCAGATCCTCTGCTGGCAGCTCACTGACCAAAAAGACCCTGCTGTTCCTCCAATTCAGGCAACTAAACTGGACATCTGAAGTTAGATGGTACAAGTAACACCAAAAATGAACTGGATGGAATTTCAGCATTTATTGTATTAAGAAAATAATAAACTTTACATCACAGTGCTTAATTAAATGCAATAAAAATGTAAACTCAGAATTCTAGACAAAATTTAGCTTGAAAAATTAGGGCTCCAAGAGTTTTATAAATTCACAATTTTTTAAGAATTGAAATCACAGCCAGTCAGTTCACGTAACTCACATATTTAAGTTTGATGCACTCCAATGTTTGGCCTTTTTTTTTTTTTTTTTAAAAAGCCTAAATGACAAATGACCAAGTGCAAAGGTAAGAGGTATATTTTTATCTGCAAGGAAACTAACTTTAGCAGTAATTTTCCAATCAGGCATCTGGAGTGCTCTAGTAGATGTACGGGAATATGCGGTATGGGACACGCTGGCAATACCTTTCCCATGCCAAGCCGTATTTTTGCTTACAATGATGTTCATCACGAGCTTCTCGATGAACAAGCAAGCAGATGAAATATATCACGTAGAAATATGGTAAAATGTGGTTAAAACCTGTAGTAAAATGAGAAGGTCAATTCAGATACAGAAAAAAAAAATCATGGAGATGTATCTATTAACAACATAGAATCACAGAATCGATTGGGTTGGAAAAGACCTCTGAGATCATCAAGTCCAACCTTTGGTCCAACTCCAGTCCATTTACCAGATCATGGCACTCAGTGCCACGGCCAATCTCAGTTTAAAAACCTCCAGGGATGGGGAATCCACCACCTCTCTGGGCAGCCCATTCCAATGCCTGATTACTCTCTCTGGAAAGGACTTTTTTCTGATCTCCAACTTCAATTTCCCCTGGCAGAGCTTGAGCCTGTGCCCCCTTGTCCTATTGCTGAGTGCCTGGGAGAAGAGACCAACCACCACCTGGCTAGAACTTCCCTTCAGGTAGTTCTAGACAGTGATGAGGTCACCTCTGAGCCTCCTCTTCTCCAGGCTAAACACCCCCAGCCTCTCTCCATAGGACTTATGCTCCAGTCCCTTCACCAGCCTCGTTGCTCTTCTCTGGCCCCACTCCAGCCCCTCAATATCTTTCCTGAACTGAGGGGCCCAGAACTGAACACAATACTCTTAACTTGGCTGTAGGACATGAGTCCAGCTTTGCTCAGAGCACAGTACTTGCTCTGGATGAAAAAAATGGAAATCACCCCAAAATGTGTGATTGCAGCCCAGAAGACCAACCATTTTCTGGGCTGCATCAAGCATCAAGAGAACTGTGGCCAGCAGGTCGAGGGAGCTGATTCTACCCCACTCTGCTCTCCTGAGACCCCACCTGGAGTGCTGTGCCCAGCTCTGGGTGCCCAGCACAAGGAACAGTGTATTCATCCACAAAAACTTTGAAACAGAATTTCACTCCTTTGTGTTTGATGACTTTTTTTTTTTAAATACATTTTGCTTAAAGTCATCCTTATGTGTTTGGCAGCCCCTGGTTGGTCTCTAAACAAACTCCCACTTTTGGGGAACTTCATTTGAAAACACTACTGCACACCCACTAGCCTAAAAAATTTAAGGAACTAACTAGGAAGCAAGTCCCATTGTTATAGAATGATGAAGTGCCAAAGACTAATAAAAGCTATAGTAAGTCAAATGAACAACACAATAGAAAGGGTAAGATGAAAGAGCAAACAGATGTTGCATTACCCTTATGACAGAAATCGGCCATTCAGTTGGTTATAGGGTTTAGTAGCCCAAATAATTATCACTTTGCATTTCAAATCCTGTCAGATGCCAAAACATAAAAGCCTTTCTGATAAAATCCACTGTAGTTTCAGAAACTTACCACAGGGTAGGGACCACGCCAGAGCCATGATGATGTCACCAAGATAATTAGGGTGACGAACAAAGCCCCACCAACCCGTGACAAGAAGTCCTTTTCCAGTTGCAGTGGGTATAAATTTCAGATCTGTGAACAGAGTATTGTAGTCAATGCAACAATTGAATATATATTTAAATACCACAAAGAAACATTGTATAGCAATTGAGCAAAAAATGTACTTACTGGCCAATTTGGGATCTGCTGGATTCCTTCGGAAATTATTTTTCTGAGAATTTGCACTACGGAATATGTAATACCCAACACCTGAAAATAAATATGGTATTTCAGTATTTTCCACTTTTCTTTCCTTCTGCAAAAGCAGAAGCATGCTCTCTACACTCTTATTATTTCAGTTCTTTCCTCAGAGATCCAGCTGATATTTTCTGGTTTACAGAACTCTAACAAGATAGAAATGCCATTGGAAACCTGCATTCCATATGCTCTTACACATTACTGACTACCTACTATAAGATTTGGGAGAAACTTTATTTTCACATCTATTTTATATCTGACATAGTTTATTCACGTAACATTGAGTGTGAAATTTACGTAAGGTGATGTGCTGCACTTTGTAAAATTACAGCTCTATTGGCAGCCCAGTATTTTGCTACAGTGCCTACTCCATAACGTGACCAACTATTTACAAATTCACAATAATAAAAGAATTGTCTGATTTTTAAAATAATTTCCTCCATAATTTTCACACAGCAGCTTAAATTTGCTTTTTGCAAGACTGTATTGAAAAGAGATGATCACAACATAATTAAAGATGTTCTTCAAAAAACAAATAAAACCGCAAGAAAAAACATTAACTGAAGATGAAAAAATGCTGTTGTATTTCTTAGTATTGTACATACAAGTTGTGTGCCTTCTTATTTTTTCTAAATGTTAAAATTCTATGTCATGACCACAAAAATCCAGTAGGTTTCTTTAGGTTTACTGTTGAGATAAAAGGGACAAACCACAAGGCTACATTGGTGTGAACTTAAGGTTGCCTAAAAATGAGATGAGAGATCCTTTCTCAAAGCACTCAGGTAGAAAAAAGATGTTTGCCTTTAAGGTCATCGGTTTGCCTTTGAAGGGCATCGGTGAAGAAGCTGCAAACACCTACTTTTTCCCTAGGTTCAATAAAGCATAAGCAAAAAGATACTGAATTCCTTTTTAGGAGTCACTCACAGTCATTGAGATTAACAGATATGATTTAAAGTCAAATCCAAAACATTTTAAGTCACTTAACTCTGGACAGGATCCATCTAAAGACGAGTCTCAACAGAACAATGAGGTGTTCAGATTCTCATCTACCCTTTGTTTAATAAAACTAACATTTATTCTATTCTTTGCATTAATCATTAGCCAGGCACCTGCTTCTACCAGCTCTGACACAGAAAATACGATCCCTGCACCGGAGCGAAACCTTTACCTCACATTGCAGAGAAACAAAATCAGTACTAGGTTGTAACTAAACTAACAATAACATTTACTGTAACTTACAGTTCACAACGGTAATTGCGGCAGCCACAGGCCAAGAGATCTCAGTAGGGTGACCCACTAAATAGAAGGCCTGCAGACTGTAGACAAAGGGCACCCACACCAGATCTCCAAAGGCCAGCATGAATCCAAAGCCATCATGTGTGATGTCCATCGTAGTCAAAACAGCTTCCTACAAACAAGCCGGAAGGAGTTTAGAATTGACAAAGCTTCCTTCATTTAACATTGTAATTAGAAATGGTAACATTTAAGAACATTGTCTTTACCTCATTCCAAAGAGCATCCACCACATACAGAAGCTGAAAGCTGTTCACAAGTATCATTGACAAGGATGGCACACTTAGATTGTGTATCTTCATCTCAGCCAAGAGCATCGCCAAGTTTACAACCACCTGGTTTAGAAAACATTTTGGTTTAAAATTTCCATGTAGAAGTGCTCTTTACAATTACACTACAGGATACTTTAATACAGATACTTTTGACCAATGTTTAAGTTTTAAACAAATAATAAAAAGCCACAGTTTGCAACTAACTACATTTCTGAAGCCATCTAACCCGAATATATGAACTCCTTAAGGTTTTTCACTTCCCACAAAGCAAAGAAGCTACAAACTTCCCTAAAGTGAATTAAAATGGTCCTTAAAAATCTGGCAACGTGGAACTGTTTTTCAGTGCTTTTTTCCCATTTGTAAATATATATAATATCCTTAATACCAAATATACATACATATATATATATATGTAAAATAATCCCTCTGTGTAATACTTAGGCAAATAAAGTAACTGATATTACTGACTCACCCAGCCAATTAATCCTGGACGCAACTCACAGAAGTATTTGAGGTCAAAACTTCCAATACGAGGGTTTAATTCATGTCCAGTGAAAAAATCATAAATAAAATACCCTGCAGATGAGACACAGTCTCTGTTAGCAATAGTCTTCCTCTTTTCTGCCACTTCACTCCTCCCCATAAATAAGATCCTGCTTTCCACTAACATGCTCTCATTATCAATTTTTAAAAGCTCTTAGATTGGAAAAAAATTAAAGAGTATATGCAAAATACAAAGTAAAATTCATATGCTTTTTATTTTAAGATGCCCAAATATTTTATTCATTAGGAGAATTAAATACTTTAGAAGTTACTGTTGACACTTATTCCCTCTTTGTTTTCAGCCATATCCTGAAGCTCACATCGCAGCCTCCATGAACATGATCTTATGATATTAATTAATTCTACTTTCCCTCCTATTTCATGGCTTTTTCTCTGGGAGAAAAAATTCCTTTAGCTGTGATTACGTATCTATTAAAAGAAATAAACAGGAAGGAACATATCTTGACTTCAAGATACCCTGTACTGAGTGCCAAAAACAAGCACTTTGCAGAACAATTGCAGAATGCTACTGTGTGACTCACAGAGATTAGAACTGCCCTTTTTGAAGAAAAAAAATGACCATATTTCCCATTTATTTATGGGAGTTTACTTGGAGACCAAGGGCTACCTCACATAAGGGTGACTTTAAGCAGTAACATGCTGCACTCAACAGAACTAAGGATATTTGAATACCTCATTTTAATACATTAAATGTTCTGTCACCCTATGGTCATTTTTAAAAGCAGTTTTACATTTAATGCTAATAACTCCTCAATCTATTCTTGTCCTATAAAAAATAGGCACATATTTGATACTTTCTAGGCAGGCAGTCTCATGACAATCAAAATCTCTTTGGAAAACTCCTTTTAGCTAACTAGGTTTAAAAGCACATGGCAAACTAAAGTTTAGAAACACACCATAATTTCAAGTTCTGTACTTGACTTCCCAAAATATTTCCCTGTACCTAACTGCCAAAACATCCACATTTTTCATTTTTTCTTTCCATTCTCAGCTATTTCAAGGCAGGGCATCAAGAAACTGTGAAGCAAACTACACAAGCCTCTCAGACAAAAATCTGCTGAAAATTGAAAGGAAGGAGCTTTCCTCTCATCATAGGGAACTACCTCAGCCAGGATATTATTGCACAAGCTATTCAAGATAACTTGACTAAAATTTTAAGCATTTTACAGTATCTAAGTAAAAAGACAAGTTTGTCAGTTATTTTTAATATAATCTTTACATTGGGAGAAAGTCAAAGTATTATAATAACAAGCCCTAAATCCTAGCCATTAATTCATAAAAATGAAACTAGCAAACAACTGGAAAGGAGTTACCCAAAATATAATTGTAAAACTCACCAGAATTGCCACCTGGTGCCAGTTCTTCCTCAGGTGCTTTCAGGGACCGAACATACAGATAAATGCTCAAGGCCAAAGAAAAAGCTGCAGCTGACACTGCAAACTGCATGAAGTGATCATACAAATAATGAAGTTCAAACTGGAAGTACAATAAAATTCCAACAGCTGCAGCAGTGAAAATAAAGGCATAAAACCCTAAAGGATGTAAAAGAAAGACATATTAGTCAAAACTTAAAAAAGTCACTCTAGTAGAACCTACCTAGTCTAACCTTTCTGCACTTTCACTTCTTCCAAGACTTGCTCATATTCCAGTAATGTCTTACACATCCCATGCTCTAAGTCCAAACTTATGTGGCACAGCAAAATATGTAAGGGACTCTAAGCCCTGAAATTTACTGTGCTCCTCCTTAACAGGACAAGAGACAAGAATACTCTGAGCACTCCTACATTTTTTATAATACAGCATCTAATTTCAGATCACAGTGGAAAAATGGATACTGACACTAGAAACTGATAACAGGTCACAAAATCTTATCTGCAACATAGATCAGATAACCATAGTTTCATCTTCAAGTTTTCAAACATACCTTGATACAGGTAGCAGTAATTGAAGTAATAAATAATTATCAAGTCAAAACTTTTAACACAAAATTTTCATACACAGAGTATCAAACCATGTAGAATGGATTGATACCAAATATGAGCAGGCAATTCTATACTGCTTTCACCTAAGGACATGCTATGAACCCTTTCACAGGGTCAGTGGTTGAGGTTAGAAGGAACCTCCAGAGCTAATCCAGTCTAGTCCTTCCTGATGTTCAGATGGAACCTCCTGTATTTGTTTGTGTCCGTTGGCTGTCACTGGTATTAGTTTCAGAATAAGCAACTGCAACATGCTTACCATTTATCCGGTACTGGAGTTTCTTTCCATTTGAAAGAGGCAGGCCCTCTACAACCTAGGGAGAGTAAAATACCAGTGTTCAACAAAGTACTTTCTGGGGGCACTGGTGAGGGAGTGAAACCAAGTACATCTCTGCCAGAAAGACATTTAAATCAGGGTAACCAGTTGGACACAATCAAAACTGAAGATCACACATTGTTCTAAAAAACACACTTTGGATACCGAAACGTTAACAGTTGAAATTAAAAACATTTTAAAAATTAAATCTTTCTAACCAGCCTCAAGAAAGCAGAACTGCTTCAATTTTTGGCAACTTGTATAGCAATAGGTTGAATGATCTGCTTTAATTAAGTGTCCCTTCAGAATCTGCCAGTAGCCTTCAAGTCACAAAACAGGGCAAGAGAACATTTACCTGATATAAAAATGGCTAGAATGGTTTACAGCTTCATATGAGGATTATATTCCAAAATATCAGATATCCATAAGAAACAGAGTACCAGTTCCTGAATTTAGAAGTCATATCTGAAATTATTTTAGAATTCTATCAAGTAAATGCTATCCATGCTTTGATCTGAATGACTATAAAATGCTTTCTGTCTTTTCTACTAAAACACTTTGGAACGCACAAATTCTTAACAAACTGTGCTGTTTTAAGCTTACAGAAATCTGAAGTAGCCATATTGCAGCTTATTATGGAAAACTAATTGTCTGCTTTCAAACACTCTACATTAAAAACAGGCCCCACCTTCCAGCCCAATGCCCAGCCCAGTTGCCCATGAAACCCCAAGAGCCTACCTTGCCAATTGGCAGCAGGTAAAACACAGCCTGAAGGAGAAACCACAGAAGAAAAATACCAAACACTCTCATCTCCCAAAGGCTTTCAAGTGCTGGGAGAGGAGGGAAGTTCATAAGACTGGGGTCATCTTGTTTACACATCAACAGCAAGTAGAGCACAGTAGCAGGCAGAAAAAGCATCAGCATGAAGGTCCCTGTAAACAGACATCATGGCATATTAAAAGATTAACACAGAAAATAAGAAGTTTTAATCCCAGTAAAAAAATAAAGTTCGGCACTAACTTTAGTAACAAACGTTGTCATTATCTATTCCTGAAGCAACACAGACACAATCCCTGGTCACATAACGGGACACGCAGACATTCTTCTCACTTCCATACAAGGTCACCTACTGAAGGATGACACCCACTGTGTCCCTTTAAAACTGACTAGAAAAACTCTGTAAAGAATATTTTACTGTCAAGCTCAAAGCACCTAAGTTTTGAAAATGTAAAACCTTTGCTAGTTACTTTTTAAATTTGATTTAGAAATATTTAGATGTCATTGCACAAGATATGGCACAAGACCTTCATCATATTTCATATGAGAACCACTGTAATAATGATTCTTTGACTGCCATCATACCAAGTGAAGGACTATCATATCAGTCTGAATTCTGCAAGGGTCCAAAAATTGGTAAAACAGTTCTTGACATGACAGTATGGTCAGTTAAGTAAAAAAACCCACAAAGTTGCAGTAATTTTCAACTATTAAGACAGTTTGCACACATACCAATTCTTCCCCCAAACTCCAGCTCCTTTGTTTTTGATGGTGCTTTCTCGACTGTTTTTACTGTGGTAAAAATCTTTTTCTCTGAATATATCTCCTCTTTTTTCTTCTCGTCTTTCCTTGAACGCAAACTGTACTGTTCCAGCACGCGCTTTACTTCCAGGTCTGGTTTTAACTTTTGCTGTTAATGCACAAAAATAATTCACTAAAAAGATTTCCATTAGTTCTACCTTATTTTACTCCAGGATTTTATATTTCAGAAGACATTCACTATAAAATACCAATGTACTAAAATTTATGCATTCACATGAAGAAACTGCCAACACCCAAAGTCTCTGTGACCACCTAGGCTGTGATTTATCTATCAGCAGCAGTTCCATACAGGTCATCCATTCCCACTCTGCTTTCCTTTCTGCAATAACCTTGGGCACTAACTAACAATCAGAACTAAAGAGCTGATTTGGTTGAATTTAAAAGATCACTTTCTATAAACAAATTTTCACACTGTAAAAGAATTGGAATGAACACAAGTAACCAGAGAGGGTTTGATGCAAAAAACAAACAAGAAAAATAAATGTTATGCAGCTCTAGTATTTTTCCATTCTCACAACTTCCTCCCTTTCCCCTGAAATTAGTTGGCTGGACAGCAAACTTAACCGCCCTCAAAATTTTGTGTTGGATTCTATTCCTACTTCATCACTGTAGTGCTTTTGACAAGGAATTTCTGAGAGAGCTCAGTTAGAATGAGACATAAAACTCAGAGTAAATACAATGTTCATACCTCCAAGATTATGCAGGATGTGTCATTTTTTTCTGTACTTTCAGGTTCACCATTGTATCTTTTGGTGTTATTCTCACTCGGTTTCTGGTTAAAACAAGAAATACAGTTTTAGCTTTCTGAAAATAGAAGTTGCATTAAGTGTGAGCACATAATGATTAATTAAGAACACTGTCTAGGTCTTTTTGTCAATTGTAACTGCTCTAGTTTTCTTCACAGGAAAACAAGTGGGTTCAGTATCTCAGGTACAGACAGTTTCAGTTCACAAACAAAATTCATTTAAGAAAAGGAAAAGGTTATTTAAGAGACAATACAGCTTCCTAGTTTTTAACTCATCATTAAGAACTGCCAGGTACAAAGCACATGTCTATTTAGTGAGGCTAGTGGGCAAGCAGAGGAAATCTGTGTTCAATATATGGCACTTCTCTGCAGGACTGAAAGTCTGCTTTTCCACTAAGGATTTTTTAAGAAATAAATTGTCTTAGAAAAATTCTTTGAATGAGTCCAGCTTACACAGTTCTGGGAAGACAAAACTCATGCCTTGCTTCATTTCACCCTAAGCTTTGTTGAAAAGGACCAGGTCATCCCAGTTGTACAACAACCAACAGATCAATCTTACTCCTCAATTAGAAGCCATGAGAAAAAGACCAAAGATATTTTAATCTTTTTGTCCTAAAAGGTACAAGAAGTACAAAAAATGAAGTGCAGCTGTTGCCTACAAACTACTTAAAAACGAGCATCTGGTCCACAAGCCATGCATGGGGTCACACAGCTCAAAGCAGTTTAATGCAAAACAAAACCCACAGCAATTGCAGTGCCAAAGAGGACTTTCTGTAGTAACAATTCACTAAATCTATCTATTGAGTTTAGATTGATCTGATTTGGTTTGGTTTAGTTGAAACCCAACTAAACCTGTCTGTTTTCAATAGGTCAGCAGAAACGATTTCCTTGGACAAGTGAGAAGTTACCTCAGGGCCCAAGGAGGCAGAAGAAATGCTGCTTGTTTCTTAATAGAGAATCATCACCTCTATCCTTTACTTACAGATCACTAGAACCATTTCTAGCATTCATTATAATCTTGACAAAAATGCCAAGAACAAACAAGATAAATTTCAACTAAACATCAGGTATTTGATAAACTTAAAAATCCTTACGGGACAGTTTTTTATAATGGTAACAGTTCTGCAACAGCACCAATAGCAAGGCCATATTTAAATACTCCACACTTGCATTCTGCAACAATTCTCACACAGAAGCTGTTATGTTTTTCATTACTATTGTAATGCACTGTATCTGATAAACAGAACTAATTTCATTTAAAATTCTAATACCTACCTGCTCTCTATTGATCAAAACATCTTAAAAATTGGCCAACTTCCTTTACCCCGTTTCAAAAGTGGAAGCATATGGCTAACAACGATTTAATATTAAAAGATAAAAGCATTTGTGTGTTTGGATTCAGAGAACTTCACAGTATCAGCAAATTTGAATGGAACTTTAGAACCTGAGTTTACATTTCAAGAATTTCCTCAAACTCTGCAAGCTAGAAAGCCTATTTTCAAAAGAAAAAAAAAGGCAGTTCTGAGATACCCTTTTGCAGCTGATTATGTTGTGCAAGGAACAGGAACTACAGCTGCCTTTTACAGTGGCAAACCCTGTATGCATGAAACCCACCTTTCACAAATAGCCAAAATTTGCTTCAAAAAAACCAAACCAGCAAACCCCCCCAACAAACAAACAAAACTAATACCGGTGGTAGAGCTAAGCTGGTCTCCTGAATGGTTTTCTTTTTGTCGTTCTTTTGCTCTCTGCTTTGGGAAGCAGAACGACGCCTGCCTTTCCCTGGCCGACCAGGGGATCTAGACCGAGATCTGCTGGAACTTCTTCTGGAGGGAGAACTTGAAGAAGACTGGCTCTTCCTGTGCTTGAACGATGACTGTGACTAAAGGGAAGAGGAGGAGAAAGCAAAACCTTATTTATGTGTCTCAAAGAACAATTTTAGAAACAAGAGGGGGGGTCTGTGATGAGGACTCTGGCATACAGTTGTAGAGGTTTGTTTCTTATTTCCTTAACTGATGCTGTACAAAGGCTGTTAAGAAAAAGCAACTGCAGCACACTCATCTTGCTAGGAATTCCCAAACCATCCTGTCCCAAGTGCAATTGCTTCTGACAATTCCTGTCCAAGCTAGAGAAATCAGGATATGGATGTAAACTACCAATGTGAGCACCAAGCTTTTAGGCATGCTCCCCTCTCAATTTTCTGCATAAGGAAATGAATCAACAGATGTCTCTCAAGCCCTAAGAAACTGCTCTCCTTTCCGTATTTTCATTACTCAGCTTTATTAATGCATTTGACACAGCAAGATGTCATCATCTGTGTAAGGAAACAGATCATTTAAACACAAATAATGTGATTAAATCACATAATTTAATTAGATGTGATAACTAATTTCATAAACAGTTGTCTACAAAAGCATTGTTTGATTTGTTTGCCATGCAAAATTTCCACAGTGCAACTTTTATAACAAATGTTTCATGGCAAAGAAAGGCTTTTTCTCAACTTGAGTTTGGTAACACGTAACCAGGAAGTAACAAGCTGGAAAGTCCGAAGCAGTGAAAACAATTGACCACCTCAAGGCAGAAACATTTTGGTCCCAAGAGAAAAGGCCAGTTACTGGGCATGCACACTGTCACCAAGAAGTGAAACTACAGTTCACATAAAGACACACCAGTTGGCTTTGAATTTCTGCAGGTTTCAGAACAGGCCATAAAAACCAACTACACTGTACATTCAAACAGTTTTGAAACCCATTTTTTTTCTCATTTATTATATATTTTCAACTGAAAATTGAATGCTGTTTTAAAGGTGTTTATGAGTACCAAGAAATTAAACAATAAAGATACATAAAGAAGAAGGAATGTGCTCATATGCATATGACATGAGCCTTTCTCAAGAGGCCCTAATTGTCACAAATACAGCAAAATACCTTAAGATACGCTCAAAGAGTTCTCCTGGCCTGATCGTGTTAAAAAATCCCAATAAAAATTCACATCCTTCTTATTACTAAGTTGTGGGCTCCTGTTTCATCAAAATCTACTAACAATCAAAATCCTTTTGCATTTCCATGTGTATTATGGAGACAGTCTGTACTTGAGGGGGACCTAAAACAGTACAAGCTACTCACAAATGTTTCTAAGTATGTGCTTAAAGGGCATGTGCCATTTATATTTACAGTGATCTTTAACTACGGTTCCATTTGTTTTCAAATTTTCTTATTTGGAGGTGGAAAAACATCAAATTAGCATCCTCCTGTGATTACTACCTTTATAAGGTACCCCCAAACAATTTTTCATGACCAATCATGGTACAGGATTCCTAAACAATCAGACTTGTTTTTCCCCAAATGTATCACTGTTTATTCAACATAAAGAAAACAATCTCTGCTCTTTAAAGATGAGGTTTCTGAACTTCTACTTGAGATGTCACATAGGAAAAAGCTAATCTTTAGCACCAATTCCCTGAAGATACGGTTAAGAAAAGCTTGTAAATGACTGTCCAGTTGCAAGTTGTACTTTAAGCCACCTCACCAAACCAGCAGTAACCTTCCACTAGAAGTAGATACACACACACACACTCACCCTTATATCACTTTCCTTCAGCGCAAGTTCAGTTCCATCTTTGTACTTGACAGTGTAAAGATGGGTGACATCATCATAACTGGCCACCTGCACTTCATAGTAGAGGACACTCCCCGGCCAGCGGCCCATCACCATCTCGCCATCCGCATACTTCCGGCTGGGCATTTTCCCAAAACAATCCCTGGAAAATAAGTCAGTCAGTACATACAACAGCTGAACATCAGGCTTGATTTCCCTCTACTCCCTTCCCGTATCATTCAGGCTGGAGAGGGGAAACTTTAAACAACGCTCCATCCTATAAACAGTGAAAAAGCTGCCTGATAAGAAAACAGCAATGACCAACTTTCCAAAGCAATAGTGGACAGCAGAATTAGTCTTAAAATAGAGTGAAGATTGAAGATACACGTTCTGGAAAAATGTTCTAATGTATTAGACTAGGATTCAACTATGATACACAATCTCCATCACCAGGTAAAGCACTTATTTGACCAAAATTACATAATGCAGCTCATCTTATCTAGAGGGGGAAATACAAATTAGATGGTATTTAAGTGTCCTCTAACTCTTTTTTCTTGTGGTCCTACAAAAATTACAGAAGTGATGATTTCTAAACATTAAATTTTAACATCCCCCATCTCTTCAACACTTAGAGCCACATCACACATTTTCTTCAGTTTATTATGCCAAACACCCAAGAGTTAAGAAGCCTCCGAATTGAGGCTCCTGTCAGGGCTGAGTATTTTCTCTCTTCCATCTATTTGGCATAAGGCTTGTAATGCCCTTTGCAGGGGCCCAGAGAAAAACAAAGTGCAACATCAGAGCAATCACACAGTAACCCAAAAAACAAATTCCATACCCCTGTCTGCACCATAAGGTTTTTACTTGATATTAGAAAAACAAGGTGGAAGAGATTACTACCCTCGGTACACCACACCAGGTACTGAAAAAAACCCACAACTACAGCTTCGAGAAAGAAGCCTTTAAATGTAAAGCCCCGTGTAACTGTTTGTAAATCGCCTTGTGTTATGTCACTGCCTTCTGAAAGTAAGTATCCATATCAGGATATACATTTAACCTGAACTTCCCAGGCTCAGGTCTCAACATACCAGTGAGGCCACCCTACAAGTCTAAGCTAAAATATAAACTAACATATGTATTAGCACCCTCTGTACAATGAACACAGGAACTTAGAATGGATGGGGAGAGAGGGACAGGACACAAACAAACCAGCAAATGTTTTTGTGTCAAAGTATTTTAGCTTGTTTGCTATAAGAAAGATATGAAGCCACATGACTTGAGGTGAAAACAAGTATTTAACTAGATACTCATTCATTACATATTAACTGACCTACAGGGAAAAGTTAAGATTCCTGGGAAAAACACTGCTAATATTCAATGACAGACACTCATCACACACTGGGGGAGGGGGCTCAGTGATTGTTCAATCAACAATCATTTTAGCACTTGCTGAAGCTGCTGCTGTTCATATTTTACAACTGTCTAGCAGTCCAAGCCAAAGAAACAAAAAACTCAGCAAAACTCCCTCATATGAATTTTACTGCTAATATTCCTGACTGCTTCAGAAGAGAAACACCTGAACACCTGGCCACCTCTGCTGTGTAATAGTTGAAGGGGGAAAAACAAGAGTAGGTTTTGTTATTTGGTTTCACTGACACCAGTTACAAAAATTATCAGAGATCATGTATGCTCATAGGCACATGCTCTTCCAGCTCCTCTGCCTTCTAACTAGTGTTTCTTGCCTCAGTTTCTTTTTAATGTGTTATTCATTCTGAAATCCCACTCCTCCAACTATGTTCTATCCGAGATAGTTTAACCCACTCAAATTCATAGCCTTGTGTCTCACAACTCCATGAAATACAACTTCCACATAATCGTTTTAAATTCTTCACTCTCTCCTTATCCCCCTGCTCTTTGATTCTCTCGTGATTCAATGCCTTTTCTGCCCGTGTTCACCAACTAGTTCCAGTTCCTCCTCACCACCTCTGGGCTCAAGTCTGAACTCAATCCCCATGTCCTCTTGTCCAGTTTTCCCAAAGACAGTTCTTCAGCAGATCCCTGTCAACTACCTGCTCTTTCCCCAGACTTTCTCAATTACAGTTTCTTCTTCCTCTACCTTAATTGTCTAAATGCCCACCCTCCACTGGGTCCAGGCAGAGCTTCCACCAGATGTCATAACCTCATGTATGACTTCACTTCCTCTCTGCTGCTGCACTTCCTACGCTCCCGACGGCTGTTTCTTCTCTTGACCTGGAGCACCTCAGCCATCACTTGTAAATTTAGAGCCTGACCAGGACAAACATGACAGATCCTTGGACAAAGGTGTGAAATACGGACTCCTTGGAAGGTAAGTCCTTTTTGCAAAAGGGAAACATTTTTTTAGAAGTTGTTGTAAAGAACATGTACACTGATTTTTACAATTTAGATACCATTTCACAGGATTGATGAAATGCAATTATCTGCTGGACTTCAAACTCCAGCAGGTTTGCATACAAACACAAAGTGAGATGAAAGAAAAGGTAACCTGATGATTTAATTCTTGTGAAAGGCAGGACAACCTTCCCCTCCTCCCACTCGGTTCTTAAAAGGAGATGTTTAGTTTTAAGAAGTTAAAAAATGTGGTTGGAGGACCTGCAGCTAAAACAGTATTATGTAATTCAGTCTGAGGTAGATATCACTGTTATGAAATTCTTGAATAATAAATTTAAGCAAGTGGAAATATTATCCTTTGACTCAAAAGTCATGAACAATCTTATTAATGGGAAAACATATATTTTCCAATATTTTTCCTTATATATTAAAGCTTAATAATAAGCTCAAACATTAAACATTAAAAGAAGTAAAATAACTATCAAAACCAACCACCTCATTCTGTTGCCAGTGCCTCCTGTGAGGGAGGTTTGAAATCCTCATTCCTTATATCCCACTTCAAAAAGCTACACCTTTTAAAAGCAGCTTTCATCTGTTCAGATAACAAACACCATCCCTGACATCAAGAAAAATAAAGAAGTCTTGAAAAAAAAATATAGTTTAGAGATTACATTTTTAATTTACTGCTCTTTCAAGCTCTACACACACCCCTGATAATTTGCAGGGTATCAGCCAACATCAGCCTAATATTCATTGTAGTCCTACACAAGGTTTTGAATTCACATGATTTCAAAATATGTATCCAAAGAAAATTATTTCATACGATGACCCTTGTACTGTACAGGCACCTGATCACAAGTATAGTGACCGGATGAAATTTGTGTTTTCTGCGCCATTATTATTTTTATTTAGAAACCCAGATTCGAAGGAAATGGATCAAAAAGGTTTCATGTCCTACACCAGGCAAGATAACACAAAACTCCTTGGACATTAAAAGTTGGACAGGAAGAAAAGCTCTTGCTGACTCAACTAAGAACAAAACAATTAAAGAGAAACTTGGCTGAGAAACATATTGCCCCACACATCCAGTTCTGGTCTTTCTTAATTACTCTCTCACTAGAGATGTGGACAGATATTTCGCTGTGGAGAAAGTAAGACTGCGAGCTTGTAGCTACTGGAAGATCATACCCCATCATCACAGGCCGGGTACAGAGTTTTAAGAATAAATAAATAAACACCAGACAAGTTTTTCCTCTTCAAAGAGCAAACTTCATACATATTCAGTGTTTATACTTATTAATTCTGGTACCTCATCAGTCGCAGATAGCGTTCTCTATGCCAGAGGAAGAAGCCATTTGAATGCAAGCAAAAATGCAGGAAAATAAAGACAACACTTACAGTTGAGACTAAGAAGCCACAGCCTACATGGAAAGCTGCGACTGAATTCACCAAAAAGACTGAGCTGTGCAGGGCCTTTGCAGCATCACCATTACACTCTCCACATTTCTATCTCGTCACCTCCAGACGGTGGAGGTGCCTACCCCTGTCCAAGCCAAATCAGCGTCACCGCTACAAACAAGTACACATAATTCTCCGGGTAACAACCCATCAACCCTCGGGCTGGGAAAGGAGGCTCTTCTCTTTATAGATGCTCTGCACCGGAAGCCCGGGGAGCAGGAGGCACCGGCACTCCCGGGCAGGGCCCGTGCGGCGCGGGGCGCTGCTGACAGGAAGGGACCCACGTGGGGGGGCAGGCCCGGCCCCCGCCCCGCCCCCCCGCGCTGCCGGCCCGGGCCTGGCGCGGGGCCTCCGCCGCGGGGGAAGGGAGGGGCCGCGCCGCCCCTCGGCGGCCTATCCCGGCGCAGGGCCCGGCGCGGCGGCGCCGAACAAAGCGGGGGCGGCCGGCCCGGCCACGGTCGGGGCTCGAGCGAGGAGCCCCTGCCGCTCGTCTGCCCGCCGCGAGAGAGGCCCGAGCGCGGCCGCGGGGATCGCCTATGGAGCGCTTCCCCCGCGCGGGAAGGCCGCGGAGTGAAAGCCATGTGGAGAGGGATGGGGGGGGTGGAAGGAGCGTTATCCCGGGCCGCGCGCGCCGCCATTCCCGTTACCTGGAGCCGGCCCGCGCGGGGCCGGGCCGGGCCTGGCCGGAGGCGGATCCGCGGAGCGGGAGCGGCGGGAGCGCGGCCGAGCGCGCGGGGGAACAACCGCCGCGCCGAGCGACGGTTACGGCCGCGCGCACCTGCCCCGCCCCGCGCCCGCCCGCCGAGCGCGCTCATTGGCCGGGCCGCGCCGTTTGAATCGCGGGCTGGCCGCGCGCCATTGGCTGCGCGCGCGGTGGCGCGGCCCCGCCCCAGCCCGGTGGGGCAAAGCGCCTTCACCGCCACCCCCACTCCCCTCACGGCGCGGCGGAGCCGGTGGCGGGACAGGGGAGCTGTTGTCGTGATCGTGATCGTGATCGTGATCGTGATCGTGATCGTGATCGTGATCGTGATCGTGATCGTGATCGTGATCGTGGCGGCGGGGGCAGGCTCAAGCCGCCTGCTCCACACAGGCCCCCCCGCAGGACGGTAAACAAAACCGTGGGTTTTGTTTACGGAGCACTCGCGGCACCGCAGGGCGCTTTTGAGGCGGCGAGAGCCAGGGTTACTCCTAGACTGGCCGAGCAGCACCCTGTGCTCTCTCCAGCCCTGCACCTCCAGCATTCAGTAACTACATGTAGTAACGCGGTAAAAATGCTGCGCTCTCTCAGAAAGTAAAATAAAAAGGGGGAAAGGCGGGACGGGAGGGGGAGGGAAGCGGAGGCGGGTCCTGCGCTGACCGAACAAGAAGCTGTGCTACCTCCAGCAGTAAACAAAGCCGGAATGTGGTAAAAATGCGGTAAAACGCACTAAAAGTAACCCCGCTGTCTCCAAAAGAAGAAGAAGGGCAAAAAAGGGCAAAAAAGCGGAGGCGGCGAGACCACAAGTGCTCCCACACTGCCCGAACAACAGGCTGGCTGTGCTTCCTCCAGCACCCAGCGAGCCCGAAATACGGTAAAACGCAGTAAAAACACCTCCTTTCTCTCCAAAAGACAAATAAAAAAGGGGCTAAAAAGCAGTATGTGGTTACCCCTGTCATTTTGAGGCACCTTTTTCAGAAAGGCCATTCGAGTTCCTGGCCAGATTTTGAAATCAGGAAGTCTGAGCAATGCTTGAGCAGGCAGAAGAAAAATGGGTGGTGAAAAAGTTAACAGATCATCCTTAACAGTGAGGTTTAGTGTTCAGATAAGTTGTGATCTTAAAAGGGATGAAGTGCTTTCAGTGTGAAATATAGTCGCGTTTGTACAAGCTTTATGGACCTCCCAAATTGTCTAAATTTGGATTCAGGCTGACAAGTGATATTCTGTTGTAATAAAGCTTTGCAGATGAAATAAAATTCCCTAAAGACAAGACTACCATTGTCCCCTACAGAAAACTGGCAGTGCCACGCAGACACAACAAAAATCTCAGATAAAACAAACAAACAAAGAAACCAAACCAAAAACAGTTTGGTTTTTCCGTTGTTATTTTGCTTCCTTGTTTGAAGGTTTAAGTTTGTATCTATAATGTTTCAATTAAGAGTATAGCAAGCTTTTTTTCCCTATATGATTGCAGGAATGGACATTTATGTGTGAGTTATTTTTAAAAATACATTTTTCTATTTATTTTCTGTATTTTGGCATCAAATTTTTTTATTTTCACATGGAAATTTTTTAAGATTTTATTTTGTATCTCTCCTATTTTTATACCAAAGAGGTCCAGTTGTATTTTCTTGTACATTCATTGTATTTTTCGCTTCATGATGCAGTAAGAGATATCTAAATGAGATTAAAAGTTACTCAGTCAAACTGGAGTCATATGTAAGCACAGATTTTAATAAATACAGCTCAGAATCAATTTTTCATTAGCTGTGCATAGGCAATCAGCTTTATTTAAAAAGCATTTTATAATTAACAATGCAAGAGAGTAGAAGTGAAGCTTCATTTCTGGCTTAAGATAATGAATATTTTGGTTCCAGCTGAAATTTTTGCTTTATTACTATTGCGCAGTTCACAACTATAATGTTACGAACTGTTTACAAGAGTTGTCTAAATTACAGCAACTATTCCTTGGAATGAGTTTGCTTCATTTTGTTGGCAGCAGAGGCCTAAAATTAATATGCCTCAATATGAAGGTTTTCAGTTGAAGTCTCATTTAGAGAACTAATTTGCCTTCAGAGAAGTGGTTTGGGCTTAGAATTGTTTACTGAACCTGGATTAGAAACCTATCAGGCCATTAGGAACTGGTTATTGCAATTTTGCCAGTGATAATTGGTATACATTTGAGAGATTATTTCAGAAATATTTATGGGACCATCACAAGACAACTGTTAAACAGGACAAATGTGAAATCCAGTCATGTCTGTGATCATCAAAGTGGAATTACTTGTGCACTTCTCCAAGTTAGGTTTCCAGTGTTTGAAATTTGCCAATATCTACGTAAAGCATCTCAATCCCACAATGTAAAACAGAAAACAATTCTCTGGGCTTTGACTTTAACGAGAATCACAGAATCATCAGGTTTGGATGAGGCCTTCAAGATCACCTAGTCCAACCATCACCACAGCACCACAATAATCACCCCTAAACCACATAGAATCATAGAATCCATTGGGTTGGAAAAGACCTCCAAGATCATCAAGTCCAACCCTTGGTCCAACTCCAGTCCATTTACCAGATCATGGCACTCAGTGCCACGGCCAATCTCAGTTTAAAAACCTCCAGGGATGGGGAATCCACCACCTCTCTGGGCAGGCCATTACAATGCCTGATTACTCTCTCTGTAAGGAATTTTTTTCTGATCTCCAACTTAAATTTCCCCTGGCAGAGCTTGAGCCCGTGCCCCCTTGTCCTATTGCTGAGTGCCTGGGAGAAGAGACCAACCACCACCTGGCCAGAACTTCCCTTCAGGTAGTTCTAGACAGTGATGAGGTCACCTCTGAGCCTCCTCTTCTCCAGGCTAAACACCCCCAGCTCCCTCAGCCTCTCCCCATAGGACTTGTGCTCCAGTCCCTTCACCAGCCTTGTTGCTCTTCTCTGGACCTGCTACAGACCCTCAATATCTTTCCTGAACTGAGGGGACCAGAACATCCCCAAGTGCCACATCCAGACACCTCTTAAACACTTCCAGAGACAGTGATTTCACAATTTCCCTGAGCAACTTATCCAAATGCCCAACCTTCATTAACTTTTAGTGACTTTTTTTCTAGTGTCTAATCTGAACCTTCCCTGGCACAGTTTAAGGCCATTTTCTCTTGTGGTTTCACTTGTTACATGGGAGAAGATAGTTGTATAGAGCTGTAAGTTTCCCCCTGAACCTCCTCTTCTCCAGGCTAAACATCTCCAGCTCCCTCAGCCACTCCTCACAGGACTTGTGCTCCTGACCCTTCTCCAGTTCTGTTGTTCTCTGGATTTGCTCCAGCACCTCCATGTCCTTCCTGTAGTGAGAGGCCCAGAACTGAGCACAGGATCTGAGGTGTGGCCTCACCAGTGCTGAGCACAGGAGGGAAATCACTTTCCTGGTTTGATTTCAGTAAGGAGTGTATGAGGGCTCTGGTGCTGGAGCTGGTCCCACCAAGGCTGCCTGCCACCTTCCCTTCTCTGATTCCTGTCTCCAAAATGTTCTTCAGCTAGAGGCAGAGAAAGTGGCGGAGGTTTGGAAAGAAGCCATTCAAAAAGCAGCAGAAAGTGAGTATGAGCTGTGACAAGACTCGGGAAAATGGTGAAAAACAACACGATAACCACAGATGGGATTATTTTACTCTTCTCCAGCAAGAACTAGGAAGATCTGCATCAGGTGTAAGTTATGAATCTAAAGTCTTCTCAGGACACACAGCAGTAAAATTTGCTTAAGTTTAAGGGAAAATATACTTGGCTATGTAAAATTTTAATATGAATAATGTAGTCTGTACTGTGTAAAATCTGAGCATATCCAAGTGGAATTTGAGATTTTCTGTAGGATTGATATCTCAAATAGCTCTAATCGACAGCTAGGGATGCTCCGACAGCTTATGCTTGCTTGTGTGGTGTTGCTTCAGTAGCCCAGGAAGTTCAGCTGCACTGTCTGGCCTTGGCAGCACAGGTTGGATTTACAGAGGACCTCTTGCCAAATGATGAACCCCTCTAAGACTGCAGGCATTGAATTTAGTATCTCAAGGTATTATCTTTAATTTAATAAAATATATTTTAAAAAACCCCACTGGTTTATTAACTCTAGTTAATATCCAAAGACTTATAGTTCAGAATTGGTGACCATTTGAGTCCCCTAATTGGTATTGATCACTTTATTGGTGCCTGTGACATTACAAATTGCTGGCATTGTTATGTGTACTGATATTTAAGCTGATTCATCTGGAATTGAGGGACTCAATGTATAACTCTATGCTTTCTCAATACCATATGAAAACCAGTCTCACAGTAGTCTTCAGATAAGTCAAGTCTATGGAATTAAATTCAGGTTATATCTAATGTCCTCTTTTGTAGATGCTTCCTGAAACATTCAATTTTACTCTAAATCCTTTGACCTTTATTTTGCATAGCGACATAATAATATTTGCATATTCAATATCTAGCTTGCATTTTTTCTCCTATTTTTCATTTTACCTGAAAATGTTTGTGGCTGACAAATAAAGTCATCTCAGAAATGTTCTCATTCTAATACAGTTTAGAGACCAAATAATGAACTGAACTTCTCCTGACTAGGCAAATAAAATTCTTACACTAATTTTCACACTATTTTTGTCCTTGTCTTGTTTATTCTGATTTAATAAGATGGAAATTTATTCTTTTTAGAAATATAAATGTTAAGACAATACCAGTACCTATCTTTCACTGCATTAAACTCACTTTAAATTGAGTAAACCAATATTCAGAAAATCCAACCTTAACACAAACAGAAGTAAGAGATGACCATGAACTCCCTTAAACTTGTTCTGCTCTGGAATACTTACAACTCTTCTGGCCAAAGTCGATCTTTTTCAGTCCCACAGCTGGATCTGACAGCCTGTAGCTGTCTGGGGAACTCCCATGTGTCTGTACCATACCTGGCCATCTCTGTGCTTAAGACAAGTTCTATTGTTACTTTGGGGTTATTATACCATTTTTTATAAGTGCTGTAAAAATGTAGCAAAAACAAGTCCTATAAAGCTGCCAACTCAAGAAGGTTGAGAAATATGATGATAAATGGCTTTAGCAGGGGCTGTGGAGGTGGGTGGGGTATTCAGCTCCTCTTTCCTCTCCTGATTAGCCCTTTGCTTCTGTGGAAGAAAACACCCGTAAGACTCATAGTAAGGTGGAGGTTTTTATAGGCTGTTAAGCAACCCATTTATTCATGTGTATATATATATATATATATATGTACACATGTGTGTATATATATATATATATATATATATATATATATATGGGTGTGTATGTGTCTACTATGTGTACATTCTATATAGACCATAGTGTATATATATGCACCACTATATGCTTTCTCTTTTTTCTTCTATATTTGATCAGAACAGCCTAGCTTGTCCAGTGAAAACAAATCTACTGAGATGATCCATGAGAGTAGGAGAATTCCTGGCTGGCAGCTCTCTCCATGGCACATGGAGCCAAGCAGTCACCTGCTCCAGCCAAGGTGGGGGTGATGAACACGGGTGTTGTCTGTCACATCCCAAGGCATAACTGGAAGAAAAGGAGACTGAATTCTGCATGCTGACAAAAAACATCTCCTCTCTGCTTCTCAAACTGACATTGAAAAACTAGTGACAATCCACATCTAAAAGCTGTTGTGAGTGTGCTCAGGCACTTTGGGGATTGTTTTGATTAGTATATGCAATTTTGTTCATATTTTTTCAGTGATAGAATAGTTCTTAATAAAGGAATAAGAGATTTGGGATTAACCTCTGGATGTTATTGAACTAAATCAATAAAGGCTTTGTTGGTACAGACCTCAATATGTCAGGGAGTCCACCCCTGACCACAGAAAAAGTTTCTCATTGTATATTAATTCATGATACATCAAATTGAAACTTAAACTCCCCTATATAGGAACAGCCTGGTAACAAACAATACAGCTCTGGGCAAATTAAGTTGAGCACTTGCATTCTGGGAATTTTTGCAGAATGTTTATCTTTAGAAACAGCTTTAAAAAAATACTCAAGGCTATCAACTGTGCTGGGCTCAGCAATAAGAGGGACATAGACGCATGCAAACTGCCCTTAGTTCTCCGAGTAGGAGAAGGAGTAAAAAACACACACTGAATCTTTGATCTCCACAATAGTGCAACAAGCTTCCTTTCTGTATTGTATGTGAATTTATAAATAAGACTCATTATTGACTAAGGGAAGTTGATGCAATTCCCTGAGCATTGGGTCTTGAGATAAGAGGTTTGGCTACTGTATCTTCTGCTGGGCTGCTCACCTTGCCATTTTTGAAGCATGGCTGTTAAATTACTCCTCCAACAAACCCTTGAAACAGTTGATTTTCTGAAGGCTTGTGGAAAACACAGACTTCCAAGGATTTCTAAGCCAGACACATTTGTATATGGCCGAGGTATGTGCTTGAAAGGGTTGTAAATGTTTAAACAGAAAGTGGCTTTAATTGTAGAGAAAGATAAAAACCTTTAAATTGAAAATATATTACTTTAAATACAAAGAAAAACCACTTTCACCCCCTGGGGACTCACTAACTCACAAGCAGTTTTCCAGAAGGCTTCTGGCTTTTGAACCACTATCCTCTAGTCTTCAGAAAGAGGTTACAGAGCAGAGTGACTTCAGCTGACACTGCAGCCACCTGGGATCCCTACAGGATGGAGAGATGGCCCATAGCTTTCCCTGGTTCCTGTGTGACAGCCTGCCCTGGATGAAGGGAGAAACTTTGCCTCCATCCCCACTAAGGCATTCTGGTACCTGGGAGAAAACCACATTAAGGCATTCTGGTACCTGGGAGAAAACCACAAACAAAACTCTTGGCAAATGCAAAACAGACAGAACTCAAAGGCTTTGAAGTGTCAACACAAACATATATGTATGTGTGTGTGTATATATATGTATATATATATATATAAAGAGTGCAGAAAAATGTTAATTCACCAGCCTTATTTTTGCAACCAATGCACGATTTTTATGCCCAAGGCTGGCAGTATGCACAACTCCCTGGAACAGACTGATATTTAGGTGGCTTTCTGCTGGAGAAGGCCACGTGCTGCTGTGTGGAGTGAACCAGTGTCGGTGGTGCTGGTGTGGAGCCCGCAGAGACCAGCAGTGCTGACTGGGCCAGGCCAGTGGTATGCGAGGCCCTGTGTCAAGGTAGAGTATCACACCTACCCATCCAGTTTTCTAAATTGTATTAAAAATTCACTGTAATGTTTTTAATTGAATTTTTTTAAAAAGGGAAGGCACTGCACTTCTGGGAGGAATATTTAAGAAAACTAATTTGGATAAATTTAGGCAAGTATTTGTAACAAATATTTCTAACACTGGAATATGTAGAATAGATGATAAATCTCGTAGCTGAGAACAGACACCAAAGAAATTTTTTTTTTATCCTGGCCCTTATATTCTCTTGGTTTTGGTGCTACTGCTCACATCTTCTTAATTTAGGGGAAAAAAAAGTAATTACTAAAAACATTCAGGACTGGAACAGAAGTGATAAGTGAAGAAATCAGCTTGATGATCTAGCAAAAGATGAGCTCACATATTTTGGCTTTAGGAGGTGGTATCACTGTATATCTATTCTCAATTAAGTTGACTTCTTCTCTTATTAAACCTGTTCAACAAGTCTTGTTTATTATTTTTTAAAATATAATAATTTAAATATTAATTAACTCTTTGAACCTGAACATCTATATTTCTAATAAGATATTAAAATACATAAACACACCTAGTTTTTCCACTGTGGTTTATGAAGACAGAGGGTTTAAACTGATTGAGATGTAGAATTTAGTCTTTAGAAGAGATTTCTAAAAACCAATCTAGCATATATGCATCAAGTTAAGCATTTTCAGAAGTATTAGTACTACATATTAGAGCAGAGCTTCAGTGTATGTGTGATCCTTCCTAGGCATTTTTCATTGCTTAACATTTAAAATTCTTGTTTCAAAAAATATCCACATAAAGTTAATTTTGTTAGAAGCAATTTAACTACATGAATCAAAACACTTCAGGGCAGAATTTGCATATACAAGACTACACCTCCCTCCTCTCCACAAATGTCTCCTACCTTCCTTCCCTACATTTAAAGTCTACCTATGTATACTCTATCCACTGCTTTATCACAGAATCACAGACTATTCTGAGTTGGAAGGGACCCACAAGGATCATCGAGTCCAACTCTTAAGTCAATGGTCCATATGGGGGATTGAACTCATGACCTCGGCATTATTACAGCCAAGTTTTAAACAACTGAGCTAATCTCATATGTGGGCCTTTTATAACACCACAACAAATTTTTTTCCAAATTCTTGGCTGAGCAGTGAGCAGCTAACGGCTGGAACAGAAGAGCTGAAAGACACTGTTAATGTGGAAAGTTTCAATGAGCCAGTACCTGGAGACAGGTAAGTGACAAAGATAGTTGTATTCATCAGAGTCTTCTCTGTCTCTCCAGTTCTCCCATGTGCCAGGCAGGAGGGGCTCAGCCCAAAACATCAGTTATGGGAAGCAGAGACTAATGGCAGACTTCTTATTTAACTAAAGGAGAAAGGATAATTAGGATGATTTCTAGCCTAAACTGTACTAAAAAACAAATTCATAATGAATTCTGGCATTAGGCAGCCTGCCAGTTTTCAGACACTTCTATGCTTAATTTTAACTGCAGAACCATCCCTGGTGTTACTGCAATAGTGATCTTTTCCTGCCATGGATACCTCTGCAGTTTCTGAGTTTCAGAAAGCAGTCACAGCCATTCCCAAGTAATAAACAGGTCAGTGTTCAGGAAAAAAGTGACTTGGATATTTTAAAAAAAGTGTTTCTGTAGGGACCAATTCCCACACACTGTTTGTTTGTTCAGTGCACAAAAGGAAACTGCACTTTGTTCTCCAAGAAAGCCAATGCTGCCGCAGACATCGTTACATTGCCTCGGAGTCCCAGTAGGGAATTCAGATGGCTCACAGATACCGTTCCCAGCCTGTGCTGAGCTGACCAGTTCCGGAGAGCTTTGATGAGGCCTTTAAGGTTTTTAGGGTTGAGACTGCTGTGCACACAACACATCTGGCATCTTCATGAGCAGTAGGTGGCAGGATTCCGGTTTAAGATTCGAAGTTGTTAAACACAAAAATCTTGGGTATGTGACACCGAACTGCATGAAATTGCTTCCCCTTGCCAGGCAGGATGGTCTCACTGCTGGAGCAAGCCCTTATTTCTCTGTCCAGAAGTGCACCTCAGTGATAACCTGACCTGAAAGCACAAAAACAAAGACACTTCCTGCTCCTAAGAGTTTTGCATTTATGCCAAGAGGCAACATGACTCACCCCATATACTTTTAAAGTGTGCTTTCCCTTCAGCATAACTCCGACTGACCTTGTCTAGATGGATCCCTCTTGCTGTGACAGCCAGATCTGTAATGCCCAAGCCACGTGCTGGAACACTCACAAGTCTTAACAGTGCAAAAAACTGTGCTGTAATGGACTTATTCATCCTTTTTCTTACTTTGTTTCTTGAAGACAAAGCTGCTGTTGTGTGGATCAGAAGTTATTCCTGTAAAGCATTGGTGTTATTTGTCCTACATCCCCTGATGAGGGCAGATGGTTCATGACAGGAGGACCTCAGGGTGCAAAGGCAATTGGGCAATGGAGCCTGAAAACCACAGCACAACTTAAAAGATACCCATTTCGCTTTCTTACTTCTCTGTTCCTTTCCTCTCTGCTATATATAAAAACATTTCTCACAGCCCATTTCCCCCAGTTACAACCTCTGCTGGCATTGCATTGGCCTTTTGGTGAAGCCACAGTGGTGCAGGGCTGCAAAACAATTTCCTGGACTAGCCGAGTTCAAGTTCTGTGGAGGTGCAGAAACCACCTCATGTTCACCTGCCACTTCAGCACCCAGACACCACATGAGCTTTCACCCGAAAGAGGCAGAAAAAGATAAAATCCAGATTGAATTGCAGAGCCAGTGGCCAAAAAGGCCAGGGCTGCTTTTGCAGGCTGAAGCAAATAGGCTCTAGGCAAGGCTAAACAGAAATCAGGAGATCATCACTGCATCCCCCAGCCTTGCTGCAAAGCTGAGGTTTTAAAGCATTTTCAGGGTTGAAGGAGACTTTTTTTTTTTCTGTGCAAATCAGCATCAGTTGGCATGAAAATATATTTTTTAGTAGTCCCAGTGGCTCACATAGGCGTGGAGTAGAGTAGGGTGGGGTAGCAAAACATCCAGAAACACCATAACATTCAGGCCATTAAAGCTGGTTTTTATACAGCTATTGAAACAGCCTCTCTTGCTGTTCCACCTTTCCCGTGCAGCTCTCACTTTAAAAAGTGCACAAAATCTCTAGAGGCTGCTCTGATAACTTCAAAGGAAAACCTCAGGGAAAGGCCTTTCTCAATATGCTTTCTTACCTACATATTTACACTTCAGTGAAGGAACTGTATGGGTCACCAAACCGTGTCATCAACTTTGCCGATGACACTTCTCTACTGTTCCCTTGAAACACAGTTTTGCTTTCAAGTTCAAAATGAGATGCTTTTCTCTTCCTGCATTCAGCTGTCAACCACTTCTTGAGCCTTCTGAGGCACAGCACATTTCCTTTGCTGGGAGAGGGGAATTTCCTCTTTTCAAAGCACTGAGTCCCTCCCTGCACCCCAGTCTATCCCTGGTTACTGTATACAGCCTTTCAGAAGACTGAAAAGATGCAAAATACAAACTTGTTTGGCCCCTTTGTATTTTTTCAGTTGCATTGCTCATTAATTGTGCATCTCTGAACCCTCCTTTCCTTGCAGGAGCATGGATAAGGAGTTAACATCAGCACTTAACAGCAAAAGTTACAGCTTCTACTTTGCTTCTCTCCTCACTCCCCATAAGTCAGTACTAGAGATTTCTTCTGACTTCCCTTTGCAAAACAAGAGCTCTGTAAGTCTTCAGTGACTTATGCCTACTTTTTCTCTTTCTTTTGCCTTATTTTTACTAGCATGGTAGAGCTGGCACAAGTGCCACACTGTTCTGTTTTGTCTTTGCCATGTAGCTTTTCATGGGCATGCAAACAGACAGGGTGTCACAGCTCCCAAGGGCCAAGGAGGAACTGAGTCCTGGTCCTGGAGAGGAGTTGTCTATAACTCGATAGTTTACAAATGATGCTGAGCAAATCAGATTACAGGTTTATAAACATGAAACAAACTGTTTAGAAATACATAAGAATTTTCTAAGTGCAGATTTATGTAATTATATAGGCTATATATTGCAAGTAATCCACAATATATAACTAATATAGAGTTCATAACTATAAGTTATGCAGAATTATATAATTTAAAACTATGACATTTGTAATATAAAACTCCCTTGTGTTATATATATGTAATATAAACACTTCTGAAATTTTATAATAAAAGATTTCTTTGGGAAAGCCAGCCATGAGCTTTCTCTGCAATTCCTGAAAGTACTTTTCACTTAAGATCTACACAACCCAGTTAAATCTAGTTTATAGTTTCAGCACATTCAACATATAAAAGGTTTGCCTACAGCAAGTGTTTCCAGAAGCAAAGTGTCTGGGCCTTATTGTTTCGCTCCTGAGACAGGAAAAGTATTGTATCACAGGCATCCTGAGCAGCTGCTCCAGGGAGGGTCATTCTGAGTACAGTCTTCTGCAGTGCTGCCTGTCACAGCAATTTCTCTAAGCTGCTGCAAATTACTCAGTTCAAGAACATGTCACAGTGCAAATGTAAAACAAAGCACAAAACCAAACCAAAACAAACAAAAAAGCAGAGAAAATAAATGGAAAAAGAGTGAAAAAATAAAGAAAAAGAAAGGGGAAAAAGAAAGAGGAAAGAAAAAAAAGAAAAGTACTTCAAGCTTCTAATGTTATAGCAGTTTTCTTTATTTCATTACTCCTTTGCATATTTCTTCCCACATCTCTTTATCCTATTGCAAAGTAGCCAAACTTGCCTAACATCTACAGCAGGAGAGGAGCAGAGCTGAGCTTTGATGTTGTGCTCTGCATCTATTTAGCTTCATGTGGGGAGAAAAACAAGCCCTCAACCATTCCTGCTCCGTAAATTTCATGCTCAGGATGTGAGTGCTGGGAGACACCAGGAGGGAGGAGCAGCAGGAACTGCAGAGACACCACAAACATACCTTAAGTATTAAGAGGCCTGGATTTGGGACCATCCAGTTGGGCGCCTGGAAGCCCTACAAGTTACATTTCTTTTTTCTTAATGCAAGCTGTTACCTCTCAATAGAAATACCTTTTATAGTTGTTCTTGAAGAAACCACTGAGACCAAGATGATGGTGAGTTGCCTCTGGGCTTCACCTTGTGGTCTCAGGGGTTACTTTCCTGGAGGATCATACATGGGGGGGGGGGGAGGGGGGCGTGCCTGGAATAGGACAAGGCAGAGAGGAGAAACTCTACAGTGAATTAGACATCTTTTGCACAACACACAGCCAGTTTATTCACAGCTGTCTACCCTTGCAGTCTAGTCTATGCAGTATAATCTAGGGTGTATTTGCTCTCTGGAATATATGACACAGAACAAAATAATTTTAAAATATTAGGGGTAAAATTAACAAATACACAGATTATTAAGGAAGAATCTGGTTTTGGTAATGAGAGTAAGACCTCCACCTAAATTGATGGAAGCTGGAGTCCTTCCTATCATGCTGGCAAGGAACATGGGAGCATTAACTGTATCTGACAGGTTATTAATGCTGTGGGCTATCCTGGGCCTCACTGGTGTTACTACAGTTTTGCATTTATTTGGAGTACATATTTCAGCTGCTGTAGTTTGTGTGTGATTGTTACTGAGCCAATACCAGCAGCCCCCTCGCCTGTCTAAGTGCCTGTGCTGCGGTCCTGCCTTGGTGACTGGCTCCATGTGCACATCAGCTACTGCAGCCTGGTGGCTTATTTCAGAGATGAACAGCCCACACAGTGCTCACAGTGTGAAAGACAAAGGCATACAGAAGTTATCCTGGTTTCTTCCCTTGCCCCCATTCAAAGTTGTACCCTCAGCTGTCCCCTTACATCCTTCTCCACACGAATCCCTAGGCAGGCAATGGGTGATGCAGAGCATTTGCATGTGTGGCTGTCCCGTCTGCGTCACCACATCACTGTGCTCCTTCCCAAAAGGATGTCAGCTGAGCAGTGGCAGCTGAGTCCCATCCATAGCTTCCAGCCCAGCCAAATCTGAGGACTCTGCAGGATCGGGTTGTTCACTAGACCAAAGGGGGCAGTTTGCAAGCCCAAACTGATGGCTCTAAAGTAGGCACTCACCAGGATAAGGAGAGCATGCTGAGATACAGCGGGGCAGGCATCTTCTGCATGCCACATCCAACTCTTCCTCTCTTGTGCTTTATGAGGCCACTTTGAAAAGCTTTCAGAGAGGCAGAAGAAAGCAGAACACCTCTTACACCACAGTTTACTTGTCCTGATATCTTGACAACCCCAGGAGTTGTTCTGACCAAAAAAAAAAAAAAAAAAAAAAAGAAAAAAAAAGGCCTTTTTTTGATTAGCTTTATAAATTACTTTTTTTTCAGGAAACAAAGTTTCCTCTAAATTTTATCTGTTGAAATTGTAGCAGGACATTCCATCTCTAACAGCTTCAGTGGCTGTTCCAACTCTCCATTCTACGAGCTTTCATTTCTAAAGCTTGCAGGGAGCTCTCTATCACTGGATAAAACCACACAATTCAGTGATTGCAGAACCAGAATTAGATGACTGTATGGTATGGTTTTTGAACCTGAATCTACTGCCCTCTCAATATATGTATTTCTTTCATCTCTTCTTTGAGAGAGCCATCTGAAAGCCATCTCAAGTGCAACTTGAGACAGACAGATAAGGGAATAATATTTAGTTAATCTGGTTTTCCACATTCTACCTGGCAATTAGGATTTATTTGCTGAGTACATCTAACAAGCTGATTACAGTGCTGGTGTAAGTTGAGAAAGGTGCCCTGTGCCAGTGTTACTAGCATGTTATTAACTAAAGGGTACTTCACAGAATTACAGAATATTCTGAGTTGGAAGGGACCCACAAGGATCACCGAATCCAGCTCCTAAGAGCTTGGCCCTTATGGAGATCAATCCCATGGCCTTGGTGTTTATTAGCACCATGCTCTAACCAACTGAGCTGATCTCAGTATTAAAAAGCCACACTCTTTTAAAGTGCCTGTCTGGGGATGAGGGATGTACTCCAAGTGGTTTTGTGTCTAACTTCAATGCTCTGCAACAGCCTTCAGGTCTCACAAAGCAGCAGGTTGACAGAGGGGTGTGCAAGTGAGCTCCTTTCATTCTTGGGCTCCTGCCCCTCATTAAAAAACCAGCTGAAGCAGCATTTCGCATGTGTATGCATGCAGCCAACTTGTAAAGATCAGGGCTGTGGGCAGGGCTTTGCACCATTAGCAGCCCTCTCTGACAGATTACCACACAGTACTGAGAGAGTTCAAAGTAATTTATGCTTTTCTCAGCAAAGATCCTGAGCAGCCCACCTGCACAGCAACCTCACACCAAACCAGAGCGGATAACATGCTCAGACCACAAGAGACCATTTGCCACTCCCTGTCTTGCACATTAGAGCACGAACTGTGAACATGTTGCTTCTGGCTTGAGGTGCTGCAATTAGACCAGGGGAAAGCAAAGCAATCAGCGTCAGCTGTAACCTCTCACACTAGGTGTGTATTAAACACAGCGCAATTAGCATGCTAATTGTCTGTGAGAAAAACAGCCTGTAAGGGGGGCAGCCCTGTCTTTCCCTGGGAAGGGGGAAAAATACTTGCTAGACTCAAGGCATCTCACAGTATTTTACCATTTCTTTCCTGTTTTCAAAGAAGTGCAAGCCACTGCTTTGCAGAGGTAGGACTGAACGAAAGGCTTGCATTTTTCATTCTCCTCTGTGTTCTTCTCAGTCACTGGCAATCACCGAGGGGCTCATCGGCTGAGAACAGCAGTGTCAGTTACAAAGCTGTTTGACCTGGTTCTGCCAAGGCATAGCCCAGGGCACACTCCCTGCGTTGGTCTCCCGATGCACCCCTGGACTCAATTCCAAAGCCAGCAAGCAGTCTGTGACAGTATCTCTGTGTCTGTCTTTCTGTGTGCGAGTGTGTTTTTGGGAGGCAGGGGTTGTGCTGTCTTCCCTGGCATGCAGCTGTGACCTTGTCCTTGCCTACTTTAGATGTTGCTCTTGGGCTTATCCAAGTAAAACTGAGTCTGATTTACTAGATGTTGGTCTTAGACTGTGCAAAAGAAATCCTAAGGCTGAGGCATTTCTCATCCCTGCTCTTTCTTCCTTTCAACCCTTGTTCATGGAAAATAACAGTGTAAAATCTGACATTTCTTTCGTGGTCTTTTCCTTCCCCATTTACTGTACCTGATGCTGCTTAGAGGCCTCCAGGAGCAAAGCCTACGTTTGCTATGCCACAGCACTGGTAAGTTATGTACCACATTACACTTCTGCAACATGATCCTAATAAACTGAAATGCAAAAATATTTCTCTACCATTTTACAAGACTAATTTCAAGCTGTGATAATAAAAAGTCTCAATTTTTATCTGTCATTTCAGCATGGCAAGGTTCACTATTTGCACATAGGCTAATTCACATATGAAGATGCTGAGCAGCACAGAAAAGATTGATCTTGTGCTTACTGGATTCACCATCAGCTTGCAGATAGCATAGAAATCTGGAAAGGCTGCTCTGGCTGGTAAATTGGAGGAGCTAATCGGATACACTCTTTCATCAGTAAACGGCATCCAGTTCTGAGCAGAGCACTTTGAACAAGCAGATGAATTTTCATCTGGAGGGTCTATAAAAGTCCATAAAACCCCATAAAAAGGGAGGGGATCTCAGCAGAAGCTGCATGTGATGCCCAAATCCAAAGCATCAACACACAGGAATACGCTCCTTTGGAAAGCCCCAGAGACTCCAAGGGCCCTAATGGTGTAAGTTGTTGTGAACTCCATACAAAAACCCCTGCCAGCATTAATGCCCCCACAAAGGGATCCCGACACTGCTCTGACCTACATTGCTCTCACCAGCCAAGCTCCAGCTGGAGTCACGTTCCACAGAAGTAAATGCTCAGCCCTGGCCTCTCACAGCAGCAGCGAGCACAGCATCATTAGCAGGTCTGGCAGCCCACAGAGAAATAATTGCAGGCATTATGAGGCAGCGACAGTGATGACAGGTTCAGAGGGCAGGCCCGTAATCGAGGGAATGTATAGATAAGAACAATAACAGTGTACAGGAGCACAGAGGAAGATAACAAGCCGGTTATTGAAATATGCTTCAAGGAGTAGAAAGATGAACTCAGAGAGGAGGGAATCAAACTGGCATTTCTTTTAATTCACGTTCAGCCTCAGCTATAACCTATATATTCAGGGTTAGGTCCAATTCATACTACCAACAGGCACCCTCATGCATATACACACCACACTGCTTCATGTATGGGATTGAGGTAGATCACTTCAGACCTCAGCTTCACTAGAAATACTTTAAATGTGAATCTATGTAAAATTCCGAAAATGTTCAGAAGCGATTTTTTCTCTAGACTATTTTGGTGTTGCTAGGCAAAAATGTAGGAATCATTCTGATGAAATCTTAGACCCACGGGGGAGAATGGTGATTCAGATTTTGATTATTGAAATTTATATTTTATAAGAGATTGTGGAAGAATTGATGCTCCTCATAAAATGTAAAGTTTTAAAATATTGGAAGTTACATATGAAAAACCAGTAGTACCCCTTTAGTGTTACACCTGTGGCCTAATCAGCTGGGTAGCAAGTTGTGCATATTTTGAGTTTGGAGTGAAATAATGGCATTTTATGCTAAATCCTGAAGCCTGTCAGGCTTTGTTGTATCCCATTTACAGTGGGATGTTTCTAGCCAAACATGTAGCAAATCAGCATCAGCTCTAGTAGTACCTGCCTTAGAAAAAAGGAACAGAAGATGTTCCTTGTGGACCTTCTGGGAGCAGGTAGATCTATAGATCTCTGTAGGTCTATGATCATTTACTGCTTGTTTTCCTTCCCTTCCCTCCCACCAAGTAAACAGCACAAATTTCAATGTCATGTACTTAAATTCCTACAATTCCAACAACCAGGGCAGGACCTTCCCAGCAACTGGGCTTTTTGCCACCTCCTCATCATTGCGCAATTTAAAAAATGTAAATTAAATGAAAGAAATCTCCGGTCTGAGTTCACTAAGTTGGACAAAATTCAGATGGTGCCCTCGCAGTAGGTCTGGGAGCCACAGGTGGATTGCGGGGCACAGGGTGTGTAACCAACGCCAGCTGACCTGAGCACGGCCCCGCTGCGCCTCCGCAGCTTCCCATCCATCTCCCCCTGGGCTGCGGGAATCCCGACCCGCTTCCACGGGACCCGGAGTAACACGGCTGCAGAAAGCAAAAGATGGTGAATACGGAAACTGCGATCCGGGTTCAGTGAGGGTCCACATAAAGCAAAGGTTTCAGCTCCCAGGAGGAGCCAGACAAGGCGAAGCGAAGCCCTTGTGGGGAGGAAATGGGTTGGCGGGGCCGCGATGCTGCCGGAGCCGCCGCCCACGCGCGGGGCGGGGGCCAAGTTTGCAGCGGCATCTCCATCTCATTCAGGCCTTGCCCGCTCTCAGGACGGGCTGGTGGCGTCTGAGCGGTGGGGAGGAAGCGGCCAGGGGGTTTGCTCGGGTTTGTATTTGGTTGGTTTTTGCTCTGTGTCAGGTGAGAAAGCCCTTGGCAGCACAGCGAGGTTCGGTGCCTCCCTCGGATGGTTCCTGCGCTGCCACCGCCCCGACGTTCCCCCGGCGTGGTGCCAAAGTGCTCCCCATGCAGCGAGGGTTGCTTTTCTTTTCGATACAAAATGAAGTTTCAGTAAGCTGTCAGGAATCAAACCTCCAGATGGTATAGCAGGAGTTCTTAAAAATAATATATTGGGTTATTTAGGTCAGCATTAAGCTCCTTTGTGCCTTTTGTTATTGTGTTTCAAAGCAGATCCTGTTGTAATATTCCCAAAGCACAGTAATATACTGTATCAGAGCATCAAACCTATTGAGTTGCCTCAATAAGAACCTCAGACACAGGATCAAGTTGCTCTCTATTAAAATAATCTGAGTTGTGCTGGGTTTATGCTCTTGTAGCTCTGAAACAGCACAGAAAACAATTCCATTTATATAGCAGCACCAAGGCAGGGCACAATAGGCTTCACAAAGGTCCATCAGGGCTGTGCTGGGACATTCCTCTCATTTCCTGTTGCAGGGAGTAAGTTACATGTTCAAATGGCTCTTGCAACTCTGCAGAATAAAGGTGATTGGTGTTTTGATGATGCTTTTGATTTATTCACCAATATGTTTAGTTGCTAAATTTTCATTTATTATGCAGTACAGCAGTAGCTCATCTAGCTAATTTAGTCTTTCACTGTGTAATTATGAAACATATGTAGATGTTCTGTCTACCAATCTGAAACACTGAAGCCAAAGAGTAACTGTGCAGGCCCACTATGCCAAGTTAAAATGGAAGAAGATCTATTTCAGATGATTGACGTTTTTTTATTTTGAAATTACTTAGTTATACACCATGCATTTAATGCCATTTTAGACAAAATATGCAGCTTGAAAACAAGCATGCAATTTGGGTCTTCAAAAGATAACAGCACCAGACAGTGATTCTTTGAATTATAGGATAGAATGAGCTGCAAGGACTTTTAAGTGTCTATTACAATTGCTTCTCATTTACCACTGACTTTGCATATAAAGAGATGTGTCAAGTGAATAACTGTCCATCAAATGCATCTTTTTACATTACCTGAAAAACAGTGAATCCCTCCTGTTTTCAAAGCAGACACGGTGTTCTTCTGCATGATGTGAGATTCAGATGACCCCATATCTTTTCTGCTTGGAAGCCTTGGAAGAGAATAAAGGAGAGCTTTGCTTGCTTAGTTTAAATCACCGAATGTTTGTCTCAGAAGTAACTTCTTGCAGTATTTAAAATAAGGTCTGTTCCAAGTAGTGAAATACAATTCCCCAAACTCACAGGGTATTTGAGGGGTTTTCCCAGCAATCTTAATTCAGGTGTGATTTGCATAACATCTGTTCTCTCTTCTACACATCCGCATCAGAGAGTGAAGTTGACCTCTGAGAGGCTGCACACGTGTGGGTGAGTGCCAGGAAATGCTTACACACACAGCTGGAGATGTGCTAGGGACTCACTCTTCAGGTCCCTCCTCTTGCTTGCATTGCTCTTTCCCAGGACCCATCACTTGCTTTTACAGCATCCCAGTGAAAAACACTGACATTACCCAGCCTAAGGAAACACATCCACATGGTACAGCCACTTTTCATCTGTGCCAGACCCCAAAGAAAGGCAACTTCACCTGGGCTGAGTTGTTCTGGGGCTGACATTGATTCAGGGAAAGCAAATCCTTAAAATTAACATGTAAATGCAAATCAGGCAGTTTATTCCATGATATTTAAAGCAAAGAATCAAACTTGTAAAGTGGATTGCAGGGAAATTCCAGCTGGAACAAACCTGAGGAATGCCTTGACAGACCTCTGGCTCAAACCAAGGGAAGCTGTAAGGTCAAGCCTGCTCACTCAGAGCTTTAAATGTCCTTGATATGACATTTTAAATCAGTCAACAAAACATCCTTTAATGCCTGCACTAACACCCAAGCATCCCATCCAGTATCACCGCAAGCCCTGCAGTTGTTAACCTTGCCAGCAGATGCCACTGCAGTAAAGTTGTTATAAAAGATGAGATCAACAGAATTAAATCTTTTGTTCCTTGGTAGGTCTTGCTAGCTACACAGAAGCTTCCCAGAATTACTTAAATCAGAATCTGTTGATTGGAAAAAATCCCCAAATCCTGCACCACCATCCCCACTTTCAGGGGACTGAGTTTTCTTAGGTTTAGTGAAGAAAGAAAGCCACAGCATGGCAAAGCATGAAGGTACTGCTCGATGCCAGCAGAAAGGCTGGACGTGGCACATGGTGATCACTGCAGTTAACCCACCACGGCAGATGCTGAGAAGGACGAGAGGCATGACAGAAACCTCGAGAAACAGCCATGCTTGGAGCATCCTGCCTGAAGTCTTTGCTGCTCAAATCCTTGAGACCTGCTGGTGCTCAGGCAGCCTGAAGCATCCCAGCTCTTTCCAGAAGGAAAAGGCTAGAAACCAGCTTGGCTTTTGACTTGCATTTTTTGTTGCTTTGTTTTTGAAGTTTCACCATAAACTGTTGTTTCTTGATACAAAAACCTGTCCAGGCAGCAGCATGGAAATCCAGCAATCAGCAGGCAGTAGCAGCCACGTCTGGGGAAGGTTGGGCTTCACCTCTACTGGAGTATTTTCCTCGTCAGGCTCAGTCTCTGAACATCTTTACACCGCTCAGAGTAGGACCGAGCAGCGCTATTGCCAGTGAACTGGCCAGACAATATATGTTTGTTCTTGAAGAGGCTGTGAGGAAGCAGCGAAGCACCCACTGCTGTTCTCAGCCTAGGTTAGCTGGAGACAGCCATTCAGTGATAGGAGAAGCCCAGCTGCAGGAACTCTCCTGCCTGCTGCCAGTTCGGCAGCCTGAGAAGCCTGATAAGGCTCCAAATGCCACACCAGGGCTTGACAGTGGTGGCCCATGACTTATCCAGGCAGCAAGACAGGCATCACCACGCCCCAACCTCCACAGCTGCACCAGGAGCTTGGCTTTGTTTCTAAATGAAACATGGTTATGAAGATGCTGTAAAGGAATTGGAAGGGAGACCATCTACAGTAGGTCAGGCTGGATGACATGGAGGTGGACCGCAAATTGCAGGGCAATCATTAAGGTATCACCACTTCTGAAGCAGCTGTGGTGGGCACAGGAAGGCAAGAAAACACCTCTTTAATAGCTTTACTTAGAAGGGGGAATAGGAACAAGGTGGACCCTTAACCGATAAACAGGACATCCACATAGTTCCTGGACATCCTAGGAATGCCCACCAGCTTCTGAAAGAGATGGATAGGGACACGGGAGAGAAGCACTTTCCTCACAGGAGAGAGAGGGAATTCTCCCCAAGGTTCTTGGGCTTTTCAAAGGGAATTTCTCCACTCATGATGCCCTTGGGGAAGGAGCTGCATCCACAGGAGTCCACTCCTTTTCCTTTGTAATCTCACTAACCTCAAGTTATGATGAAAATCTTACACGACCATCCAAACCACCAGCTGCACAGCAGTCATGGAATTGCAACAAATTCCTTGGGAGAAAAAGAGCCAAAAGGCCCTCCTTGAGCAACTATGGCCCCATATTGTCAAGCCACAGCCTGGGAGAGGTGAAGTCTTCATCCTCTAGGGATGCTGGTTCCTCTCCAGTGACTGTTGTCAAGGTTGAATAGTTTAGAGTTGGAGGCCCAACCTGGGTGTGAAAACTGAGGTGGTGTCAATCCCTCCTGAAGCTGTAGTTGCCTTAGGGCTACCAGCAGTGCCCTTGGCAATTAACACTCCTGACCTTCTGTTCCCAAGATGATTTCTTCATCACACCTGGGAAAAGAGGATGTCTTCACACCACTCCTGAGTTACTTCTCTATCTCTGTGCAGACAGAGCCGACTCTCAGGTACATGGAGATGGCATCTGGTCTGCAGCAACGTGCCGAGGATGCAGCAGCCCCCCAACACACATCACTGGGTGTTAGTACCAGCCTCCCAACACACACCACTGGGTGTTAGTACCAGCATTCAGCTAGTATTTCCGGGCTCATGTCAGCAACAACTCTCACTTTACTAACTCCCCAAAGCCTTTTTGCCCAACCAGCCTCAAACCCCACTGGCCATAGGATGGGAGCACTTGTACATCTCTATTCTGAACAAGTTGGCAGTATTAGTAGCTGGGCCACAAGGCAGTTTTCTGTGAACTTAGATTAACTGTATGTTATGGGAAATGAACATTGTTGCCTCATGTCAGGAAATAACACAACTCAAACCACAGAACCAACATTTCCTTCTCTTTCTTCTTTTTTCTTGACATTTTAGCAACATGTTTTTGCATCAGCCCTTAAAAATATAATGGAGTCACCGTCAGATTTTTGTTTGAAGGTAAAACACATATTTTTTGCCGGGTGATTATTTGAAGGATGGTTATTTTTGCCTTTCAGAACATAATGCCAGGGGCTAAGATCAAGAGCAATTCAGCCACTGGAGTAAAACAAAGGAAATAGAAGAATCATTTCATAAAATAACTTAAAAGAATGAATGATCTTGAGCAAAAACATTGCTAATTTGCACCAACTAAATGTTTGACAGAACTGAAGGAGCAGATGCAGACCTTTTCCCCATTGGCTATTGGTGTTTGATGGTGTAAAACTTGATCCTGCAGGATAACAGGAACTAAAAAAATCCACCTGGAAGCCCAAAGGCATTGGAACTGAAGTGAAATACTCTACCTTTGCTGACAGCCAGGAAAAAGAAACTAGAATTTTGAACATATGTGCAAGCAGTCAAGAGGGACTAGTGGCAGGAAGGTCACAATTTTAAACAGCAGAATTAAACAGACAATACCCAGCTCTTACTCCAAGGCTGCTTGTGCAGAGGGAAAATGTTGCTGATGAACAGCACCTGCTGCTTGGCAGAGAGGAGCTGTACCTGCTGTCACAGCAGCTGCATGCCAGCAGGGAGGGCAGAACCACCCTTTATTTCCTCTTGAGTCTTCCACAAACTGGTACAAACCTTTCTTCAACTCCCAAACGTTTTCATCATTGGTGCCCAGTTACTGTTTCATGAGATTGTCTCTGCCACTGATGACTTCTTCCTTAACTGTGTCTTGATCCAACTTTGTCAGTGATACTTTTGCCTCTGCATCCTACACAGACTGACATTTCATCAATTCCATTACATCCTGAGAGCTTGGAAAGATCTGTATTTAGTTTTCCCATTTTAAATAGAATGAATGTCCTGTGTTTAGAAATAGGAATCATATGCAGGAACATCTCCTAATCAGCCCATTTTACTTTTACTGAAGCTAATACAGTGTAAACATACACACACACACTAATTACAGTTAATAACTGTTCACACAGACTTTCTTTTTCCTCTTCATTGGCTCCAGCTGTCTTACACGTTTCTGATGGCACAGCACAACACTGGGCATTGTATCTGGAGGGGAACTGCTCTGCCATTTACTCCTGCTGCTTCCTTTGCAGGGGGATTTCTCAGCATACCTGCCTTCTCCCTCTCCTTAACTGCAGATATTTTTTCATTCATTACAGCATCACTTTTTTTTTTTAATAACTGAAGAAGATCCTGATATGGTGGGACTGGTTGTAGGGAATGAATACACCAATAATATATGATTGCAAATGAAGTTCCAGTGAGGAGCAGGTTTTCTGGAACTTAAACCTAATTACTACTGAATATAACCCAAATTAGGCAGTTAAATGCCACCCTGACACACAATCCCATCAGATCTCAGAAGCCAAACAGGGTCAGCCCCTGTTAGTACTTGGATGGGAGACCTCCTGGGAATACCGGGGGCTGTAGGTTCTAGTGCTGAGGACTCCACTGTCACCATCCAAACTCGCTTGGCTGTGGCAGATGAACCTCAGAACTTAAACGGTGGGGCCAGTTCTGTGTACGCTGTTCCAGTTAATTTCAGGTTTTCTTCTTGAAAATGTTGGTTTGAAAAAGGCAGGGAAAAGCTTGTATCAAGAGTTTCTTGGTGAAAAGGTGCTATTTTGATACAGTCAGTATCAGTTTTCCTTTTTCTGATGCTGGAGAAAAGTAATTGAAGTACCTGAGAGAGGGCAGAAACCAGAATGGTCTGTGCTCTGTAATGGCTTGTTTTTAACAAAAGGATTTACTTTTCTCCAACATCAGAAAAAATCAGTGCTTCACTGATTTCTAGCTAGAAAAACATTACACATCTTACATTCATGCCAAATTATCAGTATTTATTTCAAAAGGAAAACTGATACTGACTGTATCAAAATAGCACCTTTTCACCAAGAAACTCTTGATACAAGCTTTCCCCTGACTTTTCCAAACCAACATACTTTCAAGAGGAAACCCTGAAATTAACTGGAACATTAAACTTATATGCAGTTCATAAAATATATAAAGACTATTTTTATGTCACTGTTTGCAGCACAGAATCTCAAATCTGCCTGGGATACATCTGTGCAGCAATTCAATGAAGTTCTCCTCTGGGAGTATTAGCTTTGGCAATGATGTAAAAAAGCCCCTCTGAGACAATTTTGTAATTGGAGCATTTTCATTCCCTTTAAAGCAGACATCAAACCATGTCTGAAATATTAGTGAGGAACCTCTCCATAAAAAGGTGTTTCCCTTACCTCTGGCAGATTTAGTGCTACTGAAACTCAGTAGCAGAGTTCAACAGTCTCTCAGTGCTTGCAATGGCTGCACCTCCCTGAAATGCTGGATCCAAACTGCCCCAGCTGGCAATACTATCCAGCTCCCTGCTCAAAAATGAGACCTACTTGTCAGTAATTGCTATTTATTTATTCAGTATCTTCATCTCAGTTATGCAGCAAATCAGTTTTCGTTCAGAAATACTGCCAGATGCTTTTCTTTCTTTACTCACAGCATACTGTAGTTGCCACAGTGCAGTCACATGTGAAGTTACGAGACACTGATAACATGACTTATCAGACAGAAAAGGAATGCCACTCCAGAGCATATAGACTGGAAGTAAGCAATTAAAAATCATCATTCTGTAGCACCTCGACAGTAGTAGAAGCAGGATTCCCAAACTCCAGTAAAAAAAAAATCATTTCCTGTAATTCAAATTTTATTTATTACTTACATATTTTTCATGGATGCACAGAAAACACTGGGCAGTGTTTACTAAGTTGCATAAATACAATTACATCTGATGGCTGGAAACATTTCAGACTAAAAAGACCAAACTTGTATTGACTTTTGAGAAGCTGAGAACACTCAGGGCTTGAAGATGTGCAACTTTTGTTGAGGGCATACAGAGAACCGTTTGCAATTTGGGTCCAGTTAAAGGAAGCACAAAACCTATTGCCTTTAGAGTATCACAGAGGGTAAATAGAGAATGATTTATTTGCTCTAAAGGTTGCAGGCTGACCTACTGACACTTGAAGGATTTGTGGGGGTTTTTTTTGCCCAGAAGACCAGTGACTTCATGGCAATGAAGTTGTCCTTCAGCAGATACATGAAATGTCATTATTACGCAATGAAAAGGCGCAGACTCCACTGCTGGCGCAGGCCCTGGTTGTGCTCAAGGCTTCAGGGACAGGCTGTGCTGGATCCTGCACAGTGCTCAGACCTCAAGATGTGACCCCACCAGGCTCTGTCCTCGAGGAGCAGCACTTCAGACCTGAACTTCTCTCCCTTTTTTTGTCAAATATGTCAAAGGCATGATTCTGGCTATATATTTCACCTTATGTTTCTACGCCATTAATGAAAAAATAAAAGCATGTAAGTGAAAAGCAATACAGCAAGAAATTGCAGTATTTTGTGAAGTGCTCATTGCCCTGCCCTTACCTGACTTTCCTCATACACAATGCTTGGGAACACATGAAACCCAGATGGTCCAATTAACATTCATTGTTTTGACTATGCCACCATCTTCATAGTATTTTCAAGGATGGAATTTGCAGTTTTGGCTGTCAGAATCCCTCTCTTCTAGGGTTCTCTCACTTGCCTACCACTGGTGTGGATTTGTGATTTCTCTACCTCCTTTCCCTAAAGGTGCACTACTCCATTTCTGTCCCTAAGCTCATCTCTGGAGATCTCCATCTTCAGGTGACTTTCAGAGGTGCTTTCTTACCCCATGACAAAGAGCTCACATGAGGGTCCAGGCACCTTGTGCCAGTAACTGCAGGTGGTAACCAAGCCTGGCTGGTCACTGAGCTCAGAACTGTTCCTTCCCACCTGAGCACAGAGCATCTCACTGACTCTGTGATAACTTATTAAGTAGCAGCTTACCAAGTATTACCAGATTCAAGAGATGGAAACCCATCTGAAAAGCGACACAAACTAACAGATCGAGTAAAGAACCAAAACCTCATGTTTTCAGTTTACAACCAATAAATTGGATAACCATCACATTTCCAGCTTTAAAGTTACTTTGTAAAGGTCTTCAAAGAATGCCTTTTTTTAAAAATAATTTATTTAAAGAGTACTTGAAAGCTGCCTGTCACTGGTAAGCAGGCTGTGTTCCCCTTTCCTGTAGTTTGAGATCTGTGTTGAAATGTGACCTTGTGAAGACTCAGTGTGAGTTTGTCACCGCAGCTTCACAAAAGTATCTGAGAAGAATATTTAGATCTCTGAAGGAATTCCCTGCCCCTCCCCTTCCCCCCATGAAATAGAGCAACAAAGCAAATTTAAGGGCCTCATTCAGCAATGATGGCTCCAAAAATGTCTCGAGCACACACTGACCTGCCATGTTATGGAGATACCAAGAGGCGCTGGAAATTGGAGTATCACTTACTAACCTGTTCAACAGAAGACTTCAGGTGGGAAAAAAAGATGAAAGGTGACAAGCATTGGATTTCCTTTCCCTGCTGGATCAAGGCCTCCTGATTATCAGACAAAGCCTGCACCTGGGCATCCATAGCTCACTGTCCCCTCCCTCTGGGGACACAGCACTTATTGGGCACCGCACCTCTGATGTCCCTGAACTTCCAGTGTCTGATGGGACTGAACTCCTCAGCTTTCCCACTCCCTCTGGGCATGGTGGTCAGACCCTCCTTACATACATTTCATTAAGGCACATAACAGCAAATTTCAGTTTTTTAAGTGAATAACTCCTACTTTAACTCAGTTTTGGGAGGTGGAACACAAAATGGCTCTGTAATTGAGAGATTCCCTCCCATACAACTAACAACAAGTAGATAAGAATAGCACATAAAAAGGTTCTCACCTGAGAATCCAAACACTCTGGCAAATATCTGAAAGAAAATAATGTTTAAGGCTCCATTACATGCAAAATACAAAGCTTTGTCCTTGGGTCAGGCTATGAGGAGTGTTGTACTAACACAGACCAATCCAGTTATCCTTGAAGATTTGCTGACAAACCCAGTGTATGTGCCATCTTTCATGAATGCCAGTGTTTTCCCAGCATCACAGGCTGCATCAGCCAGGACTTCTCAGGATGCACTTTGAGCAAGGAAAAGGATTTTTCACTTACCCTATGAAGCCCTTTGACGGACCAGCTCCATCAGGACTGGACTCCTTGGACTCCTCTCTGCTTCTTACACTGTCATGTGTCAGCCTGTGGGACCACCAGCCAAGGAGAGCTTTTCTTACCAAGGGAGCAAACATGGCCACATTTTTGATGCCTGCATTTGAGGCAGAGATAAAGGTCTCAGCCTTAGAGCTATCTATATAAAACTCTTGTTTCTCAACTTCTCCAACCACAAGGCTTCATGGCAGTGGCAGACACCCCTAGATCCCCATCACGAGGCATTTATGAGTGTCTGCACCCCTTCTTCTCAGGGCTACACATCAGCTGTTGGGGATGGTTCTACAGCATCACAGGGCTTACCAAGCTATGCAGGGTCAAGTGGGTTTCACAATACAGTACCGGGGGAAAAAAGTCAAGCAGCAGACTATTTAACAGAGATAAAATAATTTTTATTTTCTTTCTGACATCCTAGCCCTACCGTGATAGGCAAGCAGCCTTAAGACTGCCTAGAAAGCCACTTCTCCTGACTCTATTTGTGGATTCCAGCAGCATCCAGAGTGAGTTTAAAACCTGGTTTTGAATTTTCAACCTCCTGCAGCCCTGTTCATTTCCAGCAGCATCCTCCCCTGCAGGTATAGCCCGAGCACTTCCAGAACTCCCTTACACCTTCTCTTCTTTCACCAATTTCCTCACTACTGTTTATGTTTCCCTCTGCCTGTGTCAGCAGCTTGTGGGGCAATTCCCAGAGACTCTGCAAGGAAAACCCATTCAGCATGCTCACAGCACAGATAATTTTATTGCTGAGTTGAAAGTTGTTCGGAGAGCAGGAAGGGACTTAAGTGGCTCCAGCTGGTTTGTGAAAAAAAAATTGCATTTAAGATGGTAAACACTGCACGATGATGGGAGATCACTTTCAACTCTACTGTGCTCGAGCAGTTGCAGGAGAGACCTGAAGTCACAGAGAGAAGTGAAAATGTCATACCCATAACAGCTCTAAAAAAGGTTGGGAAGAGAGAAGGAGATGGTCCCCCTCACTGAGTAACAAAATTAAGCATCTCAGAGAGAATTGACAGCTTTACAGGCAGAGCAGCAACACAGCTCAGCTGCAGTAGCTGTTTCACATCTTCACCACCGAACAGCTTATCAGGAGGACACCAGACAAGGAATACACACTGAGTAGGATTCAGGACATCAAGCCCTATAAAACAAATGTTAGACAATGTATTTCTGTAACAACACAGAGTTCAACTGGGATCTACTTATAAAATAGAGGTAATTTTCAAAGCTCCTTGACTTTCAACATCACTCTGACAACCGACCACCCAAAGAACCCCACGCTCAATGAATGAAGATACTGATCACCATGTAACATGCAGACACCGGTGCTGTGATTAAAAGCTTTGGCTGAGCTTTCTCAACATCCAGAACTACACCTTCTCTTCCATATCTTGGACAATTACATCAATTTCTATTACACCTTTTTTATTAAGATTCTAAACCTAAATTGACCTGAATACATCTCCTGATGTATCAATTGCAACAGTCTTAGGTGACCATCTCCAAAGTTTTAAAATAAATACTTAACTCCTGTCAGGCTTTCATATAGGCCGACACAAAAGATAAAGTGTTTTGAACATGTGAATTTATATTGTGAAAGTTGATTTAATATACTGCTTCTCCCATTAAGACTCTCCTAGATAGCATGTAATGGCATTAAATACTCCTCATATCCAAAAATAACCCCTTAAGACAAACAAATTTAAGTGATCTTTAGCCTGATCTTCAAGAACTTTACACTGGCCCCAATTCCACCAATATGACAGACTCCTTCCCTTGCCACCTGCTCTCCATCACCCCTGCCCAGCTGTAGCCTACAATCTGGAAAACTTACAACCCCAAAAATTATTGTGAGTCTTTGGTAAAAAGCAAGTTTGGGAAAATTTCTTTTTGCTTCCCATCAGTCCAGTCTTGTTCACCTACAGAAAACACAGGAAATCCCTTGATTTTGCAGGCTTTGTATGACTAGACATAAGAGATGTGCTGGTAGGTAATATTCAGCACTGGAACTAAGCCCAGTTAAACATTTTCAGAAGAGCCCATGCAAAGCACTGACAATCACCAGTTTGGTCAACCACAGACCATCTTCCTGCTTTTGTAATACAGAACTTTCAAAAGTAGATCATCTCTTGACACTGATGGACAGACATTTAAATCACAATGTTTACATTTGTTCCCTCAACACTGACCCAGTAACAGAAGACCATTTTAGAATCTAGTGATAATTTTATTAAAAATACCCCTTTGTAACTCATTAATGTTGGTGCCAAACGTGGCACTGGGACCAATGGTTTGCCAAACAACAACAGCAGGAAAGTACAGCTTCAGGATGTCAAGGACATTTAAACAGCTATGCTCAGTATTTTGCTGTAGAATAAACTGAGCAAAACTGTCCTTAACATACAGAAAGTTCTCTTCATCTGCCATGGTAGGTTTGCTTTATTACCAGGACTGAAAATAAGTCATGAACATGAAAGCAAGAGAAAAAGTCGGACTGACTGCAATTATTTTCCCCTTGGTCTTTCCCTCTCCCTCCCTTCCAAGTTCTCCGTGGATACAGGGTCTGAAGTGTATATCATGTGAGAATGTAAATCACATCACACATTTAAAATTAATTTTAATTTATGTACAGCAGTTACCATTCATGAACGTTACAATCCCTGTAATTACATTCCTTGTAAGTTCTCTACTGAACCTTCTGGTGGAGAAAAAGAAAGGAGAGGTGGAGTCAAGGAGTAAGGAATGAGCATAGTCATTAAAAATTCTAGGAATTTGAGTAGTAAACCTCAGAGAGTTTTCTATGAAGTTCCAGAAATAAATGGTGGCAACAAGTATATATTGCAATTTTATTTCATTCGCTCAAACAAAACGTTAGCATGTAAGAAATTTAAAATGACACAATATGATAAAAATAGCAGAGAATGAACTGAGAAACTAAAAAGAAGGTAAACCTAAATGCATGAAAAGTCAACATTCATTAGTGATCAGCTTCAGTCTTTGATTGACACTTGATGCTCGATAACTTTAAAACAACGAACTGGAAATCATTATGACTATCTGAAGAGATTTCAGCACCAGCACTAAGATTTTTACATTCAGTTGGTTTGCAGTTGACTTGGTAGCCACTTGTCTGTAGTGCAGGTTTATCACAGGTCAGATCACAGTGTTGAGGAAAGCAACGCCCTCCTGGCATTAGAAAGGATCCCTTAAACTGCCCTCAGCTTAAGACATCCATTGTACAAAAGCACAGAACCACCACATTATGGTTTTTAAAGAACTTAGTCACCAGTAAGCAACATCATCTTAGCTTCTGCAGTTCATTTTCAATACTGAAATCTCTGGAAACGGTGCAACTGTCAGTAGGTCAGGAAATGTCTACAGTAATCTTTAAGTCAATCTGATTTTCTGGAAAGAACCAATTCTGCAGTTGGGGATTACAGAAAGTATGTATGTAGAAGCAGCACAAAAGACAACATCTGTTCCTTTTTCTTTTAAACAGAAATCATGTTAATTGTAGACCAAGGCACAAAACGTTTAGTGCATAAGCCAGTTCCTTGCACAATCTAGTAGTTCAGCCTTTTATTTTGGACCACTTGTACCCATTCACACTATTCCACTATGCTACTCCTGAACTCTCCTAGAGACAAATCAAACGTGATTTCTGACAAGGGTAAACATCCTTGATGCTCAAAAAGTCAGTGTAAAACAAAAAGTTACATCAACAAAGATGAAAATGCCTCCTCTTGTTTTGAGATAAACAGTACTTGACAAGCTTACTATGGATATATTTTTAAATGCCTCCAATGAATGCATGCAAAAAATGTTGTTGTTTCTCTTTATTTAAAAAAAAATAAATAAATGGAGTTAGATCATATTTCCACTGCTGCCATCTCTTAGAATTTTAACCTATAGAAATAGGCAATGTTTGAATTGGTGAAAAATTTCCTATTGAAGCCTTTCCAAAGGTGTTAAGTGCTGTTTTGTTTTGCTTTGGTGTTCAGCACTCAAGACAGTATGTTATGGAAAGCATTTCTCCTATGAACGGAGCTGCTAATACCTGTAAGCTGAAATGCTAATCTCTCCAAAAGTTGTAAGTAAACTTTTCTTTTGGATCAGCACAGATCCCAAAGCAAACATGGCACTGTTACAGCTTGGAAAAATGGGCAGTGCAAAGGAAAAGGAAAGATTCTGATCCACGTTCTTTGTCCAAAGCACTACAGATCCAATTCACAGAATTTTTCTATCATTGAACTGTACCACATAAAAAAAATCTATTAAAAAAAAAATGTACACGCATAAGATCTGAAAACCCTGGGAAACAGAAAGGTATCACCTCCCCTAAAAAAGATTCTCAAATTGCTTAACAAAACCAATGGCATTGCTGTTTTTCTGCGTTTGGGTTGCGTGGAGCTGTGAGGGGTTTGGTTGGGTTTGAGTTTTTTGGAAAGGAGAGTGGCAGATAAATTAGGAGGAGAAGGGGACATTTACTGTGACCTGATGCTCTGTTGTTCTAAGGTAACTGCTGTTGTGTTTCTCTAAACTATCAAAAAAGGAGTCTCAGAAAAGAGTGAAGCAGAGAGTCATGGTAAAAAGGTAAAGGACAACGCACTTACACAGGGGCATCCTCAGTAGTTCAGATGCCTACATGTTCTTTCTCTCACCGAGAAATGAGTTTGGCTCACCTGGGAGTTTCAGAACCATTATGGAAGTACTACTGAATTTCAAATAGAAAACTGAAAAAAGATACAAAAGGATTAAGTACCTGGTTCCATTAACATGGTTACTGATAAAAGTCATGTTTTCCTCATTATTACACATGCATGTAAGATGAAGAAAAAGTGTAGAAAGTAATAAAAATGTGTCACCTTCCCCCTCCCTCATCCCGCATCTTTCTGGGCATAAATTAAGCCTTACAAATGAAAAGGCTACTCTGTGACATGCAATTTTTTTTTAATTAAAAAGCTGGCTGTGTTGTGTTACATTACAAAAATGTCCACATGCATAAATCTAAAAAAAGCCCCAAAATCTACTGTAAACCTACAACATACTAATGATTTACATTTGACTGCTGATTCGCATTATGTAGAAGTCTTAGATTTGGTAAAGCATCGTAACAATGTAGGAAGGCATCTACATCTTTAATCTCTGGACTGTATTTGCTTTTTTTATTTTCCTATAAAATTGCATGAAGGCTAACTAGAGAGGCTTCCTATCATAGAATTCCAAAATCTTGGTATGTCATCACCATCTAGGTCATCACTTACAAATATTGCCCTTCAAAAGCGCGCCTTTCTAATTGTTCCGTGTTTTGTGAACCGAACTTCTACACATCTGATCTCTTAAATTATTCATGGAAATATCAGATATGATAGGAAGACAAACCTGAGATACATTTGAAGTACAACAGTATAACTTGCTAACTCCTTCATTAATAAAGAAAACCTCTCTGAAAAGCCTTCCCAAGCTTTTCCCTGTTTTTTGTCTTAACAAATTCTGAAACATGTGCAATTTAATCTTGACATGAGTAGACTTCAAAGCACTGTGATCTTGTCTGATAGGTGTAGGTATTTCTGCATAATCATTACAGTAACTTTAAGAGTCTCTTCCACCCTGCTGTAAAGGTCAGAAAAAAGCTGCAAACTAGGAGGGGAATAGCATATCACCAGAGTGACGTGTCTGAAGCTTTTCAGAATAGGTTGTTTCTCCCTCCTTCCAAGTGTCTGTCTGTCTCCGTTTTCTTCTAACAGCTCACAAAACGTAGTCAGTTTTATATCAAGTTAAAGAGTCACATCGGCTTAGTACTAGTCTTTCTATGCAGTATTCGACTTGCTGAGTTCCTGCCTGATAGCTAGAGAGAAAGAGAGAGAAAGTTAGCAGATCAGACAGACAAAGTCAAGGCAGAAAAACCAGAACACACAACTGACCCCTAAAGAAGCTTCACGCTGCTCCAACAGTCTTACAACTTGAATAACCAGTATGTAAGACAGTCTCATGTGGCTTCAGACAAGTGTCATTATCAACCAGGCACTACCCTGTTTTTCCTCTAAAATCAATGTCTTACTTTTCAGTTCCCATCTCCAGCAAGCCTACGACCTTACCTAATGGCAATCACTACCATTGGGATTATCAAGGAGCTTATGTGTGGGTTCAGTTTTCTTTGTTTGTTTTTAGTGCAGCCTCAGGGCTCTGTTGGCACTGTGTTATTCTAAAAGGCTGTGGTGCAACACAGCATAGCCAAAATACAGGGAAGAGTACTACATTCTCTGTAGCCCCAAACCAGCCAGCTCCTTCCACAACATCACTTGATGACACTTGACATTTTATCAACAGTGGTATTAGTTTAATATGACCTTTTCCCCCTCAATATTTTGGTACATTCCACAAAGCAAAAAAAAATTAAAAAAATTACAACCAAAGTAGTAAATTATACAGTTTTTTAATTCCTGACTGTACCTTTAAGATAATGGTTTCCAGTGTTTTCCCTTAACTATAGAAGGCTACTTAGGAAAATGTCTTCTGTAAAAATGAAAATTGTGAGAAATCTTTCCTTTGACTCTTACATTACAGATCAAAGAGAAGAATGAAAGCTGTAAGCACCATTCTGGTCTGAATGTTACCAGTTTACACACCTCAGCAGCTCTGGATTATTTAAAAATAACCCACCTGCCACCACATGATAGTAACGACAACTGCAAATCACTCAAATACAGCATCCCTTCAACCACTATTAAAAGACACTACTTGGTGTTAAGGTTCTACTAAAACAAAATGTCTGGGAGACAAAACACTGAAGCACATCAGTCAGAACAGGCCCAGCACAAATGGTTTGCCACCAGACTAAGAACAAACCTACTTATACCAATGTATCATTCTTGGGGTAGAAACACATTATAAAGCACCTGTAGCTGCTCTAAAGCTGAACAGCAGCAGCAAACACAGTGGTACCTACCATCAATAAGTTCTTCCTTTAATTTTGTTAACTCCTTCCTCATTTCTTCTAAAATGTCCTGTGGTGTCAGAACAAAAATAGCAGATTAGTGAATAGATTAGTTTTGCCACCTGTAATTTTCTGTAGAGGGAAATCCAGAATTCTTCCAATCCAATTCTTCCAATCAACACCTAACCCTTTTAAAAAGCATAACCCACCCTTCAGTTTCCAAGTTAATCCTCAAAAACCTTCCACAGAAGTCCTACAAATTGAATTCCACAGAACTTCTGAGAGAAGTGACATTTTGAAGTTAGAATCCTGAATTGATGTAATTCCCAAATAAAAAAAGACCCTAAACTTGAAGCGTTCCTTTAAACCACGAAAGCTTTGCTACAGCTGAAATGTGATGAGAAATGCAAAAAAATGAACACTACAAGCCAGGAAAATATTCAAAATAAAAAACAGAAAAAAGGTAGATCAAGTTTATCAAGGTCCCAGTTGCCAAGTGGAATGTGAGGGAATGAAGGCAGCAGAATGAAGTGCCACATCCCTCTTGCTGTTTTCTTCATCCTTTCCTCCAAGTGGTGTCAGCTGATGATTTGATGACAGCGTGTTTACAAGCAGAGTGGGGGCAGTGTCTGTTCCTGCAAAGGAGACTGCCACCTCCCGGCCAAATCCATAGTGAGCACGAAACTCATCCAGAAGATTCCTGCTGTTTCTTTTCCAGCGCTGGGGACAGCATGCTGTTCACAACTGACCAGGCAATTACTCCCATGTGCTCCACACTTGCTGGGTCCCTTGTGAGCTGCTGCTGAAAGACACCTGCATGGACAGATTTCCCCTGCCTGAAGGCATTCCTGGTGTCACAGCATGCACCAAAGCTGCAGGGTAGGTAGGTCTCCCAGGTCACCAAGTCTTAGGCAAGACCCTTGGACAAACAGCAAGAAGCCTTAGAGTAGGATTGTGGCCACCAGTTTCTGGGAAGGGCAAGTAAGAGCTTGGCACGTCTCCAGTAGAAATGAGTTTGAGATGATTTTGCCTCCAGAGAAAATAATCTTAACAGAGGCAGAGAAAGTGAGTGTGCTGGAAACTTGGGAAAGCTGCGCTTTATGGGATGATGGGATCTTCATCTTCTGTGCCTTCAACTTGAAAGAACCACAGAAAAGAAACAAAGGCAGCCCAGGCAAAAAAAAGGAAGGGGAAAAAACAAAAACAGCACCCAGACTGCTATCAGCAGTAGCGATTCATGGAAGCTGCACCAACAGTACCACAAATCCTCTTGAGATGACAAAACTGGAGCATCCCTTCAACTAGATTCTAGAACAAACCCACACATCCTCCAGAACCAACCAGCAGGCCAGAACTCATTCTAGACCTGCCTGCTGAGTCAGGACCCAATCCAGAGGGAACAAGAAGAGATTGCTGTTCATAACCCCATCTAGAGCCAGCCACTAAATAGGAATGTGGCCTAGAAGCAACTACCAAGTTAAAAGCCACTCAGAACCACTAAGTTGGAGCTTGCACCAGAATCTCCCTCCCCACTTGGGGATGAGCCCATTGATCCAAACACCACTTCAGGAAGATCCTTCAGCTCCACAATCCACACCCCTCTAGAAACCATTGCCAGCCCCATGGCCCTGCAAAAAATTACGAAATCATTAAGTTTGGACATAGCTAACAAAACAGTTAAAAACTGATATTGGACAGCTACAAGTCCTTATCCATCCACATTGTCTCTTCAAAGCATTATATTCATACCTGCTTCAATCTGTCATAATCTAGACCTTCTGACTGTACTCCGTTGGCACTGGGTTGTCCTGTTGGTGTAGATTTTGGTCTGCAGTAAAAGAACACATCCATGAGTTCAGGAAACACAGAAGTTCCCCATCAAACTTACTAACATTTGTCTATCAAAAACATAGTCAAGAATTAGAATGAAAAAAATACCATGTTGGGAGTGGGAGGGTGGGAAAATCAAGCAGACCCAAAATACCACACAGAATAGAAAGCAGTAACCAAGAACATTTTCCACACACTGGAAATATTAATTACCATAAGAATAAGAGTTATTAGTTCAAAACAAGAACTTCCAAAGTAGCAGACAGATTTCACTGTCACTGGTTTCTGATTTCTTCATAATGGGCATGAAAAGCTGAACGCCTTCAGATGTCAAATACTTTCTCTTTTCAATGGCTTACTCATTCAAAAGAGGCTCTCTCAAGGAAACACTCCCACTAACTAATGACTACATGTTGATGCTGACTGTACGAATGCTGTGGAATCACCCTGGCTGATCTTCAACACTTGACAGGACATGGCTGAGCAACCTTATCTGACTCCCTTCCAACATAAATTATTCCATCAATTGCTTTCTAACGCTACTGAAATCAAATACTGTAACAGCAGCAAGATCCAAGAAACAACATGTGAGAAGAAGTTCAGTGTTTTGGACTATGTGATGTTCAGTGTTTCCTTATGCAGGAAACGTCCTTACACAGGATTCCTTTCCTTATGTCTCCTAAGACACCGAAGACTTGCTTAACAAGATCATCTTCTATTTTTTAAACACAGAGTCCGAAAGAAGTGGATTTTCTGACTTCCAGCCTCTCCTTCCTGATCCCCTCTTTTACACAAGGTGTAATTCAGACTCATGTACTTACTACAGCTATGAGCAGAGACAGCACCTAGATGCTAACAGCGGGAATACCAAAAGGGTTCTGCAAAGCAGGGAGGGAGGGAGGGATGGATGGTGTGGGACAAAGTTCATGCCAAGAGTTTCCCCAAAGTTTAGGATTATTACAGTATGCTCACTTTGAGGAAGGTCAGGGTATTAGTAGACTAAACTGGGACCTATTTCATTGTCCTTGCATGTGGCATCACTGAACCAAAAAAGCTAGGCCTAAACTCAGTGTCACTTCAAAATTCCTACACAGAAGTTCATTAAGCACTGCATTTTTCTGGATTTGTTACCTGATGGTGCAGCCTTATTTACTACAATGGAAGGTGGACAGGAACAAAAACAGACAAACCAGCAGGAAAGGCACAGTTCTGTGCTTTATCTTCTCTCAAATATACAGCATAAAACTTCCTTTTCTCAGAATTTTCAGAATGCATGAAGGACACAAGCAGTGTACCCCACATTTTAGTTTTTTTCAATTTATTTACATATTTAATTAAGCTAATAAAACAAAAAGTTGTGTGCTCACTCAAAAGAACAAACATATATTTCTCAGGGGTTTTTTTACAAAATCACTACCTTCAGCTTTCATGCATCTTCCTTTACAAGACAGCAGTTCACTCAGAGAAATTATCCTATCACACTGGTTTTGTTGAATAAGAGCTGAATGAATGTCACACTGAAATGTTTTGATGACTTGCACAAACTGAGAGGAGCATTTTCTGATTTGCTAACCTAAGGAGAACACTCAAAATGTGACTCCCATCAGAAAAGGGTGCACACACCAAAATATTGATTTGATACTTGTTCTTCACATGGAATCACAATCCTCAATTGCTACAGCTGTCAAGATGCAAGTCTACACTGTATAAATATAAGTTCCAAGAGAGAAATTGCTCCTTACTGTTGCTTGAAACACACCAAAATGAAATACATAATCCACCAAGTAAAATAGAAGATGAAATATTGAATAACTTGATAGTGAAAGAAGCTGGAAAACAGAATTCACCTTGCAACCACCACAAAATCTACTGTGTGTGCTAATGCTATGAAGACAAACCACAATTTAGGATCTTTTTCAGAACACTTTGCATATTGACAGTGCTTAGCTCATTATGGAAAAACTCCTTGCTCAAAAACATTCAGCAAGATGAGACCTTTGGCAATTGCTGTTTCACCATATATCTGATATTGAAAGGGTTACCTGTAGTTTATATCTCAATCTGCAAACCACAACTTAGTCCAAGCAGAATAGCATGAGTTTTTCAGATTCTTCATATATAGATTCTGATCATTTCCACTGACTACCACTTTGTTCCCACACACTAAGGTATTACAGCATTTAACCAACATGACTGGAAAAAAAAATTCCTGTCTTCTTAAATGCATCTCCTGGCAACAGGCACTTACACCCTATCTTAACAGAAAAACTCAAATAAGAATATACTTCATTATTTTTAAAAATTTACTTATGACTTTAATGTTTTAATGGGATGGCTTCAAAAAAAAAGCTCTCCACAAAACAAGTGCTTCATGATATTTTTCTTTCAGATCTTCAGAATAAAAAGTCAGCTTTATCCACTGTACATGATCTACTCCTGCTATCTGTCAAAAATCTTAACAAAAAGGCTTCTTTATAAACTCTACCCCTCAGTCTAAATGGGAGACATTTTTGCCTGCTAAAATGCAAGACATTCTTAATTCAAATACTGAAAGACAGTAATTTGTAAACTAAATTATTTCTACTATCAGGAAAATCTACCTGTCTTCCCACCCAAATCTTCTTCAACTTGCTCAGAGGAGAGATTAACAGTGAATGCAGCTGCCATTAGGGAAAACATTAACTATTGAAATGTAGTGAATAAATCATCCCCACCATTCGATCCTCAGATGGCTAAAGAGCTCTCCCGTGTGGTTTTTCATAGCATTGCCTGACAGGACAGTGAGGCATCCCTGACAGTCCCTAACACACCTTAAATCAAGCATGCAAGGTAAAGACTTTATTCATGCCAACATGCAGAATACACCACCCAAGAGAAGTAGCTAAAAGGGGAACTTTTCATACAAAAGATTAAGTAATCACCACAGTGAGTGCCTTCATGAAAACCAAAACTGGAATTTGACTCAGTAATTCTGAGGGACTTGGTAACATTTACCTGTGGAAAGCTCTCAAAACAAAAGTTTCAATGTCAGTACTTTATGACTACCACAGGAGACCAAAATTTGGATCTAGAGAAAAAAAATATACATGATAACTCCAACTTCTGAATTTGTTCCCAACAGAAACATCAGTTTATGTTTAACAAGTCTTTTATCAAAAAAACACTTGGAAAATTAATTGCTATTACTGTGTACCTGAACTTACAGTTTGAAAACCTGCTTCTCAAAACACCAGCAAATGGTTCACTAAATCCTGGCATGTTCAGTGGGAATTTGTTCATTTGCAGATGGAGACTGCCAGAAAAGCAGTGCTTAATAGGAATTCATATCTGGTTCTTAAGCTGTCTCAATTTGCCTTTGGCACCATCTGCTTTTAACAAGTCCAATAAGGGGCACAACGGGACAAACAAAATGTGAAGAGGAACCTGGTGGTGCGTGTGGTGATTACCAATCCACGTAGAAAAAGTCCAGCCATGAACTGGTCGAAGTGGTTATTACAAAGTCTCAAATCCCAACAGGATGATACCTGTTTAATGAATCATAGAACCTGTTTTCAGAAGCAAGTAGGTTTTTCCATGGAGATTCCCGTCTAAGAAGGGGAGAAATACTACCTTAACAATCTATAATAAGTTTTCATTTTGTTCAGTTTTAGCACCTTAAACACCATAGAGTTTCACTAGTTCCAAGACTTCTATTTGAATGTTTCAGGAAATACTAAAAGCACAGAGCTTAAGTCTTTTCAGCTGGCTACAAAAGAAAAAAAAGGCCTGATTTTAAACTAGCTTATTTTAAAATGCTTAGAACATTCTTTCTGAGAAACAACAACCTCATTGTCTACCTGTTTGGAAACTCTGAAGAGAAAATTTTGCTTACTTGCCAGTTTCTTAAGTGCCTTTGTTTAACCCCTCCAAATTACTCCTATCCTCCCTAAAGAGGTTGGAAGCAGGTTCTGGAGCATTGCCAGGTGAAAGGTCTCCCCTTCTGGCAAACACAGCGTTAGTGTCTCAAACAGCAGCACCCTTTGACTAACTCACTCAAGGCAAGTTTAACAAGCTGCTTGCTGAGACAGACTCGGCAAGCAGAGAATTAAGAAACTGCAAGGACATTCAAGAGAGCTCTACTGACACCCCTTCTTTCTCAGTCTGTGAAACATTCCTCATCCTGGCAGGGCAACCTGTCAACACTGACTAGAGAGCTGTACCAGCAGTCCTAAAGTATATGCTATGGCACCTTCCAGCAGGTTATGACAGCACTGAAAAACAATAATGATGTTCAATAAATACAGAATGGTTATTTTGGAAGTACTTTTAGAGTATACACCCATGAAGGCTCACATCAAGTTTAATTCTACCAACATTTTCCATTGGATGAGTGAAGATAAAAGCCTGATGGAGAGGAATGTCTCAATACATCTCAAGAGAAATCTCAAAAGTCCTCTGTAGTCCTGTACTCCTCTAGGTCAGAAAACATTTTTAAACAGACCTGAGCAACCTCTGAATTTCACCAGCTGAAAAAAGGTTAGTGAAATTAGATGCATAAAACAGTTTACAAGAGCCTACTGTTGTAGGAGCAGGTTGAAACAAGACTTAAGAACATCCCAGACTACCCAAAAGAGTCTGATAAGGAGAGCTGCTGTACTTATTAGTCCATTCACTTTCTTCAGCTGCTTATCCATAGGGTATCTATAGCCAAAGGGACAGACCAGCAACTGTTTCAAACAATACAAAATCTAAAATGCTCTTTAGGATTCCTTACACAAGTTATTTCTGTGACAAGTTCCCCCTTAATGTCACACTTTGAAGCAGATCGAGGTATCAATACAAGAGACCTTGTTTAAAGCAGGTGAGAGCTATTTGGGCTGAGGGGGGAAGAAGGCAGGGGACAGTCAGGGCTAAAGGTAATGCAGCACTTTGTTACACTGACAGTGCAGCAGAGAACATCACTTCTGACCTCACCTGCTTTCTGACAAAAAACAAAGCAACCAGAATCAGGGCTGCACACACCCTGAGCTCCTGGACCTGGTTACTTGTGAAGGACAGACAAGGATACTGACACAGCCTGACAGTGTTTAGTGTTGCATTTTAGAACTAAAGATCGTGACAGCAATCTCAACTACAAGTGAGGTCATCTAGAGAACAGTTGGGTTTAATACTTTGATCACCAAATCTTGCATTGCTGTTTCCAACAGACCAGACTTTTAAGGAGAATTCAAGTAATTTCAAACACAGCATTCTCAAGTTTAACATGTTCTTTTGTTTTCTCTCAAGAAATTCAGGTAATTCTGTCAGATTATCAAAGTTCAAAATCCCTTAACCTCTGTACACAAAATACACAGGAATTCTAAATGAACCCCAAGCCTTCTGCTTAATGTAAATGGCAATGAAATATACCTAAAAAAATAAGAATCTAAAGAATGATTTCACTTACAGAAATGCCTACATACCAAAGTTCCAGCTGACAAGTTACCAAAGATTGGTTATTGCACTGAAGGATGGATATATTTCTACATTTCTGTAGGACAGACTTTCTTAGATTTGTGTAAGACAGCTACTGAAAATTGTCACAGAATCAAATCTTACCAAGATGGCTTAAATATCTAGATAACCATTCTGTGACTAGCACAGAAATAGAAAGGGAAACACCCATTCACCACTGAATATGTCAAGTGCAGCACTGATTTTGGTTCTACCTTGCAGGAAATTCTAGACTTCAAAATAAATAGAAAAAATGAAACATTGCTGTAGGCAAATATATACCTTAATATGATTCAAGTTATACATCAGCAATTGTTAAATAATATTTCTGAGTTATACTTTTGATTTTACTTTCAAAAATTTCACTTACTAGCATTCTCCAATAGTGATTCTTCATTCCTAATTAGAACTGCCAAAAGCACTTTCACGGCGGTAATTTTAAACCCATACATTTTGCTTTCAACACTATTAAGGTGATTTTAGTCCAGTATCTTCAGCAGCACGTGCAACAAGAGCAAACCTAAGGAAAAGGCAGCTGGTACAAAAGGGGAGTACCTGGAGATAACAGGTGACTTGCTTCCATTCACTGTATTTGTCCTTTCCCAAGGCTTTCTCGTTAGTTCTGGAAAACACAGTGAGGAGATTAAAAACTGTCTTTTTCCATTTGTTGTGTAATTTCTGTGAGGAAACTTCAAGTACCTGGAAACTTAAGTCAGCTGGTTGTTTTTTTGCTGTTGTTACTACATTACATTAGTTCTTTCATATTAAGCTGACTCCTGTTGTGTTCATCTTTTTTTAGTCATACTACCATTTATCTTGTGAGAATATCTTAAGAGTCTCACTTGTGCCCTAGACCTTGTAAGTGCCATTTGATTCTTAATCCAACCGGGAGAAGGTCTGGCTATGCTTTATGCATCTGAGTGCTTCAGTTGTGAAACACAGGACTCTGGAAGCATTACCAGTCAGCTTTGAATACTTGAAGAAGAGGTTTTTAAGCTAAAGGAGTTTTCCTGCGCTGTTAATGAATGATATAAAATTAATTCAGGGCCAATTTCAATTAAGTTACAGCAGGTGTGATACAACCTCACACAACTAGAACACCTTTCAGCAACAAGACACTTATTTTCCAAAGCCTTATCCCCAAAATGATACTTCTACAGTTGTAATACGTCATTTCCCCCTTTCAAAATAATAGCCTCAAAACTAAAGGGACATCGCCCTGGGAACCCCAAGAGATTGACATTTACCTGTCTGCTGTGAAACCAGACATTACTGTGTCTGTCTTCTCCCACCTGGGCAGCTTATACCCTATGGGCAAGCACTCTCTTAATATGCTCTGCAGCTGAGGACTTTCAGGCCTAGTCTGTAAGCATAAGTTCAATTTGTAGTAAAGTGTTAAAAGCCCAGCCTGTCTTTGTATGTGCTCATGCTTCATTTTCCATTATGAAGCCTGCTTGCAGTTCTGCTTAGAATCCTCTCCATAAAACTTCGACTGCTATCTTGAGTTTATTACAGTGATCTAAAGTCACATGTGAAAGTCAGCTTTATTGTGCAGGTTTGTGTGTCAACAGCAGACAGACAGAAGAAGAATACTTCAGGTAACAACTGTTCGTTTTGTGTTCTTGCGTGGTGAACAGGATTAATTTTTTTCATTTAGCAGTCTTACTTAAGCCCTTCCTCAGAATGTACCTATCGCCACAAATAATTGATTCCTTACAGGTCAGGTTTTCATTTCTTACAATCTGCACAAATTAAAAGTCTTTCCGACATGTGAAATATTATTATTTGCTATCATTACTTACTCAGGACTTCAATGTGGCACTGATCAGTCTCTATTTCAGATTTGGGGTTTGCTCCCTTTCTTTTGTACTGCTCAGCTCTGCTAAGCTGAGTACGCAGAGAGGCAGACATTCCCTTTCAGAGTCTCACACGGCCCAGAAAGTTCTCTGGGATGCAGCTAGATACTGAAAAGAATGTTGCAGAAGTCCACTAGCATAGCATAGGACCCAGCCAAATACAGGTTGCCAGTGCTAGCAGTAAGTCTTAAGGTTAATTTTATACACCAGTCTTCAGGACTTGTCCTTCCCTATGAGTTAGTAGGATTTTAGCTTTTATCTGCAAAACTGAGAAACTTGTGCTATGGCTGCAGCTTGCTCAAGGGGATGCTAAGCATCCCTCTTAAAACATTTTAAAAACACATTCCTAGGCACAACATTACCACAGCATCTCACATCAAGAAATAAAATGGAATTTGTCCACTAGAAGGAAGTTGTCAGATTCTGAATGTATCTGACATTACCAAGTTTGATGAAGCTTCTTATCATCACAAGGAATTAAAGGAACCACTTCCTACTGGCTTTCATTTCCCTCTTTTGGGCCTGTATTAAATTCCCTAAGGGTAATACAATTCCTGTGTTTAACAGAATGAAGCACACTCCTAAGGAGAGAGAAAAAGAGGGGGGGGGAACATATGTGTGTGTGTGTGTGTGTGTGTGTAAACTTGATTCGTGTTGTGTCATTTACTGTCTTGCAGTCTAATTTCTTTAGACTAGTGGCAGTACCTCAGTATTAAGTATTCCAATGACTTCCATCTAGACCTGCTTAGCTCCTACTACTCCTCAGCAGAGGAATCATGGGTAAAGCATTTTAACTTCATGCCCTTATACTCTTTATTCACTTAAGTTTTTTTTATCAGTCACCTTCTGAACCAGGACCCATTCTACAGCAAAATCCCAGGCTGTAATTATGGGAGAAGAGGCAGGCTACAAAATTCGGCAGAACTGCTGTGATTTGTCACTAGATTTTAGCATTATAGAGCCCCAAAGTCCACAAACTTGTGCTACTTACCAGGTGTGCTTGTTGAAGAAACTTTAGAAGATGAAGACTCTGATTCTTCCTGATTAAAAGGGAGGAGAGAGAAAAAGGAGGGAACAGAAGAGAGAAGAAAAGGTCTTTATAATCTGATAAATTCACAAGAGTCAATCTCAACTGTTAAAATTATTTCACTTTTTATATAGATTTAAAATGGTTCTTATCAATTGTATGTAGAAAATGTGCAAGCACTTTACAAAATAGTGGTTGTATATGTGTTTAAGTATATAGTAAAGTATAAATAAGCTCTTGTACACCATTCGAATATTTCTCATAATCTTTTTATTGACTAATGAGAAGTAGATAAAATTTCTAAACTCACAGTTTTATCTTCTTTCTGCTCTGGTTCTGTTGATCCCTTTTCAGCAATTCTTCTCCTATAAGCAGAGACAAAGTTACCAAGATCATCATGGCTTTAAGATGGAAGACTGTTGTTTACTGGAATTACAGACTTACACAGCCTGATAGATAATCGAAAATTAGTGTGTTTAAAGAGGTACTTTCAATAACCTGCCAAGGACAAAGCACTCCTGGCCAAAGCAACCGTGCAATTTGAAGTCTGTATGCCCTCCCCTATTGCTGCACAAAGACTTACACAGAAGTACTAGATTACACTCAAATAAAAATGGCTATTCATGAAACATTATCAACTTTACAGTGCAACCACACGACCAAGTCAATGTTTATTTGATCCTTAGCCAGCAGCAAACGGGCACCCCAAATCCTACCTCTGTGATGACTAAGCAGCAGGAGCACAGCAGAAACAGCTCCTTACCTCCTGGCCAGCAGGGCAGTCATTTCTTCCATCAACCCACTGCCTCCCAAGGGAAGTGGCCCATTTCCACGGCTACCATCTGTTTTGGATGCAGCAGAGCCTCCTCCTCCTCCACTTGAACTGGAGGAGTCTTCACCCTTCATAGTACACAAAATAACAGCTGATGTGCATGAAGAACGTGATGGGCTGGGCTAGTAGCACATCCAGTAATTCTTTTTTAATAATGAATTAAGCCCAAGCCCACCCAAAAAGTCTTGATACTGCTTTTAATCTTGAACAAAGGTTACAACCAGTTCGGGAAGACAGGATTTAGAAACAGGAATTGGAAAAAGAAACCAGAGTGATATTTACCCGTGACACTTTCCTAAGTTTGGCTCCAGCAAGTGCAGCTGCTAGTCCAGTTAAAGGGCGATTATCTTCAGACACGAATCCCGCTGAAAATCCAGAGGCTGGGAGAGGGGGAGCAGGAGGTGGAAGGGGAACAGGAGGAACTTGGCTAGGAGGTGGAGGAGGCGGTGGTGGCGGCGGTGGAGGCCCTGAAGGTGGAAGTGGAGGAGGTGGTGGTGGGCCAGGAGGAGGTGGGGCTGCTACTGAAGACTGAGCTGGGCCAGGGGGTAGGGGAGGTGGAGGAGGAGGTGCAGGTGGTCCTTGGACACCACCTAATATCAAAGAGAAAACAAATAGACCACATTAAGGATTTAGAAAATAAAGATCTTATTTCCATTGAAATGGTGGTTCTTTTGCTCTGCGCATGAAACATTAAAACTGGTAAGATACTAGGCAAGAAAACACTGCAAGTTTCAGCAGGAGACAAGCATTCTTATTCAATATACTAAAACTATTACATAGTAAAGTATGAGAGATCAGACAGTTTCAGAGACATTTACATAGGAAACCCCTCCAGTCAGGTTCTGTGCTGCAACCAAGAACAACTTTACACCAGGAAACAGGCAAATAGTCAAGTGAGGCATGAGAATTGTACCAGGTACGAACAATACTTTGTGTTCCCATGGTGACCTTTCACTGTATTAACAAACATTTAACACATCACCCAAACATCTTAACCCTTGAACTGCAAATTTCTAAGCTATATATAAATCTTTCCCATAAAAAGCATTCCAGTAACCAACTTCAATAATTTAATACAAACACTAACAAGTGAGTTAGAAGACTGACATATTTCGAACTGATAGGAACAAGCTCTTCTACTTTGTATCTATCATTTTCTTAATGTTTTAAATTCACATTGATATCCAATACAAAGTGTATTTCAAAAAAATAATACTCTGATGATCACTGTGTTATTACTATAGGAAGAAGTTAAGAAATTGTGACCAAGACAACAGCTCCCCACATTCTCGCCCATTCTCCCCCAGACTGCCAGAAGGTACTAAAAATGCTGCACAACTACCTTTAGCAATCTCTGAGGGTAGGAATTTTTGCCTGGTCTCCTAGTGCGCTAACCACTGCATAAATTCAAAAGCCCTTTAGCTCTCTTGGCATCACTCACCATCCAACTGCACTCTTCTATTCCATACTAGAAGTGGGGCTGTTCACCCTATTTCTATTCCATCCTAAATTAGCTCACACCTTCATTTAAGACAAGAGGGCATAAAGAGGATCTACTGAAGCCACAGGCTGCTTACACCCCAGCAGCCCCTCTTGCCCATGCCTTTAGCTCAGCTACTGCAGAGTTATAAACAAAGATCTAAATCTATTAAATCAATATAAGTGCAGGATTCAGGTGAACTCAGACATTTAGACCCATGTAAAACACATTTCTATCATACTGGTGGAGTGTCCATTAAGACTGTCACCTGCTTAATCAAACGTTTTGTCTGAAGTCTATTTAGCTACGCTGATAAAATACCACAGTAAGACCTGTATGTATATATATATATGTGTGTGTGTGTGCGTGTGCACATATAGGCATGTATCAAAAGGAAATGCTGTAGGTGTCACATACTACTTTCTAAGTTCACTTACATGTCCAAAGCTGCACATGTTCTTCTACATTGGCTGCCATGAGAAAACCAGTGATGCTGCCTGTTAAAACCTTGTTCCAAATAAACTAACAGTGCAGTATTTACCACGCAAACATTTGAAAAGCTCTGTTCTTGACAGGTGAGAGCTTAAGAAATCACACTTGTACTAACAACAGGCCACAGAATGCCAGCTCTTATGCATGGAGCTTTAAAGTTTTCCTTACCCCAGTTATCCAAATGGTATTTCACTGTGGTATTAAGATCACTGCAACTTTGGAAGCACTGGGTTAATTCCTGGGGGCAGTTAGGGGCTGTGACACCAATTGGTTCCGAGTGCATTCCTGCTTAGCGCATTAGTAGCAATAACAGAAAGCCTTACCCTGCTGGGTCGTAGGTTCAACCGGCTGAGAGGCTGCCTGCAAGACTGGCTCAGAAGCAGAGGAGTCTCCCAGCACAGAGTTTAGAGAGTTCTCAACAGAGGCAGGGGTAGCTGCAGAGGGAGAAGGGAGAACACTAGGCTTGGATGAGGGAGTCGAGGCATTCGGGGAGTTGGGAGAAGGAGAAGCTTGAGGTCCAGAGAGTGACAGAGGCGGAAAGGAAGGCAGTGGGGGGGGAGGAGGTGGCGGAGGCGGCGTTGGACCTGAGGTAGAAGGTGAAGTAACTGGATAAGCCAGGTTTTCAGGAAGCCCGTTAGGAGCCGTGGGAGACGTGGACATTTGGGTCACCGGATTAGAAGCCGACACTGGGAGGACAGGTCTCGGACCAGTAGCTTTTCCTGGTGGACTGCTTATCATTACTGGAGGAGATGGGGGGAGAGGGGCAAAACTGGGCGCAGACCAGGCAACAGGCTTTGTATTTGGAGGCAAAGTCGCCATGGCATTGACAGGAGAAGGGGGCCGAGAACTTTTGTTCAGCGGACGAGGAACCGTAGCGTAATGGGGGAGAACAGGGTGGAAAGCTGAGCCTAAAGATGTAGCAAAACGTGATGCAGAGTGCCTTAGAGGCGGTGTAGGGGGAGTGGAAGTCGGTGGTGCAGAAGTCACTACAGCGTACTCCGGTGTGGCCTCTGACATTGGTGCTGAGACTGCTTTTGCATATGATGGAGGAGGTGCTGAAGGAGGCTGGCAACTGGAGTATTCAGGAAGTGGAGTGCTATACGGGGAGTTGTCGAAAGATGGAGCTGGACAGAAGATGGAAAGCAGCAGCAAAGGCAGGATAAAAAAAGGAGAAAGAGAAAAAGGGAGCTAATGAAGCAACAAAACCAGCATTCAAACAAAATGTATAAATGTAGACTACAGTTAGTACCAGAGGATTAGGCACAAGTGAAAATACTGTTAGGAAAGTTTTACATATTATCAACAGCTGCTTTTAAATCTTACCAACTATTTTTGTGCCAACATTTGAATTTACAAGTATGTTCCAGGGAAAAGTTTTCTTAAATCCCATCTGTGAGATGGATTAGATATAGGGTTGAGTAATGAGTCGTTTATTAGCTTTTATCTTCTTGTTTGGTTGCAAACTGCAAGCAAGTGTAGTGATCTTAACATTTGTTTCAACTCCACTAACAACTCTCCTACCAGAGCCAGCAAGTACCATCTTTCTATTCCCCAGAAAAAGCTCCATCACAAACTTGAAAGTGCTGGGAATAAAACTACCAATAAAATCCTCTGCTCTAAAATGACTAGCTCTTACACAGTACTCCTTGACTTCTACCATGAGCTGACTTACGTAAATTGAGTTTGTTACTGAAGAACAACCACGCACTTGACTAATGTTCCATTGTATTACCAAAATGAGAAAGCTTTCAGTTATCGCTGGATACATTTCCGCAGGCACTGCATTATCTTATCTACAAATACATACAGCACATTTGCCTGAAATGTTACTACAATGATATATTAAGCCAGACTTCATACTGAGAAGCATTTCTCACACTATTACTTTGCCTTACAGAGATACATACCTTCTATGTTAACACACTCAGGTGATATGTTTACGGGTTTCTTCCCAAATTATGCAATGAGAATACATCTTGTTGAACAGAGCAAACAATGATAACGTATTTAAAAAGTTTAACTCATCAAGCTTTAACTAATATTGGAGGTGTCCGATATGCTTCAAGCTCTTCAAGCAATCAGAGAGCATGGTAATGGAGTGAGCAAATAGTGCAAAACAATTTATTTTGGAGTTAATGCAAAATTATGACAGGAAAATCAAAGCTCTTGGACTTCTTGCCATAAAAAATGAAGGAATTCCAGCAAAAGAAGCCTGAAATACTGTTGTTGCACAACTGTACTCACTGCCCTTTATTGCTTCTCTCACACTCCATCACCCAAACACATAACGAGTAGTCTGGTAGTTGAATACACTCAGGTTTTGAAATTCTTACCAGCATTTGAAATTCTTCTCTCTCTTTCCCATTCCAATTGTTCCCTTTCCAACTGTTCTTGCCGTTCTCTTTCTTGCCTTTCCCGTTCAAGCCGTTCAAGTCTTTCTCGATCCTGCCTCTCTTTCTCTTGCCTCTCCCTTTCCAGGCGCTCTTGCCGCTCCCTTTCTTGCCGTTCTCTCTCCAGCTGCTCCTGCTCTAGGCGCTCTCTTTCAAGTCTTTCCCTTTCTAGCCTCTCTCTCTCCAGCCTCTCCCGTTCCATTCGTTCGCGATCCAGCCTCTCCCGTTCCAGCTCCTTCTGCCTCTGTTGCTCTTGTAACTGTCTGCAATCATGAAAAAAGGAAAATTACTAAGCTGCAAAGTGAAAACCAAAAATATGAAGACACTGTTAAGAGGACATGAAGAGAAACTAATCAACAATCTTTGCACCTGCAAGAGTAAAAGCAAGCATTTGTACCTACACAAAATTCTTAATTTACGTGTCTTTTTTCTGAGCTGGATAATAGTTTTATTACATTTACAGTAAAAAGAATCATATATCCAATTTCCTCTTAACTAATTGAACGTTCTGAGGGACAGCTTTCAAGAAGTAAGAATAGAAAGCTGCTGCTGCTAATTTACTAACTGATACAATCTTTTCAATTTGGGATATGGAGTTACATTTGTTCTTTGCATGGCATTTTATATCCAAAGCAGTGAATAAAAGCACAGTGAAATAGTAGTAACACAAATACTTATTAAAAAACTCCACCCCCACATAAATTATTGTTTTGGGATTTTCTAGTCAGCTAGTATTTGTCCAAATTTTACAGATGTATCAAAACACACACATGGCCACCTCCACTTGCACAGTACTACACACACATACAATTTAACTGGCAACAACACGAGAACACCCCGAAGGCAGGGGAAAACTGGACATGGTAAAAAAATATCCAGGGTGCAGCAGCCAAGGAAACCCTGCAGGGAGCTGGCAGGGTTTCCAGCTCATGGGAGTCTTTGCAGAGGAAAGTAGAGGGGGGAAGACATGAAGAGGAAGGAGGAAAACAAGTACCAGCCAGACAGAGGAAATATAAAGAACTGCCTAAGAGTAAGAAGGACTCCTGCAAAACTCTCTGCCAAAGTCACTGGGTTGGCTGAAAGGACTTTCCTGCAAAAATATAGTGGGAAAAGCTATTTAGCTTTATACCACCTTTTTGATTCTTTCTCCTCAATTTGCTTTACGTTTTCTTTAGGGGTTTTGTGGGCCCTTTTTTTTTTGTAAGATAAATCTCCCTAGTTGGCTAAAATACACCCTTTTGATTTTCAAAGCTTTTTCATCTCTTGAGGATAACTTGCTACTAAAATTAAAATTAGGCACATGCTCCTGCCAGCTGTGGCCATTGTGTTCCAGTCAGGATGTAGCACTGAAATTGTTATTAGTTGTTGTTCTCCTCTTGGAATTCTTGTTTCCAAAAAAAAAGTCTTGCATATAAAGCACATAGTCAATTTTTTCTGCCATGCTTCAGATGCAAACTTCAGATAGCTTTCCAAAAGATACAAAGCATGGCCAGGTTTTAACTATAAAGCAAAAAGGTGACTTCAATTTTGACACCTCCAGCTCCTGGATACTTGTTTTCTATACTATGACGGTGGGTAATTTTATTTGAATGGGTCATTGGCAATGCTATACCAAATGTACAGAGTCATACAAACTGAATTCTGAAAATGAAGGGAAGGGAACTTCAGCTGTTTAGGTCCTTTTCATGTCTAGAAAATACTGGCAAAACTGGAAATTCTACTCCATGAAGTATTACCACTGAAGTCCACCCATTTTTCAGAGCAGTGTTTTCCTTTTACAAACAAAAATAAATTACAAATATTGAAACTTCATAATTGCTGTAATTAAGTTCCAGTTATGTAAAGCAAAGGACTTTTTCCCTACTGAACTTGCTACCCACCATTCTCAGAAGCAGCAAAATAGTTCTGCTCCTTAATCAGTCCTTCCCTCAGCTCCTGCTCTCCCATATAACAAAGATGTTATTGCAGTCACTATGAAACCAGAGCTGCAACTCAGCTTGTTAAATGCTTGATTTTTAGCCTCTGAAGTCCACTAAAAAGCCTGGTGATTGACTCATACATATTTGGAACCAGTGGAGGATTTCTATAAAAGAAAATGTAACATAAACCCCAGAAATGTAAGCTCCAAAAGAGATATTAAAAATATTTTTGACATTACATTTTTGTTTGCTCTGTACTGTACAAAACTAGTTTTATTATGTGCTCTTTTTCCTCTCAGATAAAATCTATTATTAAAGGAAAGCAGGGTTTTCCTTAGAGCTAACTTGAACTTGGTCACCTTAAGATCTTTCTTTTCCTACAGGAGAGGAGAATGTGCACACATTTGTAGGTAAAAGGCTATTTAAGCAGAAGTCAACACTGGCAGACTCTGAAGCAGCTTTGTTTGTTTTCTCCGTTCTTTTCCATTCATTTGCAGAAATGAGCATATTCTACCTAGAAGTGTATACTCTGTCCAACATGAAACTAAAATGTAGATACAGCATTTGGAGTTATAAACATTTCACATTATATTTAGTTTATAATACTAGAGGGTATCAATTCACTGGGTTTTAACAACACACCAAGCAAGTGCCAAAAAACTTCTTTCGTTTAAGTTCTTCATTGGTTTACAGAAATAGAACCTCAATATAGGTCACTCCTCACAAGAGCAGCATCACCAAGGCAGTTCTGCAATAAGCCACACCAGGAGCTCTGCCATTTCATATTTTCATAAGCAACCTGGAAAGGAAACAGCGAGGTGCCCTTCACTAAGCTCCTTAACATTAAAATATTCAGGATAGCAAGGATGATGGCTGATAATGAAGAACTACTGATGGATCTTCTAATTCCAACTAACTTGGCAATAAACTTGGCAAATAAAACTCAACTGATATATAACTGAAGTGAAGCGGGGGGAGAGAGGGGAAATCTGCTGAATTCATACACAAAATGCTGAACTTTGAGCTGACTATTTACTCAGGAGTGAGATACTAGGGTTACAACAGACAGGTCTCTGACAACATCTGTTCATTGATGTGTTCAAAAACATAAAGCAGATGCTGGACATCAGAAAAGGATTACAGAGTAGCACAGAAAATAGCACCATCCTGCTTCACAAACCCTGAATCTCTGCTCCCACCTCAAAAAGGGGAAGAACAACAGAACTGAAAAGACTCAAAGAGCAGCAACACTACAATCAAATGTACCACACACTTTCCATCTAAAAATAATTAAAGAAGCTGGAATTCTACATTCTGGAAAAGACAACTGGAGCTCTACAAAATCCTGAGTGATGAGGACATCCTACTACAGCAGCTGAGAGGAACGATTTGATGCAATTTGTAAGAGCAAAGCTCAGAAGAGCAGAGCACCTCTGCCCATGAGGCAGATGAGCTGTGGAACTCCTTGCCAGAGTGATGCAAAGAAAGAGGAGGAAAAAGCCCACAGAATAAAACCAGCAACCATGGGAAGTCATCCAGAAAATAAAAATTACATTATGCAAAAGAAACTGTTGAAGCAAGGGATGCCCAGAGGATGGGAGAGTAGCAGAGGGAAGTATTCCAGGTGTTCTCCTTGGCCCAGAAGGGTTTTACTTAAAGTTTTTCTAATTAGTGACAGAGATAAGTGCATGTATGTATACTTTGTATTATATATGCGAGGGAATCGGTGATGAGAGTGCAGAAATGATACTCTGTCTCTATCCAGCATGTAACTGTGTGCAATTTTAGCCGAAGTTCAAGAGGTAGGTGTGCCTAAAACAAACTGTGTGTTTGGGATTGACCAATTCTCGTAATACGTGTTAACACGTTCCTGAAGCTTTCCTGGGGTTTTTCTCCTTGTCACAGAGCTATAAAGACACACAATACTCGTGTGTCATAACGAAGTGCACTTAAGTGTTTAAACTTAACCTCAAGCAAAACGTATTTTAATCAGCAATCAATACACTCAAATTGTATTGGTTATCTAATAAGATATAAATGAAAGGCAATGAGATAATCACTTTCTTCCACGCAGAATCTGAATAAAAAATACTCATTATTTAATAAATATTGAGTATTTAACATCTCAAATTTTTTGTAAAAGAATCATAATTTTCCATTTCTTCAGGAAATAAAAGGTATAAAACCAGGGGTTTTTTAAATGTACAATTAAAAACTATGAGCAAGTTGAGCATTTTGTTTATAGTACAAATGGTCTACCAAGAGAGGGCAGCAAAACACCTTGCACATACCTTATATAAAATTCCCGTGCAGTAAGATATATGAGATTAAATACACCATCCAATTAAGAATACTTTTTCCTCATTATGTATTGCTGAGCCATCCCTTTATCAACAGGAAAAGCAAAAAAAAAAACCCCACAAAACCAAAACAACAAACAAAAAGGCCCCTCAATCATCTCCCACCTCACAGCCCACTACATGTTGACTGTTATTTTAACAATTTTAATAAACCTTTTGAACAATAAACCAAATAGTGCACAGATCAGAAGATCACTGTGCTAGTAATGCAATCAAGTTGCTTTAACACAACTTAATGAGAACACAAGAATTTCATAAACTACGAACTAGGGCTTAACAACTGTTACAGCTGTCGCTTAAAAAGATTAAAACCTCATTTGATTATTTAAAAAAAATACTTGCATTAAATCTTCCTGGTTTTGTTTAGTCAGCATTAGATAGTATAATTTTATTTTAAAATTTTGTCAGAGATCAAAATTATATTAGGCAAAAGCATTACTAGATTACAAGGAGTCATCACACATCAATTAAAGTATGACTGAATGTCAAGAGTAGTAATTCAAGAACACTGAAAGCAATACATGAGAGTCCTTCAGCCTTAGGAAGCACAGTATCTGGCCACCAGGACAACTTCTGAAAAAGATAAAAATGTCCCAGAAAGTTGTCTGATAATGAACTGCTCATTACGGAAAGGAAATGTGATTCTAACTATTTTAGAAGCGTGAATTACTACATCTAAGAGCTAATCTACATAGAATAGCTCAGACTGCTACAAAACTGCACAGCGTGTCAGTCACACACACAGGGAACTGTTACACACATTTAGATTCAGGACGTCAACCTCAGAAATACAGAATAGCTGCAGCTTTATCACAGATCCCACTCATGAAACTTTCTCTGTGATTTTTCATTAGTTTCATGTCAAAAGCATCTTTGGAAACTTCACTTGGGAGTGTTCTGGTGGAGATGCTGCATTTTTTTTGGTTTTATATTAGCTTACTTTAATATTGCATCAGCTTCTAAAAGTACTTCCCTTCTTGCCCAGTTTGTCCAGTTATGAAGACATTGGGAGGTACTGTCAGAGGAGGAAAAAAGAATCATATTTACTATACTAACCTGTGACTCAATATCAGCATTAATCCTGCAGTTCTTTGGGCAGACAAGCAGCAGGAGCATGAGTACATTATTGAAATAACACATGGAGAAAAATAAAATGAGCAGACTGAAGCACACACAGATGCATGCCTGCTGGAAACCCTCCCACATTCTGTGGTGGTGAAAGTGTTTAAAAGTTTTCCTACGTGATACCTGCAAAACAGAACTGCAGTTAACGTCCTTACTCAGGTACACGGAAAGGTTTCCTACCCTGCTGTGAATCAGATCGTAAAAGGGAATAACAATTAAGAAGTGCTGCTGTCTCATCTCTTGGTTTTCTATGAAATGAGCCAAATTCACATGCACACTGAGATCACTTTCTATTACACCTTTAGCACGGAGCACCACTACATTCAAAATCCAGTGTTGTGATGGGCAACTAGGAAGATATCTCAAATTAATACTATCCATTAACTTTTGATCTATACTGGTGAGGGGGAAGGGAAGAGGCAGCTGTTTTAACTTCTCCTGAAGATGAAATGACAAAGAGATTAAAAACTTTAGTGTTTACTGGTGAAACAATATTCTGTGTCAGCGCAGACTTAATAACCACAGCGAAACTTTTTTTCTGAAACACTTTTCACATCGAAGCCTCCCTCTGTCTTGGTCACCTGCAGAAGTGTTACTGCAAGTGTCTCAGTTGGCAGAAAGACTGTCCTTCCACCAGAGCAAGTATGCCTCAAAATTAAGCAACTCCCATCCTGTGAAAAAAAACAGAGGTGCTGTCACAAGGGCACCAAGAGGAAAAAACCTGTGAGTAACAAATCCAGAGCTGAAACAGTTTGCAACAGCAAATAGCTGTCTGCTCTGGCAGGTCACCTTGTTTCCTCAAGTAAAAGTTTTGTTATACATTCACATAAATCTTCTGGTTTCTAACACTGGATTAATTTGCTCTTGGATGTGAGATCAAACCATTAAATATTTTCCTAAAAGGATGATAGGAAACTGCTCTGAGAAGCCCATGTATCAACCTGAATAAGAGTTCAGCCACAAACCTGGAAGGCTTCTTGCCACAAAGCCAGATACATTAAAAACAGAGGTATTTCCATGCACAGTACAGACAAAGGCATCTTTGTATCACATCCAAATTCAGCAGGCACTGAGCTGATAAACATTTCGAGATGAACAGAAACTGGTTTGAAGTATTTGATTTTAAAACTCACTGTAGAAAACAAAGATCCAAGGCAAAGCCTGAAGAAAACAGAATGTCTTGAGGAACAGACCTGACTGAAGTAATTGCTGCATTGAGTGAAGAGGTCAGCTGCAGAGGCAGACAATACACAGCATTTGACAGCTGTTAGTCATCATTTATGTACACACCAATTTCGTATTCCACTCTTTCTTTGTTCAAAAACTTGGTGTCAAAGCAGGGCACCAAATCACTCAGAAAGATCAATATGAATACTATCCCTGCTTTGTCTGCCTAAAGATACAACAACAACAAGAATGGGGGAGGAAGAAAGCACCAATAAGTTTGGTGCATTAAAAAACTACACCCAACATATCACTTCAGTCATTAAAGAACAACGTGGAATTAAAAATCACAAAATTAAGGGGAGATTGTCAGATTAAAAAAACCACCCATGTGGTGGTTTTGGCCTTTTTTTCCTTTTTTTTTTTTTTGAAAAGTAGTTTCCTGTTTGAGCTGTTACCTATTCTAAAATGAACATGGTACAGCAGAAGAGGGACACAAGGGTGACACCCAAAAGGTAACATTAAGATTGCTGGGCTATTGTAGGCTTAAAGCACTGTATTCTGTATAAGAAACCAAATGTGATTATATGAAAGTATTCAACAGTGTATGCATCTTTCATTCTGTGCTTCGCTATGTTTGTTTTCAAGTTTTATAATCCAACGTAAACCAGGAATCTAGAAATAACTCTACTGTGTTAAAGTTCTAAAAGCAAGTGTATAATACTGACTGTAATTAAACCTGGATTCATCAGTCCAAACCAACTGAGTTGTTCAAACTGCAGTTTCAGTATATCCTGACTTTCAGGGCCTTTCCAAGCTCTTGCACCAGCTCCACTAACCCTGCCTCAACCTACGGAGCAACAAACAAGACAGCAATGTTTTGAGTTTTATTCTGAAATGCTGGAAGCCCCAGCATGTGGGCACAGATAGCATTATCTAATCCAACAGTCACTACTCACTAGAATACCTCTCACATGATGGCTCTCCTCCTCCCTGCACTGAGTCACTGCCACAAACAGAGCAGCTGGCTGCAAACAGGCTGCACAATGCAGGGCTGAGCTCGAGGCACCAGCACCACATGCAGGGTGACCTCAGCTTCATCTGAAGCACTTTGTCCTCTGCAGAAGAGCAGCTACCTTGTTATTGCAAGGAACTGCGTGCACTCTCTGGACATCAATTTAAGTAGCTACAGCCAACCTGCTTTATCACTGTTAAAAGCATATAAAGAAAAAAAAACAGTGTTTCAACATGTTATTTTGAATTGAGCTGCTAGCTTGATTTTTAATAGTTTAATCCTCTGATCATCCTCTGCACAGGTTCAGGAAAGGAAAATTGTGTCTGCTAAGGCAATTCAGATTTGTAAGAACTTCTCTGAATAATAAAAACAGAGTGGCAACATTAAACTCCCTTTTCCATCTTTAATATTAAATATTTATTCATCACTTCCAAATTCAGCATTTACCACAGAGTTCACTCTCCTGTATGGTCACGCAAACCTTCTGATTACGTATCTCAAGGCCTACACATTATGTACTGTACAATGAGAACACACCATCCCCCCAACTTCGTAATTTATTTACAGAGAGAAAATATAGCCTAAGTCTTGTAAATTTACAATCTGTATTGACATCAAATACAAGCAGAGTCCACAGAGACTGAGAATTTTCATGAATAACAAGTACACTGATGCACCAGTAACACACCTTCAGCAGAAGTGATCAATATCTCACCTCTTTGCATCTTCCTAAGCAATCTCAGTTGCACAGACTTCACTTCCCATTATGCAAACTGAACTCTTCTATATGCTCTAAAACTCCTAGCAAGTTAGCTTCAATTTTTTTTCAAGTGCTAGACAGTCCCCACAGCTTCTACCTGAGCATAATGCACATTGTGTCAGAGACATCCAGACAAGAGTTAGTCACCTTGATGCAATGAGCAGGAAACAGAAGATCTGCAAAGTCTGACTGTTAAAGGCCAGGGTTTGTGAGGTGAGTTTATGCACATGCCCTGGAACTGGCAATTACTGCCAGTCTGAACAGAGGTGTGGACCTTTGGTTCTTTAAACAGCAGTGAGAGGTGAGACTGCTTCAAATGACAGGTTTGTTTTTTGGGGTTTTTTTGGGAGGTGGGTTGGGTTTCTTATTTTAAATTTAAATCAAAGAACACTTTTAATTTAATGCAAAATTATAATGGTATTTAATTGACTAGGTGTATCACGATTTTGAAACACTAAGCAAATTCAGGTCATTATAGCTATTCCCAATGTTCCAAGCAGCTTTCTCCTGATTAATCACCACTGCATGTAATACTTTCACTGTCAATTTGATTTTTCCTGTACACTGGTACAGTCTACAGGTTGGTGGTTTTCCCCTCTAGAAACAGGACACCTACTATGAACTATTTCTCATTCCATTTTGATCATCCAACTCCTGTTCTCCTTCATTCTCACGTATCTCAACTCACATCAGCATCAAGGACTTGCTTTGCTCAGCAAAACAACACAACACATTTGATTGTTCCTGGCCCCACTGATGCCTGCTCTTCTGCTCCTCACACCTCCACAGAAATCCTTCTCTCTTCCACATGAACTAGGAAATTCCCTCCTGGTATTTGACAAGTGCTTTACCAAACCCCAGAAGCACCACATGAACAGCCTCTCTATTTTTGCAAAAGAAAATACTATCTGGGTCCAGTTTACCGTCTCATGTCTTATCTGTTACCAAAGTCAAACTAACAGGTTTTCATTTCCTTGATGTAAAGGGATCTAAGGTTAACAAGAAGCTTTTATGCTGTAAGCTCAAAATGCATTAGTTGGAAGTAATAAGAACTAGGTTTTATCAGTCAAACAAAAACTAGTAGCCAGGCACCACCATAAAGACATGGAGAAACAACTAAATTTCATGAGATACAGGAATTCTAATGCACAAAGGGATCTATTAATGCTCTTGGATCAAAGCTCATTAAGCCTAATTTTCCTCACCGTGATCTTTTCAATATATTCTTTAAACTAACAGAACACCTGAACTTCCCTGGCAGAAGCCAGATCACAGGAAGACACCTGTGCACACAGAATTTTAGGGGAAAAAAAAAGAATCTCAGTAGTAGAAAAATCTGCTTTTATTGGCAGCTCCCTCTCAGTGGCATATTCCAGTGAGTACAGTTGGAACACAATTTCATAAAAGGGAACCACAATAAGCAAAAATCTGAAAAAATATAGACCAGTTTCTAATCCAAATTATAAATTTTGCATTAAACATAAAAAACCCCACAGAACTGAAAATTTTGCAAAAATGCTAAGATTTCAAAGGAACTTTGTCAATGTAGTAAAAAAACTGCTTAATGGGAAGAGTGCTCTTCTCATTCTGCTAAACAGACTGATGTTGCCCAGCCTGTAGTTACGCAGTGCTGTAAGCTCACTGCACCCACTACACCTCTCCATAAAAGCCAGTTATGTCTCTGAAAACTAGACTTGACAGAACTAAAGAAAACTTTACTACAAAACGGAAATTTAGACTCCTAAAAAAAAAAAGGAAAAGAAAAAAAAAGGGGGGTGGGGGGGAGAAGTCATTATTGTACCACAACTCAACTCTGTTGTCAAGAAGCTTCCGAAGGCAAGAAAAAAAAATTATCTTATTATGATGATATAAACAACATGAACTGATGGGTCTTGCTTTGGTCTCCTTTTGTCTCCTGTCCTCATATGCAATGTAATGGCTGCAGACTGTCCCATTAAACCACCTCAGCAAGCTCAATTCGAAAAGTTTACACTGATGTCACTTTGATCTACTGGAAACCCTGAGCTTAGACATTAAAAACCCCCTGTGATTCCATCTAAGCCACGTCTCTGGGATGCAAACTTCATGCAGATTTTGTAACACACAGAGCACACAACACAACCATACGACTGTATTCTACTGACCACTCTGAAAACCCTAGCCCAAAAATCCAGCTACTGTATCCTATTCATATGTATATCAGATTAAAATTGATTGCTCAGTTATAATCTAATCAATCTGTATACCTTTTAAAGAATTTCTACTTCCTGAAATAAACTGTTGGATGGATAATGGACAATACCAAAAGCAAAGGAAAACTGGAGACACCACATCTGACCACTAAGTAGGAAAAGGATACAGGCTGTGGGAAATCATTAGAAACAAGGCTACCAGGGACAGAAAGTGATGGGCAAGCTTTCATTCCTTCAAATTACTATAGCTACATTATTGCTGAATTGTGGGATGCAGGTATTTTTCTTTCAGTATTTCCACATGTTTTCAAAACAGCTCAGAAATCATATATTTAATAATTACTAAATTACAGGGGGGAAAATAAATTCTTTTACTGTAGTTAAAAAATTAACTTCAGCAAAGTCTCAGAAAAAATGCTTTTCATCTGTAAAATAAGCATCTTTTGAGTCTATCAGTAAATAAGAAACTGGTACCCTTGCCAGCCTCTGAACTGGCACTATCTAAAACTAAGAAGCCTTTCACAAGATGTTATGAAAACACCCCAACATATCAACACTATTTTCTAGCACAGTCACACGCCAACTTTTCTTTAGCAGGGTCAACCCAATCCACAAAACAAACTAAAACTGTAAGCAAACCTGAAGTATTTAACAATTAGAATACCCTCCCCTAATATCCTGCAGTTGCATTTTGCAAACTTCTAACATTTTTGAGTACTTACGAGAGAATTCGGTCAAGTTTTGGTCCATTACGTCCCTGAAGGACAACAGGAGGCTTGTAAACCTTCATTATTGCTTACTATCTGTACAGTTCCTCTGTTTCTGCTGTTCTTGGTCTGTATTTATGAAGCAGTGATGATTTTGTAGCTATTTATAAACATTTAACTCATTAAATTCCCAAGTGTCATATTAGATACCAACTCAATGACTCATATTCCTGACAATATGTTTATCATGTCTGAAGGGAAGGTAAATTTACATGCACGAGTAGCACACACAAGCATGCCATGAACTAATCTTACATTTTAAAATGGTATTTGACATTAAGTAACTCTGAAGTTACTAACAAATAACTTGGCTCATTATCAATCAGTGGAATTTATAGACGCTGCCTGACTTCAACACTGACAAAATGAAAAACCACCCATAGAACAAAATATGCTTTTGGTTTTGAGGATCAAAAATGGAAGCTTGCTATTACTGGAGTTAAGTGAATGAAAGTTAAAGAAAATTACAGTCAACTTCAAGTACTCCCTGAGAAGGAAAGCATAAATCATATGTTAAAGTTTCTTAGAAGAGAGTAACAAAGTTATCAATTCACCAGACAAAATTATTTCATTACACCTTGTGTGTAATCTTGGCCTCATAAAAACCTCAGTGTTTTATATTGCATATCTGGTCCTTGTAGCTTTAGAAATTGTCTCACTGCACAGTAAGCAATAAAAACATTCAAGTAAGAAGCTCTGCAGCAAAATAAGCAAAGTAATTTTACTACTTTAGCACTTCTACTCAAAATGTAAGGCTTCTAAAACAGAGAAGAACCTTTGAAACAAAATAATACACTTGCTGGGAATGACTTCATTTAGTTATGCAGTTCCCAATTTGCCTAAGATTCTTGAACACTGGTAATAAAAGTAAAGGAAAACATCAGATCTGATGGAGAGCTTTCTTTATTATGCCACTCTGCACTGATCAGTCCTTTAGCAAAATATTTGTGAAGAAATGTTTCTGTTTCTGCCCAGGAAAACCCCAAAGCTCCAAGCCACACAATTTAACTTTGAAATTAGTCCTGCTTTGAGCAGAGGGTTGCACTAGACCTTCAGAGGGCCCCTTTTCCAACTTTAATTCTCATGCAAGCTGGCCTTTTTCCTCCAGCTTAGAATAATTTTAAAAAATATTTTCCTGCATTTAACATGGGAGTCAGTTGAACTCTATTAAACCCAAACCTAAGGGGAAGGATATGAGACCAGCACTTAAAGACAACTGTTATCAAGCCACGATTTAAAGAATCCCCCCACCCAACAGACACATTTCACAAGTCTGCCTTTCTCTTGATCCATCACAAACCCCACGTTCCTTCCCACGCAGTAACACTTATTCCCATTTCTTGCATTCCCTGTAGCCTTACTGTCCCCACAGGATTCAGTTCTGCCCACACTGCCTTTACTGAGATTGGAAATGTCACTCACAGATATGTTAAAAGTAATATATACCCTAAACCTTTTCTTCCTAACTATTTACTACTATCTACATTATGGGAGCAAGTCTGTTGTTCCCACAGTCTGAAAGCTGAAAGACAGTTACTACAGAAGAGAAGTTCTAGCCTGGAGTTAATTGACCTTCATTATAATCATGTAGTACAGCAGTAACAAGACTGAGGGAGCCTTTGTAAAATGTTTTAACAAAAATTTCATGTTCCTCTTAAGCTTAATGACACAATGTCTTTCCACATATAATCTGGCTGGTAGCATGAGTAAACACTCCAGTGCTCCATCCTCTTTTAGAGGAACAACAAATCAAAACCAGGACCGGACTTCAAAGAGGACATTACGTTAGATGAAAACAAGTAGAGCACTCTGATCAAATGAGAAAGTGAAGCCATAAGAATGCCATCTGATAACACAGCCTTTAAATACCAAAAATTTCAAGAGATTTGCAGAGCTCTTAATAAAGGGCAGCACTTTTTCTAAAGACATGCCTATCTACAATGCTTCTCTGAAAAGTATTTCAGTATTAGAAATTTCAGTTAATACAGCCTGCTAAAGGAACAGACAGGAAATAAAAATACTAACAGCCACTAATGTAGAACAGAAAAAAATATCAAAAGAGAAAAGCTTTTCAAAAGTCTGTCAAAAGAAGTGACATATAAGACCTTTATCATGACAGTAAACTTGCACGTAAACACATCAAATTTGTAATGAGGTTCTTGCTATTTGTTATTAAACAAGGTAACTTTCAGATAAAGTGATCCCTGCTCAGATTAAGAACAGGAAAAGGACAGACAAATATGACCAATTTTGATGTTAAAACTTTGTTCAACCTGTATAGCTATTTTATCAAACCTGTAATATGAATTATTCCCAAATTAGGAATTTGGTTTCTGCTCATCTTTTCATAAACAAAGTGCCAAATATCAAAATAGAAAAAACTTCAGTGCCAATCAGACCCAGACATGTTTAAGCATTTTTCCAGTTACCACAGAAAGCTATTAGATGCATTTACACCACCAATCTGGACCACCTCCCATTTATTCGAGGATCTGGTTCCCCGCATCTGTACTACATGTGACCTAAATGGCTCCCAGCATCCCTTCAGGAAGGGAACAGCTAATCTCCTGGGAGTACTTGGATGGCAAAATAATCCAGGATTGCACCACACACAGTATGCCTGGGACAGCCCAAGGTCTTGCTCTTTTCATTTAAGCAAGTCTAACAGCGCTGTCCTACAAGACTTTCCCATTTCATATACCCATATCCCAGATACTAAATCCACAGCACTAATCCACATTGCCACAAAAGAAAAGTGGGAATATGGCAACTACAAAGTTTCCTAATACCTGGGCACATCATGGATATAAAGCAATTACTAAAAGGAACAGAAAACCCTCTGTATGTTAAAAATGCTATGGTCTGAAAAAATATCCCACAGGGCACAGGACACGGTACAGTGGCTTCACATTGCAGGGAACAGCTCAACCTGGAGGAGCTCCAGCTGGTCAGGGGAACACAGACACAACCAGCACTTCTACAGCTGAAAGTTAAAACGACTACAGGCTCCATAAATTTATACACCAGAAGCTGAAAATGAAGGTGTCTTTGCTAAAGAACTAAAGCATATAAGGCAAACAAGGTTTCCAATAGAATATTCTAATCTAGTACAAACACATTCACGAAGAAAAACTGTCATTTGTGATGATTCAATTCTCTGCTTCTAAAGGTTAAAACTTCCTTCCCTGCTTGCTGCTTTCTTCATTATAAGCATGTGTCAAAAACAGAAGACACAACAGTCACTGCAAAATTAATTCGTCTGGTTGAAAATGACAGCAGTGGAAACCTCCCAAGGCTTCAGCTCTGATCTTCAAGCTACTTCCTGGCAGGTCAACAGCACTTGCTCTGTTTGAACGGGTGGAGAGCACGAACAAGGGATCAGCTACAATCAAAGTTTTCACACAGCCAAGCTGCACTCAAGAAAACCACATGCATACAAATGCTGCCCTAATGCAAGAGAGTAATTCTAAGTCCTTGACATTTAATTTATCATGAGGAGTTACCACTTTCTTGAATTTAACAGCTGTTCACTTTTAATACTGTACCTTCTCAGGATTTCCAATTCTTCTTGTGATGGACCATTTTGCACTTGAGAAGGAAGCTGTGAATTCTGTCGAGGCAATGTAGGACCTAAAAGTGAAGACAGACCATAAATCAATGGTTTGAATTTTTACCATGCAAAAGAAAAAAAAATACTCAAAGGAAAGGCCGGCCACCACATGACTTGATAAGAACTGTTCACTTTTGCTTTTTAAGCCAAACAAGCTCAAAAACATAATACAGCAAATAAAAACTGCAACAAATGTTACCTTATGCATTTACAAAATGAATTTATTTCACATGGATGGAAAGGTTTCACAGAAATGTAAAACAGATTTTATATATGATGAAATTTGACAAAAGCTTTGAAAAGCACTCCAAATCTGAGATTTTCTTAAAAGAAAGAGCAAGTACTCTTGGAGGAACAGGAAAGGCTCAAAAAATTGAAACACTCACCTAAATAGAACACTGGAAAAGGGGGAGAGAAAAAAAAAAAGAAAAAAAAAGGAACAGGAGAAAAAACATCAGAACCTTATCACCACATCGAGAGAAGGAAGATAAAGTATGTTTCTACAGGTCACACCAAAATTTATTCAGAGTTTAGGTCATCAACCTGGATCAAAGAGCTTTTATGGATAGGTAAGTATTGGGTCCAAAGGAACAGACGCATTTAACCAATGGACAAACTGTGAATTCTGCTAAGCAGAGGAAATGCAAAACAGAAGGACATGCAAAGTAACCTTCAGTTTTTACTGATGGGCAATTCTGAATCATACAACTTAAAAATAATTGCACATGTACATTTAGAAATGAAACAAGTATATTTAGAAATTAAAAGGCTTTTCATCTTCCTCAGAAATGTATTTACAGTACACATTTATTTAAAAGTAATTAACAGAAGTGAAGGATGAAGTGTGGAATGGAATACAGGAGATCATGAATGCATTGTTTCTGTAAATATGGGCACTAAACTAGTAAGTTATTTATACTATAGCTACACTTAGGATTATGGAATTTATAAGCAAGCAGAATTAAAAAACATTTAGGTTTGTCAAGTTCTGAAAATGTCTCAAAGCAAAAGAGTAATTTATTGCTGAGATTCCACCAAACTAGTTAAGAGTGATGGAGTTGTAATGGGATCTCCCCTGTATCAAACACCAAAGTGTAGAATTTGTTTCCTATCTGAACTTGTGAAAGTCAACTAAACCCATGAAAAGACCATGTCTGATGCCCTGACACATCTAGGACAGGCAAACAACTGCCCTGTTTAAAGCTTATACAAAAAGGTTCATTTACTCAGAACAGCAGAGTGTTGTGTCCACTGTAGTCATAAAGACAACCCTGAAAATTATAATAGTGCACACTATCTGTGAACTCTACAGTTAAAAAGTAACGTAGGAACCTGCTTCTGGAAGATAAAAGCAGAAGGTGCACTACAGAGGTGGTATCTTCCTGATTTATTCTTTTCAGCAAGTAGTAGAGCCTCGTACCTAATGACATGATCATAGACTCATAGAATAGAATCATAGAATCAACTGGATTGGAAACACTTCCAAGATCATCAAGTCCAACCCTTGGTCCAACTTCAGTCCATTTACCAGATCATGGCACTCAGTGCCACGTCCAATCCCAGTTTGAAAACCTCCAGGGATGGGGAATCCACCACCTCTCTGGGCAGCCCATTCCAATGCCTGATTACTCTATCTGGAAGGAATTTTTTTCTGATCTCCAACTTAAATTTTCCCTGGCAGAGCTTCAGCCCGTGCCCCCTTGTCCTATTGCTGAGTGCCTGGGAGAAGAGACCAACCCCCACCTGGCTATAACTTCCCTTCAGGTAGTTCTAGACAGTGACGAGGTCACCTCTGAGCATCCTCTTGATGGTGCCTTTGATGTATTATTTTGCTTGTAGTACCTCCAAGAGATACCCACAGATATAAATCTACAGCATTTTTAATGCAGAAGATTAAACTGCAACGTTAATCAATAATTAAGTTATCAGTAAGTAGATACATCTCTCATACTGCTTGTCTGAAAAACTTGCCAGCTTTAAAACTTCCGTAGGACACACATCCTGCTCTGATCTCCCCTGTGTGACAGGTGGAAGGCTCTAAGGCCCCTGAAGCCCTGAGTGCAGCTCCGAGACAGCCGGGCTATGTATGTGCTGCCTGCACCACGCTGAAGCCTTCCATGGACAGCCCAGAGCAGCTGTGCTGCTGCTGAGAGGGGCCATACACAACCCTCCTGCTTGCCATATCTGAGAATGCCTGGAGTGAGTCAAGGTTCACAGTCTGAGATGTAAAGTGCGAGTTACACCTTAAGCAACAGATACAGGATAAACTTCCTTCCTAGTTCTGGGCCCCTCAGTTCAGGAAAGATATTGAGATGCTGGAGCGGGTCCAGAGAAGAGCAACAAGGCTGGTGAAGGGACTGGAGCACAAGTGCTGTGGGGAGAGGCTGAGGGAGCTGGGGTTGCTTAGCCTGGAGAAGAGGAGGCTCAGAGGTGACCTCATCACTGTCTAGAACAACCTGAAGGGAAGTTCTAGCCAGGTGGGGGTTGGTCTCTTCTCCCAGGCACTCAGCAATAGGACAAGGGGCATGGGCTCAAGCTCTGCCAGGGAAAATTTATGTTGGAGATCAGAAAAAAATTATTTACAGATAGAGTAATCAGGCACTGGAATGGGCTGCCCAGAGAGGTGGTGGATTCACCATCCCTAGAGGTTTTTAAACTGAGATTGGACATGGCACTGAGTGCCATGATCTGGTAAATGGACTGGAGTTGGACCAAGGGTTGGACTTGATGATCTTGGAGGTCTTTTCCAACCCAATCGATCCTATGATTCTGTGATTCTATTTCCTCAGTGTGAAACACATTGACCTAAAAATTAAAAACAAGGAACAAAACCAAAACGAAATAGTCATACTGTGGAGCCTTTTATCAACCAGAACTATTTTGTACCCAAAGTACAGCAGAAATGAGAAGTTCAAGCTTCCACCCATTTAATGTTTAAGAGTATTTAACAAGGGTTTTTTGAACAAGGCACTATCATGCTGCAGTAGCTGAACACGGATCACCACCCTACAACCTTCCTGACAGTGTAGCCCCACTCTCTTTTTAGCCAACACCACCAGAAACCACCCATCAGACTTCACTGGCACTGCCTCTTCAAACCAATCTAGCTTATGAGAAAACCTGTCTTGTAGTCTCAAACTGTTCCAAAGCACTGTCTGTCAGAAAATCATGTGTCAGTTTTGCAGAAGGCAACCATCAGCAAGCCAAGTTGGCCAACCCACTTCGGTGAAGTGCTTCCTTCACAGCTGTACATGCAAGAAGGCAGAACACAGAAAAAAAGTGGATTTAGTATTTCTTACACATTTTTGCCATAAGGAAATGCAACCTTGTAGCAAAGGCTTTTGAGAAAGAAAAGTTTAGCTACCAAGTCATTTGGCCAGTTCCCTCAGCAAAGTTCTCTCTGCAAGCACAGATTCTTAACAACCACCATGGTAATGGACATTGGCAAGTTGAAGGTACATACAAGGCAAAAAAGTACATTTTATGCTAGAAAATTTATTACAGCAAGCCAAGACCATCACATCTTTGCAAAAATACAACTGTCTGCACAGTGGGGCGGGTGGTATATTAAATAAGCAGGAGTTTGCTAATAAAAAACTCTCTCAAAGGCTTTTGAACACTTCAAGATACTTTAGAAACATCGACCCCCAAGAGAAATACTCACAGATACTTCCTGGAAAAAAAGTCTGATCCTTCTACAGGATCACTTTATCTTCAGAAACCAGTAAAAGCCAAGTAAGAGACGAGGCTGAATGGTCTATTCATTGAGAGTTTTAAGGAAAACCTAACAGCTTTCTTTTTCTGAAGAAAGCACAGATGGTGCACTCAGCAGCACATTCTGACAGACAGGGGATATAATTTCATACTAATTTGTTCAGCAGCCATTCCAGCTTCAGTGCTTTCTGTTTTTCAGCTTATTCTCACCTTTGAATCACCCTTCCTCTATGACAGCTCAGGCAACTGTGTGGTTAGAGATGGACAGGAAATCTAAAAATCTTAAAAAAAACAGAGGAAAAAGCCTGCATGAGGCATTTTCACCAGCTAGATCAGAGCCAGTTTTGGTTTTTCATGTAGTCATACAGACAATTATGCTGGCATAGCACATAGAACAACAGAATGCTGGGGGCTGCTTGAACCAAATTAGGCATCCCCAATACTGTCCTTTTAAACCACTACCAGAGCCAACTTCTTAAATTTATTTTCAGCCCTAACTTCTGACCTCTACCTCCACTGACAAGCCGAATCAATTCCAGTTGCACAGTCCTACAAAGGCATAATTAGCAAACTGGAGATGGAAACACAGGGCTTCTCCTTTCTTGAGCCTTTGGGTTCCTCTGCTCCTTCAGTCTTTCAATTACATTGTCTGTTTTGGAGTTTCACATCACACTCTACCCCACTTCTTTTAATGTCACCTGCATTATGCTATCAGTGCTGACACAGCATCTGGCTGACACTGAGGATATCACATCCCTATAGCCCTGAAAAATCCCAAGAATCTGCTGTTCAAGACTGGCATCATACCTATACTACAAGTTATACAATGAGCTATTTTCATTTGGCTGGACAGGCTCAGGTAACAAAGATGGGTGAAATGGTTTTTGTGGGCACTGCTGGCAGTCAGATCACATGAAACCTTCCTCAGAACCCCTCATGACACAGGGCTCAAGAAAGCAAACAAGGAAACCTCACTTCTGCAATTACTGTACTGTTCAGACTACAGCATTAAAAGAAAAAACCCTAATTTTTTTAATAGATCTCTACTCTTCCCAGAGAAAGTTTATATAAACAACTCAGTAACTAAGAATTTCCACTCTTTCCTTTCTCAGTATGTTAGTGCCAAAACTAAACAACATTCCAATTACAGTCTGATAGCCAAATCGAAGTATGACTTGACTTTTCAAAGTACTTTCAAAGACTGAAAGTGAATGGTGAGTTTAGTATGTGATATAAACATAACTGTACTGACTAATTATAATCTTTGGAAACAATTTTCATTAAGGATGGTTTGAGCACACCTACTAAGCTAAGAGCACAGGCAAGAGTTCAATGCCATAGCCACAAAGGTGTATTTCTGTTAGAAGAATACAAGAACTTACAAAAGAAAAAAGTGTTTTACTAAATGCTTTAATGTTTTCTGAATGAATGGAAATCAGGCTTTGAGAGTTATGCAGGGAGTAGTAAGAACAACAATTATGGTGGAGTACCACCTTTCATTTTTCCCAAGCTGCTCCTTCTCCCATTCAGAGCCTGTTCTGCTCTAGGACATGACCGAACAAAGTCTGGGGAGACCTGCTAACCAGCTTTGAGCAGAAACAAAGTCACATCACTCACAGGCACTCAGCAATAGGACAAGGGGCATGGGCTCAAGCTCTGCCAGGGGAAATTTAAGGTGGAGATCAGAAAAAAATTCTTTCCAGAGAGAGTAATCAGGTATTGGAATGGCCTGCCCAGAGAGGTGGTGGATTCACTGTCCCTGGAGGTTTTTAAATTGAGACTGGGCATGGCACTGAGTGCCTTGATCTGGTAAAGGGACTGGAGTTGGACCAAGGGTTGGACTTGATGATCTTGGAGGTCTTTTCCAACCCAATCGATTCTATGATTCTGTGATTCTATGACTTGTGTTAGGGATTTATATGCTAGACTATGATGGCCAAAAAACTAGGGCAATAACAAAAGATAAAACTCTTCTCTAATACTTCTTCTGTTTGGGTGAAGTACTAGAGCTAAGACTATTACCTCCAGCTAAGACTTCCCTTTTCTTCAAATACCTACTTCCTCTTACACTGTTACCATTTTGTAAGTACATTCAGCTGAGTTAATTTAAGTCACACTCTGTAATTGAGAGTAAACTCTTTCCATGTCACTCCACGAGCACTTTTACCTGAACAAGGTAGTAAAAGAGAACAACCAAAACACTCATTAAGAAACATTTGAATTTAAGTAGAGGTGAGGTCCTATCAGTGCCAGCAGAGCCTCCTATCAGTGCCAGCAGCGCCCTGGGAACCAGGGGCTGATAACTTGGGTGCCCGGCTCGGCTCAGCACTGGTGTGCTGTGACCTTCAGCAGGCTTCCAGTTTCCCTCTGCCGTTCTGTCATGCAGGGGGAGACACAGACAAAGCTCCAGCAGTAGAGAACTACAGTTGTTTAAAGAAACTACAATATCATAAACTTAAAATAGCAAGTATTGAAGTTAAATATACCAATACCATGTACTGTGGGATGTTTACTACTTTTTCCTGCCTCTGGTTCTGAGAATTTTTTTTTAAATAGCAATGTCATAGGTGATGACTGTTGCTATTGGTGTATAATACTACAGAAATGAGCCTAACAAAGCTGTATTTCCACAATTCTGTGCAAGATTTTTATGAAAACACCCTGTTTCCAAAAGGCAGATTAAAACTATCTACAACTACTACTGGTAATATTTTTAGAACAATGTAAACCCTCAAGAGTAAAATATATTGACATTCCCCAATGTTTATTAAACAAAACTTCATCCACAAATTAATGTACTTTTATTTATATTTGTCACACAGTTTAGATAAACTACCCAATTTTAATGAAATTCATGGTATTGTTCACCTAAACTTTATTGCTTTCATGTGACACACCACTTATTCTGAAGAACTACAGATATCAGAAACACTACACAGGCAACCCTTAAACACCTGTATAACTTAGCAGCTCTCCCTTCACTTCCAAATACCACAAATAACAGTGATGATGCTTTCAATAATCTTAAGTGCAATTAAAATTAAAAGGAAGTAATTTGTTCAATAAACAGTTAAAACTTCTTCTTGGCCAATATTTTGGCATATAAATCAGGATTAGCTACTGTAAAATCTAGAAACTACCAATAGTTTTTCTTTAACCAATCCCACATCTAAAAGGAAAGGAGAAATCTTGCTAACAAAACTGGATATATAATCCAACTTCTGACTACACAGGGAGCAATATCATCGTGTTACTCCTGTTCTTACAGGGAGTGCTGACAACCTGCTCCAGAGGCTTGCTAAGAATACAGGTACAGCATAATTACTTCACTGCTGCAGAATTCCTCTTCTCTCAAAACAAGTTTCAGCACAAGGTGAACCAGGACAGTACAGGGAGAAGCACCAAGATCCTGCCCTGAGCTCCACATGTACTTTTCTCATTTCAGTCTTCACTAGTCTCTCCATATATCCCAATTAGGCACTCCCAAGTTTTGGTTCAGTTTGCATTTCCCAAAGATATTAAATTATTCAACCCATAGTATGAGTGCATTCCCCTATCAGCAAGGATTTAATTACCTATCTCTGCTGTAAGAAAAAGGACTACACATCAGTACACAGCCGTGGAAAAGGCATTGCATCTTTATCCCATAAAGGTTTGTTTATTTAATAACTGGACAATCTAACTTCCAGAGTTACTAATTCAAGAGAAATTCAAACAAATTGAACCACAGGAGTCTTTTTGCCCCAAGACTGGAGAAACAGAATAATGAGACCATGAAAACACAAAAGCCATTCCTTTTTCCTCCTTGACAATTCCCATGAATTAAACTGTGATCTAAGGCAGTAACAAAACAGCTACACTGAACCCATTTCTATCCTTGCCTTTACCTCCCCAACACCCACAAATCTTTTCAAGAATCAATATATAACTACTAAAGATTAGTACATAAAGCATTATGAATCTTAGGTATATGTAATTTATTAGAAAGAATTAGAACAGGCTTATTTACAGTTGTATGACATCCTTCAGTTCTTCTTTCGCCGCTTTCATCTTCTGCAACAAACAACTCAAAGTACCTCCTCAAACTCAAATTACACACATATAAATCTCATACTTCGCTTCTTATTCTCTTAGTAAGCCTTTCCTGAGACTGAAGACAGATGTCACACAAGGCAACACCAATTCCAGCTGAACTGGAAGGTACTTTTGCAGCAAAACTGAGTACGATACTCCTTTGTTCCTCCCATCTCCCATCATACGCTTCCCTTACTTGCCCTTATTCCTTTAAATAAATAATCCATTGTCTCGCACATCAGAGAATTTTCCCAGCCATCTAATTTCCCTTCATTGACACTTTTCTCATTCCGGAGCCACTTTGACTGCAACACTGAGCTCTGCTAAATGCAGATATGAATATGTTCTTGGTAATGCAATGCAAAACCTTCACAGAGTCATCAGCTTTAGATAAGACTAATTACTGAATATCTGAACACACTGCACAGAGCCTTAAAGCCAAAAATCCTCAGCAAATGACCTCTTAAACTGATGACACACACTTGTCATTTGATGAATGTGTAACTCCTAACAATTAGTTAATGAAATAAGTCAGTCTTTCAAAATCTTCCCAAATGAGTGACAGAACTAAATCTTAGTTCAGTTTGAACACAACTCCTGAACAGTATGAGGCAGGAACCTGGAGCATTAGTAGCCTACATTAAAATTACAGGAGAAAATGCAGTCCTGCGTTGTTCTCTTCCTTTTCTGAATTTGCAGGTGGCCTACAATCTGCTCAACTAGCCAGCAGGAAAACAGTGTCTCGTTGAACGGTTACGAGCTAATGCAATCACTCAAACCAGAGCCGAGTCAAAACACTTTGATTTTTACATTTATTTAAAAAAGCAGAGTTCAAGCATATAAGTCATCATTGTTTATATGATCAGCCCTGTAAATGAGGGGGAGAAAAAAAGCTTAAAGCTGCAGAGTATTTTCAAACAGTTTCACTGATAATGCTGCCACTGCTTCGGAGTCCTTTGAGACAAACCTGTACTGCTTTTTTAGAAGAAAAATGTTTTAGAAAAAAACCTGCCAGTTGCAGTAAAGCCTTTACTAAAACTTCAGAGACTTTCACTCTGCATTCTGAACCATTAGAACGACTAAAAGCCCCCCCTGGAGCTCACTACAGGCTCCCAGTGCCTTCACCTCAGCTTCGGCAGATCCACTAGAGGGAGATCCTCAATTAGACAACCTCCAATTCCACCAGCAGAACAGCTGAGGATGCCCCAACTGCAAGCAAAGATCACTGACATTTTTCAAATATATGCAAGAGAGGGAGACCACGATTTAATTTTATTTTAAAAAGAGCCTGAGGGTCATACCCAACAGCTGACTTGCAAACCAAAAGGATGCACACAGCACAATCTTTAATATTCCTCAGAAGTCATTTAGATTTCTGTGAACCCTTGCATAAAATTTAAAATTCATCTACAGCTTTATGAATTTCTGAATAGTATGCTCAGCTAACTTTAAAACTGCTTTCCGTTTATGAGTAAAATACAACACAGAATAACCAAGCTAATAAAAGAAATTGCTAAAATGAGAAAACACAGCAGAAAATAAGGACACTGCAAGAATGAAACTTCAACCATAAGCAATTCTAGAATAAAAAGAAAGTTACCTCTATGGGATTTATTTTACTTGAGTTGGAGGTTCTAGATGCCATTTTACATACACTAGAAAACACAGCAATTTATTTAAACTATTAGAGACAAGTTGTCTTCCTCAAGTACGGATTTTTGAATTCTTCAAGCACAGATTCTGAAGCAGTACCATCAGAATACCAACTGCATTTGTAAGAGGTCTTTAAAAGCCCAGCAAATACATTGACAGAAACAAAACCATCCATATATTAAGTATTGATCTTCATATATTAGCACAAATTCCTTTTATAACATATTCCTTCCCAACACTATTAAAAAATCACCATCCCTGGAGATTTTTAAATGCAGATTGGACATGGCACTGAGTGCCATGATCTGGTAAATGGACTAGAGTTGGACCAAGGGTTGGACTCGATGATCTCAGAGGTCTTTTCCAACCCAATGGATTCTATGAATCTATAATTCTATGAAAAAAGGCTAATTTGTTTATAAAAGAAGGGAAGTTGCAATCCATTTCCTAAAATGAAGAGTTAATATTAGAGCCTTGGAGCCAGTGACCTGTCTAAATAAATATTCAGCTATTTCAGAGATGCTGGGGGAGAAAAAATTAACAGCAAGGATTCATTTCTAGCTGAACTTTCAGGAAATTATATCAACTATAGAGATAAGAAATGCATTAAACTTTTGATCCTAAACTGCAGGGTTCTCAGTGTGCTATTTCCATTACTGAAGCAGGCATCTTTAGAAAGATACTTGATCTTTTGTAATGCTTAACACTGATAGAGGTCAGAAAAATTTAGTACTAGGTAGATTATACACTCCCAAGACAATCCTCCCAGCTGATAAACCTAGGAACACTTGTTGAACGTTTTCTAACACAGATACATTATGAACATTATCTTTAAACATTGTCTAGAAATGTTATGAGGCTTACAGAGCAATCCTCTATGCATAGTTAGGAATCTTTTTTAAAAGCAGCGGTGCTAAACTACTTGTCTTCAGACATCTGCTGAATACAATGCTGGTAACGTTAATCTTTGGTTTTATTTCATCTTGATGGAAGCTACAGTACCTGTGTCAGTGACATAGGTAAGAGCTCACCTTAAACAACTACAGTCCTTTTTGGCTGATGAGGCTAGGGAAGAACAGTTATCTCCCTGTGCCCACCATTAGCTCCTGATGCAGCTGATTAATGCATTTTGACTTGTACCTCCTGCTGCTACCAAGTCAAATCACAAGAAGAAACAAACTGACTATACAATTCAGAAAACTTAAAAGGTTACAACCAGTCAGTTTCAAGCATAATTACACAACTTCATTCATGCCCTTGAATCATAGAATCATAGAATCGATTGGGTTGGAAAAGACCTCAGAGATCATCGAGTCCAACCCTTGGTCCAACTCCAGTCCATTTACCAGATCATGGCACTCAGTGCCACATTCAATCTGCGTTTAAAAATCTCTAGGGATGGTGAATCCACCATCTCTCTGGGCAGCCCATTCCAATGCCTGATTACTCTCTCTGTAAGGAATTCTTTTCTTGTCAGAGCTGCATCTCAAAACTGCCAAGAACAAACCAGTAGAAGACACCTCTGTAGCCAGCAACTTGGCTGTGATACCACAGTCATACTCTACTCTCATTTCAAAATTCACCTGGAAACAAAACAACCAATCATCACAGATTAACTGGTCTGGAATTGAATGAAGCAGACAAACTCCAACTGGGTGGCCACTCCAGAGATCAGTGAAGAGACTACTAGCAGAATGATTTGGAAGAATTCACAATTTGGGACAAGCAGAGGACTGAATTCTGTGTACAGTGATTTTTAGAGTCATTGTGACACTCAGCTCCCCCTACTCCTCCTCTCACCATTTAAGAAACTTCTGAAGTGATGCAACAGGAAGAAGAGTAATTACATTAAGGTGTTTACTCCTGAGGAACTACATTGATTTTAGGCTGTTTGAATGACATTTTGTATTACTGAAGTTACCCTTAAAAAACAGCTCTAAAAAATGTTTTAATTTTATCAAAGTCTTTACAAACTGAAGTGCCAGCTTAGCTCACTAGAATTTCTACTACTGATAAATGTATCAATGTAGCTGTTTGCTCCCACATACTTTGCATAAAACAGCAAAAGAACTGGGATTAGACAAATTACAATAATCCATGAAATGAAAAAAGACACTAATCAAATAAAAAATGAGCAGTCACACCTGCCTATATAATTTCAGTCTTTCTAGTGTTACAAGGAGTTAAACTACATTATGAAGATATGCATATGCATATATACATACACACATGGTTTGAAACATGTTGTACCAACCTCTCTACAAGTACAGGTAATGGGAAACAACATAAACCCCTCAAACTTGTGGTAATTACCATCAATCAAGCCTTTTCAGACTTTACACCAAGAGTAGAAACCAACACTTCATGTGTTCCCAAATGCAGGCCAGGAGACAGGCGACAAACAGGCAGAATGCATGAAATGTTTACAACTGAGTAATCCTTCTGGAAAGAACTGAGAGATTCAAAGAGGAAAATACCCAGTGGAGAGGTAGGAGAATGGGAATCACAACTGGATTATTTTAGCAAGCAAAAAGAAACCTTATAACTATGTTGCATAACATCTAAGCACTGCAGAATGTATCCTCTGTGGTCTAGACAGCTGAGTTTCAAAAGGCAAGTCTTGAAACAACTACCAGAATAGATAAAGTCACCTTTTTTGCTGTAGTTGAGACAGCCCTAGTAAGGTTATCCACACCCTCTCCTGCACAAGACAAAGAAAACTGGCACAGAAATGCTATCTCTTGTTACACAGGCAATCTTTAAAGTTTAATGAGGACAAAAGAATTCTATTTGGTTACAAGAACACAAAAGACTCTTAGCCTTTTAAAAGAAAAACTCCCTCTGTGTGTATCACACTGATCACTTTGCTGTAGAGCCTACCTAGAACATGTTCCAGATATCACCCGAAGACTGAAAGTCACTAATTTTTCCACCAATGTTTTACACCCTGTGTCAACTCTGGTCTTCAAACAAATGAAATGACAGACCTGTTGCCTAAATTGTGTGTGTTCATCTGAATATTGCCCCTGGATTCAAGGTCTCCAAGCTAGAAAACTCTTTATGGTAAGAACTAGCAAAGAGAATGACCTGAATTCCAAAGTTTGGAAGGAAAAAAACCTCACATTTTCATAATAGAAGTGTAATCATGAGAAGCAAAAATACCAACACACCATAAGAACACTGGATGTCTCCAGAAATCCTGAAAAGTTATTACAAGGTACATATTTCTTGGTCAAATCCTTTGGTTTTGCTTCCTTAAAAAAACAAAAAGGCAAAGCCAGCAGTTTCCATATGTACTAGATAACATGAAAATCGATTTACTTGCTAGGACTTGCATTTAGAGGGGTGGCAGTGCAGTTGAGAATCACTGTTAAGAAGCAATAATTAGTTAGACAAAAAACCCAATATTAAAATGCCTAGAGGCTGAATCACGATTAGAAACAAGATACACTGACTTTTATGCATAATAATTTGAATTTCTTCCATTTCTGTATTTGAACAATCTTAGGGAAAAAAAAGTACTTAAGAGAGCCTTACCAGCTTCCTGGGAATTTAATACTTCTAAGGCATGCATCATGGCACTTGCGAAGACATTGGCATCTTCTTTGCTGCCAAAATTCAGACCATACACCTGCCTCGCATCACGCCACTGGTGGAAGGTCTGTGTAGCCTGATTGTACTTCAGCCCTTTCGGAATGGCACAATTTATTACCACCTACAATCATTAAAAAAAAAAAATTACTTCTGTTCGAAATTGCCATTTCATCTTTGTGTAGATTTTATTCCAAGGCAGTTAAATGCCTCCCTGACATCCGATCCCGTCAGATCTCGGAAGCTAAGCAGGGTCAGACCCGGATAAGTACTTGGATGGGGAGACCTCCTGGAAAATGCCGGGTGCTGTAGGTTCTAGTCCTGAGGACTTCACTGGCACTGTCCAAGCTCGCTCGACCGTGGCAGATGAACCTCAGGACTTAAACGGTGGGGCCAGTTCTGCGCACACTGAGCCGCACCTAAAATCCACTGCACAGGCTGGAAGGGCACACCCACGTGGGGACAGCCCTTCCCAAATCTTCGTTCGCAAAGCCGAGCCACACACAGATTTTATTCCTTAACTACATGGGTTAATTCAAGACCCATAATCTGTAAGATCACAAAGGTGAAGCACATAACCATTTCAATTTTAATTCCAAGGCTGTCTGTAATCAGTGATGGGAATACACAAGGGAACTAATGAGATATTTTGTATCAACTTTTGTAGCTTAAGTGTTCTCACTTCAAAAGATGCAGCGATGTTTCATAACAGCCATGTAGTAACATCAACAGTTCTGACTTTGAGCAGCAGAGTACTTGATGCAAATATGCATTTGGAATACACAAACTCAAGTTTTCCAGGAATTTCACAGAGTATTTGTGACAATACTTTTAACCAAGTTATCATCTTCTCTCTGAGGCTGGTGCACCCCCTGGTTTGCAGGGCTTTCAGCAGCAGTTTGTGTGAACTTCAACAATGCATCACAAGGTATCATTCTGCAAGATTGTTATGGCTCACAAAAGATGATAAATTTGAGCTGGTAGTACAAGCATTTACTACAAGCCATCCACTAAGAGGATCCCATTGCACTTGGGTAACTATATCACTCTCACCTTTTTTGCTGAACACTGGGAGAATAAAACCCCACGTTTGTTCTCAGATGAATGCAGAGACCATTTATTACCTAGAGTAAGTGTTTAATGACAAATCACATGGGAGATTATCAGTCTCTGCTTCAGGTATGTGATAAATGACCCAGAACAGACCAAAAGAATTCTATGAAATGCTGGGAAAAAGGGAAACAAATATAAGAAGCTTTCCTCAAACAGCAGATCAGATTTTTAACCCCATCGTGAGTATCACATGGCAGACATATTCCAGGAGTGCTAAGTTTGTCATTTAATCATGGTCCAGTAACTTCATTGAGGAAATGAAGTTATAATCCTTATTACTCCCTTCTCAACATCTCAAAGCAGTAGTTGGTCAGCATTACCAAATACCAGAAGGCTTTTTGAACAAAATGATCTGGAGAAATGAGATATCATGCATTCAAGTTTTCATAAGACAGGAAGACCTACAAGAGAACTGCTGGTGTCTACAGAGACTGCAGCTGACAGCATGGAGTAGGGAAGAAAAGCTCTTGGGTTGCTACTGTGCCTTAAAAAGAACCAGATGACTTCTGTGGACACCACCGGCCTTTGCACATAGATGTCTGTAGGAAGGAATGGCAAAAGGACTATCGTCTTGGAGCTACATAAAGTACTTAGTTCACTGGGAAAAAGGAATAATGCAGTTTTGCTACTCCAGTTTAAAGGAAAAAAAATTCAATTTATTACTTACTGGTCCCATAATTTTGCTGAAGACTTACTTCTTATCATTCCAATTTTTCAGAGATATCCTTACCTGATGATCCTGAATCTTCCTGCCCACTACTCTGAATGTGTTGTTGCCTGTGTGGTGATATATGTGAACTCTGCTGAATCCAGTTGATCCACCAGCTGGTACCCATTTCTTATTGGCATCATCATAGACCATTACAGCAGCTCGTGCTTGGCAGATACTCTGTTCACTGTTAAAATACAAATATTTTGGAGAAGAAAATAAAATTACTTATGGCAAAGCACCAACTTTTTGGTTCACCCTTTTTTTTAAAGTCAAAATGCACTCCCTGCAACTTGCTGAAACACCCACCTTTCTGAACACAAAACCACCACTACTACTTTGACATTTTGCTTACATGTGTTCCTTCTGAAAAGTTATGGTCAAGACAAACCAACCTAACGACTAAGGAAAGAGATCAAGAAGATATTTACTTTTTCTGCACTTTTCCCCCTGCTTTCTCCTCACGACCAACCATGAATTTTGATTAAATGCCATAACCATACACCAGGTTTTCTGCAAAGACTGAAGAGCAGAGAATCTGGAGTTGCACCAGCTTCATACAGCTACATTTTCCAGCAGCAGTTACTCCCACAAGAGATGACTGGAAAGCCATTGCACTTTTTAACATATATAGAGGAAAGCAAACACACACAAGACAAAGTTGAGCACAAAAAAGTCACCAGCTCCTAAAAGAAATGTATTTCAGTTTTGACATATTTTACAGCAGTTTACACCTAGAGGTAACATTTTCTCCCCAAGAAAAGGTTCTGTTCATTACTGAAAAGTGCAATTCAATCAGGAGATTGCTATCAGTAGCTAATCCTGATTATGGCAGTCATCTGGAAGTTGAGGTACAGCCTAAGGCTAAAAGGGAGCATCACATTAGAAACACAAGAAATCAGAACACACCACAAACACACTATTTATTAAGAGAGGAAAGGGTGATACTATGCAAGTTGGCTTTACGAGAAATGTCCAGATACAGACAGGAAATAAAAATAGAAAGGAATTATTTCTTATCAGTAAGTCAAATTCTCTGAACATACCACTCCAGACATCCAACATTATAGAAAGCACATGATGCCTGGCTTGCAAGGAATGTGGCCTGCCATTTGGAAAACTGAGAAGGCTGAGGGGACACACATTCTTCCTAAGTTACAAAAGGAAAGTAATGAAGTATTTCTTCATATTTTATGAAGGAGGAAGAAAATGCCTCCCCCACCCATTTTTCTTGGGTTTTGTGGGGTTTATTTTTGGTTGGTAGGTTTGGGGAGGTGTGTGTGTGTTTGTTGGGTTTTATAAAAGACCATGCTAAAATTCCTAATTTCCAGAAATTTCTTATTTCTGCCTCTCAACACAAGAAAATTCTGCAGCATATCCAGCTGTTTTGTTAACTTTCCATACTGTCATTTTTGAGAATAGCATTGGAATGGGCTGCCCAGAGAGGTGGTGGATTCACCATCCCTGGAGGTTTTTAAACTGAGATTGGCCGTGGCACTGAGTGCCATGATCTGGTAAAGGGACTGGAGTTGGACCAAGGGTTGGACTTGATGATCTTGGAGGTCTTTTCCAACCCAATCGATTCTATGATTCTAATTTCTCTCACACTTTCCATGACACTCCAGCAATTAGAAAAGCACTAAACACTGGGATACTTTTCAAGGCTAAGGAAGAATAGGGAGCACTAAGATCATGACTCTTATGCACACCAGAGATTCAAGAACAAATGAGGAAATATGTTTTTAATTTTAAAAATGCATGTGTTCTACTCTCATCACCTGTTCAACAGCTAGATGAGAATTGGATTGCAACCTCTAATTAGACCATCCTTTTTTTAGCCAGAAACTGGTTTAATTTAAGGACATTAAAATTATAATATACATGCAGTGCTTCTCCTCTAAGCCTAGTTTACAGCTTAGACTGGAAGGATCACATCTGACCCAAGGAGAAAGATTAGATGCAAAGAAAATAAATTTAGTTACAACTTTTATGTGTTTCACAGCCCCATTACAAATATGGCACAGTTAAATAAGGCTCAGTCACTCGAGAAGAGGGCAATGCAAGAATCTACTGGATTTCTTTATTTTTAGATACTTTGGCACACATCTTAAAGTTCGAACCCAGAAACATTCTGTACCCTTCACAAAGTACACGATAAACAGTAGTGGTTTTTCTAAAATGCCTAACAGTATTACAGTAAACTTGGAAAACTTCTAAACCCGTACCAAATTTTTGCTGCGCTGTTATTTGGATGGATCACAGGCATGACAAAGCGTAGGTGACAGGACCTAGATACTGATTTGGAAGCAGAGCCATGCAGTTCGCTGAGTTCTTGCCAAAAAAGAACTTCAACTCAGTCATGTGCCAGACAGATGAAAAAAAATTCTATTAAAAATTGAGACCATGATTCTAAGCTAATATGTTCCAATCACAACGGAGGTGGAAGCAGAGAGTGATTGAGTAGTTGTACAGTGATCAGAACACTTAATTATTAGGACAGACCATCAAAGATCGGGTGTTCTTATTCCGAGAATTCTCCCTGCCTTGCCTTGGTCCTTCCACAGGCCTAAGTTTATGAAAGTTTTTACATGATTTTATTTCACATACCGAGAAAAAGAAAAAAAAAGAAAGAAAGAAAAACCCATTCACTTTAGGACTATTTGGTATTCAACTGGCACACTTCACAAGTGCAAATGAGATGACCTTGAGTAGAATTTCTAGCTTTTCTTTAACAACTGTTAAACTATTTTTAGTTCAGCTTCTCAGGCTATGCCTTTTAACTGGAAATATTACCCAAGTCTAGATCTCAAACAGTTCATGCTCCATTTGAAATAAAACAATTTTCATAACAGGGAATTATTCTTATCCCTATAAAGATACAAGATGATTCACATACTTCAAAAATGACAAATACAAACAATTTCCTTTTGACCTTTTCAATGACTGCACAATAAAACTTCTGCCTTGATTTCACACAAATCCTGTAACTAAAATTTCAGTGTTCCAGGTATGTAATTTCCATATCCAGGTATCAATTGAAGGTGACACACTCCCCTCCTGCCAACAGTTCCCACTACTCACCTCTTTGTTTATTAGACTGCAACAACAAGATGAAAAAATGAAGCTATCCCTACCAGAAACAAATTAAACCATCACAGTATGCCAGTCTTTTTCCAGAGTTTAATAGTTCCATATTACCAGATGTTGGGGAAATTAATTTAATTACTTTCTTTTAGTAACAAGTCCTCTATAGTGATTACATTTCATTTTGAAGAAAAGCACAGGGGGCATGAGCTTTAGTAAAGAAGAATCTTTAAGTCTGCTCTTCAATGGCCATTTGACAGTGCAGAATTAGAATATAGTATAACCTGTATTGTAGGCATTTAACACCATAAAGTATTTAAGTCTCAAAAAATCATCACTTTTCAAAAACAAAACTTATACTAGAACTGCACTAACTTCAAAGGACTACACCAAATAAGAAATCCATGCTGTTAGCTCATAACTATCTTTGACAGGTCTAAAGAAAACCAAAGTTTGTTTTCTTTCCATGATCCAACTTCTAGGAAAACGCAGAGTTTAACATCCAGACTGTTGCTACAACCTTAGCCAGTGCTCTGGTATTTCTTTAAAAATACATATATGAACTTAAACTTCAGTTCAAAGCAAAAGGAGCCAAGTGAATCAGAACAGTATCATTCATTATATTCCTTGCTTATCATGCTCATTACACCTCCCTGCTGTACTTCTCACAGGAAATAGGTCTCCACTGGTGTCAGTATTTATATATGAACTCTCCCCACAGGGTTTGCTGTAACACACCTGTCCCTTACATGCAGGAACTGACTGACCTGTGTTAGGACAACTTCATTCACTGCACCAGAACCACTTTGGTCTGATCAGAAATGTGTATTTCTTATGGACTGATTACTTTCCATTAGGGGGAAACAAACAAAATGTTGCAAGAGAAAAGAAAAAGGATCTTCATCTACTTGACATGTCATAGAAACATAGAATCGATTGGGTTGGAAAAGACCTCCAAGATCATCAAGTCCAACCCTTGGTCCAACTCCAGTCCATTTACCAGATCATGGCACTCAGTGCCACGTCCAATCTCAGTTTAAAAACCTCCAGGGATGGGGAATCCACCACCTCTCTGGGCAGCCCATTCCAATGACTAATGACTCTCTCTGGAAAGAATTACTTTCTGATATCCAACTTAAATTTCATTAGGCTCTCAAAAACACCCTACAGGGTTTACTTGCCTATCTACAAATTTTCCTCTTCCTGGTGTGGTGTAACAGTTCCAAAAACCATTCCACTTGGATTAGCCTGCCCCTTCCCAATGAGAGAGCTCATTATGGGATGCGGGAGAACGAGCACAGGGATCCATCTCCAGCTTCAAATGCTACTGCCAAAAGGCACAGCTGCTCCAACTGGGCTAACTTACTACGGCAGTGGTTTAGTGAACTAAAGAGACAATCTAAATATTAACTAAGAAAAATGGAGAAATTGCATGTTCTCAAGTAAACTTACTAAACTAAATACACGAAATTATTTGCAGAAAAGAGAAAATTCATGTAAGAGAACATTCATGCAAAGGAGTGCTTCCCAAACCAAAGGAAACAAAGTATACAAGCTCTCTTCCAAAAATGTAAAGCTTGACAAATAGCTGGATAAATATATTTTAGAAGGAGTTCTTCTCTGGACAAAGATATGACTCTGATTGTTAGAGCCAGCCATTACTCTGGATGAGTCCACCTACAGCAATACCATATAAAGCCAAAGACAGGGTGGCTGGTTTTTATTTGGGGTGGAAGAGTGGGGGGAGGTCTGGCACTCAAAAGGCTCACACAAAAAACCACAGTAGTAATGAATCATAAGATTATTCTTATGGGAGAATATACTTTCCTCCTCCAGTGATGAGATCATACAAAAAGCTCAAAAACCATAGCAAAGTGAACCCTAGCAGACATCATTCTTTCGCCCAGATGGAATGTGTTCATTCCTTCACATCCCAAGTTCTTAAGCTTGTGACACCAATCCACAGTCTGCTGACTTAGGCCTTTTTTCCCCCGTCTCCACAAGAAGTGAATGCTTGGTTTTCCTCTCTCAAGAACTAAAAAGGATAAACATACTTAAATGATCAAACTCATATGAAAGCCAGCACAATTGCAGCCACAGCACAGATCATTTAAATACACTAACAAAAGCAAGGAAAAGCTGTGAGTGCTCTCACTTTCAACCTTCAGTATTTTTCTCAGTGATGTAACAATGAAGGTTTTGAAAATCATTTCCCACTACTGCTGCTTCTGGTGATTCAGGGATTATTTTTTTTTGCTATGTTCTCAATTTAGAGAGACATAACAACATGTTCTTAAATGTGCAGTCTTTGCGGGGCAGAAGGAATGGAAAGAGACACTGATTCATCAAGCGCCTGTTTAGGATTTTCAAACCATGTGGCACAAGGCTAGAAAGAAATTCCAAACATTTCCGAGCCTAGATCTTAAAAATACACGTCTTTGAAAGCAGCTTAATGCTGGTCCAGATATCAAGTTCTGTACCCATCTTAAAAATACACATGATGTGAGTGGGTAGAGGGGAAGAATTTTGGGTTACTTTAGGTCATAATCAACTGCTTTAATTTTACTGATTTCTTGAATTTTACCTCTTTAGCCAAAAGGACATCTCAGAGGAGGCTGAATGCAACAACTGCTACCCCTTCCTGCCAACTAGACTGGCATCCAGACCACCAACAGGACATCATGGAAAAATACAACCCAATTGGGCTCAGAAAAGATGAACACAGTGGTTTTTACAATAAATTGATTTTCTCTAACTAATCCACAGCTAAAAGGCAAGAATCTCAACTTATTCTGCATTACTGAAACCCAGTTGAATGTGCTGCTGCAGGGGAACATTTCAGGCTTGGTCCAGCAGAAGGGACTAAGCTGTGCTATGCTACTTGCACCCAACTTCAAATGACAACTTCAACACCTAAGCTAGTACAGAATTCAACTGCTATTTAAGACTCAGTTAGGACCAGCTGGTTAATCTCGCTGGTTTTCATGTAAATTCTTCTTCAGATACTACAAGACTTCACAGAACAAAAATGCTTGTTGATTCCTTCTAGCAGATCAAACTCAAACAAGAACTGCTGCTCAAGTGGGACGTGAATGCAGAGGGAGCAGTTTCAGGCTGCTTCACTAACAGCTCTGCTGCTAATGAGGTAGTACTTGCCTGTGCCTAGAAAACTTTTGATTGATAACCGAGAGATTCATTCATCTCTCCCACTTTTTCGTGTATGATAACCGAGCGATTCATTCATTCTCCCACTTTTCAGTCTTTGATAACCAAGAGATTCATTCATCTCTCCCACCTTCTCTTCCATGAATTACTCAAAATACAGATTAGATGCAACATCCGAAACCAGCAGAAAACTCTGCATGGGCAAGTCCCAACTAAAAATAAAGGCAGCACTGCTGAGAAGCAGGGAAACTGAATTGCTGGGATTAATGACTGGCACAGGAAAAGTGCTTTGCTTTTGGCACAGAATTCTGCAACACTCGAGTTTTAGTTGGTACAGTTTGTTGAAGACCAACTTACTTTGCTCAATGAGCACCTTCCACTGCAAGAAAATTGCTTTTCATCTCGTGTATAGAAACATTTAACATTAATTCAAGAGCAGTCTGCTCTTGCAGCCAGAAAATTCAGAGCATAAATTTCTCTTCTTGCTATAAATCTGCTCCTTGATGATTTTGCAATTGTAGCTTGTTCCACAGCAGTAGGTGAATATCAAACAGCTGAAGGAAACCATTGCAGGACACTCAGGCAGAAAAAGAAATATTATTTAGAACAGCAGTTTGATTTCAAATGAAAGCCTACTTTTCACACAAAATTACCAACTTAAAACCCATGGAATTTTTTCCCCCCCAAACACTGTTTCACATACCGTTATTTCATATTTCATGCAATGGACAAAGCAATTCTGTGTTGACAATTCAATATTGTCTCTAAGTTTTTCCTGTGCTAAGTCACATAAAAATTCACCCACTCCTTCAAAGGAAATCCAGAATATCTAAGAGAAAACATGACAACAGTCAAACCAAGAAACAACAACTCTACATGGAGACAAACCTTAAATAAAAACCCTAAGTACTGACAGGAATTAAAAAGAGGAGACTGAAAACCACAGATTTTGAGTAGCATGCAAGTAGTTGTATTAACATTGGCTAACTGTGTAATATGCAATAATGTAATAGACAGTAGTTTATTATGTTATTATACATATATGACTAATTTTATTCAGTTATAATCTCCATCCTAAACTTAAATTTATAAATACTCTCTAAAGTCAACCTTATAACTGTCATCACAAACCAAAGATTACATTAAGATACTCAGCATGTGCACATTTCAGGCAAGGAACTTCTCAACTCTTAAACTAAAGAGACTGTAATTACCCAAAATTAGATACCAGTTTTTAAACAGGAACAGAAACTAAAATCATTCAATAAGCAAAGGAAGGGGTGTTTTTGAAGCAATTAGTCCAGCAGACAAAAGAAACAACCATTTGTTGTCTTGATTTTTAAAAAATTTACAATTCTTAACTTTCATCATCCACAGAACACACTGACTTCTACAAAATCAGAGATGCTCAAAACTATTACCTAAAAATACCAAGATCAAACTCAAAACTTCTCGTCCACCTAATTTGCCATATGTTACCTGCCAACCTTTTTGACATCTGATCCCGTCAGATCTCGGAAGCTAAGCAGGGTCAGACCCGGATTAGTACTTGGATGGGAGACCTCCTGGGAAATGCCGGGTGCTGTAGGTTCTAGTCCCGAGGACTTCACTGTCACTGTCCAAGCTCGCTCGGCCGTGGCAGATGAACCCCAGGACTTAAACGGTGGGGCCAGTTCTGCGCACGCTGAGCCTCACCTAAAATCCACTGTGCAGGCTGGAAGGGCACCCACGTGGGGAGAGCCCTGACCAAATCTGCGTTCACGAAGCCGAACCACACACACCTGCCAACTTTGATTTGTATTTATGCAAATACTTGTATATATAAAAATATTTGCTTCTATTACTGGACTGTCCAGATATTTAACTATTCTTGTGTCTGTCGAACAACTTTTCATGACTTGCCTTGCAGGTTCAAGGTTTTCCTTACAAAGAATTTGAATTGAAAAAAAAGTAGCACTAAGCTGATATTTATAAATGTCCAAAAAGAATGCTCAGTCTTTCATGGACAACACTTTACATGCTTAAAATAAAAAATATGAGGTTTTTAAATCTCAGTAAGGAATTGACGTTGGTCAATCAGACATTAAAAAGTTTTTCCAAACTTTACTGCAAAAAAAAAAAACAAACTAGGTTTGAGACAGAGAAGAACAAGCACATGCTGGAATTTTGGACACAAGATTTGGTCCTTGCCTTTAATGCAGACGTAGTGATAATTTCACAGAAATACTTTATTAGAAGCCTCCCTTATTTAGCTTTGAGGCAACAAGGCAACCTGCAAGTGACAAGAGCAGTGTTTTCCCACTTCTAGAACTTTCTAGATATTTTCATCCCACAGAGAAGCATGACAATCTTTTTTCCAAGAAAGGTTTCCAGATGATGTTTTGAAAAAACAATCAGAACCACACAGAGATTATTTCACTATAATGCATTTACACTGATGGAGGAATCTTTCCAGCCATTATTTTTATCCTGGTAAAATAGAGTCTTATATTTAGGTTCCACAGAACCATGAAACAAGATAATTCAGTTCATGCTTCCTCCATGCACTCATCCATATTCTTGTTTTCTTTTATCCTTTTACACAGGGTGTTCTCTTAGACATGCCATTTTTGGTAATTTATCCAGATTTTTCCCTGAAAATACTGCATTGTTATAATCAAATCCATTTTTCCACTGATTCTTCAAACATATTTCTCAAGGGCATCTACTACTGTACTTACACTAAAAGGTTATGCAGAATCTGTTCAGTAATTGGAATAGATTACGTTTCCTCAATGCAGATCCAATACAGCAGCATGAGGGGCTGGAGCAGGGCCAGAGAAGAGCAACAAGGCTGGTGAAGGGACTGGAGCACAAGTCCTATGGGGAGAGGCTGAGGGAGCTGGGGGTGTTTAGCCTGGAGAAGAGGAGGCTCAGAGGTGACCTCATCACTGTCTAGAACAACCTGAAGGGAAGTTCTACCCAGGTGGAGGTTGGTCTCTTCTCCCAGGCACTCAGCAACAGGACAAGGGGGCACGGGCTCAAGCTTTGCCAGGGGAAATTTAAGGTGGAGATCAGAAAAAAATTCCTTCCAGAGAGAGTAATCAGGCATTGGAATGGGCTGCCCAGAGAGGTGGTGGATTCCCCATCCCTGGAGGTTTTTAAACTGAGATTGGACGTGGCACTGAGTGCCATGATCTGGTAAAGGGACTGGAGTTGGACCAAGGGTTGGACTTGATGATCTCAGAGGTCTTTTCCAACCCAATCAATTCTATCATTCTGTGCTCACCAAACAAAGGTTTTGCAACAATAAAGGATCATACTGCCTGGATAGTCATTTTACTCCACAGAAAAACAAGAGCAAAACATTCCTATAATGACTTTTCACCTATATCAAGGCAGATTTTTACCAAAAATCAGTTTATTGGGTTTGTCTACCTGTTGTCAAAGCTAATGCAAAAACAAGCTCTACAGCTAACTCCTGGAATGAACCCATCTGTGAGCACCAGGGTACCCTGTGACTGAACAGAACTATCAACCATAAATCAGTAGCTTTACTAAATAGGAACAACCATTACAGATTGAAAACTTCAAATCTTTTAACTTGAAGGTCTTAAAGACCAGGGCCAAAAGCTATCCAGATCCATCACTTCCTTCCTACAAATAGTCTTTTTGAGGGCTTGTTGCTTTCCTTGCTACAATTCCATGAATCCGAGCCCAACATGCTGTGGAAAGCCTTTTTCAGCGTGCAAAATAAACATCTTCAGCAACTATATTGACAGCTGATGATTTCCTGTGAAAAACCACTTAACATACATTTCTTATCTTCTATACATATTTTAACAAAAAGTGACCTTCTTATGTTACTTCCCAAGCTTTTGACACACGGTACAAATCAGTTTTCAGAGCCTGGATTCCCTGGGCAATCCGAGTTCCCAAACACACCGTAACAGAATCCATCATTACATTGCCATCACTACAGATCATGTAACTCATTTTACTTTCAGATCACGAATGCCCAGCTCCTCTTGGAATAGCAAGACAGTGGGATTTTTGCATTACCTGTTTAATATAAAGGCAGCCTCTGATGTAGAGAGCTGTTTAGAGCAAACATGGCTGATCTTTAATGGAGACATTCTAGCCCCAACTTTAACACATGAATTTGCAACTCCCAGTTCATTACAAGGAAGATCCTTTTAAGGAGTGTCTTTCTAAAACTCAATTTCACCTAAAAATATGAAAGTAAAAAAATCCAAATCTGCTTAATTGAACACTTGTTTTTAACCACAAGTTGACATTGACATGAATGAAACTTAGGCCAGGTTGGATGGGGCTTTGAGCAACCTGGCTTAGTGGAAGGTGTCTCTGCCCATGGCAGAGGGGTTGGAATCTTTAAGGTCCCTTCCAGCCCAAGCCATTCAATGTTTCTCTGGGTTAATAAAGGCAAAGGTGAGCAGCAAAGGACACAGAAAAGGCTACACAGATTTGCTTTGGTCTCTGTGGGCAAGTTTTGTTCTCAGACTTCCCAGGTCTGCAGGAGTACTGGAGTATTACCTGTAGTGGAGGAAAATAAAGTAGGGGCTCCAGTTTCATGAATTGGAACAGTTTGCACCCAACAGTGGAAGCACCATGTGGTGAAATCATTGAGACCACTTTAACATCTTTACACGGTGATCCAGAGAAATTCCTGACTGCTTAGGAAGGACAAATGTTGTGACCACCTTCTAGCAGAACAAGAACCAAGATTTAGGGAGCCAGGGGCTGAAAGGGTTGCAGTGAGCAGCTTGACACCTAACAGGTAAGTTCTTACTGGTGCATTTCTCAGACGTCAATACCAACTATGATGCTCTTTAAGGTACTGGTTAATGACCAGGAAAATGGGATGGAATGCAACTTCAGCAAGTCTGGATGGCTGTACAGGAACTGGGATAGATTGGTATTCTGGACAGTAGTGCTACTGTGCAGAGAAGGCTCAGCAGATTGGAGAAACCAGATGACAACCCTGAAGAAATCTGGAGGCATGAGCAAAAATTTTCACCTAGGACAAAAAAAAAAAGTCCACAGTTCTGTAGAAAGTGATTATTCCCCTCTATTCAGACCATACCTGGCACATCGTCTCCAGTTTTGGGCTCCCCAGTGGAAGGAAAGGCTTCAACAAACCAAAGCAAAACTAAGTGACAATGGGGGCTAGAGAAGAAGATGCAGGAGGAAGGGCTTCAACAGTTGTGCTTGTTCAGTCTTAAGGCAGGAACATAAGGGCTATTCAACTACTCAATAGGTCATTACAGGGAATAAGAGACATCATTTTCTCAGAAAAGGTGAGCATGAGTCAATACTGCAGAAAAGGAGCTTTTAACCTGATAAGAAAAAAGCTGCACCAAGAGATCAGTGAAATAATGTAGGAGGCTGCCCAGAGGGGCTGTGGAATCTCCATTCCTGGAGACTTCAAAATTCATCTGGACAAGGCTCTGAGCAACCCAGCCAAGGTGACTGGGGCAGATGAACTCCAACAACTCCCACCTTGACCAAGACATCGTGTGGCTCTTCAAGAAATAAAATTCTCTGAGAACACTCCACTGAATTGCAGATATACAAGTACCTTATTTATGACAATTTCTGATTTAGCACCTCATTTTATTGGAATGTTCTTCCCAAAAATAACAACATGCATTTCACACTTGAAATTTCAACCAGCCTCTCCTTCTGTAGCCTATAAATAAAGATCTTAAACACTGCGAGTAGTTCTAATATTCAATGTCTAAAAGAGGTTTAAATAAACTACATAGTATTTATATTGCTGACGTGTACTACCGAATAAATGTCTGAATATTTAACAATGAGCAACAAGCCTTATTTCTTGTATAGTCTCCTCCCAACAAAACACACAAGATAGATTCACGAATTTCTGAAATCTCTTAACAAGTCTCTGCTACAAAACACTTCAAATATAAACACACCTCTTGACAATCTTGTCAATATTTCCGAGGGCACCAGGATAAGGCAAAGTTCAGCAACTTATTCAAGCAACTCTAAACAAGTGAATTCTTAAGCAACCCAAGACCAGTCACGGAGCAGTAAACAAACACTGATCTGTAAAAATCACTGCAGTTACAATTGCTTCCTTGTACAGGATGATCTAATGAGCATTCTCATGTTGTGCATTCAGCAGACACATTCATGGTAATCTGCAAACCAAAGGAGTAGTGAAGTTCCACTTAAATGCCTCTCTACAGCCTCTCCTCTTTGAGTCCAGGTTTCCACACACAAATTTCACAAATCAAGGAGAGGTTATCATCATCAAGTTGACACAATCTGGAAGCATTCAGCTTCCACTTCAATTATGGTTAATTTACATTTGCCATTGAACACACTCAAAGTTATCACCTATACTGAAATATGAATTCAGTTTTCATGCCAAACTTCTGCATTTACTCACTGAACAGCACATTTTTTTCCACGCTTCTCTTCTTTGATCCAAATTACTTTTTGGCAAGTCTAAATCAGCCTTATTCTGAATAACTGACTTCTTTCCCACATCATTTTATCTCTAAATATCACTTTTTAAATTACTACTTTTTCACTCCTCCTATACCCTATCCATTAGTAATATCCTTCTTAAAGTGGCTTCTCACACAGCCATTTCAGAAGCCTTTCTTCCAGGTGTGACTTTAAGTCAATCAAGGTTTCAGCCTCTAACTTGAAGAAACTTCTGATTCTACCTCACACACAGCCCAATTCCTGACTTCTTTCAGCAATTCTTACTAGTACACTTCCCTCAAGGTATTAAGTCTGCTATTTAAAATCTAGTTCCTTAAGTATAATCCCACTTTCACACATTCTTCTACTAAATGCAGATAAAATTAACCTACAATCATTCAAATGTGATCGTTTTTCCTCTGAATTTCCTTCATACAGTGCTATTTAACAACAGCAAAAATTTTTCATTTCCCCAAGTTTGAAGTTGGCTTCACCAGTTAATGACTTTGATGACAAGATGGTAAAAATTCTACTGCTATTTTATAGTACACACACTTAATTTGAAAAGCAAAACCTCTTTCAGTAGCTGGCAGAGGGACTCAGAGGATCCTGTCCTGTAATGGACAAGCTACTGAAATTCTAACAGAAGGGACAGGTTACTTGCACATTAATGGGGGTAAGAGCAAAGGGCTTCAAGTGCTCTGCTCTTCCTCTCTAAACAAGCAGGCAAAGAAGAGCACAAGGAGAAATATGAAAATCAATGCTAGAATTCACTGCAAAAGTATTTTGAGACTCAGTGACCCACTTTTAACTTTGCACACCAACAGACGATTGCAGTAACTAATTCAATCTAGTTAATAATTAACATTAACATTTGTGCATTCATTACATCTAACGTTCTGTCCCAGAAAATTGGATGATCTACATGCACCATGAGCCACTGAGCAGAAGCTGTTTGATTTTCCCACAATGTCAGCTATTTCAAGCATCTTTTGCAATCAGAATGAGGCGGCTGGAGTGAAGAGGCAGCAAAGGCACACAGCCCTTGAACAGAAGTGTATCAGCACAGATGTGTGCTTGGAACACTTGTTAGGGGGGTTTGCTCCGCACAGAGCAGCCAGCAGAAATGGGCACTGGAGCTGTCATCAAAATGAGTAAAACTAAAATTCTTTTTCAGCGTATCTCACCTCTCTGAAATAGGTCTACTATCAAAACTCTATCACTGTGAAAGAAAAAGAGCAATCTCACTCCCAAGCAGACAACCCACATATATAAGATATTACTAAATTACTATTCAAGATCATAAAAGTTATTATATTGATCAGCATCTTTACAATAATATTACAGACTCTTTTTGTCCCACAGAGTAGCTCTTTTAGTATCTCAAACCTCTTGGCAATGTAATTAATGTCCAACATTCCAATACTTTCCATCCCCTATTTTAGGATTCTTTGCTTGTTACCTCCCTAAATATTGTCATGGAGATCAGTCCTCACACCAGAAAAACAGTTACCAAGCTAAACAGTGAGAAATTGCGTTAGCCTTGGTTTCCTGGTCCCAGTTCCTCAGCATTTCAGCTGCCTCTCCAGTTGTTCTTTCTGCTTTGCAAATGCTCATGTCTAGAGACAAAACCTGAACTTCAAGCCTCCGAAGTCAACTCTGTTTCACAGTTACTTTAATCTTAAATATGTGTCCCAGCTGAAAGCAGGACAATATGCTAATCTGTTAAACACCAGGATCTACAGCAACAGGAACACATCCATGTTCACACGCAGGACTTCTGTTCCATTACCATCCCACCTACCTCTAGCCCCAAGTTTGAGAACAAATTGCATCACATCTACTGATTATAGCAAAAGGAGGTTGCATTTCCCAAGAGTCCTTCCATTTGAAAACTTTAACAGACATGACAAATCATCCCTTTAAGTATATCTGCATGAACAAGGACAAAAATTATTCAACAAATCGAAACCTCTGCATGTTAATTTCTATCTGTATTTGGGCACAAGATTTTACTCCAGAACAGACAAAATTGGATTAAAACGTCACTCAGAAGCAAAAAGTCTACAGGTATTTGGTTTATTATATTGTATACATAATGCAATATATTAAAAAAATTCCACTATATAAGTCTGTTATGCACAATGGTATTAACAGCTCGGGAAGTCCCTTAAAGTTCTGACAAAAATATTTTTTCCTTTAGGGCACAGACAAAAGTAGTTACTGGCTTCCTTTACTAGAAAAACAGGAAAATAAAGTTTGCAAAATAGCAATTAAATCCAAAAAACCTTAATCTAATAGGAGTGCATTTATTAAATTACGATCAAAACTGGAAGAGATGTTTAGACACTTTCTTCTAATATTAGTTATAATCAGATGTCAGCTATTCTAGTTCCTCCTTAGTGTAACTCACTACACCTTATTTCACACAGAGCCCAGTATTTAAGCTGAAAGTAGTTCATAGGTTACTACTCCTTGGCTCCTAATTTTTCTGCTTATCTTTTCTTACCCAAGTTTCTTCAGTGAACCATTACATATAAGCAAATATGCCTCATTAAACTGAAACTATAAATTCAGTCTAGAAAGCAGGAATACCAACAGCCCAAACAGAACAGCAGCTCTAGCCAATTAAAGTTTTTAAATATTAAAAATACATCAGAGGAATAAAAAGGCAGAGACCTATACTAACCATCATACTTTTTAACTCAACGAAAAAAATAAATTGTAAACTCCAACTAGGAAAAGAGTATTTCAGTGCAAAATTATATATTCATTGATTATCTGAACTAATAAATTATTTAGTGGAGTAACTATAACGCAAAGGTGAGTTGAAGAACGATTTTGCTCACACTGAAAAATTAAGACTCCTTATCAGCATATCCATTGTTTAGGTTTGTGCTAACTGCAAGTGCCAGAAAGCTTTATCTGAGCAGGGATTTTCACTGGTTCAGCTAATCCAGCAGTAATTATCGGAAAACGCTATTTTAACGCATAAAGGCAGCACAATCCAGCTGGCATCCCATGGGCCTCTCTCATTGTACAAGATGGCTCTTATGGAGCTAGAAATGTAATGTGGCTTTCATTACTCTGGATCAACAGTCCAAACTATTGTATTATCTTTCCTCTCCAGCTACAGCTTCATTTTAGAAACCACCTTTTCCAGGCAATCCTGCATTATTTTAATCAGCATTTTAATTTATTATGTTCCTGTCTCTGATAGCCCTCTCAGTGCCAAGATATCTTAAGCCTCATGTCACAGAACATTCTTCTGCTATTTACAGCATTTACTACTAGGCTGGGTTTTTCCAGTGTCACAACACCCTTTTAACAGCTACCCTTGGAAGTTTAATCTTTAAACCACAGAGGGAGTGGTTTGCATCTTCCCTCTTAACAGAAGCTTTGGGAATCCTATTTTTGAATCAGAGCCTTTGGTCCACTTGCAAACAAGGAGTCTGGAGACAGTTTGAGGGGTTTCATTTGGGTTTCTGTCTGTTTGTTTTCTGTTAATGGGGATTTATGGTTGTTTTCAAACCAAGCTACAGTCACATACCATACACACAATTTGGTAACACCAGATATACACTTAACAAGACTCAGCTGCCTTTGGTTTCACCTGCCCCACAAAAGCCCTCTTTTAGGTTAGGAGATACATAAGACAAGGGCCTTAACATAATGCTGCATTTTCAGACTAGCCAATCATCCATATTCTGGAATATATTATGTGATCAGCTGCAAACTTAAAGTAAGCAAACAAAATCAGGTAAGACTACACTACCAACCCTAAAAAGGTATTTTGTGGGGGGACAGAGAGAAAGGTAAATTCTATTATCAGCTTTATGCTCTATGTGATCATATGCTAAATCCACAGATAATTACCTGATCCCTATTATAGTATAACCCATTTTCCATTTATGCATATTCAATTGTCCAAATTCATTTCTTAAAGAGCATGCAATGAAATGTAAACATAAAATTTGGTTAATGTAACATGACACAGAGTCAACAGAACTTACTTTACACATCTCCATGCCTAAAATGAACAGGAAATGTTCCAGAAAACACGAACAAGCTTATTACAGACTTCAGAAAATTATATACTTTAAACCTTTTTTCCATTATGACCTTTTTCCCTCCCTACACCAGCATATTCCTTGTGGGGGTTGTTTTGTTTATAAAGTTTATCTTTAAAAACAAAAAGGTGAACTGGTTGTTCTCCCTCCCTCCATGTACAAAGAACAGCATTCACTGGTCTATGAAGCACCTTAAGGGCTGTGAGTCATTTGTTTTGGAAAAACGCTCCCAAAGGCTATCAAGCAAAACTGTTGAGATAAAGCCTTTCAAGACTTACATCAGGGTTTCCCAGACACTACGTGCACCAGTAAGTGCAGACTAATCATATTCTGTCAGACTACAAACTACTTCTGAGTCGATCTACCAGCATGCCAGAGAGGATAATGTGACCATAAACTATTAGAAGCACATGCTACTCCACGCGGTTCTTCTGCATCCTCATTCAAGTTGCTTCACGGCTTTGCACAAAATTGAGACAAATGGACTTCTAGGAAGCAAAAACGAGCAGGGGGAACTCAAGGTGCTGCTTGCCAGCAATAGGTGAACAAAGCAGAAAGCTACAGACAGGCTGTTTCAGGCCATAGGAGGAAACTACTCCACGAACACAATGCACCGAATAATTCAAAGTTATGGTTTGGTTTAGAAAACAGTTACTTCAGCTCTTATTCCAGTGATCTAAGGCTGCCAGTGACCCAGGCAGTCTAATCAAATCCAAGCCTTGTTAACAGCAGTAGTTTGAATGTCAGTAGCTGTTTTCCTCATGGTACAGGGTCAGACTCACAGCATCATTTGCACTCAAAGCAGTACACAGAGGTTATTTAAATCTAGCTATGGAAACACATCTCCCTCCACCAGCAAGGGCATCAGGCAGTGTTTTATAACAACTAATATCTGCTAAATTAAGTGGACATGCACAGATGTTCACAGGAGCAAGAATTCTCAAAAAAACAACCCAAAACCAACACAAAAAGCACAGTCACTGTGAAGAAAATATCCAAATGAAAAAATACAATAACAAGCACCAGCATGCAGTCTTACCTCTTCCTGCCTAACAATGGTCAGAAAAGTAGCCAACATATTATAAGGGAGCATTCAAAGCAAACTGAAATGTCTGGGAACGGATCAAGTACTATTCAAAGTGCTTCACAAAACAGAGCACACAGAGGAACCCATCATGAGCACCAGTGTTACCTTCACCTCAGCAGCTTAAGAAACACTTAGAAAAGCCTTCAAAGAGGTGAAGCAGCCCCCTGAAGCACCTAAAACTGCCGTTGCATCAGGTAAAGAAAGACATCCCGTTTATGGAGCAGATGCATGAAAATACGTGTCTCTTATAGAGCAGCATAAACCAATAGGGAATACCTTTACACTAATTAAAAAAGAAAAGAACTGTACAAAGTACAGATGTATAGAACAGTTTCTTTACCTACACTAAGCAACCAGCATTCATACTGTAAGATCTTGAGACACTGAAACTGGCTTGGTCCAAGCAATCCAAACAGTATCAATTACTGCCAAGAGCAAGAACTTCTGGTGAGAGGCAAATATACCCCACAGTATGAAAAACATGCTCATAAAAATCAAGATTCTCAGTTACCTGTGGAATGTAAGATTTACCACTTTACAACCTTTTCTGAGACAAATCCACTAATGAGTAGCTTGCTATGAAATAGTGCATGTAGGGGGGGAAAAGCTGCAACTACCAGTGGCTACCTGAGGACTGTTTGTAATGATGAGACTTAGGTAATGTGGGTGCACACAAGACTATAGGCAAAGTATCTCGGCACCAGGAAGGACCAGAGAGCAGAGATGACAACAGCCACTATTTCATCATTACCCAACTTACTCAGGGCACGGGGAAACACTGCACACTAAGGATACACTTTAGATATTTAAACATTAGCATATAAATAATTAGTAAAATAATGGAAGATGTCAAATCTAAAGTATAAGGAAAAAGTAACCTAATTAGCTTTCTACAAACAAGCACAAAGTGGTACACTTCAGACTACAGCAGCCATACAAAAGGGAAAACACTTGGCAAGGTAGAAGTGCATCAAAAAAAGACACAGGGGTTACAAGGTTACAGAATAAAAGAGCAAACGCAGAGGAAAAAACCTGGGCATGTATTAACAACATCCTCCATAAACAAGAATAACAGGAAAATCCCCCTAACAGTAACAACAGAGAAATACTGGCACAGACTATTTAGAAATACTGTGAAATCCCATGGAAGATTCTGAAAAAGTTATCATAGAATCATAGAATCGATTGGGTTGGAAAAGACCTCTGAGATCAAGTCCAACCCTTGGTCCAACTCCAGTCCCTTTACCAGATCATGGCACTCAGTGCCACGTCCAATCTCAGTTTAAAAACCTCCAGGGATGGGGAATCCACCACCTCTCTGGGCAGCCCATTCCAATGCCTCTCTCTGGAAAGAATTTTTTTCTGATCTCCACCTTAAATTTCTCCTGGCAGAGCTTGAGCCCATGCCCCCTTGTCCTATTGCTGAGTGCCTGGGAGAAGAGACCAATCCCCACTTGGGTAGAACTTCCCTTCACGTAGTTCTAGACAGTGATGAGGTCACCTCTGAGCCTCCTCTTCTCCAGGCTAAACAACGAGAGCTCCCTCAACCTCTCCCCATAGGACTTGTGCTCCAGTCCCTTCACCAGCCTTGTTGCTCTTCTCTGGACATCAAGGTAGGTTTAATGGATTCTTTATTCTCAACTAGGTATTTTAGGAGTATGCCTGTGCATGGGCAGCCCTTGAGCCTCACACACACACTTCCAAGCAGGAGGGACACACACAAAGCATCCCTGGGAAGCGACTGAGTCCATGCCCTCCCTGCGGCAGCCCTCTCAGGTCACAGCCATCCACCCCAGATGAACCCTCTGCCCCAGGACAGACCCACACCGGCTGAGGCAGAGTCAGGCCCAGAGCCAGCAGCAGAGGCACTGAACGCATCGCAGCACTCAGCAGGTGCCGCGTTTATCGCTTTCAGATCAGCAGGCTGCTGCCTCAGAAGGTAGGGAGTAAGAATCAATCAGCCAAATGAATCTGGCTCAGATGTTCCCAGACCATGGCTCCGGTCCCAGGGCTGAGAAACACCCAAGGAGCATGCATAACTTTATTAGGATCTGAAGCTACAGCTCAGCTAATTTGCAATTACAGCACCAGCTGGTGGCCCAAAACACCGTGCTGTGTCATTTGAGCCTCTCAATAGCCGTGGCAGTAAAAAATCTGATGTCTACAGTATTCCAACTTCCTTCAACATTCCAGAGACAAAGTTATATGTAGAAAATCAGCTGAGCAAGGATCTAAACACTCACACTTATGACAGTAGTTTATGAAATGAAAAAGTCTTCTCTGAATTCAGTGTCTCATCAACACAAGTGAGACTCAGCTTAGAAGTGTTCTTACTGTTTTTTCTCACACTTCTTCAAGTGATTTGTATTTTGGCTTATCTGCCCAGGATAAACAGTCCCTCAGATGCAATAGCAACTAGAAAGGATACGGGTAAACTGAGTATGCATCTGGTTCATTCTGAGTCTCAGGATAACAAATTGCAGGACAAGCTTTTTAGGGTTAGAGCAGAATGTTCTGCCTCTTTATACAGACAACTTCCACAAGACACACCAAAGACTTTCCAGGTTGCTGACAAACAAACAAACCCTTTGCCCCCACAAAAAAAGGCAATACTTGCATAATAACGGTTCTAATTTAGTGTTCCCCATACAACGATGATGAGAGACTAAATTGTCTGTTTTCAAGCCCAAAAGGCAGCATTACTAAACACTTCACACAAGGTATGAGAGGCATGTTCTCATTCCAAATTTCAAATATGACACATGGTAGCACACAGAGATAACTTCTTGAGGAGGGGGAAAGACACAGAACATAAATCCTTCCTTGACCATTCCAGGAGCCATTTACACTACTATTCTGATAACCAGGAGATACTAAACATGGCACTGTAATACATCCTTATGGATGGTCCTCACAAATGAAGGGAGACTGGGGAAGAGTAAGGCTGAATAATCAACATAAAGTGCTACCTGTTTTTATAATTTCTAGAACTCATTAGCCTTTAGCAATAACTTTCCTGAAAATGAAACAAAATTAAACCAATCCCTAAACAGTCTAGAAACAGACCCTTGGTTGCAGTTCCCAAAAATTTTTAATATAGTAAAATCGGTAATTTTGGTTTTAGTATTATTCTATTTAAGTTTCGGTTGTTTCAATTATTTAGGTGCCTGGTGAAACTCATTCCACTGTGGTTACTCACAAGGTATTTGTCTCAGCTGATAAGTTTTTTGGTCAAACAGTTTGGATCTTTATCTGCTTCTTTTAAAAATTCTGGATTACAAGTGGTTTCAAAAGAGTCCTGAGCATGTATGGCTTCTCTGCAGCATAGAGCACTATCAGCTTTGATGTCTGGAGCATCTCTCTGGCAAGGAAGGGCTGAGGGAGTTGGGCCTATTCAGCCTTAAGAGGGGACCAAGAGGGGACCTTATCAGCATCTGGAAGTATCGGAAGTGAGGGTGTCAAGAGAATGGATAGATCCAGGCTCTTCTCAGTGGTGCCAAGAAATAGGATAAGAGGCAACAGGTTGAAATCAACATGAGGTAGAACTTCTTTACTGTGTGGCTGACCATGCACTGGAACAGGTAGCCCAGAGAGTTTGTGGAGTCTCCCTCATTAAGGATATTTAAGAAGCATCTAGATGCAAACCGTGGTGTAATGGAGAGCACTCTGGACTCTGAATCCCAAGGTTCTGAGTTCCAGTCTCAGTGGGACCGTCCCCTGGCAGTTCAATGCCTCCCTGCCATCCCATCCCGTCAGATCTCGGATGCTCACCAGGGTCAGCCCCGGTTAGTACCGGGTGCTGTGACAGTCCCGAGGACTTCCCTGTCACTGTCCAAGCTCGCTCAGCCGTGGCAAATGGACCTCAGGACTTAAATGGTGGGGCCAGTTCTGCACATGCTGTGCCTCACCTAAAAATCCACTGTGCAGGCTGGAAGGGCACCCACGTGGAGAGAGCCCTGCCCAAATCTGCGTTCGCGATGTCTGGCCATACACACATATAGATGCAATCCTGTGCCATGTGCTCTGGGTGACCCTGCTGGAGCAGGGAGGTTGGCACAAATGACCGAATGTGATCCCTTACAACTTGTCTATTCTGTGAAAATGCTCTGCTGTACCTGGGTCATTCCAGAACCCCAAGGATGCTGGCCACCACAAACACCTGCAGGTGCCTGGCAGTTCCAGCTACACCACAGCAATTTTTACCTGTTCACCACCTCCCCAGAGGTGTCAGGGTCTCTGCAGCACAGCTTGCCTTGGCTTCTCACATGCTGCAGTCCCTATTTAAGACTAATTTAACTTCACATGTAGCAGGTAGGGGATGAACTTCTGTCATAGCAGTAAGTGACAGCAAATGTGTGAGTGATCAGTCTTACCAATGTCCCTGAGAAACCTGGTATCAGCTGTCCTGTGTAATTCCACAGTGTCTGGATAAATTTTAACACCTCGGGACAACTCTGATAATTAGATTCAAATAACTGACCACTGAAGACTGAACAACTATTAACTTGTTCTTCCCAAAAAACTTTGACTATTTTGAGTTTGTGGTATTCGGTGTTAGTTCTGAAATCAGCTGTGTGCTCTCCAAAACTCCAGCCTCTGGGAATGGCCTTTCATGCCAGGTGCATAAATATGTATAAAAGGATGAAGAGCAAATGTGGAACCTTCTCTTCTGCTTTTTGTAATAGATTGATCTGAATCTGTCTGCAAGAAAACTGAGAATAAAATTGTGAAGGAAAATCTGCATGGATGTTCTTTGTCCTATAATTAGACTGGAGCTATCCATGCTTCTCTTTGTATAGCAAGTCACACTTTTAGAAATAGTGGCTAATGAAAGCTTCGAGTTAAAACTTGCACATATCAGCAAATCCTGTTTTTGAAAGTTTTCACTTCAGCATATATGGAGAGGTTATATTTTTAACAAACTGAATTTAAAAAACCTGTCAGACGGTACACAAGGTCTGTTTGCAGAATGACTGCACAAATTCCTGCTCTGTGCATGCCATTTGACTCACAGTGCAATCCCAAAGACAACAAGCCCCTGGTTTTTGCATAACGAGTTTTACCTTGCTTCAGTTAATACACTGTCTGAGTTTGGAAGACCATAGCTGCAATGTCATTTAAATAAAGTTCTCTTTCCTCAAACCTTTTTAGAAGTGCTTCAAATCAATTTTGGTATCATAACACCACCAAGTGTTCCAAAGTAGCCTCCAGCACTGAAAACTATACAACCCTACCAAGCCCCACATTCTTGATGTTGAGGCTGTTTAAAACAGCTTTCCATCAAGTCTTCTACCTTAAATGAAGAGTTGCACTCAGCTTCTGGTGTCTCCGAGGATTGTTTAGGATCAGAAGACAAAGTAATAATTTCTACCATTGTACCACAGAATCACAGACTATTCTGAGCTAGAAGGGACCCACAAGGATCATCGAGCCCAACTCTTATGTCAATGGCCCACACAGGGGATTGACACCATGCCCTTGGCACTATTACAACCAAGTTTTTTAACCAACTGACCAACTTTCACAGAGTTTCAGGAAGTGCCTCCTGAAACAGCAGTTACTGCAGTACCTGCTGAGGCCTCTCCCAGCAGCCAGGCAGGCAGCCTGGGTGTAGAGCCTGTGCCAAAAGGCTCCCTCTGGATCCCTTCCCTGGTCAGTAACAAGCCTGCTGGACGCTTACAATGGAGAACTGCAATACACCAGCCCTTCCTCTGAAGAGAAAACAATACCATTAATAGGCCCTGTACTATTAGTACTGTATTCTAAGTTTAGTTTACTTGATGCAGCCTAGATTTAACTCACCTAAAATCTCTATATTTACATGTAACTAACAATACAACCATTTTGAGTTTTACTGGAAAAAATATTTCTTCTTGCTTAAAACTTTTTTGTTCAGTTTGTTTTCTGTCCACCTCTGCAGAACCACAAAAGCCAAAAATGCTGTTCTCTGCACAAGTTGTGCAGCAACGACAGCCAGAATCATGTCTGCCCTTTGTCAATATTCAATTTTGGGTACTCCAGTAATAAAACAAATTATACGGTTATAATAGCAAGTGGCTCTAACCAGATTTTCATTATCAATTTGCTGTCACTACAGTTTCAGTAGGAATCCAAATTTACTGCAGTATTTTTGTATTTTAATCTTGGTTATGGTATTATATATCTACAAAAGCAATTCACAGAAAAAACCCAACATTCATTTATTTTATATTGAACACCTTTTAAGTCAAAAAGTTTCATTTCACAGGGCAAAAGAAAGCATATGAGAAGAAGTTGTGTTTGAAACATTTAAGTACACTGATTTTTGCAGCTAGCTGTCTGCAAAAATACTGCAGAGGAACGAAATAGTTAATACAAAGTTGGTCCTCTTAACTGGATCAAACAGGTAATTAAGTTCGCAACTGCTTTAATGGAAACAAAAAGTAGAGGTTTTTGTGTATTAGAAGAGTTATCCACCTTAAAATGGGAGATCTATGTAAGTTATTTGCCAAGGCAACTCACTGTGCTCAGTGTATATTCTCACCAGGTGTTACCCCTGCACAATTCTAATGTACACAACAACTAAAGCCTTTCCTGCATCATTCACTGGTCCAAAACATCCAAAAGAACATAGTTTGGCCTAAATTTAAATTACATAACCTCTGCTTCTTTCGACAGGAGCTTTACAAGTGTAAATAGAGACAGCTTTTGGTTCCTGACATGGAAATGTAATTGAATTTTGAATCCGCCAGAACACGACCACATTTTCTTACACACAGCTACATTTACTTTGTACACCAGCAACTGTCAGACAAAAAGATTAAAATTTTGCTGTAACTACACCTTTTAAGTGCACACTACCTGGGAACCTTTTTAAACAGTATTTCAGACTCCTCAGAACAAACTCATCAGTTTCTTGCCTTAATTCAACATTAAACAGTTAAACTATTCAACATCCAAACCCAAAACCCCTCCACTTTTCATCACTGAAGAATTACTCCTACACCTGTTCCTAATAATGGGGGAAATAAGAGAAATCAAGCCCAAAACCTTCATTAGTGTCAGATTAAGACTTAAAACATCCTGAAATTTTATGTGAAAATTCCTGGAATAATCCCAACATTCATGATACACAAACTGTGCCAACCCACAAATATAAGCAATAGAATGTAATAGATAGTACAGAACATAAAGGAGGAGTAATTTCAAGCATTTCACTAGATTTAACTGTGAACTTATTGATGGTGGGGTTTTTTCAGTCAATACACACCTACACTGAAAAACTCAAGTGTCAAGTAAAACATTTCTATCAAAGGCACAGTATACAGATTGCTGCCACCATACCTATCCTCTGAGGTCACCGTGTTTTACTTTTACAACTCTGGTAACAAGGAGATAGAGGAAAGGAATGTTGAAGAGCCAACCGATACTACTACCCCATAAAAATATATTGACTTTTCTCCTGACATACAAGGGTTCTGTGAATTTAAGACAACCTAATACTAGCATTCCTGCATTACAGATTCTAAACCTGCAAATTTAATATTCCTCTGTGTCACAGGATTTCTACTCTGTTTTCTGTGCTTTGTTTTAAATACAGATACCTAGGTATAGTTAAAAAAGTAATGGAAAGAGAGAAAAGTGAGCAAAACTGACCTGTAATACGAGTAATGAGCCAGGTGGAGCAGCAGGACGGTGACCTGATGCAATAGCTGCAAGGAAACCCTGTTCCTGCACAGTGTAAATCATGCACAGGAGCTGTACAAGTTTCAGGCTCTACCCTCCAGCCACAAAAATTACGCAACATGTACTGCCTCTGTGCTAGACACACAAAGAATACTTTTATAGAAACAGCTCCATAAAAACATTACAAACCGCTAGAGTAGTCACCAAAGTAACCTGTCAAAAAATTGTCAAAATGTTTAGAAAGATCTTTCCTTACTAGCGTAGACCTTTATTTGCTAACAGGAATAAACTGGAAGGTGCTATTTGGATACTCTAAATGCCTTCATCTGCATATTCACTTAATCCACACTGAGGAAAATTAACAATGCCCTTTTGGTCTTATGGCAGCACAAACAACATGATTGCTCCTCCATTTCACTTGCAAGGAAATAGATTCACCATACTGTACTGCATACCATAAACCAGGCTGCATAACAAGCAGGACACACAGTGACAGAGCAAAGTCAAGCCAGTTGCCAAATCTGAGCTTTTGATTTGACTTAACATAAATCCCTGCCACCCTAAAGGTTAAAAAGTTACATACAGAGACAGCGAATTTTTGGACTTTGCTGCTACAGGAAGTTACAGAAGCAGATAAGATCAGCAAGCTAAAAAGTAATTAGAAGAATTCATGGGTAACAGGTTCTTAAAAAAAATCAATGAAATACATTAATAAGCATGTTCCAAAACACCTCAAAACAGACAATGGATTCCAGGGTGCTGGCAGATGGGGAGGAAAAGGGATCGCTAAGGGGCTTCTTGCTGGTGGTTTCTTCCAAGGAGTTTCTCCTACTGCTGTTCTCTAGGGCAGCGTTTGGGAGCACATCCAACATGGGTCTGCCACAGCGGGGCACCTCTCCCGTTTTAATGCTACTCTAACACTGACGTAGAATCATAGAATCGATTGGGTTGGAAAAGACCTCCGAGATCATCAAGTCCAACCCTTGGTCCAACTCCAGTCCCTTTACCAGATCATGGCACTCAGTGCCACGTCCAATCTCAGTTTAAAAACCTCCAGGGATGGGGAATCCACCACCTCTCTGGGCAGCCCATTCCAATGCCTGATTACACTCTCTGTAAAGGACTTTTTTCTGATCTCCAACTTCAATTTCCCCTGGCAGAGCTTGAGCCCGTGCCCCCTTGTCCTATTGCTGAGTGCCTGGGAGAAGAGACCAACCCCTACCTGGGTAGAACTTCCCTTCCGGTAGTTATAAGACATCTCTCCTGCTCACACAAAACAGAACTCTTTCCATGGGCAGGGAATCACAGAACTCTGAAATCTGTCTTGTTGAAATTACACATCCTGTTTTCTTTGTTTTGTTATCAGGGCAGTTAAATCTAAGATAGGAAGCAAAGTCTTTTAGATAAAGAGCCATTTTCTATTGTTTTAAGTAGTCAGAAGGAAGTCCCGGTTTACACAAATAGTCACTCTGCCCAGGGATCACTACTGGGGAAATCTTGGCAATCTTTCCACTTTAATCTGGCATTAATTTTAGCTATAACAGCTTTCAAACCTATCTGCATTATTTCATACTTAATCTACAGATACATTACTTTTGATGTATAGTTCTCTAGTATTTCGTATCAAACAGATCAACCTAAACCAGGGCCCTAAAAGCCCTGTCCTCCAGTTGTCAGGCAACATCAGAAAAGCATCACTCCACACCCCTCAGAGCCTCCAGAAAGACAAGACACTGAAGTACGATGCAGACTAAGACTGAATGAGACAACAAGCAGATCTGTGCACTCTGCAATGAAACTGTGAGGAGCTCAATATCCAAATTTTACAATGAGGAGAAAATAAAAGAGGGGGAAAGAAGATGATGATCTGTTCTGAGCAGGCAACAGCAAAGAATCACACACATGTGGGTTAGCGATGCTGCTGTGTTTACAGGCTGGATGTGACAATGTTGTCCCCATTACTGTCACACACAGTGTTTAATCTCTGTGGTAAGGAATTATCCAGGAAAAGCGCTTACACTTCCAAGGGACTCTAAAGCGAACAGGAAAGCTGAACACAGTGAACTTTACAGGCTTCAAGAGATATACTGCCTGCAGCCTTGTGAAGAATTTAAAAGCAAACCCAACCACATAAGCTACGATTTCCCACATCTCAGCCCCCCCATGGCCACTAAAAGGATGGGAAGTTTGCCAATACTATCACCTTTAACTACTCAAGACCGACAGAGCAGTGTCTAAGCCAGACCTGCTGCAAAGTCAAAAGAGAAAAACAACTCCTGCTCTTGCTTCAGCTGGAGGGCTAACAATAGATGCAGTGCATTCCACAGATCAAATAGAGCTGCAAATAATCCCAGCATATTTTGCCATGGTCACACGGAGTGCACAGCCTGTCACTGAAGTTCCCCCCACACTGGGAAAATACTGGGGGAAGTCTTGGGGCTTCTATACCCTGCAGCCACTTTTTAAAATGGCTTTTTACATTACTATGTCTGAAGATGAGCAAATAGAGTCTAAAGTGGTTTGAGCTGACCAAGCCTTGCCTAAACCATAGACATTCTAGAGCTAGGAAACAAAAACTCTCATTTTTAGACAAGAACCTGTTTTGCAAACAAGGCATATAAAAAGTTTTTTAAAATGCAAGCTAAATTTGGAATTGGTACTTCAGCTGCAGTTTGTCCAGTTAAACCCAGCCACAGAAAAAAATTAAATATCTTTACAGGAATAAACTGGTTTTTAAATGGCTTTAATTGATATTACAAAAAATAATGTTCTATTAACAACAAAATTTTTAAGACAAGAATAATGGGGGAAAAAGCAGATATACAGCTTTAGACAAAAAAAAATTATTCTGCTCTAATTTCCACAAAGCTTGCAATGAACTACAATTTTAGCAAGTGCTAGACATCACTCATCAGCATTTACTGAAGCTCAGACAAAGCACAGATCAGATCAGCTTCATAAACAACATTTATTTTGACCAAGCCTAATTAAATTCCCAAATGTTGTACTGAACTAAGTTATTGAGAAAACAAGAATGACTATATGCATTACACAGGTCTGAAAACTCCATTACCAGTCAAGTCCTGTTCACCCTATTATACTTTTTGGTAGCAGCTCCACAACTGCTGGGCTACAAAGCCAAGCTCTAAAGACGGCCTTGTGAATGTTCTCCTGATCATCTCATTTACAGGTATCTGTAACCCTACAGCAATCACATGGAAAGCACCCTTGGCAGGTTAAGCTGACAGACAGACACTGACTGCCAAGTGAACAGAGAAAGCATTTGTTTCATTAAGAATTCCACTGACAGAAGCTTAAAATGCAAGTATCTGTTCCAGGTTTTAATTTGTGCCTCTGCTGGCCCCACTAGTTAAGATACACAGGAGGGATAAAAAAAAAAACAGCACTCATTTTTCAAAGGGATGTGATGCTCCTGCTGGGAAAAATGGCCACTTACCTGGCACCTCTGGATTTTACTTAGAACAGTAGGTTAAACTCTCTCTGTACACACATTTGCGAGAGCTCGATAAAAAGCCTGGGGACTCTCCCCACTCCCATTCTCTTTATGATGTGTTCTTCCGTACTGTCTATGAAGCATTTTAAGCCTAATATCCAATAGAGACAAGCAGCATGAAGTTACTGACTTAAACCAAAAGATACTCAGCAGTGTACAGAAGATTAAAGGAATTCTATGAAAAGATCATAACTACAAATAGTAGGTTGTTGCAACAAAAAAGGAAAGAAAAATGAAAAGGCTTTTGCGTTTTCAAGCTATTTTGCAGACAGAAGTGGCCACACTGACACTTTATAATGAAAATGCAGCTGGTTTCTAGAAGTAAATAATCCATGATTACCCGTTTAAGAGCTTATCCCCTAAGTGTACCAACTAGCTACACAGAAAATCAGTATTTAATAACGCTGTCTAGCAGTATATCCAACACTTTCAGGCTAATATGAAACACAAATAAGCTGTGTACAAAGGAGGCAAAACCCCCTGTCTTTTCAGGTAGTATTTTTGCTAGGTCCAGAAGCCATGAGTATTGCTAATTACATCTCAGCAAAATTAACTCTCATGGTACAAAACTAGTTCAACCAGAGACTTATTTCCACGTAAAACATTTTGTTTTAAAAAACAATTAGCTTTATACTGTAGAAGAACAGACTGACTATAAGTCACAAAACACTCTCTAATGCATGAGACTCCCTAGAAGGTTTCTACACTATTAGATTCCTATTTGGACAATATACTTCATTCTGATGAAAACCTGGAGTTTCTCCCGAAAGTCAGAGCGAGTTTAAGATTCAGTACAGAACTCTGCTACAATCCACTGCAGCAAACAGCAGCCTGGGTCTGACTGAAAGGATTTTAATCAGGTGCCTGCAACACACTGGTACCACAGCAAGGGGATGAAATCTGAAGCATATTGCAGATGTGTAACTATAGCAAAAAAAAAAAAGGTTATTCCTCCTCTTCTCTTTTAGGTGATTATCAGCAAGCTGTAGCCCAACATCTTGCCCCACAAACTTCTACCCTGCTTGGATCCCAAGAGGGCAATCCTTCTGAACACCATAGCCCAAGCATTACCAGGGAAGCTCGTACCATTCTCATTCTTTACACTGCAGCCTTTTCTCCATGATACCATTAGTGACACCAGCAACAGATTGCTCCACGCTGCTTTTTACAAAGCTCATGTTCTCAGCTGCGTAAAAATTTGCAAGCTTCAACTACGACAGATGCCTTTTTGTGTGTACTTTGTGCCTGCATTTACTATGGAACTTTTCCCTATGAGAAAACTCTGAATGTCATGGCTACGAGCCTCAGCTTTCAAGAGACTGCTGTTGTTTGGCTTATGCTAAACACATTCAATTCCAAGCTGAGGAGAGACTCAGCAAAATTTTCTATGAAACCACCACCACTGTGTTTTCAGCTGGTGTTCAGAACCTCAGACCTGGGAGGGATGTCAATCAGGTTTGCAGAAACTCGTAGAAACTGGTAGAAACTGTTACATCCAGAGCAGAGGAGAGGTTCTGAATGGGGAAGGAAATAAGCTGTCAGGTTTATGAACAATCTATGTTTAACTTCACTCCCAAGAAAAACATCAGTAAAAACCTGCCAAGAAATAACAAATACATCTTCAATGCTACTTCTGAACTAATAATATCAAATAAGTTTAATTTCCTCTAGTTCTACTGGAGTACTACCCTAATTATCATAGAATCATAGAATTGATTGGGCTGGAAAAGACCTCTGAAATCATCAAGTCCAACCCTTGGTCCAACTCCAGTCCATTTACCAGATCATGGCACTCAGTGCCACGTCCAATCTCAGTTTAAAAACCTCCAGGGATGGGGAATCCACCACCTCTCTGGGCAGCCCATTCCAATGCCTGATTACTCTCTCTGGAAAGAATTTTTTTCTGCTCTCAGACTTAAATTTCCCCTGGCAGAGCTTGAGCCCGTGCCCCCTTGTTCTATTGCTGAGTGCCTGGGAGAAGAGACCAACTCCTCCCTGGCTATAACAGAGAAGCAGCAGATGCTGTAGCATGACTTGGTTCTTGACAGCATTCACAAGACATTTCTGCAAGAGAGATATACACACAAAAATCACGGTAAGGAGAACAGAAAGGAGTTTTCAAAGGAACATTTAGGAAACACATCAAGTGCAGTTTTACAATGCCTGTGCTGCAGCAGAACCACAGAGAGATGGAAGAGGATGCTGGCTGTAACTGGAGAGGACAGAAGCCCAGAAGATGCAGGCAGGGTAAGAACTCTGAGTAATACTGGCATACCAGAAAAGTGCCTGGAGAAAACAGTTCAGGTCTACATTTAGATACATTGCAAAGAACAGACGCAGATCTCAGTACATGACAGACTAGACAACAATCAGCCTCAGCTTCCAAACAATGTAGACCAAGTGGAGAGTAACAACTGCCAGGATGTCTTAAAAACAGATCACAATGAGAGATTAATGAAATTGGCGATTTTAATCTTGAAAATACTTAGGAGGAACACGACAGCCTCACATACACTAGATGTAGCTTCAGAGAGAATAAACAGTTCTGTACTGTCCAAAATTGGGAAGCATGGAAGCCTCAGTATTGAAAAAGATTTAGATGACATAGACAAAAACTCCAAACATAATTCAGAATGGGAGTGAATTTCCTGATAGAGATTACACTATCCCAGACTAAAGATGCATTTGACTGACATGCTCAAACTCCAATCTGCAGACCAGAGTCTGCAGGAAAAATCTTGTCTGCCCAGGCTGGTCAATGTCATCATTTTTTTGCCCCAGACCCTACAAAGACGTAGGCAGAGAATGAGTACAGTTGTTTTGAAAACCTGTTCCTTGCTACTCAGAGCACACCCACAACACCTCCTTCCTTAACAATGAGGCCTACATCTGCCATTTAGCCAGAACACATAAAAGTGACCATTTCTTCATTCACTGCACCTCTGAGTATCTAAAAGGAGTCACCAAAGAGGACTGTCCCATTATATAAGGCTTAGACCAATTGAAAGTACCTTCAGAAAAAGCCACCTGGTCTTACCTATGCAAAACACTAGAACAAGGAACTAAGTGTCCCAGTGCTATCTTAAAAACAGGCAGATAACTAGTGGTGGGTATTAGCCTGGTTGAAGTCAGCAACCCTGATTAAGCAAAGTACAGGACCACCACAGATCCCAGGACTTACTGTTCCTGTCTGGTAAGCACACCTTGCCATAATCACAGTTTCAGCTTCCTAGATGTGCATGTTCTACTAACAGGACAAGAACTACCAAAGGTTACAGTGATTTTAGGCAGCACATGCTGCTGACAATCTAGCTGTTCCAAATCTATATGTATTTCAAATATCACGGCATATTATGTTTGGCTTGGTATTTCAACTTTTAAAGAACATTGAAAATTACACTGTACTATGGTTAAAAAATAACTTTCAAAGTTAAAAAAATTTACAGGAGTTAAGAACAACTAACAGTTCTAGTTGCTTATATATGAAGGAAGAAGTGACTTACAGTTGTAAAACCATTAAAAAGTCTAAGTTATGTACTTACTCCTCTCACCCCTCCCACCTTTTTTCTCAGACTGCCTCTGACTTTGGGTAGATGAACTGAGGCGTAAACGAACAGCATGGAGGTTTCCTCATTATTCGGTGTGTAGTGATTTTTTTGCACATTAATCAAAACTTGTTCTGAATACTAAAATCAGCAGTTACACACAGTTTAAGCAATATCATAAAATACATCATCTGAGAGTTTCAAACTTGAACATGTTTCTTTTTAAGAAATTAGCAAAAGTTGGAAATTAAAGATGGGAAGTTGTTTCCTCTACTGGAGAGCTGAAGGACAACAACTGGTACCTTCTGATGGTTACCATTTAATCCAAGATGATCTAGAGTCCCTTTTGTCTTTAGTGGCCATATAATGTTCTCTGTGCTTTGAAGGACAAAGGTATATGCTGAATAATTTAACATTTTGGCAGATCGGGCCCACAGACTTAAGTTAGTCAGCAAGAAAACAAGTCAGGACACAGCTAATGAACACTCCTGACAACTTTGAACAACTCAACGAGCACCAAAGGACAGAAATGCTTTGAAAAACAAAAAGCAGTCAGTTCTTGCAGAAAATACTGAGTCCATGAAATCATCTTATCTTCAAGCAATTCTCTACCTCAGTCATTAGAGACTTTCCAGCCTCTGCCAACAGAGAAAGACAACCTAAAAGAAAAAGCAGCCCTCAAACCACAATTTACTTCTTCCTACAAACCAGAATCCAGTTTCTATTGTAGGGGAGAAAAAAACAGCATATAATCAATCACATGCTTTGACATCCTCTGTAAGGTAATTCTGCATAAAGCATATGCATATTAGTATTAACTAATGACCAGGACCTGGCAGGTTGGTGTCACTGGTCACACACACAAAGAATGTACTGATGTCTTTTTGACAGCCAAACAGAACTCTGGACTATTAGTGTCAAATCTACAGGATTTGACACAATGTAATTTCAATCTGAGGGGGAAGATGATGGATATGAAAAGCTGACCACTGTGTTATGGTCCTATTCATAGCACTGTAGCACCTGAGCTTAACTTTTAAATGCTCTTTGCCCTAAAATTACAGTGCTTTAAAAAATCCACTTTCTACTTTGAGTTCCTTTAAGATTGTCCCAAGCATCTTACCAGCACACTACTTAAAACTTCCATCTCAAGTTTCTCAATTTCCTGTGAATTCCATTCTAGAACTTCTCCCAGCTACACATCAAAGTTAGAGAGTACCTGTTACCCTCACAATTAAATTACATTCTGCTCCCTCCTTAAGAAGCAGAGACAGTTTTACAAATTCCTACAGTTTCCTGTGCAAAGATAAAATAAAATAAGCCATCATAGCATTGAAAGCCACAAGCAGTTTACTCATTCTCACCAAAGAGTAGTGCAACAGAGGTAAAGATTACTCTTCCCAAAACAGAAAGCAAGAAGCCCCCAAGCACCCCCATCCACTACATTTAAATCATTTCTCTGTGACAAAGCTCAGGTTTATCTCATCAGATGCCGTAAGAATTTTTTAAGTTGCATCAAGGTCTCTTTGTGTACACAGAGAAATGGTTTTTATTGAGTCTGCTTAAAAACAGACACAAAATTCCCTGCATTGAAATCTGAATTAAGCACCAGACTACAAGAAAGAAATTTGTATTACTAAAGGCTGCTTGCTCAATGCTGCTTTATAGATTAGAGGCACCCCCTTGGCAAAAAAAGCAAGAGTACAGTACTGAGAGGTGTTTTGAATCTTTCCTAACTTTATTTTTATTCTTCTTTTTGATTTCTGCTTTATTAAGAAGCCACACATAAGTACATTCATACAGTATTTAAAAAAACAGCTACTTCTAGACCTGCTTCACACTGACAATTTAAAGGGAGGTCAGACAATGGCATCTTTCAGTTCTAAGAGCAGAAACAGAGACAGCATTTGACCTGCTAATTTTAGTACCTAACTTAATTTCAGCTAAGATTTTGTAAACTGGCTTTCAAAGCCCACAAGAAAATTCAGAGAACTGCTTAAAATAAGATGGATTGCTACGCAGCATAAACGTGATGGCATGTAAGACACAGCGCCTGCTTTCTAAAAGCACAGATCCCCAGCTTGCAAGTTTCTCTATTTCAGACATCTATACTGCTTGACAGACTTTGAAGCAAAGATCAGATTAACATCCTTCTAGCTTTCAAATATTATTTTTGTCTCCTTTTCCACTACGGAAGTCTAACTAGATTATAAAATAATGCCTTACCAGATGTTGTCATTTGTCCATTACTTAATTACCAGTTCCAGAGCCACAGAGAGTAATTTTCTCAAGCACGCCTAAGCATATATTCCAGAATCCATCAAGAGCAAATGGAGAGTTTAGATGCTGAGATTGGCTGGTTTTATCATTGGGGGGAACAGGGAGGTAGGAGAGGAAAAATCAACATATTCAAATATCAAAGTTAATTCTAATCATTAAAAATTCACTGGATCTTTTGCTTTCAAGATTCATATAGTGCCATCTGCATTAATTCTCTCCGCATCATATGCAAAGGTTTTCCGAATTCAGAGCCTAATATTTTTTCCATTTGAGAAATTTCTCCCTTTTGAAGTGTTACCATGTTGCTTGGCAATAGCATCCCACCTCGGGGAAGATAACCACCACCCCTTTTTGTCTGCTTGAAAGCTGATTGTGTGGCACAGGTGTCCCATCCACCCGAAAACAAAGAAAGGCTCTGCAAGTGCACTGACGTCACCGCAGCCACAGCGAGCACCAGAATAGCAGCTCAAATATATCCTCATACTACAGTGCTACAGGAAGCCAGAGCCATACCCTCCTGTGAAAGTATAAAATGAACGGGCAGAGATATGCGCTGGGAATACCAATTTAATATATCCTGTACTAAGTGACATTCTGTTTGTTGCATAGCAACAGGAATCTACTGCAGAAAAACAATATGGAACTTTTTTTTTTACTTGCCAAGCTACAATTAACCCCAGTCTTCCTGAGAAACAGAAAAACCGTGGCAAAACTATTACCCTGGTCACCAATCTACCAAAGATGCTGCCTCTAACACTTACTCTATTTTACATTAAGATGATTCTCTGTATTTAAGTGGCTGTAGGGTATGGTGCTGCCAAGAGAAAATGCAGTGCTGCAGTGCATATGACCAGCTACATCTCAATTCTATAGTTATGATGAAGAAAAAGTTCTTAGATTCATAAAACTTCCATTCTTAAGTGTGAAATGCTTTCATCATTTTATATAGTATTTCTCTCATACTGTGTAAAAAAAATCAGCAAGCAAATTCTAGAAGAAAACCCTATGGCTTTATTTCTAAATGGTTTTGCTTTGCTTTGTTTGGGGGGCTGTTTTGTTTTACAAAAAAATAAAATAAGCATCAACCCAAACTACTTTCAATTTAAGATCTGTTATGAATTCTGAAGATAAACCATATGTGAACACCTAAACTACGTGCCTCTTCATGGGAAAGTTTTTTGTCAGACAGTATGAGTTGCATAGAATTTCTTCTTGTTTCCCAAAGAATAACAAAATTTTGATCACTCAAGTGGTTTGGAAATTGATACATCATAAGTTATATGAAAATGTGCACCACCAAACTGGAGAGAATCCTCTCAGTTTTTTGTTTCTTTGCTGTATTTTTTTAACACCCTCCCCATTCTCACATAAGACCATGGAAAGCTCCCTGAGAGTTAAAACCAAAATATCTAATGACTGGGCATGGGGATCCACTGCCTACACCTACCCCAACTGCAGACAGACTTGGGCAGAGGGAGCTTTGTCCAATTCAGGAGGGAAAAACGGGTGGTTTCAAATACAAGGATGTTGACTACTGAGACTTCCACTACATAAATCACCAAACTCAAAAGCATTCCTAACAGTTACACTGACAGTCTTCATCCTAACAGCACGTACAAAATATGTGCAGTTTACTTAGAAGAACAAGTTAAGGAAAGTTATGAAGGCTTCTCTAAGAAGGCCTTGTTAACATAAAACCACATGTCATTGATGAACAAGCTTACAAACAGTTCCCAATTCAAAGCCAGGGATTTCTCCTACCATCCAGTCACTTCTCTTTATTCACTACTAGTGAGACACAGAATGGACTGGACAGAAATCGGATACCTGACTGTAGGTGAAGATTGTGCATCAAGTGCTAGAAAACCTAAACAGGTGAGCACCTGCACAGGCAGCACACAGAGGTTGTTAACAGTACGTATCCAGGACAGTGTTTTCCTTTTGTTGTTGGGGCATGGAGCAGTGCAAGAGGAGAGGCTCTTTGCTTTGCATCCATCTGCCCTAAGAAAAGGAGACACGCGAATTGAAGGCAAGATATTCGGAGTACTCAGAGAACTGGCTTAACTGTACACTCCTCTATCCCACGATGAGTAACTAGAGATTTCAACAGGGCAATAATAAAATCCTACTATTAAGTATTATTAAGCATTAGTCACATCTGAAGATTCAACCCTTGCAAAGCAATACACTTCTATCTGCATCTTACAGATACAAAAGTCATACTAGTGACCAAGACCATGTCACCACAAAAGTAACACAGATGAGCTCTTTGAACAAGGCATTCTGAGCATTTTTCTCCTTAGTGATTTCCAGTAGTCAGATGCTTCAAAGAAAAATACATCCTCATGCTTTACATGGGAACAGGAACATTCGAAAAGTATTTTCACAGGTTTACTTTTTGACATTGGTCTCTACAAAGCAACTTCCTCACCCCTTATGCAGACATCATCCTTGCAGTAATGCAAAAACAAGTGACTATTTAAACAGCATCCTACAGCTGCTAACCTCTTTTCAGGCACTTAATTCCATACTCTTTGAAATAAGAATTGGACTAAATATTGCTGCTAGGTCAGATACCAAACTATGAGCTACATATAAAAAATAAAACACACAGCAACATTCACCTGTATCTGCACCATGCCTGCAACAATCCATGCAGTGCAAAATCTCCACCTGGCGTCTCCAAAGAATTGAGCAACTTTCCCAGGAACTCAGCACTTGGATGTCTGAAGCTTGCTCGTGTCATGTTCCCTGCCACCTGGATGTCTGTGCCTGTGTTCTCTCCCCACCACTGCAGCAGTTCATCTAATAAAAGATAGTGCCTGTTCTTATAAAATCCTTGTCTTGTTTATATCCTTAGAGCAACACAGCTACAGCAACGCTATTCCTAACCTGCAAGGAAAGCTTTGTGTTTATGTTATTGCCATCCATTTGTGGATTTAGCTACTCTTGGAAACAGTAGCAATTACAGGAACATAGAACTGTCTTTTCAGTGAGTAAAAAAGGCACATCAAATAAAAACATACAGGAATACCCTGTTTTAGCCTTCACAGTGCACCAAACCAAGAGGTCTGAGACACCCCATTCCTCCAAACTTTATGAAAAGTCTACTCAAAGATACTGCCAAAATACAAAATTAACCCCTGAACCCAGAAGTCCAGATTTCTTCCCCTCACAGCTCAGTAGCAAGGTCAGATGTGAAGTGTAGCATTTTGAAGCTAATCCCTATATGATGCAGTTAACACAGCTGATCACCAAACTAAAGGCTACTGGGGCCTCATCACACCACATCAAGAACAGCGTGGATACCAGGACCAGGGCAGTGATCCTTCTCCTGTACTCAGCGCTGGTGAGGCCACACCTTGAGTACTGTGTTCAGTTCTGGGCCCCTCAGTTCAGGAAAGATATTGAAGGGCTGGAGCGGGTCCAGAGAAGAGCAACAAGGCTGGTGAAGGGACTGGAGCACAAGTCCCATGGGGAGAGGCTGAGGGAGCTGAGGGTGTTTAGCCTGGAGAAGAGGAGGCTCAGGGGAGACCTTATCACTCTATAACTACCTGAAAGGATGTTGTAGCCAGGTGGGGATTGGTCTCTTCTCTCAGGCAACCAACAGTAGGACAAGGGGGCACAGGCTTAAGCTCTGCCAGGGGAGGTTTACGTTGAATTTCAGAAGAAGTTCTTTCCAGAGAGAGTGGTCGGGCATTGGAATGGGCTGCCCAGAGAGGTGGTGGATTCTCTGACCCTGGAGGTTTTTAAGGTGACACTGGACGTGGCACTGAGTGCCATGATCTGGTAATCAAAGTGGGGTTGGATTAAGGGTTGGACTTGATGATCTCAGAGGTCTCTTCCAACCCAACTGATTATATGATTTGAAACTACAACAGTACCACCACAATCCTTGAGATTGCAGCACAAGATCTTTAAGGCACAAGATTTGTATGATGTACTTCTTTTATGTGTTTAGTGCTTTGTTCTTCTTCCTCAATCTCAAGGAAAAATTTTCATCCAAAAGCCACTACTGCATTTCCACTCAGTAGTTAAAAACCCAAGGAAACCATTGAAATGCTACAAAACCTCATTCTCAATTATTTTCCAAAACACATAACAATGAAGAAGCAGCTGAAGGACTGTATTGCACTTCTGCTTAAGTTCAAACACTTACTACTTCAGTGCTCTAACCACTCATCTGCTCTTCCCCTTAAACACCAGGCTCTAACCAAGGGAAAAGCAGTGACTACTTATACAGAACTACTGTCTCCATACTCAGTTTCAGACCAGATAGTTCATACCTGACCAGGAAGGCAGTCCCGTGTTCAAAATATGTTTATTTCATATACAACACACACTGATAGAAAGTATCAGCCACTTCCTGAGCCACCCTCCTGTTCTACTCACAACAGTGTGATTCAACTAAATACATTGGTGTGTAACAATAAATTAAACTATAATAGCAGCTTTTAGAGTTCTGACTATATTCAGAGACTTCTATCAAAGCAGAAGTATTCTGAGCCAGGAAAGAAGTACCTCTAAACATAGTTACAAAACAAACAAACAAAAAAATTAGTATTTCTGCTAGACTAGTAAATACCCAAAGGCAAATCATACCTCTTCTTCAGTAGTATGTTCAGTGATTAGACTTACATATAAAAATAGCTAAACTCCAGCATTGATCGTTTCCATAACAGAGCTGTTATTCACTACTTTGATTCATTATCTCTGCCAAAATTAGGCTCATTTGGATTAAGTTTCACTGTTTTGTCAGTCTGGCCACATTATCTATTTTAGACAATAGGTAACAATGTTTATTACGAAGCTGTGAAGTCCATTTAGCCTAATCCACAGTAACCAACTGCGGATTTCTAAAAATGGGCTTCGCAACCAGCTTCAAGAACACAATACACGTTCTCCTAGGAAAACTTCACTGTGTACAATTTTAAGTACAAATCCAACAAGTTAAAAAAATCCATTCCATTAACTTAGACTGAGTACTTCTATAGAAGAGTCAGTATTGTTTAGTGGACTAAGGTTTGCAAAAAGAATCATATACTTTCCTTGAATATCAACAAGAATTCAGTACAGGAGAGGAAACAAAAGGTGTACACAACACTATGGAGAAGACTCCAGGGTTTTAAAAGAAAGCAAAAGGGAATAGTACTTTTATAGAAGAGAAAAATATACAGAGAAAACAAGTTTTCAAAACAAGTAGAAGTGTATATTGTTCATTGTAATGCATTACTGACACAAACAACATACACCAGCTAAAAAAAAGAAAAATTCTTGCTTGCCTGGAGCTGGGAGTTTGGAACCTGAAAAACACATATTCAACATAAGTTGGTTCAAGAGCTGGTGATTTTAGGCAGCAACACTACCAGGTTCAAGGCCAGGATTTACTCAGCATATGCTCAACTCACATTTGCAAAGCCAACCATGAAGTTGAATGAAACCTAAAAATACCAACCACCTCTTTCCATCAATGCCAGTAAAATACCAATAATGCAGCAATATTGAAACTTTTGTAGGAAATACATGAACTACAACAGAACCTTAATAAACTTACCATTTAGTATTTCCACTTTCAATCCCACACAATAGGGGGGGAATACAATTCCAGTGGAAGTCTCTACATAATATGCAATTCTACAAATATGATGACACAGGAAGACATACACTGGTCTATAGAACTAAAAAGGCAAAGCATTTACCAGCAGCCAGACTAGGCCACAATAAAACACTGCCTCAAAACATGCCCTTCCAAGTGTTTCAGTTTAAAGACTGGTATCACTGTATGGTAACCTGCAATAAAGTGACAGCAGTCAGTAACCTTAAAGAAATTTTAAACATTTAACTGTCTTTTACAGAATTGCTTTAAGGAGAACAACACATACATAGAAATAGATTTCCTCTAAAAACAAAATTAAAATATTTCTCTAGTTGCTACAAAACCGCAACTAATGCATAATAGAGGCTTTAGCTATACCAGTGATTACTCTTGTTCTTTTGCTATTCTGATAAATTCCAAGTTTTAAAACTTTTTCTGTTTTGAACTAAGTGGCTATTACTCATAGTACACACACAGCCGCCTCAGCCCTTCCTTACGGAATTTGCAGAAAGTTTAGATTTAGATTGTAGCTCAATTCAGGAAACAGAAGATTAAAATTTATGGGGGGACGGGACACCAAAACACAAAAGAATGGCAGAATATTTGAAACAAGATCCTTCCAATCATGTTTGTGCTCCAAACTAGAGTTTAGAATTATTTCTGGCAGCACACCAGTCTAGCAAAGTAGCATTTTTATATCACCCTCTGGAGTGCAATCAGTTTTCATTTCTTTCCCTCATACTTCACCTGGTGTCAGCACCTTTCTTTACCATAATTAAAAAAAAACAAAAAAAGAAAAAAAAGCCCGACACCACTAACCCACACACTTAGCAAAGAAGCAGACTAAGTTTTGCACTAAACTGAAACAGTTTTTACTATTCTTTCTTTAAGCAAGATAGCTTTGCCTGGAGAGTTTTCAACATGTGAAACTAAGAGCAGGTTATTTTTTGCCTGAATATTGACTGTGTTTTCTTTTAATGAGCCTTGCTTAAAGATTACTCACAGAGACAACAGAATCTTACTTCGACTCCTCACATTAACTTGTGCATTGATACCCAAAACATGTGCTTATTACTGAGCAGTTCAACTGGAAAGACTAACCCAAAATGGACTGACTGCTTCTCGCATCACACTGAACATTCCCATTTTCTCCACCATGCTGTCAGTAATATTTGGGCAGCAGACCCAGAAAGATGTCACATCTCCTCCCAAGCAGCAGTTCCACAAGCCTCCCCTAAGTACCCACAGAACTACCACATTAGGAGCAGCACATGCATAACACTGTCAAAAGCTGGTAAGCCCAATAGTCATGTACTTTTTCAGAACTTTTTTAACATCACTCAGGAAATAGCCACACTGAAGGAGACTTACAGTAAGCGATAGCAGGGGAGAGGCTTAACAAATACTAGAACAATTTGTTAGGACTATCTAATAAAGTAAAAATGTTTCCATCTACCAGTCTGTACTGATGCAGAGCATTTTCAAATCAGACTCAGTTACTTAGATGTATCTTTTCATTTCTGATGTTAGAAAATTTGAAAATTAAAATAAGATAGTGGAGTTATTCCTAAAAGGGAGAAAAGATTCTGTACATTATTCAACTGAAAAAGCTACATACAATTGTGTTTTTTCCAGGTTTGTGAGAACACATGGACAGTTAGGGCAGGAGTGGGACAGTAGGGACTCAACACTGGCTCTTCACCTGGCAGGTTTAAATACATAGATACAAAAGCAATTTCACTCTGGTATTAATCCCAAATGAGTCTAACAGCCCAAGAACACAAGGTAGTTTTATACAATTCCCACGGACTGGCAGGGAACAGCAAGGTGGGGAAGCAAAGTAGGCACCATCACAAATTACTTCTAGATTGAGGTAGTTCCACAAGGCTTGTGTGACTTCTGCCTCTGCTACATTTAATTTTAGCTACTACTAAAAGTCAATTTTTTTTGGAATCGAACCTAAAAAGCACATATCTTCTGTTTTCTCTCAACACTATAGCACTCCTAAAACCTAAACATGTCTGGATGTTTAAAGAGCTGGCACATGCATTTCTACACTGCTGAGTGGAAGCAGGCATGAACTGTCAAAAGCAATTCCAGATGAAAGGTCAAAGTAAAGAAGGGAATAATATCTGTTTCACAAAATACATTTGCTCTCTAGTAATGAAAGCAAATTACTCTATCCAGGGGTTCAATAACCCACTTCTGCAACAGTTCCACATGAAATGCACTGGCATGGCAAGAAGCACTCCACGTTACAAAGTATTTCCAATCACATGCCTAAGGCAGCGCCAAGATACGTCACTGAGGGCAAAGCATCCGCTGAAACAGGTGCTCGGAGGAAAATTTTTCTGCTTTTTATGGAAGCGTAGAAAAGAAGGCCATTATGCTACAGTGGCCTGAAGTAGGACACCAACTGACTGAGTCTTGTTTTCTGACCTCCAACAATAACCATGAAACCCTGAATCAGAGTCAAGAAAAAACTTGTACATACCCTTCCAGAGAGCATTCCTGAATTACACGCACTCCAAGACTGTTTCTAATTTTTAGAGGCTGACAACAGAATTGTGAGATGGTCATAAATAGCTACTTCTAAAGAAATGTATTCTGATTCCTGCACTCTCCATTAACATGGTAATTTTTTTAAGACTTTTGCTATGAAAGTATTTCACTGAACTATCCAGAGGCCTTGAGGGCAAAACAGCTGTCAAATTCCCTATCAGGTGGGCAGAAACAACCCGTCCAAAAATTATGTGCAACTGTCACAAATAAAGTGCCAGCTAAAGACCACACTTCTATCAGACAGATGACTCAGTCCATCTGTTAGTTTACTTAAGAAAACGGAAAGTAACCTGAATTCTTGTATCCACCTGAAAAAAACCTGCCTACACCACCAATTTTTCTCTTGAGATACAAGCAATTTTAGGAACTGTATTGGTTGCAGTTATGCGTATCCAGCCTAATTTAACTGCCTGCTTGCACTTCCAACATTTTGTCAAGTATTTCTCAACTAAATTAAGCCTTCGACTTCAAATACACTATTCAGGCAAGTATTAAAACTAAAGTAGAGGCACAATTCCAAAGCATTACCTTATGTATTGATGTACACAATAACTTAATGTCACCATCACAATTAATGGCTTTGCTGCAGTGGTATTTTGCTGCCTTAAATAAGTGCAGTTATTACTGTAGGCTGAACTGTACTACTGTCACTAATAATGCTCTTGTATACCCACTTCTCTGGAAACCCCAGGAAACGTGTGTGGGTTCCTTCAAGAGTTCCTAGCCCTAATGAGGGCACATGTTTTGTTACTTCTGCTGTGGGCTTTCACTCAGTAAACAGTGAGTATGGTATTAGTTTTCTTAGCACAACATTTAAAATATAATGAAGGCTTACCAACCCAGGTACAAAATAAGCTGCCTTTTACATAACATGAATTACATTCTAAAGCAACATACTCGAGCAGAAAAGCTGCTGAATGGAACTAAACAGAAATTTTACTATGGTTTAAAGATCACAAATTTAGCTACCTTTTTACTTTGAAAATACAAGTGAGGATTTGACATGATTTTCTAAAAAGGCAAAATCTATAATAATTTTGCTATTTGCCTTATCTAAACATGGAATGAAATTCACATATATGCTACGCACCCACCACAAACACAAATTACCATACTGGGCTCTGAAAGTACTAGAATTTAAAAGTCCTTAAAAACACGGTTTCTTTCCCAGTTCCTGTAACTTGGGTAATGAAACCCAACTAAGCAGTCTGGTTTCTGACTAGCACACTAATGAAAAACAATTCTTTCCCACACAAAGAAATGGATGTAGTAATCCCAAGAGAAGGCTGTACAGTTTGATTTTTAAAAAGTCAGTATCTTGGAAAGCTTATTTATTTTTATTGGAGTTAACATACAAAATGAGCTTGATACAAAAAAAAAAAGATAATTCAGTTAACCTTCACTGTAGAGTCCCAGCTCTAGCAGTAGAGTTATGTTTATCAGCTTCTGTAACGCAGACTTCAACATATGCTACAATAAAAGTCTGTTCACACACATTCTTCTTGTACAAATATGATGGGACGTCATACTATTACTAGAACCAGGGCACCCAGTTGTGCTGTCACCTAGATCTGTACCACCTTTTGCCCCTACCCCATTCCAGTCAGCTGGTAAGTGGAAACCTCACTGAGAGTGCCTACTCCTGGACACCTATTATAACAGAAGTGCATTCAGGAAACTGAATGAGGAGCAGTACTTAGGTCAGCTAACCCAAGTACAAAGAGAGCAACAGGTGTTCGGGAGAATCAGCTGTTTACCTAAGGCAGGAGGAGAGAGATACACAAGCCCCATTCAAGCTGGCGCCTGATGCACGTAACTTCATACTTGGGCTAGACCATTTAACTGGGATATTTAATATTCAAAGTTTATCAGCAACCTAAAACCCCTAACAGATGTTACTCAAACAGCATATCATTTCAATTTGAATACAAAGCAGACTTCTGCAAGAATTAATTCTTGTGTACAGCCAATGTTTGTGTCGTACGGAATTGCTGATTATTTTACAATTCTAAGATGCTCTTCACAGCGATGATTAGTTTTATTTGAAATAAGGAAAAATCAGTTTGCTCCTCAGTAACTGACTAGCTAATCAGCTAGACATGATGCAAGACCTTAACACAAAATCATCAGAATTAGCTCAGGCTCATGATGGCTGAAGAACAGACTCTCACACATACATATGTGCCAAAGGATGGAATAGAAACTGAGAGCACTTTACCCCCACCACTCCCAGCTCATCTATTTCTTTTTGTATTCTTTGGAGCACCAACTGCATACTTACCTGTGGGACAGCAAGGGCAGAATGCAGTTTATGCATTCCAGGAGACCATCAGTATTGTGCCAAAAGTAAGTCTTTAGTATTAACTGCTAAGATTTAGCAGCACCTGTAAACAGAGCTGTAAATGAAAAGCTGGTCACTTGTCCCATGTACCCTGTCACTCCTCCCCATGACAACTTGCCTTGACCAGCAAATACACATTAAAAGACATTGCCCGAACAAAATGCAGCATGAAAATATTGTTTAAACATGTTTCAGAAATATACAGTCAATCGTAGTCTAAACAAGTCCAGAGAGAGCGTGCAGTGAAAGCTTGCCATTGTACTGGAGTCGGACCAATTAAACAAAACTGAGTGAATTTAATAGTGCCTCTATAGAGAGAGAATACTTCTTTAACCACATCATTTTCTTAGCCTGTGTAGTTTAATTGGTACAGCTTGCTTCTTTTTTCCAAAGGCTTGGAACCAAGTGCTCTTGAAGTCAGATTTCTTTGAAAGGCCCCAAGACCACTCAGAGCAACCCTCCAACTTGGAACCCCCACCAGCTTAAAGCTCTGCACACCGGAGCAGGTAGAAAGCTTTAGACCTGTCATATATTCATTTACCTACATTCACTAACTGCTTCAAGTTGACTGTTCAAACACCTAAATAAGCAACCTAAGGGTAGGTTCAACCTAGACACTTTCCTGTTATGCTGGTTAAGAGAAATACTTGTGCTCCCTCCAAGCTGGCAGAAGTCCTAGCACACATACAGTTACATCAGTGAACGAGCAGTCTTGCTGGTATAGCTCACTTCACTCAGCATCACCCGCACAATGCAAGTACTTTTTGCCAGCAAGAAACCCAAATTTATACCAGGCTTCCCAAGATACTTATGCCAAGTCTTGCTCAATTAACAGCATTTCATTGTGCTAAAGGCTGTCAAGATAATTAAAAAGAACACCTCTGTTTAAAGGATCTGAATGAGAACTGTAGGTTTTCCAAGTTTTAACTTTTCAATTGCAGGGTATCAGACTTCCACACGAGCAACGTGAATAACTGAAAATAAATTATCACAAGACAAAACAAAGCTTAAAATAACACAGGACATAAATACCTACAGTTAACAAAGAAAACTAGAGGGAAATACAGGAACACAGATCTAAACAAAACAGCAGGGAGACCGTTTCCATGCTTCCCGCTGCAATGTTAGCCTTTCCACTGAAGGTGCACTGACGGGGGAACCCTTACAGTTCAAAAAATTTGATTAGGATTTTCCTGTAATTGACAGGAAATCCTAATGGCTCATCAGGTTTATGAAGCAGAGAATTTGCCGACTTTCATCACGCAGATCTTGCGGACCTCTACTCGAAAGGACCTCACGACTTACGGTCATCTTTAAGACAAAGAAGCTTCATATCCAATTGCAAGGCAGACAATAACTTCAACTGGGAAAAAAAAAAGAAAGGCGAGAGTAACTCGCTTCCCCAGCTGTTCCAGCGAGGGACAGGCCTACAGGGAGCACGGCGTCCCCGAGCAGCCACCGAGCCGCATTTCTCAGCGGGTCCTGCACCAATCCAGAAAGGAGATTATGGAAACAGAACAGGCGCTAACAGAGAGCTGGGGGGAGGATGGCGGGGGGGACGGGCCAGGGAGGCAGAAAATCGCCTTCGAATGAATGAGCCGGCGGGGAGCGGGAGTTCCCGGCGGGAAGGCGGCGGGCACCCCCTCCCTGTCCGCCACCCCCGGCCCAGCCGCGGCCACCTCTGTGTTTACATCGCGAACCTCCGATCGCAACACTGCCCCGGCTGCAGGGAGGGGGGTCCCCCCTTCCCCGCTCGCCCCCCGGCGCCTCTTTATTGATCACCGAGGGAAAGCCCAGCTGCTGCTGCAATGCAACACGCGCCGGGTAAGGCGGAGGGGAGGGGGGGGAAAAACACCGGGAGAGAAAGAAAGGAGACGGGCGCCCGGTGTTCACGGCGTGCCCGGCCCGCAGGAGGCGCGGAGCGGGGCCGCCCCCCGGCCCGGCCCGGGCCCCGCCGCCGCTCCCCGACCGCAACTTCGCCGCCGCCGCGGGGGGACGGGGCCGGCGGGGCCGCCCTTCCCCCGCCGCCACTAACAATGGGCCCTTCCCCCACCGCGGGGCTCCCCTCGGCCCATTCCCCTCCCTCGCCGCCAGCCGAGCCCCCGCTCCTTCCCGTTCCCATTCCCGTTCCCGTCCCCGGCCGTGCGCCGTCCGAGGCGGGGGGCGCGGAGCATCCCCCTCTCCCCGCGCCCGCTCCGGGCCGGCCGCTAACCTCATGGTGCTGCCCGCGGTCGGGGAGCTGCTCCCGCTGCCTCGCTCGCCGCGCTGTGTCCCCCGCCTCGCGCCGCTCCTCGCCGCGTCCCCGCAGAGCGAGCCCCGAGAGCGCGACCCCCGCCCCGCAGCGCCGCCCGCCCTCCCGCCCGCGCCGCCGCGCCGCCGCGCCCTCCGCCGCCGGGCCGGGCCAGACCACCGCGGGCAGCCGCGGGTGGGAGGGGACGGCGAGGTGGGGGAAAGGGGCGGGGAGGAGCGAACCACCGCGCGGGAAGGGCGGGGGGAGCGCGGGAGGAGGAGGAGGAGGAAGAAGAGCAGAAAGAGAAGGAGGAGGAGGAGGAGGAGGAGGACGGGCGGGCGGCGGGAGCGCGGGGGCGACCGGACACACCGGCGGGGCCACGGGAGCGGCGACGGGCGGGGGGCGTGGGGGGGCGGTGGCAGGGAGGGAGTGAAGAGGAGAGGGAGGGAAGAAGGAAGGGGCGGGCGGCGGAGGCCGCGCCCACCGCCGCGCTCAGCCCGGGCGGCTCAGCGGGGCTCGGCGGTCCCGGCGTGGGGGCGGAGGGTCGTGGTGGCCGCAGGTGAGGGAGCGGCGGCTCTTCGGGAGAACCATCGTCCCGTCCCCGGCCGCTCCTTCTCCGATGGCCCCGGGAGTCGCCCCGGAGCGGCGGGGCGGGATGGGCTCCCGGAGAGCCGCGACCCGGCCGGCAGAGCTCGGCGGCTCCCGGGGCGCGAACACCTCCATCCCTCAGCAGACCCTCCGCTTCCCCCTCCGCCCCTCCGCTCCGTCCGCCGGGAATGCGGCGCAGCGGCCGCGGTGCCGAAGGGACCCCGCGGTGCCGGAGGGACCCCGCAGCGCCCCAGCCCCCTGCCCGGGCTCGGCATGCACCGACAGCGACAGCACTGCGGGCGGTCGCCCCTCTGTGCCCTCGGGAGCCGATGGCCTAAGCCTCTTGCTGGAGTACGGGAATGTTATTTCGGCCCTTCACCTTTCCGTACCCCCGCGTCTGCCCTGAAGGCAGTGAACGTCCTGCTGCCGGCACCGCAGGGCGCCCAGCACTCCGCACGCATAACTTTAACCCAGCTCCCCTTCGGCTCCTCTCTGCCAGCCGCGAACACCCGCTCCTTTCGTCTCGGTTAAAAGAAGAGATGAGCAAGTGTCTTTGTAATTTCCAATGCCGTTAAGCCACCTTAGTGCTCTTGCATCTCCGATTTCGTTGTTCCCTGTGAACATCAGTGTTTTCTAGGGTCTAGTTATTAAAAAGGTCCATGAGAAATAAATGTATATGCGTTATCTTTATAAATGTCTAGACTTTTAGATATAAAAAAGTAAAGAATTTTAGAAATACATGTCTTTATGTATTTCTGATGTAGATTCCACACATTTTTAACCACGAATCTCAGTTATTTGATGCTGTGCATACAACCTCTTCCTTGATCAGTGTGATACCTGAGGCAGGGTCGTTCACTGTCAATTAATGGTGTCAGTAACGCAGTAAGAGATGAGCTAATCAGTGAAAAAAATGGTCAGTTGTTAGAATATACTAGCACAGGAACAGGGACAGCCTCTGAAACTGAAGCTAATGAAGTACAGTTTAGTTAGAAAACATGTTTTTACTGGCATAGGGATGATGTCAATGAAAATGTTGCAGTTGAAGTGAATCACAAAATGCAGATGAGTAATCAGAAGAAAAGCAGCATTGAAGTCTTAAAAATTGTGTACCTTTGACAACAGTGTAAACACAGTCTGAAAAAGTGTACACAATTGAATCTGGTAATGTTGCCTTGGTCACTTCCAGCGAATATTGAGGACTCTAATGACTGACAATGGACCTCAGTTCTCAAGGCATCATGAATTTCCTAAGATCGGGTTTTCCTAATCACCAGAATATCTTCCAAATAAAAGGTTTGGAAAGAAAGCCATTCTGACAGTGAAAAGTCTTTTGAAGACAGCCAAATAGAAATGTTAAGATCTGTATCTGATGTATTTATGTATCTATATCAATACATCTAAAATCTATGTCTAATGGGCTTCAGCAGATACATCAGTAGAAGGAATGACAGACAGTCAGAAGATGGATTTTGTTCAAAGATTCCAATTGTTCTGTAACAGAAAAAATCGAGACCATAATGTGACTCTCCTGATCCAACTGTTTGGTCTCATTTGTCAAATCTGAAAGAATTTTGATGATGACAGGTATACAGAAAACACTGAAAGTATGCCTGGGCTGCACATCTGCCTGAGAGAAAATGAAAATAGCCAGAAGCTGTTAGTCCTGCAAAATAACTATTATCATTATTTGTGTTATATTACTTGGTGTTCTTAGCCAGATCAGATATGGCCATAGCTGGATTTCTCAAGACATACTCAGTGGTACAATGGAATTTGTAAAAATGCCAGAAGAATCATTTTGCATGCTGGCATCGCAGATGTCACCAAGTGCAAAGTCATTTTGGACACTAGCTTAGTCAAAAATCCCATTGAATTAAACTGTAACAAAATACAAAATCTGCAGTAACTCATATTAGCAGTTGCATGAGAAGGAGGGGAGCCAAAATTATATAGGGCAGAAATCAAATTATAAACATTGAGTGCCTTTTTCTTTCCAGGTCAATTTAGTGAGGTTATTGTCTAGAAATTAAAGTAGTCTAGCAGAAGAATGAGTTAGTGTCATGCACATGTTTATGATACTGAATTATGCATTGAGAAATCTGTACGCTCTCATAGCAGCTCACGTGTTCTCAAGCTGCAATAGTTCAGTGTGTCCAAGTCATTTGGTGCCACTCTGCTGTTATCTTTCTCGCTGATGGGATCCTCCAGCAGCACAGCATGGGTGTCAATGCCCTCTGCATCCCCTCCCACTGCTCTCACTTCTCCTGGTAGTGACAAGATCAATGCAGCAGAAAGCCTTCATAGCTGGTGGTGTCACGCCAATAACCTGAGGCCCCTGACAACTTATGAGGCAGAGCCATGTAATGGTTCTTCTAATCTGTGTCCAAGGACTGTGTTTGTGCCCTTCTTGCTCTGGATCCAAGCAGCTTAGAATACCCTAAAATCGCTTTGCATCCCTCCCTCTTGCATTTTCTGCGGCTCAGCTGCAACTGAGGACTGGAATTCAGATGTTTCTAAAGGTTAGGCCTGCTCAGGTTGAGCAGTATGCTGTGCCTCCTCTCCAAACAACCTGTCTAATGAAGGCTTTTGAGTGCTAGAGAAATGGCTCACCCAGGCATAAACCAGAAGAGAATGTATTTCTGTTTAGTGTCAGCCAGATGCAAGGGGCTTGGCAGGTTACTCCTTAGTAAACCCAGCTGATTCCATCGCATCTCATCAGCCTGGCTCACCCTTGATGTGGAGTCATGAGCAGGATGCATGACTAACGTTCTGGAGACATTTGGGGATTCCAAAAGCTTCAAAAAGCACAAGCAGAGGAATCCTTTCTCTCACAGTGAGGTTTCCCCTGTCTTCTCTGAAACAATCTCCTACTTTGGGGTCTTTCTTTCTTTGGAAAGTCTGTTTGTATTTAAGAGGAAAAAGTATCTGAGATCTCCATCTGTCTTACTACAGCCAGTGTCCTTGCATGGCAGTGCTTATAGAAGATCACCTGGGCTTCTTTGATGACTGTAAATAGCATAATGCAGGACAATCAGAGAGGTTTCTGGTGCAGGTAGAAGTGGTTTTTTTCAGTGGTTTTGGTTTTTTGAAGGTTATTGCTCTTTTTATTTAATGCATCTAGAGTTTGGGTTTTGAATACTCAGGGAAAGATATTTTATTTCACTTGCTTGGATTACTTTCCATTGAACTGGTATAGAAAGAGAACACAATTTACTATATAATAGAAATGAAAGAATTGCAACAACGAAGCATAAGTTTTCTCTCTGGTGATAGTTAAGGCCTTTCCAAAAAATGGTGGACTAAAAGAAAATGGCTCTGACAGTGTCCTTCTGGTAGTATTGAAGATTATCAAAACAGAAATGAGTTAAGTAATTGAATATATAGTTCTCATCACTAATCATGTTAATCTAATTTATAAATACATCTTTTACTCTGGACCAGACACAGAGCTGATGCTCAAACCAATTCTCTGAGGTCATGGTTAGCTGAGCAAAATGAGGATCAGACTATTATAGAGAGAGTTAAAGTATACTGGCTAGTATAATTCTTCCTGTCCTCTTTTTGCTTTTCCTCACCCCCAAGTCATTTTCAATTTCAAGTTGCCATGAGTCAGCCGACTGCTGAAGTGTTGCATAGCAGACCATTAAAGGAAATGCTTTCAACCAAAAACTCTTTAGCTTCTTTTATTTATGAAATTATACAGTGTTTCTCAACTGTGTTCTGGGGCAGGGGGAGTAAACTATCTCTAAAATTCTCTAGGAATGGTAAAATAAACAATGATTGGTATGACTCAGCAGATAACAACAACAATAGCCAGCAAGGTCTTTTCTTAAAGGAATAATATTTTTGTTCTCTTGTAAAAAAAGGAAAAACAACATCCCCAGAAAAGGAAGCAAATCTTTTGCTATCAAACAGTCCTTTGACTCCTGAAGGTGAATCTCAGTCTTCCTACCAGCATACCCAGCTTCTTGTCATACAAGTAAACAATTCATAGGTCTTCCATCAAGCATCTCCAAAGAGAAATGAAAACAAGGGCTGAAGCTTTCCACTGTGCTTCTTTCCAACAAAGTTCCTAACAGTGCCCCTCATACTGTCAAATAGCATCAGCATATCTAACCACAAGTGTCTCTAGATGTGAGCCGGGAGTATGGTATGTGTCTTTCAGTCTGTTCCCAGTAGACTCAAATATTTAAGTGGAAATGCCTTGAATAAAAAGGGATTGCTTTTTCCCCCTAGGTTTATCATGAAAAGAATTTGTATTGTGCTGTAGGCTATTCAGTGAGGGCTGAAGTCTCTTTTTGTGTAAGTACTGTCTATCAAGTGTAAATCAATGCATGGTGTACTGAGTGTAAAAATGCTTTTCTGACACTCAGATAAATTATTATTGTTGTTTTGACCCTTGTCTTTCATTCACCTCCACTTAGTTGCTGACTTTTGTGGTTTCTGAGAAGAAATGTTGATTTAGGACAAATGCGATAGACCAATCTCATCTCTTCCTTTCCATGTAATTTTATACTCTTATCCCCTAATGGTCTTATTTGCCACCAGTCTGCAATCTTCTTCTGCATTACCAATAAAATTTATTCATTATGTTCTTTGCTCTCTCTTGCTAATGTCTTAATACAAATTGTACTCCGCTGCTCTGTCTTATGCTGGAGTAAAGTCCAGGCACAAAGCTGGCCCAGGATTTGGTTAAGATTGTTTTGAGCCATCTTCTCTTACAACTCTAGATGAGTTATGCTTTCAGTTCCTTCATTACAGCCAAGGATTTGGGCCATTGTTAATTAGTTATTATTAATAATTGTTAAGTGCCTGCAGTGCACTTGTGGCATAAAAAAGGGCCTGTTTCTTGACTGGAGGAGCTTTGTACTATGTGGGATGTCTACACTGCAGTCTCCCAAATCTGAGATAGCTTTAAAATACTCAGCTTGTATTAGTTATCTGATACAGTCTACCTGAAACTGCATTGCATTCTGCAAGCAGCTTCTACAACACTGAGAGAGTTTTGACTTTACCAGAGCATGTTCGCTGCACCATATCCCTTCATTTTGCCCAAGTTTAGGCAGGCAGGTGACAAAGGAAGTGGTGGAACCATCCAGTCGGAAGCCTGTACCGAATGCCACCAACTTAGTGGTACCTTGCCCTTTGCATTTTATCTTTAGCAGGCAAAAACCAACCAAATAAACAAACAAAACCGAAAACCCAAACCAAAACTCAAAGAATTGCAACAAAGGCTGTGTGTTGTAGTTTGGGATTATTATGTAAATTCTCTCCCCTGCCACTTAACTGCCCAGGCCAGCGGTTAACAAAAGAAGTAGTTAACTGTTGATGGCTGGGGTGGGGGCAGGTTTGTCTCTTTTGGTTTCTTTTTTTTTGGATTTCTCGGGAGTCTTGGCTCGGCGGAACGGGGGAGTGGGGGCTCGAAGGAGGCAGGCTGCTCTGCTGGTTACTGCTGGGGTTTTTTTTCCTGGCTGTCTTGCCGCTGCCCACCTCGGACTACTTTTCGTGCCGCGCTGCTGTTGCTACCTGCCTTGGATTTGCTGCTGGTTGCTCGTACCTTTTCTGCTTCTTGGACGGGGAACACAGGGGGAAGAGACTGAGTCCATCTGAAAGCCCACTGCTCGTCTGTTTCGCTGGAGAGGGACTGAAACTCACTCTGCAGCCAGCCGGGCTGTGACAAGGACACTTAAGTATAACCTTTTCTCCCGGAGAAAAAAACCTGCTGGGTTTTGTTGTTGTTTTGTTTCTTTTGGTTTGGTTTTTTTTCCCTCTCTTGTGGTGTTGGGGAAGTGGGTTGCACTAGTCTGTTTACATATATATATATATATAGCAGTTATCCTTCTTGTATTAAAATTCCTTTTCTTAAATTTGATAAAGAGTGGTGTGATTATTGTGGAGGAGGCCCCTCCCCTGCTTGTGGGTAAAACATTTTGGTTTTTTCCCCCTCAAACCAAGACACTGTGAAACCCTGGGTTTATTCTACTCAGACTCCACTGAAAATATGTTCTGTATTTTGTCCATCTTTCTCCTTTCTCCTCCCTTCTATTTTAGATGACTGACAACACTCTTACTATTACTGGTTAGTTTCCATTCACTGCAAAGTCGGAATAACTTACGATGAAAGTATTGTCCCAATTATAGATGAATGACAACACTTTTACTATAACTGGTTAGTTTCCACTGGCTGCAAAGCTGGAATAACTTGCAGTAAAAATAATGTCCTGACTATAGATGAATGACAACACTTTTGCTATTGTGAGTGAGCACCTGTGGATTGCAAAACTGGAAGTAACTTACAATACCTTTATTGTTCCAGTAAATGTAGCAGCTTAGTCAGATGATAACCTTTTTTGTCCTTTCCAGCACTGCAGATTCTGCTTTCTGGCAATAGCTGTAGCCAGTTCCGTAATTTGGATTTCAAATTTAGTAAGTGATAAATCATGTATGAGACCCAAAATATACAAAGCAGCAGTTGCAAAAATATTCTTCCTCAGTATTTTAGAAAGAACATTACAAAAATTTTTTGCCAAAAGAATTAATGTTTCTATAAAAAAAGATGTTAAGAAATGAGCTCTTAAGAGTACAATGCTAAAACATGCCATTATTATTACTGTAACTAATTAGCAACAACTTCAAAATTTAGATATACTCTATAAAATCAGTGAGAAGGAATTCCTTGCAACTGGCCCTAAGTCACATTTCCAGGACTAGGGATCTGTATCTCAGCAATAATCACTCTCTCTGCTGAGTATTTATTTATTCTCCACTTCCTCTGTTGGTTCTCCTCTTATATTTCACAAATACAACCACATAAACGGTGATGGATTTTCCTCTGCTCCTTCCACCCTCAGACAGAACAGGATCACCTCATACACTGTTTCTTATGTCACAGGTTTATTTCTAAACAACTCAGACTGCGTGTGTGATACTGACTGGCATGTTGCAGTCAGGAATTTAGGTACTACGGCCAACCGACTGCTTTCCAAGAATACCACTCATTAAAAAGTGCTGCTGGAGACTCTACATTCAAATTCTTGCTGAATGCTGGTGTTTCTCACTGGCTGCTAAGAAAGGATTAGTCTTCTGGAGAATGTAAATAAAAAGAGGTAGGAAAAGACCAGTGAAGATTCCTCAGTCGGCTGTTCACAGAGTTTTATTTGAAAAGCATCCTTATACTATCTGGAATACATTTCACTGTCAGAAAGTTCTTCTTTGTAAAACTTTCCTTGTTTCTCTTAGGCTTACTGTGCTTAGATAAATTCTACCTTCCCTGTATTTTTCTCTTCTAACAAGCTGTAAATTTTACCACAGGTTTCTTCAGACATCAGCTCTCCATTATACATCAAGTGCTCTCTGTCACTAAAAACATTTTTCCATATTCCCATAGCTCAAGAGCCTCCACTATCATTTTGTGGCTTTGTTCGAAGCTCCCCACAATGTCTCTAGTTCTGAGAGCAAAACTGCTGTCTTTATTCAAGGTACAGGCAACTGCTCTTTGCTTCTGAACATGGAAACAGAAATCTTATTTCACAACACTGTTTCCAGTTGGGCTGATGTCAGTCTAAAAGATTCTGCTGATTTATAAGGCAGGTAGCACCAAATGTGTGAAGACAGACTGTTTTACAATCATAAGGGATGCTCAGACAATAACTTCATTTAATTTTCATGTCTGGTTGAACATTTTTAACCTTCTAATTGTGAATAGAGGTAGCTTTGTGTGGCAAAATGACTCTTAAAATGATCCATTCATTCTGCTGTGACTACACTGGTGGGTGAAAGGGAAGGGCCAGATTTCTAATGTTTGTAATTATTATTGTTATGGTTATTGTTATAATTGTTGTTGTTATTATCATTACTATCATTATTATTAAAAATATTATTATTATTAATATTAATATTGCAACCATACTAGGATATTGACATATCTGCAAAGAAATAAAAACCCTTCCATTGCTTACCTCTTCATGGTTTAGAATCATCCTAAGCTGATAGCAACCATAACCATTAGGATTTGGTAGGGTTGGTCTATTCATAAAATCATCAGTAAAATCATCCCAGAGCTCCTAGACAAACTCAGCCAGAAAAAGGAAGTCTACAGAGGGTGGAAGCAGGGACAGGTAGCCTGGGAGGAATACTGAAAAATTGTCTGAGCAGCCAGGGATCAAGTTAAGAAATCCAGAGCCCTGATAAAATTAAGCCTGGCCAGGGACATTAAGGGCAACAAAAAAAGCTTCCATAGGCACACTGATGATAAAAGAAAAATGCTGGGAAATGTGGGCCCTCTCCAGAAGGAAATGGGGAACCTGGTCACCCAGGACATGGACAAGACTGAGATCCTCGACAACTTTTTTGCCATAGTCTTTACCAGCAAGTGCTCCAACCACACCAACTGAGTCACATAAGACAAAGGTGGGGATGGTGAGAATGAAGAACCATCCACTGTGAGAGAAGATCAGGTTCAAGTGCATCTGAGGAATGTGAAGGTGCATAGGTCCATGGAACCTGATGGGATGCATCTCTGGGTCCTGAGGGAACTGGAGGGTGAAGTGACTAAGCCACTATCCACCATATTTGAGAAGCTGTGGCAGTCTGGTGAAGTTCCCACTTGCTGGATGAGGAATTGGCTGGATGGTTGCACTCCAGGAGTTGTGGTCAGCAACTCGTTGTCCAAGTGGAGACCAGTGATAAGTGGTGCTCCTCAGGGTCAGTGTTGGGACTGGTGCTGTTTAACATCTCTGTCAGTGACAGGGACAGTGGATTGAGTGGACCCTCAGCAGGTTTGCTGATGACACAGCTGACTGGTGTGGTCAACATAACCAGAGGGAAGGGGTGCCAAAGGGACCTTGACAGGCTTCAGAGGTGGCCTCGTGAACCTTATGAAGTTCAACAAGGCCAACTGTAAGGTCCTGCACCTAGATCCTGGCATCCATTCCTGGAAGTGTTCTAGGCCAGTTTAGATGGGCCTTTGAGCAACCTGGTCTAGTGGAAGGTGTTCCTACCCATGGCATGGAGGGGTTGGAACTAGATGGCCTTTTTTAAGGTCCCTTCCAACCCAAACCATTCTGTGATTCCATGACTCTGTGAAAATGAGCTGATGTGATGGTAAGAAAACATGCTCAGACAAAAGATAAGAAAACATGCTTAGACAAAAGATCCTAGAAAGATGAAAAGCCCATCCCTTTCCACAAGGTTGATAAGGTGAAAAATGAAGAACTGAATGAGAAGCAATGCAAGTTTGCAAACCTGTTCCTAAAACCCAGCAGCAAGGGAAATCCTTGTGTGCCCCTTTGGAGCAATGGCTGAGAACAAGAGCAGGAGAAGTGTGTTTTTAGCAAAAAGGTGGTGAGGTTATAATGCTAAAAGATTGATAAAACCCTGTGGGAATTCATGATCACTTTTCCTGAGAAAAGAATCGGTCTACAAAGGCAGGGAATGCATTTTATTAAAAGGAACTACCATATAATCACATTTCATAGACCATTATTCTAAAACCAATCCCCCAAAAAATCTGCAATTTTAGAGGTGGTCTTTGCATTTATCAATTTAATTTCTGTTTTGAAACCAAAGAAGAACAGCTATTTATGCTGATAAAGCTGCTGCGTGTCAACCTTGCATCTCTTAACTTTATCATTAAAGCTCAAAAGGAGTTTTAAAACAGACACATTACAAGATTCATTTGACAAAAGACACCATTCACTTTACATTCTTCTCCATAATCTGGAAAAAATGGAGTGTTTGGAGGACAGCTGGAAGGGAGTGTGGGCCTCCTATGCCACCAAAGCATAGGAATTCCTGCTCATAATGGTCCTTTTAGATGGACCACACTTGTGGTAACTCAGAGCAGGCTGGGAGCTGCTTCAGGATACAATTGGGAAGGGAGAGGAGCTGGTTAAAGCTCAGAAGATGAACTGGCCCAAGGAATCCTGGGGGAATTCTATACATGAATCAGATCATGTTAGGTCAAAGCACTTCACTAGAAGTAATGACTGAACAATATGAGACTAAAAGCATTGCTTTGGAATCTTTGCCTGTGACTTGTACAGAGATGTAGGGAATTTCACCCTAGTAAAGGAATATTGGTTGCACTCTATGTTAACTAAGAGAAGAGTGTTCTTTTCCCCACTAACATGTGGATCATGGAGGAGACCCCAAAACAGTTGATTTTTTTCCAGGAAGATCAACATGATATAGACCCGCAGGAAGGTCTTGGATGCAGGAATTCTGCTTGAACACAGCTAAATCAATGAGCTTACTGTGCTAAGCTCTTCACTTGAATATTTTCAGACAATTTTTGGAATTGATCTTTTAACTCGTAGAAACAAACAAATTATTCTCATTATTGCTGTATTATAGTCTCACACCTGACAATGTAATGCTGGTTTATATGCTACACAGGTATCTGAGCATTTTGCTTTCTGTGTGAGTTGGACCTTTAGCACATACAATGAGATGAGACCCTGACCCACACAAGCTGTGAATTTATAACAGGGCATTTCCTCTTCCCTGCATTGCAAACATAGCAGCTCATCTCTCCATTTACGTGAAGATCTTTTATGACAATTACATCTGAATTTTATGCTATAATTAAGATCCCTTTGCACCAAAAAAGTGGTTCCAAATGCATTAATTAATTAGATTAAATAAGCACACAAGAGACTGCCTTGCATTTTTTGTTCTTCATGTAAGAATTTTGTGAAGCAAGCTGCGATTCACAAAATTGCTCAGCTTCATAAGCATTTCTCCCTCAAATACTTAGACTTTCAACTTTTGCACATCCTATTGGTTTCTGCGAGGGCTCTCAAGCAGCCACAAATGTGTTTCTCTTCTTATATCCCACTGTGTACATTTGCTAAATCCTTCACAACAGCTTTTCCTCAAAAGCTGAGAATTTTCCATAGCCTGGGTTTTACCTATCAAGTTCTGCAGACGTGGTCTCCTGAGATGCTGACCTCACTCGTTTAATGATTTCTATCCTGCTACTGCATTCTTACAGCAACTGCACAAAGGACTTTTGGCTGCCTGTAAGAACCAGGGAAAGACTTGTCTAAGTGTATATAAAGGACTTAAATGTAACAGCAGAACATCCACAAGGCAATTAAAATAAATTCATCCTAAGACTGCATCTTCATTGTCTTTTCTTCTGTTGTTATTTAAAGAAACTATTTTTTAATGTTAAATTTATTATTATGGCTATGAAACTGGATGATCATTTTAGATGGGAACAGAAGCTATGGAGTAATTGCACAGGTGTGGTCATTAGTAGAGGAAGAGAGAAAGCAATGCTTAGTTGGGAACAGTGATCTTCCAGAATTTGTCAAAATGCCAGGATTTCTAAATACTGACCTTAAAAGGCAGATTTTTTTTACTGCTATTTCACTTTACCATGGCTTTGTCCAAATAGGAGCATCATACAGAATTCTGCTTTGTTGGTTTCTGGTGTCTTTATCACAATGGAAATAAATTATGAACAATCCCTGTGCTCATCAAAAATAGATCATTTGCAAAGCTTACTGGGAATCTTTGTGCAGGAAAAGAGAAGGGTTAGAAACTATGACCATGTTAAAGGTTCAAACACAGGAAGGTGGTGTTGGGAGGAGCCCCTCAGAGAATTTTTCTCACCTTACCAACACAAAGATTTGGGCTTGGAGTGCCAGGATTGAGGACTGATGTGCCAGGGTTGATGGCTGATGACTTTCAGATTCCAGCTGAATGGTGGGATGTAGGTGAGAAAACAGAACCTCAGCACCTGGGGGTGGGGAGAGTTTTTTTCCCTGTGTGCTGGCCTGACTTTTGGGACTTTTCTTTGGGCAGCTGCAGAAAAGGAGCCACTGCTTGCTGGTGAGAGCTTTTTTTTCTGGCTCTGCTCTTTGCTTTTCCCCTTCCATCTCTGGGCACCCTGAGCTTCAGAGAGAGAGAGAGAAGAGTCTCGCTGCAGACTTTCTTTTTTTCTTCCTGGGGACCGACAGACTGCAAGGAGATTCCTGGACATTATCACCACCCCTCCACTCTCAGCCTTTCCTTCTTCATTTGGAACAAAGGACAAGGAGAGTCCACTGAGTGTTCACCCCTGTCTCTGCCTCGCTGAAAAAAGACTGAGAATTCACCTCGCAGCCAGCCGAGGTGAGACGCTGACACTGTCCATAATATAACTGCTCCAGGAGGAATCTACCGTTTTGGGGTTGTTCTCTTTTGTTTTTACTTTTGGTGCTGGGGGAGTAGTTTGCTCTGGTCTGTTTACAGTTATATCTGTATCTAGATAGATAGATAGATAGATAGATAGATAGATAGATAGATAGATAGATAGATAGAGTAGGTAAGAATAGTTATCCTTCTTATATCCATTTTCTAATTAAAGTTCCTTCTTTTTAAATGTTATAAGGAATGACGTGATTATTGTGTAGGAATCCTCTGTTTTTTGGTAAACATTTTAGTTTTTTCCCTCAAACGAAGACAGACCATATGAAACGCAAATCATGGTCCATGCTCAGAACTCATGGCTAGTGGAGCTCACCCAAAAGTCTGGAGGGATAGATCTGCTAATGCTGTATACTGTGTTCTCCCTCTGCACTGCCTGTTAATTCCTCCATGATGGAAGCAAAGACATGGGCAATCTTTGGTTTCATGCCTATCGTTACCATGACCCTACCATGCATCCCCTTCAACATTCTATACGTCTCCCTTTACCTCTCAGCAGCTACAACAACAATTACTCAACACGAAATGTCTCAAAATAAGCCTTTCACTTGAGGAGTCTGCCAAAGTGAAAACACTTTTAGAAAGAGACAACTGATCTCATAAACAGAAATAAATCTAAAATTAACTGAAACCAAAATCACATTTCCCCTCCCCTGAACCCCCACTCAGGTCTCTAGATGTTGGGAATCTTAAGCTCCGTTCTGAAACTAAATTAGACTCGCAGTCTGAAAACCAACCCCAGACTCAAACTTTAGTGAAGTGGCTTGAAATTATACATTCTCTAATTAGTTAGAAATGCACAACTTTAGATTCATTGTACTCACAAGTTTCTTCCTAGAAGCAAACTCTTATGATTTCAGTTCAATTGGATTGTGTGTTTTAATTAATTCTCTAGTCTTTCTCTGGAAGCAAATCATCAAATAGAAGAGACATCTGCACAGTTCTAATTGACTTTAATAGAAATAATGAATGCACAACCTTTTGGTTGATTGGACACCTGGATTATTTCTCCCTGAGAAAAATAATACATCTATCCACAAGCAAATTTGAGGGAGCGAGAGTGTGGTAATTTCATCAGCAAAGCATTAGGGAAAAAAAGTGGTCTAGAATTACACACATTTACTGAGTAGAGTGTCCACTGTTAGGGCCTCACTTTGAAGACTGGAATGAAACAGCAACAGGTTGTTTCTTTCAGAGATTTCTACAATAGAGGAAAAGGTAAGATCTGATCCGTGTATCTAGCTATAGACAATGAATCCCTCTAAATAAAATACACCAAGAATTACAGATGCCAGCTTTATTCCTTCTGACTGAAATAATTCCACTGAAATCTATTTCTGGGGTTTTTTCCCCAAGAGAATGGGTCTACATTTTATTAAAAGGACAAACCTGTTGTTATATCTAGAAAGCAAGAAGCCTTTCCAAAAAACGTACCTTGAACTAATTTTTACAGAATACAGACCATTTACTTCAAAAAATTAAGCTCTTGTACTTGGAATTTAATGTACAAAACACAAACCTCCTGAATGATTCCCATAAGGATTCGTTTAACAGGCTTCATTATGTGGAAAGGGTATAAAACAACCAAAAAACCTGAAATGGCTGCTCAGCATTATATTGTTCTGTGGCTGCTGCCATGATTTACAACTATGCATTTGCTACTCGTTTCTTTAGCTTAGTGCTGAATTATAAATGAACCCCTGGATCCTGGGATTCTTCATCCAGTTCAAAAATAAAATTAACCTGATTGAGGGTCACTTTTTTAACATGTTAATGTCAATGAATTCTTTATAAGGAAATTCTTTTATTTGAAAAACAAGGCCCAGACTCCTCTCAGACCTTTCAGTTTTGCTCTTAAATGAAGAATAAAGAAAGCTAGATGTAAAACCAGGCCACAGAATTCCATGTAAGCTTGTTTGATGCAGTTCAAGTAACTGTGTGGATACACAAACCAAGGCTTTCTGTGAACAAATATTTATGCAACTAGAAGGCAACTGGTATGCTTTGGATTGATTTGAATGTAGATGTGCAGGAAATTTGTCCACAGCACATTGGAGTCCGAAAAGTCACCTTCAGTCTTTCTGACAACATGGATCATCCTGTCTGCTCAACAGTTGTGGGCCATATCTGTTATTAAATAATGCACACAAATGCTGAAATACCATCCCACAAATGAATCATAAATAATTACTGAGCTTTTTTTTTTAATAGATGACGCAAGCCCCTGCCTCAGGGGCTTTCTATCTACCACAAAAATGGGCTAAAAAGATGGAAAATAATACACCACACTGGAAATTAGCAGGGATCTGGCAGTGTTCAACACTGAAAACTTGAGAGAAGACATGGATATGAAGGAAGACAGATCTGGGAAGTTCAAAGTCAATAGCACATTACCACTAGAAAGCCATCTAAGTTTTACTTTTATATTGGGTGTGATGGCTCTCAAGACCAGCTGGAAGAAGAATCCCCTCTGTGCATGTACCCAGTCCCTGCTGTACTTCTAGCTCTGTCATAGCTAGGCCTGAAGTTTTATAACTAGAGAGATGCGTATCTAGGTAGATGCTACTAATGTAAGAGATGCTCTTGTGCTCTGTGTTTGCGTGTCCCCAGATGGGCATGCACATTGTCCCTGTGCCTTTCCAAAAGCCCCAGCATGGGGCGATGTGTGCCTCTGTGGGTCAGTCTCAGGGGCTGGGGCAGATCAGAGGAGGTGCCTGTACAGCCTCTTGCATCCTCTGACCACAACCCCAAAATAGCTCTCGAGCCATCAACCACAGCCCTGGGGAACGGGGAAGGTTCTTCAGCTCTCTCCTCATATTACAGGCCTGGATTAGGCTGATTTAGCCTTATTTTTTTTTTTTTTTTGTAAATAAGGCACCAGGATCTGCCAACAACATTCCTCCCATTTTATCTGATCTCATAAGAATTATTTTTAGTAAGAACTGGTTTGCCCTGAAAGAAAGCTATTCTCTAAAAAAAGCTTTGTACACTTAAGACATATGGGACAGAAGGAAGCCTGCATCTAGCATTGCTTTTTTTTTTCAGTCACCAGAAAAACCCTGAAATTGCCCTTTTTAGCAAAGAGAAAAGATAAATTGGTTGGTTCTGAAACAAAATTAATAGATATATCTTGTCCCATTCTTGACAACCTTTTCTGAAGTCACATTAGCTCACAGAACAAGCGTACAACTCCCACCTCTAAGAAGTGTACACAGGTGTAATTCCACTGAAATAACAGTTGAATATCTGTAGTAGAATGAGAGCTATTTTTGTTGCTGCTCTTGCAAAAAATAATTGAAATAAATTCTTTACAGAAGTAGCAGCAGCCAGTTCCCCTTTCTGCCAAGCTTACAACCACTGCAGACATTGCTTAGGGTCATCATACTCTGTATTTTGGTGCACAGACTTAGTGAATGGCATGCATGATATGCTTACTAAGCTACTTTGGATAAACATGGAAAAAATCTAGTGGTGTAGTTGTCACAGACCAAAATGGTTTCATGTGCTGTGTGATTTGAAGGGAGATTCCTTTGCTGTGTGTCATTTACCTTTTATACATTGCTGTTGCTCAGTATTTCATAACCATTAATTCTTTGGATGCCCACACTGACATTGTTATATACATATACGAATAAAAAAATGGGAACTGTGCATTCTTATGTGACGTCACCTTATACTCCACAAACAGCTTTATTGCTCTTTACCATGTTTGGGAACAAAGGGAAAGGGATGCCCATGACGTATGTCTCACATTAGAACAATTTCCTTTTCACACGTGGAAAACAGAGCTCCTCTCTCTTACATATGGTTTATGTACACACACATAGCCTTGGGACATCAGGGTCTGAGTGAAAAAACTCTCTTGTTTCATATGTAAATCCATGACTGCTGTGGTCATGTGCTAAATGATAAATAAGCTGGTGAAGTGAAGTCAGCAAAAAACTTTCATGAGTTAATTTTTTAACTTCATTTCTTAAGCCACAGCTCTGCAAGTCATAAGGATCTTTGAGTAGGCTGGGCTTTGTCATGCATGAATTAACTGTTGGCATAAGTGATACAACAGCAAATAGCATCCTAGACAATGGACTTGTTTGGGAAAAGAACTGCTTGTGTCTCTCTGGTGTATAGCACAAGATGACCTTTCTGATGACTGCCTTTCCTGACATACCTGTTGTGCACTCACTGTGCTTCAGTTACTGTGAATTCCTTAAATCCATCGATACCACAGGGAGGGAATTATGATATTTAGCATACAATGGGAATTCAGGGTAATGTGGGTTCTGTTTCTCCCTCCAGTCCCCCTGTGGCACTTTGGAACCACCCTCTCATACCTCTGTGTCTCCATTTCTTCCTTCACAGTGGTCTTTTTCCCATCCTAGGAAGTCTGAGAGACTGTAAATGTGTTTAAGGTGAACTGAGGTCTTTGGATGCGATTTTCAAAGCTGACCTAGCTATTTTGAAAAGGAGGTTGTGACATTATGGATCATAAAGATAAGGCTTCCTGTATCTGAGGTTTTTACACTGTCCATTTAATTTACTGTTTTCTAGCTGAATTACAGTATTAGCTAATACTAAGTATGGGAGCTGAAGGTTACACTACTAAGCATCCACCTGATCTCAATACTTTTGGTTGTAATTCTACATAATAAGAGTTGTCCATGAACTTCTGCTTCTCTCTGTGGATCTGGAATCCCTTCCAACAAAACAAAGGGAACTCAGTGTAGTAACATGTGAAAGGAAATCAACTTTCCTTCCTTAAAAAGCTAAGCAATTCTTTGATAGTTGTGTGAGTATGTGTGTGTGTATACACATAAAGTAGTTTGAAGGGAACCTGTAATGTCAATACATTCAAAAATTGCAAGTACAAGAATTCAAGAATTGGAGCTCAACCATTACTCATCCACTCTGGCCACTTCCACTTTTATACGGTCTTTTATTTCTGCCACCTCATGCAGAAGTCCCTCCAAGTCATCTGGTGCATCAGAGTTACTTCACTTTTTATTCTTAGCATAAAATTTTAAGTATTTGTGTGGTGGTAGTCCCTAAGTTGGAAAGCCAGTGTCTTCATGGACAGCTTTGCAATCTAAAATATCTGGATTGTAATTCCATGGCTGGAACTTTTCACTGCAGTGCTCAAATTTAATTCAACCAACCCCAAGCTTACGATGATTCTCTTCCTACTCTTCCTCCTTTTGTTTTTTCTTCACTCTTTGGACTTTTATTTCTTTTTTGGGTGTTTTTTCAACTTTTTCAATAAAAATGAGAGCATCTCCATCGCTCTTTTCCTTTCCACCTCTTCTGTTTCTGTGCCTCTTTTCCACAATTACCTCACCTTTTTTTTTTTAACTTCTTCATTTTTATTTCCCTCTTCTGTCACAAGAAATGAAGCATGAGTCTGGAACTTGCATTATCTTTATAATTATTTAAACCTGTATTACGTCTTCAGACCACCACTATAGTTAAAACTTGATTTTTTTAATGACATTTTTTTAATAAAAAATTATCTTAGGCAGCCTTCCAACTATGATATCAGTCTTACAACGTTTGCCTGAATTTGCTGACATCCCAAAAGAATGATCTCAAGAGGTGTATTCTCCTGGCTGCAAGCGCCAGCAGTGGCACATCACAGTCAGTGATTAGCCTGCCCACAGCTGATTATTCTGGGGGTTGGAATGGAGCAAGTGGAGAGAATGACACCCCCCAAGAGGCAAGATCTGGAAAGAGCTGGAAGAAAGGTGAGCAGGGGGGATGAGGGGTAAGCAAAAGAAAATCCAGGGAGCAAAAGGAGGAACTTCAAAGCCCAGGGGCAGAAGCAGCAGAAGCCTAGAGAAGAGATTTTCTTAGTGTGATGAAGAACAGAAAAATAAGAACTGATTAAATTTTAGTTACAACATAATTTTAATCTATGAACAAACCTCCTGGTGATATCAGGATGAGATCCAGTGATAACTGGAGAGATTATAATGAAACACACTAGCCTGCCTTCTTTTCTCCTCAGCTCTCCTCTGCTGTCTTCATTATCCACCCTCATTTGCCCTGCCTAGGCCTGCCCAGCTTCTACAGAAGTTACCAGGAGCTTTGCCACCAGCCACAGAAGGAGCACAGTTGTGAATTGCTGTCAATTGAGGCCAGCCATAGCAAGAGGCTCCCAGAGGGGTCAGTTCCCCGCCAGGAAGAAGGGGATGTTTCACTGACAGTGTTGATGCAGCACGAAGCAATAAAACTACTGGTTTCTGACATATTACAGAGCAACATGACAAAAAAATTGCAGAATCCACAATATTGTCCTACCCACAGTTTTCCACTGACCCTAATTATAGTTCTGTTGCTAAAGCTGTGTAATTTGATTTCCAACAGCACACCAAAAAGGCAGGAGCTCAGCAGTTCCTGGAGCAACTCCACACAGTTTCCTGGACAAATGCATTTTCCTTCTAGTCAGGACTAAGGTGAATAATTAATTAAGAAATTAGATGGCCAAATATGTCTCCAGTTGGACTACGGAACAAGAACAGTTATTTAGGGCTGGCATGGCTGTATCTTTGCACTCCAAATGTTTAAATTTGGCGATAGCTTTTTACTCTAATGGCAGGTGGTAGATCCAGTGGAAGCCACAATGTTCTTGCACTTTCGTTCCAAGTATAATTTTCATATCTTCAGAGATAACAAAAGGCCTAAGCACCACTATATAGTGGCACTTGATCTGCATGCATATGACAATAAAAATATTTGTTAGAAAAGGAATATGTCATTTTAGTCACCATGTGAATTCTTGTGTGGTTCTTAAAGTATTTTGCCCTTCCCTTATTTCCATTCCTGTGTGGTTTTGTTTATTTTGCCATTAAAGCCCCTAATTTCTTTTTTGCCTAATTTGCTGTTGACATACAATTGTCATACACCATGAGCTGATGCCTCTCACCACTGACAGATGAGCATTGCTGTGGTAGAATCAAGAGCTCCCACCCTCAGCTGCCCAGTCCTTGCAATGGAGTTTCCACTCGACAGCTGACCACACAACACGAACTCTGTGCTTCCTCCTCTGTGCAGAAATCAGTGCAAACCCACTTAAAAATCCAGTCAAAAATCCAGCTGAGGTGAATGTGAGCAGACATCTAGGTTTGCCATGAAGGAGCTGAGGTGTTGTTGGATGTCAATAACTTCCAGCAAAGCAGTAGAATGGGAAGCCAAGGCAGTGACTTCTGCAGCTGCTGCAGCAAAATTCACCAGAGCTCCTCTCTCAACATATAGTAAAAGCTCTTGGCATTAGTGGAAATCAGACTTCCTCTGACTAAAGTGAAAAGTAGCAAGGGACTTGATTTTAGATTGTTACTGATTATGTTTTGCTTTCAAAGGCAGCAAGATTAAAATTTGGATTCTAATTATCTGCCTTTTTTTTTAAGAAGCAGTGCCTAACTAATTCCCATCAGTGCTTTCCCTAAGATCAGAAGCAAAGCTGTCTCTAAAATACAGTTTTTCAATTCCAAGCCAGTCATATAAGAACAGTGAGTAAGATGAATCAGTTCTAGGATGCTCTCATTCTGTGTTTAATAATAAAATAAAACCAAAAAATACTAATGAAATCCCAAATCCTGTAGGGTGCTGAATATTGCAGACTGTTGTCTGAGCTTGCACTCTGACCCCAGCTTACATTTGTCTGCTAAAGCACAGTAAGCACACATATTATAGAAGCAAATAAAATACACAATTAAACCAGTACATTCAGGCAGATAAAACCAATGGAGGGTTTAGCTCTTCTCAAAAATAACATGCTCAGTAGAAGACAATCTCTTGAAGTGTGTGGTATTTGTTAACATAATACATTTCCATGCTTAGATTTTCAAAACTGCAAAATACAGACATTTATAGGTACGTGTTTCAAATTTAAAATAATCCTTTTTATTGGAGGAGATGATACCTTTTTCTGACACACTGAAGGGGAATAATGTTCATTGTTTACGCATTTGCTTAAGCAGTGGAATTTTACATGGCTAAACTTCACTTCATGAGATGTGTATCAGTTTAAATTAGCTCAAAATCCAACTCAGTGTTCATTTTTAGATCACAGTCTTCAAAGCAACTGATTTATCAGGATGCCTAAATCCAGATGCACTACAAATAAGCCAGGAAAGACAAATAAGCCTCTTGGCATAAAACAAATGAGCCGGGCGAAAAGGAATGTGAAAAAAGCAACAGCTAAGGGAAAATAAGTAAAAAACCTGCCACTGGGAAGAATGTATAGTTTTAAATCCCAAATGCTACCTCACTTGGATTTCCTCATGTCCCACCTTCCCTCCAGGCCCTCTTTTTTTATTTTTGTTTTTTGTTGGTTTTTTTTTTACCATTGCCTTCTGGACCACCTTCCCCGCTGGCATCCATCAGCTCTTCACTTCTGCATGTGCATTCCTTTTGAAACCGCTTCTCTTTGAATTTTTAGTGCCTGAATGAGAACCGTTTGGAAGGACCAAAAGGCTTTGTACATGCTCTGGGCAATGGTAGCTACCTGAGTATGCTTTTAGTTCACAGAAATTACAAAAATATCACCACAAGAATTGGACCTTAAGATGAGAGGTAACAGACCCGTTATCATTAGGTATCTTTATCTGCTGATAGTGGAGTTGTGAAGATTTTGTGCAAGAGGAAAATTTGTAAAAGAGAAAAAGTGAAGGAAAATTGAAATGTTTGTCTGATACCAACCCTGTCAAGAAACAGCAGCCAAGTGGTAGAATAACTACCCTTTAAGAAATTTGGGATTAAAGGTAAAATACTTCTGGGCTGAGACCAGTTTTCCTTACCTGGGGAGCAGCCCCACAGAGAGAAATCCTTCTTCCTGCACAAGCTTAATGGTGGCTAATTAACCTGGTGCTGTGTTAAAGATATAACATATTTATCAGGTCTGACTCAGTTCTTATTCATCGCTATTTAAGAACACAACAGAGAGTATGTGTCTTATTTCCATCCTTGTTCATGTAGCCTGGCTTGGGAAGAGAGATAAATGAACTCAGAGAAGTTAGATCTCTTAGATCATGCAGAGGCTACAGTTTTACCAGGTAGCCCTGACTTCATGTAAGACAGACAGTGCCACATATATTACCATTATGCTCTGTTCTTCATTTTGCTCCTTTTGTTTCCTATCAGACTCCCTAGGGGCCTTAGTTTGTATTCATTCACTCTCTAAAACGTCTTCCCAGATGCTCAAATCCCACTTCTGTTATTTCAGTTTCTTTTAAATTTGTCTGGATCCCTTGTGCAGAGTCAGGACTTTACTGTTCCTTAGCTCAGCATTCTCCTGGCTGGAGTCCAGCTCAGGTAATTATATCCAGGGCTCTCTCAAACTTCTCTCTCTAGCTGCATTTGGAGAAGTTACTGTTCCCTTTCTTTCCCAAACTGCTTTCTAACACTGCAGATACAGGGAACTGATGAGATGTGTGTTTGGGAGAGGCTGTGCATTATGCATTAGGGGTGAACCAACACCTTCTGCAGGGGGACTGAAAGTACTGACACAGCTTCCTTTCTTTTTCATACAAATGCTATTTTAAGTGGACAGTTGTCACATCAAGTAGAAGCTGAAGGACAAAAAATTGGTCCAGAATAAACTGTTGTTGCTATTTCAATGTGGAGACTTGGCCCTCTAATTTACTATTCTGAATCTAGCCTGGATTTGCTCAATAGCTGTTCAGTGGCTTTTGTCACTTGAGCCGGTTGTCACAAGATGCTCACAAAAATAGATTTCTTACTTATTGGGAGAAATATCAATACAGAGGCTAAAGACATAACAACCACTGCCAGAGGTAATGCTGCTATATCAAACATGAGACACATTACAAAGCAGAAGAAATAGAAAACTTAATTTTGCAATGCCCATGTTCAATCTGCTTGTTAACCAGCATTTCTCTCTTTGTGATATTTGTCCAATGCTAGGCCAAAGACAGTTCAGAGTATCCTTTCCAATGGAAAAGGATTCAAAGAGAATTGTGGAGTCTAAAACACATATGAGAGAAAAATATTGTCTTTCTTAGCTAAGAAGTATGAACCATAAATTTAGGCAAATTACAGGAAGAAAAAGAAATACATAGTGAAAAAAAAACCCCAAGACTAAAAAGAGTCATTGATCTGCTTACTGGGTACTGCTTATTTCCTGCAGATTATGGCCATGAGAACTGGTTGCAAGTACTTATGCAAACTCATGTAACTGCTCACTGCAGTACAGTTCTTCCAAGGCAAAGAAATGGATCTTCACACATCAAACAAGGAAACCATAATCAATTCTTCCTCCCTTACCTTGGAGGAATTTGAGCTGTTGCTATCAACAGAAGTTAACTGTTCCCTTGTCTGGGCAGAATTGCTGCACTCAGAATAATCTTGGGAAGAAAAATGATTCATGAGAGGTCTATCTAAGCTCAGAAGAAGCTTAAGAAATGCTTTCCTAATCTAAATTGGAAGATTTTACTTTCACCATGGGCCATGTCTCAGTGAAGGATTGTCGGAAAGCAGCCTCATCTACTTGGTCCTGCTTGGAATAGAGATTGGACCAAATTACCTCGGGAAGACCATTTGAGCCTAAATTATTGAATATTTGTTCTCCAGCCTCCACAATGATAGCCTATATCAGAGAGCAGGCTGCACCCTTCGTGCTGGCTCTGCACCCACAGGGGAATCCTTCACACCAGGGAAATTCCTACTTAGGAAATACAATAAAATCAAAGAAACATCTATCTGATGCAAAAGTAATATATACTATATTCAATATTTTTTGGTTTTCCTTTCCCCTCAAATCTTCCAAGTTATAAAAGCTGCCAGGCCCAACTCAGCTTTCGTGTTAAAAAGAAACCCATTTATACCCAGTGAGGCCATGACTGAACTTGGATTACTTGATGAATTAGGTTTTCCACAGCGATGGCGACCATCACAGATGATGTTGTCCAGCCAGCTGAGATGGCTTCTGCACTTGTCCCAGAAGCATACAAAGGGGAAGAAAAGGACTAAGCGTTTGTGGAAGTGTACATCTGGAAGTTTAAGTTAACCTTATCCTTCTGCAGAGTTAAGTTAGCACAGCCTTTGTAGAGTTTTGATGACAGGACCTGGCTAGTGCAAGAATAGCTGGCACCAGGTTGAGGTTCTTCCCCCTCTGCTAAACAGGCCTTTCATGCAAAGAGCAATTGACCCCACTGTACTCGGTAACATTTTTATCCTCCCTCCCCTGCAGTTCAGTGGTGTGTGAGCAGTAATAAATCCGTGTTTAAAGGGCTGTTGACTGCTTTAGAACTTCAGCAGCAAAGGAAATAAAGTAAGCACATAAGCATGTAGCCCTTGCACTCTTAAACATGGCATCTACTGCTGGGGATAACTAAAAGCATGGTTGACTAAGGAACTAAATAAAACTGTAATGCACTACTGTATGATTTATATCACATGTTTTTTTCTGTAATTTTTCCAAGTAGAAACCAGGAACGCACAAGACAAACAATAGGAACAAACTCATTTTAGGATTCTTTCTGCAGTCAAAGCACTGGGGACAAGGAAGAGTCAAAGTATACAGACATGCTTGAGTGTTGGAATTTTTATGAAGAAGAAATATTCACTCTATAATGTTATCCATGTAGAATGGATGCTGGTGGCTTACATTATACCAGCTGAGTCTGATGATGATGCTATGACACGAATAGCTAATGAGAAATATAACTTGTATCCTTTCATGAACGTATATTTTCAAGAGGTGATATTAGAATAAGGCCAATTGTACAGCTTCATACACTTCAGCATCCGTTTCTTTTTTCTGTCTGAAAACTTCAAACATCAAACAGGTTTTGGGATCAGCCAGCAGGCAAGTAAAAAATTGCTTCATGCTATCAAACTCAGGATTAATCATTATGAGTAAAGATATCTAATGTAAGAATAGCAACAGTCTAACCTGCAGAGCCCAAATATTTGAAGTACTTTACAAATATTGCCAAATGAATTTGCATTGAACAGTGATACGCATTTTAACAAAGAGAAGCAAAGGTACTGCTTCACTTTATAGAATTTATGGATCAAATTTTTGAGAGCGCTGCCAGTCATTCTCTGCAGGATCTTTAAACATGCAGCAAGCTCACCATGGTATAATTCTTACCTTACTTTAGTCATTTAGTAAAAGAGCCTCAGACTGCAAATATACATTTCTGGAAATGTTGTAACAATCTCCTCCTCTCAAAATTCATTAGGACAACTACGTATTTGCTTTTAAAGATGTTGTCAGAGAAACAAAATGAATGCTTGAACTGCTACTTTACTAGGAAGTCCTTTTTGGCTGCATGATTGCAAATGTTTGTAGATGAGTGAAAATGTTTTGAATCAAACTTAAAATAGAATGTGGAAATAACCATTAGCAAGCCAGAGATGCCAATGAAGATCATAGAGGATAGAGAGAGGGATATTAAGACAGTGCTGCGATTCAGCTGGGAAAGATCAAAGAGAGCCAGATAACAGCCAGGGGACATCAGAGTACCATGAAAGTTGCTGAGGATGTAGGAAGTCTGTGTAGTGCTGTGGGACATAAGGGAAGTTGAATAAGATATGTATGTCAAGAAACATCCCAGGGTGATATGGAAAACCAGAGGACACATCATCATGACAGAGCTGTCTGAGAAAGCCTCGCAGTGCTATGAGATGCAAGCCTCAGGACAGTGATGATGAAAACCAGGCAAGGGGACACAAAAAAGACAATCAGCTAACAAGAGAGAATGTTACTGAATGCAATCACATCAAGAAGGGCTACAACTGCTGGGTATAACCATGAGGATGTTTGAAATAACAAAGTCAGAGCGTCCATATTTTATGAGGAATAACACATGTTGCTGGAAATCAGGGACCAATAAAGGTAAATGAAGAAACAATTAGAAATATGGCAAGTAAAAACACATCATATCACAAAATGGAAAAAAAAGTAATTGCTAGAGAGCATAAGGGAGAATTTGAAAAATGTTTTCAGCAAAAAGCTCCCAAGGCTTAGGAACCTTCTTGGAGCAGCTGCTGAGCCTGGAGAAGGCTATAGCATGTTAGGGAATGAGAGAGCAACCGTAAGATGCCAGAAACAGTGAAGCAGATTGTGAGCTGAATGACAAATGTGTAAGCTGCTGGTTGCTATAAAGGGCCACAGTGTCAGGAAAAGTTGGAGCCTGCTGTACTGCTTCTGGAAGCATCCAGGAAGAATGCAGGTTGAAAGAACACTGTATAGGTTGAATAGCATCAAGAAACGTTGGAGAAGGCCATGAATACCTTTAAGCCTGTTCAGCAGAAGGATCCAGACTAAGGCAGGGAATTATTGGAGTGGTTAGCTATGCGGCCACATAGAAACTAAGTCGAGGCTGTGATCTCCCAAGGGCCCAAGATACCAGAAAAAAGCTCGAGAAAGAATGCAGATTGCCAGGGGGACTGAAGAATCCTGCATATAAACTAGAGACAACTGAAAAGCTGTGAGATTTGTCAGGAAGCAGAGTAAGGTCACAGACTGCAACAACTCAGATGTCTAGTTTCACCATTTGACTAATAGAAGAAAGATGTGACCCAAGATAATCCTGACTGCTTCCCCTTTGGGGTACAGAACAGAATCCCTTTCAGAACTGTCTTAAGCAATGAATGCTCCTGCTGAACAACCAAAGCCATGTATGGAAAATAGCTATCTATCCTATGTCATTGTATGTTTAAACATGGACCTTGGAAACCACACAAGATTAGGAGAGGAAAATAATCTCTTTGGGACAAGGAAAACTTTGAAAGGGCTAAGGTGTGGTTAGTGCAGGGTGCAGGGAACCCTTCTACCCTTCTCAGCACAGATACAAGCAGGTAAATATCACTGGTCTTTCATCACAAGTTTATAAAGACTGATAGAGAAAAACAGTATGAAATATATGTTTTATTCATGCTACATCTAACTCCAGCACACCAGTCCTAAATAGAGTAACATGGCCAATGTATTTTAATTCACAGTGCCAACTGGCTCTGGAGCCATGCCTTGCTGGAGCCTGGGCAGAGCAAGGGCCTCAACCCCCATCTGACAACCTGCTTTTGCAGAGGAGACGCTCTGTTTGAAACCTGCTCCTTGCTGCACATCTTGCCCAGGGAATGGAGGTCGGCACCAGCACTTCAGCAGCACGTCTCCTCCCTCCCTCTCAGCACAGCTCAGCCCCAGGAGAGCCATTCTGCAGCCCGCATTTGGATGGGGGGGGCAAGGGGGAAGAAGACAAAGAGTTATTTTTCGCGAGATCTGCTGCAGAACGCTGAAAACAGCCAGGTTTCCATCCTCTCTCCTTTGTTTGCCTTAGATCTCCCGGTTTCTATATCAGGCTCTGGTTCAGCTTCCATTAGCGCTTCCTCATCAACATCATTAACAATGGTTTCCTCACTGAGGGTATCACTAGGATTATACTTACTGCCAGAATCCTCTGGCACAAAATCACTGTCTGAGTCAGAGCAGAGAAATAATTAACCCTCATGATACTTCTCTGGAGAATGAACAGAATACCTAATAAGATTTATGGGGCATCAAACTGATCCTGCTCCTAAGGGTAAAAGCGTCCACTCTCTGAAGTTAACATTGCCACCAAGGAGTGAGTGAAGATGTTCCTGTGCCAATGCAGGAGGCACCTTCACCTCACCTGTAAGCAAGCTGCATCACCTTAATTGTGTTAGTTACATTGCATGTCTAAACAGCAAACCCCTTGTTTACCGCTCTGGCCCTGGATTAGCTCATGGTTTCATTACCCAAAAAAAACCTTTCAGTGTCAACAGATTCTCACTCTGTGAAACTGGTCAGGCTGCAGTCAAGTAGGGCAAGACTTATCTTCCTTGAAATTACCAGCATTTGGTTTGAAAACAGCCTTCAAATACTACTGATCATATTCTTGATCTATAAGACTAGATTTATCATTTAGCTTACAACTCCAGGACTGAAATGGAACTGCTGGAAAAATTTCCCCACATATAGAGAAGAGAGTTGCCCCACAGAAAAGAAACAAGCATCAAAATCTATACAAATTTGCATGCTTTTGCTGTTTTTAACTCTAGAGAAAAGAATTTTCCTTCTCTCCAAAAAGTAATCAGTCACTTCAGTGGCAGACATTTGTAAGCAAAACTAATTAAGTTTCTGGGTCCAGAAGGATCCCCCTCCCAAAAGCTGGTAATATGTCTCAGTGGGGTAGGAGAAGGATAGTACAGTCCTGGCTGACAGGGAAGGATCTCTGAAGAAGTACATATGATATAGATTTCTGTCTGCAAAAAAACAGTAGTCTGCTAAGATCTGGAAGCCTCAAAATCCTTTCACTTCTGCTGGGAATTTAGTTCAAAGCAGCTGCATGTAAATGTTGCATAGCAAATGCTATGCTGGCAAACCCTTCTCCTTATTCTTGTTTTTAAATCAACAAGAGTAACTATATAGAAGAGGAGCTAGCTTTAGGGCAGCCAGATTTACCCTGTTTTAAAATAAAAGTGAAAACAACCCTAAGGAAAATAAAAAGAGAGAGAGATTTGAAATATGTATGAGCAGTCTCAATGCCCTGCCTCATCCCTTTGTACTGCATAAAGGGGGACGCAGATTGGCTGAATCCTTTATACATAGAGATCTGGTACAGAGATTCATCAGAAAACATGCAGCTACCATTCCCAGTTCCTCTCCCTCCCCACCAGGAGTGGGTAAGAGGCAGGGAGACAAAGCAGAAGGGTCAGTAGCAGGTTGGCAATTGCCTGAAGGCCACTCATCTTTCTCCAGGCCCTAAAACTGTGAGAGCACTGAGTATTTCCCACTTTGTTCACATCCATTGCATGTGTGTTTCTGGTATCTGTGGGACCTGTAAACTTCTGCCTCATCTAAAAGAAAAGGGAACTTAGTCATTAATTCCTGAAGGAGGAAGATCACTTCAACCTTTGACTTACTTAATGTTAAGAAGAATGAGATCTGTAAAAGTTGCTAATGGAGAGAGAAAATATACCTCCACATGAATGCAATGGTTAGGGCATGTTTCAAATCTTTTTAGTAGTTATCCCTTCAACATAAAGTCACACACATGGAGTGTCATTTATAGAGATAGTCTCCCTAACCCCACTCCTAAACACCACCTAGAACTCCTTTCATATCTTTAATCTGCTCAAAAACTTCTGAAAACACTAAACTAAGAGATTTGAGGTTAAAATTCCTCTGCAGACCCAAATCAACCAAAGGGCCAGCTAAACAGTTACACCCTCTGTAACAGCAGCACCATGGTGGCAGTAAGGACAGATCCCAGCTCTGGCATATGCTTTATGTAGGCCTGCAAGCCCAATAGCTACACAAGCTCTGTATCAGACCTCCTTTATAGGAAGCTGCCATACTGCAGACAACAAAGACACATGTGTGCTTGCAGTTGCTTCAGGAATTGGCAACACAAATGTCAAGAATCCATGTTGACACTAATTTGACCATAATTTGGACCTCTATCCACACCAATGCTTGATCACGGACAAAGACTCATACAGTAAATCTTCAAGAGCTTGCAGAGGACTTCAGTCTGCTGTTCTTGGCCACAGCTTGGTACCAAGTTCTTCTTCTTGGTACCCTGCTTGGTACCAAGTTCTTCTTCTGTGGTAACCATGGGAAGGGGTATATGGGAAAACAGCTGCATCACAGCAGCTTCCCAGGTCCTGCCTGCTGGCCGGGCTGCCCAACACTCCTGTGTGTGTGCAGTGTGGGGTGGCAGCTGGATGGCCTCCTCTGCCTGCAGCCCAAGGATGGGAGAAGCTGCTAATTCTGATCCACTACTCCTGCACAACTCGTCCTGCTTCTTGTGGAAATTACTACCTCTTCAGATCTGCCTACAGAGTAGGCTCCTGTGGACATCCTCTAACCTACTTTGGTCAACCTGAGCCAGGCTTAGCTTAACTGGATTAAGCAGGAGGTTTTTGCTAACTCAGTTTGATTGAAGTGGGTTAAGGGGCACTCACAAGCAACTCTGCAAACCCCTCATGAGAGGGCATTAATTCCTGGGAAAAGGCAATGACAAGTGGTTGGACTACCAGCCTCTTTACTAGCACAGCTAAATAAAATGTCCACTGAAATAAGGCCTCCCGACTTCAGAGACAGCCATGAATTTACTTTGCAAACAGTGAAAGTTACTGTGTCCCACCAGCTGCAGGTTGTTGCTCTTGCAACAGCACAGGAGGGAAGGGTAAATGCATTACTCCAGCAAGAAGTTGGCAGCGTTCACCTGCCAGGAAAAGTCCAAACTTTAGCATTTCAGCAGGCTAGGAACTGCTCATGTCTGCCCTTCTGCAGGCTGAACTGAGGAGGAGGCTGAGATGTGTAGTTTAGAATCAGAAGTCAACTTAGTTACAAAGTCCGAAAGCCCTTCCACCCCTGCTGCAGTTACACTGCTCCAGAGGGCCTGGGAAGGTATTGCTACAAGCATTTAATCTTGCTTGCCTGTTCTGGTTATTTGTAGTCTTCAATGACATCAGCCACAGCAGCATGAACAGCACAGGCAAACCAGCCTTAAGTCATGACTATCAAATAAAAATCTCTTCTATTTAAAGATTAATGTAAGAAATCAATGTGCTTCCAGCATGTGCCAGAAGATGATCTAACCCCATCTTAAGCAGCCTGAGAAACTTCATGTAATGGTGATACAAAATCTATGAGCGGTTAATGCTGAGTGTCTGTCTGCTTCCAGAGCGCTTCAAACGCCGGTTCATGAGCTGGCTACCAGATGTGCTCCTCTCTCCCCTGAAGGCCATCACGAGGACTGCTATTTCATTCTCAAACCTCAACAGACAGTGTTGTGACAGTACAGAGTCTGCTCTCTAACATATGTCTCTTGCATGGCAGCACATTCATTTGAATACCTTATTATGCTGCAGGGACTAAACTGACCACTTACCAGGAAGGGATGAATCTTTCCAGCTATCAAAACTGAGCAGCTTAACAAGAACACTGTCAGAACAGCATTCAAAAATGAAAGGGCAGTTTCTGCTAAGGATAGAACACAGCCACATGCAGGGATGGCTCTCTTGCTACAGTAATGGCTATTGACATCCACATACATAAACTCGCTGACATAAAGCAAGATCAGATTAGACCATATTAAATGACATTTTCTTTTCTGATGGTTAAAGCAAACCAGGAAACAATGCTGCCTTGGGCAAGGTCATTACTAAAATGTATGGCAAGTGTGGATCACAGCGTGCATGAGGCTGCAAGCTCCCCAGTGGCCCTGACCAAGGACATGTTTGTAGTGTGCTTCCTTTCTCAGGAGAAAGGGCACTGGGGAAAAGGAATGAGGATTCTAACAGGCATGCAGGTCTCACCCTGCCTTGAAGCTATGACTTGGCCATGACAGGCACCAGGACAGAGTCCTGAAATCCTGCTGGCCACATACAGCCTTAACTGTCATAAACTGTCTTTTAACAAAAGATGACACCAATATTTAATTATCCTGTTAGGACAGGATGAACCTGAATTACTCAGTAAGTGCAAAAGAAATAGAAAATTAACATTGATGTAATTAACTGTGTATGGCTCAACCTGGCAAACCCATTAGCCAAGCTGTGTAAAACATAAAACCCATAGATGGGAGCCGCATGATTTGTGCTCCTTCAGGAGCTGTGGAGTGAAACCTGTGGCTCAGTTTGGCATGTTATAACCCATCCACGAACACAAACTACTTCTGACTGCAGACTTGGTTCTCATGGGCACTGAGATACAGAAGCCAGTGAGATGTCAAAGAACTTGGATCTTAGTGTATTCAAGATTTTTCTGCATCCCTATGCACATAAATGCCCTTTCAAATGAAAAAATAACCCCATGTGATTGAAATCTGCATCAGTACAAATCCCAGGCTGGTTCAGACCATACACACACAAGAATGGAATGTATAATCACAATGCCTGGGATTCTCCTTGACTTTACTGAGGGCTGGGCTGAAGCTATTTTGAAAGAAGGAACTATACCTCCTTTAAGCACTAAGCATTCCTGGCAGTAATAATTGCCTTGTAACTAACTCCTCATTAGCACTCCTTCAGACCCGAATAACTGCGCTGACTTTATGTTGCTCCTGGTCCAAGAACAGGATTAACATCTCAGCACCGAAGTCTGCTCTTAATTATACTGTTAAAGACACACAAAAAAACCCCAATGCAATAAATTGAATGACTCTGGCTTAACAGAAGCATGACTGAGATCAGAGTTTGTCCTATTGTCAAATCCATAATTTAGCAGGATAAAGCACAGTGTTCTACACAAACCTTCTTTTAGCTGGGAAGGTCAGCTTGTTTTACTCACCAGTCGTGTGTCATGGTGATAGATAATGGCGTGGCCAGCAGGACCAGGGCAGTGATCCTTCCCCTGTACTCAGCGCTGGTGAGGCCACACGCTGAGTGTTGTGTTCAGTTCTGGGTCCCTCCGTTCAGGAAAGATATTGAGGGGCTGGAGTAGGTCGAAAGAGCAACAAGGCTGGTGAAGGGACTGGAGCACAAGTCCTATGGGGAGAGGCTGAGGGAGCTGGGGCTGTTTAGCCTGGAGAAGAGGAGGCTCAGGGGGGACCTCATCACTGTCTAGAACTACCTGAAGGGGGTGGGGATTGGTCTCTTCTCCCAGGCACTCAGCAATAGGACAAGGGGGCATGGGCTCAAGCTCTGCCAGGGGAAATTTAAGGTGGAGATCAGAAAAAATTTTTTTTCAGAGAGAGTAATCTGACATTGGAATGGCCTGCCCAGAGAGGTGGTGGATTCACCATCCCTGGAGGTTTTTAAACTGAGATTGGACGTGGCACTGAATGCCATGATCTGGTAAAGGGACTGGAGTTGGACCAAGGGTTGTACTTGATGATTTCAGAGGTCTTTTCCAGCCCAATCAATTCTATGATTCTATGATAACTACTTTAATTAACTCAATACTCTTAATTCCTTACACAGTAAAGAGAAATAGTTTTGCATATAAGAATATGGCACCTGCTTTAGATTGAATAACAGCATTAATGTGAAGAACAGGAAACCAAATATCTGACCCTGAGTGATGTTGAACTGCTGCAACTTCAATGAGCTTTGTAGGTGTTGCAAGAACTCAAGATCTCCATGGATGATATTTTAACATACAATGCAAGGTCTTTTTCTACTATTTTATTTCAGTTTTTCACTTATGCAAAGGAAGATACTAGATAAAAAACCTAAAGAAATCAGCATGTACAATCCAGATGCCCGAATGTAACTTTACGAAGCAAAACTTGCAGTGGCAATGCATGTAGAAGCTTGATCAAAGAGGGATCATTAATCATGTACATACAGGTTGGATGAGGGGAAAAGGCCTGAGGAAAAACCACATGAAAAGTCTTCATCACACAAGTACTTATGTTATTGCTTCATAACTTTTTATGGCCTGAAATCCAAGCAAAAAAAGGCATTATCTAAGGTGGTCTAGGGAATACAGCAAGGATATACAAGGAGATACTGAGGAAAGGGTGAGTGAGGTTTTATAGCATTCCAGATTTCACTTGCACGTGATGGAATGGTCGTTAATACTGTTGGAATGATTTCTTGCATGGCAGAAAGCAGGAACTCAAGAAAAGAAAGCAAGATAAGTATGTATGTTTTAGCAGAATTCTTGCTAACTACTAAATTATTATTGGCAGCATACCAAACACTCCACGCAGTGATAAACAACTGTTCATTTTACTTCACCAAACAAAAAGCCCATTGAAAGATTTCTACTATTACTGCATACACTGGAACTCACTCGAAAAATACAGTTTTGGACATACATCAAATACAACTTACAGCTGAATAACTGCAGTGGTCTAACTGACTTTTCAAACATGTCAAGAAAATGTTCTGTTCTCCAGGCGAGAGGAGAACAACAGAGCAAAGCAGCACACTAACTACAGGTAGGAGACATTCCCTGAGGCTCAGAAATAGCTTCTCCTCTTAATTGCTGAGATTTCAGCAACTGGCCTTGCTCTCAAGGTAACCAGGAGTGGGGGTGGTTTCACATACAGCCCCTCACTTTTGGTAGCAAGCCAGCAAAAACAGTAGGAATTCCCATATCCTGTCTTGCCACCAAAAAGGGTATATTTTCAACAGCTGTGTCAGCACAACAGTACGTAAGGCCACACAGTAAATTGGAAAAACTAACTGATCTCAGTCAAAAAATGTGTTACTAAAAACGGTGCAGCTTCTAATCCCAGCGTTGGTTTGATCCTCAGTGCAGTTACACAGCTGTGGCAGCACAGCATGTGTCCATAGGTGGTGGTGGCAGTGGCAGGGGAGACAAAATCCTTAAGATCTGCAGCCAGGAATTGGCTATGCAGAACTGTGTATTAGGCTGTATGTAATTGTCATAGTGACACATCACATTTTCCTCAGAGGCAAGGCCAATTATGAAATCCCTCTCTCTGTTCTTTGCCCTGGCTGCTGCAGTTTGTTACCTCCAAAGCAGTGCATATAGAGCAGTTTTAGAAACTGCATCTTAAAATGGATCACAGAAATAATCTAGGTTAAGGAAAAAGAAATACCAAAATGGATTTGTTTTTTAATCTTGCTCGGTTGCATTAGCTTAACTGCAGAAATGGTGAATTACAGGGCTAATGACTGGACATTGGCAAGCTCCTAAGACAGTTTTGTATCAGCACATAAAAGATTCTGAACAATTGATTCAAAACTAAAATCCTCTGAAAAGGAACACTAAAGTGCTTATGACTGAGCAGCCCAAAACTGGGACCCTTTTTTCAGAAAGAATATTCCTGTCCCACTTGAAAACCAGGGTCCAAATTAGGTGAACAATGGTTCAGTAAAGAGTTACGCCTGTTACAGCGTTTGTGCTCCCCATCTTTCATTTTCACATATTTACATCCCTACATGTTTGTAAATATATAATACACATATAATACATGTTATAAATAGCTCCCCAAACCCTAAGATAGTGGAGAGACACTCCCTCCAGGTTAGGCTCTGAGTTTAGGATGAATGCTTTAGGCTCTGTTGATACATCTATCACTTTAATGAGATCTGTTATTATCAGCATGTCTGACAGACAACTCTCCCATTTCTGCAGCTGTGTTCTCAGGCACATCTGCATCTCAACCTTGTGAGCAGTTCTGAAAAGCAAAAATAAACCAGATTCTTAAATCTTTCCATTATCCATAGCCTCCACTCATTGGTGCAAAGCCCTTTAACAGAATTGTTTAGGCCACATAACACCCACAAGTTGCAATTTATGAAGTTTGGCAGCCTAAATCACTGCAGACTTTTTCAAAGTTGATCCCCACAGTAACTATTATTTTCTGCTTTACTGACTCAATGAAATTCATTCTAGTTTTGATCCACTTACCTCCCATCCACCCTTTTATTTCTATGCTACGTTTCTTCATTCTCACTTGTGCCTATTGTGCCTTTCGTGGTCAGAAAAACCTGCAGGTCTAGTATTTCCCCACGTTGCTAGTGGAGACTGCAACATCCTGCGTAATTTGTCCCCTCACATGCAGCTCTGCCCTAAACCTTCCAGTTTGTTTGGCCACACTGCTGAGGTTTGAGTAAAACTAACTTGAAGTTGTGAGCCATTATCAGCTGCTGTTGGGTTTTCAGAACGTCCACATGGCAGAGAGAATAGACACGGCAAGTTTTAGGTGTGTGTTGCCACCACAGCCGTGTGACATGGTCAGAGCTTAGCACTGAGCTAGCTACAAGCTTTGTACTATAAAGGCACCGTAAGCACTTCAGGCAAAGGGATTTTAAAATGCAATGGGAGAAATCTTGGGGTCGGAGTGGGGGTCGGGCGCTCTGCCGGTGGCGGGACTCGAACCAGCGACCTCCGGGGAAGGCTGTGGGGGGGCCCCATAGGGGGCGCTTTGGCGACGAGCGCTTCCCGGCGGGCGCCAGGCAGCGCTGAGTCACGCGCCTCGTGATTGGACGGCGCTTTCCCGCGGGCCAATGGGAGGCGCCGTCTCATGCGGCCGCTCCGCCCCCCACCGGCGCCATCTTGCCGCGGCGGCGGGAGCGCAGCGGGCACGGCCATGCCGCACTTCCAGGCCTGGGAGGAGTTCACCCGGGCCGCTGAGAAGCTCTACCTCGCCGACCCCATGAAGGTGGGACATGGACGGCATGGGAGGGGGGGGATGCGCGTCCCGGCGGCGGAAGAGGCCCTGTGTATGCGCAGCTCGACGGGGGCGGCGGGCGGTGTTGGACTCGGGGTGAGGGGGGGGTTCTGTGGCGCAGCGCTGGTGACTGTACGGGGCAGGCAAGAAACACAGATGAGTTAGGTTGGAAAAGACCTCTGAGATCAGCAAATCCGGCCTATGAGCGATCTCCGCCGTGTCAACTTGACCATGTGCCACGTCGAGTCTTTCCTGAAACACTTCCAGGTACGGTGTGTTCACCACCTCCCTGGGCAGCCCATTCCAATGTCTAATCACCCTTTCTGCGAAGAAGTTCCTCCTGATGGCCGATCTTCCCTGGTGTAGCTTGAGGATGTGTCACTTGTTACCTGGGAGAAGGGATCGACCCCCACCTGGCTCCAGCCTCCTGTCAGGTATTTGTAGAGGGTGATAAGGTCACCCCTGAGCCTCCTCTTCTCCAGGCTAAACAACCCCAATTCCCGCAGCTGCTCCTTATAAGATTTGTGCTCCAGACCCCTCGCCAGCTCTGTTGTCCATCGCTGGACTCACTTCAGCACATCAGTTCACTTGCTGAATTGAGAGGCCCAGAACTGGACACAGCACTCGAAGTGAGGCCTCACCAGTGCCGAGGAGAAGGGGAGAAGCAGCTGCAAGGACGGGAGTTACTTCCTGGTGTCCCATTTCACTGTCCTTTACAAAACACGAGGAATTTCTCATTTATCATCAAAAAAACATCTTTAATGTGGTCTTATAAGTGGCTGGGATGAACCTTGAGAACCCAACTTCAAAGGCATTGTGCTTGCTCACAGCTTACTTGTGTGATAGACACCGAGGTTAAGAGTTCTGCTGAATGAAGAGTGTATTAAGAATTGGTTTATTTTATGAGTTCACATTTAAGACTAACGTTTGAATTTGTCTTCCTGAAAAAGTTAAAAGCAGGTTTTCATTGGCTTTTACACTGCATTGTTGTCTGCAGTGATGTTTCAGACTGGAAGGTGTTTGCTTCCCAAAGAGGAATTGCTCAAGGTTTGGGCTTCTTGGTGTCTGTGACTGCTGCTTGTTTCCAGTGACATTTTCAGGAGTATAGTTTATGCAAATATTGAAAGTAACCTCAATCTCCAGGAAAAGCACTATAATTCAGCTTAAAAGGAGCACAAAAATGTAATGTGGAACTCACACCTGAGAAAACTTCAGCAAAAAAGGCCTAGTTTCCTTCACCAAAAATAGGCGGAGTGGAGTCACCTTCAGAAGATTAAAGTAACATCTGATTATTTAAGGCAGATGAACATCTGCCTTTTACTTAGCACAGAGTCACCATATGCAATTGCCACCTATCCACTGATAATAAAATTACCCAGTTTTGCCTTCTTATGCTCTGTGACATTCAATTAAATCAAAGGGGAGAGCTGTCACTGCAGCCAGGAGTTGCTCTTTCCCTTTTCCTGAGCGGCCTCCAAAAGAAATCTCTTCCCATCCATGGCAATAAACTCATCTATTTACAAAGGAGTTTATACAGGCCCCAGAGTCATAACCCAAGTACCCTCCTTTTAACTTGGCAAGAATTAGCCTGAGGAGCTTTAGTATGTAATTGTGCTTGCCGGGAAACTGAAGGAAGAAGGAGAATTGAGGGAGGTGGGTGAGTGTGCTCCACCCAGACAGTGAGTGGTCTTGCCTTTTCAAGAGCAGGTGCTCCGTGTATGGACTCTGTGCCTGCTGCTGCTCGTGGGTGCCTCTCTTGTGCTTTTGGGCTTGCTCAGTAAGGGCGTGGACTATTGCACTGCTGCTGTGGTCAGAAGGTGACAGTCGGTTCACCAAAATGGGTAAATTTGTGATGAGATCCATTCCTGGAGCAGGAATTTCAAAATATATTTTGTAGTGAAGAAGTTGTTGACTATTGGCACAAGTCGTTCTGTGCAGTAAGTCGTCTTTGTAGTCTGAGTTCAGAATGTTCTCGAAGGCCACCTTGCCTTGTTTCTAGTTACTGATGGCTCGAAACAGTAGCTACAAAGTCTCTGTGGCTGTTTCTGTGCTCAGGAGGAACCATTTAGTGGTCAGTCATTTTCTGAGGATGTGGATTTTTATCACTGGCTTTGAGAACTTTGGTGATTTGAGGGTCCAGAGGGACTGGGTAGGTTTGGGCTCAGGGCACATGAACTGCAGGAGGAACTGTGATAACAGTTCAGTTACTGTAGAACAAAAAGTAGTGATGTTGAGCTTGCCCTACTCAGTTCATCCCTTTCAAGTCTTCATGTAGACCTACTTCTTTTTTTGAAGTGTTCCAAGCTTACAAACCCAACTTCCCGTAAGTTTTTATGAAGTGCAACATGTAGCGAAGGGGTGTCTTGTATGAGTGGCTCCCACAGTTTATCCTGCCTGTCACTGAGGTCTCTGCCGCTGTCCTTGCTGTATTCACTGTGGTTTTCAATGTGCCCAATGTCAACCTTGCTGATGCTGCTAAAAAAACAGTTTAACGTGTTAGGCAGGGAAATGTGATGGCTCAACTTCCACACCACCCTGGCTGTGGGATTAGTGACCACCAGAGCTGAGGAGCACCACAGAGGTGGTGAAAACGTGAAGTATTACATAATTAAAGTAAAAGGTGGTCTGAATGTGAGCAGATTCCCTGCAGTATGTTCTGTGAATTGTCAGCTATTGGTGCTAATTCTTAAAATGTTTGTCGTTTCAGGTGCGGGTTGTTCTTAAGTACCGACATTGCGATGGGAACCTCTGTATCAAAGTAACAGATGACGTAGCTGTGAGTACAGAATACATTCCTCTTTCAGGGCTTGTTGTACCTCTCACAGACTTGCATTTTGCTGTCAGTCAGCTTGGGAGCTCTCAGCCACTGCCTTGAGAGTGCCTGACAGTTCTCTAAAAACTTGTGCTTAGCCCTCCCTAATGGTTGTGTCTGTGATGGACACTGACCTGTAGTTCAACTCTGTGCAGTCCAGGAAAAGTTCTAACACTTCACTGTTCTTTAGGGGTTTCAACAGAATTATTGTAGGATTCTGTCAAATCAAGGAAAGTGAGTGCTACAAAAATCTTGGACTCTCTCCATCTGAAGCAGCTTCATGGAACAACATTGGTAGCTTCTGCTGAAGCAACTCAGGAGCATTTTCAAACATATCTTTACTAGTGTGAGTGTGGCCCTCCTTGTTTGCTTAGAGTGGTGACAGCTTCCAAACATAGGTTAATCTCCTCTGTGATCACAAGACTGAACAGCAGTGATGTTATGGCTAAGGAGTTGTTATTCTGCAGTCTGGGGTGAGCAACAGTAATCTGCCCTTCTCTTCACACTTGGAAAAAATCAGATTTCCTTTCCTTGAAAAGTGTAGTCTGTCATTGGTATTTCAGGTGCCTGAGAGGGAAGTGAAACTCCAGGAATGACACTTCTTGATAGGGGAGTAGGACTTAATGTGGGAGAGATGGAGAGTGTGGGGTGCTGGTAAGGGGGAAGTGAAGGTCAGTTTTGCTGAAATCTTCTTCCATAGGGGAAGTTGGAGTCAGGTGATTCACAAGTGTGAACTTTTCTGGGGTATGGGCTGCATTACCTGCTTCCAATTACAGATGTTACACAAAGTGGGGGAAAATGGGGATTGCTTTTGGGTTTTTTGGCTGTTTTTTTTTTTATTGTGGTGGTTTTGATTTTTTTTGGGGGGAGGGAAGGGGGAGAAAGGGTGGTTTGTCTTTTTCTTGTTCTGTTTTGGGTTTTTTTGTGTTTTGTTGTGGGTTTCTTTCTAAAGGTAATAAAGGAAGTTTCCTTGGTGCTCAATCGGTAGCACTAATACAGCTAAAGAAAAAAATAAACTATTTTCTACTGTTTTTCTCTGAATTAAAATAGGAATTTAATTCTGGCAAAGGTTGCTGGAGAATGGAGCATTGTGGGTATTTTTGGGGTTTTGCTAAATCAACCTGGGTGTCCTTCTCGTTCTATACAGGTATAAGAAACTGCTTAGTCTGCAAGCAAAAAACAAACCAACACAGTCTTTCTGTGATAAATCACTGGCATATTACTCTCATTCCTTGCTCTTACAGGCTTGTCACATGAAGGAGTTCCCTTTTTATCTTAATCAGATGCTGTGTTCCTTATTTAGGGCTGTCTCAGAAACAGATCTTGCTTGAGGGAGGGGATCCCCTTCAGTGGGAAATACGATCTGGTTTTATGTCCCTGGCAGTGTAACTTTAAGGACCATGAAAGGCAAAATAAACTTGTTTTCAGAATACAGAAAATAGGAAAGTAACTTCATTTTTAAAATCTGGCTCCATGTTTAGACAACACAAAGAGAAGTGTCTTCAAAGACATCTTTAAACCCCAATCTTTAACAGCTTTTTTTGAGCTAAAAGAAATCAGGGTAAATTATGAGCTTCCCTGTTTTCAAAATGGAAGGCCTGAGTGTTCAGCAGAAACTGAAATGTAAACACAGATATGTATGTGTTTTGAAACAGTGCATGTGTTGGTGCTGCCTCATGTAACAACATGCCACAAACAAACACTTCAGTATTCTCCTTGTTTTGTGTATTCCAAGCACAAATGTGTTGCAACTATAAATAAGATAAAACCGTTCAAGTGCAATCTGATATTCAGCAACTTTCTCTTGCAGTGTTTGCTGTATAGAACAGACCAGGCACAGGATGTAAAGAAGATCGAGAAATTCCACAGTCAGCTCATGCGGCTCATGGTGGCCAAGGAATCCCGCAGTGCTGCCATGGAAACAGACTGAACTGCTGAAAATACAAGGAGTGCTCTGCTCATGTTTCACTGGAAGAAAATATCTCTTGGATTTGAACGAATACTGGGGCAGGAGATGCTTTTCCTGGATTGAAGTGGACCGACGACACGTCTGAAGTGTTTTCACCCCTCGGACTCCACTTTGGAAAACTTAGAAAATAAATGCTTTCAGTTGAAAGCTTATATTTATTTTTGGGTATCAAACAAGCAGCTATTCTTACAGATTAGGTATTTTAAATCTGCTTTATGTTAGTACGAATTTGATGGGCCACAACCATATCTCTGTAAAGTTATTCTAAAATTTCTTATGGATTTCATTGTGTTCATACCTTATGCTGGTGTGTTCTTACAGTGAGAAGGTTTATTAACCTGACTAATACTGTAGCATGATGGCTGGATCTAATAAACATTTACATAAGTTATATAAATTGGTGGGGGTTAGATAACAGATGTTTTCTGAACTGAAATGATGAAATTGCCAGTTTGTGTTACCACTGTCACTAGCAACGTTTTAGCTTTTAGTATTGCTCTTGATCATAAGCTGTGCAACGTTATCCATGATGCAGTTTATAGAACTGTTATATTGGCTAAATAATTAAACTTCTGTACTTTAAAAATTAAAGTAGAACTTTACTTCAATATTGCTAGAGATGGGTGAGAAACTGGGAGGGTTTTTTTCTGTCTATGCAAATACTGTTAGTAAAAAGTATTTGACTTATTTGAACTACTTTGTACTAGCAGGGTACCTTTTCCTGTCCTTGCTTCAGGCAGAGCTGAAGTATATCAGCAAGGCATTCTGAAAGCTCTTGCCTATTATGTTAATAGAAGAAATCCAACCAAACACTATTCAGACTCTTTATTTTAGCAGCTTGTTAACTGCATTTTCAAATGTTACATGTGGCAGGTGGATGTCAGCCAACTAAATAAATGGATGAAATCCACCTTAATAAATACTTAAATGCCACAGTCAAAAATAGACCAAAACTCCTGTGGCTTAGACTTGTTTCTCATACTTACCTCTGGTAGAGTGATGGAAGCCTTAATTGTCTCTTTCAAAGGCTTCTTGCTTGAAAACCCAGTAGCTGAAATTGATACTTGCTTTGACTAGAGCTTGCATACTTCCAACCAGATGAACACTTTAATGTAATTAGCCAATTGATATAACTAGACTTTTTCAGAACTAATGTTTTGAGTTAAAGCAAGCCATGAAAGCAAAGCAGAGCCATGCATGTAGTGGCATTTATGTATAACAAAATGAGCTGCTTAAAAAGCTACCTGCTGGCACTTACATAAAAATAATGGAGATACTTGGAAGTAGTACTCCTTGTGGAGTTTCCACATTTGCCAAAGGCTTGGAAACAAACCCGGCCTTGAATATTGCATTGGAGTGCCCTTTCAGCTGAATGTAGGATGATGCACATTGTTGGAAAACACTGCAGTGCTAAACTCCCAGTGACTACTCAAGTTCTAGTCTACAGGAGTGACTTACTTGTATGTCACATTTTTGTATTGGCTTTTGAAATGCAAATAAATCCAGAGAGAAGGCTGGACTTTGTTATTTGTTAAACTTTTATTAAGATAACTGTCATTCTGAATTTTTTCCTTGATGGTCCAAATTACTTTCTTAACATTTGCAATATAGTATATGAAGTAGTTAAACCATTTTTGTCTAAACAGTGTTCTGCAGTATAAGTGGTTGCTACACAGAGTCACAAATGTGAAGCTGTTAAATTGGCAGGTGAAAAGGCTACAACTATGTCAGTGTAACTTTGGGACATGTCCTGTAACTTGGTTTGGCAGGTACGTGTCTTGTGTGAGCCGAGGTACAGAAATTTGCTTGTGCACAGAGAATCAAATAGAGACGAGGCTGTGGACAGACTTGGTGGACCAAGTGGCTGAAAGGCTTAAGCTTTATACTTAAGCAGGTTTTAGAGGATGGCACTTACAATGCTAACTATTAGAGCAGCAGTTACCAAGCAAAACAGACAAAGAAATGTATCTCTAGTTTTCCAAATTTAGAAATCATTCCCATAAAACCATAAGGAAATATTAATGCTACTTTTGTAAGAGTATGTGTTCTTAAGCTTGTTCTTCACATAGTGACAGAAGAACTAGGGTGGTTCTGTGTCATCAGAATACACAAGAAAATATGGTAAAGCTGCTGCTTTAAAAATGATTTGAAAAGTTCTTTAGAAACAGAGAGGTACTTCTTGCCTTTGTTCTGGAATTTTCAGCAACTTCAATACTGTGTTCATGGGGCAGTAGAGGACCTCCAAACTTCAAACTCTGTTTTTTCATGCTTATACTGTTGTTGAGAATGTGCTTGTACTTACGTACATGGATCACTTTCCTAATAAACACTCGCTGGGTTAGTCCATCACATTGCCAACTCCTTGAATGTATATCACCTGGTCTGTGATAAAAAACCCAGTTTGGTGTGGCTGCTGCACCAAAGGGGTGCTCAAGTTCCCTGCACATGAGGACTGTGCTGGGCAGCTCAGCATGTCAGGGAATGCATCTGATCTCCAACCAGAAGATGGTGCCAATTTCAGGCTGCAAATGGGCAGCACCAGAGCACATGGGCACCTGTGTGGTTACAGCCAGGTGACCTTTGCAGAAGTGGAATGATTAAAAAAAATAGGACATTTTCCTCTGCTGTAGCTCATTTTGTTGCTGCACCTTAGTTATCTTCAGTAATTGTTCTGTTTTGTGAGGATAGTTTAATAAAAAATACAGGTATTGTTACTGTACAAGGAAATGGGGTTAGTTTGCCCATGGAATTTATTCTGCCTTTTTGGTGTTCTCATTTCCTGGATTCTCTGATTTTGGTTCTTCCTTTTTACACAGCACTTAAGTTGACTTTGTGTCTAAGCTCTCTTATGTGCGACTACACCACTTCTGGTTTCCATTGTAGGGATTTGAACCCTTAACTTATCTGTAGTCCATTGTGGAAGTGTATTCTGGATTACAGGAAGATTTTAAAATTATCTGTAGAAGTGAGAAGTTGGCCACAGGTCTTTTGTCTGAAAGCCTTATGAAAGAGACCTTTCCACTAAAGTCCTCACTTAACACTTTTAGAAGTGACAGATTTATTCTGGAAAATTGGATGCTTTGGTGCGAGAGTGTGTTAAAACGGGAGATGGAACTGAAGCTGAGCAGGTGCTTTTAAAAACATTTTACCCTGTCAAAATAATTACATTTCATCTCAGTAAGTTCCTTCCTGCAGTAGAAAAGTGGGTGATATTCAACATATTGCTGTAATAAACGTGACAAAACCCTGGTTTCTGCCAGATGTGGTCAGTGGGACCTGCATGATCACTTATTACCCTGGGCTGACCTTAAAGAATTAAGTCATCCAGAAGGTGTATTTGCCTTCCTGCTGTGGGCAGAATTCATCCCCTCACGTCAGTCACCTGGAGGAAGGAGGGTAACACAGTTACCCCCAATGCACCTGTGTTGTTTTTTCACTTCTGGCTTGGGGGAAGACAAAACTGTAATGCGAAAATTTAACCACCTTTTAAATGAATTTGAGGTCTGAAGTGGGTCAGGCCTCATGCCAACATAGCAAATAAATGTGGGTCTTTTTCTTTAAACTTATCTAGAGTGCTGATTATGCACAACTCCAGTTTGCTTCCAGAGTCTGTGAGCATTAGCAGGTGTCCTTGGGGAGGAGGAGCTCAACTGAAAACTTGCTGTACAGTGCTCTGTGCTGAGGTAAATTGACTGAACCAAAGCCCTTTTGACCAAACAAATCTAAGGAGTCCTTGTTATATAACTTTATTAGGGGTTCATCACTTTTTTTAAAAAGGAAACTCATCTGTGAAGAGCTGCTTCTCATGTTTTGCTTAAGGTAATAGTGATTTACTTTTCAAGACATGGGGATGTCTATTCTGAAATGCTGATACTACTTTAAAGGTAGATGCTGCGTAACTGTATTATAAATAGATATTAAGATGTTTGTTTATAAAGATACTACCTTTTAGGAAGACTTTGAGAGTTCAAGAATCGGTGTTTAAATATAAGCAACGATTGAATTGTCTTTGTTGCTGGGAATGACATACGAACATACTTTCATCTCTTACTACTTTTACAGAAGTAGATCTTTAGGCTAAGTAGACTCTTTAGACTCCAGATAAACATCCCCACCTTGATGCTGGGCTGAAGTATTTATATTGAATCACTGCACACTGGAGACAAATGTGGGCTTTTTAGTCTATAGAAACATTATTTTTGAGATGAGAATTGTGCCAGGGTGTTTTAGAAGCAGATTAGTTACTCAGCAGAATACAAAGCATAGGAGCTTGTTAACCCCTCTTTACTATGCAAGCCTGTGTGTGTCCTGTAGCTATTCTGTCAGACGAAATGCTCTCGGCAGAACGTGGCTTAAATTGGACCGTGTAACACTGAAGTCTGTGGGAACTGAACAAATAAAAACATGGTCATAGCATGATAGCAGAGTTAACTCCCTTCATGCAAGTACAGGCCCATGTTGTTGAACATAGTCTTTGTTTCTGGTGAGGGTAAGTCCTTATTTTCTTACACTGTGCCAAAGTTAGTTATAGGGGTGTGTTCTGAGAGTTCTGTGATGGGAACGCAATTACTCTCTGCCATTCTAAAAGCATCTTAAGTCCTGAGTGCCATCTCTGAGTGTTCTTATGTGGAAATGCTTGATCTTCTAGCAAGAACCAGTGTGCTCAATGCATTATTACTCCTCAGACAGTTTCTAGGTGTTGTGAAAATCAGTATTATAAAACTAAGAGTATAGTGTTTCTCTTAAACTGTTATGTTGCTATTTATGAAAGTGTTTCCTATCTAAATCAATACCAGTTCTGAGGATATTTTACTTTGTTTAGCAAGTTTTGATTTTGTGCTCACATTCTTCTGTCTTTTTTTTTTATGGCAGTTCTTACTTATTTTTTTTTAGAACTTAAAACATCAGTCATACTGAGAGGTCCAGGGCAGATTGATCATTTTCTTTCCTTTGAAGTTGTGTTTGCCTGCTGGGTTCATTTTTTGTCTAGAAGAAGTGATATGTATTCATAAAAGGATTGGTCTGTATTTTTCTGCTTCTACTGAGCAGAACCTTCCTGAGTATAGTCAAGTGTTTACAGCAAGATTTCAAAGACTGGTTTCGGGGAGAGGGGTTTGAGTTTTCTGAACACCTCCTGAATGGCTGTGCTGGCTGGCAGTGAGCACATGGGACTTTGCTGCTTGCTTTGGCTAGCAGAAATACGCATTTTAACTGGATTGCTCATGCATGTAAATACAGCCACCTCTAACGCAGTTCTTCTATCATTATGTGGCTGAAAGATGAAAGGCTTGCCTCAGGGCGCTGACAAATGAGCTCTGGCAAGCTGCGTGTGGCTTAAAGATGTTACTTTCCAAAGGCATCTGCTCCGTTAAGGAGTCAGCAGGCAGAAGGGTGAACTGATGCCGCAGACGCATCCCTGTGAAATTCAGTGCCTTCTTTTAAATTGCCTTAAAAGATAGTTTTTAAATTTAGGGGCAGGAGGGAAACGGACCTTTTCAATGAGTAATTGACAGCTGGGGAGGTGTTATTTTTTTTATGGCAGTGCTACCATATAGCTGAGGGCAGTAACCAAAGAAATATAAAAGTTTCATCAGAGTCTGTTCGTTTGTGCCCAGAGGCAAAAATTCTGTGCCTGGTCACACAGCAAACCCCAGTAACACGTGAGTAAAAACGTGCAAATAACCAACCAGAACTTTTAGCAGAGCAAACAGCTGCTTTGCAAATAGCTTCTTAACCACTGCAGATGCTGATCATGTAATAAATGTGTGGGCTGGGATTCCACCCCAGCCTTGGTCAGTATAACAGCTGGCTGCTGACTGACCCCTGCTGCCCCTTGCACGGTTTGTAGTGTGCCTCAAAGCCTCAGCCGAACCATTTCGATTTACCAGTGCATCAGAAAACTCCTTCACGTTCTGGAGAGCTGCTGGTTTGATATTCTGCCCCATTAATGTGCTGAGATGGCCTCACAAGAGGTCAGCTGAGTGCTGCAGGGAGGGAATGGCTCAGAGCTCCCAAGAGGGGTGCGGAGAACCATGGGAGAGAAATAACCAGAAGTTAGATTGGCTTGGGCTGCTTTGGAACTTCCCTCTTTGGAACTTGGTCTTTGGATTTTCCCTCATTTGCTTGTGAAAAACTCCTGTCTGTCCCATTAAATACCCTGTAATGTGCATGCTATACAATATTTACCTAAAAACTAGATATGTCTGAATTTGTTTCTGTATTGTTCATATGGATGATACAGGAAGTGTGGAACCAAAGATTGTAGATGATAATCTTCCTAAAAGCCTCTAACACTGGTAGTCTCCCAGAGGAGCCAGAAATGAACACATGATAGAAAGTGAAAATTATATCATGGATTTATCAAACTGTGTTGTAATTCTTAACATTCTTAAAGTGCCAATGTTGGGGCAGGGGTTTAAGAAGGGATCAACATGTTGAAAGGCTTATGTGATTCTAATAGTAATGGTTCAGTGAGCTGTAGCTGCTCCAAACCAGTACATTCTTAAGATGCCTTCAAAATGCATGAGGTGGCAACCCTCAAAACACAAATACTGGATAGGATGTGGTGGTAAGAGTAGACTATTTTGATTTCACAGAGAAGACTGTTTTCTTTCCTCATTCTTTTGACTTCTGTATTAAGCTTCCTCCTTTTCTGAATCTTCAGTACTTTCTTCATTTTCATTTGTTTTAAACTTATTCTTTCTCTTAGATCTTTCATGTTCCTCTTATTTTTTGCTAGACAGTTGATCATGGTGACTTTTTAGACAGCTTAGGGGAAGATGATTGTTATACAGTTTCATATTTGCCACCTTCTCCCTGTGGATGCTAATAGAGGATTTCATTCTCAAAGCTGAGCTTCAGTAGAGGGAGTTTCTGCATTGTCACACTTGTGAAAAGTGTCTGTGTAGGTGTCACAGAAACATTAATAGTAAACTGCATGACCACCTTCCTCATCCAGTAATAGTATAAGAAAATAGTTTTGCTGGATATAAACAAACAACACTTGGACTTTAGCTAATAAAGAGGTCCTTCGGCTCATAATCCGAGTTGGAGTATCTACCTAGATTGTAGCAATTAATTCACTTGCCTGTAATGCAAATTGCATATTTCTTGGCATTGTTTTATTTGACTGATGAGTACCTGTCTACATATTGTAATGATTAGCTACCAGCAATTCTCCATAATAATTTCTCATCAATATCTGTCTTACAATATAAAGAATTATTTTTAAAGATAAAAGCTGTTCTCGAGCCACATCTGTTGTTGTCAGTTTCTCTGTGCTTATACAAATCTTTGTTTGAAGACTGCAGTTCCCCTCACCCAGTATTCCCATAAGGTTCTATCATGGCCACATCCTCGCCCTAATTTCTGCAGCTTTAAAGGTGGATATAATACTGTGTATTGTTGCTTTACCTCAGCTCAACTCTAAAGCAAAAATAACTTTGAGGAATGCCAGACCATGGAGTTGCTAATGTTTTCCATTTCTCTTATTTTAGAATCACAGAATATCTCAAGTTGGAAAGAACCCATAAAGATCATTGAGTTCAACTCCCTGCTCCTCCCAGGACTACCTAAAACTAAACCATATGACTGAGAGCATTGTCCAGATGGTCCTTGAACTCTGGGAGATGTGCCACGGTCACTTCCCTGGGGAGCCTGTTCCTGTAGTTGACCACTCTTTGAAGAACCTTTTCCTAATGTCTAATCTGAACTTCCCCTGATGCAGCTTCATTCCATTTCCTTGTATCCGACCGCTGATCCCCAGAGAGACAAGACCAGAACCTCCTTCTCCACTGTCCCCTGTGAGGGAGTTGTTCAGCTGCCATGAGGTCACCCCTCAGACTTCTCCAAGCTGAACAAACCAAGTGACCTCAGCTGCTCCTATTAAGTTTTCCCCCGAGGCCTTTCAGCAGGTTGGTCACCCTCCTCTGAACACATTTTTAGTTTTCCGTCCATCTTACACGGCAGTGCCCCCAACTGCACACAATGTGCAAGGTGAGGCTGCCACAGTGCAGAGCAGAGTGGGATAATCACCTCCCTTGACTGGCTGCTGATGCTTTGCCTGATGCCCCCCAGAACATGGTTGGTCACTTTGGCTTTGGTGGTATTTGCATCTCTGTGTTTTCCTCTGACAGGCTGTGGGAGTTGTTCAATTTTCACAATAATCAGCCCAACCAGTTCCAGTTAAGAGCAATGCATGTAAGGAACTAAACCCGGCAATCTTCCTCTGTTCTCTGTGTATTTGAGTTATGCATATTGCTCTTTACTGCTGCTACTGCTATAGGGAATCATAGAATTGTTTAGGTTGGAAAAGACCTCTAAGATCATCAAGTCCAGCCAATAACCCACCACTGCCAAGCCCACCACTAAGCCATTTCTCTAAGTGTTCAGTGCTGTTAAAGCACAGACAAAAAATGAATTGGCAATTTACAAGGGTGGACACCCCCAGGGAGACATATATGTCAGAGGGATATCTCCAAAACAGGTATTTTATCGATCTACCCTGTCCACTTCAAAAAAGGAAGGCCTTCAGAAATAACAGAGTGCCTTCCTGGATGACTGAAGACACCTGTTTTCAAAACTTGGGGCAGCCTGGAGAAAGTATAATACTACACCTTCAGAAAGCTATAGAGGCTGCAGTTACTGACTAACTAGAGATTGGAATTGGCATCTTTATAACAAATAGCGGACAGAAGAAATGCAATTTTTCACCAGTTAAAATAGTCAAACAGAATATTGTGCTGGGTTTGGCTGGGGTAATTTTCTTGAGAGTAGCTAGTATGGAGCTATGTTTTGCATTTGTGCTGAAAACAGTGTTGCTACTATAGAGATGTTGTTGTTATTGTTAAGCAGTGTTTGCACAGCATCAAGGCCTTTTCTGCTTCTCACACCACTCCACCAGCAAGGAGGGTGGGAGTACACAAGGAGTTTGGAGGGGATACAGTCAGGCCAGCTGACCCCCACTGGGCAAAGGAATATTCCATAACATATGGCATCATGCTCAGCATATAAAGCTGGGGGAAGGAGGAGGAGGGGAGGGGTATTTGGAGTTACTGTTTTCCTCAGTAACTGTTGTGGGATAGAGCCCTGCTTCTCTGGGGCTGGCTGAACACCTGCCTGCCCATGGAAAGCAGTGAATTAATTCTTCGTTTTGCTTTTCTTGTGTGTGCAGTTTTTGCTTTACCTCTTCAAGTGTGTTCATTTTAATCCATGAGTTTTCTGACTTCTGATTCTCTCCCTGATCCTGCTGGTGGGGGAGGGAGTGAATGGCTGCATGGCACTTGGTTGCCAGCTGGAGTTAAACCATGACAATTACCTATATAGTAGCTGCAATAAAGTGTTATGACAGTAGCACATAATAGAGTTGCTCTTTTATCTGTCACCCTATAAAGGTTATGTCTACTGTGAAATTCAACATAGTCTTATTTGTATGTTTGTGAAATCCCTGTAGTCCTACAAAGGAAAGATTAATTGCTACTAATTCTTAGGGTGTCTCAAGAAAAACAGAATGGAGCTGCTTGTGAAAATAGCTGCCCAAGAAAGGGCAGAACTCAGCCAGCACATTTGGTGTGGAAGAAGAAAACAAGAGAACCAAGAAGCCTTACTTACAGTACAGTTTGGGCATACGTTGCTTTAAAGCAGATTACTTTTAAAATTTAGCTACTACTGCTGCTAATAACAAAAGAGCACGAGAACTGCACCAAATACTCTGAACTACTTGAGTAGACTGAAATGACTGTGTAGAAGAGGTTGAAAGATGTGAAAGGAATTATTATCTGTGATCACAAGTCTGTCTGCTGAGCCCTCCACAATCCAAACAAGAGAACAGAGATGGCAAAGAGGTGATGGAAAAAAAAGAAGATTGGAACTTAGGAGTTAAATGATAGATGAAAGCTTGATTGACAGATTGAATGGAAAAACCTCAAAGAGTCGATCAAGAATTTAATCTTTGCTTGTAAATGTTTTTACTGATGGGGTAGGTTGCTACAACTTGGTCTTCTGGGGCTTGCTCAGATCCCTCTGACCAAGCTTGGAAGACAGGCCTTGGGCAGTACAGGTTTAGAAAGCAAGCACCCCTGCTAGATGCATTCTTATTTATTTCTGCTGGACACACAGTCGTGCTGCACAAGACAGGAGCTGGGCAGCTGCAGCAAACGTGTTTCTCTCAGACAGCCCCACTCCAGCGCAGCGAGCACTGGTGAGGTTGGCTGGGAGGCCGTTTAGGCAGCTCACAGGTGGTACCACACTGTGTCTGCCTGGCCGTGCCCTAACCCTGGCATTGAAAGGTAAGTGTTCGCTGAACCCTGTAACTCTCCGTGAGCCCCACGCTCCCGAGCCCAGGCGAGCTCCGCCGCTGCCCCGCGTTCTGTCGGCTGTGCCGAGTGCTGCGGGGATCCACCAGCGCGGGGGACAAAGGGGACAGGGCCTTCACATCCCAGGGCTCGTCCGGGCACAGCTGCGACGGCCGCGGGCGGCGAGAGTGCGGTTGGTGCCCGGGTCGCGTCCCGCCCCCGCGGCAAAACTACATCTCCCGGCGGGCTGCGGACAGAGGGGCCCGGCCGTGCCCCGGCGGCGGCGGAGGGAGGCGAGGGGAGCGCGGTGCGGCCGCGGCAGGTGAGGGCGGGCGGGTCCCGCTGCCCCCGCTTTATCCCGGGGATGGGGCCGGGGGGATCCCGCGCTGCGGCGGGGGCTGTGCAGTTCCCAGGCGGGAGGTGAGCGGTGCCACGGAGGGGAGAGAAGCCTGAGCTTCCCATGCAGTAAGCGGAATTCCTTCTCCAAGTGTTCCCCCGTGCCGGAGCTGGGGCTGGGGCTGAGCGGCGGGAGAGCGCTCTGCGCTGCCAGCCCGAAGTGCCAGGGCTTGGAAGCGCCGCTCCGCAGCCTCAGGTGTCACGTATTGACAGTGGGAATTACCAAAGTCTGCATAATGCGCTGGGCCGGGTGGGGAGTTTTGGGTTGTTTGCGGCAGCAGGAAGGCCTTTAATCTGCGTTTCGGGGGGACAGTAGATGTGACATTCCCCACGGGTTACTGGAGCTCGGGATGTGCGTCCATGTTAAGGTCCCTGATAAACTGACCTTACTGCGGACAGCACTTATGGCAACGATTTTCTTTAACATTCCTTAGGAATGTGGCCTGGTTTCTTGCTTTAGTAACAGTTAGTTGCTTGAACTGTTGGCATATAAATGGCCTCGGTTTGGTTTTGTTACTCATCTCAAAAAGGGGATATGAAATTGAAGGTTTATTTATTTATTTCGTTTATGGGTAATTTGCCAAAGCTGAAAATTGTTTGATTTAGTAGTATATACATAATTCCCTTTGCTGAGCAAGGATTTTAGGGATGAGAAGGAAACCCTTTAAGTTTAACGACCGTATTTTGTTGCATAACTGAGCAATCTGCAAAGACTAAGCAAATTATGTACTCTCTCCTCAGGTTTGGCTCAGTTTGTCAGAATTCAGTTGGGATTTTGACTGCCTAGCAGTTACAACCTACCAAAATCAAATACATTGCTTAATTTTCTGACTCTATTGAATTAGGCTACTTTCTCCTCCCTTATTTTTGCAGCATATCTTTATCTAAAATAAGAGAACTTGCCTAGTTATTGTAGGTGAACCTACAAGGTAGAATCAGTTTTAGAAGCCAGTGTCTCAAATTTAATTTCAGAGTGACAAATGCAGGGTTAATGTTTTGATTGGCAATAATCTTTTGAGATGCCGTTCTTCTCCCTTGGAGTGGGTATTACTCCTGTCTGAAGTAAGCTAAAACTGAGACTTGAGTGCACAAATTGCTAATGCTTGCTGAAAATCGATGGAAGATATGCCCCAAAAGCAATTAAACAGCTTTGAAAATCAATGCACAGTTGAAGTTGTCCAAGGACAAGGATTAGATCTTTGTCAGAGCTGAAGTCCTTTTGGGGAAGGTCCTGGCACAGTGTCAAGTTCATGACTCTTACATCTTTTCCAGTCTGAATTCATATATAATAACTTGCAGGTGATTTGCTTAAACCCTGCTTCTTTATTATTTCTTCCAGAGTTTGGTTTTTCTTTCATATGTATAATCATGTTGTTGAAGTAAATAAAAATAGAGCACAGTTGGTAATGACCAGCACAGCCAGAATCCATATGCAATTTCTCCGTGTGAATTGCCCCAAATAGATTTTTGATTACTGAGTTTTAAAAGGCCTTTTTCCTCCCCTGTTGGTTTACTGTACTTTATATATTTGGTCGTTCTGTAGGACAATAGCAAGTTTTCAGTCTGTTTGTTCTTCTAGGGTTGCAGCAAAACCTTCAGACTTACCTAGTATTTTAGGCATGAAATAGGAATGTTTTAATCTGGTAAGCGCTGTGAAACAAGCTCAGGCTCCTTAGTAGAATATACATGGCCAATTTGATCTCAATAATTACAACAGGCAAATAAAAAGGTATGGGGTAATAATTTCAGAATGGTAATACTCCCAGAAATTCTTGTTGCTTCAGTAATAGTTTGTCAAGTACTTTGTCAGTGGAGAAGTAGTAAAGCAGGGATGGAGGTGGTAGGTAAAATACAGCTTATACCTTAAGGCAAAATGAATTGATTATCTTATATATCCTTACGCACATTTCTTGTATTGTAGTTGAAGTATTCAAATTTTGTGGCCAGATGAGCAGAGGTAAAGCCTTACCTTTGTGTAGAGTGTGCACTGCTTCATTGAGCCTGCAAGAGTGTTTTCTTCATGCAATGCACAGTCCCACAAGGGCTGTCTTCTTTAAAGTGCAAGTTCCAAATGTGGCAAATACATCTCTAATTACTGTGGAAGTCCCTAAAGAAAAGTCACTTGGAAAGTAGAGCAACTTGCTTCTCTCTAAAGAGCTTTGGTCTGCCTGTAATTAATGTTGAAAATACTTTTTTCCCTTCTGAATACTACTACTGAAGAAGTCCTGAATTCTTCCCCTGTACATATTATTTTTAATTAAAAGCATCATTGTGTCTGTAAATGGATAGTTATATAAATAATAAAGACAAAAAATCTACCTCTAAAATGGCATTTACTTCAATATCTTGGTCATGCCAGACATAGCAGGATGGCTGACAATGATTTGAATAAACTCTGGGGTTTGTGGTTGTTTTTTTTAAAGCAGCATTATCAGTTTTTATATATATTTAAGCATATTTCTATTGATTAAATGCTTTCTGATTGGCATGACTGGGAGTATTTTTGTGGGAATTATGGTAGCCATACTTTGCTAAGTTGCTTTTTTCGGTAGTGTATTTGCAAGAATGAAGAAATTATCTGTGATTGTGTTTATGGAGGGATCCTGCTGGGTCGAAGAACAGAAGCTGTTTTCTAGGTTTCTTCTCTGAAAAGTGACCTGTTCTTCAGCATTCTCTAACTTTTTTTTTTTAAAAAAAAAACATCTCTGTTGGGGGTTATTAGCTGTAATCCACAAGAAAAGTAAGGCTCAGCAAACTTGTTTTGGTTTTGCTCTTTCTCTATCTCAAGCAATTTTTTCATATTTACTGCACCCAGCAGTCAATTTTTTTTAATCTTGTGAATTCTGTAGTGAAGACACGTAACTATTGCTCTCTCAGTTTGTTCTGTGTCTATAGCCTGGGTATGTTTGCTCTCTGACAGAAGACACGTCTTTTTCTGAGGTTAAATGGCTGTGTTATTATGGATGAAAAACAAAGCTCTGTTGAGGGACCTAGTCCTCATCTTCATCAAGTTGCGTCATCAAGAGTGTTAATTACTCTAATCTGTTGGGTGCAGGTAGTGCACTTTTCTAAATGAAGCCAGTAAATCCAAAAAGAACTTAAATATTTAGTTGTTATTAAGAGAGAGATAAAGTAGCAAGAATTGTTCTTGTTACATGTTTACTCTGGCACATCCTTTTGGTGTTGCAGTTATTTGACAGAAAATGATGACTACCATCTGTTCCCCTCCTCTGTCATGATTCAAAGTTCCTTTTCTCATGGATAATGAAGTCTTCATAGAGAGATAACAAATTTTGATCTCTTCCTGTTTCCATAGACACAATTAATAATTTTTTTCTTTTTACACTTATAGCCCTAGGCAAAATGAGTTGATTATCTTACATATTCTTATGCACATTTCTTGTAGTATAGTTGGAGTATTCAAATTTTGTGGCCAAGGAGTCTGACATCCTAGAAGAAGAGGAAATCTGGAATAATAAAGGAAGGAGTCTCATCATAGAGGTAAGAGGGGGTCTGGCATCATGAAGGAAGGAGAGAGTCTGTCATCGTAGAGGTACAAAGAAGTGTGGCATCATAGAGGAGGGAAAGAGCCTGACATTATAAAGGAAGGAGATAGATTCCTTCCTTCCTTCCTTCAATGCCAGACTATCATAAAAGAGGTAAGAGGGAGTCTGTCATCATAGAGGGAAGGAGTCATCCAGCATCATAGAGAAAGTAATCCAGCATCATAGAAGGGTAGGAAGTCTGGAATCATAGAAGGAAGGAGTCTCATCATAGAGCTGAGAGGGAGTCTGGTATAATAGAGGAAGGAGGGAGTCTCATAATCTCATCACAGAGATAAGAAGGATCATGGCGTGAAGTAAGGCGAGTCTGTCATCAAAGTGGCAGAAGACTGGCATGACTGAGGAAAGAAGTATGGAATGGAAGGAAAGACTCTATCAAATACAGGTAAGAGGGAGTCTGACATTAAAGAGGATAGAAGGAGTGTGGCATCATAGAGGATGGAGGTAATCTGGCATCATAGAGGAAGTAAGGAGTCCAACCTCACAGGGAGAGAAAACAGTCTGGCATCACAAAAGTAGCAGGAAGTCTGGAATCTTAGAGGAAGGAAGGAGTCTCATCCATAGAGGTAAGAGGGTGTCTGGCATCAGAGAGGAAAGGAATCTGACATCATAGGGATAGGAGGGAGTCTGACATCATAGCAAAAAGAGGAAGCCTGGGAAAATAGAGGAAGAAACTCATCATAAGGTAGGAGAGAGTCTGACATCCTGAAGGAAGGAGTGTGTTTGACATAAAAGAGGAAAGAGAGAGTCTGGCATGATGGAGGAAGGAAGGAAGGACTCTATCATAACACAGGTAAGAGGGAGTCTGGCATCATGGAGGGAAGAGGGAGTCTGGCATCCAAGAGGAAGGAAGGAGTCTCATTATAAAGGTAAGAAGAATTGTGGCATCTTGAAGGCAGGAAGGAATCTGTCATCATAGAGCTAATAGGTTGTCTGGCATCATATAGGATTGAGGGAGTCTGGCATCATAGAAGTAGTTGGAAGTCTGAAACCATAGAGGAATGAAGGAGTCACCTCATCATAGAGGTGAGAGGGAGTCTGGCATCAGAGAGGATGGAGATGGTAATCTGGCATCAGAGAGATAAGAGGGTGTCTGGCATCACAAAGGAAGGAGAGAGTCTGGCACAAAGAGGAATGAGAGAGTCCAGCATCACTGTGGAAGGAAGGAAGGATGGAAGGAGTCTCACCATAAAGGTAAGTGGGAGACTGCTGTGATAGAGGTAAGAGAAAGTCTGGCATCATAGAGGAAGGAGGGAATCTGGCATCATAGAAGAAGGATAGAGTTTGGTATCTTAAAGGTAAGAGGGAGTCTCACGTCGCATGGGAAGGAGCATGTTTTCATTCATGCTGCTCTTACTACTTAGAGTTGTGATCCTAATTTAAATTCACAATATGCACCTCATTTATTTTGCTGATTGCCGGAAAATTCCTCTGGCAGTCTTTAAATTCATTATTTCCATCTCTACACCTTCTTTTCAGGAAAGATTGTCATGTACTTCCTTGTTATGTACTTCAAACTATTTGCACTCTTTCCCTCCACCCCTAAAGTACCACATACATGTCAATTCTGCATGTTTTAATAATAAAGCTTTTAGTAACTCAGTTTTCTAACAGTGCTAATACAAAAGGCTTGTAAATCTGCTAGTTAAAGAAGATCTTTCCCTCCCTGGTTTCATGGAAGAATCTGAAGAGACTTAGACTAATGGAACACCCTGCAGTAAACAGGAGGACACTTGCTGTGCTCTACCACCAGGCAGTGTAGGATGAAACCAAATCTTATCTAGAGATCAGACTGGGCAAAACATTAGCAATAATACCATGGCAGGGAAGGAAGGTAACCTCTTACTCTTCAGTATTGGAGGATTTGGTGGAGCTAAAAATAGAGCCCAAATTTGCTTAAGGCCTGAGGAACAATTTCCTCAATTTCCTTTCCTTATCAGTAATATCTAACTCTTTTGGTTCATCTGTGACTTTTTCCACCTGCTCTGTAAAATGCAGATACTGGCATAGGACAAGGAGGTTAACCTTATTATTGCTAGAAACTCTAGTGGAGGGCAAAACAGAACAATGTGTTATTCATAGTTTCTTTTCAGACATTAGGAATGAAATGTTGAAGTAAAGCTCAAGATGATGTTTGGACTGTATTTTTTGGACTGTGTGATTTAGTTGGCTGGACAGTGGCTAGGAACTGTTTTTAAAACATCTCACTGGTATGATGTCCTTGCCTTTTTTAATTGTAACATGTTATTTGAGAGACTGCTCTGTCCTGGACACTCAGCTTTCAGCTGTGTTCACCCTCCAGTTGCACACCAGCCTGCTGGGGCTTCTCTGCAGGTGTTCAAAAACCCTGTTCTTGTTGGAATTGAAGGGTCATTGAATCAGTAAAGGCTGGATATGATAAAAGGAATAAAATCTTTGTATGATATAACCTTGATGCATTATTACGGTAGTTTAAACTGTTCTTTCACCCTTATTATGACTGAACAATGCTGATTTAAGAATACTTCCATGGTTTTTCTGTCTGTAGAGTCTGAAACAGAAATTTTTGCAGATGGAAAGTAGATCTTTCCCCTGAATCATGCACACAGTTGTTATGTCACAATAACAGGCGTCACACAGATCTCAAGTTGGATTCTGCCAGTTTGCTTTTCTGTAACTCAAAGACTTTTTTTAGACTCTTGGAAGGAAGTGGGTTTCTTCAAGCATAATAGAAGCAAAATAAGAAAATTGAGATAAACAAGACATGTTTTTAAGCAGCACAGAAGAATGTGTTGGGCAGGGCTTTGAAAGAGCAAGTAATGCTGCTAAAATATGTGTTCTTGTAAACCGAGTTTCTTCCTCTTAAAAATGCGGCCTGCAGTATTTTAAATTATGGTTGTGGTATGAGCTTTGACCAGTGGTTACATAAATATGCTGCCCTGGGTGAGGCAAAGTGGGTAACAGTGAACTTAGTCCCACACTGCTTTTCCTTTATGCTTAGCTGGGTCTTGGTGCCTGTCAGCTTTCAGTGTAGTACTGGAGAGTTAAAAATTGATTGTCACAGTGCCATAGGAAAAATGAGGTGGGAATATGTGTATGAGGTGCTCAGCACATACAACTGGAATGATGTGCCTCAAGGAATACCTGCCATAAGTACAAGTTCTGGGTGATGCATATGGATAGGAGCCTAAACTGGCTCTGTTCATTGTTCCTGTTGTCCAAGGGACAAATGAGGTGAAGAACTGCAAGGGAGCAGTGCCTCGGTGTCACAGGTGTGGGGTGTTCCTCAGCAGTGGTGGATGAGTGCCCCTGCCCCTGTCCCGGGAGCAGCACACCCTGCTCCTGGGAGAGGCCTGAGTGACGGTGGTTGCCCCGACATTGGGGAGGTGACCTCATTCCTTGCCTGTAGCCTTCTAATTCAGTTCCTGCTGTACTGGCTAATTTCTGAATGTGAACAGTCTAGAAAAAGATTGTAAAATAGAATGATATAATCTCTTCCTGCTGTTTTGGAGATAGCATTGTGTGCCACCTCCCTATGGCAATAAAAAATGTAAATGCTAAATTTCTTATCGAGGCAAGGCAGAAACTCTGTTAGATTTGTACTTCCTGTCTTTGGTTTGCTTCCCTGCGTAGGACGCTTTATTCCATCTGATGCCTACCTCTTCTCCTTTCCTACAATGTTAATGTATCGTTTTATGCTCACCTGGGAGATGTTATCAGTTGTATGCAAAGTAATTTCTGTGTTGCTAAGCTATTTTGAAGCTTGTCATAATGCTCCATCAACTACAGAAATACTAAGCTTTTCTCATACAGGTACCTTGACTTGGACGATTTTCTGTCTGAAACAGGTGCTACATAATGACAAGAATGTGATGCCTGGAGAAGGTAGCACCTAAACTAAGGGTGAAGCTTTGGAGACTCTGCCATTCCCCTTTAGGCTGTCAGTGTTAAGGAACAGGTGCCATGAACTTCTGAAGCCCTTTGGTGGGTTGTTTTTCCTTCAGGTCTCTCAGGAAGAGTAACCTGCAATTGCTGTTCTTCAGGCAAACCGATGTGTAAACAAAGACACTGCAGCAGAGGGTTGCCTTTTCTGTAAAACCTAATGGGGCACTTTATGTAACAGAACGAAAATAAACAAAAACATCACTTCTAAATTCAGTTGTTATTTCTCCTGCAGAGTAATCAATCAGTAAACCTTGTATCTGACAGCATCAGAGTATGTCAAGTGCTCTGAGCTACTAGCAGTCTGCTAGTAAACCAGCCTTGGAGAGAAAATGTTATTAACCTTAAGCAATGATTACCTCTGGCATGTGTCTGAAAGCAGCGTGATCTCTCGGTCTCTCCCATGATTTGCTTCCCCCATGCAGCAGCAGCTTGGCACTGGGAGGGCTTGATGGCACCTCTCGTTGCTGTGGGTATTGTGCATCCTTCAGGCCATGGGAGCTGTTTTGCAAATGTGTTTGGACCAAAATGGGTTTCCAGTGTTAGGCTGAAAGTCTGCCCAGTTGCTCATTTCTCCAGTAACACGTTTCAAATGGATTCTAATGCTGCAAGGCAAAGGTGGGCGGTTACTAGTAGGGTGAGATGGGTGTTTTACCATTGAGCTGTTTCATAGATGACCTCTCTAAAAATAAATAGCATTGTTCTCTGGGGCATCTGCAACTGGGTACTGATGAAGACAAAGCGTGAGACAGGACATAGCTTTGATGTAAATAATAATTGCTCTGTGGAGCTCTCAGCTCTGCTGTTAATGCACAAACAGAAGACAGTGCAAATCAAAATGAAAAAAAGTGCTGAAAAACAAAATCGTTTTCAAGAGGGAGCAGTAAGATACTATAAGGAAGTTTTGGCAGTTTTTTGCAAACATATTTCTCAAGATGCACTTGGTCTTCTTCAAGAGGAGCTAGTTTTTAGGCTATTTAGTGCACCCTTCACATTTCAACATTTTTCTTTCAAAACATGTTTTTAAACTAGTGAACCAAAAGCATTCTTCCTTGAACTCTTTAGGATAAAAGTACTGTCTAAGGTATTTAAATACTGTCTGTAAACAATATCCACCCTGGATGCAACAAGTCTCAGACCCTAAGTACTTGACCATGGAATAAATGGAAATATTTCCTTCTAAAGTCTTGCCTTTGTTTGCATAAAAGAGGAAAAAACCAAACCAAAACAGGAACTCCCTTTGATGTGCTCAGTTATAAAGACTACATGCCACTGTGGTTGCATTAAGAGACTCCAGACAATAAAAACACCAGTGCTTTGTTGTTGATATCTCTGAAAGCTGCGAGTATAGAAGACTGTTATTGTACCCGTTTGTCCTTCCGTCTTTGTATGTTGTGTCGCTGCATCATGGAACAAGTGTGAGGAGCCAATAACTTCCATTTCTCAACAGATCTCAGCAGTGATTGGCGGAGCAAATTCTGGTGCGGGTGCATCGCGACTGAGCCTGCTTTGTGCTGCTCAAATAACACACAAGAGTTTAAGAGAACGAGCTTGAATCACAGACTTGGGAAATCACTGAGTGCCTTTGCTCTAAGTGGTTCCCTCCCAGCACAGGCTGGAGCCACTGGTAGGAACCTGCTGCGTTCCAGCAACTCATCACCAGCGAAACAGTCCCTTTGAGTGTGCTGTGAACTGGTGCAAGTGAAAATGCTGCTGACGCACTTTGCCCTTTTCTTCCTGTGCAGTCAGGATAAAATGCAGCATAGCTGGGGCTCCAGGCCTCTGCATTTGTTGTAATCAGGAATTTTATGGGCTGTTTCAAGGGAAGTGAGATTGAATATAGAGGGTCCCTCTGTTAGCGGAAAATAATCCAACCAATATCAGAGGCAGCTTTTTCAAGTCAGAATGAAATCTCATGCAAATCAGTTTGTCGCCAGTCCCAATTCTCTGCAAAAGGAGACAGAATTGTTGCGAGACCTGAAGATGATTTTGGCACTTATTACTGGACTGTAAACAAGCTCACCCTCAAGTCTGTTTGGAATTAATTGCAAAAATGGGTGTCTGTTGACACACTGAGTTCTTTCCACACAAGGTCCAGGGTGAATACAAAATACACACATTTGCATGCATTTCTTCCCATATCTTCTGCTGCAAAAAGTCTGATTTCTCAAGTCTCCTTGAGAGCAGATGGGGGAAGCAGAAATGTTTTTGTAGCTCTGGGTACTCCACTGACTTAGGACATGTGAGTTTCTTGCTGGAGAATGGGCTGAGATTCTGTTCCTGGGTAGAGGAGTGCTGTGTTGGGTGCTGTGCCTCTGTCACCCTTTTGGCAGAAGCTACAGTGCTGGTACAGCATAAGGCAGGAGAAAGAGTCCTGTGTTTTTCTAGGTACCCCAGCCATTCTGCCTGAGCAGTGGGCTGGCACTGACAGCAGCTGTTTTGTTTGTTATGGGCCTTTGTAAACATGCTGAAGCTGGCCAAGGGTTTGAATTTTATTGTGTGGTGTTTACATAGTTATGCTGGTGAACCTTTGTAGTCTAGACATGGCCCCAGTTGGGTTGTGATTTCAGAGAGGTTGCTGTTTTTCTCTGTGAAGACAGTAGTAGAAATGTTATTAAATACTGTAGGTATCATTTCTATGTGAAGTGCTCTGAGGTTTCTAGAAGCCCCTCCAGTTCTGCTTTTCAGTAAAGTTGCATTGTGCTCAGGATGCTCCCAGACTACATTGGTTTACGTGTTGAGGCAAGCTGAAATTGGATAAACTTTTTAATTCTGGGGTAAGTTACAGCCTGAGTATGGTAGAAGTGGGAAAAAGAGTGTTGTCTTTTGCTTCAAAGACCACTGTGAAGAAAAACAAGCAACAGAAATTATGGAAGCACCAGTGAAACAAATAAACAGCTCATGTTTTTCCAGAGCCTATCATTCCCAATAGCTCCAGTCTCTGAGGATTCAGGCACTTTTCAATACTGAAGCACTTGCATGTGTAAGCACTAGATTTTTCTGTAGCTTGCTGTCCTATCTGCACAGTTCCTGACTTCTGTACAGATGTTTTAGTGGGTGCTTATTGTGACCATTTATTAATTTTTTGTCAAACATTAGAAAATTAAAGTCAAGCAGTTGACTAAAATGTGTCCTGTCACATGAAGGCACTTACCACACAGGTCACTTTCATTCCTGTTATAATCCTGTGTACTCCCATTAACTTACATTAAAATTCCTGTTTTGACTGATCCAGGAGTCAATTTGGTCCATTCTTGATGACTCTTTGAGCCATTTCAGAGCATCAAATTACTCTGCAGCAACAAAACCAACAAAACCTTCAGGCTCTAGAGAGAATGAAGACGTTCTGGGTCATAAACAATCCTTGCCCCACTGAAGTTTTGAAATACTTCATGTCTTAGCAATTTCCCAGCCAATGAGTGTTTGAAACACAACATTCCTTAAAATCATGCATTAAAATGATGACAGTACTGTTCCCCAAACCACTTTATAAATGTTTCTTATTCTTAAAGGCATGCTTGAAAACATTAATTATTAAAGAGAGTTTGAGTACTTTTTCTACTTGCAGCATGAAACAGCTCAAATATATTCAATATGGATTTTTTTTTTGCTAAGGTGTTCTCTTTGATTGAAGCACAACAGCCCTGCAGCTGGGATATGCAGATGTGCTCTGAAATCAGGTTGTTCTTCACTTTGACAGAGTTTTATCACTTGGGGAAGTGATCATCATATTTTAGAGCCAGGAGAGCATGCATGTGGTTTTCTCTTTTGAAACAATTCAGAGGGAGAAAGAAAGGGAAGGTCCAACTACCCTTTGCACTGCTGTTCAAGGGTTGTGCAAATATATCCCTGCCCCACTCTCAGGCTGACAGGGAGTAACAAAGGTGGCTGCCTTCGGCCTCTTCACTTTTTATTCTCTATATTTATCTTGTTTTTCTTTCCCTACAAATCTATAGGAGTGGATATGTAAGCCTGACTGAAGAGATGCTCTGCTTTTGAGTTTGTGGGAAGTCTAGAGCTTCAGAAGAAGAGAAAGCATTAAATCTCCCTTACTGTTGAAGCTTAGCAGCAATTATGGACCACTGAGGAAGCCAATGTGACATGTTTTATCAGTGAACTATTTAATTACGAAGCCATGTGATCTCTTGATTTGCTTCAAGTTCTGTTTTTCTTATGTATCTTTTACGTCCCCACTTGAGTTGCGTAGGTTAAAACATTCTGTTTCTGAAATTTTACAGAAGTGTTGATACACTGTGAGTGACAGAGTATCATGTAGATGGAATCATGTCTAAAAAAGTTTCTGAACTGATTTGCCTTACCAGAGTTCTGGTCTCTTGCAGGCATTATGCTGCTCGAAGTATTCCTGGTTCTGGGGACAGTCATTATCTACTTCTTATTTTCCAAGAAGAAGGAAGAGACATTGCCCTTCAAAGAGGGGTGGTGGGGCAAGGGACAAAAGCCTGACACTGAAGAAGATACAACTATTCGGCCATTTAAGGTGGAAACGACAGAAGAAGAGCTGAGCGTAAGCAAATCTCTGTACTGGGGAGAGAGAAATAAGAAGTGGCCAAATAAATGCAGAACTTGTTTGGAAGTAAATTTTAAATTGAACCAGTAGTTACATCTGTCAGAGTGAGCAATGATGCTCAGGTCTTGGGGGAAGGGACTTCTCAGTACTTCAGAAGGTAGGTATGGATAGGCAGATTTCACATGCTGCTGTACAACTTTGTTCCCAGCTGGCTGTTGCAAGATTGCTGGTAAATAAACCTACTCTGCAAAGCCTAATAAACATAAAAATCATACTCCAGATTACTCAACTCTGTTTTTCTGTTTGTGCACTTTGCTCAGTTTCTGTAGATGAGAATAAGAACAATGCCTTTTTTTTCCCCCTTTCTTTCCAAAGCAGTTACAAATACCTCATTTTCTTGACTGCTTTATGTTTGCAGCTGTGTTGGATGCCGATTCTTCTGTAATTAATGGACTACTTTGGTCAACACTAAATTACGGTGGTAATTACAGTAAACATGTTGCAGAATTTGTTGGATAGAAAGATTTTGATTGTGTGTCTTTAAGGCAGGGATTGAACAATTTCATAGATCTGTGTGGAGTCATGGTTTAAACAATACTCATGGGATTGCTCATATTAGTAATTTATAATAGCTCCCTAATTTCTTAGCAAGGCCTGGGTTTTTTAACACTTTGCTTTCCCTTCTTAGTAATATCAATGGACATTGATCTCCATCATGTCTTCCCCTTACACTGCAGACATAAAGCTGGATAATTTCTAACTTACAAATGTTTTTGAAACATTCTATTCCATATTATTACAGCTCTTGCAACATAATCCATTGGTAGAAAACTTAAGTTTTAAATAGAAACTGGGAGTTAAAGTTATGCTAGCACACATTGCTAAAATACTTTTAAAAGGTGGTGAGCGTGGACAGAAAGCACGTATGTAAAGACATGTCAAAAACTCCATTTAGAAATCCATGCTTTCTGCTCATGTGTTAAATGCCAAAACAGTGAGTTTGTCTGCTGACATCTTGCCTAGGCTGAGCCTGCCTGTTCAGTGAGGTGTGAGCCACTGTGTACACCTCACTCACTTGAGTCAGAGTGGGAGCTGTCTCTGTTGCTCTATTAGAAAATGCTGTTCAGGTTTAAAGCCCACAAAGGTTTGAGCAGGATTAGATTTCCAGACCTGCCTTCCGCCCTCAACTACTCTGTGGTTCTGTTCACAGCAGGAAGGGGCTCTTGGCTGTCCTTCCCTGCTGAGTGATTTTGGATTGATTTTGCAGTATTGTCAGCATCCCCTGTAACCTTGAAGTGCAGTAGGAAGGTCACTTTCATAGTTATTCTAGACTGGGAAACTTTAATTTCAGTCTAGTTTCACCAGCTTTGTTTCCATGCAAAATCCCTCAGAGTGTTTCCCAGTAAAGACATCCCACCCCTTGGTCAGGGAAGGAAAGCAAAAAGTTTGGGGCAGATTCATGCAGTGATTGTGAGGTTGGGCTCACAGGTAACCTGGGTAACAAAGCATCCTGGAAAGGCAACAAGACTTAAACAGGGAAACCACAGTAGTGTCAGCAGAGTGTATTGTCCCCTGTGGGTATGAGCCTGGCAAACAGGTTACCCAGCCCTGCAGAACAAAGAGGGAGAGAGCATTAAGAACAGCTGTAAATGGAAGAGGAAGGAGGCCATCTGGAGGAGGAAAAGAATTGGAACAGCTGATGGAACATCAGCAAAAGGCACAGGTGTCTGATTAGAGATATTATTTTCATAATTCTCATTTCACTTGGAAATAACTAGAAACTATGCCCAGCTCAGCCCAAGATGGCAGACACAGGTGTCTTAATGTCTCTTTCTTTTTCCCTGTAGGACTTATTTAGGAGACTTGACCAGGCTCGGTTCACTGAGCCACTGGAGAACAGTTGCTTCCATTATGGGATTAACTCAGTGTATCTCAGGAAGGTTGTCTCCTACTGGAAAAACCAGTTCAATTGGAAGAAACAAGTTGAAGTCCTCAACAAGTACCCACAATTCAAAACAAAGATTCAAGGTGTGTAGTTTTTCCCTTAAAAAGTAAGCAGTAATACATAATCTTGTCTGCAAGGGATCTTGATGTTGGGAATGTGCAGGTTGTGTTGGATGGGCTAGCATGGATCATTGGCAACACTGCTGAAGCAGCAAGAAATTCCTTCATTGTAACTGAAGCCTTTAGGACAAGGAATGACAAATGGAATTCCCTGTGCATGAGTGAGTTGTCAGCTGGTGTTAACAGAAGCCAAGCACGGGCATTTGGAAACAGAACTGGATCTTAAGATGTACACATGTTCCCTGACTTGCATGCAGTCATGCAAAAATACCCACAGATGTCTCTTCATGCTCAGTGCAGTTCCCCAGCTGCCACTGTCACAGTGATGCCACCAGCCTGGCAGCCTCCTCAGCTGGCCATGCTGGCTACTCAGATTGTCCCTGCTTGGCAGGACAGATGTGCTCTGCTGCCCCATGTCAAGCATCCCTGGGACCAGGAATGCAGAATGCCTTTCCTGTGGGGTTGATGGGCTGCCAGGTGTGAGGGAATGTTTTTCTTTTCATTCAGAGCACACACACCTGTTGAAAGAGGCCATCCAGGTAAGGTCTGCTGGTGCTGGAGCTTGGTCAGACTGGATGTTTGAAGATGCCTGATTTAAGGTTGTGCTGGGGTCAGTTGGGGCTGCAGCTAGAGCCAAGCAGGCAATTGTCTCACCTGATGGCAAAATTCAAGCTTAGGAGTATGTCATATGCTTTTGCATCCACAGTTGTACTTTATTTATATGATACAGTTTGCCATAATATTTAAAATGGATTTGGGACAATAAACGGTTGTTACATAGTGGTTAGAACATAAAGGTTTTATTAAATGTGTGCAACATGATTACTACTGAAAAAGATATAATAAAAAAGTCTTCCTTTAAAAAAGAAAAAATAAAGTATCATCTGAGACAAGGAAAGGAGAAGCAGCTAAGGACAATGCACTATGTATAGCACTGGGAAGAGAAATTTCAGCGTTAGGAAAGATTACAGAGATGAGACACGAAAAGACAAGGTCAAGCTTTCTGTATATCAGATTCCTACCTTCTGTCATCACTTGGAAGTTTTTCAGAGAATACAGAGATTCACAGAATTGTCAAGGATGGGGAAATCTCAGGCAGTGAAAGAGGGTGGGATCACTTGTGAACTGGATTTGATGTGAGTAAAATTTGCTCAAATACATCAAGAAAATTATTGTTTCTTGGAAAGCGAAGCCCTGAATGGGTTTTTGGGTAGTGCAGTTCACCTGAAGTGGTTAGGACAATGCTGTGTGAAGCCCCTGCTTACACAGGGAAGGGATCACAAAGGAAACAGGACTGCAATTTTTACCTTTTTACTTAACAAGGAGGGGTCTGGTACTAGAACATAGTCTGCTGTTTTGCTTTATTCACTTAAAGAGGTCCTGAAAGCTTTGGACAAAAGGTAGAAAAGAACTACAGAAATTAACTCTCTTTTAGCAAGGCATTTTGTCAAATCCTTGTTTTGGCATGATTGGTTTATCAGCAGTTACGATGTGTGACGATTACAGGAGGGCTCTACAGAAAAGATGCTTACTGAAGGCTTTTCAAATTCCTTTTGCTGTAACATTTAGGATCAGTGGCTGGAGACAGAAGCCAGACATGTTCAAATGGAAAGTAAGAAATGCAAAATGAGGAAAGTGATTAACACCCCCAGACAAACAGCTGCTAGTTGTGATGGATCCCCTGTCTCTTCCAGTTGCAATTGTATGCCTTTCAGGACGGGGAATGTGTGGGTGGCTGAAGCCTATCCCGTGCCATACTGGGACATTTGGGTAAAATTTAAGGGCACTTGGACTAAATGATGTAATCCTCTCTTCTGCCTTTAAGCTCTGTGGGTTACCATGTTACCATTAGTAGATTTCTTCACTTCTGTATCTTAATTTGCCAATTTATTTTAAAACAGAAATACACCAACCTCATTTGGCTGCTGTGATGCTTCATTGCCCATTATAAAGTACTTTAAGGTCCTTGGATAAAGTATCCAGGGAAGTGCTGTGTGTTTGCATCCTCATCAAAAAAAGGACTTCAGAAAAGCTTTATTTGTAATCTGTTCTGTGATTAGTTTCAGTGTCATGGTAAACTTGAGCATGCTGATTAATTATTTTATTTTTACAGGCATTGATATCCATTTTGTTCACGTAAAGCCTCCTCGTTTGCCTGAAGGCCAGTCTGCAAAGCCCCTACTAATGGTTCATGGTTGGCCTGGCTCGTTTTATGAGTTTTACAAAATTATCCCTCTCCTGACGGATCCTGCAAGCCATGGCCTCAGTGAGGAACACATTTTTGAAGTAATTTGCCCATCTATCCCTGGTTATGGTTTCTCAGAAGCACCCCACAAAAAAGGTACGATGAACGAGAAGAAACTGAACCCCCACCAACCCAGGCTCACAGTGAGGTAGCCCCTGCCAGCAGCACAGTGACTCCTGCTACACACTTCTTGTTTCCCCAGTGTAGAAACAGAGATCCTGTGTGTCATGTGGGAAGAGGGAGATAAGAGGGTGGCTTTAGGTGACATCATTGACTCATTTCTTGAGCAATGTGTAGACAATTTTAGAAGAACTATAAAAAGCTATGAAGTGACAACTCAGGAATTTAATTGAGTCCATGAATTGTCCGTGAGTGAGCAGACAGAGTAAATTTAATTTATTACTGTTCCTTTTGGGTGTTTTGAATCCATATTTAACAGCATTATATGGGTAGGTGAGAAGCAACAGCTGAAACAAATCAGTCCATATTATCTACAAGGCAGATTACCTGCTTGTTCATTTGGGCTCTGAATTCCACAAACACAAGCTGCATCAAATTGAAGCAAGGTAGTATTTACAGTCATACTAAGCTTAGTGTTTAGTGCAGGTGAATGATGTGGGGAAAGTTGGTTTTGCTTCTCTCTACTTCCCTGTTTACAATTTATGTCATCAGTGTCTAGTGAAGAGGAGAAGTGCATTACTAGTGGAAACTTAAGAGTTTCCAACTATAATTAAGAGGAGACTGTGCTCACAGTAGCCAAAATACAAACACACTCCCTGGGCAATGCTCTGAGCCTCTGATGGGGCTCAGCTGGAGTATGACCACAGCTTAGTTTAAAGGCAGTCTGGCAACCCCTTGATTGAGAGAGTGCATGGGCAAACAGTGGAATTAGTCTACAAAACAGGCTGGACTTAGTCCTCCTCATGGTTTCTGCTTGCTCTCTAGACCTTGCCTGGATGATGGATGGAAGGGCTTCCATTATAGTCTATCAGACAGGCAAGGAGAAACAGACTTGTAACTTTTTAGGAAGTTGAGTGTTGCCTTTATGTGGAGAATAAATGCTGCAAGGTCAGAAGTGTAGGTGGAATTAGTAACAGTGTTCTTTTCTTTTAATGCAGACTTCAATTCTGTAAGTGCTGCTTCTGTTTTTTATGAATTGATGCTCAGACTGGGATTCAATGAGTTCTATGCCCAAGGTGGTGACTGGGGCTGGCTCATCTGCACCAACCTGGCCCAGATGGCTCCCAAGTGAGTACCCCTTTGGAACAGTGTTGCACAGTTGGCATGCAAAGCTGTTTTATTCTGTGAGTAATTTTATTTCTTGTGCACTTGAGAGTTCCTGTCCAAGTCCTCACAAGAGCACTGTGTAGTTTCTCTCTTTGGTGCTCAGTGTTAAGCAGCAATCCAAAATTACATACCTTGGTTTGTATTATATACCTGTGCTTTCAGACAGTTGTGCAGTAGTTTTGTAATGGCCCTGCTGAGGTCTGGAGTGGGACAAATACTCATTAAAAAAAAAGAAAAGGAGGATTTGTGGCTTAGTGCTCAGGAGTGTGTGCTGATCACTGACAGTTGTCTCTTTGACTTGTCATTTTTCTGTGAAAAGCCACACTGCAAAGTACAGCTGAAGTCATGATGTAATTAGCAGGTCGCAATTTAAGTACATCCATTTTTGTTAATAGCATTTTAAATGTTAGTGGTCACAGCTCCAAGCCTGCCAGAGTTCAGGAAGCATTTGGACAACACTCAGGCACATAGTGAGATTTTTGGTGTTGTCCCGTGCAGTGGCAGGAGCTGGACCTCAGTGATCCCTCTGGGTCCCCTCCAGCTCGGGATATTCTATGATTCTCTGACTCTAAATGTAAAAACTTTGAATCACATTTTATTTTTGTTAATGTGGGGCTTTTTGTGTTCTTATTTTTAGCCATATGAAGGGTCTGCATTTAAATCTGGCCTCGGTTACAAAGGTGGGATTCACTCACCTGCTCTCCATCCTGCTGGGCCGCTGCTTTCCAGGGCTCTTCGGGTTCCAGGAGGAAGACATCAGGAGGATGTTTCCCTTCTTGGAAAAAGGGCTCTACAGGATCTTGGTGGAGTCTGGCTACGCTCACATACAGGCTACAAAACCGGATACTGTTGGTAAAACAAAGAAACAAACCCCCAACCTTTGGAGCTCAGAATATTTAGTCTGTTAATTTTAGTTGTACTTTCATAGAAACAAAACGTTCTGCTTAAAATACACAGAAAATAATTTTTTTCCTAATGTTGGAGGTTTAAATGTTGGGCTTCTTTTCTCTGTCTGAGTCAGAAAGAGTTACATATGGGGTATATAAACACTACACACACTTCTGCATGCAGAAGCAATGTATCTGCACATCAAAACTGAGCATGCTCCAAGTGCCACTGACCTCATTTCCAGTTTTCATAAATAGAATAAAATAGATTGTTTAATACTTTTCCACTTCTGCTGTCACTGGGGACTGTAATTCCATTTCAAATGTAGCTGTGCTGAGAGCAAAACAAGGTTTCTTCTCAGAGAACTGATCACATTCAAATGAAGTAAGCTATGAGAAGCTTTTAGCTGTTTCAGCACAGTGTAACTTATTTATTATAAGGATAAGTAATACCTGAGAAGTAAAATCAAATTTCTTTTTCACTCACTGTTCTGAACCACTTGCAGACTTTCGAGGACAAAAAATGTGTAGCTATGAATGTTCTTTCTAGATGAGCTAGTCAGATTGCTTAACTACTTTAAGTATCTGAGTATTAAGTGTTTCTATTTTAAAAACATCTTTTTGTGACTGAATTGGATAATTGAGTCAAGAATACTGGCTACATTTTGGTTTAGTGCAGCAGCAATTCACTCATGAATTTTATTAAAAATGTGGCTAAGGAAAATATTTCTTAATGGTCTTCCATCAGCTTACCTACAGAGGCAGGTATGTAAAAATGTGTAGGCAAAATGATAATTTTATGGATTGAAAATAATTTTGCTTCCACTGAGTTTTGGCTTCTAAAAACTACTAGTTTTTTGTGCTTCAGAAAAGAGTGGGGAGCTGATAGCTGAAGGATGCCTAGCCATGCTCTGCTCTGCCTTTTTGGCTGTTTCTTGTCCCTACCAGTGTGTGTGGTCTGTCAGGGCAGACTGAGAACCAGCAGCCAGTTCATGCTTTGGGAGCTGGAGCATTCCTGCAATTCTGAGGACAATGCAGATAGGAGTTCTCTGCAGTGGCAGGTTCCTGTAAGAAGAAAAAAACCTCTGAAAAAGGAGATATAAAGTTGCTGGAGGAAGCTCTTTAGGAAACCTGCATGGAGTGTGGGTTCATTTTCAGCTGAGGGAAATGGGCAGCACCTCTATTCCAAGTGCTGTTGGGATCAGTGGCAGTTTTTTCTATCTGTAAACAGATGTGCTCTTCTTTATTCATAGTAAGTAGATGAGAACAGGCTATTGCTTGTCTAGTTCAGCAGATCTGGAAAGGGAGCTCAATACAACTTGTTATTTCAGTTATCAATATTAGCTATCAATATTTGGTAACTGAAATTTCACTGTCATGTTTAAATAGCAATTACTGATGAAATTGTGCCAGCTGCAACGTTAGGCATCTTTCAGGAAGGTTGAGTTGCCTGGGTGGAACTTCAAATACATTGCTGTTCCTCAGGAACAGATTTTTCTTTGGTTTTACTGAGCAACTGGGACAGTTCATGGGCCCTGTATTTCACAGTACTAGTATGTGTGACTGAAGTTCCAGGTGCAGGTGTGTTTTTTCTGTCGAAGCAAAACAAACTATATTAAGGCTTGTTCTACATGAAGGCAGCTGGCTATTGCTAATTCAAAAGATGGACTCTTAGTAAAGTCTTGCTCTTCCTTAATGACTTTCTAATAATCCTTAAAATGTTTTTGCTGTTAGGTAATGCTGCAAATCCTCCTGGTCATGTGTAGGCATGTGGGGTTTGGTCCTGTAATTCTTTTTAATACATGACAACTTCCAGATTAATGGAAGCAAACCCTACTTGGCACATAGAGCTTAATCTTATTAGCTTTCAAGAAAAAATAAAAAAGCCAGCAGAAATCCAATACTGTTACATCAGTTCAGCATTAAATGGCTCCAACTCATTGCTCTGTTTTATTTATTTATTTAAGAACACAGCTGCTGGAAGACCTTTGTAAAATTACATCTTCTGTATGGTATCAGGCTGCTTCTATAAGAGTATGAGTACAGGAATTGGATATCACACTTTCAGTTACATTTTCCTCCTCCTTTTCAGGATGTGGTTTGAATGACTCTCCTGTAGGACTGGCTGCATATATCCTGGAAAAGTTTTCTTCATGGACTGATCTGGAATTCCAGAATTTAGAGGATGGAGGACTAGAGAGGTAAGCCTTTTCTCTTGTGCCATTTTGGGTGAGGTGACCGAGCCCAGAGCCACAGGTGAAGAGGTTTGTCTGACCTCTCACACCTCGCAGGGAGCCTGTGATGACCACAGGTGGGGCAGGGCTGTACCACAGCATGCAGAAAAGCAAATAGCCCATGGAGGCTGATGTACTGCCTTCCCACTTTGATCTGCTAGGAAAGAAATACACCCTGCAACTTCTGGATACTGAAAACTGGCTTAGGGGAATGAATCTCACTGGGATACAAAATCCCAAAGTTTAACTTGCATTAAGATGCTGGGAAACAGAACTTGTGATTCATTTTAATACTCATAATTAACTCTCTATGAGTTTGCTTTGGATTGATAGGTCTTGCTTCATCTACCTACCATTTGCTTAATAAAGGACCATTCTTCGTGTGCAGCAGAAACCTGAGTTAAAATCCCATTTGAGATCTACCAGGCAGGAATGGGGCAAAGTGGCATGTCATGAAAAGGCCCATTTGAATAGAATGTTTGTCCTGCATACAGCTAATAATTACATATGAAACATGCACTGTTTACAGTCCATGTTGGTGTGTGATGGCTCTGTTGAAGGCTCATGGTAGCATTTCACATTATCATTAATAAATGGCACAAGCTGTTCCATGTGCTGTTCCACTCCCACCTTCCCAGTCTGTAGACAGGACAGCTATGCTGGAGCATAAGGTGCTGCTTGGAGCCTGCCTTCTGTGTAGGAGTTAAAATGTCACTTCCCAGTTTGTGTCTGAAAGCCTTTAACATCATTAATTGGTCACTGACAGACAGAGAGGGAGCAGTACTCTTCACCTCTCCACTCTTAACCAAGTTAATTGGTTTTTTGCTGCAACTTTTTTTCTTGGAAACAAACCAAAGTCAAGGCCCTGCTGAAGTAATGCAAATGGATATTCAGTTCTAACTAAGCAATCTCTGGGCTTACCCATTCAGGAAGTTTAACCTGGATGATCTGCTCACCAATGTCATGATCTACTGGGTGTCAGGCTGTATAGTCTCCTCAATGCGTTTCTACAAAGAAAACTTGCAGAAGGGGATAGGCACACAGAAACATGAAAAGTAAGTGGGTTTTTCTTCTCTTTAAATATTTGCCCTTATCTTAATTTTATTGTTGCAGACAGATTGCTCATGCCTTACAGATGCTGCAGGTTTCTGAATGCTGAAGAAAAACACTGCTGTATCACAGTGTTCCTCTGCAGGACAGGCCTGGTAGTTGATGAACTGTGTTGTGCTTGGAAGACACAGTAATTAGGTAGGGATCCTGAACCGTCAGTGAGGTGATCTCGCTGGTGGTGCTGCTTGAGGCCTCCCATTCATGGTGTATCCATGTATTTCCACATTTTATTTCAGCTACTAATTTAGCCTGTGACTGAGTCATGCAGTCAGTTTTATTTAGTTTATTTGGTTTGTAGTCTTAGTACTTTTCCAGACACACTTTGCCTATTTCTGCAAAAGACTTAAGTCCTCCCTTTGGAAGCAACTTCAGTGTATTGACAAGCTGTAATTCAGGAGTCAGTGAGCCTGATGTGTCTGCTGCACAGGCACTAAATGCAGCAGCTTGGTTGCATAGACTTGTGTCAACTTGAGTATCAGTGAAGGCTTAAACCTGCCCTGAGGTATTTGCAACCACAGCTTACTGCTATGGTATTTATTTAGCTGTGAAATTATGTTCTCCGGAGGCTGAGTAGGTTCTTGGAGCTGTTGTGGCCACACTGTGGGCAGTATCTTGCTCTGGTTCTGCCTCCATGAGCTCTGTGTGCCTAGAGGAAAGAGTCCCCAAATCCTGTGTAAAATCAGGCACTTCTGATCTCAGGCTTCCAGTGGTTATGTGCCCAACACTTTTTGTATCTATATTTTAAAGTCTGTAATTCTGACAGTGCAGCTTGTGTGTATGGGACATTTAAACCTAGAAAATGTGGCTCTTATAACAAGCACTAAACATGCCACTTTCTAAGACTCTTCCCCTCAAATCCAGCTGCTTTCTTACACTTCCCAATGCACAGAATGTTTTGTTAAGTGCATTAAAGTCTCACATTCAGAAGTGTTTCTTCTGAACTAGTCTACATTTGCTCTCATTTCTTCTCCTCTCTTCTGCTTTGCAGCACTTTGAAGTAATTCTTCCCCTGCCTACCCTCCAGTTGCCCTGCCAGGCTCAACATGTTTGAGTGGTATTCTTCACTGTAAATCTCTTGAGCCCAGAGTGCAGCATGAGGAAATTTGTTGCCCACCACCTCCTGGAGCTCTCCTCTCCATTTCCATGTTTCTAACTCACATGTCCTGGATCCCTTGCAAAACTGCCTTAATATAAATGTATGCAAAAAAAAAAAAAAGATTTTTTTTATTCAGCAATTACAGTGTTGTCTTCAATTTTAGGATCTGGAAGTCAGATTTTAATTGCCTAACACCAGTGTGCCCAGCTGTTTAAAAACAACATTTTCTTGGGGCTTTCCACTTCTTGCAAATTTAAGTGTTTGAAAGATTAAAACTATTCTCTCTCCTCTCTCAGGCTCACAGTACAAGTACCTACTGGCATTGCCTCCTTCCCCAATGAAATCATGCACACACCCCAGGCCTGGGCCCAGAAGAAATACACCAATATAGTCTCCTTCCATTTCATGCCTCGAGGTGGCCATTTCGCAGCTTTGGAGGAACCTGAACTTCTTGCTAAGGATATTCTGCAATTTGTTGGGAAAGTAGAAAAAGAGCAACTTTGGAAAAAGAAAAGGGAATAACTTCCCTAACAAACAGCAGGGTAATTACTTTTAGCCTAGCACATGTGCAGGGCTTACTAAGTCTACTGTAATCCATGTAATTAGATCTTATTATTGACCAGATAGGAGAGAGGACAGCAAGAAAAATGAAGTATATTTCCATGAGATACTGCCACAGAAACCTACTGATTTTGGGTTGGGTTCTTTTAATTGGTTCAGGTAGGCTAAGAATGTAGCAGGGACTTGGTTATCTTCCAAAATGTGTTCTGTAATATTCCTGACTCCTGCCTTGAGATTAAAATATAGACCTTACAACATAACTAACAACAGTTTAATTGTTATGAAAGGCTTTTTTTTTCCATGGCAGCAGTAAAACTTGAGTTGCTGGAAGTATGAAGTTCCTCACATAAAGAATGGGGAGCAGCCCAGCAAGACCTAGCTTGCATGAGTGCATCAGTTAATCAGCATCAATGATCTACAGTACTCGCAGTCCATTGCCTGCTGCTGGCTGCCTTTCCCTTCCAGCCTGGGCTGTGAAGCAGCTTCCTGGCTGTGAAGAAGCTCAGCTCCCCTGTGCCAGGCTCCTGGGATAGCACCATGCCAGGAGCAGCTGAAACACACAGGTGGCTGTAGGTGGGACCAGAAGGAGGGGTTGGATAGGAGTAATTATAGGCCAAGCTACCTCTGCACTGAATTTGTACTTGTAACTGAAATCATAGCCCAGGGTAAGCTCCACACAGTACGGGTTTGCACTGTGTTAGCAAGGTCCTGTAAATGCCTCAATAAAAATTTGATTAATTCAAAATTAAAAGAAACTTGCATTAAAATTTGAATAATTCCTGTGTGTTTCTTTTAAATATTTAATAAGTGAGATTTTGCTTGGTACCAGCTAAGACAAGCACCAGTCCAGAACCTGTCAATTCATTACTGGATCTGTCACAAAGATCAGACTGAAGGCAAACTGCTCAAAGAATATTGAACTTGAAAGGTTGTATGGTTTTGCCAGCAACTGTCCCTAGTGTGTGCAGTTGAGCTTCAAGCAGTCTTATACCATATCCAGATGACCGATTCCAGTTTGGTTTTGTTCTGCAGTCACTTCTGATGTACTTCTCTACTTCTGCAAGCACAGGGAAATGTAATCTACCAATAACACTTGTATTATCTCACAATATGAATTGAACTGGAAGCTGTTAAGAAAGAGCCGCTCCAGCAGAGCCCTGCTCTGTCCCATGGGGCTTTAGACTCAAGCCTACCATGTGCTTTGTTTCACAGAAGGCCACTGGTCACTCCTGCTGGGCACGTTAAAATCCTAGTGCTGAAAGCCACTGTCAGCCACGACAGCAAATCCTTAGGGCAGATGGATGGATCAGCCTGGATCAGCTTTCTGAGCTGAGAGGAGAGCTCTGTCTCCCCTGCCCCTGCCTGCTGCTCCTGGGTGCCCACAGAGCAATGCAGAGGAGCTCTCAGGTCTCCCTACTAGATTTGAACCTGAAACTGTATTTGAATTCTCTAAGACTGTACCTGCCTCCAGCTTAGTAGTGAGAGCTAATTCTACATTTACTTGTAAATGCTTTCATTAGTCAAGATTTGTGTTCTCATTTGCAAAATACTGAGTGATTCAGTCAGGTCTGTTTTGAAGTCAGTAAGAAAACACAGAATCATTCACTCTGAAGTAGATTCTTCTCAAAGAAGACCCATCCCCAAACTTGTTTCTGGCGCTGTGTACTGAGAGAAGGTTGTTCTTGAGGAGCAGTCAGCTCACCTCTGACAACATCTGTTAACAGGCATCACTACACACCCTCCTGCACAAGTCTTGATCTCTGACCATTTGGTTTTGTCTTTCCTCTGTTCCCTGTGTGGCCTTATATTTCAGAGCTGGAGATCATCCCCTCTCATCTTTAATGCACATGCAGACATCTGCTATGGTGTGAGGGAGCTCTGCCATATACTGATATAACTGAGCATTTCCCCAGGGATTGCTCAGTCACAGCACAGATAAAGGAAGTGGAAGGAAGTTTGCTGTGTGATACTTGCCAAACAGATTTTCAGATGAAGGCTTGAAGCATTTTCTCTCTCACTTCTGGAGCAGGTCTGCTTGAAGGGGCCCAGCCTCAGTGAAAGGAGGCACATCAGGACTTTCTTTTGTGATCTTACTTTACAGCAGCTCATCCAGGTTCAGTCAGTCATCAGTGAGAGCTGGACAAAAAGCCTGTAGAACCTTTCTATTTTTAAATATGCCTCACAGTGCTCAGCACTCTCAGACAATGATGCTGAACAGAGGCAGTACGTGAGCATGTCCTTGCCCTGCTTTGCACACCAGGTAAGGGCACTTCAGCCAGCTACAAACACAAGCTGTCCACAGTCAGTGTAACTGGGTATAGGAGATAAGCACCAAGACACTTAAATGCAGCATAAAAGCAGGTTTGATTAGCTACTGTCTGAGAGAGAAAAAAATCTGGACCTAAAAAGTGTAGACTTCAGAAGCTTAAAAATGTAATTAAACACCTGATACACAGCACAGTTTGTTCTGAATTCTGACATCTCACTTCTCAAACCTCAAGCCCACAGCTATCAGCAGCTGTAGCTCTTCAGCTGCTTACCTAGGTTTAGATACACAGTGAAATACTATGACAATCTGAAAAAGTATAAAATTCAGCTATGTTGTAGCTGTAACATCTGCCATCAATTCCTCTCCCCTTTTCAAAACTATCCTCTGGTTTTAGCAAAACAGCCAATCCCACCACCTGCAGTGCAAGGTTTAACACTAATGAAGTGCCCGTGGGCTGGTGACAGCACCTCCATCTCATCCTGGAGCAACTCCCCCAAGAGCCTGAGATTTGGATTTGACAACCACCTTGAGTGGATTCAGATTCACTTCTGATACACTAGCAGAGATAATCAGAAATAGTTTTAACATTTCTGCTAGCAAGTAACTGTGTATCAGGTTATTGCAATAGCAATAAGCAGTACAAAAGGACTCCCTGCTCTGTTACAATTGTCCTTATTTATATAAGCCAGCTGAGTACTTGCCATTCAGTCAGGGATTGTTCTCTAACAAGGGCAAATGTGCTGCTGTTGGGCTGGCCAAGCTGTTTCTTGGGAATAAGGCTCTGAAAGAGTAGCTACACCCTTTAAGAAAACCCAGCATCCAGGGACGCTTCAACACTCAAAACATCTTGTTTTGCTCCAGAGCCATCTTAGTGAACCTTCCATTTCTGGAGCAAAGTTGCCCCAAAGTCCCTGCTCAAAGAAACGGCTGTCCTGAAAGCCACATTAAGTTGCTCCAAAACGTGCATTTATCCCATACTGAAACCAGACATAGCTGACCTATATCCTGCTTTTTAATTACCCAGTTACAGCCCATGAAGAGTCTAGATAAGGGGTTTGGAACCATGGAGATGCCACTTAAAATAAACAGAACTTGCACTCTGCCTCCCCGCTGAAGTGCTGTGGAAAGTATGTGCTTCTGGTATGGAAAAACACAAGTAAAGTCATAATCTTCTCGTACAGCTCCAGTTAAACTAAATCCCACTACAACCAAATTTGACTTCTGATTTTTAAACTACAAACCATAATGCCCTGAAAAATCGAAGCCACTGTAAGCAGCCTTTGGACATCTTACACAACTGCACAAGACAAGATTTCATGTACATTAAACTAAAAAGTTAGGCATTACTCAGACTATGAATGAAATAAATATGAATAGAAATCACACTTTCATATGAGAAAGGAAGTTAAACCATCATTCACTGAAAAACAGAATCTGCTAAGCCTGACATCAGTGTTAGCTCCAGGTCCATGAGAGGCACTATTCATCACCACTGAGTCAGCTACAATTGCCCAGGGGGGCAGGACTGGGGTTCAAGAGAGTCAATCAAATATACATTCTGTTTTACAGCAGGTGCAATACATAATATGCATTAAATGAAGATACATTTTTGTCAGAAAGAGGAATGGAAAAATCCTTCTGGATACTGTGGAAAGAGGCAAGGAATAAATCCATATTGATTTCAGGGTAGCTTATTTTAAAACACTGGGAAATGATGCCACTTGTTTTACTTGTTGTAATAGCACTTCAAGGAATATAATTCACACTAAAACCATCTTGCTAAGGATTACTTTTCTTTCATGGAAGAAATATCCTGTGCAGCGCCAGACAGCCCTGATGGTGTTATGCCAGTGCTGGTAGAAGAATTAGCCCCATTACAATTGTCAGTTGTCTTCTGGAGAGCAGTATTTATAAACAGATCTGTGCTGAGTGACAGCTCTTTCCCCTTGCTAGATGTAGTCCAAACCTCAGCCTTTGAAATACCTTCCTGACTGGATTTAAAGATGCTGAGGATTCTCTTGCTTTCCCTGTGTTTAATAACTGTATGTCTGAAGTTTTGAGGATATGATGAACAATAAAAGAGATTTAATGATGAATTTCCATCTTCTTAAATGAAAGATAATCCTCCTTTGCAGCAGTAGTTCAAACCACTGCAGATGATCAGTGAGGAGGGAGCGCAGTACAGGGAAAAAGTGAACAGGAACATGAAAAGATAGAACTACCCTCAATCTCCCAGTCCTGAGTCAGAGACTCCAATGTGACGAACATTAATGTACAGTGTATGAACAGTGACTCTCAGCTGTCTGAGCAGCACAAAGAGGTGCAAGGGGGGAGGCTGACTGCCCCACCTTGCCTGTGGTGCCTCTCCCAGCAGCTGCAAGAAGCCCGGCATCCCACCCAGCCTGCAGGGCCCCCAGCCCAGCTGCCTGTCCATCACAGCACGGGCTCCCCCTGCTCTGGGCCAGGCCCTGGGGGCAGGTGAAAAGACTCCACACCCCCAGCTCTGAAATTCCTTCAATCCCTGACATGTCCCCCACAACTATCCACTCCACAGCCAATGCAAATCCAGCTTTTGCCCATCCTGCTGGTCCTCCATCCTTCCCTCTTAATCCAATTGACCAGCTGTTCCTTCACTCCTAGTTGCCCATTGCAACAGAGAACATGGATGTGTCCCTGAGGCATTCAGGTAGTGATGGATGTAAGCAAGTTCCCTCTGCAGAGGGAAAAGGCCTAGCCCAGCTAACTATTCCCACTGACTCTGTGTGGCATTCCTTGCTCAGCTCGATTTCATGACCTTGGGTTGTAGCTCTGCTCCAGCTGAGCCCAAGTAGTTCCAACTCACTTTTGGACCATGGCCATTGCTGTCTTGTAGGATTTCTTCTCTGTTCAATAACCTTTCAACCTGCCCAAAGAAAGGAAAGTCTAAGAACAGCCTTATTTTCCAGCAGTTCTTAAGCTCTTTTGCAGCCAAGCCTGCATTGTTGGGGTGGGTTTGAATGCAAACATATTTGTACCTCTTGAGTTCTAGGAATTCTTGTACAGACTCAAGGGAACTGCATTTTTGTCTCAATGGAATTTTCTTTGTATCACTCCAAGTCTTTTGTGGCCGATAAAGCCTTTTACAGTGGTCAGAAGACATTCCTAATGTTTTAGAGAAACCAGAGACAAAGAGGGTTCAAGTAATATCTCACACAAATTATGCAGAACCCACTGCAGAACACAGATGTCATTGTCCCAATTTCACCACCGTGTCTTTCCCTTTTTAAAGCTAAATAACAGAAATGATTGCTTAAATGAGTCCTCTTAAAGGTGCTCAATTGATTTACTTCTCAATTTTTGCCCATTTTTCCACAGCAAATTCTAGTATCTCAGAAGGGAATGAATTTTTCCTATTTTAGAAACATTTTAGAAGTTACAGATGTGAAATATAAAAGAATAAGAAAACCCTATTTCACTCTGTAAATCTAGAATCCTGTCATAAAAAAATTCAATGCCTGCAACCAAATTATGGTACTTAGCAATTCTTTAAATTACCTCTTTTCCCATTTTCATCTGTGGAGAAAGCTGCTGGTTTTATTTCTCTAAGTCTATAGATGGAGGGAAAAATACTGATAATTTGCCTTAGGCAAAAAAACCCAATTTACAATTAAAAATAAGTTTTGACGTGGAACATCTTCACTTGAAAGAAGCAACTTGGTGCTTTACATTTCAGGAGAGCAGGCTATAAAAAAGCCAATCAGTCTGAAAAGCCAAGTATGAACCAGCACCAAATGCATGAAACGTTCTCATACAGAAGGAAGATGAGCTGTGTACAAAAATACTTCTCTCATGTTCCCTTGGTTCTCAGTCTTCCTCCTGTACTGCAACTTTGAAAAGAAATTCAATAAACATCTGAGAAGCACAACAAAGAGATACCTCTCAAAACCAGTTGCTAACTCCTATCACAAACTTTCATCCTTTTGTATCACTACATAAAAATGGGAGGTTCATAGCAGTAAAGATATGAGACAGCAACAAATTCTGGCTCCTATTTTATTCAGGAGTAGCTTATGACATATCATACATTGGACTTCCAGAACTCTATCCTCAACAACCCTTTTGAGAAGAGTGTCTTCATTAATTATTAACCAGCACTTAGTTAACCACTGAGTCTAGGAGCAGATACAAAAATTTCCCTCTCTCCTCAGCTATTTACAGTCTCATTTCCACTTGAATATCACATATAGATCTAGGACAGAATATTCAGGGATATCAGACCTTGCAACCACTGTTCCATGCCTTCTCAGAAAAAGCTATTTTACTTCAAGACACAAACGTAATCACCAACTTACAGTCTGGAAGAAAAAAGCGCTGTAATGCCCCAGAGCAAAGCTATCCTGTCTGTCTCACATGTATCACATATCATTTCCCCAAGATGTGATAGATCAGGTAGATGAAGCTCTGGACTGCTATAGACCACAAACTTTGTATCAGCAGACATTTCCAAAATGGAACCTTTAGTGGAAACAGAACTCCAGCCAGAACTGAAGCTGGAAATATATTCAGCTTGTTAAATTAATGAAATTCTTAGTTAACACACAGAACATTACTTTTCACTAGGCATAGAAGCTGAAAGTTGTGAGGTGAGACTCTGTATCCATTCAAACGTGAGAAGATCAGATGCATGTTACACTGGAACACACCTAGGGAGGCAGGAGATAAGCTGCTACAGAAGGGAAGAAATCCTCCTCCAGGAAAGCAATGTTTCTTGTGATGCAGAGTCCAGAGTCAACCTGTAACAGAGGCTGCAGGCTCCTGGTTTGAAGGGATTAGTAATGGAGGCACACTGAGTAGGGAGAAGCAGGTTCTTATACTACATCAGTTAACTCGTGGGACCACATTCCGTTGTTTCATCAAAAGAATTAAAAGCTAACTATGGTACATACTCTGAAAAGACAGCTTAACATGATAAATATTCTGCCCAAGCTACAAATGTTTACTGACTCTTCTAACAAAGAAAAGCGAGGATAACCCAGGAGCTCTGTGTCTGAGCACAGAAAACTTGTGAAGTTGCACTTGCTGCAGCTGAGATACTATGTTCTAACCAACAGGATGTGTGATACAAAGCAAGACCAGGAGTTAACCCAAGAACCAAAAATTTAAAAGGAAGAATGTCCCATTATAATGACCCAATTTTCAGTCTCTCCCCTTTGGTAATTCCCATTCTGTTTTTATCTATCAGACAGCTGGCCTCAGAAAGAAAGAAAACAACTCCTGTACCTCTGAAATATCTGAAACAGGCACTTGCAGCTGTTGCAGACAGGTGACAAGCAGAATTATTCAAGAAGTCTTGTCTATATAAGACAGAGAAGGAATTTACAAGACCACTTTAAGAAAATAGACACATGACCCTGGCCATCATTTGGAATTGAAAGTGTGTATTTCCTTATACTACTTCAGTTTAGAGACAATAAACTGTGTTTTCTTTGTACTCAACAGACTTGGGCTTATGTTAGTGATGGAAGAAGATCTCTCCTACCCAGATCTTCCCATGCCTCTCACCTCACTTCTGCAAATAGCCAGGAGAAAACTCTGTGGTCCACAGCTTCTAAGACAGGCCCACCTTCTTGAAAAGCAGAAGAGTAGAAGGCTTCCAAACACTCATAAATAAAATTATTCGTAGAACAGACACAAGAAAGCTCTCAGTCGTGCTGCCAGCATCTATGTGTAAGCAGGGCTGGGAAGTGGATTTCTGTGAAGAGTCAGAAAGAACACAGTCTAGTGCTACACTGGAGCATTTGGAAACTTAGCAAGCACAAAGATCTGCTTTTGGCTCAGGATATGGGAAAAGCCCAAAAGGAAAACAAAGCATGAACATGTGCACCTAATGCAAATGAGAAATTGCAATAATTTGGGTGTTGAGGATGTGTTGTAACAGGGTTGGAGGTGAGCCAGATTGGCTTCACACACAGAATAAGCTCTAACTGGCACAGAGCTCCATACATCTAAACAAGCCAAGGATTTTGAGTCTCAGCATACCATGTAGCTTTTTCTTCACTATAGAAGAAATTCATCTTTTCTGAGGTCTTTGAAGAAGTGTATTGAGTTACACAATATCTAATGAGCTCCATTCTTCAAACTGTCAGAGGTTGCCCCCTCAGTTGTGTCCCAGAGAATCCCATCGCAGACCACACTGTAGGGCTGATTCCTGCCTGAGTGTCAGACCCATCCGGGATTGCTGCTCCCCAGGACTCCCGCACTGCTGGTGGTGGCTGCGGAAACGCAGCAAGGATCAGCCAGGAGCGGGGTGGGGGCGGCGCTGCTCCAACTGAGCAATGCAGGCAAGCAGCAGGCGCTGCATCTCAACAAACTCGGCTTCTGGGAGCTACAATCAGCAACTCCAGCTGGGCCATTTGCTTAGGCTTCCTGCCAAAAGGTTTATAAAAAGAACAGTAAAGAACGTGCCATGGCTTTAAATATGAATTTCAAATACAGTGCAGCCAATATCCACATTTGTTGAGGCTTCCATCCCTCAGCTTTTCTCTAAGGCTCAGTCAGGAACGCAAGGAGTTTCTTGGGCTGATCTAATTTTATTCTTTCGGAGATACCCACCAGCATGAAGGAATGAATTAGAGCCAGTGCATTTTCCTAATTACTTCCAGCTCTCAAAGAAAGACCCAAAAGGTACTAGAGAAGCAAGCACAACACAGCAAAGATGATAAACCAATGTGTAATTTATGTTGCTATACACTGAGATCATGTGATAATTTACTAATAGGCGACCCCAGCCTTTTCTCCAACTGGTGCATGTCCTAAATCATAGACATTTCTGTGAGTTTAACTGCAGCAGAGTACAGTGGCAAACAAGAAGGGCTGCTACACGGTAAGTGAAATAGGCAGGTGGTTTCCCCATCAGACATGAGAACTGGTTCCTGAAATGCCAACAGTGACTATTTAGCAAGATATAACTTTCCAATACCTAGCAGGTTTTCCATATTCTATACCTGAAGTGCCTTAGTACCACTGGAATTGGGTTTATTCAAGGTCACAGGAGAGCTGGCCCTGCCTGTACTGAACTTGTGCCAGCCACAAGGATCTTCATTACCAATGTTCAGCAACCTTTCAAGCACAAAAAGGAAACACAAATCATTAAAGCTGCTTTTGTCCTCAATATGACACATAGAACCTCACAGTGAATATCAAAAGTCATTTGGTCCAAAAAGTAAGTTGAATCACAGAGCATAAAAATTCCAAAGTGTCAGCAGTGTCAGTAAAGTCAACAGGTCAAGTGTGGTAGCTGAATCATTTGTTTCCTCAATTAGTACACACACAAGCATCCATTGTTGCTGCAGACCCCTGTAGGAGATGGGGTACTGCACCTAGAAATGAGATGGAATAATCACAGACTTCTGATCTCAGCAACACATTTCCTTCTGACCTTACATTTGTATGAGAAACTCCAAGACCAGTAAAACATGTGGAGTCTATTGGTTTTCTTTTCTCTTGGTTTGAATTTCAGCTTTGAATGTGTCCTAGTTCAGTAGGAGGGACAAGTTAACACTGTGTGGGGGTGATCGAAGCTGTGTATTCTACCCCCTCTATTCATTCCTCAAGGACAATGGACCATTAGCAGCAGCTGCCCAGGGAGTCATTAGAACCTTCACACCCAGCCTGAGGGGGGTATGGCTGCTAACGGGCCATCAATGGTTCAACAATACCCCCTGGCTCCCAGAGTTAATCACCCATTGTGTGAGTACCCGCCCAGGGGGAGGGACTGGGTGCTCCCTGAGGGTACGTAAGTGGTGGGTAAGAAGACCTTGGGAACTTCTCATCGGATCCAGAGGAGCAGCAGGACCTCAACAGGAGGAGATCACCGCTCTCTACCAGACTACAGCCCTCGCCTGCACCAACAGGTTTCTCACTTCTTTTTGTTTTGGACTTGGGGGGAACCAGGCGGGTCTCAGCACCAGGGCTAACAAACCCCTTTGGGTTTGTGCCCCAGGGCACTGGGTTATACTGCTAGGTTTTGTGAGTGGAAAGCAATTTCTCTTTGTGTCACTGTATTTATTGTAATGTTATTATTAAATTTTAGCCTCTGACTTATAATCTCTCTCGTGGTGAGTTCATTTTCCCTGCTGGTTCACCTTTAAACCAGCACAGAATGGCAGTGTGTGTCCAAGGCACACACCACCTCCAGTAACACCATGATTGCTAAAAATCAAAAGGCACATTCACAACCCCCCAGCTAAACTGCTTCACTGAAGTGAGAGTATGAAGCAGTCTGACACAAATCCAGGCCTCCCACCAAGCAAAGTTCCTCACTTACCTTTTAAGAACCAGGAATTATGTGCATCTTCAGCTAACAGGATGGGTTTGTCATCAGGGGGATCGGGGCAGGTCTCATGCTTAGCATTTGTCCAGACTGCTGGTTTCAGGAAGCTGGAGCCAGTTCTGGAAGACACTGAACATCTGCACACACATTTATGGCACAAAGTCTCCTTCATTCTCATGAATGAAGATGTTGCTGCTTCACAAACATGCTAGAAAAGGTCAAGTTCAGGAACTAACAGTTTAACAACGAACAGGCAAACAGAGGGCTTGGGAGGGCCAAAACTTTCTCCTACAGAAAGGTCACCAAGATTCATCCCCTAGAGATATTGAAAAGCATCCACATTTCTCATGGGACAAACTGTCATTTTAAGGTTCATGGAAGAGCTCTTATGAACAGTTCATGACCACGTTGTGATGCAGGGAGCAAAAAGACTGTTTGAACACACAGAGAATAAATAAATCAAGACAGCCTGAATTTTTTCTGAACTCAGTGTTTTATTGCTCAGTGAGTATTAATAACACTTTGACACATTGCACTTTAGAATAAATTGGCACCTATGACATAATTTAAAAACTTAGTATCTTACAACTCATATAATTGCCACTATAGAGAAAATCCAGAGATGTATCATTTTGACCCAAGATTAAAAGAAAGATAAAATGTTTATATCCTTTATTGTTGGCAGGTGAACTTACATTGTAGAAGGCCCTTAAAAATAGTGAACAGAAACTAACAACCTAAATGCCCTCCAAAAAATATATAAAAACAGTATCAGAAAAATCACTCCCTTTTAGTACCCAAGTGCACAGTAATTCCCTCATCTCTTTTAAGGAAAAAAGGCAACATGGTAAAGTCTATGCTGACTACTTTGGGTAACAAGAGGAGAGACTCCCACACACCATTCTCAGCGCCCATGCAAACAGCATTTTCATCAAAAGTGACATTGTCTCAGGATTTAACACATCCCAAGCAGTTTATAAATAATAAATGTTGGGAGTTTTTTTAAAAAAGAAAGAATTACTTTGAATAAATAAATGACAGCTGTAATAGCTGAATTTGCTTTAGTGACCAGTTATCTATATGCAGCATAAGTTATCTTCATAAGGCAAGTGATGAGATAGCATAAGTGAAGTCCCTGAGGATCAGCATCTCTGTGTTCAACACATTTGTTTCACAACGCCTGCACAGTCTGGAAAACAATCAGTCCCAAGGCATCTGTTTTTTAATCTCCGAGCACAGCTGCAGACCACACAATGAATTATTTCTGTACCTCTTCTGCATGCAGTAATACGTAAATAAAACAGAATACTTAGGGGTGGCAGGAATTAGTTCTCCTAAACCTGGACCAAGTGCTCCACCTTGTGTTAGTCCTCAGCACTCACAGGGAACCTCTCGACGCCTGCTCGACAATTGCAGGTCCAGTGGAATAGCTTATGTCTCCTTCTGCCTGTGAAGAAGTGTTGTCCATGGTGCCATACGACTGCTGCTCCTTGTGTGCAAGCACCGTCCTTTCTGTGGGACGAGGACGCAAAACTTGGGGGACGTACATCTGAAATCACAAGCGTTAAGGATTTTAGTAGTCTCTCAAAATATAATGCTGGGATAATTCAGCCAGGACTATTTTTCCCCTTGACACTCTTCTTTTCATCCTTTTCCCATTCTTCACCTTTTGCACCCTGATGGAGTCATCCTGGTGCAACACTCACCTGCCCTTCTGGACTGTGGCACAGAGGCCTTTCCTTCTACCTCAGTCCTACATCCTTTCCAATGACATGTCAAAGACCACCTGCTACACATCACAACGTTCAAAATCAAAGCAGAGGCAACTGACTGCATTTGGCAGCTGTCCAGATGTGAAGCTGTGTCTGGTGGAAGGCACAGAACACAGCATACAGAGCTGATGGAAGTAACATGTCTCAACTACTCCTAAAACATCAGCCAAAGGTACTTAGGGAACAGCACCTGGGAACAGTCAAGGAGCCAGCCCAGCTGCAGAACTCTCAGGTCCCACATGCATAGGGGAAAACACACAGTCCATTCAGCCTTATATGTCCTACACAAGCTCTTTGGTAAGCAGGGTGAGAAACTAAGTTTTTCTAGGAAATATAATAGAATATTAGTAACTCTTAATTTCTTACAGAAGGTGTTGGGACGGCTGGTACCTCTGTGTCACTTCCTTTTTCACTTTGTGTGTCTTCTATCTGTAACCAGCAACAGATGGGGAAAGGAAGAGAGTCAATATCAAAATGGTGAGAGAAAACAATACATAGCAATCATAAGTACCTAAAAACTTGCACAGACAGATCAGTGCTGGTACTCTCTTCTTCAGTCTTCTTACAGAGAATCACAGGATGGTTTGGAAAGGACCTTAAAGATCATCTATTTCCAAACCCTCTGCTATGGACAGGAACACCTCCCACTAGACCTGGTTGCTCAAAGTCCCATCCAGGCTGGCTGGGAAGAATTCCAGGGGTGGGGCACGCACAGCTTCTCTGTGCAACCTGTGCCAGTGCCTCACCACCCTCATAGTAAAGGGTTTCTTCCTAATATCTAATCCAAACCTACTCTCAGTTCAAAGCCATTCCCCTTTGTCCTGTCACTACATGCTCTTGTGAACAGTCTCTCTCCATCTTTCTTGTAGGCTTTCTTCAAGTACTAGAAGGCTGCAATTAGGCCACCCCTAAGCATCTCTTTTTCAGCCTGAATGAACCCAATTGTCTCAGCCTTTCCTCATAGGAAATGCACTCCAATCTCTCTAATCAACTTGGTGGCCTCCTCTGGACTCGCTCCAACAGGCCCATGTCCCTCCTGTGCTGGGGTCCCCAGAGCTGGACGCAGCACTGCAGATGAGGTCTCACCAGAGTGGAATAGAGGGGCAGAATCACCTCCCTTAATCTACTCCTCCTGCCACACTGCTTTGGATACAGCCCAGAATACTTCCATACTCTCTCAAATTCAGTTCCTGCAGAAACTGACAGACTTTCCACTGTGCTAAACAGCCCAGCTCTACTCCAAGCCCTCTTCAGTCATCTTACCAGATGGACCTTTGTGAACAGACATTGCCAGTGAGAAGGCCAAGCCAGCAGGAACAGCTGGTGCTACATCAAGCACAGAGGGAGGTGCTGAAAGGTATCGGGTATTCATCACTTACCTTATAATTCAGTGGACTCAGGTACTTGAAACAGCCAAAGCAAGTGTAACCCAAGCAAATAACAATTGTGATGTTGACAACGAGGAAGGTAAACATAGTTGTAGGTGCTTTAAAGCCTAGAAAAAATATCCAGAGAATACACGATAAATATAGCAGAAAAAAACCAAGGAAACCAAAACAAACCTTATTTATCCTCCCCATCTTCAGAAGACTCGTGGATTTTTTTTTGTCCTTACAGGACCGAGCTGTCCACTTTCAGCCACAAACAGGAGAACCTCTGTTGCAGCCCGATTCAGGTGGGTCTGGAGGACCACCTTACAGGTTTCGTTTTCACCTTAAAAGGACATGTTTCCAGCCTCAACCAATTGGAGTCAGACCACCGCACCTGGGGTGGGGTCACTTGAGGTCATATATACCTGTGTTTTTGAATAAACTTGGGATTTGCTTTACATCACATTGGTGTGTGCAGTCTCCCTCTAGGCTTGGCGGCAACAAACCTCATTATGCATGAAGCTCCTTGACTGGTAAAACTGCTAAGCAAGGTATCCTCCCAGCTTTCTTAGAAGTCAAGAAAGGCTGCTGCAACACTTGAATGATAAACAAGACTCAGAACAATTTTTCTCCTCCTCTCCCTCAGTGATCCATTCTGGACTCACTTCTAAAATACTTCCATAAATGATCCATGAAATGTAATATTAATTACATTTATTAATAATGATGATGATAGCAAACTGGAAGGCTTGCAAACAGCTCAAAGGGTGGAGGGAAAAAATCAAGATGATATTGGTAGATAAGACCACCGCATCTGCCTTCAAGGATCAAAACAAAAAAAACCGGCAAGATAAAAGTATATGTAGAAAATTGCAAATAACTACAATTTGGAAGGAAAAATTAAATGTAGGTATGAGGGATAACAATCCTGTAGTGCTGCAGAATACAACTGATGATTACAAGCTGGAAAGCAGTCACTAGTCTGATGCTATCACAGAACATGGGAAGAAAATTAAAAGAAAAAAAAGGCAATTCTCTGCTATCTATACAAAATAAAGGCTACTGAGCCTTCAACTTGAACAGCCTTGTGCACAATAAAATATGGACAGAACTGGAAGAATCCAAGAAAATGAACAAGAGAAGAAACTGAGTAAATATGAACTAATTTGAAAAGTAAGTTTCAGTTCAGAGTGCAAAAAATCGATAGGAAAGGGCATGGTTGCAGCCTCTAGTATGGAAAAAGTTAAAATGATTACAGTGACTTCTTATTCTCCAGACCCAGCAGGGAAACAGTCTGAAAAAGCTGATCTCATTTTGCAGCAAAGAAGAGTTGAATGAGATACTGGGGAAAAATAAACATCACCACAATGCACAGGTGTGTCCAAGCTTCTTCCATCAAAAGAGGCAACACCAAGCCTCGAACATTTTTGTGGTAACCCCAGCATATGCAGTGACACAGAATAGATGAGTTTTACATTTTAGCAGGTGATATAAGCCCTGCATAGATCTGTTCACGAGGGGAAAAACATTACACACATGCAAGAAACAGAACCCAAAAACCCTTCAAACATGTCACCCTTCAAATAAAAGAAGAAAGTGAAAAAAGCTCCCTATAGGTAGGTGTTATGGAATGTCCTTCAGAGGTTGTTTTTCTAAGCACAGGTTACATCAGTATTTCCCAGCTGGTGAGGTGTGCCTACACCAGAGCCAATGTATGGCATGAACCACATGGGAAACAGCAGAGATTAGGGAAGAAAAAGTATCCAAGATCAGTTTATCCTGCCCTGTGTCCTCAGAGCTCATCCCTGCCAACAACAGAGAACACAGGTGACTATCCCAGCAGATGGGGGTGGAACTGCACATAGTACTGTTGCCTTCTCTGTTGTGAGAGGGCCAGTGGCGCTGCAGATGTTGGATGGATGGATGGATGGATGGATGGATGGATGGATGGATGGATGGATGGATGGATGGATGGATGGATGGAATAAAAGCTGAGGAAGAAAATTGCAACTGAGAAAGAAATAGATGACACCAGTACAGCCTAACACCTTCTGTGTGCAGTTAAGTGGTATTTGATCCTGACTGAGAATTGGGCAAGAGGTCTTTCCAGCTTCCTATTAGTATTAGGAGTGAGAAAACAGGGTGTTATCACTGGACTCTGCAACCAGACTGAACATCCATATCAGGCAAACTATAAAAGTCAATGACTAAGTAATCAAGCTTCACACAATAAACTGATCTATTTTGCAGATAAGGAAGTGGAGCACTATTACCCTTCCTTCCTTCTCTTTGGCACAAGAAGCAGCAATGAAATCAATGGCAATGAAATAAAAATCTCAAATTCCTACCTCTCAGACTGCCCTGTGCACTGACAAACCACTGAACAACATCCTGTAAACAGGATCCTCTACACTGACCCAGACAAAAGTCTTAATCCAGACTGTATTTTCCATTTTTAAGGTGTGTGAAAAATTACTGGTTTTACCACAGATGTAGAACTAGAAAATATTATTATAAAGATTTGATTTTTACTACACCAGGATTTCCTTCATAACAATTACAGGTGCATCAGTTGCTGCATGTTTGGAGATGATTTTTCTAATGCATGCTCTAGAATTCTCCTGTTAGAGGACACAGATTTGTTGGTCTTCCTGGTTTCAAAGGCAGCTTTCAAAACCAGGGGAAAAACAAGCTTTCAAACATGTCAGTAATGTAGGAATATCTGCTCAAACCCAAGGATAGCCCGAAGCAATAGCTCCAAATTACTTGTATCCACAGGGAGCTTTCCCTATAGCTTTAGCTATCCCTAAAGTTAGATGACAGCCTGCCAGCAATACCTTTCTGCCTTACTGGCATACTCGGAAAACACAAAGCATGGTCATTTGTCATCAGGGCACAACAGAGTTAGATATCAGGAGCTTCCTTCCCAAGAAGGGAAAGTCAGCTTCTTCCAGCACCACTGACATCCCTGTTCCATGCCAAATACTTCCTCCTGTATCATGGATAAAAAGCCATAAGCTGTCTTCTATCTTCTCTGACATCAAAGCTGTTAATACACCACAGCCAATACAATCAATGCCCAATATTTGCAAAATACAGGATGTCCCTATTTTTTAAATAAACTTCACATAAAACATGAGGTTTTAAACTACAGTATGGGGAAGAGAGTCATCATCTCACTGCAGTCATCCATATAAAGTTTGATGGATACAGAACACTGTATGACTAACAATAGAAAAAAAAAAGCTAAAATGTTGGCTAAGTGACAGCTGTACAATTGAGGCAGTAGCCAATCAGCCTGGGGCAAATTCAACTTTTGCACAGGCTACACAAACGCAGATAGTGAAGCCAGAGGCCATCTTACTACAAAGAGCTAATTCTGAATACATTTTTTGATTTATGTCATGACTTTTACTGTCTGTCACTCCAAATCCCAACTGGCCAATTCAAACTCTACAGATTTAAGGCATCTCCTGTAAACTGAAGAAACATGGATCTCCACGCTAACAGTTTAAGTTAACATATTAGCCATCTCTATCAAAGGATCTTAGGCAAAGGATCTTGTATAAGCTGCAAATCTGGTATAGTTCAGTGCCACAGGTAACACCACAACTTTCCCTTTATGGAAGCAAAAAGAAAATCCCAGAAAGCTTCTGAAACTTCACATCTAATTTAGGGAGGCTGACAAGGGATCTGGCAGAAGCTTCTAGGTGGAAAAAGCTAATACTTACCTAGTCGCAAAAATGAATAAAAATAGAGCCAGAAAAGGCAGAGAATTGGGGCTGCAAGGGCCTGATTCACAGCTGCAAAGTGCATCTTCTTCTCCAGCTTGGCAGGGAGATAGGCATAGTAAAGGTTATGACGGTCAACCATGTGCTTCAGGAGTATGTATATTAAACCTGGAAGGGGGAAAATGGGAGAGCTGAGGAGAGGTGGTTGGAGACTTCATAAAAAGCAGCGATTCTATGAGCAGATCTACACTAACCAAGGGAGTGAAAATCTGGATACCAGTGGTGGATACAGCCCAAATATGGATGGGATACAGCTGCATGGCAGCACCTGCTCCCAAGGTTGTTTCATCCCCATCCCGCCTCTCTCCACACACTTCTCTGTGACGCCTTTTGTGTCCCCAGGGAGAACCCAGAGCTCCTTCCAAGTGCTGGCACATGAGGCCAAGCCAGTAGGGAAGACTTGCTAACTCTACCACTGTACTGGTATGGAAGAAAGGTCTGACTGGCTTAACCAGCCCCTCTGCATTCAGCACTTTTCAGACAGCTATTCCTTATCCCAAAAACCAGCCAGCAACTGCTGTGGCAGCTTTGAATTCCAACAGCTCTAGTATGCAGTAGCACATTCAAATATTTCCAACTGCACACAGATTGAAACGTAAGTAAATATCAATTACATTGTTACATAAAAATTGGCCACACTCCCCCAATAATAAGGTTGTTGATTAAACCAGTTCTGAACAATATATAATTTAGATAATTATCTTGTATCTAGCTCTGTAAAGTTTTGAATTACAAAACAAAAATACCAACTATATAAAATTATTAGTACTGCTTATGTCTGATAAACAGATCTCAAGTGGAAATATCTGTAGCTGTTGAAATGATTCTTTATATGTAACTCCTATGACAGTCTATAATCTCTGTGAATGAAAGATGAACTAATTTAAGAGATAAATGATGTCACAGTCACTAAAGATGGACAACTCTCCATGAGTTCTAGACAGATTGCTACATTTCTTCCATACCCATAGAGCATTTCGTGGCTGATACAGGAAAGAGGGAATCAAAGCCAGAAATATAGGCAACTTGAGGCAGAAACATTGTTTCATTCAAGTGACAGAGATAAAGGAACTGAACAAAGGTCCTGCAGGACTGTAGCATCCCATCCACACCACAGGGCAGCAGTGCTCCACCCATGTGCCCAGAACTCTGAGTTAACTGGTTTTCTAAGCCAGCAAATCTACCAGAGTGCACAGCATTTACTTCTGGGCCAAAGGGCTGCTATGGGGTTCTCCAAGACCATGTCCCAGCAAAGCAGTCAGCATGTCACTAGGACACATGCCTGTGGTCAGCACCAGGATCATACAGCTGTCCACAGCACAGTGATGACCACAGCACCTTTTCTCATCCTCATTCATGGTGTGGAATATTAGACAAAAGGTTTGCAACACAGAGGAGCTGCAGCAGTGTAAAGGACAGGTAGCTCTCTAGTCTGTTGCTGCTTGACCAACACACTTATTTTTGTGTGTTGGTCCAGCTGTGATGTACACACATCAGCCAAACTTTAGGACAAAAGCCTAAAGGATTTGAGGATCAGAATGTCTCCAGTCAAGTTTGGCTGTTAAAGTGGACTTCCAGGCTGGGTACCCTCTGCAGTTTGCTTCTCCCAGACCTCAAGAACCCAGAGTTAAAAATAATCCCCTCATCCCCAAAACCTACCTGAAGCCCTAAGTTTAACCACTACCAGAGCCAATACACTCAAATTTGAGAAATAAAATAAGCATCTAAAAGACATTAAACACACTTCCAACTTCTAGAGAGCTATGTAATTCACCATCTTCCACACTCTTTTTCCACAAGAAACAAAGGAAACTTGCATCCAAGTCCTAAGGATTATCAGCATTTGTACTGGGAATAAGGATGCAGAGCTGGGCCTTCCAAACCTCCCACATGCCCCATCTTGCTCCCACAGTGCCCACAGTTCACTGGAAAACTTACCAAATGGGACAATGATGGGACAGGTGATGCTATAGGCCATGATAACAGTGAACACACACAGCATCCAGGCATACATTGCTCCAAATTCATATTCAAATGCTTGTTGCTAGGAACAAAAACAAAACACCCAAAACTCTCAAGTCATCCATCAATGTGTCAGGAGTTAAGAATAGATTCACTAACACAGCAATTCACCTTCTCCTATTCTCTCTCTGTGAGAGATCAGTTATTTTCCTAAGAGGCATAAATTACATAATTAGATCAAGTATTATGCATTATAAGTATCTGTATTTACAGAAAAGATGCTGCTTCTTCCATTGCCTTTCAAGTAACTCCTCAGTGAATTGTTTGTCTCTACAAGAAGCAACTCCTTAAAACCACAAGGCAGAAAATAATTGTGCCAAACTCAGAACCTTCATGTCACTGCAGATTCCAATGAAACTGTACGTTCCTTGTGTTGGCTTTTGCAGTAGGGAAAGCTCAAGATATCAAAGCTTTCGTGTGGTATTCCCACTTTTTCTTCTTGGGATGAGGAAAACAGTATAAGCCATTTCAACCAGAGCAAGGAGTAACATGGAACAGAAGCGAACATTTAAAAGAATCCTTTAAAAATTAAGCTCACCAAGCTATAAAAAACACCCCCAAACCAACATCAACAACCACCCCTACAAAGGAATAAGAAAAAGAACAGGGGCAGCTGTATAAAGGCTTAAATTCCCATTGTAACACCTGGAATTTCAAGCTGTAAGATGACACACGAGCTGCAACTGAAAGTCCACCACTTAAGATGGAATACAGGCAGCAAGTATTTATGTGGCCAGGTGTATGTTCAGATTAAGGTTGTACAAATCTGTGGGCTGACAGAAGAAACTAACAATAGACAGATTTGTATTAAAAAACTCCCTGAAGTTTAGACTACAAGCTAAAAATCAGACTCACCCTACATAAAATCCAAATCATAAAACTCGGATGTTTAGCTATGAAGAGAATAATACCTGAAGTTCAGAGCCTGGGTTTTGATTTTTGACCACCTCTGACTTGAATAAATACCTCTCCATTATCTGTGCTGCAAATTAAGGGAATTTAACCTGTCAAAGATAAGTGAAACAAAGGTCCAAAAAAACCTGTCAGGAGATGAAAAGTAATGTAATGAAGGATGGAGGTTCCCACTGTTTGTGATGAGGATCAAGTATTTAATTTTCTCTGACTAAGGAGGGGCTGTCATACCTGTTTGATATTTTTCCTTTCTGCTGTGGACTTGGCCATTATCATGCGTATGGTGTAAAGGATGAGGCCCGGCAGGCGCAGCAGCTCCATCCCATTGCCAACAAAAGCAGAGGCAATCACATAGTTCACAAAGAAGGCTCCCTGGTCAGGTAGAAAGACACATCTGCAAGGAAAGACATCAGACACTGACTGGAACAAGCAAATACAGTATGTATGTAATGAATCCCTAAGCACTAGACACCATAGGAAGTGGCTAGAAGACTTCTGATAATCTTGTTGGAAAAGAGTACTGCATAGCTATAAATGCAGTGAATGTAGTATGTAACAGCCCAGCTGAGTTGCAGTTCAGATGAGAAATAAACTGTTCACAAAAAGATTTAGCAGTCTGATTGGTGGCTGATAGCAGACAAGAGCATTATTTGATGTCTGCAACAGCAACCTGACACAAGACGAGATAAGACTGCAACAGAATAATTGTCTCTCCTAACTTAGTAACTCCTAATTGTCTTCCTGTTACTGATTTTGAAACAGCATTTGGAAACCTATGACCTAATAATTGCATTCTGTTCTTTCCCTCCAGTCACAGAGCTTAAAATAACCAGCATCTGCAGATTTGCAATGCCGGTGTATAAACACACATGTTGTGAAAATCAAGTCACTGGATTTCAGAACGACAACTGCTGTGGCTCTTTGGTCTCACTGCAATCCTTGGCAAAATCCCCCGTCCAGGATATGCAACAACACTCAGGACATTTTCTGGTCCCTTCTCACCTGCATCATATCACCCCACCCTTTCTTGTCAGCTACTAAATTTGTAAAGTTCTGGGACAGTAACTGTCTCTTTATTGAAAGTTTGCATACATTAGCTAGCAGGAAAAAAGGATCATTTTTTCATATCAAGATCACTTGCATTCTCTTCCCCTTGTTCAGAAGCTCAACATCACTTCAAAGAGTAGCAACCCCAAGAAATTTGAATAAACACTAACCAGGGCTAGTCAACAGCTAAAAAAATTAGAAGTCCCAAGTATTCCTTTATCAAAGAGTTGCTAATACTTACTCCAGCCTAACTGCAGAGTCAGATGATTCTCTGTCAAACAGCCAGCGGAAAAAAAAATCAAGGCTGAAAGAAAGACGATTAATGTAATTCAGTCTCCAACAGCTAAATACTGTGTAAAATTGCTTCTCTTTTAAAGTAGTTAAAATCAAGACAGTGGATAAAGAGAATTTAATCCACCGCTTTAGCTTTATCACAGTTCCTGATTGCTGGAGACAAGAAAAAGAAACAGAATCAAACAGAACAGAAACATCTACTTCATACTAAAGTTTTAATGATTCTTTTTTAATAATTATTATACAGATAGGACAAATACATGTCACCCTGTTAGCCAGGGAAACAGTCAAACACTGTAAAGGTGGAAAGAAAAGGACAATTCTAACTCAAAGACATAGTCAGGAAATTGGGTTCTCAGCTATGATGGTGAGTATAGGCAACTTTCAATTATTTATTGATCTTATAAGGTCTTACATTTCCTTGTAGAAAGTCAGACTTTGGGAACTTTAAGGGCTCTGATGTAAAATGAACATTGAAATCTAATGTGTAATGACAATATAACCACACACACTGGAGGGAGTGGGGGTACATCAACTATAAAACACAAGGAAGTTGTCTCATAATAAAAATACACAACCATTACTTCACTAAAATATGACTCTTTACCTGGTCAGACCAAGGGAAGGCAGAATCAGTACCATGAAGATCAAAAATATGTAGACTTTATGCATCATTATTCTGTTCTCTGCAGATCTACAAACATAAAAAGTCATAAAATCTGAGTAAGAAACTCATATGAAGGGCTTCCACATATGAAGGATCTTGCCCAGAGAACGTCAGGACTCATCAGACTTCCAGCTTCCCCTACTGCTACAACACTCTCACTGAACAAACATCCAATTCACCAATTTGGATCAGACAGACTTTTGGTATCTTCTTGGGCAAGGAAAAGTTTCTGAACATTATACTGGACTCTGGATTAGCATCACTACAGGTCTGCACCACAAGCACAGGGCTGTGTGACAACCACAGCTGGTCTCCACAGGGTCCTCAGACACGTAATCTTCCAGCTGCTTGTAAACAAACAGCGTCATGCCAAGAGGGATTAGGCAGTTCATAAAAGGGCACCATTGCCAAGAAACCAGACAACTTACACAACCTATTTGACTGTTCTTGCCAAGCGTCAAGTCTTCAGGAACAACATGTCACTACTGCTGCTATACTCCTACTACAGCAGCAGGGACATGGGTCTGGTGACACTCTGCTGCCAGGAAAGGGCAGCGATCACTGCAAACAATTCAGACTGTTAGAGCTGGTATCTGATAGGGCTTTAAAACACAGGTTTTCATAGAATCGACTGGGTTGGAAAAGACCTCTGAGATCATCAAGTCCAACCCTCGGTCCAACTCCAGTCCATTTACCAGATCATGGCACTCAGTGCCATGTCCAATCTCAGTTTAAAAACCTCCAGGGATGGGGAATCCACCACCACTCTAGGCAGGCCATTCCAATGCCTGATTACTCTCTCTCTAAAGAACCTTTTTCTGATATCCCATTTAAATTTCCCCTGGCAGAGCTTGAGCCCGTGCCCCCTTGTCCTACTGCTGAGTGCCTGGGAGAAGAGACCAACCCCCACCTGGCTAGAACTTCCCTTCAGGTAGTTCTAGACAGTGATGAGGTCACCTCTGAGCCTCCTCTTCTCCAGGCTAAACAACCCCATGTCATGGGATCACGTAGCCCGTGAGCACCATGAGATGTGTAACTGTACCAATGCTGGAAATCAGATCTGTGACCACTTGTGACTTCAGAAAACTACTTTGACTGATTGAGAAGGGCTCATAGCTCATGTGTGTAGTGTAACTACATAGCAAAAAACAAGTTGCACACAACTGTGATGAACAAACAGTAGATGCGGGACATGATGTCTCAGAAAGGTATGGTACAAAAATTCAAAGGTAAAAAAAAATGACCTTAAAATATAAAAAAAACCCACAAGAAATGGCTACAAGCTTTATGGATAAAAATTGAGTGAAGTTCAGAGAAGCTGGGATCCAGTGTGCTTTCGTCTGGACTGTAGGTAAACTGGGCATCAAATCTGGTATTCCAAACCAAGCTGTGCTGAGTTCTCCAAGTTAGTAGCATGTCAGTGGGCTTGACATCTCTGGAGGGCTCTGGTTGTATCTGAAAATCCTGTATCCACACACCTGCCTGGCCTTGGTCCCACAGATCTTCTCAGATCACCACTAACAACACCCAACAGCAACTGAGCTGTGCACCAAGAGTTACATCCAGGACAATTTTGTCATGCCAAGCAATGAGAAGATGGATGCCCTTTTTTAAAGTCGCATGGCAGAAGTTGGAGCCCTTTCTGACAAGTGGGGTTCTAGGGTTCTGTGATGTTCTCAGCCTGGAGGGGTTCTAAACCCACGTGTCCTATTTGCCCAGAGAGCAAGCTAGTTCTGGGATCAGAGGCACTTCCCATGCTCCTGATGAAGATACACCTCCAGAGCCTGCTCTTAAATTTTTTCTGATTAAACAGGAAGAGGAGAGAGGTGGGGAGCAGGGGGAAGCATATGCAAATCAAGTGGTTAGATTATACTTGCTGTGGGTTACAAATGACTTAAACCCCAAAGTGTGGTTGTAACACTAAAAAGAAACAAGACCATGACATGCCCTGCTATGAGGGGTCTGCGGATTTAAGAGCTCCAAGATAAACACTTTCTTCATTTATTTTAGTTACTCAGCTGATAAGGTAAAAATTGAGGAAAAGCTTGCTTACTTTGTCCAGTGGGACTCCAGCAAGGTTGAGTAATAGACAATTGTTGGTAGCAAAGCTGAGAAAGACCAGAGCAAGAGCGTTGGGAAAAACTGACTGACAATGGGATTCTGTTGGGGGAGAAAAGAAAGAATAAGTATTAAAAACATTGGGTAGAACAGAGGCTGCAATATTTAGCTTTTTGTAAATGATAGCAGGATGAACTGGGGAAATTATACTCAGATAGTCTTAAACTGAGTAGTAAAGACAAAAAACAAAGTGGGATTGAGAATTAAATTCCATGAGAGTGCAGTTCACAGTCACTTTTTGTGTCATTTACACTGGCTGGAGGAAGTATTTAAAAAGAACAGCTTGCAGCAGATGTAGGTGCACTCAAACTAGGATCAGATATATATCCTATCTTGCTCTGAACTTAATAAGCAAAATAAAAACAACATTTCACTTCAGAATTTAACATCTGAATTTCTCACATCTTATCACACAAATCAAAATACAGGTTGGACTTGAAATTCCATTTTTGGAAAAGTTTTTGGTTACAAAATTTAGAATTATGTGAATGTGGAATGCAAATTTTTACCACAAAAATACATAAATATATTTCAATAATACAAAGTTTCAGATGAAATTACTTCAGACTACTATTCCAGGAATAAAAGAGGGCTTAAAGACCCAATTCTGGATGTATGTTTTTTAGCCAGCAGTCACCTAAAACAATCCTGGGAATTTCAACTGAATTTAACTTAAAGATGTAGAGTAGAACAATGAAACAATGTCTACCAGTTCCCCAACATTTCAGTTTGACACACAGCTATATCCAAACATATGGCAGGACTCACATTAAGGTAGTGAATAGGTTTAGTGACGTTGAACTTGTCCATGGTTGAGATGATTATGGAAGGAGTAGTAAGAAAAAACAGCACAATGAAAAGAAGCAAATTAATGCAAGCCCATCTAAACCACCATTTCAGTCCACGCACGGAAAGATTTTTCCTGGAGAAGAAAGCAAAAAGGACATTAAAACAAGTAGTAAGCATTGGCTGCTAAAAAAGATACATACTATCTGTCAAGTAGCAGGTGGCACTGCTTTTTGTAAATTGAGCTTTCAAAGTTATGTAACAAAGCACTATATAAGTTCCAGTTGCTATTAGAAATAAAGAAAACTGCAGCCTCTCTTGAATGATTACATAAATTGTGCTTGCAGAAGGACATATTTAGTCTTCCATTACACAAACATAATGTCTAATGTAATTAAGGATTGGGATGAAACACTTCTACTGTTCAGTAATACAGACATATGAAACAAAGATAGAACAAGTAGAGACAGAGTCAGAAGGTACAGAGAACTTCTGCAAGGAGAGCAACTGTCAGAGGAAGAATCGGTCAGGAAACTGTGATTTGAAAAAAAAAAATTTACAAACACTGAATCCCTTCCTGCTGTTTTAAGACATAAACCATATATTTTAAACATGTGAAGTTCTTAAATGTTATCTGAAGTAGTTCCCAAAAGGACTGGAATGATTTGATCTCCAGCTAAAGCCCAGTATTTAGAAGAGCCAAAACAGGGATACAGAGGCTCAGTAACTAATTATGACCAGTCTTTTTGTGAACTTGGCAACTTGGTAAATCCCTGTGCTTCCTCTTCCTCAAGAGGGAGAGAAGAACAGAAAAAACTCCCCCAACCCAAAATAACAAAACCCCATCATCTTCTCTTAGAGATGTTTAGCAAAGTTTTGCAAGTGCTTCAATCCACTGAGTAACACAGACCAATTCCTGTGTCCAGTGCTTGAAGAAAGGAAGAAGAAGTGGAGCACAGACACATGGAAGAATCCTTTCATGAATAGGGCTCATTAAACTGACCCTACCTGGAAAGCAGCTTGCAAGAGATTTTTAATTCATATCTCAAAGTAAGACTGCTGCAAAAGACACAGCTAAGAATCATAATTGTTTACATCTTGGTTAAAGATTCTGTACTTTATTCCCAGCTGCAGAACTGGAGTTGTAGTTCTAGACAAAACCTCTCAATTATTTGAAATCAATGGCATGATTACCTTAAGAGTAATTTTCTATTAAAATAATTAAGAAAAAATGTGCTTCTAAAAAAATTACATACAAGTGAAATACAGTAACTTGTGCATGTCTGTGTCTCACTTGCAGTTTTGGGTTGGGCAGTGCAAATGTCACAAGTTTACACTTATATGAAGAAAGGATTACACTGTCCCCACCCTAAGTTATTTTCAGAGCACTTGGAAAATGTTTAGATCTTTTTTTAGCCTATAAGCATGACAGAAGGGAGCACAGGAGCAGTTTAATTCAAAAAGTATTATCTGGGAAATGTACTGGGTCAATAAAGATGACGTTGGAAGACAGATGAGAGTTCACAGAGTGAATCAAGTTACGCTCATCACATCTCAACTCAAAAAAACACATATGTACTTGAAAATACTCAGTGCTAACACCAAGTTGCTTCTTCAGATCTCAACAGTAAATATGCACTAGCCTCAAAAAATGGAAACACTGAGAGACAGACAGTAAGAAGCTTACGGGATTTTTTTAACTTTGGGGTGGCGAAACTTCAGTCAGCCTCAGAGAGGCCTCCTCAAAGTCAATAAAGAACACCAATAATCAAAATAAAAAGGCAGATCAGACACATTAAAACACTACAAAAGTCTTAGTTTAGGGTTAAAGAAAAACACTCTCAGCCCTGTTTCTCCTATGCCCATTCTAAACCTACATTATCATCAATAAATGGATGTAAGACAGGATTCTTACCAACAAATATTCTCAGGATAAGGAGCATATGTAACCTCCCAGTTTGACACACACAGCTCCCTGCTGTAGGACGATGGCTGGGGCTCTCCTTTACACTTAATACTCTGACATTTGCAGGCATTGAAGTCCTTAAGGATGCTGTAAGGAAGAAGAGAATTTTTCCAGTTTTTTATACCTGAAAATGCTGAGTATGTAATGAGAAAGGCTGGGAATAGTGATAAAGGTTTTTTTATTTTAATAAGCCGTGATCAACTTAGACAACAATGAAACATATTTTGCATTAATGACAATTACATAAATAGTTTCTACCACAGGTCTTTGAGATCTGTTTTGTTGGAAACAAAAAGCAGTCTTGGTTCAAACTGTTCACTGTTTCTACCAACATGAACAATTGTATTAAAGAAAATGTAAAAAAATAAATCAAAGCCTGAGAGTACTAGAAAAAAAAAAAAGACAGATAGTTCCCTGAACACATCATTACATAATTACAACTGTTTTCAAATCAAAGTAGACTATGAAATGAGAGTGCAGACTAATCATTTCCACTAGCATCAAATCCAGCCAATTTTCAGAAAAACTTTTAGCATGCTGCTATTCTTACAATTCAAAGTATTACCCTCTTTCACCCATCCTAAAATAATCACAGTACATAATTCTATCTTCTAATATTATGAGCTGACTGACTCTCAATGTATTTAAAGGAAATTTAAAGATGCCCAGAATAAATGCTGTCAAAGATTTCTCAAAGGACAGCAGTAGAAGGGCTGGGCATACTCTCACAGACTGTTCTAGTACATTTGCATGGAAACAGTGTATTTTACATCTAAATGCACAGACTGTAAAATGTGTGAACATGCTTGTTTCTCAGTTGTGCTGTTATTATAAAGAAGACAGAGAACCACACACACAAACACCAAACAAATAAACCAAACCCCAAACCCCAGATTTTACCTTACCGGAATTCAAGTAGTGATGTCAATTGCCAGCATCTTGCAGCAGCAAGTATTTAAGAAAGTTAATTATTCTTTGCCAGTTTATTTTTAAAAATACATACAGAGCAAGCTTTAGCCATCATTAAACAAGCTTCTAAGACCACCTGCCATCATGAACCTCAGTTCTGGCTTCCTGTTTTCCCATCCCATTTCAGGGTTCTGTGGAGCAGAGCATACTAAGGGCAACAAGTAACTTTCTGATTTGATGGGAGCTTCAGCTTCACACATAACCTAATCTAATTTCCCGGGAAATGGAGTCCACCACATCAATTCCAAGCTAAATAAACTAAAATGTTTTCAGATCTTGGTAATTCAACTCAGAGATGTCTGTAGTGTAACTCAAAACACATGCCCAAGGAGAAACTATCCCATCAAAATTGTACACAACACATCAGAATCTAGAGAAGGAACTTCAGTGCTTATTTCTTCTTTCAGTTTCACATCTCAAAATGTTATTTCATTACAAAATTAGGGGAGGAGGAAGATTTCATCATGCAACCGCTACTCAGTTATAAGAGTGGCAAGCAAAACTTTCTCCAAGATATCAAATTCTTGCAAGAAATTCTACACCCTGGACTTCCTTGAAAAAAAGCCTGAAACATTGGCTTTCTGATATGACTTGAAGGTCAAAAGAATGCAGGCAATTTAAATCACAGAGGCTGTGAAGAATAAAAAACATGATGTGTTATGCTGTAAAACAAATATTTTTCTGTTTACCTTTACCTACTTTGTGTTAGTGAAAGATATTCTCAGTGTCAACAGAAAATAAGAGGCTACATGCATTTGCCTCTACAAATAACTGAATACAAAAATACTGAACAACTTCTGACATGAGGTCTACACATATATCTGTAACAGCAGGTAATAGAGACACAGACTGTGTATTTATCACCTGTGGCCAGGTGAGTCACAGACCCTACCCTGTTGAGATGAGTAACCAGCAGCGTAATTTGCACCCACTCTGACAGTTTGGTCATTGTACCATTTGCACCGTAGAAAATGGAGGAATCAGTAACTCATATTCAATTAGTCTACCCTTCTATGATGGACTGACCCTACACTGATGTACTGGATCCCACAAGGAAGAGAAAGGCTCCTTATCCCAATAAATGTCCTGAGCCTTTTAGTCCCTTAGAAAAAAGCTTAAAGCACAGAGACTAAAATGGACAGTTTAGGGAAAACTTACCGGAAAGCAAAGCAGAAAAAATCCACAGAATGATGAAAAGAAGAAAGGAAGAAGAGCCAAGATAAGCAAACAAGAGACACAAACAACAGATCATTTGTACTATTATAATGAAAAGAGAACAAGACAGAAGACAAAACTTACTAGGTTGCCATGGATTTATCTTGAAATGTTACAAAAGCCATTCCCAATGGGTTATTATGAACAGCTTGTTCCTCTTTTGAATATTCTTCCATCAGTTCATTTCTAACTTTGGTATAATAATCGACAGCATCCTCCTGTCAGGAAATTGATGACTGTTATATCCAAGCACCAGCTGGCTCATATCTTCATTAACATACAGCTTACACGAACCAGTTTCTCTTCCTCATACTACTTCCACGAATTACAAATTATGCCACAAGGCAAAGATAAACAAATAGGAATATTTTCTTGTATTTAAATTTTGCACTGAGATTACATTTCAAAAATGTTGTAAGGAAGCACATGGCAGATGAGCTGTCGGCAATGAATGAATATGGAATTTTCTGAAGCTCAACAAAGCTATTCTCTGCCCTTTTAACAATCTACCTGGCCATAACTAAGAAAGAACACAATCTCTTACCCTTTCACATCCCCTCATTTCACAGCAGCAGAATTGCCCACATGGTTTAGGGTTGATTTGGACCCGCTTGCCATACTTCTGGTGCAGGTGTTCATAGTAAGTCAAGCTTTTTTCTGCCTGTTTTCTGGACAGAAAACACAAATCCATAACAATTTGCAACAAAAAAGTATAAACATCAAGCTTAAGAAAAATATAGTCCCCAAGAAAAAAGTTATTGCAAGGACTGATGGCAAATGAATCAGCCACCAAATACATTTACATACAGTTTATATTGGTTATATATATTTCATTTATTTTAAAGTCAGTAATAGCATTATACAGCCTACAGTTATAGTGATGTTCCAGGAAAAAAGAAAAAACAACCACAGTGCTATTCACGATAGCCCCCAAAATAACACTTCTCTCTCGTTAGATCATCAGTCTGGCGAAAGACTCAGGGTTAACAGTTATCAATTCAATAGTTCAGTTTTTCACTGCATGCCTGACAATAAATAACTAACTGCACATAGACAAATAAATAATCAGCAAGTCAAAACTTAGCTTATGCAACACACCACATACCAAGATGGGCTGAACCCCACAACTCGCTTTAAACCACAACTGAATCTAACTGAAGTCCAGACCAGAACTTTAAGATCAGAATTCATCTGTAGAATGTGCAAGGTTAGTATTGCTGATATATGCTGATTAAAGGCTAGCAAAACATTTGTAAAATTATTCTAAAATCATGTAGATTACAAGAACAAGTACCTTTTTTTGAAGAGGTGAATAAGCTTGGCTACATCATAACAGAGCTGGACCTCCAGCACAGTGCAGGTTGGGTAGGCATCCCTGAAAGGAAGCAGCACATGAGAACATTAAGAACAGAAAGTACCATGAAGAAACTGCTGCACAGAACAGCAGTGATAACCTAACTGATATCTCAATCACTCATTTTATTTCTGAATGAGGTATCATAAAGTAGGGACTTTCAGAGAGACTGTTGCTGAAAGTTACTTCAACATGAGATGCACATTATTGCAAGTAAAGGTTGTGTGGGAGCATAAATGGAAAGTGTGAATACACAGCCACTTTCTTACATTTTGATTTTAAGATCAGCTCACTAACCTTATTGAAATACAGTTTTTTCTCAATGCTGGCTAAGGAATAAGATATGTTTGTAGAGCACAGATACACTATAATATGACTATTAAACTCTGCAAAATTCAAAAAATGTATCTGCTTGGTCAGGTAGAACTACTAGGACAATTTTATCTCCTGTTCCTAATAAAAGATGGAGAGAGGCTTTTTCCAAGGGCATATAATGATAGGACCAGGGAGAATGGCTTCACACCAAAAAAGAACAGGTTCAGATGAGGTATTAGGAGGAAATCCTTTACTGTGAGGGTGGTGAGGCACTGGAACAGTTTGCCCAGAAAAGCTGTGGACTTCCAGCCCCACCCCTCGAAGTATTCAAGGCCAGGGTGGATGGGGCTCTCAGCAACCTGGTCCACCAGGTGATGTCCCTGCACATGGTAGGGGCTTTGGAACTACATTATTTTTAAAGTTCCTTCCAACCAAACACATTCTATGATTCTAATGGAATTACTCAAGCGTGAACTTACGTGAAATGGCCTTGTACTATCTCTTCATTTGCATTTTTTGGAATACCAGTTATAAACAATGTGCACTTAACCTGTGAGAGCAAATGCAAGTCAAATTTTGAGAAATCACATCATGAAAGAGAAAACAAGAATATAAGGAAGGGAGTGACACAGCACAAGTAGCTGTGTAGGGGGGGGTGGGGAAAGTAGGAAATTTTGATTTTGGTGGGAGCTGCATATATTTAACACAGCACCTTCTCCATTGGTAATAGGTTACAGCAAAATTTCACAAATCCCTCCTCAATCCCCTTCTCTCCATCCATTTTCCCAATTCACTCAGTAGAGCATTTCACATTTATGTCACATTCTAGCAAGCAGGAGTCATCTCAGCAATTTGCTTTTTTAGCATTATCCACTGGCAAACATGCTCTCTGGGGGTTTTTTCACCCCAATACAGAAACTTACTATGTTTTCCTCTTTATATGTTACATACTTCATGTGATGTCTCATGAAAACAACAGTCAGAATCAGGTAAATAACAGCAAAAACCGTGTGCAGCCAAAGAAGATCATTTCTGTTGGACAAAATGTTATGAATATGAGAAACAGAAACAACCATCTGTCCAACCGATAAAAGTAGCTATCAAAATGCTAATCAGATCAGAACCTCTCATTGAACACAAAACAGGAAAAAAATAGTTACTGGTAGTCAGTCATGCCTATGCAGATGCCTTGGACAGCCAATAGGAAGGGTTACTTGCTTATCATACTATTCTAGGGGTAATGAACCCACCAAGAAAACAGATATTCTATGACATGGATATATTTAGGAAATGTTTGGCTTGCACCTTCCCACTCAGATGGTCAATAGCACACATGATGCTCTTTGCCAAAATGGTTTTAATTTGCCTTTTTACTGTGCTGAGTGCCTCATTGAGCTCTCCTTGAACACAATCCTTACTCAAATTGAAAACAGCCTCAATACAGGGAGTAAATTCTGCTTTTCTGATGGCTCCTTCTTTAAAGCTTACAGAAGTTCTGTTCTGTGAACAGTTCTTCAGTTTTGTGAAGAGCACTAATAATTACAATTAACCTAAAATACAGGAAACTATTTTACAGATTAAAAAAACCCAATAACCAAGCAAGCAAACCCCCCCCAGTAGTTACTAGGTTTCATAACGTGGTTATAAAACCAAAGTGCATTGGCAGAAACTCTACTGGACAAAAGTATATGGATGGATTTGGACTGATCAAGGAACCAGAAGACTTGTAGACCTTTGTGTTTCAGCTTTTTACTGACTGTTTTTAAAACACATAGAAGTAATTTTAATTGTAATCTCAGACATGAACACACATAAATCTAATGTAAGGGAATTTAAATCATCTGAGTTACACTTTCTAGGAAAGCTGTCAGCTTTACTTTCCTTCTGAAACATGGTTTCTTTTAAAGTGGAAATTTCTGAAAATAGTATCACTAAATGTGCAGTCATTAGCCAAAAGAAACACATGGTGTAAGAAGTAAGAGCTGAGAGTAGAAGCCAAGTCTCAGGATTTCTTATCAGCACTGTAAGTGCAGAGCCTGAAGCAACACATATCCCAGCTTCAGTCCATGAAGCGTGAATAAGTTATTCTGACCTCAGGAGCCACACTGCAAGTATCAATTCTTGTGTTTAGAGCCCCTGGCAGGACACTGACACAAGCATAAAGGTACTCTGCAAGACTTACCCAGTTTGTAAGTTCACTATAGTTGTTCTTCCAAAACTATAGGGATCTTTATCTAAGAACAAAAAAAAATTAGCATAATTAGCTGGTGCAACATTCACAGGTAAACTACTAGAAAGTCAGCTTTTATTCTAAAGATATTATATTTCTTTTTAATGCTGAGCAAAAAAACTTAAAATCAGAATCAATGCTGGTTTACTCCGTATTGCATCTTAAAGCTGGAAAAACAGCCTCAGGATTACACCACATTGAAGCCATCATGAGAAGCAGCAGACTTTTAAAAACAAACACTACATCTTTGCAGCAGTTCCCTTTCTCCCCTCAATCTCCCTTAATGTCAATATTGTGTAGGGATTGAACATATTTCCTTCACATTTTCCTTCCATCTTAACTGATTTCTTATCTCAGACTTTTAAGCTGCATTAATTCAGTGTTGACAAAACAGTGTTGATAACCTTGCTAAGGTCAAAAATGAGAGAGTTTATATGACATTATTTCTCTAGACTGTCAAATATTTAAAAGAAAACGATAAGGCAAGGGAGTGAAAATTGATTCAATGTTCACAAGGGAAAAAGAGTTAAGTGTATCTGGAAAAGTAAACAATTCCCTAGCACAGACTGTTAAACCACATTGCAGGTTAAGCCATCACAACTGAAAGAACTGTAAATGCAAAAAAATCAACTTACAGTGCAAGGGGAGGGACACTAAAACTTTGTTTTTCAGCTGTATCTCCTAGGATCATGAAAGTTAATGCAGAAAAACAGAAGCTGTATTCTCCTGCTCTACAAGGCCAGCCATTCTCTGCCATTTGAACTAACAAAGAGCATCTATCGGTACCCAAAATAGTACAGATTTTATCAAATTATAATTAGAGAAGGACAGTGCACACAAATTGATGCTTATTGCAAAACCCGTTTGGGTATAAATACACAGGTAGCAGCTAATACTCTAAGCCTTTTGAAGGCACCAGTGTCTCTCTCTCTGCTTTATAAAGGGGGCGAAGGGCACTCGCTGTGACGAATCTGATTCCTTAAAACCAGGGATGCTGGCTGAGAACACAGAAATGGAAAGCAAGGAAGGAGAAGTGACTGTGCAGTGATAAAGGGTCTTTTGAAAGAACAAAGAGAAAAGAAATGTAAAGAAAAAAGAAAGATGGTCTTTAAGAAAGCCAATACTAATATAAAATATCAATAAAATAATGAATAAAAGAGAATTGCAAGAAAGCAATAAAAGGGAAGTCAGAGATTGAAGTTCCACAGGGAAACAATAAAAAAAGGAAAAGGTAAAATGTATCCTATTACAGAGGAGGGTTAAGTCACAAGATTTTTTTAAAAAGAAAGGTAGGAGTAAACTGAAAGCAAAAACTAGGACACATTATAAAGGATAACATAAGATAGTATCGAGACAAAGACCAGCAAGACCACTACATGAAGTAAGATGCAATTGTTATGGTATAAGAACATACAAAACAAAACACGAGCTAGTGCTCTGCTCAAGAGCTTCTCAGAAAACCAAATGAGTTATTGCTTTTTTTCCCATCACTATCCACCAAGATGATCAATGATGAACAACTCTGCAAACATGATCCTGACAAGAATGATACAAAGCCAGGTACAAAATGGGCTTACAAAGGCTTATTATCAAATATGGAAGAATGTCTTTGTCTAGTCAGCACTGACAAAGTCTCTGAAAGAAGATGTGTCCAGTTCTGAGACATAAACCCAAGACAGAAAGGAACAACAACAGACAGTCTAGCTAGATTAAAACAAAAGTTCAAGGCATAGCTGATGATTTTTTGATCAGCTAAATGGAAAACATTTCTCATGAATGACCAAATTAACTGGTCCAGTTTATGAAAAAGAGGGAAAAGCCCAGATGAGTTTATAATCCTCAAGCAGCTACAAGGATTTTGCAAATCTGTAAAGAATAATCTATTATCTCCAGTGATAGGTCAAAAAAATTTATTTCAAATAGCAGCAAAAGAGGTTCAGACTGGATACTAGAAGATTTCTCAGTTGTGAAGATGGTTTCCATTGTCAATCACCACCAATAAAAACCATAAAGAATGCTTAGATAAACACCAGTTAAGAGGACATAGGTAAAGTTAATTCTGGCTGGAGCCTTTTAAATGTAGTCACCTCTGTCTGTATGTGGTGTGCAATCTTGTTTCTGACAACTGTTTAAAGAACCCCCTACACTCACATATATTTCCTATCAGACTGAGGGGCTGTGTTGGGTTTGCTTGGCCAGGTTTTGGAAGTGGGAGTGCTCTGAGGTCACTTCTGTGAAAAGTTTCTAGAAACTTCCCCTGTGTCCTTCAGAGCCAATGCCAGCTAGCTCCAGAATGGAAGTGCCAAGGCCAAGCTAATCAGGAACACCAGTAAGACCTCTGTGATAACACATTTAAGAAGCAAAAAGTTATTGCACAGATCTAACTGCATCCAAAAAAGAGCAGAATGAGAATATGTGAGAGGAACAACCCTGCAGACACCAAGGTCAGTGCAGAAGGAGGGGGAGAGGTGCTCCAGGGGCCAGAGCAGAGTCTCCCCTGCAGCCTGCAGTGAGGCAGCTGTGCCCCTGCCGCCTCTGGAGATCCACCCGCAGCCAGTGGAGGAGACACACCAGAGCAGGGGAACATCCGAGAGAGGGCTGGAAACCTGTACTGGAGCAGGGTCCTGGCATGGACCTGCACACCTATGGAGAGAGGAACCCACACTGGACCAGATCATCTGGCAGGACTCGTAATCCTCTGGGGGACCCAAGTTGGAGCAAGCTGTTCCTGAAGAACTGCACCCCATGGAAGAGTGACCCACACCACAGCAGTTCATGGAGAACTGTTGCCTGTGGGACGGACTCAAGTTGGAGAAGTTCACGGAGAACTGTCTCCCATGGGAGGAGCCCCATGCTGGAGCAGGGGAAGGACTCCTCTCCCTGAGCAGCACCAGGAACAACATGTGATGAACTGACCATAATCCCCATTCCCCATCTGCCTGTGCTGCTGGAGCAGAGTACGTAGAGCCCAGGAAGGAGGGAGGAGTGGGAGGAAGGTGTTTTTAAGGTTTATTTGACTTCTCATCATCCTGCTCTGATTTTATTAAGGAATTCAATTAATATCCCCAAGTTGAGTCCATTTTGCCCATGATTATATCTGTGAGTGATGTCTCCCAGTCCTTTCCTCAACTCATTAACCTTTCACTGTACTGTCTCTCCCAGGTCCACTTTAGGAGGGGAGTGAAAGAGCAGCTTCAGTGTGTGCCTGGCATCCAGCCAGGGTCAACACACTACAGGGGGGAAAAACAGAACACTACCATATAAAGTTTATCAAAATAAATCCTAAAAGCCTTTACAATGATATAAAATAAAAAATAAATTCTTACCAAGTAGATCACCCGACAGGTTGACAGGTAATATGACACACACAGACAAAATGCTGATAGCAATCAACAAGCAGATGATGTGACGCTGGAAGGCAAGATAGTGTATGGCATCTTCACCACATCTCTCGTGAATCTCGTCATCGCTGCGTCACAGACAGAAAAGCACAGGGTCAGTCTGCTTAGTCTCCTTGGGGTTATTTGGGGATGGTTTATGAACATACACTAAATTGTCAGTCTATCCAGTGACAACCCCATCAATCCCTATTGGTTTTCAGCATGGCTGTGTTCTTTCATGCATGGATTCACATTCCAAAAGTATCTTCTTTTGTGTAGCACCATATAAAAATTAATGAGAGGGAATTCAAGGTGGAAACAAGAAATTCGGATAGCAGATATGTATGCAAATTCTTTTTTTATCAGACTAAAAGGGTAAAAAGTAATTTGCTATGACCACTTGTTTTATGATAATCGCCAGTCTAGCTCTCAAAATTTAAGATCATGCTGGGACAGGATTCACTCAACTCCACAAAGGCTCTCCATAAGGAAAATTACAACAGAATCACCTTACTCTTGTGTCACTCGGTTAACAGAAAATATAATAGGCTTTGGAATTACCTCTCACCATCTCTCCATTGCAAGCAGAATAGATTATTAAAATGGGAGAACGTGGAAAAGGAAGGAATGGAACTAGCAAAACTGGAGACAGACAAGCTTAATCCCCACCTCTTTTTTATTTAAATGTACCCAAGCTAAAAATGGATTTTTAAAAATACTGATCTACTAAGACCCAAGAGATACAGACAATGAACATCACACATCTAATACTCAGTTTCTGGGAAACAGTGAGATGGACTTTTCAGAGTTAGTCAATTCCAGCCCCAACTAAACCCCCAGTTCTCCACAGAAACCCTTGCAGGGAAATCCCATTTCCTTTCTGGGGCTTCAAACAGGGCAACACCCACAAGGTACTCTTTAAAGAGGAAAAGCCTAGAGCATAAATATTAGCTCTGAATCCATATAAATGCCATAGATTCACTTGGGTTCACACACTGTCCCAAAATCGGGGAATCCCTGGGCTGGAAAAGTATTCCCATAAGCTGACCTTGTTTTTATATTCTTTTTTAACTCGAATAGAGGCACCTGTATAAGTGCTTATACTAAATTCTTTCTATCTATCTATCTATCTAAAAAACAACCCAACATTTTTGAATGAAAACCACCTTTTTAATTAAAAAAGATCAAAGCAAACCACAGCTGACTATTTCTGTTTCATATACTTACTGCATCCGAAAAGCAGCTGTTATCCAAGAACAAAATCCCTATAAATAAATAAAGAAGTTTTTAGGAGCTGACATAGAAAAAATAGTCTCTAATCTGTACAATAAAGAGAAGTGTTTCTATTAAGGAAAACTCTTAGCAAAATAGCTGGTAGTTCGTTGCTCTGAAATCATCATTTAGAAACAGAGAAAACACCTAATACTCTACACACTTTTCACAAGGTACTTAATGTATCTTTAGAGAGTGTTCAAGAGTTGGGGTTTTTCATTACACATTTATTGCTTGGGCTTCTTACAAGCCTCCCAAATCCCAATGAACACAAGTTAAGACTGAGGCTGCTAGGAAATTTTTTTATGGTTTGTTTTAGAGCAGAAAAGGTGGTTATTTTTGCCAAAACCATTTCGAGAGACTCTCCAATTTCAAGGATAAGCTCCATGAGAGTCTAATACAAGTTAGCCAGTTAAATGGTAATGAGAAACAAGGCTGTGATTACAGTAACAGGAAGGTTTCTTATATAGTTTTACAAATCCTCCTATGAAACTGGACAGCAGAGAGCACATCTCACTGAATGTTCAAAAAAACCTCTCTCAAAAGGTCTCTTCTCTCAAGTGAACATTATCCAGCTAAATAGACACATTTTATTCAACAGCTAACGTTGCTTTAGGGTTTTAAAAAGACGAAAAAAACTACACAAATAGCTGAGCAATCCTGATCAAACACTAATATGCTTTTGATACTGACACAAATAATTAGTTGCAAGGCTAGACATTAACTTGATGCATGTATAAAATGTTAAAATATAGGCTACCACCACTGGACAGCTCTTGCATGGTACATTCTGAAGCTGCAACATGAAATCATAGAGATGTACCAGTTCAAAGACTCCAGAAAGACCATGGAGGCAAGTAATTACAAGTTTAGCCAAAACATTATTTTCCACTCCAAACCAGTTTGATTATTAAGAGTACACAGTACTATTATTAGCCTCACACTTACTCAGTTTTCTCAACTTTGAGAGGAAAACAATGGACTGCCAAGAGCAACTGAGTATTATTTGCAATGTGAACACAGTGTAACTTTTTAAACTCTTATCTAGGTACAAATCATTTACTAGTCTTTTTTCTCTCTCCCCTCCCCATCTGAAATTCTGTCATCTAATCCCTCTCTAAATTAAAACAAAATAAACAAAAAAACCCTTAAGAACAACAACACAAGATACTGGTTTATGATATGGCAATAGTTTCTCAGGAAAGAGAGATCACGTGTAGTTCTATAAAAACACAACAAACAATACTTTATTAATCTTTACATACAGGTGGTCTTCCAGTTTAATGACTGGTTCATTAGGCTACATGGAATAGCAGATTAGAGCATATAGTCCATCAAAAAGTATTATCAAAACTCTAGAATACTTACCCTATCATATTCAAGATCTTCAGGTACTGATGAAGATGTTGACAATCGGTTGTACCTCGATTCACTGAAACACATTAAAGCTTTTAAGTAACTTCAATAACAGATTATGGAATCCTACAGAATCATTTACATTTTAACAGTTCTTAAGTAACTAGGGGAAGGAGTACAAACCCACTTTTTCACTTATGAAAGCTGTGGTTTTCAGCTTACAGCATATGCCTAATTGTGTATCACTCATGTTGAAAAGGGAGGACACGTGAGCTCCTGACATGAGAGCACATAACTGAACTAGAATGAAAATATTTTAGAGGATATTAAAACCACAGTAACATAAGAGAATGCAACACAGGTTTGGGAGCCTAGCAAGGATCAACCTTGTAAGCTGTTTTCCTGTTCAGATTTTCCTCATTACAAAAACATCACCTCTTTTTCCTCCACCTTTCTTGCTCCATCATACAGTCCCTGGTCAGAATTTCTCCTCTGAATGAAATCCCTGACCTGCAAGGGATTGCAGGTGACCTTACACAAAGAGCTCTGTAGCAAGGCTACAAACATTTAGAGGATCTGTAGCCCTCTAAAAAGCAGAGATCCTGTTTTCAATTTGTTGCTAAAAAGAAACAATCAAATGTTGTAATGGAGATGTGCCCATAATTACAGGACAACACACGTTAAAATGGAGTGTATTCACAGGTGTATCTATAATTTTGAGCAGTTGGGTCAGGTCACAGCCCAGCAGGGACAATAACACAGGCTCCTGGGTGTCTGACTGCTCAGGGGCCTCCACGGCCCACATGGAAGCACCAAAGCACCTTCATGCTTTGCTGTCTGAGCTACCTGGATTAAAACCTTCTCAGTTACTGCCCATCTTGTTTTACGTCACCTACGTTTCACAACCGTACATGGATTACACCTAAAAACAGGCTTTGAGTTCTCTCCTGTTGCTCAGTTGTGAATTTACCACAACTTGGTGACACCAGTAATACCAGGAAGAGGCTCACTGTTAAAGTTTACCCACTTCATAGACAGCTTAGCTTTTAAACATCCCAGCACATCACCCCGTAGAAAAAAAATACTTAAAAAAATTATAGTCAAAGGCTCATTTGCAGTATTACCAAAAATCAGTGAAGAATTTCAGAAATCTGCAACAATATATTTTTACTTTTGAATCCTTCAGAAATTTTATGGCACAGGCTGCACAGGGAGCTCTGGGAAGATATGGGGCTTAAGCCAAGATAAACAAAACAGTCAGTATCCTTCTATCACAGAAACACACTGCAAACATCCACCTGCAGCATGTTAGCAGACAAGGAGCCTATTTCCTTAACCTCCACTTCCTTAACTTGTAAATGTAAAATGGAATTCATGACAATGGCAAACACAACTTCTGACTGAAACCACAAACTAACTCTGTGAGTGGGATGTATTTTACACAAAGCAGTGAGAACGTTTGTAACAAACATGTGCATGTGATTACAAACACATCTAACTGATAAAAATGCACTTATTTGAAGTTATATTTACTGTACTTACTTCCACATTCCCAAAATCAGTCTGATTGCATATCTTTTTTACCTTTCAACTTCTGACACCAGAGCAACACGACCATAGTCCCAGAATCTCTTTCTTATAATGGAAAACAGTAATATTAAAACCTAGAAAACAAAAATAAAGATCTTTGAATATTTATTTTTCTTATTTCATAGCAATTATTCTAAAGTGTGTAAGAACTGTCAAAAAATGCTGTCCTAGCACCTAAATCAATTGTCACATGCCAAGCAACGCAATGGTGGCCATGCTACAGACCAGCCTGTCTAGGATCAAAGGATCAGGACATCTGCATTCCTGTTCTAGTTTAAAAGGAGAACTGCATGCAAAACTACTTTTGAACTACAAGTGCATGAAGGTTTGTGACAGAAAAAGTAGCAAGGAGTACTTGAGAAGAAGTAAAGACTTTTATGTATACACTTTCAGTATTATTCATTACTTAACGACCAGAAGTATGATAGAAGACTTGCAATTTTATTTTATTTTTAAACACTGATGAAAACAGGCTGTAGGGCCTCAAATATTTTCTCAAGGGTAAGCGTTATTTTTATCTGAAGTAATATATTATTATAACTCTCAAATGCCAGAAACTCAAATTTGATCTCTGCAATGTATTCTTTCATATCCCCCCTGTATTTTCACTTTTTGAAAGAGACTGAGAAAGCAAGGGGAAAAAAACCCACCACTATGTATTTCATAGCTGCACTCTCTTTTCTTTTTTTTAAAAGAAACAAGTTGTTCTATACAAAGCAATGAAGCTGAAGTAACAAAGCCTGTTTTCTATGCATATGTAGCATACACCCTCACCTTCCAGTTCCTCCTACATCCCATACCTGTTTGGCCAGAAAGTGGTGGTAGTGATGTAACTTACTGGGATCAAATACCAACTGGCCAGCCAGGATACAGGTCAGGATTATCTACATATCAAGATTATACAGGTAATTTCCACATTTCACAATGAATTTAACCTTCTTATGAGAGCCTTCCACCCAACAGGGAAGTTTAATTTAGATCTTCCTCCTTCATATGGCCACTAAACTTGATGCAAGCAGGAAAGTTCTCTACGCTCTTTGACAACTCTGGCTGAAACTGGCTACAGTATTCTACAGTTATTAGGAGGGGCTGCCATACAAAAATGGGAAGACAATGCAATACATAAACCTCACTTCCTCTGGAAATCAGCTTGCTTCAGATATCCATCAGCTGACAGTTACAAAAGGAATCTGCAGTAAATGTGTCATGAAAGTAGGAGTTGCTAAATAAGTACTCGGTACTTGAAGAAGAGAGAAGCCTTCTACACTCTCTACCTACTGCTATTGGAGAGCAGAGTTCAACAGCAAGGAACTCTAAAGCAGAGACTCAGCATCTTAAAATTCAGGCACAGCTTTTTAAAAAAAATCCAGTCCCTCCAAACACTTCAACTAAATCTTATTAAATGCTGTATTATGTATTCAATTATGTAACTTTTAGGAACATCCTCTACATTCCTACAGAACTACCAGCTCTGACATTACACAGGTACTTAAAATTTCTTTACAGCAGCTGGCTAGAACTCAAGAACTGTGTCATCCTTTTAGCCTGATTTTACTACCACAAACACACTTACCAAGCCGCTTTGCAGGTCTGCAGCCCTGTTTCTGGTGGTTGAAGACCACCTAGACCAAACTTACAGAAAGAACCCTAAGTTTTACTGCAGTCTCAGGCCTGTCCTGGAGCTCCCAGACAGCAACTAATTTTATTCTGCATTTTGCGAGGACTGAGCTGATCAGTGCATTTTCCCCTCAAGAGCTTCATGAAATCTAATTTTTAAAAAATGGGTGAAATGACAGATTTTCCACATTGTATTGCCTTTTGAAAAACAGTCAAGTAAGTAAGATGGTCCCCTTCCTGAAAAGCTACCCAGTACTTAAACCCAAATGTTCCTGCAGTTAAGACAAAACAGAAATTTGAGCTACCACCACAAAGCTCACTGTGACTACACATACAGACCTGCACTCTCCCTACAGGTACACATCCCGCTACAGCAGCACTCTCATCCCACTTGTATGCAAATGTTTATCAACACTTGAAAAGTGCTCTGACCTTCCCAGGATGGCCTTAGCTCATTTCTTATTCTGAAGATTCTTGGAAACCAATCCCAGCCTGATAAATAAGGGAATTCTGAAGATTTTAACATTTGAAATGGCCAAAAGTACTTTCAATACAAGAAACAGAAACCGGGCTTACAAAAAAGCAGGTCACATCAAGCAGCAGGACAGTCGGGATTCCACCAAAAGTCACTCCTTGGAGCACTGTGCTGCCCTGGGCAGTGCTGTAGCAGTAGGTCTCATTTGTGGAGTTGAAAGGGAGACTTCTGTTCCGGAAATAGACTAGATGAGAATGGCCAAAACCCAGGAAAAAGAAAGGGTTCATTCTGTCTCTTCCTTAAAAAAAAAAAAAAAAAAAGAAACAAAAAGGTGAAACAACCTTGTGAAAAGCCTGATTGGGACTTGTGAGATGTATTAATATTGCAAGTATAAAAAGTGCAGGAAGATCCAACCATGAAACTACTTCAAAAGAGAAGGTATATTTGATGATCTTTCCCCTTTATGTGTAAAATATATGTAAAATATTTTGCAATAACTGAGAAGTTCAGTTACCAGCAGTGCCCAGGCAAGAATGCCAGACATCTAACAAACCACATCCTCCACAGACATCTGAGGAAAACTATATAAGATCTCCACCTCCAAAAAAAGTTCTCTATTATTTAATCTATAACCTCAGACTAAGTATTCCAGCCTGGATTCCAATTCCAAGAATCACACAGGATATTAGATATTCCAACAACAGCAGTTTGAAGACTTTGTTTCTAGTTGAGGAGGATGTGAACGAACCAGCTTGTGAACTTTGTATTCAAATGTCAAAACTTTGAGATTATTAACAAATCCACCACTAATTCCACAGAAAAGAACACTACAGAAATACATATGCTCCTCTCTGTTCTTGAAATACTGTGATTTTCCTTTTTCAAAATAATTCATCTGAAAGCACAGCACAGTAATTACAGCATATCACAAACAAGAAAGAACAAGCAGTATTTCTACGAGAACAGCCATCTACCTCACTAGTCAACTGACCTGCTCAGACAATGTAGTAACATACAAGAACTCGCAAGATTTGGCTATGGATACAAAAGGCTTTTTATCACGGAGAGGGCAATTGCTTGTTTACTGTGTGGCTTTTCACTTCAAATATTTCTTTTCTTGGATCTCATTAACTTGATTCCCATGTAGTGCCTCATGTAGAACACACAAACTCCAAAGGAAATCATTCCCCGAAGAAACTGAATCCTTCAAAAGCAAATATTGTAGGTGCTCATCACACAGGTCCAGGGACACTACTTTTGGAATATCAGGCCTCTGTAAGAGGAATGCACATTTCTTTGACAACAGCACTAGTCTGGATGCTGAAAATGAAACAAAAGAAGAATATAAATAAGTACAAATTCTCCTTTCAAACAGGAGGTAAACAGCATGGGATACTCCTCCCAAAACAGCATCTCATAAGTACTGGACTGTGTAACAGACTAAGGAAGATATTTCGTCCAAATTGCTGAGTCTCATCACAGAGAAAAAAAGAAAGGGAAAACCCAAAACACACAAAAGTTGTGCCGTGACTTTATCCTTCTAGGGACTGAAATTCAGTGCTGACGGAAGAGAAAGTATTTTCGAAGACACTTTGGAAATCAGCACAACCGCAGAGCCTGTGAGTAACACACCCGCTCCTACCGGCGCTTATCACACAAGGCTCCCAGCTCGAGAGAGCCATTATTTTTAAACAAGCCACCTCCGGGAGGATAAGGACAGGGCAAGAGCTCCCACGGGCGGGGCTGTGCCGCAGTACCGGGGTCCGCACATGGCCCCGCACACGGGCCCCGGCGGCGTGTCCGGCCCCGGCAGGGCTGGGCTGAGCCGGGCCGGGCCGGACAGGGCCGGGCCGGCTGCCCCGGCTCACACCGCCCGGCCCCTGGCACACTCTGCCCGGCCCCGGGCTCACTCTGCCAAACCCCGGGCTCACACTCGTGTGAGCCTAGTCCCCGGCTCACACCACCTAGTCCCGGGCACGGTCTGCCAAACCCCGGGCTCACACCGCCCGTCCCGGGCACGGTCTGCCCAGCCCCGGGCTCACACCGCCAAGCCCCGGGGTCGGCACTGGCGCAGGGAGCCGGTCCCTCCGATCCGTCCGATCCGTCACCTCAACGAGGAGGGTGGGCGGGCTCAGCCCCCGTGGGGTGGGGGCGGTCAGGGCTGCCCCGCCGGCACTGCCCGCCCCGGGCCGGGGTCCCTCTGCGGAGGCCGCGACCTCGCCCCGCCCCGCTCCCCGCTCGGCCCCGCGGCCCCGCACAGCGCCGCTCCCGCCCTCCCTTACCTGCACCGGGGCGGTCTCTCCCGTTCTCTCTCCTTCCCCTCTCTGCCCTCCCGTCCCGTCACCGCTCGGGCGGTCCCAGCCCCGAAGTTACGAGCCCGAGCAACAAGTCCCTCGACCCGCGCATGCGTGGCCGGGCCGGGTCCGCGGGCAGCGCTCGCAGCCTCCTGCCCCGCTCCCTCCTTTAGGTCCCTCCTGCCCCGCTCCGTCCCTTCGGTCCCTCCTGCCCTCCATCCCTCCTGCCCTCTATCCCTCCTGCCCTCTATCCCTCCTGCCCTCTATCCCTCCTGCCCCGCTCCCTCCTGCCCCTCTCCGTCCTTTCGATCCCTCCTGCCCCGCTCCCTCCTTTCGGTCCCTCCTGCCCCGCTCCCTCCTTTCGGTCCCTCCTGCCCCGCTCCCTTCTTTCGGTCCCTCCTGCCCTCCATCTCTCCTGCCCCCCTCCCTGCTTTCAGTCCCTCCTGCCCCGCTACCTCCTGCCCTCCATCCCTCCTGCCCTCCATCCCTCCTTCCCTTCTGTCCCTCTCCCTCCTGCCACACCTCCTCAACAGCCAATTGATACCCAGCATTGCCAACCATCCTCATCCTCCTCTGTCTTCATCCTTTGCCCCTAACTGACATGACTGACATCACTGAGCAATGGGCATTTGAGGAAGAAGAAAATTATGATAATGACAAAAATGTAACTGTTCAGAGGGAACCAGAGACCACTTGCTTTCAAAAGTTTGCACCTTATGTGCAGTCTTGTGGATGAAGCAGTGATGATGTCTCAGAACAGCAACCCCCTCTAAAATCAACCAAAATTAATTAGGGAACTGCAGGGTTCCATCTGAAAAAACCCTCAGTTACCTGTTGACTTTTATTTTTAAAAGAAATTAGTGTACCAGTTGCCAAGAAGCCAGTATGTCTTCCGGTTGACCATCCTGATCCTGCCTCTCCAGCTCCTCGTGTCCCTGTCTATTCAGACTGTGTGGATTACTTAGGGCCCTGAATGCATAGCTGCTTTCCTGCTCCCTGCCATGTTATTAATCCACAATTGTTTTGCTCTGTCAAATTCTTGTTGCACTTTTCAGGAGTGCCTGCTCAGTTGAGAGCAGCATTTGGCTGTGCGTGTGCTGTGTGCCTTCCCCCATTCCACCTCATAGAAGAAGAAAGAAGTCCTGGTTATCTGCAGTCACTGACAGACATTTCAAGACAAACTTCATAATTTATCTAGGAGATGCATTGTAGATAATCTGTGGTTTTAAATTGTCTCTAACAATTATGTTACTTAGAAAATGATGTGAAAGTTCTCAGCTCAAAGCAGAGTGGTTCAGATTCACTGCTGGAATAAAGAAATCCCACTGCTGTTGAAGGTTGTTAATTATTTTAAGATCAAGAATATACTCTTCTACTTAGGGCTATATTGGTGGGAAAGGTGTTTGGCATGAGTGTAGTAGAGTTATTATGCCACCTTGCCTTCTCTGGAACAAGTCTTCCTGTGGACAATTTATTTCAAAACAGGATTTCAACCTGGAATAGTTACAATCACTTTCTTTTAAATTGAATTTTACTGATGTAGCTGCAGCAGAGTAGACCTGCCATGTAGGTGAAGCCTCACTGTGTGCTTCCAGCTCTTGCACTTCTAGGACCAAAATCTCTTTGGCTGATTATTCTCACTGATTTCCTAAGCTGTAGTTTTGATTCTTGCCATATTTTCAAATTTAAAAAGACCTTACTCTGTCAATATTTTCTCACTCAGTAGTGTAAAATAGGTGATATTCAGGGGTCTCAACACTGTAGTCTCGACATTTTTTGTTCTGAAGACTATTCTGCCTAGCTACAAAATAATTTTTCCCTCTCTCACAAGAATAACATTGAGCCTTTGTCATTTGTTTTTCTTCTTCCTCTGTCTAGACAGGCTCTTTAGCTAAGTGGTGTGATTCTGTTTATCTCTAATTTCAACAGCAGAGCCACATTTCTCTCCCTACCTCTTGTAAATAGAGTTTTGTTTACCACTGTCTGTTCTTTTGGTGACAAAAGCCACATACTGTCATTAGTTCCCAAACATTTAATTATGTTGCTACAGCAGATGGAAAACCATCCTCAGGATGTAGGGAGCAGGCCGATAGAATTTTAAATTCTTCTACCCTCCTTTTATTTTACATCCTCCATATCCACTTCAACAGCTCTTTAGCACCAAGTTGAACAAGTGTGCAGGGCATTTGCACTTACACGTGTGACTCTTCCCCTACTTCATTAAATGACCTTATGGCTGAAGACCTCTGCTGTCACTTTAGTTTGATTTATCACAGCAGGGCATCCCTTGATGGGTGAACTCCCAACAGGACATCAATAGTCTCTGGAGGTGTGTAGCAGGTGGCCTGATGCTGTGCCAGGCGTGGCAACTCTCACCATGGATTCTTCTCTCTGAAGAAAGCCATCAGCCCAGCTTGTTGTTCCTTACTCATCTGCCTATTCAAATACAACTTAATGGATTTAATTCAGGCTTCTGGCCTGGCAGCCCTTTACTATCTTTTAATCTTTGCCTTCATCTAGCAATCTGTTTACAAGCCTCAATATACCAAAGGACTCAGTGTGGGCACTATAGAGCCTTCCTTTGGAAGGTCTGAGCACTAATAAGTTTATAACAAAAGCAAACAAGTAGAAAAATCCAGACAGATAGATTTAAATGAACTCTAATCATAATACAAATCAGCAAGCAGCCAGGATGGATTTAAATTGATGATCTATACTTATTCATTATTTTTGTAGGACTGCTTCTCAGAATAGATAGTATGTTGATTTTCAAGGTAGAAACAGCTTTGCAATGAAGTTGGAGTGTATTTCTATTAATCAATACAATTGGCTATTATACAAAATATTTAACCAAACTATGTAGCAATGTATGATAGAAATTTTCTTTCCATTTTTTTTCCATTTTGTGTCAGGTAGGAAGTGGTGAATGAAGCATTGGTATTGATGCTTGAGCATGATTCATTTTTCTTGTCATCTTTGTCAAGTTATACTTGGATGAAAACTGGAATTTTATTAAAATGCACAAGAAACTGCAATCTAAAATAGCAATACTGAAAAGTACAGGAGGAAAAAGTAAGCTTATTCAACATATTTTGCATTTCAACTTGATTTATAAAATGGTGAATTATTGTCCCTGCCTGGTACACTGAGCTTATTGCTTCTGATCATCGTGGTTGTGTCTGAAGAGTTGTCCCTGTGAGTGCTCCTAGGACTTGGTATGGATATCCCAGCTAGAAACACTGCCAAAAACAGCTGCAATAACTGCCAAACCTTGGCATATGCTGGTCAGTGCTTACCAGGGGGCAGTGCTTACCAAGCACTTCCTCATCACTCACATCTGTGAAGGAAGAGGTTTTCAATTTTGCTCTTTTGGGTGGTTGCAGCTGTGGAGAATCTCTTACTGATATATAAGCTTTTTAGGTTTATTATTAGCTTCTTCCAACACAACCTCTATTGATGTGACACACTTTGGTGTAAAACTAGGGCAAGGTCACCTGCAACATGGATGACTTCACTGTTTTCTGAACATACGTATTACCTTAATGCCTGTGTGTATAGAAGCTGAAGGGAGTTAATGCATAGGTGGCATAGCACTAACTATAATTAAGACAGATCCCCAAGAGAGAGAGGGAGATGGAGGAACCATCTGTCACAATCTGGTCTCTCCTGGCACCTGGCCACATGACCTGTTGGATTTACGTGCTTCAGGGAGCAGGTGTACTCATCACCAGTGTAAAATATCAAACCTCTGAGAGCTTGTACAGTTCTCCCATTCTCAGGTACAACATATGTTAGTTCTAGTGAAGAACTCCAGCGTCCTCAAGAGCGTCTGTGCTCCTTAGCTATCCAAACCATACATAGTGACTCTTGCTGCCACAGTGCTGAGGTGAGACCTGGACAGAAGTTAGCATCCTTGCCTTAGGTTCTGCTTTCCCTGGAGCAGAAAGCTTGGTGATTGTTTGTGCAGGCGCTACAAAACCCTCCAGGAGATCTTGCAGTTTAAACCATTGGAGGGTCAAGTCAGCATGATTTGGTGGAACTTTGGATTGAGGGTAAATTTTTGTTAACCAAGCTCTTAAACCTTGGTTTTGTTCAGAATACATCACAACAGGAAAACTAGTTTCCCCACAAAAAACACTCCTTTTTTTAATTCTTTCCAAATACTACTCAGTTTGACAACTTGAGGAAGCTAGTTATTAAACTGGTTGATCTGCTATAACCACTATATCTGCAAAGAGTCCAGCGAGTCCCAAGATTTTAGACATAAGAACTGGGTTCCAAGACCTTGGTGATGGCCCTTCCTGGTTCAGTCTTGATTTCCCTTAAAATGTCAACATCAAACACATTGCTTGATCAGTTATAAATGTCATTTACAATATTTTTAAAGTGTTGAAAGCTTAACCTTTAAAGATTGCTATACTTTCAATAAATGTATTTTTTAAAATAATATATTTGAATAGAAGTCTAGATTAATTTTTAGGGGACTTTCAAAATGAGTAATCATTTTTTACTTTGGGCAAGAATCCCCCTTCTCACTTCTGCATTTATAGATGAAAAAAATTCAGAGTGCCAGCTATGAGAACTTCAAAGACCTTTGATTTAATTTTAATCTCAGGTGGACTCAAAGCAAACTCAAAGCAGCAGAACTGAGTCACACATTTTCAGCCTCTGTGTTCTGCCTGGGAGTTTGCACCAATACTTAGCTCTTGCTGATTTCTGTGTCCCAGCCTTTAGAAACAAGCCTGGGTCTGATAAATTCAGATTTAGGCTTTGCAAGGAGCTGAGAAAGTCACTGTTACAATTTCCACTGCAGCAGAGATGTGAGTGCTCTGCAGTTCCACACCACAGCAGGCAAGGGCAGGGGGCCACTAATGAGGGCAGGATGATCCTGGTGAGCCCACGCAGGGGGCAGGTGCCAGGGGAGCTAGGGACAGATCGGTGTCAGGATGCAAAGTGGCTTAAGCAAGAAGCTGTGAAGAGCTGCCACCATGGCAAACAGCCACAACCAAGGGCAACATGGGCTTTTCCAGCAAGGAAGATCCTGCCCCCAGGGCCTGGCTTTAACAGAGCAGGACTGGAAATGGTGGGAAGTAGCAGCATGCAACCAGTTCCAAGGGCATGGCTGCTGCTTGAGGCATATCCTAGTCATGTGGGTCCTTGTTGTATGCTTTTTGGCACCTCCACTTTACGAAAGCCTAAATCTGTCCACTCCTTAGTATGCAATTACCTGTTGGACATATTATCTCCATATCTTTTTACTTTCCCATTCTTGTCCCTCCCTATCCGCTCTCTTTTGTAGCAGTTTATTTCCTCCCCCATTCATTCTTTCTCATATTTCCTTTTCTGTGAGAATTTTATTTTCTCTGAATCACTTTCTTTCTGCACCATTTTTCTCCTTTCAAATACATGCAAAGGATATAAAGTATTTTCTCATAATATCCTCCAGCTGGATTCCTCATGTTTGACATTGCCTCATGAGTGAGGATGTGGCCTTACCTGTGTAACAAGGGAAAGTAATGTAGTCACTGAGAGCTGAGCTTAAACACACAGGTGATGTAGGGATCAATGCAGAACTTTCTTCCCTGTGAGTGAGTAGTAACCGATGGCAAGAGGAATATTGCTTGCTTTACTAAGATACTATATGTACAGTAATCGTTAGAGTCTAGTGGTTCGTAAGAGTTTGGCTGATAGAAGCTGTGGTTGCCCGGTGCCTTTGAAAGTCAGCTTATTTATTTTAGTGTCTAAATAGGGACTTCAAATTTTGGAAAAGGCAATTTGCTCAAGATAATAATCCTGACTCAGGGACAGAACAGGGACAGAACTCAGTCTTTTCAGCTCTCCTGTCCTATTGATATTATGTACAGTTTCAGTAAGGTGGATGTTTATGTATTTAGATTCACTAAAGCAGATGTTTATCTATTCAGATTATAGAACAGATTATAATTAAGTGAGTGGTCAGAATTAATCTGGGAGGAGTTAAAGGCAGGTCCTGTAAAGTGGAACAGCCACTTTGTGGAGGCTTCTGGAGTGAGATGGACTCCAGGACAGAAGAAAGGATCAGTGTTAAATGGACACACCTCAACAAACTATTCCTGCCTGCACAACATGGTGCACCTTTCATTTTATGCCCTGTCCGGGTCAGTTCCTGGGACTGCTACATGCAGAGCCCTGAGATGAGCTGACCTGAGGAATGATTAAGGACCCAAATTGCCAACTGCTGTGTAAACAGCAAGTCAGGTTGATGGTAGGTCCTTTGCACCATAGTTCTGTGGAGGTTAGAGGGGTTTCATACATCAATGTAAGACCTTGAACATATTATTCAAATTATCACAGTGAGAACATTTCTCAGTGGACAAGAAATTATATTAAGTATCCAGTTCCCATCCGTTTAGCAAACAAGACAACTGTGTTCTGTTACTGATTTGATTTCTAGACCAGTTTCAAGGCAAGCCCAAGCAATAGTATGTTTTCATGTCCCATTATGCATCAGAGCGTTTTCTTGTTTAGTTCAGCATGTGTTTAAGAGTTTACCAGGTTGGGAACATGGTGAAGGTCAGAGGTAAGCTTTTCTGCCACAAGGGGATGAAAACAAATCAACTCACGCAGCCTTTAAAGAGTTTTCAGAGCCAGCCTTGTGAGTTTGCTTCATATTGTGATTTTCAGATTCCTTCCATTGCATTTTCAGAACCTGAACTTCATTGAAAACACTGTTTTCCTGTGGTCTGCCTTTGAGGTCTTCCAACGGATCTGCTTGATTAAGTATGTCAAATTGATTACCAGGTCATCTATGTCTCTGCTAAAATTGTAGTAATTATTTCCTTGCTCTATTTTAGAATCAAAGCACAGAAGAGGGACTGGGTACCCAAGTTTTGCTCAATGAAAAATGGATTCTGAATTCCTTCTTGCACCTTTGAAAATCTTCTCCATGTGCATGATTTGTTGAAAGATCCTGGAATCTGCACCAGCAACTGGTGAAGCAAAAGCTGCGCTGCATAAGTAAAGTAAACTTTGGTCATCATGTCTTTACTCCAGTTATTCTGCCTGGAAAGCTGACAGATACCAGGTTCAAATGCTTGGCATTTCCCACAGAATCATGTGTTGAATCCAAAATTAAGGTTGGCAAATGTATTTGTTTGCTATATGGAAATTCTGACCCCTCCTGAATTAATGCTTTTGAATAAGCAAATGGCTAGGTAAGAAAAGGAAAAAAAAATCCCACACAACTGAAGTTTCTGTTTCACGCTTCAAGTGACCTGGCCAAGTGTGGCTAAATTCCCTTTTAAAATCAAATGACCATGATGCTTCTCCCAGGGTCCTGTAGTATGAATGCTAAAAGGATTAAAACTAGTAAGGTCACACAGCTTTATTCTGCTTTTTATAAGGGCCATGTTATATCCAAGACTTTATATTCCTTGTTTACATAGATATGAGTGCATGACAGGAAATTACATAATTTAGCCTATGCCATCAAGTAAAATACCCTTTTGTGTTCTGTTTTGGAGTCAAATACACAAAAAATTGTATTTTCTCCAGTTCTTTTCTACTGAAGACTTTTATATGAAAAAGTGATAACATTCAAAAAAGTTACCAAAGCAATACCATGATAATATAAATATTTAAATGAAAACACCTTTGTAGTAACTGCTTGAGTAGAAAAAGTTATCCCTACTTCCTCCTTTCTGAACATTGCAGCACTATTTGAAAACAAAAGGAAATTAGGGGGCTATTTTGATACTTATTATCCTGCAGTTCTCAAAGGTGTTACAAGGTATCCAGTCTAGACAGAGGAGGAATAGAATAAACAGAATAAATAATAAATCTCCATGAATAGTAACCAGCTCACTAGATTTTAAAAATCTAGTTAATGAGTTAGTTAGTTATTTGAAATTTTATTTATAGATATAAAATCTTTAGAAACGCATTTCACGTAATCTATTTCCCTTTAAGTCCATTCTCAATAGAGACATCAGAACTCTGAAGACAAAGAAAAGGTGCCTGCAAAAGTTCAGTGCAGGGCTTACAGCCAGTCAAGCCTGCCTGTGTCTGTTTGGAAAGAATGAATGCTAAGCATCAGGATGATAGATTATAGTCTGATCAAGATCATAACTTCCAAGAACATTGTTTTGTACCTCTTGAATGTCCCTCCTTCCCTGGAAACCTCTCAGACATCTTCCACCAGTGCCAGCCCAGCTCACCCAGAACTCAGACAGGCAGGCCAGGTGTTGTTGCTGAACCCATTAGAATTCCACTTCATCATCTTTTTTGATCATGTGCTGTTAACTCAAGGAGAAAAGTCATGTGCAAGTGACTATTTTGAAACTGAATACATCTATGTTCTGGGGTGTTAACCCCACTGACACGCAATAACCTCAAAGCCACTTCAGGAGCAGATGTTACAAATGGAAAACAACTATATGAGCAGTTTAGCTCATTTTCCTGTTGTTGCAGGTACCTTTTTGCCAACCAGTATATTTGCTGAAGCACTGCCAAGGTAATTTTAAATATCTCAGTGAGGACTCACCTTTGCACAGCTACTTTGCTCTCTACCTGATGTACCAAATTAGAGGCACCTAAAGAATTTATCCATTCTATCTTGCCATCCCTGTGCATATTACAACTTAATTTTGTCTTCTACAATCTTGCACTGGGTTTTGTAATTTTTTATGCAAGGAACAGCCCTTCTTCTTTTTTTCCACTCCACTAGCAAGTTACTATTTTGCACAACAGCTCACCATGTTTAGCACAAGGGATTCCTTTTAGATCTCACTTATCTTGGCTTTTTATCTTTATTTTTGGCCTGCAGAAAAAAACCATCTTCTGGCAAAGTTAGTAATGCAAATTATTCAACATGCATTAACATGTAGGTCATAGTCTTTCTGCCTTTGCAACCTCTCCTGGTAATTGAAATAAATTACAACTACTAAAATATAGTGGTTTTCCTTCTCTAAGTGTCTGAGTTGGGAAAAAGTGATTAATTTTCTCTGTTTATTAGCAGAAGAGGAAAGTCTCTTCAGTAAAGCAAAAGTTATTAAAATTAATTGAGGGAAATACAATCCATAATTAAGCCAGGCCACTCACTTCCACAGATGCAATATAAATAGTATTCTAACTGTATTAGCCTGACAGGAAAATGAGGACATTTCTCAGGGTTTTTTGTGTAGCCACTTGCTAAACAAACTTGACACACAATCATTCAGGTGGGAGAAGACCTCTAAGATCATCAAATTCAGGTCATTAACCCAACACTGCCAAGTCCACCACTAAACCATGTCCCCAGGTGCCACATCTTGACCTCCTGGGCACACTGCCAGCTCATATTGGTGGATATACACTAAGCTTTCAGAAGTCTGTAGAACCAAAAGTTGTGTTGACCTGGAGTTCAGCTCTGTTCTTAGCACCATCTGCACTAAAACCTTTGGCTGCCACACTTTGCTCCAGTGTGCCTGGCACTTCCCTTGCACTCAGGTTCCCTTCTGTGCTGTGGGACAGACAGCTGAGGGGGTCACATATTGAGCCCTCAGGCTGACATTCACTGGAGCATATTGGTTAAGTCCAGCTTGGCAGCAGTCACTGCCAAGGGCAGTGAGAACTTGCACAGCCTCTCCTCATCAGCCCTGCTTAGCCCAGAGGTGGGAACTCACCTTCCCATTAAGGCAGGAGAAACATATTCTTTAAAAAAAGCTGATATACTTTGGCAGTGTAAACACACAGCTGCAAGGAAAAAGCAGCATTTTAACTAGGCAGATAGATGGGCTCTTATTAGAAAATTAAGTAGTCCTCCTACAAAATACAGCTATTTCTCAGAAATGTGAACATTCCTTAATGAAGTGGACTCCAGTGTAAGGCAAGCAATTTAGGGTCATATGCTTATTTATCTAATTCAGCTGCATTTGCTGAATATCGGTGGTTTTAATAGCAGCCTATTCTGTAATGGTCTGAGTGATAACAAATCCTGGTTCCCCAGCTACAAACAAGGCACAGGCCAGGGCAGTGGGGAGGAGACTGCTGAGGGAACAGAAAAGGCTGTATTTAAACAGTTGTGTTTGCTTTTCTGTTAAAAAAACCCCAACAACTTGAAGATATCTTTTCTGCCAGAACACTGGCACTTTGCAAACACTGCCAACACAAACCCTGCAAGCAAGCCAGCTGACATCAGCTGATCAAGGACATGGTGGGACTTTGGACGTTTTATCCATCTCTCTACAAACACACAGCCTTTGTCTGGGCTGAACAAAACAAGCCCGTGAGTAGAAGCAGAAGCTGCCTATGGAAGATGTGCTTAAGTCAATGCAATATGAGATATATGGCACCACAAATTACATGAACTCAGCTCAAGATCAAACCAGGATTTCAATAAGTCTTGGAAATAAAATGGGGGGTTTATCATGCTGGGTATATTGTGGGATAGAGGCATAAGGGAACATTATCCTCATTCCTGCCTGGGGCTTCAGCATTTGTGAGAGGAACCCAACAGGACATGTGATCTGTAAGTTATTTCCTTTGGAGATGCCCAGTTCAGTATGGCCTATACCAGTGATGAGATAAGACAGCATCACGTTCTTGCCCAGATTAAATGAACTGAATGGTTTCTGCATAGTTCAAGCAGATGATTGTTAGGATCACAATACTTGCTACTGAAACTGGCTCCTTAGCTGGCAGGCAGAGTAAACACTAAGGGCTGAGGCTGTGGTTGCAGTGTCTCTGTTATGAGATCTGTGCTGTATCAGTTCAGAGTAACCACAATTCATCTCAGACACGGGGTATGAAGTTCTGTTTCTCAGAGCCATGTTAGCCACATGCTTGCAACACAGATGTAAAGTCTCTTTTATGATGTTATGCTCACTGGGGGATTAAGGGGGATGATTGGAAGGCAGGGAAGTCAGGTGACACCTTATTGAGCACAAAGCCATTTGGCACAAAAATTCACACAGTTAAATTTTTGCAAAAAATCACAACCAGCATAAAGGATTTAGGGCAGATCAACACACTACATTAAGTGGGTGTCTGGCCCTGGGAGACAGATAAAACTGGATGCCTTGTCTTATTAGAACATATCTTTTCAAAATTTTCTATGCCAGATTCTTGCCAAGCAGGCTGAGACCATGGGGAGCACAGACACAAACTCCAGCGAGCTGTACTGGCCGCACAGAAGTCCTGGGTGCTTTTTTCCTAACTGTACACTGAGCAAACTATTCATGCTCTCCTAGGAAGACAGGCTGAGAGAGCTGGGGCTGTTCATCCTGGAGAAAAGAAGGCTCTGTAGAGACTCTATAGCACCTCACACAAAGGAAGTTTACAAGAAGGCTGGAGAGGGACTTTTTACAAGGCCATGTAGTGATAGGATAACAGGGAATGACTTCAAACTGACAAAGGGGAGGCTTAGATTGGATATTAAGAGGAAATCCTTTACTGTGATGATGGTGAAACACTGGAAAAGGTTTACCAGAGAACCTGTGAATACCCCATCCCTGAAAGTGTTCAAGGGCAGGTTGGACAGGGCTTTGAGCAATTTGATCTAGTGGAAGGTTGGAACTAGATGATCTTTAAGGTTGCTTCCAACCTAAACCTTTCTAGGATTCTATGCCCTAATGAAAGGGTAACTGTCTCTAGATGCAGAGAATGGAAAGCCAGTGCTCTGGCAAGATAGTTTCCAGTATATTTCACCAGGTTTATGCCACTTGCAAGGAACAAGTACAGGACAAATTAGAGCAATTGTAGACCAGGCCAGTGGCTGGTGGTGTTTGGAGCTAAAGTGGCAAGCAAATGTGATGATGACCCTATGGCCTGCTTTCTTGCCCTTTGCACCTCAGGAATTACTCAAATTTCTAAGGTCTTCCCTCTGCAGAGTACCAGAATCTCACTGGGTAATTACCTCTGGTCATCTTTCATAACCCCTGGAGCCATACAGTGTTGATGGAGCAAGGCAAATATCACCCTTCTCTCCTTGTGTAAAGGCACTGTGGACACACAGAGCTGCCCCTCTGGCAGGGTGGCGAGTGTTGTGCTGTGTTGCCCCCCAGCTGTGCTTGCACCGAGGGCAGGCAAAGCCACCAGCCCAGCAAATGCCACCTCCTGCTCTTGGTGGCACCTCACTCTTATCCTGCGCTGAAAGTGCTGCACAGCTTGAGAGACAGGAAATGGAAATGCTTTTTGACTCGTTCACTGTGAAGAAATCAGTCATAAACCCATTTTGTGTGAAATCAAGTTGCTGGCCTGTGAGCTCCACGCTTGCTGTCTGGACCTGGTTGACATGCAGAGGAACAGGAGTTCCACCGTCAGCACAGACCATGCCAGTCAAGAAAGAAGCTAAGGATGCCCTGTGGGGTGGCTGCTGGGGTGTGTTGGTGAGGCAGTGTGAGAGGGGCATGGCTTCATGCATAGCCTGCAGCTTACTCCCAATTTTGAAATTCCTAACCCAGCTCTTCACATGGCCAGCCTCTTCTGCAGTTTTGTTAGTTATGCAAAACCTGATGTACTTAAGGCTGTAAAAGAGTATGAACAGAACTTTTACTTGAATATTTTTTTTAACTTGGTATGTTTATACCCACATCTTAACCACTACTGCTTTTACTTCCGTATTCTTAGATTCAGAAGGCCTGGACTTCAGGGAATGAAAGACCAAAATCTGTACAGAGTTGTGCTCTCATCTCTGTGTGATAAACCTGTTGCACAAATGTGGACACTTCTTGGAGCACACAAAAATTTTCTTTCATATCACTCGTGCAAGGTCTGTTCTAATATGGGCCCGGCTGAAATGCAAAAAGGGTTATGTCCATGGCAATTCAAATCTTGAAAAGTTAAATGTTCAGACTCCCAATTGCATAAATACATTTGAAACATTGTTGTGTCCCAGGATAATAGCTACATAATTAGGGTAAGTCATTCACACTTTGTCTTTGAACTCATTGGATTTATTTACCAAAAATCATTGCATTGGATATGCCCAGCAAAAGTCTTAGAGAACTGCTTGTAACAGAACTAAAAGCTTCAATACAGAGATTTCCTATCACTAAGAAATAGTTTGTATTAAAGCTGGGAGTTCTCATACTTCATCCCTTGCAGCCTCTTCACATCCTCTGACTTTCTGAATGTGCCAATACAGGTTCTAATACACATTACACAAAAAGAGCTGTTATAAAATTCCTGATTTTTCTTGTTTGTATGACAAAAGTGGAATGGCAAATCCTCCAGTTGGACCAGATAATCACTCTCCTGTGAAAAGCCTGCAATCCACATCCTCTGTTTTCTTCTTAGCTTCAACTGTGTTTAGTTAATAATTTTATTTTAGGTGTGAAGTCCATAAATCACCCTCCAATACACACTAGACAGTGGAGAGTCCTGGTAGATTTGGCATCAGCCACAGGAGAAATCACATCCTGATACAGGAAAGGTGGGTGGTGCTGGAGCAACCAGGCATTTTCATTTCAGGTTACTGTGTTTTTTCAAGAGCACTCACTGCACAGTAGGACCACCCTCTGGAGCAAAGACTAATTGGATAGATAAATAATTATGGAATTGTGTCTTCATGACACAAGAGAGACACCATTAGAAACCTGTGACATGCAGTTTTACTCAAGTGACTTTTATCATATGAACATAAATTCACTGCTAGAACTGAGCTGGCCAACACTTATAGGGCCTAATACAGGAAAATTTCTCTGACACCTGAATATTGCTCAGATATGGTTTCCAAACCAGTCTTCAAACGCAGTTCATCTTGTGACTGCATTTGTCCTGGCCCCAGAGAATCAGTACTGTGCCATTTAGCTGGGAAAGCAGTCCTGAGGAAGGGAACAACCAGGAGCATGGAGCCTTCCAAAGAGGTTGAGGGAGTCACAGAGATTTCAGGGAAAAAACTTTTCCCTCCTCTTATTTGCAAGGGCAAGAGTTATTGGTGTGTGTTGAAGTTGAAGTGCTCAAATGAAGAGGGTATTTTTCACTTCTGTTTGTGTCATTGGAATTAATGTATTTTGGATGAATATACAAATGAATGTATAATATTTGTCTACAGAGAAAGATGTTGAACGAAGGTCAGGATTAAAGAATGTGCAGCATTGGGCCATGCACAAGCTGTTAGTTTGTAGTCTTGTTTCCATTTTAGCATTAAAACTCTATTCAGCTAAATAAGGTACCCTTTTAACATCTAACGGAGACTTTATCATGTTTAAGGAGACAAGTTTCTTAAAAGGCTGTAAAGACAAAGTGAGCAGTAAGAGAAGTGTTTAGTGAGGCTCTTTCAGACGGCTTTATTGCCTTCCTCTGGTATAAAACAGGCTGCCTCGGCTGACACTTGTTTTAATGAGGGATGAACCACAACAGGGTGCTTTGTACAAGTTCATTACATCGGATGCTCCAGCCAGGCTGTCCTCAGGGCACACCATTCAGCTGGGACATTGGAGGGAACTGGAACAATTTTAAATCCTTCACAGAGATATAAAACCCAAAGAACCTCTGATGCTGAAGACATTTGTATGAATGCTCAGGCATGTGACTGCTGGAAAGGATGACAGTCTGCACCAAGTGCCATGCTCCTTCATGCTTTTATCCATCACATTTAAATTTTTTGATTCACTTTGCCTGGGAATGGTGTCAAAAATAGTTTTCCACATTCCAGTAAAGGCCAGAGAAGCAAAGGATGTGAGCTTCAGGTGTAAAGGTTGATTTCAAGGCAAACATCCAACCTCCCCACACCACTGTCCAGGTCAGCTTCACTCCCCTGAGCCAATTCTATACTGTGGTTGTTAACAACATTCAAAATACCAATATTCTTCACCTATCTTTTGAAGGAGGGGTTTCTCATATTCACTGAAAGGTGATCTGCCTTTACATAAAGCCTTCTTCTTTTAAGCACAAATATTATGAAACCCACAGGAATCCATAAAGAGTGATGGGACATTTTTCTAAAATGTCACACCCGTACATCTTCCACCTTCTGTGATTCTGAAGCAGCATAAAAGGCCATAAATCATTCAACTGCTGTGATTCACTGCCCTGATTCATACACTTGATACAAATATTCAGAGATCAAAGTGTTACCTCCCCCCCTCCCTGCCAAAGATTTAAATGATTTTTTAATGCTTGCCATAAAGATGGACTTGCAGCTAAAGCTAAAGCTTCTCCTGATTGATATTGGCTATTTCAGATAGCCAGTCCCCTGCAGTGAAGGCTGACTCTTCCTTTAAGAATCATATGGTGCAGTCCATAAAGCAATGTACTCTGCCGATGTGTTTCCTCCCTCACCTAGGCTGAACAGGGGACACTGATAGCTCAGGGGCTTTCTGGGCAAACATTTACAGGGAATTAAAAAAGGATGGAAACTTCTTCCCTGTGAAGGAATCTGGGAGCCCCCCTGAACCTTCTTGTATTAACTTTGCAGTAGATTAAGGTGTTAAACTGGCATGTGTCTACCAACGGGGGAGTATTCCTTTCAAGTCCTCTGCTTCATCCCCACTTGTGAAATTTGTTGTGCCAGTGGGACAAGGCTGGCTATAAAACCCCAGTTCAGGGACCTCCATCCAGCTCAGGCAGCCTGCCAGCACATCTCTGCTGAGAGCAGCCCCAGCAGGATCCCCCCTTCATCTCTGCCAGGCAAGCAGCTGCTTCGCTGACGGAGCAGGATGGACCTGAAGAGCACCTGGATGCTCTGTGTGCTCTGTCTGGTCATCACGGTCCAAGCATTTACTCAGGAAGAGTTCAAGGAGGTGTTGCTGAAGCAGCTGGGGCTCTCTGAGATCCCTAAACTTCATGAGAGAGACGTGGTGGATTTGATTATCCCAGACCACGTCAAGAACAAGTACATCTCCATGCTGAAGCGCCAGAGGGTGAAGCGCCGAGCTTTGCCGAGCCTGGCCGGCATCCTCAGGGGAATCCCTGGCAACACAGGTAACGTTTCTGCTGTTGGGAGCATCCCAAACACTGCCGCTGCCAGGCGGAGCTGTCCGGCCCCTGCCAGACAGACGCAGGATGGGCAGAGGCAAACCCGTGGGGAGAATGAGGTTTGGGTTTGGCTCCAAAGCTCAGTTGGGTAGAAAAGATGCACGTAGCAGCATCTTAAAGAATAAAAAGCAGTAGTAACTCCTTGCACCTGGAGAGGGGGTCCCACAGTCCTTGCAAAGGGCAGGCTGCTGCTGGAGCTTAATAGAAGAGAAAAGCCTTGGTACCCAGCAACAGTCTGGGCAGGTGGGAAAACATTAAAAAAAAAAAAAGAAGGCAGTAGAAAACTGCAGACCTTTCAGGTTTTGGGTCAAATCTACAGGAAGTTCTTTACTAGGAACCAAGACTCTGAGGAAATTCTGCTCTCCCTCTTCTTCTTTATGTTATTGGCTTTTTTCTTGGCTGGTAGAAATATCAAGGTGGAAATTGGCCATACAGACATGTGTACATGGTGTACAATGGTGGCTGTACAAGGACACTTAGAGCTTATTTTGCTTTCAAAAGACATACATAGCACCCTGGGCAGCAAATGGAAATACTTCTTTATTCCAGGTGGTGCAGTTTCCTGTTTTCATGGCCAGCACTGGCACAGAGATGCACCCCTTTCGGGGTCTGCTCAGTGTGGGGTCAAGTTATGAAGGAGGTTTTATTCCTCCAGTTTGCAGAGACATAGGAGAAGAATTAGAGCCTTTGCAAGACTTTGGATTCAAGTATGCATTAGAAAAGGTGTGCTTAGTGACTGTCTCTGCCACAAGACTCAATATGGGAGCATGAAAGGAGTGTGTTATGATAATTGTGTATGAAATGTGGGGGGCTTTGCTCACCAGGATGGCAATGACAGGGCATCCTTTTTGTTTCCAACTGCGCAGGTGTGCCAGGAGAAGTCCTCTACTCTGACACCACTACACGCCAGAACCTGATATTTGACATGGAGGGCAGAATACCTAAAAACAGTGAAGTTACAATGGCTGAACTAAAACTCTTCAAAAAGCCTCTGGACAGAGCAAACCTTCCTGCCAAGCAGTCTCACAGGCCTGTCTCCAATGCCAGAGTCAGCGTGTACTGGGTGCAACGGCAGCACGATGGTACCAACAGGACCTCCCTGATAGACTCCAGGTAAGAAAGGGACCTCTCCTGGAGGCAGGACTCTAGTTATGGGGTACAAGTCCTGTGGGCTGGATTTGGGTATCATGTAGTTGTGCCTCAGGTCAGTCTGACAAGCTTATATCTGTAGAATCAGGCTCTGTAGCCTCTAAATCCAGGATGAATTTAAGAGCAGATATTATGCTAAGAATGCAGTATATGATGATTCACTGCAATAATCTATTTCTCTGTCAATATTATGCTAAGAATGCAGTAAATGATGATTCATTGCAATAATCTATTTCTCTGTCAAACAATGCCATGTACTGCTAGGTCTTCCCCTCTAAAGCCCTTCACCTGGTTCACTTCTCTCTCGCTCTAACTCACGTTACTGGCTGCTGGTATTCTTTCCATTGGCCATTTCAGTAGCTGGTCTAAATAAGTAAATTATGCAAAAAAGCATCTGATTCTGTAGCCTTGAGCTCTGTGGACATTTTATACCCCCTGAAGGCAGAATTAGACATCTGAACAATTTTCTGGGTGGGTAGAAACTTAAAGCCCTATCGCAGCTAGGACAGGAGCAGGTGGGAGGTGGTAGTGGTGTTTAACAGGCTGTTGTCACTAATACTAAGGTTGTACAGAATCCTGCACCACTGTATTTCTGTTTGAGCATGAATGAATACCTTGGCATGAGCACGCACAGAGGGTTTTATTTAGCCCTCCAGTGTCTGTTAGATCTGCATACTTCTTTTTGAGTTGTCAGCCAACTGCTGTGGGTTCTTGCCCAGAGTTCTCAGCACAAATGATCATGTAATCAAGGCATGTGACAATCTGCAGGAAGTAAATATTCTGCTGCAATAACAGTGCTGCAAGGCTGGGTTTTATCTGATGGGCTTTTCTCTAATGCCAAGCGCTTGTCATGCAGGCTGGTTCCTATACGCGAGTCAGGCTGGAAGAACTTTGATGTGACACAGGCTGTGCATTACTGGCTGCGAAACAAGAGGCAGGAGCCAATGTTCCTGGAGGTCTGGATTGAAGGAGAAAGGGTGGGCAGCTATGCCTCAGAAATGGCCAAAGCTGTGCGTTTCACCTCTCAGGACCCCAATGATAAAGCCCTAGGCAAGCCTGAACTGGTGCTTTACACCCTCAACTTGGACGACTATGAGTACGTATGAAGCCTGAATCTGTACTGTCTCTGAAGTAACTTTGCCCCTGAATTACTGTAGTGTGTGTGCCAACCCAGGGTGGGCAGCTCTTGCCCTCACAAGTGTTAGTTAGAAGGTGTGAGTTGGAAAGTTGCTGCAAAATCACACTTCTCCTCTTCCCATGTATGTTTTCTGAATACTTAAACGAACCCCGAGCTTGGGTCAAGTTTCATGTCTCAGAGCCCACCTGTGCTATTAACTGGGGGCATTACTGCTCCCACGTCCCAGTTTCCAGTTACTTTATCAGTTTTTGTTTCTTCCTTGGCGTGCAGGGGCCCCGGGGACTGCAGAGAGGAGGCAGTGTTGGGCAGGTCCACCTGCTGCCGGCAGAAACACTATGTTAACTTCCGTGAGCTCTCCTGGGCGCAGTACTGGATCATCGAGCCGGCAGGATACCAGGCTTACCGGTGCTCAGGGGGCTGCCTGCAGCCCCCCAGCCGTCTGTGGCACTTCGGCTACGGGCAGCGCACCTGTGCTGTGGCAGAGAGTTCCTCACTCCCCATGATGTACCTTGTCAAGAGGGGCAACCGCACCGAGATCGAAGTGACCGAGTTTTCCAACATGATCGTGGAGAGGTGCAGCTGCGTCACAGATGGCATGGCACTGGTGTGACAAGTGGGTGGCCTGGCATATCACCCAGTCCCCCATTCCCTGCCGAGAGCCACCCTGGCCCTCAGCCCTGGAGGCAGTGATAAAGGTCCTGATGGGATACCTGCCTGCAAGGGTCAGCTCAGCTGGGGCTCGGGCTCCCCCCATGCCCTGCTACCCTGCAGAGAGAGTGCACTTAAAGGCACTGTCCAAATAGATGGGCTCAGAGGAGCATGCATCTCCACACATACCCGTGTGAGGGGTACCTAAGGAGCCTAATGCTTCTCAAGGCCCCCTTGATACTAGATAAATTTCACTGAACTTGGTGGAGCTGCATTCAAGTTATTTCAGTCTCCACACTGCAATGTTGCAAGGAGCTACAGGCAAAGGAATGGTGACCATTATCAGGTAAAAAAAGTAATGAATGGGCTCAGCTTTTCATTCTTAGACTTCTGGGTTTAGTTTTTGTCTGTCCAAGACATGTTTATGGTGAATTGGAGAGTAGAAGCACTTACATGTATATAATGTATACAAACACATATACACACATGTACATAGTATATGAATACATGTATGTATTACATACTGGATATATACATATTGACTACATACATACATACATATATGTGCATCTACAGCTCAAAGGACATATATATGTGCATATGTATTGTATTTATATATACCTATCTACATGTACAGAAAATATTATCTGGAACTCAAAGGTTTATATTTTCAGTCCCTGCACCATGGGCTTAGGACAGTTTTTGACAGAATTTAGAGTCCTGGAATCAACAGAAATATGAGGACTTAGGTTTGCTCTCATGAGTAACAGTTTGTTTTTCTGATTGTGTATTGCAGTTACCTCAATTTAGGAGTATTTTTCAAGTTTTGTGTGCTTTCAAACTCAAAGAAACAATAAAACACAATTATTAAAGTACCCATGTGTTTGCTTATGTTTATTCTTAGGTCTGAAAATGGAGGGTAAAAATCCCTTGTATTTCTGAATTTACCCCAGTGCCCAGCTCCTACAAACATACACACTGACAGCTCTTCTCAGCTACCTGTGTGGTCCTGCCGGCTTCGGGTAAAGCTTATCTACTCACACAGGGACTGGGACTGGGCTGAATCAGCAGGTGGAGCAGAGCCCACACAGCCAGCACTTCTACCTGAGCTGCTGCTGAATTTACCTTAACACTTTCTTTAAGTGAAAACCTAGAATCTTATCTGACAGCAAGAGGTGAGACCCTCCCCTTGAGCTGCAGCACTGCCAGAACCCAGCTGAAGCTGTAGTGAAGAAAGAGATGAGCTGCCTCCCACCCCCTCCCTCCCCAGGAGAAGGTTTTAACCCTGACCCTGTCTGATGAACATTCGACCAACACATCCCCTGGATGTGGAAAAACACCATGATAATGTAACTTAATCCCTCTTTGAACTGCTCTGAACTGCTGGCTGGTAGCATGGCCAATGAACACAATTTTCACCTTCATATCAGACTCTCCTCAGTTTGTAACCTACTGAGATACCAGTGGCTCTGGGGATGAAATGATCGCTGCTGTCCCTCTCTGTGGGACTGTGGGACTGAGTCTCTGAGGCTCTGGCTGAACCCACTGCTGGTAGAAGGATGCCAAAATGAGTTTGCCTAGCTAGGCAGAATGACCATGGACCAGGAGGAAACAGGGAACTGTTGGGCTCTGTAGTGGCTTTGTATCATTTATAAGGAAGACTGAGATGTCAATGTTCCTGCTGCCCTGCAGAACCCCAGGTCCGAGGGCCCCCAGAAATCCCTGCTGTCACCTTGGCCTGTGGGTAGGCTGGCACCTCTCACTTGTGTAAACATCTGTGGCAAAAGGGCTTTAAGGGGAATAAAAAAGGCAGAAGCACAGACTCACCATTCACCGGCACTGAGCACCGTGGATTACTGGAATCAGAATTGGATGAGCTGGAATGATCTCTGGCCATTTCCTTCTCATGACTATGTAGCATCTACCTTAATGGCATTGGCATTCAGTCCCAGTTCCTCTCCACTCAGCTCGGGACAGGACATAGCCTGAAGGCCATGAGCTCATCTATCACCGTGAAGAACAAAGCCAATGATTTAAGCACACATTGCTCCAGGGAAAGAGCGTTTGAGCGGGTGGCTGCCTGAGGATGAAGAGCGTTAACCCTGGCTTCCCTCCAAACTCCAGCCCTTGGATTCCAGATGTCATCCATTCCCCAGCCCAGGAGAAATCCCATCCAGTGCAACTGGAGCCAGCTGCTATGGCAAGTGGGGAGGAGAGCATCACAGCGGGGATGGACAGTGAGAACAGCAGGGTAGACAAGGCTCCTCCCCTCCATCAGAATCCTGTACGGTGTCCGGCCCAGCTTGCTTTGCGTCTGGCTCCCTTTGCTCTGGTGTCATGAGGACACGAGGTACAAAAAAGCAAACAGTGGGTCCCTGTGGATGTGTGTGACAGTAAAGGAAGACGAGGAGGGGGAGGGGGTGGCCAAAGAGACCTGCTTTTACTGTGGTTATTGCAGGGCAGAGACAGGGTGCAAATCTGTGACCTATCAACTCCCACCAGCCCTGCTGCCAGCATGGATACTCATATTTATTGCTAGGGGAGCTGCACAGATATACAGCATCACATCTGGATTGAAGCTCCTCACTTTTGAGAGACAGGACACTACTCCTCTAAACTTCATCTGGCTTTGCAATAAATATGTTGCTGATGTGGGGGAGGCTCCAAAGATTTCTACAGTGCAAACTCCTAGGCAGAAGGCTGTGGATGAAATACTGCCACACCTGAGGCTTTTTCAGACACTAACCCGTGCTGCAGGAATTTACCTCCCAGCCTGTCATTTTCAATCCAAGCTGCGTTTGCTGTGATACCTTCTGTGTGTTTCTTGTATTGGTACAACTTGTAACACATACAAAATCTGCCAAGCTGTCATGTTTTCCTTTCCGGCTGAGCAGCACCGCAGTCTCCCAGGAAAGGCAGAACGTTCCTTACATACCTGGCAGCAGCGTGGTTCAGCATTAACACTGATGCTGTATTGTTAAAAAACCAAAGAGAAGAGCAGTGGAAGGGTGTAACAAACCACACATAAGCAGAAACTATTAAAAAATGTAAAGGTGTTTTAAGGCAAAACCAGAATTAAAACATTGGGCGTTCTCCTGCATTGCTGACAGCACAGAGCCCTCAGGGGCTGCTCAAGGAGAAGGAGGTGTGTGTACTTCACATGAAGGACTTCAACAGCCCTGTTAGTCCCACACTCAAGGCTGGGCTCTTGTGGGAACATTCGCAGTGGCAGTGTGGCTGAACTAAAGCTTATCACGGGTGTGAGTTCTGGCCAGCCTTAGTGGAACTCCTCACAAGATGATCCAAGGGTCTGCAGTAGTTAATGGAGTTGCACATGGGGTCTGGAGCTGGACCTATTGGTCTCAGGAAGGCACTCTAAGGGTGAGGCTTGGGCATGCTAGCAGCACTTTCTCCATTATTTTTATGTTTATCCATTATCTCCACTTTAGGGGAGAGAACAAATGTTTCAAGTCACATTAAATGCCACTGCTTGGCTTGGCAACATTGCCCTGTCTGATCTTACCACAGTTTCTTTTGAACCAAAGGCTACTTTCCCATTTTCTTTCAAAATCTGTGAGAAGCTGCAGCTTTTCCCTGCTGGTGAGACATTATTTCCTCTCCCTCTCTTGTTTTTTTTCCTTTGCATTTCACAGACTCCTACCAAGAGTGTCTGACACTTTGCCTTTCAGGGCAGCCTTCTAATTGCCATGGAAGTGGAAAGTCAGATGCCCAATCCACATCCTGGCAAAGGTGATAAACAGGGAGCTCCTCTGGCTTTGGCTGGGAACAGCTGGAGTCTGGGAAAGGGGATTCCAGGACAAACAGAATGGGACCTGGGGAGGAGGATGGAGGCAGGGCGGTTGGTGCAGGGCAGCAGGGCTCCTGTAGGACTTTGGTGGTTTTAGAGGACTTAAGCCCCTCTGTCCCTTCCTGGAGCAGGTGAAGCAGAGCAATGTTCACAATATCAGTGCATTTTGGAATAAAACAGAATAAAAAGCTAATCATGACTGCTGCCTCTGGGTTATGCTCTGGGAGCACACGGGCACTTCAGAGTGTTGGAGTGCCAGGGTTTCCTACAGTTAAACCAGCAGGTGCAGAACAGCTCAGAAACAGTTTTTAACCATGGCAGGAGATAAGTTATCTGGGGATACTGGACACTGAAAAGTCATGTTAACAGTCCACAGCTCTCAGCATAGTAATTTTATAATTATTAAAGGAGGGGGTTGGAGTTTTTTAAAGCTATAAGTAATCTTGTTTAAATCTTATGAATTTGTGGGGTTTTTTCTGTTTACATTTTCACTTCTGATTTTCTCAGTGATGACAAATCTGCCCATTTGAAAGCCCCAGTACCTGTATCCCCTTTGAAAGTCTATTTTCTGTTTCCTGAAAATGGCATCAATCTGTAATTGCTGCTTCTGAGGAGACTGCCAACTTCCAGCCCAATGGTCAATAACTGTCACCCTTAGGAGGTCTCAGCTAGTTGCTGTAAGCTGGGTACAGTATCACACAGGCCATAAGGTACTATCTATAACCACCAGACACCATGGGATCATCTAGGTTGGAAAAGAACTCCAAGATCACCGAGTCCAACCATTAACCCAACATTGCCAAGCCCACCACCAGACCATGGCCCCAAGTGCCACATCTACACAGCTTCTGAGTACCTTCCAGGGATGGCGACTCAACCACCTCCCTGGGCAGCCCATTCATGTTTTCACTGAGATGTGTACTATTTCCAGCAGATGTTTCAAAGCCAGACGGTTCCTTAAACACTGCTATTCTTTCCATACAGCACAGGCAGGTCTTTCAAGAGCTTCCTGCTCCTTTTTTGCTCCAAGTTTTCTCCAAATTCCTGATTCCTTGTGTCTGGCTGGAGGCACGCAGCAAATACAGGAGGGAGAAGCAGGACTAGACAGCATGTGCATTTAGGCCACCAGGAAAATTCCCAAGCAGGCACAGCTGCTGGCTCTAAACCCAGACTAACCCCCCCTGGATTAGCCAGCCCTGCCCAGCCTCTAGCAGTGCAGGAAAGCAACAGTGCCTGCCCAACCCCTCCTTGCCAGATGAAGACCAGAGCAGTTGTCACCTCCCTACCTTCAGGTTCCATGGGACATGTTAATCTGCAAAGCCCCTCTTAGTGCTCAGCTGTAACCACAGCAAAACCAGCTGAGGTGACTGTGTCAGCTAACAGGGGTGCAGTCATTACCATCTCCAGTTAAATAATTTGGAGGAAGATTTAAGATTCAAAAATAGCACCTTCCTGAGAACAGGCATTGCTATAAACAAACCTTTCAAATGCCAACGTTCTCCAGAAAGCAAACTCCTGAATGAGTTTCAGGGGGAATCAGAAAGATTAATTGTGACTGTTTCTGGCAAAAGCAGAATGACATAAACGTGACCGAATATCCCTGCTCCGCAGTAGCACATTGTGCCCGGGCCCATGGAAAGGAGCCAGGGCCTGGGGTCAGGTGCTCCGTGCAGAGGGCGGGGGTTCGTCAGCGCTGCTGCAGCCAGACACATCTCCGCGTTAGTCCAGTGCCACCTACAGCAGCAACTGCAGAAGCTGCCGCACTCGGCAAGCCAGAAGAAGCAATTCCCGCACGCTCCAGCGAAGCACTGTTTAGGTCAAAACACTTCTGTGGTTTTCTAGTAACTCGTTTATTAGGACCACATAGGTGAGGACAATGGGAAAGGAACTTTTGTTTGAAGGCTGAGCGCTGTTGTGTCTACTGGTGATGATCTTTCTAAACTTCTGAAAGTTATTTTTCTCTATGACCAGCTCTTTTCCCTGCTATGTTTCATGTATTAGATGTACTTACCTTTCTTTCCAGGGAAGAGATGGATCCGTAAGAAGTGAGGAAAAGCCCTTCCTCAGGTTTGTGCCAGTGTTTTCACTAATTACTTTTTTTCAGTCAGTAACTCTGAAATGCCAGTGAAACACGAGGCAATGCTCCAGTTCTTCTAGGTGGTTGAAATAAATGCATTTAAAATGACACTTCAGAATAATTCTGAAAATCACACCACTTGCTTGTTGGGGAAGTGTTTGTGTGGGAGCACGAGCTTTTTCTCTGGGAAAATGCTCACAGTTTTGTTGCATTTACAACCAGAAACATCTTTGAAATCCAAAGCTACATTAAACCTTGAGAAAAGCCAGATACAGGCAAGGTGGTGCAAACTCTGCATTATCCTCTGGCCCTGGACTTAGAAAGATCACCTTTACTCTGAGGCCATTCCGTCCTATGGAAATAGCCCATACAACATTGGAACTGTTTGTTTACATATATTTTTTTTAACATTTGACTTCTCTGTTCTTGTCCAAATTCTCAAGAAACCTTAAAGCACTTCACCTACTTCTTTCTTCTGTTTAAGGATCAATCTGAGACGTGTTTGTTATCCTGCTGTTTTCAGGTTGCCCTATGGGCAGATGGAAGTCCAGAATTGCCAGTGAGCACCCCTATGCCTCTCTAGACACAGTAGACACGATATTGCTCTAGGCTAATCCTCAGTGTGGGCATATCCCAGAGCAGGTGCTTGTTCCTGTTTAGCTCAGCAGAAGCTAAAATATTCCCAAATAAATGTGCCAAAATGCGGTTCAAGGTACAGCTGTTGTTCTTTAAGACAGATGTAAGGCATTTCTTTGATTTCTGGCCCTAGTGAACACAGAGTTGAGCACTAAAGTGTTTGGCACTAGTGCTGGCTTAAAATATTCCAGTTCTCTTTCGCCAACCAGTGTTTATTCTCTACTTTATGTAATGCAGCTTCGGTTGTGCTGGCATAAATTTGTTAGAGCCACAGCACATGCCTCATCAGGAAGTGATCTGGTTTAACAAGAAATCTCTAACAAAAAAAGTCAAGCGGGTGACGCATGGGGTAGGCTTGGAAATGGCCGTGTCGTGCAGCTGAAGCAAGTGCATATTGCAGTGAGGGGAAATAACCTGGGCAAGTGCTGTTACCAAAACCTGTCATTAACATGGCCCATTCACTTTTGGCCCATGTTACCCTTGCCATGCTACAGAACTCCAGTGTGTTCACAGAGCTGAAGGCTCTGTTGTTCCATACACTCTAAGAGCTTTCTGAGAGCTGGTTGTAAGCACACAATGTTTGCCACCCAAGCAGGGATTGCTGCCAGCATCTGACATTCCCAGATAAACTTACAACCAGCAAAAAACCTCATCATGCTGAGGTGACCTCCCAGGCACCCTCAATTCCAGCTTCTTAATGGAACACATTGAGTACACAAACCTACTTTCTTTCTACTCAGGATCCACTTGTCCTGTCGCAACCTCCAGGAGATGTGATTAACAGACTCTCAATGTCTCTCTCCTTCCTCTCTCCCTTTTTTCCTCCATAAATTTTCCAAGACTCCCGTACAGATTAAAATGTCAGCCATGTCAGGTGCTTTACTGCCACCAAACACCTTAACCACCCCACCATTTGCTGCACTTAAGCCACTGCTCATCATATAAACCAAACTTCACTAATGATAAGCTGCAAACTGTCAAGTTTGTTCCTTTTGGATCCCACACCGAGCTATAACAGAGAACAGTTTAAATGTGTTGTAACTATTTAGCCTTCAAGTGCTACAGTTTATGTTTTCAGAACAGTGTCAAACAGAGCCACAAGAGCTGTGCCTGTATATGATGATGTACTTACCAGCTGCTCATCCTTTTCCTAACTCCTTGTGCTTCTAATGAAGCTTATTTTGTAGATGTGATTTACAAGCAGGGGATACTCATTTGAAAGGATACCAAGAACTTTTATTTAATGACATGAAATATACATGCAAAAAGGTAAACAGTCTCAAACTTATCCAGCATTTTTCCCTTTAGAAGGTTTTGCAAACAAGGATGGCTTTATCTGGTCTCTTGACAGACCTCTCACTGAAAAAAGCCTTGCTGCTCTTTCCTTCAAAGTGCCTCCACATTTCAGTCCTAAAGCCATCAATCCCATCTTCAGCTTATCCAAGCCCAGGGCTTCCAATTCAGCAGCAGAGTTGAACGCCAGTAGGTCTATCGGTTCCACCTCCTGAAAAGAGAAAAACATTCAAGAAAAAGGGGAGTTGCAAAAACATTTGGACAACATGCTCAGGCACACAGTGTGATTCTTGTGCAGGTCCTTCAATGATCCTTGTGGGTCCCTTCCAGCTCAGGAGATTCCATGATTCTGATTGTGCCCAGGAAAGTTCAGTACTTCAGATAAAGCTGAATTAAAAACAGCAGCCCACCACGTCCCATAGCAGTTCAGAAACTAAATCTTGACTTCCAGAGGCCCAGAAAAGCTAATAGCAACTTTTTAGCCTTATGCAGAATACAACCAATATACCTCCATCAGGAGCAGGAAGGAGAATGAAAAGTTATTTCTAATATAATTAAAGAAATAGAAATAAAAGCATCTCTTTTTAGTAAGACTAAGCCAAAAAACAAGTTCAGAAGTTCACATCTCATCCTGTCACAGAAAAAAAAAGAGGATTAAAATTTCATCTTAAAAGAAAATTAGCATATCTGCTAATTGAGGGCAAAAGGGACCTTTACAGATTGTCTAGTCCAAGTCCAGGGCCTCATCCACGAGACACAGCTCAAGGATGGATAATTCAAATGCTGGAATTTACTAACACACTAAACACTAACACTAAACATTAACACACTAAAAAAGTGTGTTAACACACAAAAAAAGTGCGTTAACACACAAAATCAATGCTCAATTTGTGCACCTGAAAGTACATATTAGGCTTATGGTATGTATCACAGCAAAAGTAATTATCAGCAGTGCAAATGAGACCATGCTGTTATGCGCTCATCAAAGAAACCTCACCAGCAGAACTAGAACCTTTGTCCTGCTAAGAACACAAAAAATGACTGGTTGGCTCATTATTCTCACCCTACTTCTAAAAAAAATATTCGTCAAGGACTACTATAAAAATATTTCCACCTGCAATAACAATCTGCCAAGGCATTGGTGGAGTTTCCTGTTCTAAGAATAGAAACTCTCACAAATACTGAGCAAGAGGTAAACAGAGAAGAATGGTAAACATCCTGTTTAAAATTTACCAGCTCTAATAGTACAGTAGATGACAAAGTTCTAATGGACCAGATTACATCCTTGGTCTTTTTTCCACTGAACTACATTAAACTTTCACATAGGAGAGATCAGTCAATGGCAGTGGCAGCTCATGGCAGACTTTCTGCTCAAGCTGAAAAAAGGCAGAAAACCCAAGCAATGCTCCAGCCTTAAAAAAAAGCACCACACTTTATTTTATTGCTAAAGTCTAGATTCATTAGCTCTAGAGATCTTTAACAGTAATATTATGCATGGAGCAATGAACCACAAGTATTGCACCCTTAACTGCCAAGTATCACTTGGGCTTTCATCAATCCATTGGGAAAAGCTCCACTGTTGTAGCTGAAGCTTTTGTGTTTCTTCAGCTGTAACAGCAACTGAAGAAAGACATACCACCTTTTGTGCAGCTTCATACTTACTGTGCTCTGTAACTGGTTTGTTTCCTGTGCCTTAGAAGAAACATTTTTTTGCTTCTCTTCTTTCTGAGCTTGAGTAACTTTTTTCTCTTCTTGAGCCTCTTCCTTGGGGGGCTTTGTCATTTTACTATTTTCTTCAGCAGGAATTTCAGTCTGCCCACCTGTGCACATCGCTCTCTGCAGATCTCTTCCAGCTCCTTCTGGCTGCTCCAGTGGTTTCTCAGTTGCACTGGTAGCTGGACTAGACTCTGCTGAAGCAGAAGCTGCACTGGTAGCTGGACTATCCTCTGCTGAAGCAGAAGCTGCACTGGCAGATGGACTATCCTCTGCACTGCTGGAACATTCATCTGAATTTCCAGCATTTTCATTGTATCTGCTGCCTGATGGACAACTTGTGTCAGATGTACAAGGGGATTCATCTTTGTTGTCATCCTCACAGTCTGAAGTGTTGGCATCGTCCAATCCCATCCTGGCACAGGGAGTATGTTACCAGTTAACATGCATCTGTTTTAAGTTTTTTTTTTTTAATTGTCACATTTCTCTTTCCAAAACCCACTTCAAAGAGATACAGTGAACTACTCAAACAGTTATTTAGGATAGTTAATGGAAGAGCTGCTGATATTGAACAGAACACACAGAGCCCCAAAAGAGATAGCTCTTCACAGCATTCCCAATACAGAAATTACTGGAATCAGTGGCTTCTCTTTCATGTTACATTAGGTGAAAAATGCCAGGAAAAAAGTCGTTTTAAGTTCATTTCAAACTTAATTCATTCATAAAAAAGGACAATGAGAAGTAGTATAATATAACCATATTAGAACGGGTGTTGGAAAAAAAAGTGCCTACTTCTGCAAATAAAGTTTGCCTGCTCCAGCTGGAACCGAATTAGAGGAATGCAGAAATGTTTACTTTCAGTTCTGTGACTTAATCACTTCAATTTTCTTATTCCTATTTCAATGTACATCTCAGATTAGAATCTGCTTATTTGTACGTGTCTAACCTTTCATCCAGTTCAAGGCTTAAAATTTGAATGCAAAAACAAGACATAATGCTCACCAAAGACATTTTCTTTTTTCAGATTTTGTTCCGTTCTTTCCAGGTTCACACGGACGCTTTCGACTCTTGCCACTTTCTGATGACACCGCTTTACTGGCAATAACCTGCAACCCTTCCAAACAAAGTTGAAAGTCTATTTCAGCAGAGTATAATTCATGTATGTTGTAAATTCCACTTATCTTTTCATTTCAGATGTAGTTTAAAACACTAACGGAAAAGAATCACTATTGGTGCACATTCATGAAGACTCAAAGCTGCATAATAAACTCAGCAGCAGGCAAAGCTTTCCTACATGGATTTACTAAGGCAGAGTCAATTAGTATTGGATTCCTGAACTGAACTCTCAGGTTCTTCATTCCATTCAGCCTCAAATTTCACCATCTGTCTGCCAGCAAAGGAACAACTTGTGGATAAATAAAGTAACTACAAAGACCAGGAAGTGAAACAAGGTAATTTTATCATTTCACAGAAAATGGTAAGGTAATTCTTACAGCTCAACTACAACACCACCTTCACAGAATTTGGCTCATTATGAGGTGACACTAGCACAGCAACACGAAGCATCACTTGTATCGTGTCACACTGTTTAGTGCAATTTAAGAGACGCTGCAGACGAAGAGGCAAAGTTAAGTCAAACAAATTTTACTGACACTTCAAATTTCCTTCAATTGAAAGTTACTATCAGCAATTATTTTTTTTAGTTAGGGCAGAAGGTGAGGCTAAGCTGCAGTACCTATGCGGATGGCCTCCTCCTGCCGCTCTGCCATCTCCCGGTACTGCCGCTCGTACTCCGGGTCTGTGAAGGTGTGTCGGGGCTCCGCCAGCTTCCGCTGCAGCCTCTCCAAGCGCCTTTGCTCCTTCTCTGCTTCCCGCTCTGCCTGCTTCTTCACCCATTCAGCCATCCTGCAGATGGCAGAAGCATGAAAATGAGTGTTTCTGACATTTAATGTAATACCAGTTTGTTGCTTTGCAATTACAGAATGTTTTCACCACCTGCCACGACTGGGAGACAACAGGAAAGGTCAACTAACAACATCCAGGGGAATTACTGAAGGAACAGATAGAGGTTCTGCTACAGAGAAGAGAGTAGACTTTGAGGGAGCTGGGGGTGTTTAGCCTGGAGAAGAGGAGGCTCAGAGGTGACCTCAGCACTGTCTAGAACTACCTGAAGGGAAGTTCTAGCCAGGTGGGGGTTGGTCTCTTCTCCCAGACACTCAGCAATAGGACAAGGGGGCACGGGCTCAAGCTCTGCCAGGGGAAAATTAAGTTGGAGATCAGAAAAAAATGGCCTGCCCAGTGAGGTGGTGGATTCCCCATCCCTGGAGGTTTTTAAATTGAGATTGGACGTGGCACTGAGTGCCATGATCTGGTAAATGGACTGGAGTTGAACCAAGGGTTGGACTTGATAATCTTGGAGGTATTTTCCAACCCAATCGATTCTATGACTTTGAAAGCCAGAAACAGCAGTAAGGTCATATATCCCCAACACTGTGGTCTTGTAGCTTTCAGGGAGAACTGTGAGAATTCCAGATTAGGCACCCAAGATGTGCAGAGCAGTCTCTCAGAAGGCTGCAGTACAATCACATCTATTTTGCAATAATAGAATTACTGTCAGGAGAGTCCTGTTGGCTTTTAGTCCATCTGTACTTAAGATTTCACTTTTGGTTTTTTTAGTATTCAAAGTGCCATTTCATTGCTACAACAGCGTGTCATTTGACCTCTTTTGTTAAGCGTGAACTACAGGATCACATTATTTTATGATTTCAGGTTCTAAGAAAATGCCTTACGCTTTTTCATGGTTGACATCTCGAAGTCTCCTCCCACTGAGATCTCGGCAAGCCTCTCTATTCGTTGTCTTCTCAATCTGAGCACCCAGTGCTCGCAGCATCGACCCAAACCCTTACGGAGAAGAAAGTTATCAAGAATTAGACAAACAGAAACAAAAGGATATGAGCTCACACACAACAGAAGAATTCACTGTGGAAAAAGAATACAATGAATTCAACACTTTCCTCTCCTTCCAGACAGCTAAACTAAAGGGCAAGTTAAAAGTTGCCACACGTTGGAGAACTGTCATTGGGTGAAATGCTGAAGCACTAACTGCAAACTCAGGTACCCACTGTTTACCACTCAATTGTTTTTGTGCTCCTGATGACACACCAGACAGACCCCACATTTACTGGAACACATGCAACACTTCTAACAGGAAAGCCTATCTCTGGGCTCCCTCAGCAAGATGCTTTCAAACCTTTTTCACCCCAAAATAACATTTTTGAGTCCTTTCTAATTTAGCCAGGATACACCTTCTCCCCATAAGATCCTTAGTTCCACCAAGCTTAAATCACCTTTTAAAAATGTAACAAAAAACAAAATAGCTTTTTTTAGCAGATAGCCCTATCTGCTTCACCAGGATGATCAGGATGCACAAAGTTATGCTGGAGAGCTGCCCAAAACTGGTATCTATACACTCCTCAGCCACTGAATACTCAGGTAAGACCACGAATTCCTCTCACTCAGGCCCACCTTATGCTGTCTCCAGCTGGAGAAAGACCCTTGTCTAAAAGGCTGAAAGAAACACAGTGTGGATTAATAGCAATAGAATCCCTCATGCAATTGCGAGGTGCCAAGCACTGGTTTTTTAACTGGAAACTGAACAAATCTACACTTTTCAGGGTCTAAAAAGGACCTTTAAGGAGTGTTATAAACAGTAACCAAGCCAGATGGTCTACTGTATCATGAGGCAAAAAAAAAGGTATTCTGTTGAGTTAATAAGCTTAATTGCTGCCACTACTGAGGAAAATTTGCATAGTTCATCAAACATACTACTGAATTTTACATTCTGAAGAATGCAGACCAACCTGAGACACCCAGTCAGGGATGTTCCCCAAAGTCAGCAGCATTCACTGAGGTTCTGAGAACTGCATTCAAAAGGCAAATACACTGATTCCAACCACACTCAAATACCCTGCTAAGCTTGCTTCACACATCACATCCCATTTTAGGGAACGCCCACATTGTCAGTGGCCACGTTAATACACACCTTCAGCAACACAGCTAAAATATTTTGTCAATACAAGGTGTCCAGCTTAGATTGAATTCTTTAGTTCTTTGGTATTTATGTGGTTTTTATAATAAGAGAAGATAAAATCAACTAGATCATATAACAACCAAATCACAGACTAGTTGTACCTGAGATATTTGTCCTAAGTGACCACAAATGAAGCCCAGGATCCCAAAATGACAGGTCCTTTTCAACACAATTTCAACTCTGAAGTCACTTGGGTGCCTGTTCCACATTTCTACTAAGAAAGCTAAGCTGAACAAGGATGTGAAGAAGAGCTGAACTGCAGTTTCCCTGCTCAGTTCTCAGCTTTCCATGTACACTTTGTTTTCAGCTCAGGGACATCAGATCACAGTCACACACACAACAAGATCTGCTAATATGTGAGAACTCCTCCTACCTGCATAGACTACAGCGCAGCAGAATTTTGTCAATATTTTTTAAGAATCTAATCAATAACAAGCAGTTAAACAACAAACCTCCTTTTCCACCACAAAGTCTTGGTTCCAGACTATAAACAGCTCCACTCTGCAACACATCTTCATCGTTGGCCAGCTGCCCATTACACTTCACATACAAGTTTTCTTCAGGAATGTTCTGAAAAAATCATAAAACAGAGTTATATCATCAACTAAAAATTAAACATTCTGATAAAGAAAATCATTAAGCAGTGATATTTTCTTCCTTCATACATGAACAGAGAGAAAGTAAAAATCAGACATTTTTAAAAGAATAAACATCCTCTGTGGTGCTTGTTTTAATTCTTGCTCACCAAAGGACTGAACACAGTCTAAATCAGCTAGAAGAAGCTGTGCTATAGGAGAAATTCAGAAACAACCTGTGATGAACTGACCATAATCCTCATTCCTCATCCTCCTGTGCTGCTGGCAGGACAGAGGTAGAGCCCGGGAAAGAGGGAGTGGTGGGGGGAAGGAGGTTTTAGGATTTGTTTTTCCTCTCGTTACCCAGCTCTAACTTTAACTGGTAACAAACTCAATCAATTTCCCCAGGTCGAGTCTGTTCTGCCCATGACAGCAGTCGATGGGTGATCTCTCCCTGCCCTTATCTCAACCCATGAACTTTCAGTTACATTTTCTCTCCCCCGTCCAGATGAGGAGGGGAGCGATAAAGCACCTTTGGTGGGGCCTGGTTTCCAGCCAGGGTCAACCCACCACAACGTGTACACATAAAATCACAGAATCGATTGGGTTGGAAAAGACCTCCGAGATCATCAGGTCCAACCCTTGGTCCAACTCCAGTCCATTTACCAGATCATGGCACTCAGTGCCACGTCCAATCTCAGTTTAAAAACCCTCAGGGATGGTGAATACACCTCTCTGGGCAGCCCATTACAATGCCTGATTACTCTCTCTGTACACGTATATATACACACACATATGTGTACACAGACAAAAACAATACAGATAACAGGCTACTTGCTCTGCTAAGCGACAGCAACGAAAACAACCGTGCTCAGAGGTGGGGATCGCGGCTGCCCAGCGGGCCGGCCCGGGCGGCCTGCGCGGAGCTCCGGAAGCCCAGGGCCTCCGAGGCCTCCCGCCCTCCCCCTCGCACTCACCAGCTCCCGGGCGCGGGCTCGGCGCAGGTGGTACACGGAGCCGCCCCCAGGGGGCAGGGGCAGGGGCAGCGGCCGCGCCCGCGGGCACAGCGGGTCCCGCACCCACAGCAGCTCCAGATCCCGCTCCAGCACCGTCCCCGCCGCCATGGCTCCCTGTCGGTGCGTCACGCACGTCACGCGGGGCGGGGTCGACAGGCCACGCCCCCAGACCACAGACCACGCCCCCATCGCCCAGGCCACGCCCCCATCGCCCTCACTTCCCCCACCACCTACTTCTCCTCCCCCCCGGGCCCTCAGCCCCGCCCGGCGCCTCCGCAGCGCTTTTTCATCCCATTTTATTGCTTTTTGGACGCGCGCGGTTAAAGGAAGACCCGGAGGGCCTTGTGATTCCTGTTCACGAAGTCCGTGCCGGGTTGTAAAGGCCTTCCAGGGCCCGCCGCGCGGGCTCTGCGCGGGCGGGGCCGCGGGAAACACGGGCCAGGGCTCCCACTCGTGGCGGCGGCGGGAGCGGCACCGGGAAAGAGGACGGGAACGGGAAGGCTGCCCCTCAGGGAAGGAGCCGGAAGCGCTGCGAGGGAATGGCGTGGGAATGCGCTGCCCTGAATCGCCCTGTCAAACCCTGCGCCAATTTCACACAAGGACTTGCAGGACGAGGGACTCGTCTCCGTGGCGTCTTCGCCGTGCTCGCTCCCACGGGCGTTTCTGCACGTGCGTGGGGAGAGGACCCTCACTCCGGTATTTGGGGACAGCCCTGTGGAGAACGACTGGGCGGTTCTCCTGGATGAAAAGCTGGACATGAGCCGGCAATGTGCACTCGCAGCCCAGAAAGCCCAAGGCATCCTGGGCTGGATCAACAGGACAGCTGGGGATTCTGCCCTTCTGTTCCACATTACTGAGACTCCCCCTGGAGTGCTGCATCCGGCTCTGGAGCCTCCAGCAGAAGAAGGATGTGGACCTGTGGGGGCAGGTGCAGAGGTGGGCCAGGAAGATCCTGAAGGGGGCTGGAGCACCACTCCTGTGGAGACAGGCTGAGAGAGCTGAGCCTGGAGAAGAGAAGGCTCTGGAGAGGCCTCATTGTGGCCTTCCAGTTCTTAAAGGGGGCTTACAAAAGAGATGGAGAGGGACTTGTTACATAGGCATGTAGTGACAGGATGATGGGTAACTGGTTTAAACTAACAGAGGAAAGGTTTACATTAGATGTTAGCAAGGAGTTCTTTACACAGAGGGTGGTGAGGCACTGTACGGGTTGCCCAGAAAAGCTGAGGATGCTCTGTCACTGTAAGAGTTCAAGACCTGGTTGGATGGGGCTGTGAACAACCTGATCCAGTGGGTACCATCCCTGCCCATGGCAGGGGGGTTGGAACTGGATGATCTTTAAGGTCCTTTCCAACTCAAGCCTTTCCATGATTCAATTACATACTCACATCAAATGTGTTTAAATTGGGGTGAAAGGTGATCTGGAGCAGGAGTCCACAATCAGCTCTTCATGACAGGTAGTAACTACTTGTAAGCCAGAGACTGAAGAATTCATTAGCAAAAAAAAAAGTCACACCTCTACCTCTCCAGAAAAGTGTGTTTACAGAGTATGTTCACAGTATGGTTACACTCTGGCCAGTGAAACCATTGCATTCTTTGGTGGCTTCAAATCTCCTCAATGTTTTCCGCATATCACAACAACCCCCTGCAGCGCTACAGGCTGGGCACAGAGGGGCTGGAGAGCAGCCAGGCAGAAAGGGACCTGGACGTACTCATTGACAGGAAGCTCAACATGAGCCAACAGTGTGCCCAGGTGGCCAAGAAGGCCAATGGGATCCCAGCCTGTATCAAAAATAGCATGGCCAGCAGGACCAGGGCAGTGATCCTTCCCCTGTACTCTGCGTCGGTGAGGCCACACCTTGAGTGTTGTGTTCAGCTCTGGGCCCCTCAGTTCAGAAAGGATATTGAGGTGCTGGAGTGGGTCCAGAGAAGAGCAACAAGGCTGGTGAAGGGACTGGAGCACAAGTCCTATGGGGAAAGGCTGAGGGAGCTGGGGTTGTTTAGCCTGGAGAAGAGGAGGCTCAGAGGTGACCTCAGCACTGTCTAGAACTACCTGAAGGGAAGTTCTAGCCAGGTGGGGGTTGGTCTCTTCTCCCAGGCACTCAGCAATAGGACAAGGGGGCATGGCCTGTAGCTCTGCCAGGGGAAATTTAAGTTGGATATCAGAAAAAAATTCTTTCCAGAGAGAGTAATCAGGCATTGGAATGGGCTGCCCAGAAAGGTGGTGGATTCACTGTCCCTGGAGGTTTTTAAACTGAGATTGGATGTGGCACTGAGTGCCATGATCTGGTAAAGGGACTGGAGTTCGACCAAGGGTTGGACTTGATGATCTCGGAGGTCTTGTCCAACCCAATCGATTCTATGATTCTATATCCATCTAGAGGGTAGTTGAAGGCAGGTTCCTGCCAGCTGTCTCTGGTGGGAACTGTTTCAAACACTAGCGAAGATGTAATGGGACTGCCTTGAGATCTGCAGTATGAAATACTTGGCACGTTATTTCCAGATAACAATTTTATCTGCAGCGCCTTTTTGCTTAGTAACATCCTGGGCAAGGACTCTTGCTTATGGTGTCATCTGCCCACTTCAGATCTGGTCTGCCCCCAAAGTGAGGGCTCTCCTGCCAGAGAGGCACCTGGCACCCTGAAAATCCCCTGTTAGCAAGTAAGACGGGCTCCTCTGTCAGAGCCTGCAGCTAAATTCAGTTCTGAAGCATGGATGCTGTTTTAGGAATATGGAGCTTGTGTCTCAACTGTGTGGCTGTTCCAGAAAGTTCAGTCATGTGACTGTCCCACCCTTTTAGCTTGCTGAAGAGCCGTGCTGCATGGCCAGGCCTGTGCCAGTGTGGATAAGAGGCTGTCATGGATGGCTTGCTTAAGTTCATGTGATAAAAAGGAGGATGCTGGGAAACAAAGAAACAGAGGCATGACTTGAAGTGGGGACTTCACTTGCAAATGTAAACAAATGAGTAATAATTTCATTAAGAGGATCTTCCCATAGGCTTATCTTGGGCAACTCACAAATCAAAACTTACCCACCATTTCTTACATTATAGAAATTTTAGATATAACACTTCTGTAAAGAATTCTGACCCAATCTAGACAATCTCTTACTGTCTTTATTTTCTATAGCAAGTTGATATTTCTGAATTACATGTCCTGTTGACACAGTGCAGCCATTCAAACCTCACGTGTCTGTGGTCTGGAAAGGCTGTGGTTATTTTTTGCTAGATCAGACCCTAATTCAGTTGACATTGTATTTTAAGTCACACGGTACTGCTTGTTTCGTTTTTAATCATGTGCCATATCTGTGGCCTCCTACCTGATGCCAAATTCCACTGGATTTGGGGTATTTTTATTCATTTGCAGTATCTGATTGAAAGTTAATTGGCAAATGTGAGGTGTGCACATATACGTATGCAGATTAATAAATATTTTCTTAGATCTGTGGGATTTCACTTGCATTCTGAGGTCATGAATCATTTCCTCCTCTGAAACTCCTGCTCTTGGCACTGAGGGTGTGGAGCTTGCCAGTACAGGCCAGTTAGGTGGAGTTGTCCAGGAAAGAGTTGGGCCACAGGCTTGTCCAGTGGATGTGCTGAATTAGTGTCACTCACAGGTCTCTGAATGTTTCCGTCTACGCTCTTATCTGTGGGGGTTTTTATATCATCGTGGTGAGAAGAGGTCCAAAAAGGCGGGCCCACTGCAGCCTGGGAGAGGTACATCAATGCCAGGTACTTGTCATTCCTCACTCTCACCCTTGGATACTGCCTTCAGATTAGAGCTGTGATGCACCTGTGAGCAGGAGAGCTGGCGGCAGTGCAGTCACACTGACATAAATCAGACCCTTTGTAGATCATACATCGCCACTTTACAGGTAGTGTTGTGCTACTAATGCCGTGCTCTCTCTGGTGCTGTGGTCTGTATTTGGGTGGTTGTATCCAGGAGACTTGTGCACATAGTCAGACTACAAGCAAGCAACGTTTAAGAGGCAGAGGAGTAGTTTTCTTTCAGCTTTGCCCTACAACAGTGCTGGATATACAGTCCCCACTCTCATGATTATGCAATGCTGTTTAGCTGGTGCCACAGTAATGTCAGTGGGCGAGTGTTCCTGTATCTCTTGTTCTTGATTATACTTCTATTCCTAGAACTCACCAAAAGTCTATTGCCTTGCTCCTCACAGAAAACTCTAAATAAAAGGGCTGTTATTACAATTTCCCATTTGAAACATATTTTATGAGAAATGTTATTCTCTTGATAAAACAATGATTACTCTCTGATTCTGCAGTGGTGTTTTAGACTTAGTTAATAAATCATACTTGCCACTTTTCATTTAGAAAGGATTTCACAGACATAATTAATTAAACCTGACAGTATCCTTGTGGGATAAGTAAGTACTCTGACTATTTAAATGGTGACACTCAGGCAAACTGGTTATACTACCTTCTCAAGTCAGTGGAAGGATCAAGACAAGAATTTAAAACTTCCTGCTATCCTGACATAATTTAAGAGATCAGACCATCCATGCTTTTTGTATTTCATCCTGGCATCCATGTGTGTGATGCCTGAGAAATTGCCTGTGATTATGTGGCCTGCAATATGCAGTGTGGGAGACCAGGCTATGATCTGCTTAAAATCTATTACTTGATTTAACATGGAACACAATTTTTTCAGTCTTTATATCTGGAACCATCAGATATGTAATTATCATAACACTGCTATTCATTCATTCATTCATTCATTCATTCATTCATTCATTCATTCACCCTTTTTGTTTCCTCCAGTATATTTCATTTTAATATTAGTATCAGTGCTTTGCAATGCTTTTTAACACTCTTTCAAGACCAAGATCACATTATGCAAGACAGTAATGAGGAAAGAGTAAGGAACTCGTTGGCCTTTGACTTCCAACCTGTACATGAAAGATGCCTGTGGGAGTGAAGAACACAAAACTAGTTGTTCACAAGGTGCCAAGATTAGCAAAGATGGACCAAAAGTTGCTCCGATAAGAAATCAACGTTTCTCACTTATAAAAATGGTCCTAAACACAGGCAAGAGAAAGGGTGAAAGACTTTACTAGAAGTATGGAACAGAAGTGTGTATGTTCCTTTTAGAATAGTCTAAGTGTGCAGAGATACTAACACAGGTAAATTTTGTCCACTGAGGTCACTTCCAGAATTTGAAAACATGTCTTTTAAGAGTGGTGTTTTTGTCTGCTAGGCAGTTAGTCGTGTACTATCATATATATGTGGAACTGGGTCATCTGGACATATTTTCTTTTACATTTTAATGGTAATCCAAAGGGTAAATTCCAGATAATATATTTCCAAGGCTTAAATGTGTTATATGCTTTTTTTTATTTGTACATGGAGGATCAGGACAGGATGAAAAGAAACCTGTGTGTGCATGTTCTTAGGACAATAACTAAGAGGTTGTATGACATGGGGCAACTTTTTTCAGATGCTATGACATCATATTGTTTGACAAAAATGTAACCGTAGTGAATCTAAGTTGATATTTGAAAGTGCAGGTTCCTGCCAAATGTCAATAGTCATCAGTGCAATGGGTAGAGACAGTGTATGAAGATACCTGATTCTGGGCTGAGAGCAAGTGGGGGAGAAATACAAATGTTACTTATACTACCCTTGTATTAATCCAATAGTCACTGTTAAATATATTTATTGTCTCACAGTGAATGCCTAGATATCAATATTCTACTAATTCTGTAATGAATAACTGCATTTTATTATACTTATAGCCAACAGTTGTTAGTTGTGCACATACTTAGAGATAATCAAGATTTTAAAATAATTCTAAAACTGATTTTACTCTCATATTGGTCCTTCTCGTGTTTAGTATCTTTGAATCCATCCTGTGCAGTGATACTTAAACTGTGAGTTCTTTCAGGGAAGGAACATGCCCTGCTCTGCACATATGTGTGTAATGAACCTGAGAAACTAAGATCCTTCTTTGTTTGGCCATAAGTGTCATCAGCACAATCAGCCTTGTTAGTGTTGTTAATAGTAATTTGAAATTTGGCAGCAATCATTTGAAATGAATTGGCTAATTAGACACCCAGGTAATATTGTAGAAGTTAATACTTTGGGTTCTAAGATTTCCCTAACCTTGTGTTTCCTCTCATTTTCTCCCCTGAATGCCCAGATTTGGTCTGTTCTGGTTGATTTTAGCTGAATGCAGCTGAAGAGTGGTGAACGGGTCAGTTATGGTGTACAGTATATTTTATTGTAAAACAATACCAAAAATAGGTCTCTGCCTCTTTACTTTTGCTCTCCCTGTAAAGAATTTTAACTGCTTTTAATGACAGTTTGCAGAGACACTGTGTTGAATCACTTAATCTCTGTGTGCAGACTGGTTCTAGTTTCCTAATTGGCACCTGTATGTTGGGCAACTTTGCTAAAATCCGAAGTTAAGAGTGAGCGTGTAGTACAAGATGTGTATTATATACATAGTATATCTCTGTTGGCTATCAGACTCCTAAACCCTGATGTTTTTAAGAAACAGGAGAGAGTGAACATTGCATGGCTTTGCAGTGTGAACTTTTCATCCCCTGTGACAGTTTGCAATAATTTGAAGCTCCTACACCAAAGTTATATTCTTGAAATGATCAGCGCAAGGCGAGGGGGAAAGATCAGGCATCCTCATTTATTTTTCAACTGAGATGAAAGTTCACTGGGAAATGTTCCTTACTATAACTGAAGTTGCATTTCCAGTAGTTGGGAGGAGCTCCCACATTACATTACCCCACCCACATCTGCTTGCTTTCGGTTTACCCGAGGAGATTCCACAAAGGAACTGAAGGGGGAAAGGAGTACAGCAACAAAAGGGAGAGCACATAGGACAGGTCTAAAAAGACAGGAACTTAAAGCAGAGTGCCTCAAATGGGTAAGCCCTCATTTTGAGTTATGTTCAGCAGAGATAACATGTGGGTAGCTGTCTGTGGCAGGCTGTTGGTGCTCATAAATCCTGATTAAAGCAGATTGTGCCACTGATCATCTGACCTTTGATAAAATGTTGTGAGTTGGATCCTCAGCTAGTGTACATTTTCAGAGTTCCATTGGCTTGAGGGAGAAACGTCATAAGTTAAGGATCCAGTCTGTAGTGCAGAGAGGCCTCATTCTTTGGGTGCTGGATTTGACATGGTTTCCTTTTGACTGGATCACGTAAGCCTCACTTAGTCAACATTCCTATAATAGTAATATTTGTCTCCATTTGTAGGGAGCTTACAGAGGACCTACAAATGAATAATAACAGATGCACATTTTTATTTGTTTCTCTTAAAAGAAATCATACAAATATTTTTGGGGGAAAATGCTTTGGGTTTTTTTGAGGTTTTGGGGTTTTTGTGTCCCTTTTAGTTCTATACAGTAAATTGAGTTGGAGAATACTGACATTATAGCATCACAGACATGTGTAGCTTCTTGTTTACTCCACATTGGAGTAATTTGCCTTTTTGTTTATACATCTTTTTGCACCCACGCAATTGAAATTAAATTGCTAGTATGATATTTAAGGAATGCTGCTGGTTGGACTCCCCTCCAGTGTTTCTTCTAATCCTTTCCAAAATAGAGGTAATTACGTGTCATCTATGAGGAATTTGTAATACAGCACACTATGCCCCTTGAGGATCTCTCTAAAGCCATATGTATGTGAGGCCTGGAAAAATCATGTCCTCACATGGTTATATTTCAACATGAGTAGGATACAGCTGTGCATTTGTTCCTTCATGTTCCTGTCTGGCTTGGGCTCTGGCCTAGAAGTGATGTTGGTGTCAGAATATGCCAGATTGGTTGTTTCTCAAAGCAGGGCTATGAAGAAGTCTTGCCAGTATGTGAAAGTCGCAGTTGGAAAATCTTCTTGATGATGGTTGTTTTGTTGGGCTTTTTTGTTTGGTGTTGGGGTTTTTGTTTTCTTTTTTTTTTCTTCCTGATGTTCTTTTGTATCAGGAAGTGACAGGAACATTTTGTCAGGAGAAGCCTTTGTGCCACTTGTACCATGTCTCAAGCCTGCAGAACTGTGCATGGCACTGACATGTGCTCACTTCTGGTTTGTGTGGGTGGCCCTTTGCCTGTAAAGGTTCTACAAGTGATCTCATGGTTATCATAACCAAGAATCTTAAATATCACAGATGTGACATGAGCAATCTTCCCGGCCCTCTGAGCCACATCCCAAACTTTAGGATGGCCAGACAGCCAGGTTGTTCTCAGTGAACCAAGGGAGAAGGGTGCAGTGTGCTTTCTGCAGGTGGGAAATGACAGCGGCTCCCAGGAATGCCAGCTCTCCATTGTGGGTCAGGGCCAGGCGGAAGGGTGTCACTTCAAGATGAAGTGTGTAATGTCAACTTCTGATAAATTACTCACTCTCGCAGTGGGGGATTTATCCTGCTTAAGCACAGCCCCTCTGTTGGATGTGGGACACATGGAAGCTGTGCCTGACAACCTTGTAGTTCGGGGCAAACAGGCTGGCAGCCTTTCCTGTGGTTCTTTGTTGCTGAGGTTTCAAGCGGTGCCACTTCTCTTCCTCTGTACTGAGATCCGTGCCCTGCAGTCCATGTTAAATCTGACTGATGTTCTCCACTTTAATTGCCCAGGCTGGGGCTTGTATTTTAACATCACTTGTACACTGCAAGTCATGGTGCCAAGACTTGGCATGCAAATAATAGTGAGTCCCCACGGAACATAAGATTTGCCAGAATCATGCAATGTTAGCACACGCTGAATTTGTGCATTCTCATCTACCTTCTGTTGCTTGTTTGTTTTGATGGGGTTTGAGTTGTTAGGGGATCAAGCTTGTGCCTGCAAACATAACTGCCTGACACTTTCTTTAGAATTCAAAACCAAAATATGAGATTTTGTTGTTATCACCTGTCTGCAGGGATTTGGGACTTTTAGTCAAAACTTCCCAAGCTCACTGTAAAACTTCAGAGGGAATTTTGTCAGCAACTAAGACATACAAGTCATACATGAAGAACTAGTGCTGCCTGACAAATCCTCATGCACCAATGATGACTGGAGCCCTTTAAGGCAGCTGGGCCCCATGAAAGTAGCTCTGCAGTACCCACAAAGAGACTGAGGCTTGTCAGGCACAGTTTGATCAGAAGGAAGAAGGAACTACCTATTGCTACAGTTCCTTTGCACCCTTGCTTCCGGCCCTCTTCTCTGGCACAAGAGATGTGTGGTCAGAGCGTGTTTGGGAGCCAGGAACTTCTAATTCTGGCTATAGACCCTTCTTCTCTGTGATGTGAAAGCAGCTATATGGGCATTTTTAAAGGATTGTTTTTTAAATAGCCTCTGATTGGGGCACCCACACCTGGGTATATAGTCAGAGGCACACTAGGCCAGATTTTCAGAAGTGGTGAATATCTGCAAATACTTTTATTCTCAGCTGGCATTGCAGATACTCAACATTGAGTAGTCAGGGCAAATTATTCTTTATTAGGCTTGAACAAGAATTGTGTTGCAGAAGTTTCTAAGCATTAGGAAACTAATGAGCAGCACTAATATGAAGCACTATTCTCAATAGCAACTGCAGTTTTCACACCAAGTTGTCTTGGGAGATGTGAATTTGAGAAGAGGAGGAGAAATGAAGACAAATAACCTAAAAATGTGGTACAGTAAAGTATAGTCTGCAGAGTGTGTAACTTATAAAGAATGTTGGAAAAATAGGAAGCTTTCATTTCTTTAAAAACTCCCAAAGCTCTGTAGTCCCCTAAGAGTGAAAATAGCTTCATGTTCTTTGCTGATGCTTTAAGACATAATGTCTGCTACTCCATCTTCTCTTTCCCTTTTCTGCTCTCAGGAGACCACTTTCTGCAGAAAGTGGGTTTTGAGATTTGGTAGTACTTGGTAAGAAAGATGGGACGTGTCAGAACACTTCACAGCTGTCTTCGACTCAGACCTCAGAACAGTATTTTCATTTCTGAGACCCTTCCTCGCCTGACTGTCACAAATGAGGCTTGTGAAGCATCAATGCCATTTCAAGACAATCTTACACTTTCATGAGGAAGAAGCAGATCTATTTTGAAAGCAAGCAGCCTACAGAATATTGTTCCAAATAAATTAAGATATTGGGTGTCATACCCAGTATTTTGGTCTGCTATTTGCTGTTGGAGCCTGAGTATGCTGGTCTGTGCTGTTTCCATTGTACCAAAGTGTGGCTGTTTCATTCTGCCTGCTCTCCCCAGGGCCCTCATGAAGAAGAGATTCATATCTCGTGAGATTACCCCACTGAGCAAAGCAATGAAATAAATAATATTACTCTTTTAGTTCTGTCAAGTAGAGTAGCTCACAGAACCTTTCGTGGCAGTGTCAGCATGGGCTGGATCCTCCATCAGTGCACAGAAAGGCATCCTTTACAAGAAAAACACTGCAAAATGAAGCCAATGTGAACCTAATAGGTGGTAGGAAAGAGTGAGCCTATTTCCCTCCTCCCTAATGCAAGCCTGCAGGGGGTTATTTTCCAGCTTGTGTGAGTCTTGGGGCAAATCATCACGCTGAAATTCTACAACGGGAGCTCAAAGTAAATCACTGTAGTAGTAGCAGGGATCTTATTTGGAACCAATTAGAGCTTGTGTTGGTTGTTTCTCCTTGGCAACTTTAATGAGTCTATCAAGCACTGGAAATAAAGGATTTTACAGTAGTCTCCATTAGGAGGAAATCCACAGGCTACCCAGTTCCTTCCATGGTACAATACAATGCTTCAAAAGACAGAAAAGGTTGTTATGATGACTTAGTCATGTGTGAAGAACCAGGAGAGCTAAAATGAGTTAAATAATTTTACTGTACTGTAACTTTAAGAAGAAATATTCCCCAGAACAATTGCTCTTCCCTGTACTGCAGAAAATCCTGCAAAAGCCCACTTGAAATGTGTCTGTCAACGCAAACTAACTCAAGAAGGTACAGTAAATTTCAGATTCTTGTATTATCATTATAGAGAATAAACTCCCTTTTCTTTTTACTTGTCTGCCAGTCCTTTCACCCAATGCCTTAGACATATTCTTATAATTAAATTTCACATCCTGTCTCTGAAATACATTATGACACTTGATCATACTTTATCTAAAAAATCACAGATACTCCTCGTAGTATCATAATTTCTAGTCTTTGGCAAGGCTGTACAATAACCTCACAATTATCTGTTGTACCCTATTCCCTATCTCGTGATAGGATTCAGTTTCTGTTTCAGTTAACCCTTTAGTGCACTGCAAACTGGGAGTATCTGTCTAAGAAAAATAACATGATACTGTCCTGAGAAATGGAAGAAGAAAAGGCATAAGCTCAGAGAAGTCGTTAAGAAGCTGAAGTTCTGCCAAGGAGAGGTTTGTGGCACATAGGGATATTTTTCATGTCATTTTTCCTTTATCATCCCCATACAATGAAACTAAAGAGAAATTGGTTGCCCAGTTATTAACCATGTGGATCATGACAAATTAAAACATAATATAAAATAGAGTACAACTGTTAAAAAACTGCCTTTCTGTTTAGGATTTTTATAGTGTCAGTATTAGAGGAATACAATATTTTTGGTGTAATATTGCAAGTCCTGTTTCCTCCTTAAGATAGTGGATTGTTGCATGCAAGTCCTTCAAAGCTGATAAGGAAAAATGAAAACTGGTTAAAGCTACAATGCATCATATGTACCTGGAACTGTTCTTAGCTCTGTATCAGGCAAATAAAGATATTTTTAACTTCCATTCTTTAAAAGGTAATTGACTTTTTTTTACTTTCTGTTAGGAAGTATATTAAAATATTAAGCATATTTAAAAGGCTATTATGAACAAACAAGCAAACAAGATTGGAATACAAGTGGAACTTCAGGATTTTATTATACAGGCTTTTTATTTTATCATTCTCTTTTTCTCACTCTTTACACCAGAAGAAACTCACTAGACCATGGAAAAGAAGGAATTAGTGCTATTTTATGTTCTTTCATGTTCTGTAGGACCTCATTAGAAGGATGAGAGATGAGTTCCAGCAGTGCATGTATGTTAATAATAGGCCATACAAATGAGATTATAGTAAGAAAATCCTGGATGATACACAGGGAATTAGAGCCAGGAGTCCATACAAAAAAGCAGGTGTGCGCTCAGTGAAACTTGGTAACTCTTTCCAGGAGAGGATCCACAAAGGTGGAGGCTTAGTCAAACTCATCAAGCCTCCTAAAAATTAGTGGTAGTCCAAAAAGAGAATCAAAATCCAGGAATCCTGAATCTTCTTCTATGAGCTATTGTAGACTTATTTTCACTCTTTTAGAAGAGAAGAATCTCTTTTTCTTGGAGGAAAAAACCCCAGATTTGCTCCTTGGATTATGAGACATTATAGAAACGCAGTTTGTCTCCAAAATAGATTGTTCTGAATCACCTGCACAAAGTGTGAAAAGAACTACCTTTGTCAGGACTGATAATTTTGCATTTTAAAGTAGCTGTCTCTTTTAAGCCTTCCTGAAGAACCCACAAACTCCAATATTTTTTTCATGTAGCACATGTACTCTCCTCATTACAGCGGGACTTTCCTGAGGGATCAGTGTTAAGGGAGACACTTCATCATGAGTGTAAACTGAAGATTATGTATCGTCCATTGAAGTTCTTGGAACCTGAGAGTTGCTTAAAAGTAAACATATATTAAAGGGCTTTCTTTAAACAATGGGGCTGTAATGTCTGATATATGTGAAGTATTTCAGAGAACTGCAAAAGGCAAAACACACGATTTAAAAGACACAATAAAAGTGAGGGGAAAGCTGTGTCTATTATGTAACTTCTTATCTGTATTTCCAGTAGGTGCCAATCTCTGAAGATAGGTGTACTATACAGTTGCTAGTTTTGCCCAGGGTATTTTGGTCTCTATTCACAGAGTATAAATATTCCAGAGCATAGGTATGTGTCCTTCATGATGTAATAGGCAACCCCTCATATCAAACAACTGCACATTACAATGTTGTAGCAACTATTACAATGCTATAATTGCTGTGGTGTGCAAATTCATGACATAGAAAGGTTCAAAACAAATACTAATAGAAAGCTGTTAACACAGAGACAAAATTATTGAAAATAATTTTGAAATTTTAGATGACTTGTACTTTCCTTAACAAGTGCCAATGATTCACACCCCTAGAAACTTTCTAGTAAAAACACTGGAAAAGGTGTATTTTCAATTTTTATGCAGATGATTATTTAAGAATACATTTAAATCTGCAGGAAAATTTACCATTAATACAAGTTAAGGCTGCGAATATTTTAATTGTCAGAATACATATTAAGAGGAGAATAGTTTTAAAGCTTGTGAGCATTTTGTACTGACATTTTACTTTAATATTCAGAAGAAGTTGTAAGTATACAGCAGCCACAATCAGAAACTGGGTGGCAGGCCTGCCAGAACTGGAGTGAGGATGAAGTAACACAGTCCAGTGTTTTTTAAGGATGAAATTGAAATTGGCTAGGAAAGGCTGTCCAGCCTGGGAGCTGCAGAAGGAAACACAGCAGGTATGGGATTGGGGCTGGCTGAAAACCTAGGGGAAGGTGGGGACCATTTGGCATCAGAATCAAGATGATGAAACATAGGGATAAGAACAAAAAGAAAGGAAAAATGCAATTGTCTGAGCAAATATGTTGAATCAAGGAGGTGCACAGGGAATACAAAATCCTAAAATAGCCCTCAGGCTGGGAGCTAGGGCAGGGAATAGTTGAGGACATGCAGATCTGGAGTGCAAAAAGTGGTTGGAGGTTTGATGAGTCAGAGAAGAGAGATGGATGTGATTGAGAAATGGAAAGGAGAATTGGGTCTGGGAGGAGATGCATGAAAGTAGGAGTTGGGTGAAGGCTGTAGATAAATAAAGGTAGTCTTATAGTCCTTCCCTCACAGAAATGTCTGAGTAGCTTTTTACATAAAATTAATAACAATCCCCACTTTCACTGGGTAATAGAGAGGACCTTTATCTGTTGAGATGGAACTAGACTAAGTAATTTGAATGTTTAGTTTGTGCTTTGGGTGGGATAGGAAAGAAACATTTTTTCTTTGATCAAGGACCATTTGGAGCTGGTGACAAACTGTGAATGTCTCTTGCAGTGGAAAACCTTTTTCAAATCATTCTCAAAGATACATGCAGTTTTGCTTAAAAACAATCATACTCTGGACTCACTTTTTTTTTGGTCCAGGTAACCTCAAAAAAAAGGCAAATTTATCTGTTCTGATGTGTTTTGTTCTGGAGTTTGTAATCTGTGCTGTTGCAAAGCTGTTTGTAGATCTTCCTGTAGGCTGTGTTATTACTGGAGCTCATCTGGTAGCTCTTTGGCCAACAGGGCCAGTGTATTACACCAGCTTTGAAAGCTGACTAGAAGTTATTTGCAAAGGACTTGAGCTTGAAGCCTTAGTTCCAAAGCAACAATGTAGAGGGTTTTGTGGTTGCATTGTTTTTTTTTGTTTTCTGTAACAATTTTGAAACAGTGTTTTCAACTTGATATAATAAGTAGCAACTAATCCAGCCTGATGGGAAACGTGTCTGTCTTCTTCTGCCCAGAGTCTCTTGGGCAAAGTGAGTGTTTCCCAACAAGGGAAAGGTGAAAGAGAGTATTTTGGAAAATGTCTGCTACTTGGACAGGCAAAATAAGTATGAGCTGTGGAAATCTGCCTCTTTTTTTTTTTTTTTTTTCCGAATGAGGGCTGTGTACATTCTGAGCAAGGTGCTAAATACATCTCTGACAACTTCTAATTTAAATATTCCTCTTTTCTATCCATTATCACTTGAGTCTTCTTTGGCTCCAATCTGCACCAGCTGTTTTCCACCCTAATCTGATTTCCCGCAGCAATCTGGACATTCGAAACAGCGGTGGTTACACTGGGTGAGGATGAAGTGCTGCAGTTGTCCTTGGCATGTTATTGTCGGTTAAACCAGTGGAATCTCATTAGGTTAGATTCCTTCACGGCCGCTTATGGACGCCTAAGGGTGGAAGATGCCTGTGGTCTGCAGAGATAAAGGCCTTCGGAAAGGAGGAGCAAACGCTTATCAGTGCTGCCAGTGAAAGACGAACGTCTGGAGTCCTTTGAGAGCTGGGCCAGCTCTTTCTGCACCGTCGTGTGGACACAAATGGCATTTGTGGCAAAGCTCAAAGGGCTGCTCCAGCGTCGCACCTGTACCTGCAGCCCTGGAAAAGCACAGGTTTAATGGCATTAATCAGCGAGAATGAAACGAGGGTGCAAAACCTGACAATACTGGAATAGTTTTTCCTTCTCGGGACTTTCCGCGCTCTCCGTGCGGGCGGTGGGCAGGCTCTACGCCGTAGTCCTGCCTGAGGTGTTTCGGACGCGTTTTGACCCATACAGGGCTGCCAGCGGCAGGGCGGGAGCGGTGTCAGGAGACAGGAAGGCTCTGTCGGCCCCAGCTTCCCGGAGGAAAACAGCGGCTGGCTGCGGGCGGGGGCAGCTCCGGGGCCGGGACAGCCCTGCGCCCCTCCCCGCTGGCGTCATGGAATTCCATCGCGCTGCCGCCAATGGCGGCGGGGCCGCGGCTGTGCCACCCGCGGCAGCCCCGGCCGGGGGAGCCGCTCCGCCCGCTGACCTCGGCTCTGCCCGCCGACCTCGGCTCTGCCCGCCGGCACACCGAGGAGAAGGACGGGGGAAGCAGCCGGGAAGCGCAGGGCGAAAGCTACCAGGCACAATCCCTGGGTTGTTAACCTCTGGGCAGCTTCTTGCAGCTGGGAACTACAGTGCTTGCGGCTTTCAACTTTTCCAGCTGCTCGTCATATGACGTGTGTTTTATGTCGGGAATTGATGCCAGTTTCGTTGCTTGGCTTTTAGAGTTTGCAGAGCATTGGCACATAGTCTGTCGTGTAATACTGTACAGCTCTGAGTTCTTGTTCCGGCTGTCAGTAAGGTGCTGTTCTCTTATAAAATACCATCAATAGAAAAATCGCTCCAGTAGTAATTCTGTAAGTATAAAGAATATGCTTTGTGGTTTCTTTTTCCTGACAGTCACCTCTCAGAAGCTCACAGTAGGGTCAGAGGTGTGTCTGGTATATCTACTTCAGGCCATATAGTGCAGCCCGTTGTATTTGTCTGAGTACCAAAGCAGACTGTATCTCTATTAGCAGAGTGTTCTGCCCATGATAACACTCTCTCCCTTGTCACGTTTGGTTAGCCCCAAGTGAATTTCTCTGCTCACATGGCTAAACTATTTCTGCTGCTGAAGGTAACTTGCGTGTCTCCACACGGAACTGTATTACATCATCATGCATAATAAAGATTTTGCAAATCAAATCCTGCTCCTTCTAATGCTTAAATGACAGACAAGATGGTGGCACCAGTTTGTGTGAGTAGAGAATCTGACTGTGGAGTTGAAATGTGGTTAAGAAAATTGCAAGTGACTGTTCAGTTGTATTAGAATGCAGGTTTCTTTCCTACAGGGCATTTAGATTCTGACGTTAACAGAAAATAAAGTAAGAGCAAATTTTCTCATTAAACAACATGGCAGCTGATACAACTGGTTTGGATCTGTTGGTGACGACACTGCTAAACTTGCAGTTGTTTTTCTAATAACTGCATTTCAAACTTGGAACACTTTGACAGCCCTGATGCGGGGAATGGGGCTCCTCTTCCTTCCTAAGCAGCAGTTTCCAGTGTGAACCATAATGGCTTCAGTGTGTTTTTGAGTCAGAAGAAATGCCAGCAGTCCTCTCCTGATGCTCAGCTCTCATTTTGCAGGAGTATGGCACTTCCATAGTGGAACCTTGCTAGGTGGGCTTTAGTAGGCCAGTTTACAGGGAGAATTTTTCTGCATTGTTTTTATGTAAAGAAAAACCAACAGAATCAATTAAGTTGGAAAAGACCTCCTGCATCATCAAATTCAACGTATGACTGAACACCAGCTCCTCAGCTAGACCATGGATGGCACTTAAGTGCCATGTCCAGTCTTTCCTTAAACACCTCCAGAGATGGTGACTCCACCAGCTACCTGGGCAGCCTATTACAATGTCTAATCACCCTTTCTGTGAAGATATTCTGTCTAATGTCCAATGTAAACCTCCCCTGGCACAGCTTGAGGCTTTGTCCTCTTGTCCTGTCACTAGTTACCAGGGAGAGACACTGCCCCAGAGCTGGCTACCTTTCAGGTAGTTGTAGAGAGTGCTAAGGTCACCCTTGAGCCTCCTCTTCTCCAGGAGCAACTCCAGCCCCCTCAGCCACTTCTAGTAAGACCTGTGCTCCAGACCCTTCACCACCTTTGTTCCCCCTCTCTGAACACACTCCAGCACCTCAATATCTTTCCTGATCTGAGGGGCCCAGAAGTGGACACAGCACTCGAGATGTGGCCTCAACAGCGCTGAGCATAGGGGGAAAATCACTTCCCTAGTCCTGCTGGCCGCACAGTGAACCCCAAAACCCCCCAACCCCCCCTCAAAACCCAGCAGGGAAGTGATGGGGTCTCTTGTACTTTGGTGGGGGTAAGAGCCAGGCCTAGCTGGCTGCCGGCGGGTGCGGCTGGCGGGGTCCGGGCGGGCCGAACCGGGGGGCTGGGGCTGCCGTCCCGGGGTGTCCCGGGGCGCTCCCACCCCGCGGGAAGGGGACACGGGGGACAGGGAATCCCCTCGCGCGCGCGGCGTGTCTTTTGTGTTTGTACACACGGGGAGGGGCGTGGCGGGGGGCGTGGCCGCGCCTTCCCTCCATTGTGCGCCATTGGCTGGCGGGCACGCGGGGCGGGGCCGGGCGCGCGCCGGCCCTCCCGAGGCAGCCATCTTTCAATTGTGCTCAGAGCCGCCGCCAGCAGCAGCCGCAGCAGCTCCGGCTCCTCCTGCGCCCGCCCGCTCGCCCGCCCTCCATCCCTCCCTCCTTCCCTCCCGCACGCCAGCCGCGCTCGCCCAGCGGACGGGGTAAGTCTGGCGCCGCGCCCGCGGCCCCCCGCGCCCCGCCACCCCTCGCCGGCCTCCCCCGACCCTCCCCACAAACTTTTGGGGGGCTCGGGAGGCGGCAGCAGTCCCGGTCCCCCCTCGCCGCGCCGCCTTCCCGGCGCAGCCCGAGCGGCTCCCTCCGCCGGCACCCCCGGCCCCGCTTCGCGCCGTCGTTGCCCCCCTCTGCTCCCCTCGCCCCCGTCGAGACCCCCGCCAGCCTCCTCCCCAGCCCCTCAGCTGCCTCCTGAGCCCGGCAGCCCCCGGATCGGGGCTGGGAAGCGGCCGCAAAGAGGAGCCGCTCGCCAGCCCAGGGTAACTCTCCTGCCTTCCTTCCCCTGCTCCCCACAGTTGTTGCTCAGCTTCACCATCTTGTCTCTTTTCTCTGGTCACCGACCATATTTTTTTTCCTATTGCATAAAAAACAATAAAAAGGGAAAGAAATTCGCCGAAGGAACGACCCAAACGCAACACAATTTTTTGGTTTTCGAGTGCAAACTTTTCCGCTGCCTCCCCCTGCATCTGCACCCGCATGGTTTGAGTTCTGGCGATATTTTTGGCGTTATTTTTCGCAATTTATTTTTTCCTCCTTTGCAAAAGGACTAGGGCTGCATTTCGTGATTGTTTCCATTTTGTTCTGGCTCTGGGAGCTGAGTTTGCCTGTGAGAGGCGCTTGGGAGCGAGGCAGCTCTCGGGGAAGCACTTACACAGAAAGAGAAAGACTGGCACCCACAAAACAACCCCCCGAAAAACAAAGTTTGTTGCTTTCTCGCACTTTATCCGGCCTCGTTCCTTTTCGCACGATAACCGCGGGGCCGCGGGCGGCCGCGGGCGGGTCGGGCGGCGCGGCGGGTCGGGCGGGAGCCCGGGAGGGCCGGCGGGGCTGCCGCTCCCCCGCTCCGCACTTTCCGCGCGGGTTTTGCGGCGGGTGGGAGCGGCGGGTCCGTGCCAGCCCCCCGATGTTTGCCGGGCGGTATTTGCAAACACTTGGCAGGTGACGGGCGGCCGGCGGGGGGAGGCGACAGCCGCCTCTCTCCGCGCCTGCTGCCGCGCGGCTCGCTCGGCTCCAGCCGCCGCCGCCTCGGTATTGAATTCGTGGGCAGAAAAGCTGTATTTTAATATTCCGCGATCGGCAGGCGTTTAATTTATAATTTTTCCTTTTCTGGTGTGTGTGTGGCTGCCTTTTTTTTTTTTTTTTCTTTTCGCTTGTGTGCCGGCGGCGTTCGGCGGGCTCGGGGCTCGCCGGGCAGGGCGCGTTGCGCGGGACGGGGGCAGCGCTGCCGCCCGCCCGGGGGCAGGTGCCGCGGGGCCCGCACGCTGAGCGGGGCCACCCCCCACCCCCCCCACCGTCTCTCCTCTGTCCCCACGTCCCCTCCGGCAGGTGTAAGGCAGCGACGTCGGCAGGAGCATGGCCCGTACCAAGCAGACCGCCCGCAAGTCCACCGGCGGGAAGGCGCCCCGCAAGCAGCTCGCCACCAAAGCCGCCCGCAAGAGCGCGCCCTCCACTGGCGGGGTGAAGAAGCCGCATCGCTACAGGTAACGCAGCGCCGCGCAGAGGCGGCGGCGGCCGGTACCGGGAGCACCATCACACCCCCCCCCCCCCCCACGGCCAAAATCCCTCCTTTCGCCCCTCCTGCGGGGTCGCGGGGTGGGGGTCACTTCTCCCCGCCCCCGCCGCGCTCCCTCCGCGCCCGCTCCCCGGGGCCGCCCGCGGACCGGCAAAATAACCAGAAAAAAAACCCCAGGCACTGGTCTCCGCCTGCCGCAAAAATAAGCAGAAAATCCCAGGGCAGCGCCGACCCCCGGCGTTTACCATCAGCCCCTTTCCGGGCGTTGCGGTGCTGGTTGCCTACAAAACCGACACCCCCGCCGCGCCCCTCGCGGCGAGCGTGGCTAGGCGTGGGTTTTTAAAATTTTTTATAATTTCGTGCTTGGTGTTTCGAGGCCGCTGCGGGGCCGCGCCGCCAAGTTTATTGTTGCGGTGCGGGCTCCGGGCGCGGGGCCGCCGCGGCGCGGGGGCCCTGCGGGGCCGGCAGTGGCCGCCAGGGGGCGCCGCGCGCCCGCGGATGCGCCGGGACCGCCGCGCTCCCGAAAGCCGTGCGTGGGAACGGGGAACGGGAGCGGCGGGCGGGCTGTCACACTGCCCCTCCGATCCTGGGGCTTCCCAGCCCCTGCTCCGTGCAGAACGGACACAGTTGTGCTGCAGCTTTGGAGGGTGGTTTGACGCTAGGTTTGCATGTTCCGTAGGGAAAACATGGATCGGGAAGAAGTAGGTTTGAAATAGCGAACTTTAATGTGAGAGAGGGGATCTTATCAGTGTATAGAGCTATCTGAAGGGAGGGTGTCAAGAGGATGGAGCCAGGCTCTGCTCGGTGGTGCCAACTAATATGACAGGAGGCAATGAGGAGAAACTGATGCACAGGAATTACCACCTGAACATGGGGAAGAACTTTACTGTGAGGGTGACTGAATACTGGAACAGGACATGGAGTCTCCTTCCTTGGAGATATTCAAAAGCCTTCTGGACACAATCCTGAGAAATCAGCTCTGGGGAGACGCTGCTTGAGCAGGGAGGTTGGGCCAGATGACCCACTGGGGCCCCTTCCTACCTGGGGTCCCTTCTGTTGCTGTAGGTGTGAATCAGAATTAATCCATTGGGGAAAAGATAATTAAGCAGGGAAATACAAAGCTTACACAGAAATAAATGTGGTATTAATTTCACAGATGGACTTTGTGTCTGCAACAGTATGTTGTTAATCTGAATTTGTCATTCTCACACCAAGACTTAACACAAGGAAATATGTTGGGTACTTTGTACTGGTAGCACAACACAGAATATAAATGTTGTTAGTTTAGTTAATATTGACAGTAGGGAAGAAGAATGACATTTCCCTAAAACCCATTCTTGCTGTCCAGCTAATCCCTGGGAGGGTACCTGTGGTACAGCTGAGCTCAGGGCAGCTTTGCTGTTTGCCACATCTGTGCTGAGCTGTGTTGGTGCCAGCCAGTGTGTGCTGTCCACCTCTTGGTGAAGTCAGGCCTCGAGGGCCTCATGAGTTTACCTGACCTGGGGGGTCCCCGTTGAGCCCAGTGGAAGTTGGCATAGATTTATAGTGAAAGAATAGTGGCCTTTTGACGGTGAAACTGGTAAATGCTGGGACTCTGCTAGGGAAAAATAAGTGTATGGTGCTTAGTTTCATCTCGATGATGAACCCATATTTTTAAGGTGATGCAGAATATGTTTTGAATACTGATTATTTCCTTTTTTTCCAATTATTATTGAATTTTAAAAGGCCGGGTACTGTGGCTCTTCGTGAAATCAGGCGCTATCAAAAGTCCACCGAACTTTTGATCCGCAAACTTCCCTTCCAGCGTCTGGTGCGTGAAATTGCTCAGGACTTCAAGACAGATCTGCGCTTCCAGAGCGCTGCCATCGGTGCTTTGCAGGTGAGCCGTGCCGAGGGGCGGCACAGGGGGTGGCTCCGGGGGCGGCTCCGGGGGCAGAGTCAGCGCTGGAAGTGCCATCACTGCCAGGCATCCCCCGAGGCCCCCAGACCTGGGGCTGGCGGTGCGGGGGGCTCCGCCTCCCACCCCCATTGGCCAGGCTGTTTCCAGGGTTAGTCCTGGCTCTGCCTGATTGGTGGGCTGTCCTGGTGGGCGGGGCTGATGCGGGGTTGGGGTGCTCACCTCAGCCTTCCCTTGCTCGGAGGGTACCTGATGATGCCTGTGGGTACCATAGGCTAAAATATTGCAGTGACTGATTAGCAGCTCCTTACAAAGGCTATAAATGTGTTTTTGTGGTGCGCTGCTGTGGTTTGTTTTTTTAAGCAGTGCCCACCCCTCTAATAGTTAGAGCAGTCCATCTTATTAAGAAGGATGTGTTTCCTCCATCCTTGAGCTTTGCTAGAGGCTTTGCCTTTGAAAGCTCTTCAGTCTTAGAGGAAAGTGTCATGTAAAGCTCGTTCTAGTTGTCTTATCGGAAGACCTGGTGTCCTCAAATACTCTCTAAAGAAAAGCAGCTGGGTAGGCCACATCTAAACACAGTTAGGGAAATAGGTGCTTTTGTATGATGTAGTTTAAGCTAAACTCATTTTTAATTAGTTATATAACTTATTTAGACTACAAAGAAACTGAAGTACTAATTGCTTTTTCTGGCCCAAATTCCGGAATATAAGTTAGGACCTCCACAAGACTCAGTTCGTATCATGGGAATGTTTCCCTCTCGTGATAAAAAGGCACTCCTGAGGAAAGATAAGTCTTTACTGTTCTTTTAGCTGTTGAAAGATTGTTCCAGAACCTATCTGTAATTGTAGACTGTCTGACATACAGGCAAAATGGTCTCTTTCTAGTTAATGACTTCCACTTGATAAAGGGCCAAGACATATGCCATGAGATCCCATAAACTTGAACACATGCTTGGCTTCAAAAGGTGGCTCTGTGTTTGCAGAGTTGCTGCTTTTGCTTTTAATTATTCTGCATGGCAGTTCTTAAATCCTGAGGTTTATCTTTGTGTCTTTTTATCTAGAACTGCTTTTTTAAATTTAGTAGTTAGTGCAGTTTCAGAAGGTTGGTTTGAACAGTCCTGCTTTTGCATTAAGGAGTTGTTGGTATAGGACTTCTTCACGTACTATTCCTAGTGCCTCCTGCTTGCAAACAAACCCCTCCAAAAACACAACCCCCAAAACTTTTAACCCCTTGGGTACCATATTGCTTGTTACCAGAATGGCTTACTTGGCCAAGTGCTTTAACTTTTCACTAGTGATTTTAACAAAATTTTGTTAGTGCTATTTATATCCCCCTGCATGTGAAATGACTTAGTAATGCTACAGTCCACATGTGCTGGAGTAAATATTTTTTCTTATTAGATAATCCTATGTTTTTAAACAGTATCTTTGAACCCAGTAAGTTGATTTTAGCAGTTCTTTGTAATGAAGTGGTTCACATCAATTGTTGTCTTCCATGTATTCTAGAAAGGGTGACCTCAGCATCCTTTCTGTAAGTGACCCCTGTCATTCCTGCCTTCTCACGGCTGTTTGCTGTGTCCTGGTCTGACACTGGCATGCTAAGGTGCTTCCTAGGAGTTTGATTCTGTGTCAGCCCAACAGTGTGTAAACAGTTACCATTGCTGTGCTGGACTTCTCAGCAGCAAACTTAACGTGAGTCGGAATAATTAGGTCCAACTGTCTCACTTGGAATCCTGTCTGCAGCTTTTCAGTAACAGGGTCACAGTTGTGGTTTTCCCAGGATAGGGCTTTTTGTACTCCCAGGTGCTGACCCCCTGAGTCTCACAGATGTGAGGTGAGAATCTTCTGTGATAGTGGGGACCTGTGCTGTGTCCCCAAAAAGGCAGGAAAAAATTACAGGAGTAGGACAAGTGTCTAATGGTACTTCTTGGACTGTGGTCCTATTTTTGGTGGTTCAAGGAGTTCCTGAGCTAAAGGAGTGGTTCTCTTATTTCCGGTAAATCTCAGTTCATTTTTTTTCGGCTAATTTTTGACTTTTAATTAAGCCAACTCTTCTGTACCCTGTGGCCAGGAGCTCTGTGCCCAAACCGTGGTCTAAAGGAATACCTGCTCTTCTGCCTAACACCTGCCAGTTTCACCTGATGCTCAGTAACTCTTGCTCAGGAAGAGGCAGCAAACAAGTCACTCAAGTAGTGTAGCCTCGCCTTTGAAAAGAGAATTTCCTAAACAAACTAACCCTTTGATAAGATAACCCCTTCCTTATCTTGTGAGAGTCCCATCAGAATATTTGTTCAGTTGTGTTCTGGAGGATGTCTTTACCAAGTTGCAGCAGTACACTGCTTTGACATACAGTATTATTTGGTGGTTTATAAGAAAATGGAGGCTTTCAGTTTTTGAAAATCTAAAACTTTTGATGTTTGTGAGTAATAAAGATAGAAACCTAAACGTAATGCCATGTTACATTGTGCTTTTAATTCCTAACTACAGTTTTTTTACTTTAGCTCTCAGAGTGTGAAAGTGTTCTTAACTCTTCTCTTCCACACTAGGAGGCAAGTGAAGCCTACTTGGTTGGCCTGTTTGAAGACACCAACCTGTGTGCTATCCATGCCAAACGTGTCACAATCATGCCAAAAGATATCCAGCTAGCACGCCGCATACGCGGGGAGCGCGCCTAAATGCACCACGATGGGGTTGTCACTCTCGAAGCAAAATCTTCTTCCTGTTATTGGTAGTAATGAACGTTAGATATTTTTTCCATGGGGTTAAAAGGTACCTTAAGTATATGGTTGCAAGTGGAAAAATAGGGGACAGAATTGGGTATTGGCAAGTTTTCTTTCCATTTTCATTTGTGTGTGGATTTTTAATATAAATAAGGGGACATAAAACAATCAATGCGGTCAAAAAAAATAAAAAGAAAAAGAATTGTTGAAACTTGTTCACCAAAACAACTTTATAAAGAAAAAAAAAGAATTATAAATAAACCTGTCAAATTTTTCTGGACAATGCCAGCATTTGGATTTTTTTAAACAAGTAAATTTCTTATCAATGGCAACTAAATGGTGTTTGTAGCATTTTTATCATACAGTAGATTCCATCCATTCACTATACTTTTCTAACTGAGTTGTCCTACATGCAAGTACATGTTTTTAATGTTGTCTGTCTTCTGTGCTGTTCCTGTAAGTTTGCTATTAAAATACATTAAATGATGCTTGCTTTTAGTCTTGATTTTTAAATATTACACATGGGTTATGTTGGTTAAAAAATAAACAGCCTTTGCTTCCATTTTGCTCTTCAATGCGTGGCCTAAATGCTGAGGGCAGATCTAGGAAACGCTGGGGACACTACCTTGGCTGATGTCCTGTATATGTGAGGGGTTTTTAAGGGTGTAAAATTTCTGTCTGCTCCACATGAAAGCAAAATTGGTGAGTATAGTACCACACAGAGCGTGGAGAGGAACTGAGCACTCTGGCTAAGCTACAGTGCTAAGAAAAAGCAGTTTGTTGCTCTTTAGATTGCTTTCTTACTTGACCTAATGATGAGTTTGGAAGTCTTTGTGATTTTCATGGGGTTTTAGTATGGTGTAAGTGGGGGAGTGTGGTGCTGTTGGGTTTTCTGGTGTGTTTGGGGGGTTGGGGATTTCATTTTTCCTGGGTGTATTTTTGTTGGGTTTTTTTCTTAACCCTTTTGCACTCTGCTACTTAGTTTCTTGATTTGTAGATGTTCACTTCTTGGTTGACTACCTTTCTGTTTCAGTCACACCCTCTGACATTTTTGAGAGCTTGTCCACATGTGATTAGTTTCGTTTTGTACGCTTCAATCAAAAAGACACTTTTGTACCATTTTTGCTAGGTAAAATTCTTCATAGTAACAACAACAGCAAGATCATACTTTTAAAACTTACTGTTTTCTTTTATATTCCCCGACAACTGCTGATGAAAGTTCACATGTAGAAATTTACTGCTGAAATTATGCCCTGTGAAAACTTGGTTTTGAATTTTCCCTCTCAAACTTGTTTAAGGATTCTGATGGACCAGTCTGGAAATGAGTTGTGTGCTGTACTTCTTGGTAGCCCTTGCAGATAATGAAATGAGTTCCACAGAAAATACACAGGCAGTGAACAGATTTCACCTCTGTGCTAACACTCCTGCAGCCTTATTTGCTGCTGAATTCCTTCAAGAGGTTTGGAGTGAGCTTTAAACACGAGTGAATTTGTCTGAAGATTTCCAAAGAGGACTAATAGAGATATTATCTGCTTTGGTATCTTGAACACAGAGCCAAAAATTACAGAATAAATCACATTATTCAGAACTTGCTCAGCTTTAGTAATGCATGCTGTCTGCCAGGGTTGTGCAAAGTAAAGTCTATTTAAACGGAGTAGCTTGTCACAGAGAAGACTTAATGCTAGACAAATGTGATCATATCCTTTTGATGCCAAGCAGTTCATAGCTATCAACTGAAAATTAAGGAAGACTTGTCTTGGAGCACCCAGAACAACAGAAATATAAAAGGTGAGCAACTGAGACTTAGCTAATTTAAGATGTCACTTCTGTCTACTTGATAAAAATCTTGTTAAACTTCCTGTAAATGCATTTCAATATAATTAACTACTTGTTTTGTCCCACACTTCAGAATTCTGTTTACATATCAGTCAGCAGTACTGCAGCACCTACACAAAAAGGCAATTAATATATTTGTTTTGTTTAATAAACTGGATTTGAAGTATTGATAAGGAACTTATTTTTTTCTTTCTTAAGTATATTAGGAAACCAAATCTGGAGATTTTGGTACTCAAATGAAATCCTGAGTTCTTTCTCTTGAAAGAGAGAGTTGGGTTTGAGGAATATCCCAGTTTAACTGACAATGCAGTTAAATTGTTCAAGGCAGAAGAAATCCTCATGGAAGATGAGGGGATTGGAGGCAGATGACATTTCAGTGTGCAGTGCAACACCTGCAGCTTAGGGATAAACTTGGCCTTTTTGAGAATTGTGGTCCTAGAGATGCTGTGTGAATCCTGTTAGTGATTAGCTTTCTGTGTCTATATTGATGCCAAGAAACTTCAGTTTCTAAAGTAGTTTGCCTCCTTTCCCTGCCCTCCCCCCCATGCCAATTCTGCTATTTCCTGGGCAACTCAGTTACAGCTGAGATTTTGAGTACTAGAAACAAGTTGAGTTCATGTGGACATAACTTTGTGGAGGAGTTTAACTGTGTTGGGTGGAGGAAGTGGATGTGAAATGGCCACATGTTGGTAACAATCATACTCAAAAATTGAACATCGCTTTAAGGCATAAATGTCCACAGCTCAATTTCTGAATTTTATTAAGTCCTTTGCAATGTGTATCTGATAAGCTGGTTTTTAGGTCTTTGTTTTAGGTGTATATGTTACCAGCTGTGTTTACTTGCTATTCATTCAAGAGTAAATACAAAACCTTACTTTAAGTTGGTTGCCTTGTATTACCAACACAAAAAGCCAACTTGCTTACCAGAGCCAAAAGTTTATGCAGTGGGAAATTAATGTAGTGGGAACTTCAGACACAAGATCAGTGTCTCTTGTGTGGCTTTATCTGATTCAACTGATAGTTCTGGAGAGCTTGACTGTTATGGAGCTTAAATCAGCATTTCAGATTTTGCTTAGAAAAGTAACTAATATTAGCATACCTATGTTTTAAGTAATGCATCTCTGGGTTGTGTTCCTCCAGCCCTTTATCCCACCTGGCAGTAGCCATTAGGTGATCCTAATACAGAGACCAGATTCTCTAGTGCCTCTTCCATGACAGAACCTGCTTGAAACTGGTGCTGCCACCTTGATCAGGAAGGAGAGCTAAGTTGAAACTGTTTCTGTTAAAAGGAAGTCCCACCATACAGTCTCTTACACTGGTGAATTTTTGAGGTGCATTTTGTAATTTTAAGTTACTGTCCCAGGACATGCATTTTTTCCCTCTGACTTTCATGGGATTTTTTTACCACTTTTTGAATCCACGTTTTGAATCCACTTTTTGATAGGACTGAAACCAGCGTGTTTCACACACATACTTCTTGTGCCACTGTTTTTGGTCAATTAGCTAAATAATTGGACTTGGCATGTTTGTTTGATCTGAAGCAGCAGAGCAGACAGGAGGGCAGCACTATCCATTGCCCCAGCAGTATACACTTTGGGTTCAGTTTCACACTACGGTTAATCCAAACTCATGCCTGTGCTACCATTCAAATACAAACTTTTTCTGCCACACTTGTCTCTGAGACTCTGTGGTGGGTTACTTCAATTTATCTTCTGGAGCTTCACTTTAAGGTTTAATGAATACAGACAATGTTCAGATCAACTATGTTGATGGCATTGTTTACTGTGATTTAGTTTCTTACTCTACCCCACAAACACAACTCTTGTTGGTTTTCATAGGAGTAAAGACTTAAAAATACTTCTAATATAACTTGGTTTCAAAGGCTTGAATTGAGAGGAGGAATTCAAGTGTTGGGAAAATTGTTTTGGTTTGGTTTTTCCCCCCAGATCCAGAACAGGAGGATACTGGGGAGCTGTTTGCTCAGCTTTGACTTGTCTTTCTCCCATCACCATATATAATGAGTCATCCTTAGGGATGAGATTTTTTTCACTATGTAGATGTTATAGACTTGTTTTTGACTCTAAACATTTAGACAGGTGTTTTGCTGAAGAGAAATCCATGGTTTATGTATTTATATAATTTTAATCCAAGGAGGCTTTGATCTTCTGACCTGGGTAATACCATGTCAAAAAACTAGCTTGGTGTGTGAAAAGCACAACATCTATCAATAGTGATGTTAAAAGGGGACTGTTGCGACTGCACAGGCTGATCCTGCTTAATGTAAGCTACTGAATTTCATCAGATGGTACCTACTCCAGTTCTTATTGTCTTTTTAAAACATAGGATCCTTAGCAGTGCATGTAGCAGAGACTGAAGACAGTGTGTGCACAAAAATCCTCTCTAGGGAATGTGAAGGGCCTGCCTGGTTTCTGTTTGGGAGAGCTACTATACAAATTTGATTAATGTGAGAAATTGCTCTCAAAAAACCCCTCGCAAGTTAAAAGAGTTTATTACTGTGTGCATGTGTTTTGGAAGGGTGCCTCAGCACGGCATAGCCCTCTTTCAAGGGTGATATCTCCAGCAGTGATTGCATGATTGTGGGAAGCAGATTCCTCCTTATTGCCTGATTGGACTACTGTTACTCAAAACATATCCCTCCCCTACTACCTGGATGAGAATAAAATACATTGGGACAGAAGAGATCTGGTGTATGGCCAAGTACCCACTCCTGGTGTTTCAGGGGCTGCCAGTGGAGAAGTAGGATCAAGAAGGAACACACAGGTAAGGACGTGTCTTTTTCTTCTCTTGCCCCTGTAGCTCATTTTCTCACTTCCTACTGTACAGAAGTTGTGATTTCAGAGGCACTTTCTGCACAGAAGGTTGGTTTCTGGGTGTTGCCCCAGGGGCACCTGTCTTTCCTCTCATTCACACCACCCTTGCTCAACTTCCTGACCCATGCATGAGGTTTTTAATAAAATTTAGTAATTTTTTTTTAATCACACAATGTCCCCTCAATAGCAGCAAATCTAATCTTTGTAGGAGATAGGTACCATCTTTTCTTTATCCAAGAATTTTCTGTGTAGGCCTGTGAAGTGATGGAATAATTCTGAAGAAATTGGGAAAGACACTATGAATTGTAGCTGATCAGCATTTTGCAGCCATTTATCAGAATTAGACAATACTCATTTTCCTTGATGGTGGTGCTTACTGTCCCTTTGTAGCAGCAACATCAGAGATCAGGACACTTGGGTAAAATCTCACAAAAGATGAGGTTGGGGTCAAAGGCGGTGTGTGTGCTGTCCAAGTTGGTGTCACAGTCGCTCTTCAGTGGGAAATAAGCTGGATTTCCTGCCTCTCTCTTCACAACACATTTGTAGTCTTATGTGAAGCTCATGGTTTGAGATGTGTGCTCATATTCTCTGCTGTATTGTCTCCTGCCAGCAACATCCCCCTCATCTCCTTCTGCAGGCACTCTATTACACACAGCAGGGTCTCTAGCAGCAGGGGTGCTTTATGTTACTAAAAGCTCCCGTGATGTCGGAAGGATTTAGAAGTTAAAAAAAAAGCCTGAAAATGAAAAAAAAAAATCCCTACAGCTCTGGAAACCACTTGTTTCCCGATGGTGGTAGGACTGTGCGTTCCTATTCCCCTCCCTTGAGGAGCCTGCCCTCACCTGCTCTTTGCATGATGTTTGTGTTTATATACGTGCTGTTCCATGGAAGCATCCCAAGTAAAGCCCAGATGGAAAACGTCTGTTGCATGTATGTTCTAGACTGTGAGCTAATTCCACATGCCTCAGTGAGATGTTAACCCCTGGGCTTGCCCCTACCACCCTTTGCTTGTGACCAGTTGATCTCCTCTCCTGCCAGCCTAGGTTTGCAAGAGATTTTTAGAGTTTAGCTACTTGAGTTTTCTTTCGTGTCTGTTGAAGTTTGTAGGAGTGTATTCCCTCTTCTGCCTTTACTTTGTGGCTGCTTTGAGGAGAGGACAGGCTCAGACAACACAGCAGTCCTCGGGTGAGAGATGCTGCATTCTTTTCCATGTTCTGGGGGCAGAGGAAGGCTGAAGAAACATATTTACAGTCCTACTCAGGCCTCCC